>NC_143163.1:23791000-25053000 GCF_047325235.1 Durio zibethinus
TAAGTTTGCTCCCAGTAGCGATTAAAGTGTCTGAAATGGGGAAATTTTTTTCAAACGGTCACAAAATCTTCTCCACTTTGAGTTTTTTGCTGAATTTTTTTGTGCGTGCCAAAAAAAAATACAAGGATCATGTCTTCCAAATTTGGGGCCAAAACTCCTTCTAAAAGAATTTTAAAAAATCCCAAACCGCAAAAAGTTTTGAAAATCGTGAAAAATAGAAAACGGGTCATCTTGGCATGAAACTTCACATGAAGATTAGGGGACCATTGTATGAATTTACAACCCATAAAAATGGCATTGGAATGATAGAAATATGAAGATGTGCTTAAACCCACCAACCATTCGATGGGTCCATAGCTTGTGCATCCCGCCTCTTCGACCGGCTAAGTGCTCGCATGCTCATTTCGTGGGTTGACTTAGGCATATGTAGTGCGCTCCCAGTCTAAGATCAGACCGGATCGAGGGTTGCAGCAGCAGGACCCACAACGGGATCGACAGCATGCAGAAGGGATCGGGTCGATCCCTGACTTGCACATCCTGCCTCTCTGGCCGGCTGAGCGCCCGTACGTTCGTTTCATGCGTTGACTTAGGCATACGGAGTTCAACCCCAGCCTAAGCAAATAGAGTTCATTCCCAGTCTAAGATCAGATCAGACCAGACCGAGGGTTACGACAGTAGGACTAGCAGTAGGATCAACAGCATACAAGGGGGACAGGGTCAATCCTCGGCTTACGCATTCTGCCTCTCCGGTCGGCTGAGCCCCCGCACGTTCGTTTCATTGGTTGGCTTAGGCATACGGAGTTCATTCCATGTCTAAGCCCTAGCTGGACCGAGGGTTGTGGCAACGAGACTGGCAGCACGCAGAGGGGGACCGGGCCGATCCATGACTTACGCATTATGCCTCTCTGGCCTGCTTAGCACCTGCACGCTCATTTCGTGCATTGACTTAGGCATATGGAGTTCATTCCCAGTTTAAATCAGACCGGCAGTAGCACGTAGAGGGGGACTAGGCCGATCCTCAGCTTGTGCATCCTACCTCTCTGGTCGGCTGAGCATCTGCACGCTCGTTTCGTGGTTTGACTTAGGCATACGGAGTTTATTCCTGATCCAAGCCCCAACTGGACTGAGTGACCCATAACTGGATCGACAGCACGCAGAGAGGGATCGACAACAAAAATACAAGGATCACGTCTAGCATCCTACCTCTTCGGTAAGTTGAGTGCCCGCACGCTCGTTTCATGGGTTGACTTAGGCATACGGAGTTCATTCTCGGTCTAAGCCCCAACCAAACGGAGGGACCCACAGTGGGATCGACAACATGTAGAGGGGGACCAGGTTGATCCTCAGCTTGCGCATTCTCGCTCTCCGGTCGGTTGAGTGCCCGTATGCTCAATTCATGGCTTGACTTAGGCATATATAGTGCATTCCTGGTCTCGACCAACTAAGGGCCAGAGGCTATCGACAGCATTTTTGGCAACAATCGAGGGGGACCAGCAGCGGGATCCTTGGTCAGCTCACGTATCCCACCCCCAACGATTGGTTTGGCACCCGCACGCTCATTTCGAGGGCTGATCGGGGCTCGACATGTGCCAACGATGGTCGAGGCAACCGCCCGCACCACTGCCCAGCATGTGCTGATGGTGTTCGATGCAACCGCCCGTACCAGGGGCCATCTTGTGCCGATGGTGGTCGAGGCAATTGCCCACACCAATGGCCGGCACGTGCCGATGGTGATCGAGGCAACCGCCCGCACCAAGGCCCAGCTTGTGTCGATGGCGATCGAGGTAAGTGCCCGTACCAAAGGGCAGCCTGTGTCGATGATGGTCGATGCATGTGCCATCACCATGCACCATCATGTGCCATTGATGGTCGAGGCCTTGGCCGAGGTTTGATTTTTAGCCACGGTGCACATGCTGGGCTCGGGCATGTGCTGGTGCCACATTTTTTTTCGCCCGGGACACCATCATCGGAGCATCGTCGGAGAACCTAACCAGTGGCATCGGGGGTTCCGACAATTAGGGGGGCCGGGGGGTGTGCGCACATGATATGCGATGGGTGCTAGTACTTGGCCCTTATATTGGCCCCCTATCCCTCATCAAACCTTGAGAACTCACTTCCCCTTAAAGAGCATTTGAGATTTTATAGGTTTGCTCCCAGTAGCCATTAAAGTGTCTGAAATGAGGACATTTTTTTCAAACGGTCACAAAATCTTCTCCACTTCGAGTTTTTAGCTGAATTTGTTTGTGCGTGCCAACAAAAATACAAGGATCACGTCTACCAAATTTTGGCTTTGGCATACAGAGTTCATTCCATGTCTAAGCCCTAACCGGATCGAGGGTTGTGGCAGCGGGACCTGCAGCACGCAGAGGGGGATCGGGCCATGTCTAAGCCCCAGCCAGATCGAAGGTTGTGGTAGCGAGACCTACAACATGCAGAGGGGGACCGGGCCAGTCCCCGACTTGCGCATTATGCCTCTCCGGCCTGCTTAGCACCCGCACGCTCGTTTCATGGGTTGACTTAGGCATACAGAGTTCGTTCCTAGTCTAAGCATACGAAGTTCATTCCCAGCCTAAGATCAGACTGACAGCAGCACACAGAAGGGGATCAGGCCGATTTTCGGCTTGGGCATTCTACCTCTTTGGCTGATTGAGCACCCACATGCTCGTTTTGTGGGTTGACTTAAGCATACGGAGTTCATTCCTGGTCTTTGCCCCAACCAGACCGAGGGACTCGCAGCGGGATCGTTAGCACACAGAGGGGGATCGGGTCAATCCTTGACTTACGCATTCTGGCTCTCTGATCGGTTGAGCACCCGTACGCTCGTTTCATGGTTTGACTTAGGCATAGGTAGTGCATTCCCGATCTCGACTAACCAAGGGCCAGAGGCTATCGATGGCATTTGAGGCAACAATCGAGGGGGACCAGCAGCGGGATCCTTGGTCGACTCGCGCATCCTGGCCCTAACAATCAGTTCGGTGCTCGCACGCTTATTTCGAGGGTCGACTAGGGCTCGACATGTGCCAATGGTGGTCGAGGCACTCGCTCGCACCATAACCTAGCATGTGCCAATGTTGTTCGATGCAACCGTCTGCAACAGGGGCCATCTTGTGCCGATGGTGGTCGAGGCAATCGCCCGTACCAACGGTCGGCATGTACCGATGGTGATCAAGGTAACTGCCCGCACTAGGGCCCAGCTTATGCCGATGGCAGTCGAGGCAAGTGCCTGTACCAAAGGGCAGCCGGTGCTGATGATGGTCGATGCATGTGCCACCACCATTGGCCGTCATGTGCCATTGATGGTCGAGGCCTTGGCCGAAGTTCAATTTTAAGCCACGGTGCACATGCTAGGCTCAGGCATGTGCTGGTGCCACATTTTTTTAGCCTGGGGCACCATCGCCAAAGAACTGAACCAGTGGCATTGGGGGTTTCGATGATTGTGGGGGCCAGGGGCATTATAGTAGCCATTAAAGTGTCTGAAATGGGGACATTTTTTTCAAACGGTCACAAAATCTTCTCCACTTCGATTTTTTAGCTGAATTTGTTTGTGCGTGCCAACAAAAATACAATCACATCTACCAAATTTGGGGCCAAAACTCCTTCTAAAAAAATTTTAAAAAATCCTAAACCGTAAAAAGTTTCAAAAATCATGAAAAATAGAAAACGGGTCGTCTTGCCACCAAACTTCACATGAAGGCTTAGAGGACCATTGTATGAATTTACAAGCCATAAAAATGGCATTGGCATGGCAGAAATATGAAAATGTGCTTGAACCAACCTACCACTCGATCGATTTACGGTTTGTGCATCCCGCATCTCCGGTCGACTAAGTGCCCGCATGCTCGTTTCGTGGGTTGACTTAGGCATACGTAGTGCGCTCCCAGTCTAAGATCGGATTGAACTGAGGGTTGCGGCTATAGGACCCGCAACGAGATCGATAGCACACAGAGGGGACCTGGTCGATCCCCGGCTTACGCATCCTGCCTCTCTGGTCGGTTGAGCACCCGCACACTCGTTTCGTGGGTTGACTTAGGCATACGGAGTTCATTCCCAGTCTAAGATCAGATCAGACCGAGGGTTATGATAGTAGGACCAGCAACAGGATCGACAACACGCAGGGGGGACCAGGTCGATCCTCGACTTACGTATTCTGCCTCTCCGACCGACTGAGCAGCATAGCTCATTTCATGGGTTGGCTTAGGCATACGGAGTTCATTCCACGTCTAAGCCCCAGCTGGACTGAGGGTTATGGTAACGGGATCGACAGCATGCAGAGGGGGATCAGGCCGATCCCTGACTTACGTATTATGCCACTCCGGTCGGCTCAGCACCCGCACACTCATTTTGTGTGTTGACTTAGGCATACGGAGTTCATTCCCAGTCTGAGATCGGACTGGCAGCAGCACCCAGAGGGGGATCAGGCCGATCCTCGACTTACGCATCCTGCCTCTCCGATCGGCTAAGCGCCCGTGCACTAGTTTCATGGGTTGACTTAGGCATACGGAGTTCATTCTCAGTCTAAGCCTCAACCGGATCGAGGGACCCGAAGCGGGATCGATAGCACGCAGAGAGGGATCGGGCCGATCCTCGACTTGCGCATTCTGGCTTTCCGACCGGTTGAGCGCCCGTTAGCTCATTTCTTAGGTTGAGTTAGGCATATGTAATGCATTCTTGGTCTTGACCAACCAAGGGCCAGAGGCTATCGACGGCGTTTGGGGCAACAATCGAGGGGGACCAGCAGCGGTATCCTTGGGAGGCTCGCGCAACCTACCCCCAGCGGTCAGTTCGGTGCTCGTACGCTCATTTCGAGGGCTGACCGAGGCTCGGTATGTGTCGTTGATGGTCGAGGCAACTGCTCGCACCACGACCCAGCATGTGCCGATGGTGTTCGATGCAATCGCCTGCACCAGGGCCCAGCTTGTGCTGATCGTGATCGAGGCAAGTTCCCGTACCGAAAGGTAGCCTGTGCCGATGATAATCGATGCATGTGCCATCACCATGCGCCATCATGTGCCATTGATGGTCGAGGCCTTGGCCGAAGTTTGATTTTGAGCCACGGTGCACATGCTGGCTTAGGCATGTGTTGGTGCCAAATGTTTTTTCCCCGAGGCACCATTGCTGGAGCATCACCGGAGAACCTAACCGACGGCATTGGGGCTTTCGGTGATTGGGGGGGCCGAGGGGTGTGCGCACATGATGTGCGATGGGTGCTGGTACTTGGCCCTTATATTGGCCCCCTATCCCTCATCAAACCTCGAGAACTCACACCCCCTTAAAGAACATTTGAGATTTTATAGGTTTGCTCCCAGTAGCCATTAAAGTGTCTGAAATGGGGACATTTTTTTCAAACGGTCACAAAATCTTCTCCACTTCGAGTTTTTAGCTGAATTTGTTTGTGACTGCCAACAAAAATACAAGGATCACGTCTACCAAATTTGGGGCCAAAACTCCTTCTAAAAAAATTTTAAAAAATCCCGAACCACAAAAAGTTTCAAAAATCGTGAAAGATAGAAAACGGGTCATCTTGCGACGAAACTTCACATGAAGGCTTAGGGGACCATTGTATGAATTTGCAAGCCATAAAAATGGCATTGACATGGCAGAAATATTAAGATGTGCCTGAACCCACCTACCACTCGAGCGATCCACGGCTTGCGCATCCCACCTCTCTGGCCGGCTAAGTGCCCGCACGGTCGTTTCGTGGGTTGACTTAGGCATACGTGGTGCACTCTCAGTATAAGATCAGATCAGACTGAGGGTTGCAGCATTAGGACCCACAGTAGGATTGACAGCATGCATAGGGGACCGGGTCGATCCCCGGCTTACGCATCCTGCCTCTCTGGCCTACTGAGCACCCATACGCTCATTTCGTGGGTTGACTTAGGCATACAGAGTTCATTCCCAGTCTAAGCATACAGAGTTCATTCCCAGTCTAAGATTAGACCAGACTGAGGGTTACGACAGTAGGACCAGTAGCAGGATCGACAGCATGCAGGGGGGACCGAGATGATCCCCGGCTTACACATTCCACCTCTCTGGCCGACTGAGCCCCCACACGCTCATTTTGTGGGTTGGTTTAGGCATACGGAGTTCATTCCATGTCTAAGCCCCAGTCGGACCGAGGGTTGTGGTAGCGGGACCGGTAGCACGTAGAGGGGGATCGGGCTGATCCCTGACTTGCGCATTATGCCTCTCCAGCCTGCTCAGTGCCCGCACGCTCATTTCGTGGGTTGACTTAGGCATACGGAGTTCATTCTCAATCTAAGCATATGGAGTTCATTCCCAGTCTATGATCAGACTGGCAACAGCACGTAGAGGTGGACTGGGTCAATCCTTGGTTTGGACATCCTGCCTCTCCGATCGGTTGAGTGCCTGCATGCTCGTTTCATGGGTTGACTTAGGCATACGGAGTTCATTCCCAGTCTAAGCCCCAATCGGACTAAGGGACCGTAGCCGGATCAACAGCACGCAGAGGGGGATCGAGCCGATCCTCGGCTTACGTATTCTGGCTCTCCAACCGGCTGAGCGCCCGCACACTCATTTCAAGGGTTGACTTAGGCATATGTAGTGCATTCCCGATCTCGACCAACCAAGGGCCAGAGGCTATCGACCGCGTTTGGTGCAACAACCGAGGGGGACCAACAGCGGTATCCTTGGTCAGCTCACGCATCCCGATCCCAGCCAAAGAACCTAACCAATGGCATTGGGGGTTTCGATGATTGGGGGGGCCGGGGGGTGTGCGCACATGATGTGTGATAGGTGCTGGTACTTGGCCCTTATATTGGCCCCCTATCCTTCATCAAACCTCGAGAACTCACACCCCCTTAAAAAGCATTTAAGATTTTATAGGTTTGCTCCCAGTAGCCATTAAAGTGTTTGAAATGGGGACATTTTTTTCAAACGATCACAAAAATACAAGGATCACATCTAACAAATTTGGGGCCAAAACTCCTTCTAAAAAAATTTTAAAAAATATCGAACCGCAAAAAGTTTCAAAAATCATGAAAAATAAAAAACGGGTCGTATTGCCATGAAACTTCACATGAAGGCTTAGGGGACCATTGTATGAATTTACAAGCCATAAAAATGGCATTGGCATGGAAAAAATATGAAGATGTGCTTGAACCCACTTACCACTCGATCGATCCATAGCTTGCGCATCCTACCTCTCCGACCGGCTAAGTGCCCGCACGCTCGTTTCATGGGTTTACTTAGGCATACGTAGTGCGCTCCCAGTCTAAGATTAGATCAAACCAAGGGTTGCGGAAGTAGGACCCGTAGTGGGATCGACAGTACACAGAGGGGATCGGGTCGATCCCCAGCTTGTGCATCCTGCATCTCTGGCCGGTTGAGTGCCCGCACGCTCGTTTCGTGGGTTGACTTAGGCATACAGAGTTCATTCCCAGTCTAAGCATACAGAGTTCATTTCCAGTCTAAGATCGAACTGGCAGCAGCATGCAGAGGGGGACCGAGCCGATCCTCAGCTTGTGCATCCTGCCACTCCAACCTGTAGAGTGCCCATACGCTCGTTTTGTGGGTTGACTTAGGCATATGAAGTTCATTCCCGGTCTGAGCCCCAACTGGACCGAGGGACTTGCAGTAGGATCGACAACATGCAGAGGGGGACTGGGTCGATCCTTGGCTTGTGCATTCTGACTCTCTGATCGGTTGAGTGCCTGCACACTCATTTCATGGGTTAACTTAGGCATACGTAGTGCATTCTCGGTTTTGACCAACCAAGGGCCAGAGGCTATCGACAGTGTTTGGGGCAACAACCGAGGGGGACCAGCAACAGGATCCTTGGTCAGCTCATGCATCCCACCCCTAGTGGTCAGTTCGGTGCCCACAAGCTCGTTTCAGGGCCCGATCGGGGCTCGGCATGTGTCAATGGTGGCTGAGGCAACCGTCTGCACCAGGAGCCATCTTGTGCCGATGGTGGTCGAAGTAATCGCTCGCACCAAGGGCTGGCATGTACCGATGGTGATCGAGGCAACCGCCCACACCAGGGCCCAGCTTGTGCCGATGGTGGTCGAGGCAAGTGCCCGTACCAAAGGGTAGCCTGTGCCGATGATGGTCGATGCATGTGCCATCACCATGCGCCATCACGTGCCATTGATGGTCGAGGCCTTGGTCGAAGTTTGATTTTGAGCTACGGTGCACATGCTATGCTCGGGCATGTGCTGGTGCCACATTTTTTTTGCCCGTGGCACCATCGTCAGAGAACCTAATCGATGGCATTGAGGGTTCCGGTGGTTGGGGGGGCCAGGGGGAGTGTGCACATGATGTGCGATGGGTGCTGGTACTTGGCCCTTATATTGGCCCCCTATCCCTCATCAAACCTCGAGAACTCACACCCCTTAAAAGCATTTGAGATTTTATAGGTTTGCTCTCAGTAGCCATTAAAGTGTTTGAAATGGGGACATTTTTTTCAAACGGTCACAAAATCCTCCCCACATCGAGTTTTTAGCTGAAGTTTTTTATGCATGCCAACAAAAATACAAGGATCATGTCTACCAAATTTGGGGCCAAAACTCCTTCTAAAAAAATTTTAAAAAATCCTGAACCGTAAAAAGTTTCAAAAATCGTGAAAAATAGAAAATGGGTCGTCTTGCCACGAAACTTCACATGAAGGCTTAGGGGACCGTTGTATGAATTTACAAGCCATAAAAATGGCTTTGGCATGGTAGAAATATGAAGATGTGTTTGAACCCACCAACCACTCGATTGATCCACTGCTTGCGCATCCCGCCTCTCCGGTCGGCTAAGTGCCCGCACGCTCATTTCATGGGTTGACTTAGGCATACGTAGTGCCCTCCCAGTCTAAGATCGGATTGAACTGAGGGCTGTGGCAGTAGGACCCGCAGTGGGATCGACAGCACACAGAGGGGATCGGGTCGATCCCCGACTTGTGCATCCTGCCTCTCTGGCCGGCTGAGCACTCGCACGATCATTTTATGGGTTGACTTAGGCATACGGAGTTCATCCCCAATCTAAGCATACAGAGTTCATTCCTGGTCAAAGATCAGACCGGACCGAGGGTTGAGGCAGCAGGATCAGCAGCAGGATTGACAGCACGTAGGGGGGGGACTAAGCTAATCCCCGGCTTACGCATCCTACCTCTACGACCGGCTGAGCCCCCGCACGCTTTCGTGGGTTGGCTTAGGCATACGGAGTTCATTCCTTGTCTATGCCCTAGTCGGACCGAGGGTTGTGGCAGTGGGACTGATAGTACGTAGAGGGGGACCAGGTCGATCCTCGACTTACGCATTATGCCACACCAGTCGGCTCAGCACCCACACGCTCGTTTCATGGGTTGACTTAGGCATACGGAGTTCATTCCCAGTCTAAGCATATGGAGTTCATTCTCAGTCTAAGATCAGACCGGCAACGGGATCGGTAGCAACATACAGAGGGGGACCGGGTCGATCCTCGGCTTGTGCATCCTACCTCTCCGACTGACGGAGCGCCCGCACGCTCGTTTCGTGGGTTGACTTGGGCATACAGAGTTCATTCCTGGTCTAAGCCCCAATCGGACCGAGAGACTTACAACAGGATCGACAACACGTAGAGGGGGATCAGGCCGATCGTCAGCTTGCGCATTCTAGCCTCCGCCCGACTGAGCGCCCGAACGCAAGTTTCATGGGTTGACTTAGGCATACGTAACGCATTCCCGGTCTCGACCAACCAAGGGCCAGAGGCTATCGATGGCATTTGGGGCAACAACTGAGGGGGACCAGCAGCGGGATCCTTGGCCGACTCATGAATCCTACCCCCAGTGGTCGGTTCGGTGCTCGTACGCTTGTTTCGAGGGCCGACCGGGCCTCGACATGTGCCGATGGTGGTCGAGGCAACCACCCGCTCCACGACCCAGCATGTGCCGATGGTGTTTGATGCAACCGCCTGCACCGGAGGCCATCTTATGCCAATGGTGGCCGAGGAAATGGCCCACACCAGGGCCCAGCTTGTGCCGATGGCAGTCGAGGCAAGTGCCCATACCAAAGTGTAGCCTGTGCCAATGATGGTTGATTTATGTGCCATCACCATGCGCCATCATGTGCCATTGATGGTCGAGGCCTTAGTCAAAGTTTGATTTTGAGCCACGGTGCACATGCTGGGCTCGGGCATGTGCTGGTGCCACATTTTTTTCACCCGAGGCACCATCGCCAGAGCAACGTCGGAGAACCTAACCAGCGGCATTGGGGGTTCCGACGATTGGGGGGTTGGGGGGTGTGCGCACATGATGTGTGATGGCTGCTGGTACTTGGCCCTTATATTGGCCCCCAATCCCTCATCAAACCTCAAGAACTCACACCCCCTTAAAGAGCATTTGAGATTTTATAGGTTTGCTCCCAGTAGCCATTAAAGTGTCTGAAATGGGAACATTTTTTTTCAAACGATCACAAAATCTTCTCCACTTCAAGTTTTTAGCTGAATTTGTTTGTGCCTGCCAAAAAAAATACAAGGATCATGTCTACCAAACTTGGGCCAAAACTCCTTCTAAAAAAATTTTAAAAAATCCCGAACCGTAAAAAGTTTCAAAAATCGTGAAAAATAGAAAACAGGTCGTCTTGCCACGAAAAACGCATGAAGGCTTAGGGGACCATTGTATGAGTTTACAAGCCATAAAAATGGCATTGGCAGGGCAAAAATATGAAGATGTGCCTGAACCCACCTACCATTCGATCAATCCACGACTTGTGCATCTCGCCTCTCTGGCTGACTAAGTGTCCGCAAGCTCGTTTCGTGGGTTGACTTAGGCATACGTAGTGCGCTCCCAGTCTATGATCAGCCCGGTCTGAGGGTTGCGGCAGCAGGACCTACAGCGGGATCGACAGCACGTAGAGGGAACCAGTTCGATCCCCGGCTTATGCATTCTGCCTCTCTGGTCGGCTAAGCACTTGCACGTTTGTTTCATGGGTTGACTTAGGCATACAGAGTTCATCTCCAGTCTAAGCATACGGGTTCATTCCTAGTCTAAGATCAGACCGGATCGAGGGTTGTGGCAGCAAGATCGGTAGCAGGATCAGCAACACGCTCATTTTGTGGGTTGGATTAGGCATACGGAGTTCTTTCCATGTCTAAGCCCCAGCTGGACTGAGGGTTGTGGCAGCGAGACTGGCAGCACTCAAAGGGGGACCAGCCCGATCCCCGGCTTGCGCATTATGCCTCTCCGACTGACTCAACACCCGCACGCTCGTTTCATGGGTTGACTTAGGCATATGGAGTTCATGCCCAGTCTAGGCATACGGAGTTCATTCCAGTCAAAGATCGGACGGACAGCAGCACGCAGAGGGGGACTGGGCTGATCTTCGGCTTGCACATCCTGCCTCTCCGACCGGCTGAGTGCCCACATGCTCATTTCATGGGTTGAATTAGGTATACCGAGTTCATTCCCATTCTAAATAGCAACCAGATCGAGGGACCCGCAATGGGATCGGTAGCACGTAGAGGGGGATCGGGTCGATACTCGACTTGTGCTTTCTGGGTCTTTGGTCGACTGAGCACCCGCACGCTCGTTTCATAGGTTGACTTAAGCATACATAGTGCATTCTGGGTCTCGACCAACCAAGGGCCAGAGATATCGATGGCGTTTGGGGCAACAACTGAGTGGGACCAACAGCGAGATCCTTGGTCAGCTCGTGCATCCCACCCCCAGCGGTCGGTTTGGTGCCTGCACGCTCGTTTCAGGGGTCGATCAGGGCTTGACAAGTGCCGATGGTGGTCGAGGCAACCACCTGCACCCCGGCCCAGCATGTGCCAATGGTGTTCGATGCAACCACCCACACCAGGGCCCAGCTTATGCCGATGGCGGTCGAGGCAAGTGCCTGTACCAAAGGGCAGCCTGTGCCGATGATGGTCGATGCGTGTGCCATCACCATGCGCCATCATGTGCCATTGATGGTCGAGGCCTTGGTCAAAGTTTGATTTTGAGCCACGGTGCACATGCTGGGCTCGAGCATGTGCTGGTGCCACATTTTTTTTGCCCGGGGCACCATCACCGAAGCATCACCGGAGAACCTAACCGACGGCATTGAGGGTTCCGACGATTGGGGAGGCCGAGGGGTGTGCGCACATGATTTGTGATGGGTGCGCGGACATGATTTGTGATGGGTGCTGGTACTTGACCCTTATATTGGCCCCCTATCCCTCATCAAACCTCGAGAACTCACACCCCCTTAAGAGCATTTGAGATTTTATAGGTTTGCTCCCCGTAGCCATTAAAGTGTTTGAAATGGGGACATTTTTTTCAAACGGTCACAAAATCTTCTCCACTTCGATTTTTTAGCTGAATTTTTTTGTACGTGCCAACAAAAATACAAGGATCACGTCTACCAAATTTGGGGCCAATACTCCTTCTAAAAGAATTTTAAAAAATCCTAAACCGTAATAAGTTTCAAAGATCATGAAAAATAAAAAATGGGTTGTCTTGCCACGAAACTTCACATGAAGGCTTAGGGGACCATTGTATGAATTTACAAGCCATAAAAATGGCATTGGCATGGCAGAAATATGAAGATGTGCCTGAATCCACCTACCACTCGATCAATCCACGGCTTGTGCATCCCGCCTCTCCGACCGACTAAGTGCCCGCACGCTCGTTTCGTGGGTTGACTTAGGCGTACGTAGTGGGCTCCCAGTTTAAGATCGGACCTAACCGAGGGTTGCAGCGGTAGGACCCGCAGTGAGATAGACAGCACGCAGAGGGGACCAGGTCGATACCTGGCTTTCGCATCCTGCCTCTCTAGCCGACTGAGCACCCGTACGCTCGTTTCGTGGGTTGACTTTGGCATACAGAGTTCATCCCCAATCTAAGCATATAGAGTTCATTCCCAGTCTAAGATCAGACCAGACCAAGGGTTGTGGTAGTAGGACTAGCAGTATAATCAACAGCATACAGGAGGGATCGAGCCGATCCCCAGCTTGCGCATTTTGCGTCTCTGGCCGACTGAGTGCCTGAACGCTCGTTTCATGGGTTAGCTTAGGCACACGGAGTTCATTCCATGTCTAAGCCCCAGCCAGACCGAGGGTTGTGGTAGCGAGACTGGTAGCACGCAGAGGGGGATCGGGCCGATCCTCAACTTACGCATCCTACCTCTCTGGTCAGCTGAGTACCCACACGCTCGTTTCGTGGGTTGACTTACTCATACGGAGTTCATTATCTGTCTAAGCCCCAACCGGACCGAGTGACTCGCAGTGGAATCAGCAACACACAGAAGGGGACCGGGTCGATCCTCAACTTACGCATTCTGACTCTCCAGCCGGCTGAGCAATCGCATGCTCGTTTCATGGGTTGACTTAGGCATATGTAGTGCATTCTAGATCTCAACCAACCAAGGGCCAGACACTATTGATGGCGTTTGGGGCAACAACCGAGGGGGACTAGCAGCAGGATCCTTGGTCGGCTCACGCATCCCACCCCCATCGGTCGATTCAGTGCTCGCACATTCATTTCGAGGGCCGATCGGGGCTCGACATGTGCTGATGGTGGTCGAGGCAATTGCCCACACCATGGCCCAGCATGTGCCAATGGTGTTCGATGCAACCGCCCGCACTAGGGGCCATCTTGTGTCGATGGTGGTCGAGGCAATCGCCCGCACCAAGGACCAGCATGTGTCGATGGTGATCGAGGCAACCACCCACACCAGGGCTCAGCTTGTGCCGATGGCGATCGAGGCAAGTGCCTATACCAAAAGGCAGCCTGTGCCGATGATGGTCGATACATGTGCCATCACCATGCGCCATCATGTGCCATTGATGGTCGAGGCCTTGGCCGAAGTTTGATTTTCAGCCACGGTGCACATGCTGGGCTCGGGAATGTGTTGGTGCCACATTTTTTTGCCCGGGGCACCATCGTCGAAGCATCGTCGGAGAACCTAACCGATAGCATTGGTGGTTTTGGCGATTGGGGGGGCCGGGGGGTGTGCGCACATGATGTACGATGGGTGCTGGTACTTGGCCCATATATTGGCCCCCTATCCCTCATCAAACCTCGAGAACTCACACCCCCTTAAAGAGCATTTGAGATTTTATAGGTTTGCTCCCAGTAGCCATTAAAGTGTCTAAAATGGGGACATTTTTTTCAAACGGTCACAAAATCTTCTCCACTTCCAGTTTTTAGCTAAATTTTCTTGTGCATGCCAACAAAAATACAATGATCACGTCTACCAAATTTGGGGCCAAAACGCCTTCTAAAAAAATTTTAAAAAAATCTCGAACCTCAAAAAGTTTCAAAAATCATGAAAAATAGAAAACAGGTCGTCTTGCCACAAAACTTCACATGAAGGCTTAGGGGACCATTGTATGAATTTACAAGCCATAAAAATGGCATTGTCACGGCAAAAATATGAAGTTGTACCTGAACCCACCTACCACTCGTTCGATCCACAGCTTGTGCATCCCGCCTCTCCGGCCAGCTAAGTGCCCGTATGCTCGTTTCGTGGGTTGACTTGGGCATATGTAGTGCACTCCCAGTCTAAGATCAGATCGAACCGAGGGTTACGATAGTAGGACCCGCAATGGGATCGATAGCACACAGAAGGGATTGGGTCGATCCACGGCTTGCATATCTTACCTTTGGCCGATTGAGCGCCCACACGCTAATTTCATGGGTTGACTTAGGCATACGTAGTTCATCCCCAGTCTAAGCATACGGAGTTCATTCCCAGTCTAAGATTAGACTGGACTGAGGGTTATGATAGCAAGACCAATAGCAGGATCGATAGCACGCAGGGGGGACCGGGCTAATCCCTGGCTTGTGCATTCTGCCTCTCCAGCCTTCTGAGTGCCCGCACGCTCGTTTCATGGGTTGACTTAGGCAAGCGGAGTTCATTCCCGGTCTAAGCCCCAACAAGACAGAGGGACCTACTGCGGGATCGACAGCACGCAGAGGGGGACCATGCTGATCCTCAGCTTGCACATTCTGGCTCTCCGACCAGCTGATCGCCCGCACACTCGTTTCATGGGTTGACTTTGGCATATGTAGTGCATTTTCGGTCTCGACCAACCAAGGGCTAGAGGTTATCGACGGCATTTGGGGCAACAACCAAGGGGGACCAGCAGTGGGATCCTTGGTTTGCTCGTGCATCCCGCTCCCAGCGGTCTGTTCGGTGCTCGCATGCTCGTTTCGAGGGCCGATCGAGGCTTGTAATGTGTCGATGGTGGTTGAGGTAGCCGCCTACACCACGGCGCAGCATGAACGGATGGTGTTCGATGCAACCACCCGCACCAGAGGCCATCTTGTGTCGATCGTGGTCGAGGCAACCGCCCGCACTAGGGCCCAGGTTGTGCCAATGGCAGTCGAGGCAAGTGCCCGTACCAAAGGGCAGCCTGTGCTGATGATGGTCGATGCATGTGCCATCACCATGCACCATCATGTACCATTGATGGTCGAGGCCTTGTCCAAAGTTCAATTTTGAGCCACGGTGCACATGCTAGGCTCGGGCATGTGCTGGTGCCACATTCTTTTCACTCGGGGCACCATCATCAGAGCATCACGGGAGAACCTAACCAGTGGCATTAGGGGTTCCGATGATTAGGGGGGCCAGGGGGTGTGCGCACATGATGTGCGATGGGTGCTGGTACTTGGCCCTTATATTGGCCCCCTATCCCTCATCAATCCTCAAGAACTCACACCCTCTTAAAGAGCATTTGAGATTTTATAGGTTTGCTCCCAGTAGCCATTAAAGTGTCTAAAATGGGAACATTTTTTTCAAACGGTCACAAAATCTTCTCCACTTCGAGTTTTTAGCTGAATTTGTTTGTGCGTGCCAACAAAAATACAAGGATCACGTCTACCAAATTTGGGCCAAAACTCCTTCTAAAAAAATTTAAAAAAATCTCGAACCGTAAAAAGTTTCAAAAATCGTGAGAAATAGAAAACGGGTCGTCTTGCCATTAAACTTCACACGAAGGCTTAGGGGACCGTTGTATGAATTTGCAAGCCATAAAAGTGGCATTGGCACGGCAGAAATATGAAGCTGTGCCTGAACCCACCTACCACTCGATCGATCCACGACTTGTGCATCCCGCCTCTTCGGTCGGCTAAGTGCCCGCACGTTCGTTTTGTGGGTTGACTTAGGCATACGTAGTGAGCTCCCAGTCTAAGATTAGACCGGATCGAGGGTTGTGGTAATAGGGCCCATAGTGGGATCGACAGCACGCAGAGGGGACTGGGTCGATCCTTGGCTTACGCATCTTGCCTCTCTGGCCGGCTGAGCCCCCGCACGCTCATTTCATTGGTTGACTTAGGCATACGGAGTTCATCCCCAGTCTAAGCATACGGAGTTCATTTCCAGTCTAAGATCAAACCAGACTGAGGGTTGCGACAGTAGGATCAACAGTAGGATCAGCAACGCGCAGAAGGGGATCAGGTCGATCCCTGACTTATGCATTCTACCTCTTTGGCCGGTTGAGCTCCCGCATGCTCGTTTCGTGGGTTGGCTTAGGCATGCGGTGTTCATTGCATGTCTAAGCCCCAGTCGGACCGAGGGTTATGGCTGCCGAACCGGTAGCACTTAGAGGCAGACCGAGCCCATCCCTAGCTTGCACATTATGCCTCTCCGGTTGACTCAGGGCCCGAACGCTCATTTCGTGGGTTGACTTAGGCATACGGAGTTCATTCCTAGTCTAAGATCGGACCGACAGTAGCACGCAGAGGGGGACCAGGCCGATCCTCGGCTTGCGCATCCTACCTCTTCGGTCGGTTAAGCGTTCGCACGCTCGTTTCGTGGGTTGACTTAGGCATACGGAGTTCATTCCTGATCTAAGCGCCAACCGGATTGAGGGACCTACAGCGGGATCAACAGCACGCAGAGGAGGACCAGGCCGATCCTTGGCTTGCACATTTTGGCTCTCTGTCCGACTGAGCACCCGCACACTCATTTCATGGGTTGAATTAGGCAAACGTAGCGCATTCCTGGTGTCGACCAACCAAGTGCCAGAGGCTATCGATGGTGTTTAGGGCAACAACCAAGGGGGACCAGCATCGGGAACCTTGGTCTACTCACGCATCCCACCCCCAGTGGTCGGTTCATTGCCCGCACGCTTGTTTCAGTGGGTGACTAGGGCTAGCATATGCTGATGGTGGTCGAGGCAACCGCCCGCACCATGGCCCAGTATGTGCCGATGGTGTTCAAAGCAACCGCCCACACCAGGGGCCATCTTGTGCCGATGGTGGTCGAGGCAATCGCCCGCACCAAGGCCAGCTTGTGTCGATGGCGGTCGAGGCAAGCGCCCATACCAAAGGGCAGCCTGTGCTGATGATGGTTGATGCATGTGACATCACCATGCGCCATCATGTGCCATTGATGGTTGAGGCCTTGGCCAAAGTTCAATTTTGACCCACGGTGCACATGCTGGGCTCGGGCATGTGCTGGTGCCACATTTTTTTCGCCCGAGGCACCATCGCCGGAGCATCACCAGAAAACGTAACCAGTGACATTTGGGGTTTCGGTGATTGAGGGGCCGGGGCGTGTGCACATAGGATGTGCGATGGGTGCTGGTACTTGGCCCTTATATTGGCCCCTTATGCCTCATCAAACCTCAAGAACTCACACCCCCTTAAAGAGCATTTGAGATTTTATGGGTTTTCTCCCAGTAGCCATTAAAGTGTCTGAAATGAGGACATTTTTTTCAAACGGTCACAAAATCTTCTCCACTTCGAGTTTTTAGCTGAATTTGTTTGTGCGTACCAACAAAAATAGAAGGATCATGTCTACCAAATTTGGGGCCAAAACTCCTTCTAAAAAAATTTTAAAAAATCCCGAACCGTAAAAAGTTTTGAAAATCGTGAAAAATAGGAAACGGGTCGTCTTGCCATGAAACTTACCATGAAGGCTTAGGGGACCATTATATGAATTTACAAGCCATAAAAATGGCATTGGCACGGTAGAAATATGAAGATGTGCCTGAACCCACCTACCACTCGATCGATCCACGGCTTGCGCATCACGCCTCTCCGATCGGCTAAGTGCCCGCATGCTCGTTTCATGGGTTGACTTAGGCATACGTAGTGTGCTCCTAGTCTAAGATCGGATTGGACCGAGGGTTGCGGCAGCAAGACCCACAATGGGATCGACAGCACGCAGAGGGGACCGGGTCGATCCCCGACTTGTGCATCTTGCCTCTCTGGCCGGCTGAGCGCCCGCATGCTCGTTTCGTGGGTTGACTCAGGCATACGGAGTTCATCCCCAGTCTAAGCATACGAAGTTCATTCCTAGTCTAAGATCGGATCGGACTGAGGGTTGTGACAGCAGGACTAGCAACAGGATCGGTAACATGCAGGGGGGATCGGGTCGATCCCCGGCTTACGCATTCTGCCTCTCCAGCCGACTGAGCGCCCGTATGCTCGTTTCATGGGTTGGCTTAGGCATACGGAGTTCATTCCATGTTTAAGCCCCAGCCGGACCGAGGGTTGTGGCAATGAGATCGGTAGCATGCAGAGGAGGACCCGGCCGATCCTTGGCTTGGGCATTATGCCTCTCCGGTTGGCTTAACGCCCGCATGCTCATTTCGTGGGTTGACTTAGGTATATAGAGTTTATTCCCAGTCTAAGCATACGGAGTTCATTCCCAGTCTAAGATCAGACCGGTAGCGAAATTGATAGCAGCACGCAGAGAGGGACCGGGCCAATCCTCGACTTGCACATTCTGTCTATCCGATGGGTTAAGCAACTGCACGCTTGTTTCATGGGTTGACTTAGGCATACGGTGTTCATTCCTGGTCTAAGCCCTAACCGAATCGAGGGACCCGTAACGGGATTGACAACACACAGAGGGGGACCGGGTTGATCCTCGACTTACGCATTTTGGCTCTCCGACTGGTTGAGCGCCCACACGCTCTTTTCATGGGTTGACTTAGGCATATGTAGTGCATTCTCTGACCAGAGGCATATGTAGTGCATTCATGGATATGTAGGCATATGATGTAAGATGGGTGCTAGTACTTGCCTTTATATTGACCCCCTATCCCTCATCAAAGCTTGAGAACTCACACCCCGTTAAAGAGCGTTTGAGATTTTATAGGTTTGCTCCCGTAGCCATTAAAGTGTCTGAAATAGGGACTGTTTTTTCAAATGATCACAAAATCTTCTCCGCTTCGAGTTTTTAGCTGAAGTTTTTTTTGCATGCCAACAAAAATACAAGGATCACATCTACCAAATTTGGGGCCAAAACTTCTTCTAAAAAAATTTTAAAAAATCCCAAACTGCAAAAATTTTTGAAAATCATGGAAAATAGAAAACGGGTCGTCTTGCCACGAAACTTCACATGAAGGCTTAGGGGACCATTGTATGAATTTACATGCCATAAAAATGACATTGGTAAGGCAGAAATATGAAGATGTGCCCGAACCCACCTACCACTCGATGGATTCACGGCTTATGCATCCCGCTTCTCCGGTCGACTAAGTGCCCACGCGCTCATTTCATGGGTTGACTTAGGCATACGTAGTGTGCTCCCAGTCAGAGATCAGATCGGATCAAGGGTTGCGACAGCAAGACCTACCGGACCGAGGGTTGTGGTAGCCTGATCGACAGCATGAAGAAGGAGACCAGGCCGGTCCCCGGCTTGCGCATTATGCCTCTCCGGTCGGCTTAGCGCCCGTACACTCATTTTGTGGGTTGACTTAGGCATACGGAGTTCATTCCCAGTCTAAGATCAGACCGGCAGTGAGATCGGTAACAGCACACAAAGGGGGACCGGGTTGATCCTCGATTTACACATCCTGCCTCTTCGGTCAGCTAAGCGCCCGTACGCTCGTTTCGTGGGTTAACTTAGGCATACGGAGTTCATCCCCAATCTAAGCATACGGAGTTCATTCCCAGTCTAAGATCGGACTGAACTGAGGGTTGTGATAGCAAGACCAGCAGTAGGATCGATAGCATGCAAGGGGGGACCAGGCCGATCCCCGGCTTACACATTCTGCCTCTCCGATCGTCTGAGCACCAGCACGCTCGTTTTATGGTTGGCCTTAGGCATACGGAGTTCATTCCATATCTAAGCCCCAGCCAAATCGAGGGTTGTGGCAGCGAGACCGACAGCACGTAGAAGGGGACCAGGCTGATCCCCAGCTTGCACATTATGCCTCTCCGACCGACTCCGTGGCCGTACACTTGTTTCGTGGGTTGACTTAGGCATACAGAGTTCATTCCAGTCTAAGCATAAGGAGTTCATTCCAGTCTAAGATTGGACCAGACCGAGGGTTGCGATAGCAGGACCAGTAGTAGGATCGGTAGCATGCAGGGGGGATCGGGCCAATCCTCGACTTGCACATTCTTCCTCGACTTGCACATTCTGCCTCTCCGGTTGATTGAGCACCCGTACGCTCGTTTCATGGGTTAGCTTAGGCATACCGAGTTCATTCCTAGTCTAAGCATACAGAGTTCATTCCCAATCTAAGATCGGACCGACAGCAGCACGCAGAGGGGGACCGGGTTGATCCTCGGCTTGTGCATCCTGCCTCTTAGATAGGTTGAGCGCCCTTACGCTCATTTTGTGGGTAGACTTAGGCATACAGAGTTTATCCCTAGCCTAAGAATACAAAGTTCAATCCCAGTCTAAGATCAGATTAGACCGAGGGTTGCAGCAGTAGGACCAGCAATAGGATCGACAGCACACAGAGGGGACTATGCCAATCCTCGACTTGCACATTCTGCCTCTCCGACTGGCTGAGTGCCCACACGCTCGTTTTGTGGGTTAGCTTAGGCATACCGAGTTCATTCCATGTCTAAGCCTCAGTCGGACCGAGGGTTATGGCAGTGGGACCGGCAACATGTAGAGGGGGACTGGGTTGATCTTCGGCTTGCGCATTATGCCTCTCCGATCGATAGCAGGACGCAGTGAGGGACCGAGCCAATCCTTGGCTTGCGTATTCTGGCTCTTCGATCGGTTGAGAACTGGTACACTCATTTCATGGGTTGACTTAGGCATATGTAGCGCATTCCTGGTGTCAACCAACTAAGGGCCAGAAGCTATCGATGATGTTTCGGGTAACAACCAAGGGGGACCAACAGTGAGATCCTCGGTCGGCTCATGCATCCCACCCCCAATGGTCGGTTCGATGCTCGCACGCTCATTTTGGGGGCCGATCGAAGCTCGGCATGTGTCGATGGTGGTCGAGGCAACCATCACACCACGACCCAGCATGTGTTGATGGTGTTCGATGCAACGGCCCGCACTAGGAGCCATCTTGCTTCGATGGTGGTCGAGGCAATCGCTCGCACCAAGGGCCGGCATGTGCTAATGGTGATCGAGGCAACCGCCTACACTAGGGCCCAGCTTGTGTCGATTACGATCGAGGCAAGTGCCCATACCAAGGGGTAGCCTGTGCCGATGATGGTCGATGCATGTGCCATCACCATGCCCCATCATGTGCCATTGATGGACAAGGCCTTAGCTGAAGTTCAATTTTGAGCCACGGTGCACATGCTGGGCTTGAGCATGTGCTGCTGCCACATTTTTTTCGCCCGGGGCATTATCATCGAAGCATCACCGGAGAACCTAACCGACGGCTTTGGGGGTTACGATGATTGGGGGGCCGGGGGGTGTCCGCACATGATGTGCGATGGGTACTGGTACTTGGCCCTCATATTGGCCCCCTATCCCTCATCAAACCTTGAGAACTCACACCCCCTTAAAGAGCATTTGAGATTTTATAGGTTTGCTCCCAGTAGCCATTAAGTGTTTGAAATGGGGACATTTTTTTCAAACGGTCACAAAATCTTCTCCACTTTGATTTTTTAGCTGAATTTGTTTGTGCGTACAAACAAAAATACACGGATCACGTCTACCAAATTTGGGGCCAAAACTCCTTCTAAAAAAATTTTAAAAAATCCCGAACCCTAAAAAGTTTCAAAAATCGTGAAAAATAGAAAACGGGTCATCTTGCCATGAAAATTCACGTGAAGGCTTAGGGGACCATTGTATGAATTGACAAGCCATAAAAAAGGCATTGGCATTGTAGAAATATGAAGATGTGCCTGAACCTACCTACCATTCGATCGATCCACGACTTACGCTTCCCGTCTCTCCGACCGACTAAGTGCCCGCACGCTCATTTCATGGGTTGACTTAGGCATACGTAGTGCGCTCCCAGTCTAAGATCAGACCGGACCAAGGGTTACGATAACTCGACCTGCAGCGGGATCGGCAGCATGCAGAGGGGATCGAGTCGATCCTCGGCTTACGCATCTTGCCTCTCTGGCCGACTGAGCACCCGCATGCTCGTTTCGTAGGTTGACTTAGGCATACGGAGTTCACCCCCATTCTAAGCATATGGAGTTCATTCCTAGTCTAAGATTGGACCGGATCGAGGGTTGCGGTAGTAGGACCAGCAACAGGATCGGTAGCACACAGGGGGGACCGGGCCGATCCTCGGCTTGTACATTTTGCCTCTTCGATCGGCTAAGTGCCCGCACGCTCGTTTCATGGGTTGGCTTAGGCATGCGGAGTTCATTCCATGTCTAAGCCCCAACCGAACAAAGGGTTGTGGTAGCCGGACCAACAACACGCAGAGGGGGATCAGGCCAATCCCTGGTTTGCACATTATGCCTTTCTGGCCAGTTCAGCGCCCGCACGCTTGTTTCATGTGTTGACTTAGGCATACAGAGTTTATTCCTAGTCTAAGCATACAGAGTTCATTCCCAGTCTAAGATCGGACCGATAGCGGATCGACAGCAGCATGCAAAAGGGGATCAGGCTGATCTTTGACTTGCGCATCCTGCCTCTCCGATCGGTTGAGCGCCCGCACGCTCGTTTCATTCGTTGACTTAGGCATGCAGAGTTCATTCCTGGTCTAAACCCTAACCAAACCGAGGGACCCGCAGAGGGATCGACAGCACGCAGAGAGGGATCGAGCCAATCCTCGACTTACGTAGTCAGCTCTTCGACCAGCTGAGCGCCCGCACACTCATTTTATGGGTTGACTTAGGCATACGCAGTACATTCCCAGTCTCAACCAACCAAGGGCTAGAGGCTATCGACAACGTTTGCGACAATAACCGAGGCGGACCAGCAGCGGGATCCTTGGTCGGCTCACGCATCCCACCCCCAGTAGTTAGCTCGGTGCCCGCACGCTAGTTTCAAGGGCTGACTGGGGTTCGGCATATGCTGATGGTGGTCGAGGCAACAGCCTGTACCACGGCCCAGCATGTGCCGATGGTGTTCGATGTAACCGCCCACACCAATGCCGATGGTGGTCGAGGCAATCGTCCGCACCAAGGGCCGGCATGTGCCGATGGTGATCGAGGCAACAGCTAGCACTAGGGCCCAGCTTGTGTCGATGGCGATCGGCGCAAGTGCTCGTACCAAAGGGCAACCTATGCCGATGACGATCGATGCATGTGCCATCACCATACGCCATCATGTGCCATTGATGGTCGAGGCCTTGGCCGAAGTTTCATTTTGAGCCACGGTGCACATGCTGGGCTCGGGCATGTGCTGGTGCCACATTTTTTTCACCCGAGGCACCATCGTCGGAGCATCACTGGAGTACCTAATCGGTGGCATTGGGGTTCCGACGATTGGGGGGCCGAGTGGTGTGCACACATGATGTGCGATAGGTGCTGGTACTTGGCCCTTATATTGGGCCATATTGCTCATCAAACCTCGAGAACGCACACCCCCTTAAACTGGATTTGAGATCTTATAGGTTTGCTCCCAGTAGCCATTAAAGTGTCTGAAATGGGGACATTTTTTTCATTAAAGTGTCTGAAAATGGGGACATTTTTTTCAAACGGTCACAAAATCTTCTCTATTTTGAGTTTTTAGCTGAATTGTTTTGTGCATGCCAACAAAATTACAAGGATGAAGTCTACCAAATTTGGGGCCAAAACTCTTTCTAAAAAAATTTTAAAAAATCTCGAATCGTAAAAAGTTTCAAAAATCATGAAAAATAGAAAACGGGTCATCTTGCCACGAAACTTCACATGAAGGCAGCAGGACCCGTAACGGGATCGGTAGCACGTAGAGGGGATTGGGTCGATCTTTAGCTTGTGCATCCCTCTCTGGCTGGCTGAGCGCCCCCACACTCGTTTTGTGGGTTGACTTAGGCATACGAAGTTCATCCGCAGTCTAAGCATACAAAGTTCATTCCCAGTCTAAGCTTACAAAATTCATTCCCAGTCTAAGATCAGACCAGATCGAGGGTTGTGATAGCAGGACCAGCAACAGGATTGATAGCATGCAGGGGGGATCAGGTCGGTCCCCAGCTTACGCATTATGCCTCTTCGGCCAGTTCAGCGCCCATACGCTTGTTTCGTGGGTTGACTTAGGCATACGAAGTTCATTCCCAGTCTAAGCATACAGAGTTCATTCCCAGTCTAAGATCGAACCGACAGCGAGATCGGTAGCAGCACACAGAGAGGGACTGGGCCGATCCTCGACTTGCGCATCCTGCCTCTCTGGTCGATTAAGTGCTCGCACACTCGTTTCGTGGGTTGACTTAGGCATACAAAGTTCATTCCCAGTCTAAGCCACAATCGGATCGAGTGACCCACAGCGGGATCAGTAGCATACAGATAGGGACCGAGCTGAACCTCGACTTACGTATTTTGGATATCCAACCAGTTGAACGCCCGCACGCTTATTTCATAGGTTGACTTAGGCATACGTAGTGCATTCCCAATCTCGACCAACCAGGGGCCAGAGGCTATCAATAGTGTTTGGGGCAACAACCGAGGGGGACTAGCCGTGGGATCCTTGGTCGGCTCGCTCATCCTACCCCCAGCGGTGGTTCGATGCTCACACGCTCATTTCTAAGGCCGATCGAGGCTCGGCATGTGTCGATGGTGGTCGGGGCAACTGCCCGCCCCATAGCCCAGAATGTGTCGATGGTGTTCGATGCAACCACCTGCACCAGGGGCCATCTTGTGCTGATGGTGGTCAAGGCAACTGCCTGTCCTAGGGCCCAACTTATGCCGATGGCGGTCGAGGCAAGTGCCCGTACCAAAGGGCAGCCTGTGCCGATGATGGTCGATGCATGTGCCATCAACATGCGCCATCATCTGCCATTGATGGTCGAGGCCTAGGTCGAAGTTTGATTTTGAGCAATGGTGCACATGCTGGGCTCGGGCATCTGCTGGTGCCACATTTTTTTCACCCGGGGCACCATCGTCGTAGCATCACCAGAGAACCTAATCGGAGGCATTGAGGGGCCGGGGGGTGTGCGCACATGATGTGCGATGGGTGCTAGTACTTGGCCCTTATATTGGCCCCCTATCCCTCATCAAACCTTGAGAACTCACACCCCCTTAAAGAGCATTTTAGATTTTATAGGTTTGCTCTCAGTAGCCATTAAAGTGTCTGAAATGGGGACATTTTTTTCAAATGGTCACAAAATTTTCTCCACTTTGAATTTTTAGCTGAATTTGTTTGTGCGTGCCAACAAAAATACAGGGATTACATCTACCAAATTTTGGGCAAAAACTCCTTCTAAAAAAATTTTCAAAAATCTCGAACCGTAAAAAGTTTCAAAAATTATGAAATATAGAAAATGGGTCGTCTTGCCATAAAACTTCACATGAAGGCTTAGGGGAACATTGTATGAATTTACAAGCCATAAAAATGGCATTGGCATGGCAGAAATATGAAGATGTGCCTGAATCCACCTACCACTCGATCGATCCATGGTTTGCGCATCCTGCCTCTCTGGTCGGATAAGTGCCCGTACGCTCGTTTTGTGGGTTGACTTAGGCATACGTAGTGCACTCCCAGTCTAAGATTAGATCGGACCGAGGGTTCCGGTAGCAAGACCCGCAGCGAGATCGGTAGCACGCAGAAGGGATCGAGTCGATCCCCGACTTACGCATCCTGCCTCTCTGGTCGGCTAAGCACCCGCACGCTCGTTTCGTGGGTTGACTTAGGCATACGGAGTTCATCCTCAGTCTAAGCATATGGAGTTCATTCCCAGTCTAAGATCGAACCAGACTGAGGGTTACGGTAGCAAGACCAGCAGCAGGATCCGTAGCATGTAGGGGGGACTAGGCCAATCCCAGCTTACGCATTCTGCCTCTTCGGCTGACTGAGCTTCCGCACACTCGTTTCTTGGGTTGGATTAGGCATACGAAGTTCATTCCATGTCTAAGCCCTAGTCGGATCGAGGGTTCTGGTAGCGAGACTAGCAGCACGTAGAGGGGGATTGAGCCTGCAACCGCCCGCACCACGGCCCAGCATGTGCCGATGGTGGTCAAGGCAACCACCCGCACCATGGCCTAACATGTGCCGATGGTGTTCGATGCAATCGCCCACACCAGGGGCCATCTTGTGCCGATGGTGGTTGAGACAACCACCCACACCAAGGCCCAGCTTGTGTCGATGGCGGTCGAGGCAAGTGCTCGTACCAAAGGGTAGCCTGTACCGATGATGGTCGATGCATGTGCCATTGTCATGCCCTGGGTGAGTGCGCCAGGCACATCAAGCGCACCAGCAGGCGAGCCAGAGGTTGAGGCCCGTAGACCAGGCATGCTGGCAGGTATCTGTGTGTAAAGCCTAGCAAACGAGTTCAGAACGCCCACCCAACTTGCAGGCTAGCTCGTGAGACCAAGGCCTGGCATACAAGTTGCCCGCACCACATCCAAAAGGGTCCAAGGTGCTGGACATGCAAGGGAAGCTTCTGGAAGCAGGCAGGATCAGCAGGAGCATGTTGGCAGAATTGGTTGACCCTGAAAATCAGGAGTTATTATCCTGACTGATTGTAATCTGTATAATCCCTTGATTTTAGCCTTTATTCTAGGTATATTGCCATTAAGTGTAGCTGGAGCCTTAACTATAAATAGAGGGCTGTTCCACCCTCACTTGTACACCATCAAACACTTCTGTTTCAGTGAATACAAGAGCATTTCAAGAATTTTGCCTTCTTATCCTGTTTTTCTTTAACTTGCGTAATCAGCCCTTCCTATTGTTCTAATGCCCGCACGCTTGTGTTTTAAGCTGACTTAGGCATAAAAGAGGAGATTCCAAGCCTAAGGCCGCACGGTTTCTAAGTCTAAGTTCAGAGCCCGTGACAGTTGGTATTAGAGCAAGTTCAATTCTGTGTGTTTGTGTTATGCAGGTTAGATCGTGATTGAGGAGATGGCATCCCAAAGTGACGTTGCTAGCCAACAATAGGAGGCCCGAGAACATAGGCATGGAAGAGGCAAGAAAGCTAGTTCTAGAGATATCTTGTCTACCATGGACAGTAGGTTGGCCAAGGTGGAAGTGACCATGGGCGACATGGGGGAGAAGCTTGAGGAAGTAGAGACTCACATTGCATCGGTAGGCTCTATGGGGGAGGAGATCCAAAATGAGCTGGAAGCTACTCTCAACAAAGGCATGGATGTGATCACCTAGAAGAATAAGGCCTTGGAGGCTGAAGTGCTAACCTTGCGCGATGGCATGGAAGCCATGCGCCAGAGGATGGAAGAGCTTACCAGTGAGTTCGTTGCTTGCAAGACTGCCATTGGGAATGGCATGTTTGTCAGAGTGTCCAAATCCAGATTGGAGGTCCCCAAGCCTAAGGAGTTCAAGGGGACTAGGGCAGCCAAGGAAATAGACAACTACCTTTGCGGTATGGAGCAGTACTTTCAGGTCATGGGCATGCAAGACGAGGCGATAAAGGTAAGCACCACTGCTATGTATCTCACTGATGTAGCCTTATTGTGGTAGAGGCATAGGTGTGATGATGTCAGGCATGGGAACGCCAAGATTGGAACCTGGGCAGAGTTTCGAAAGGAGTTTAGAGAATAATTTTACCCGAAGTATGCCGATGATGAGGCATGGGCAAAGTTACACCGGCTTAGCCAGTAAGGAGACATAAGGGAGTATGTCCAAAAATTCTCTGAACTAATGCTACAGATCTCGAATCTAGGTGAAAAGGATGCCTTATTTGCTTTCATGGATGGGTTGAAGCTGTGGGTGATGCATGAGCTACAAAGAAGGGGAGTTCATGACTTGGCTAAAGCCATGACTACTGTCGAGGCCTTGATAGAGTTCAAGCCTCTGAGCAAGTTCGAGTTTTCCAAGCCCAAGGGTAAGGGCAGGGACAATAGGGATAGGAAGAAGCAGTCCAAAGGGAAGGACCATGATTGGGAGTCCAAGGATGGAGACCGAGACCTTTCAACCAAGGATGGCGAGAAGAAGCCACCAACAGGCAAATGGAAAGCAAAGGGGGATCAAGAGCCACTAGCATGCTACCTATGTGAAGGGAGTCACATAACATGTAATTGCCCACAGAAAGGCAAGCTGGCTACTATAGACAAGGAGTCTGACGAGGAGCCAGAGTCAGGGGCTGCAAAGCTTAGGTCGTTGGTGCTCAATACTGTCTAGAGTAAAGGGAGTCGCAAGCCAAAGGGCTTGATGTTTGTGGATCTAATGGTTGAGGTCAGAAGGTGAACGCACTAGTGGACACAGGTGCCTCACATCTTTTTATTTCAAGTGATGGAGCCCGAAAGCTCAGACTAAAGGTGCAGAAAGGGATTGGTACCATTAAAACGGTGAACTCCAAGGAAGTTCCAACCATTGGAGTAGCACGGGGAGTGGAGTTACGGCTTGGAGACTAGAAAGGTAAGGAGACCATTGAGGTAATACCCCTTGACGACTTTGAGTTTGTGATTGGGTTGGATTTCCTTGTTTGGATTAACGCCCTTCTTATGCCTTTCGTCGATTGTGTTTGCATCTTGGATGCACGGTGCCAATGCCTAGTGCCATTGAGGAGAGGGTCTAGAGTTAGGTCGCGGATGGTGTCAACCATCCAATTTGCCAAGTGGTAAGCAGATAAGAAAACACCTTCTTGGCAGCCCTAAAATATGATAAGCCAAGGGAGAAGGAGATCGAGTCACCCTTGGAGGTGCTAAAGGTACTGAAGACCTTTAGTGATGTGATGCCCACAAAGATCCTAGCAAGCTACCACCTAAGAGGGAGGTGGACCACAAGATCGAGCTAGTGTCTAAGGCCAAGCTACCAGCTAGAGCCCCTTACCGAATGTCTCAACCAGAGTTAGAGGAGTTGAGGAAGTAGCTCAAAGAGTTAGTTGATGTTGGCTTCATCAGGCCATCGAAAGCACCCTATGGTGCACCGGTTCTATTCCAACACAAGCATGATGGGTCGTTGTGGCTGTGCATAGACTATCGGGCTTTGAACAAGCTGACCATCAAGAACAAGTACCCCATCCCACTCATTGCGGACTTGTTCGATCAACTTGGGAACGTAAGGTGGTTCACCAAGCTGGATTTGAGGTAGGCTACTACCAAGTTAGGATCGAGGAGAGAGATGAGCCAAAGACAACATGTGTCACTCGGTATGGTTCGTATTAGTTCTTGGTGATGCCTTTCAGTCTCACGAATGCCCCACAACATTCTGCACCCTTATGAACAAGGTACTTTAGTCATTCCTTGATCGGTTTGTTATGGTTTATTTAGATGACATTGTGATCTACAACCAGACTTTGGGAGAGCATGTAGACCACTTGAGATAGGTGTTCGAGGTGTTGCGGGTGCACAAGCTATTTGTCAAAAAGGAGAAGTGCTCATTCGCCCAACAGGAGATCCCCTTCCTTGGCCACATAGTGGGAGGTGGCAGGATACGCATGGATGAAGGCAAGATACAACCCATCTTGGAGTGGCAACCACCAGCCAAGGTCACTGATTTGAGATCGTTCTTTAGGCTGGTTAACTACTACAGGCACTTCATCAAAGGTCACTCAGCAATAGCCACGCCATTGATTAACTTGCTCAAGAAAGGGAGAGCATGGGAGTGGAGCGCAGGGTGCCAAGAAATCTTTGACAGGTTAAAGCGGGCTGTGATTAAAGAGCCAGTCTCGGCCTTGCCAGACCATGCCAAGCCGTATGAGGTGCATACGGATGCATCAGACTTTGCCATAGGGGGCATGTTGATACAGGGAGGATGTCAAGTCACGTTCGAAAGCAGGAAGCTGAACGAGACTGAGCCTAGGTACACGGTCCAAGAGAAGGAGATGACTGCAGTGGTGCACTGCTTGTGCACTTGGTGCCATTACCTGTTGGGGTCGAGGTTCATGGTGAGGATGGACAATGTGGTGACCAGCTACTTCCAGACGCAGAAGAAGCTGTCCCCCAAGCAGGCAAGATGGTAAGATTTTCTTGTAGAATTTGATTTCCAGATGGAGTACAAGCTAGGATGGGTGAACCTAGTGGCAGACGCCCTAAGCAGAAAGGCTAACCTTGCTGCCATTAGCCAACCAGAGGGGTCACTGGTACCGTGCATCAAGGAGGGACTTGCGCATGATCCTACAGCCAAGGCTTTGATGGAGTACGCCCAGCAAGGTAAGACTAGATGGTTTTGGTTACAAGATGGGTTACTGTACACCAAGGGCAGTAGACTGTTTATGGCGTAGCACGAAAAGCTCCGTAAGGAAGTTTTGCAAAAATGCCATGATTCAAGGTGGGCTGGACACCTCGGAGTGAGCTGTACCTTGGCGTTGATCAAGGACCGATACTACTGGCCGCACATGAGAGACGATGTGGAGGCCTATGTGAAGACTTGTCTTGTGTGCCAACAGGACAAGGTGGAGCTCAAGAAACTAGGCAGTCTCTTAAGCCATTGACAGTGCCAGAGTGACCATGGGAGAGTGTTTCTCTAGATTTTATAGTTGGTCTACCCAAAGTAGAAGGGTTTGGAAGCATCATGGTAGTGGTGGACAGGTTTTCCAAGTATGGAATCTTCATTCCAGCAACCAAGTAGTGCCCAGCCGAGGAGGCAACTCGATTGTTCCTAAAGAACATGGTTAAGTACTGGGGAGTGCCGAGGACCATTGTTAGTGATCGGGACGGGCATTTCATGGGCAGGTTCTGGATAGAGTTGTTCAAGCTGTTGGGGTCAGACTTGAACTTTTCCACCAGCATGCATCCACAGACCGATGGGCAGACAGAACGAGTGAATGGACTATTAGAGGTCTACCTCAAGCACTATGTGAGTGCCACACAAAGGGACTGGCCAAAGCTGCTAGATATTGCACAATTTTCCTACAACTTGCAAAGGAGCGAGGCAACGAACCAGAGCCCATTTGAGGTTGTGATAGGGCAACAACCACTAACACCCAGTTCGATTGCTACAGGTTATATAGGGCCGAATCCAGCAGCATATAAGTTTGCCAAGGCATGGCAGGAGCAAATTGACTTGGCCAGAGTTTGTCTACACAAGGCAGCCAAGAGGTAGAAGAAGTGCGTAGACTAGAATAGGTGAGAAGTGCAGTTCCAAGTTGGAGACTTGGTGTTGGTGAAGCTGCATCCCATTGAGTGCCACAGGGGGCTGCACAAAGGCCTAGTCCAGAGGTATGAGGGACCTTTTCAAGTAGTCAAGAGGGTAGGCAACGTTGCCTACAAGCTAGATATGCCACCCGAGCCGAGGGTACACCCGGTGTTCCATGTGAGCATGCTCAAGCTGTTCCATGAGGATGAGGGAGATCCAGGACGGGCAGAGTCAAAGTGTGTGCCATTGGGAGCAAGGGCCTCATATGAGAAGGAGGTCCACAGCATCATAGCTGACCAAGAGGTGAGACGGAAGAACTATCAGCCAAGACAAGAGTACTTGGTGCACTGGAAGAGACTTCAAGATAGTGAGGTGAGCTGGGAACCAGCAGATGACTTATGGCAGTTCGAGGACCAGATCAGGCAGTACCATGTAGAAGATGCAATGAGGGCATTATGCAATCAGGTGGGGGAAAATGTCATGCCTTGGGCAGGCACACCGGCACATCAAGAGCACCAGCAAGCGAGCCAGAGGTTGAGGCTCGCAGACCAGGCATGCTGGCGGGTATCTGTGCGCAAAGCCTAGCAAACGAGTTCAAAACACCCGCCCAACTTGCAGGCTAGCCTGTGAGACCAAGGCCTGGCATACAAGCTACCCGCACTACATCCAGAAGGGCCCAAGGTGCTGTACATGCAAGGGAAGCTTCTGGAAGCAGGCAGGATCAGCAGGAGCAGCAGGAGCATCCTGGCAGATTTGGTTGACCCTTAAAATTAGGAGTTAGCATCCTGATTGATTGTAATCTGTATAATCCTTTGATTTTAGCCTTTATTCTAGGGATATTGCCATTAAGTGTAGCTGGAGCCTCAACTATAATAGAGGGCTGCTCCACCCTCATTTGTACACCATCAAACACTTTTCTTCCAGTGAATACAAAAGCATTTCCAAAATTCTGCCTTCTTATCCTGTTTCTCTTTAACATGTGTAATCAGCCCTTCCTATTATTCTAGTGCCTGCACGATTGTGTTTTAGGCTGACTTAGGCATAAAGAAGGAGATTTCAAGCCTAAGGTCGCACGGTTTCTGAGTCTAAGGTCGGAGCCTGTGACACCATCACCATCGCCATCATGTGCCATTGATGGTCGAGGCCTTGGCCGAAGTTCGATTTTGAGCCACGATGCACATGCTAGGCTCAGGCATGTGCTGGTGCCACATTTTTTTCACTCGGGGCACCATTATCGGAGCATCACCGGACAACCTAACCGGCAGCATTAAGGGTTCCGACGATTGGGGGGGCCGGGGGGTGTGCACACATGATGTGCGGTGGGTGCTGGTACTTGGCCCTTATATTGGCCCCCTATCCCTCATCAAACCTCAAGAACTCACACCCCCTTAAAGAGTATCTGAGATTTTATAGGTTTGCTCCCAGTAGCCATTAAAATGTCTAAAATGGGGACATTTTTTTCAAACGGTCACAAAATCTTCTCCACTTTGAGTTTTTAGCTGAATTTTTTTGTGCATGCCAACAAAAATACAAGGATCATGTCTACCAAATTTAGGATCAAAACTCCTAAAAATATTTTGAAAAATCTCAAACCGTAAAAAGTTTCAAAAATCATGAAAAATAGAAAACGGATCGTCTTGCCATGAAACTTCACATGAAGGCTTAGGGGACCATTGTATGAATTTACAAGCCATAAAAATGGCATTGGCAAGGCAGAAATATGAAGATGTGCCTGAACCCACCTACCACTCGATCGATCTACGGCTTACGCATCCCGCCTCTCCAGCCGGTTAAGTGCCCACACGCTCGTTTTGTGGGTTGACTTAGGCATACGCAGTGTGCTCCTAGTCTAAGATCAGACCGGACCGAGGGTTGTGGTAGCAAGACCCGCAGTAGGATCGGTAGTACGTAAAAAGGATCGGGTCAATCCTCGGCTTATGGATCTTGCCTCTCTGGCTGGATGAACACCTGTACGCTCGTTTTGTGGGTTGATTTAGGCATACGGAGTTCATACCCAGTCTAAGCATACAGAGTTCATTCCCAGTCTAAGGTCAGATCGGACCGAGGGTTGCGGTAACAGGACCAGCAGTCAAATCGACAGCACGTAAGGGGGACCGGTCCGATCCCCAGCTTGCACATTCTGCCTCTTCGGCCCACACGCTCGTTTTGTGGGTTGGCTTAGGCATACGGAGTTCATTCCATGTCTAAGCCCCAGTTGGACTGAAGGTTGTGGCAGCGGGACTGACAGCATACAGAGAGGGATCGAGACGATACCCGGCCTGCACGTTATGTCTCTCTGATCGGTTCAGCGCCCGTATGCTCATTTCGTGGGTTCACTTAGGCATACGAAGTTCATTGCCAGTCTAAGATCGAATCGGTAGCGGGATCGACAGTAGCACACAGAGGGGGATTGGGTCGATCCTCGGCTTGCGCATCCTGCCTCTCCGACCGGTTGAGCGCCTGCATGCTCATTTCGTAGGTTGACTTAGGCATACAGAGTTCATTCTCGATCTAAGCCCCAACCGGACTGAGGGACCTGTAGTAGGATCAGTAGCATGTAGAGGGGGATCGGGTCGATCCTCGGCTTGTGCATTCTGGCTCTCCAGTGGACTTAGCGCCCGTACGCTTGTTTCATGGGTTGACTTAGGCATGCATAGTGCATTCCAGGTCTTGACCAACCAAGGGCCAGAGGCTATCGATGGTGTTTGGGGCAACAACCGAGGGGGACCAGCAATGGGATACTTGGTCGGCTCGTGCATCCCACCCCTATCGGTCTATTCGATGCTCGCACGCTCATTTTGGGGGCTGACTGGGGCTTGGCATGTGTAGATGGTGGTCGAGGCAACTGCCCGCACCACGTTCCAGCATGAGCTGATGGCGTTTGATGCAATCACCCACACCAGGGGCCATCTTGTGTCGATAGTGGTCGAGGCAACCACCCACACTAGGGCCCAGCTTATGCCAATGGCGGTCGAGGCAAGTGCCCATACGAACGGGCAGCCTGTGCTGATGATGGTCGATGCATGTGCCATCACCATGCACCATCATATGCCATTGATGGTCGAGGCATTGGCCGAAGTTCGATTTTGAGCCATGGTGCACATGCTGGGCCAGGTCATGTGCTGGTGCCACATATTTTTCGCTCAGGGCACCATTATCAGAGCTTCGTCAGAGAACCTAACCGGCGGCATTGAAGGTTTCAATGATTGGGGAAGCCGGGGGGTGTACGCACATGATGTGTGGTGGGTGCTGGTACTTGGCCCTTATATTGGCCCCCTATCCCTCATCAAACTTCAAGAACTCACACCCCCTTAAAGAGCATTTGAGATTTTATAGGTTTGCTCCTAGTAGCCATTAAAGTGTCTAAAATGGGGACATTTTTTTCAAACGGTCACAAACTCTTCTCCACTTCAAGTTTTAGCTAAATTTGTTTGTGCGTGCCAACAAAAATACAAGGATCATGTCTACCAAATTTGGGGCCAAAACTCCATCTAAAAAAATTTAAAAAAATTTTGAACTGCAAAGCGTTTCGAAAATCATGAAAAATAGAAAACGGGTCGTCTTGCCATGAAACTTCACATGAAGGCTTAGGGGACCACTGTATGAATTTACAAGCCATAAAAATGGCATTGGCATGGAAGAAATATGAAGATGTGCCTAAACCCGCCTGCCACTCGATCGATCTACGGCTTGCGCATCCCGCCTCTCCGACCGGCTAAGTGCCCGCACGCTCGTTTCGTGGGTTGACTTAGGCATACGTAGTGTGCTCCCAGTCGAAGATCAGACCGGACTGAGGGTTTCAATAGCAAGACCCACAGTGGGATCGACAGCATGCAGAGGGGACCAGGTCGATCCTCGGCTTGCGCATCCTGCCTGTCTGGCCAACTGAGCACCTGCACGCTCGTTTCGTGGGTTGACTTAGGATACGAAGTTCATCCCTAGTATAAGCATATGGAGTTCATTCCCAGTCTAAGATCGGACTGGACCGAGGGTTGCAACAGTAGGTCCAGCAGTAGGATCAGCAGCACGCAGGGGGGATCGGGTCGATCCCCAACTTGCGCATTCTACCTCTCTGACCGGCTGAGCGCCCGCACGCTTGTTTCGAGGGTTGGCTTAGGCAAACGGAGTTCATTCCATGTCTATTCCCTAGTCGGACAGAGGGTTGTGGCAGCGGGACTGACAGCACGCAGAGGAGGATCGGGTCGATCCTTAGCTTGTGCATTATGCCTCTCCGGCCGGTTCAGCACTCGCACACTCGTTTCATGGGTTGACTTAGGCATACAAAGTTCATTCCCAGTCTAAGATCGGACCGACAGTGGGATCGGTAACAGCACGCAGAAGGGGATCGGGCTGATCTTCAGCTTGCGCATCCTATCTCTTCGGCCGGTTGAATGCCCGCGCACTCGTTTCGTGGGTTGACTTAGGCATACGGAGTTCATTCCTAGTCTAAGCCCCAACCGGACTGAGGGACCCACAGTGGGATCGGCAGCACGTAGAGAGGGACCAAGCCGATCCTTGACTTGCGCATCCTGCTCTTCGATCGGCTGAACGCCCGTACACTCGTTTCATGGGTTAACTTAGCCATACATAGTGCATTCCCGATCTCGACCGACCAAGGGCCAGAGGCTATCGACGGTGTTTGGGGCAACAACCGAAGGGGACCAGCAGCGGGATCCTTGGTGGGCTCACGCATCCCGCCCCCAATGGTTGGTTCGATGCTCACACCCTCGTTTTGATGGCCGACCGGGGCTCGGCATGTGTCGATGGTGGTCGAGGCAATCGCCTACACCATGGCCCAGCATGTGCCGATGGTGTTCGATGCAACCGCCTGTATCGAGGGCCATCTTGTGCCGATGGTGGTCAAGGCAACCGCCCGCACCAAGGCCCAGCTTGTGCCAATGGCGGTCGAGGCAAGTCCCCTTGCCAAAGGGCAGCCTGTGCCGATGATGGTCGATGCCGGTGCCATCACCATGCACTATCATGTGCCATTGATGGTCAAGGCCTTGGCCAAAGTTTAATTTTGAGCCACGGTGCACATGCTGGGCTCGGGCATGTGCTGGTGCCACATTTTTTTCGCACGGGGCACCATCGCCGTATCATCGCCAAAGAACCCAACTGTAAAAAGTTTCAAAAATCGTGAAAAAAAGAAAATGGGTCGTCTCGCCACGAAACTTCACATGAAGGCTTATGGGACCATTGTATGAATTTACAAGCCATAAAAATGGCATTGGCATGGCAAAAGTATGATGATGTGCCTGAACCCACCCACCACTCGATCGATCCACGGCTTGTGCTTCCTGCCTCTCCGGTCGGCTAAGTGCCCGCACGCTCATTTTGTTGGTTGACTTAGGCATACGTAGTGTGCTCCCCGTCTAAGATCAGACCGGACCGAAGGTTGCGGTAGTAGGACCCGTAGTGGGATCGACAGCAGGCAAATGGGACTGGGTCGATCCCCAGCTTGCGCATCCTACCTTTCTAGCTGGTTGAACGCCCGCACGCTCGTTTTGTGGGTTGACTTAGGCACACGGAGTTTATCCCTAGTTTAAGCATACGAAGTTCATTCCCAGTCTAAGATCGGACCGGACTGAGGGTTACAGCAGTTGGACCAGTAGTAGGATCGACAGCACGCAGGGGGGACCGGTCTGGTCCTCGGCTTATGCATTATGCCTCTCCGACTGGCTTAGTGCCCGTACGCTTATTTCATGGGTTGACTTAGGCATACGAAGTTCATTCCCAGGCTAAGCGTACGAAGTTCATTCCTAGTCTAAGATCAGACCGGTAGCAGGACACAAAGGGGGACCGGGCTGATCCTTGGCTTGCGCATTCTGCCTCTCCGATCGGCTGAGCCCCAGCACGCTCATTTCGTGGGTTGGCTTAGGCATACCGAGTTCATTCCATGTCTAAGCCCAGTCGGACCAAGGGTTATGGCAGCGGTGCCGACAGTATGCAGAGGGGGACCGAGCCGATCCCTGGCTTACGCATTATGCCTCTCCGGCCTGCTCAATGCCCGCACGCTCGTTTCGTAGGTTGACTTAGGCATACGGAGTTCATTCCCAGTCTAAGCATACGAAGTTCATTCCTAGTCTAAGATCAGACCGACAGTAGCATGGAGAGGGGGACCGGGTTGATCCTCGACTTACGTATCCTGCCTCTGCGACTGGCTGAGTGCCCGTACGCTCGTTCCATGGGATGACTTAGGCATACGCAGTTCATTCCCGATCAGGCTCTCCGACCGACTGAGCGCCCGCACGCTCATTTGATGGCTTGACTTAGGCATACATAGTGCATTCCCGGTCTCAACCAACCATGGGCCAGAGGTTATCGATAGCATTTGGGGCAACAACCGAGGGGGACCAGCAGCAGGATCCTTAGTCGGCTCGTGCATCCTGCCCCAGTGGTCGGTTCAGTGCCTACACGCTCATTTCAGGGGTCGATCGAGGCTCGGCATGTGCCGATGGTGGTCGAGGCAATCACCTGCACCATGACCCAGCATGTACCGATGGTGTTCGATGCAACCGCTCACACCAGGGGCCATCTTGTGCCGATGGTGGTCGAGGCAACCGCCCACACCAGGGCCCAGCTTGTGCCGATGGCGGTCGAGGCAAGTGCTCGTATCAAAGGGCAGCCTGTACCGATGATGGTCGATGCATGTGGCATCACCATGTGCCATCATGTGCTATTAATGGTCGAGGCCTTGGCTGAAGTTTGATTTTGAGCCACGGTGCACATGCTGGGTTCGGCATGTGCTGGTGCCACATTTTTTTTGCCTGGGGCACCATTGTCGGAGCATCGTCGAAGAACCGAACCGGCGGTATTGGGGGGGCTGGGGGGTGTTGGCATATGTTGTGCGATGGGTGCTAGTACTTGGCCCTTATATTGGCCCCCTATCCCTCATCAAACCTCAAGAAATCACACCTCCTTAAAGAGCATTTGAGATTTTATAGGTTTGCTCCTAGTAGCCATTAAAGTGTCTGAAATGGGGTCATTTTTTTCAAACGATCACAAAATCTTCTCCACTTCGACTTTTTAGCTGAATTTTTTTGTGTGTACCAAAAAAAATACATGGATCACGTCTACCAAATTTGGGGCCACACACACTCGTTTCATGGGTTGACTTAGGCATACGTAGTGCATTATCGGTCTTGACCAACAAGGCCCAGAGGCTATCGACGGTGTTTGGGGCAACAACTGAGGGGGACCAGCCATGGGATCCTTGGTCGGCTCATGCATCCTGCCCCCAGCGATCGGTTCGATGCTTGCATGCTCATTTCAGGGGCCGATCGGGGCTCGACATGTGCTGATGGTGGTCGAGGCAATCGCCCGTACCATAGCCCAGCATGTGCCGATGGTGTTCGATGCAACCGACCAAACCAGGGGCCATCTTGTGCCAATGGTGGTCAAGGCAACCAGCCCCACCAGGGCCCAGCATCTGTCGATGGTGGTCGAGGCAAGTGCCCGTAGCAAAGGGCAGCCTTTTTTGATGATGGTCGATGCAGGTGCCATCACCATGCTTCATCATGTGCCATTGAAGGTCAAGGCCTTGGCCAAATTTTCATTTTGAGCCTCGGTGCACATGCTGGGCTCGGGTATGTGCTGGTGCCACATTTTTTTCACCCGGGGCACCATCGTCGGAGCATCACTAGAGAACCTAACCGATAGCATTGAGGGTTCCGACGATTGGGGGGCCGGGGGGTGTGCGCACATGATGTGCGATGCGTGCTGGTACTTGGCCCTTATATTGGCCCCCTATCCCTCATCAAACCTTGAGAACTCACACCCCCTTAAAGAGCATTTGAGATTTTATAGGTTTGCTCCCAGTAGCCATTAAAGTGTCTGAAATGGGGACATTTTTTTCAAACGGTCACAAAATCTTCTCCACTTCAAAATTTTAGCTGAATTTGTTTATGCGTGCCAACAAAAATACAAGGATCACGTCTACCAAATTTGGGGCCAAAACTCCTTCTAAAAAAATTTTAAAAAATCCTGAACCGTAAAAAGTTTCAAAATTTATGAAAAAGAGAAAATAGGTCGTCTTGCCACGAAACTTCACATGAAGGCTTAGGGGACCATTGTATGAATTTACAAGCCAGAAAAATGGCATTGGCATGGCAAAAATATGAAGATGTGCCTGAACCAACCTACCACTCGATTGATCCACGGCTTGCGCATCCCGCCTCTCTGGTGGCTAAGTGCCTGCATGCTCGTTTCGTGGGTTAACTTAGGCATATGGAGTTCATCCCCAGTCTAAGCATATGGAGTTCATTCCCAGTCTAAGATCAAACCAGATCGAAGGTTATGACAGCATGACCAGCAGTAAGATCGGTAACACGTAAGGGGGACCGGGCCGATCCCTAGCTTACGCATTCTGCCTTTCCAACCGGTTGAGCGCCCGCACGCTCATTTTGTGGGTTAGCTTAGGCATACAGAGTTCATTCAATGTCTAAGTCCCAACCAGACCGAGGGTTGTGGTAGCGGGATTGATAGCACGCAGAGGGGGATCGGGTCGATCCTCGGCTTCCGCATTATGCCTCTCCAACCGACTTAGTGCTCGTACGCTCATTTCGTGGGTTGACTTAGGCATACAGAGTTCATTCCCAGTCTAAGTAGATGGAGTTCATTCCCAGTCTAAGATCAGATCGGCAGCAGCACACAGAGGGGGACCGGGTCGATCCTCAGCTTGCGCCTCCTGCCTCTTCGGCTGACAGAGCGCCCACACGCTCGTTTGATGGGTTGACTTAGGCATATGGAGTTCATTCCCGATCTAAGCCCCAACCAAACTGAGGGACCCGCAGCGGGATCGACAGCACGTAGAGGGGGACTGGGCCGATTCTCGGCTTGCACATTCTGGCTCTCTGGCCGACTGTGCGCCCGTACGCTTGTTCCATGTGTTGACTTAGGCATACATAGTGCATTCTCGGTCTTGACCAATCAAGGGCCAGAGGCTATCGATGGTGTTTGGGGCAACAACTGAGGGGGACCAGCAGCGGGATCTTTCGTCAACTCATGCATCCCGCCCCCAACGGTCGATTCAGTGGCCGCACGCAAAAAGGGACCGGGCCAATCCTCGGCTTGTGCATTCTAGCTCTCCGGTCGGCTGAGTGCCCGCATGCTCATTTCATGGGTTGACTTAGGCATATGTAGTGCATTCTCGATCTCGACCAACCAAGGGCCAGAGGTTATTGACGGCATTTGGGGCAACAACCGAGGGGGACCAACAGCAGGATCCTTGGTCGCTCGTGCATCCTGCCCCTAGCGGTAGATTCGATGCTCGCATGCTCGTTTTGATGGCCGAATGGGGCTCGGCATGTGTCGATGGTGGTCGAGGCAACCGCCTGCACCACGGCCCAGCATGTGCTAATGGTGTTTGATGCAACCGCCCGCACCAGGGGCCATCTTGTGTCGATGGTGGTTGAGGCAACCACCCACACCAAGGCCTAGCTTGTGCCGATGGCGGTCGAGGCAAGTTCTCGTACCAAAGGGCAGCCTGTGTCGATGATGGTCGATGCATGTGCCATCACCATGCACCATCATGTGCCATTGATGGTCGAGGCCTTGGCCAAAGTTTGATTTTGGGCCACGGTGCACATGTTGGGCTCGGGCATGTGCTGGTGCCACATTTTTTTTGCTCGGGGCACCATCATCGGAGCATCGTCGGAGAACCTAACCGGCGGCATTAGGGGTTCCAACGATTGGGGGGCCGGGGGTGTGCACACATGATGTGCAATGGGTGCTGGTACTTGGCCCTTATATTGGCCCCCTATCCCTCATCAAACCTCGAGAACTCACACCCGCTTAAAGTGCATTTGAGATTTTATAGGTTTGCACCCAGTAGCAATTAAAGTGTCTGAAATGGGGACATTTTTTTCAAACGATCACAAAATCTTCTCCACTTCGAGTTTTTAGCTGAATTTGTTTGTGCGTGCCAACAAAAATACAAGGATCATGTCTACCAAATTTGGGCTAAAACTTGTTCTAAAAAAATTTTAAAATATCCTGAACCATAAAAAGTTTCAAAAATCGTGAAAAATAGAAATAGGGTTGTCTTGCCACGAAAGTTCACATGAAGGCTTATGGGACCATTATATGAATTTACAAGCCATAAAAATGGCATTGGCATGAAAGAAATATGAAGATGTGCTTGAACCCACCTACCACTTGATCGATCCACAGCTTGCACATCCCGCCTCTTCGGTCGGCTAAGTGCCCGCACGCTCGTTTCATGGGTTAACTTCGGCACACGTAGTGTGCTCCCAGTCTAAGATTGGACCGAACCGAGGGTTGCAGCAACAGGACCCACAGCGAGATTGACAGGAAGTAGAGGGGATTGAGTCGATCCCTGACTTACGCATCCTGCCTCTCTGGCCGGCTGAGCGCCTGCACGCTCATTTCATGGGTTGACTTAGGCATACGGAGGTCATCCCCAGTCTAAGCATACGGAGTTCATTCCCAGTCTAAGATCAGACCAAATCGAGGGTTGTGACAGCAGGACCAGCAGCAGGATCGACAGGACACAGGGGGAACCGAGTCGATCCCCGACTTGCGCATTTTGCCTCTTCGATCGGTTGAGCACCCGTACACTCGTTTTGTGGGTTGGCTTAGGCATACGGAGTTTATTCCATGTCTAAGCCCCAGTCGGACCGAGGGTTGTGGTAGCGGGATTGGCAGCACATAGAGAAGGACTGGGCCGATCCCTGGCTTGCGCATTATGCCTTTCCGGCTAGCTCAGCACCCTCACACTCATTTTGTGGGTTAACTTAGGCATACGAAGTTCATTCCCAGTCTAAGCATACGGTGTTCATTCGTAGTCTAAGCATACAGAGTTCATTCCCAATCTAAGATCAGACCGGTAGTGGGATCGATAGTAGCATGCAAAGGGGGACCGGGCTGATCCTCGGCTTTCACATCCTGCCTCTCCGGTCGGCTGTGCACTTACACGCTCGTTTCGTGGGTTGACTTAGGCATACGGAGTTAATTCTTGGTCTAAGCCCCAACTGAACCGAGGGACTCACAGTAGGATCAACAGTACGCAGAGGGGGATCGGGTCGATCCGTGGCTTGCGTATTCTAGCTCTCCGATCGACTGAAAGCTCGCACACTCGTTTCATGAGTTGACTTAGTCATACGTAGTGCATTCCCGATCTTGACCAACCAAGGGCCAAAGGCTATCGACGTCATTTGGGGCAACAATCAAGGGGGACCAACAGCAGGATCCTTGGTCGGCACACGCATCCCACCCCTAGTGGTCAGTTCAGTGCCTGCACACTCATTTCGGGGGTCAATTGGCGCTCGTCATGTACCGATGGTGGTCGAGGCAACCGCCCGCACCACGGCCCAACATGTGCTGAGGGTGTTAGAGGCAACCGCTCGCACCAGGGGCCATCTTGTGCAGATGGTGGTCGAGGCAACCGCCCACACCAGGGCCCAGCTTGTGCTGATGGTGGTCGAGGCAAGTGCCCGTACCAAAGGGCAGCCTATGCCGATGATGGTCGATGCATGTGCCATCACCGTGTGTCATCATGTGCCATTAATGGTCGAGGCCTTGGTTGATGTTTGATTTTGAGCCACGGTGCACATGTTGGGCTCGAGCATGTGCTGGTGCCACCATTTTTTCGCCTGGGGCACCATCGTCGGAGCATCACTGGAGAACCTAACCGTCAGCATTGGGGGTTCCAACGATTGGGGGGGCCGAGGGGTGTGCGCACATGATGTGCGATGGGTGCTGGTGCTTGGCCCTTATATTGGCCCCCTATCCCTCATCAAACCTCGAGAACTCACACCCCCTTAAAGAGCATTTGAGATTTTATAGGTTTGCTCCCAGTAGCAATTAAAGTGTCTGAAATGGGGACTTTTTTTCAAACGGTCACAAAATCTTCTCCGCTTCGAATTTTGGGCTGCATTTTTTTGTGCATACCAACAAAAATACAAGGATCACGTCTACGAAATTTGGGGCCAAAACACCTTCTAAAAAAATTTTGAAAATCCCGAACCACAAAAAGTTTTAAAAATCATGAAAAATAGAAAACGGGACGTCTTGCCACGAAACTTCACATGAAGGCCGAGGGGATCATTGTATGAATTTATAAGCCATAAAAATGGCATTGGCATGGCAAAAATATGAAGATGTGCCTGAACCCACCTACCACTCGATCGATCCATGGCTTACGCATCCCGTCTCTCCGGCCGGCTAAGTGCCCGTACGCTTGTTTCATGGGTTGACTTAGGCAAACGTAGTGCGCACCCATCTAAGATCAGACCAGATCGACGGTTATAGTAGCAAGACCCGTAGCAGGATCGACAGCACGTAAAAGGGACCTAGTCGATCCCCGACTTACGCATCCTGCTTCTCTGGCCGACTGAGTGCCCGCATGCTCGTTTTGTGGGTTGACTTAGGCATACGGAGTTCATCCCCAATCTAAGCGTGCGGAGTTCATTCCCAGTCTAAGATTGGATCGAATCGAGGGTTGCAATAGTAGGACCAGTAGCAGGATCGACATCACACAAAGGGGGACCCGGCCAATCCCCAACTTGCTCATTCTGCCTCTCCGACCGGCTGAGCACCCGCACGTTCGTTTCATGGGTTGGCTTAGGCGTACGGAGTTCATTCCATGTCTAAGGCCCAGTCGGAGTGAGGGTTGTGGCAGTGGGATTAACAGCATGCAGAGGGGGACTGGGCCGATCCTCGGCTTACACATTATGCTTCTCTGGCCGGCTCAGCGTCGCACGCTCATTTCATGGGTTGACTTAGGCATACGGAGTTCATTCCCAGTCTAAGCATACGGAGTTCATTCCTAGTCTAAGATCGGATCGACAGTAGCATGCAGAGGGGGATCGGGTCGATCCTCAGCTTGTACATCCTGCCTCTTCGGTCGACTGAGCGCCCGCACTCTCGTTTCGTGGGTTGACTTAGGCATACGGAGTTCATCCCTAGTCTAAGCATACGGAGCTCATTTCTAGTCTAAGATCGGATCGGACCGAGGGTTGCGACAGCAGGATCGGTAGCACGCAGGGGGGGACCAGGTTGATCCCCGGCTTTCGCATTCTGCCTCTTTGGCCAGCTGAGTGCCCGCACGCTCATTTCATGGGTGGGCTTGGCATATGGAGTTCATTCCAAGTCTAAGCCCTAACCAAACCGAAGGTTGTGGCAGCGGGACCGGTAGCATGTAGAAGGGGATCGGGCTGATCCTCGACTTACGCATTATGCCTCTCTAGTCGACTCAGTGCCCGTACGCTCATTTCGTGGGTTGACATAGGCATACGAAGTTTATTCCCAGTCTAAGCATACAGACTTCATTCCCAGTCTAAGATCGGACCGGTAGCAGCATGCAAAGGGGGACCGAGTCGATCCTCGACTTATGAATCCTACCTCTCCGGTAGGTTGAGCACCCGCACGCTCGTTTCATGGGTTGACTAAGGCATATGGAGTTCATTCTCGGTCTAAGCCCCAACTGGTCCGAGGGACCCGTAGTGGGATCGACAGCACGTAGAAAAGGACCAGGCCGATCCTTGACTTGCGCATTCTCGCTCTCCGACCGGCTGAGCACCCGTATGCTCTTTTCATGGGTTGACTTAGGCATACGTAGTGCATTCCCTGTCTCAACCAACCAAGGGCCAGAGGCTATGGATGGCATTTAGGGCAACAACCGAGGGGGACCAGCAGTGGACTCCTTGGTGGCTCATGCATCCCGCCCCCAGTGGTCGGTTTTGTGCCCGTACATTCATTTCGGGGGCTGATCGGGGCTCGACATGTACTGATGGTGGTCTAGGCAACCGCCCGCACCATGGGCCAGCATGTGCCGATGGTGTTCAATGCAACCGCCCGTACCAGGGGCCATCCTGTGCCGATGGTGATTGAGGCAACCGCCCGTACAAGGGCCTAGCTTGTGTCGATGGCAGTCGAGGCAAGTGCCCGTACCAAATGGTAACCGATGCCGATGATGGTCGATACATGTGCCATCACCGTGCATCATCATTTGCCATTGATGGTCGAGGCCTTGGCCAAAGTTTGATTTTGAGCCACAGTGCACATGCTGGGCTCGGGCATGTGCTAGTGCCACATTTTTTTCTCTCGGGGCACCATCGTCAGAGCATCGTAGGAGAACCTAACCGGCAGCATTGGGGGTTCCTGTGATTGGGGGGTCAGGGGGTGTGCGCACATGATGTGCGATGGGTGCTGGTACTTGGCCCTTATATTGGCCCCCTATCCCTCATCAAACCTCGAGAACTCACACCCCCTTAAAGAGTATTTGAGATTTTATAGGTTTGCTCCTAGTATCCATTAAAGTGTCTGAAATGGGGACAGTTTTTTCAAACAGTCACAAAATCTTGTCCACTTTGAGTTTTTAGCTGAATTCTTTTGTGCATGCCAAAAAAAATTCAACGATCATGTCTACCAAATTTGGGGCCAAAACTTCTTCTACAAAAATTTTAAAAAATCTCAAACCATAAAAAGTTTTAAAAATTGTGAAAAATAGAAAACAGGTCATCTTGCCATGAAACCTGACAAGATGGCTTAGGGGACCATTGTATGAATTTACAAGCCATAAAAATGGCATTGGCATGGCAGAAATATGAAGATGTGCCTGAACCCACCTACCACTCGATTGATCAACAGCTTGCACATCCCGCCTCTCCGGCTGGCTAAGTGCCCGCACGCTCATTTCGTGGGTTGACTTAGGCATACGTAGTGCACTCTCAATCTAAGATCAGACCAGACCGAGGGTTGTGGTAGCAGGACCCACAATGGGATCGGCAGCATGTAGAAAGGACCTGGTCAATCCCCAGCTTACGCATCCTACCTCTCTGGCCAGTTGAGCGCCCGTACGCTCGTTTCGTGGGTTGACTTAGGCATACGGAGTTCATCCCTAGTCTAAGCATACGGAGTTCATTCCCAGTCCAAGATCGGATCGGACTGAGGGTTGCGAAGCAAGACCAGTAGTCGGATCGACAGCACGCAAGGGGATCAGGTCGATCCCCGACTTGCACATTCTGCCACTCCAGCCGGCTGAGTGCCCGCACGCTCGTTTCGTGGGTTGCCTTAGGCAGACGGTGTTCATTCCATGTCTAAGCCCCAGCCGAACCGAGGGTTGTGGCAGCGGGACCAACAGCACGTAGAGGGGGACCGGACTGATCCTCGACTTACGCAATATGCCTCTCCGATCGACTCAGTGCCCGAACGCTCATTTCATGGGTTGACTTAGGCATACAGAGTTCATTCCCAGTCTAAGCATATGGAGTTCATTCCCAGTCTAAGATCCACAACGGGATCGACAGCAGCACGCAGAGGGGATCGGGTTGATCCTCGACTTTCGCATCCTGCCTCTGTGGCCGGTTGAGCGCCCGCACGCTCGTTTCATGGGTTCACTTAGGCATACAGAGTTCATCCCCGTCTAAGCATACGGAGTTCATTACCAATCTATAATCGGACCGGACCGAGGGTTACAGTAGCTAGACCAGCAGTAGATCATCAGCACACAGGGGGGTACCTGACCGATCCCCGGCATGCACATTTTACCTCTCCTACCGGTTGAGCGCCCGCACACTCGTTTTGTGGATTGGCTTAGGCATACGGAGTTCATTCCATGCCTAAGCGCCCGTCAGACCGAGGGTTATGGTAGCATGACCGGTAGCACGTAGAGGGGGATCAAGACCGACAGCACGCAAAGAGAGATTGGGTTGATCCCCAGCTTGCGCATTACGCCTCTCTGGCCGGCTCAGTGCCCGCACGCTAGTTTCATGGGTTGACTTAGGCATACGGAGTTCATTCCCAGTATAAGCATATGGAGTTCATTCCAATCTAAGATCAGACTGGCAGTGGGATCGATAGCAGCACATCGAGAGGGACCGGGCCAATCCTCGGCTTACGTATCGTACCTCTTCAACCGGTGAGCGCCCACATGCTCATTTCATGGGTTGACTTAGGCATACGGAGTTCATTCCTGGTGTAAGCCCTAACCGGACCGAGGGACCCATTACTGGATCAGTAGCACGCAGAGGGGGATCGGGCCGATCCTCAACTTACGCATTCTGGCTATCCGATCGGTTGATCGCCCGTGTACTCATTTCATGGGTTGACTTAGGCATACGTGGTGCATTCCTAGTCTCGACCAACCAAGGGCCAGAGGCTATCAATGGCATTTGGGGCAACAATCGAGGGTGACAATATAGTGGGATCCTTGGTCGGCTCGCGCATCCCACCCCCAACAGCCGGTTCGATGCTCGCACTCTCTTGTCGAAGGCTGACTGGGGCTCGGCATGTGTCGATGGTGGTCGAGGCAACCTCCCGCACCACGGCCCAGCATGTGCTAATGGTGTTTGATGCAACCGCCCGTACCAGGGGCAATCTTGTCCCGATGGTGGTTGAGGCAACTGGCCGCACCAGGGCCCAGCTTGTGCCGATGGCAGTCGAGGCAAGTGCCCGCACCAAAGGGTAGACTGTGCCGATGATGGTCGATGTATGTGCCATCACCATGCGCCATCATGTGCCATTGATGGTCGAGGCCTTGGCCGAAGTTCAATTTTGAGCCACGGTGCACATGCTGGGCTCGGACATGTGCAATGGGTGCTGGTACTTGGCCCTTATATTGGCCCTCTATCCCTCATCAAACCTCGAGAACTCACACCCCCTTAAAGAGCATTTGAGATTTTATAGGTTTGCTCCCAGTAGCCATTAAAGTGTTTGAAATGTGGACATTTTTTTCAAACGATCACAAAATCTTCTCCACTTCAAGTTTTTAGCTGAATTTGCTTGTGTGTGCCAACAAAAATACAAGGATCACGTCTACCAAATTTGGGGCAAAAACTCCTTCTAAAAAAATTTTAAAAAATCCCAAACCGTAAAAAGTTTCAAAAATCGTGAAAAATAAAAAACGGGTCATCTTGCCACGAAACTTCACATGAAGGCTTAGGGGACCATGAAGATGTGTCTGAACCCACCTACCACTCTATCGATCCACGGCTTCCGTATCCCGCCTCTTCGATCGACTAAGTGCCTGTACGCTCATTTCGTGGGTTGACTTAGGTGTACGTAGTGCGCTCCCAGTCTAACATCAGACCAGACCGAGGGTTACGGCAGTAAGACTTGCAGCAGGATCGATAGCACGCAGAGTGGATCGACTCAATCCCCGACTTGCGCATCTTGCCTCTCTGGTCGGATGAGCGCCTGCACGCTCGTTTCATGGGTTAACTTAGGCATACGGAGTTCATCCCCAGTCTAAGCATACGGAGTTCATTTCTAGTCTAAGATCGAAACGGATCGAGGGTTGCGACAACAGGACCAGCAGTAGGATTGGTAGCACACAGGGGGGGATCAGGCCAATCCCCGACTTGTGCATTCTGCCTCTCCAGCTGGTTGAGTGCCTGCACGCTCGTTTCATGGGTTGGCTTAGGCATACGGAGTTCATTCCATGTCTAAGCCCCAGCCAGATCGAGGGTTTTGGTAGCGGGGTCGGCAACCCGCAGAGAGGGACCGGGCCGATCTTTGGCTTGCGTATTATGCCTCTCCATCCGACTTAATGCCCGCACACTCGTTTCATGGGTTGACTTAGGCATACGAAGTTCATTCCCAGTCTAAGCATACGGAGTTCATTCCCAGTCTAATATCAGACCGGTAGTGGGATCGATAGTAGCACGCAGAGGGGGATCGGGTTGATCCTCGACTTATGCATCCTACCTCTCTGGTCGGTTGAGCGCTCACACGCTCGTTTCATGGGTTGACTTAGGCATACCTAGTGCATTCCCGATCTCAACCAACCAAGGGCCAGAGGCTATCGACGTCATTTGGGGCAACAACCGAAGGGGACCAGCAGCGGGATCCTTGGTGGGTTTGGTGCCCACACGCTCGTTTCAGGGGCCGATCGGGGCTTGACATGTGCCAATGGTGGTCGAGGCAACCGCCTGCGCCATGGCTTGGCATGTGCCAATGGTGTTCGATGCAACCGCCTGCACTAGGGGCCATCTTGTGCTGATGGTGGTCGAGGCAATCGCCCGTACCAAGGGTCGGCATGTGCCGATGGTGATCGAGGCAACTGCCAACACCAGGGCCCAGCTTGTGCCGATGGTGGTCGAGGCAAGTGCCCGTACCAAAGGGCAACTTGTGCCGATGATGGTCGATTCATGTGCCACCACCATACGCCATCATGTGCCATTGATGGTCGAGGCCTTGGTCGAAGTTTGATTTTGAGAGACGGTGCACATGCTGGGCTCGGGCATGTGTTGGTGCCACATTTTTTCCCCCAGGGCACCATCGTCGAAGAACCTAACCAGCGGTATTGGGGGTTCCATCCATTGAGGGGTCGGGGGGTGTGCGCACATGATGTGAGATGGGTGCTGGTACTTGGCCTTTATATTGGCCCCCTATCCCTCATCAAACCTCAAGAACTCACACCCCCTTATGAGCATTTAAGAATTTATAGGTTTGCTCCCAGTAGCCATTAAAGTGTCTAAAATGGGGACATTTTTTTCAAACGGTCACAAAATCTTCTCCACTTCGAGCTTTTAGCTGAATTTCTTTGTGCGTGCCAATAAAAATAAAAGGATCACATCTAACAAATTTGGGGCCAAAACTCCTAAAAAAATTTTAAAAAATCCTGAACCGTAAAAAGTTTGAAAAATCATGAAAAATAGAAAACGGGTCATCTTGCCACGAAACTTCACATGAAGGCTTAGGGGACCATTGTATGAATTTACAAGCCATAAAAATGGCATTGGCACGGCAAAAATATGAAGATGTACCTAAACCCACCTACCATTCGATCGATCCATGGCTTGCGCATCCCGTCTCTCTGGTTGACTAAGTGCCCGCACGCTCGTTCCGTGGCTTGACTTTGGCATACGTAGTGGCTCATTGTCTAAGATTGGATCAGATCGAGGGTTACGATGGTAGGACCCGTACTGGGATCGGTAGCACGCAGAGGGGACCGGATCGATCCCCGACTTACGTATCCTACCTCTCTGGCTAACTGAGCACCCGCATGCTCATTTCATTGGTTGACTTAGGCATAAGGAGTTCATCCCTAGTCTAAGCATATGGAGTTCATTCCCAGTCTAAGATTGAAACGGATCGATGGTTTATGGTAGCATGACCAGTAGCAGGATCAGCAGCACGCAGGGGGGACCGGATCGATCCCCGACTTGCAAATTCTACCTATTCGGCCGGCTAAGCACCCGCATGCTCATTTCGTGGGTTGGCTTAGGCATACAGAGTTCATTCCATGTCTAAGCCCCAGTCAGACAGAGGGTTGTGGCAGCGGGACCGACAGCATGCAGAGGGGAACCGGGTAGATCCCTGGCTTGCGCATTATGCCTCTCTGGTCGGCTCAGCGCCCGTATACTCGTTTCGTGGGTTGACTTAGGCATATGGAGTTCATTCTTAGTCTAAGATCCGACCGACAGCAGCACGTAGAGGGGGATCGGGCCGATCTTCGACTTGCGCATCCTGCCTCACCGACCGGTTGAGCGCCCGCACGCTCATTTTATGGGTTGAGTTAGGCATACAGAGTTCATTCTCGGTCTAAGCCCCAATCGGACCGAGGGACTAGTAGCGGGATCGGCAGCACACAGAGGGGGATAGGGCCAATCCTTGACTTACGCATTTAGGCTCTCCGACCGACTGAGCCCCCGCACACTCATTTCATGGGTTGACTTAGGCATACGTAGTGCATTCCCGATCCCGACCAACCAAGGGCTAGAGGCTATCGATGGCGTTTACGGCAACAACCGAGCGGGACCAGCAACGTGATCCTCGGTCGGCTCGTGCATCTCGCCCCCAGTGGTCGGTTCGGTTCCCAGACACACATTTTAGGGCCCGACCGAGGATCGACATGTTCCGATAGTGGTCGAAGCAAGCGCCCACACCACGACCCAGCATGTGCCGATGGTGTTCGATGCAACCACCCGTACCAGGGGCCATCTTGTGCCAACGGTGGTTGAGGCAACTGCTCGCACTAGGGCCCAGCAACAGGACTCATTACGGGATCGGCAGCATGCAGAAGGGATTGAGTCGATCTCCGACTTGTGCCTCCTACCTTTCTGGCCGGCTGAGTGCCCGCACGTTCGTTTCATGGGTTGACTTAGGCATATAGAGTTCATCCCCGGTCTAAGCTTACGGAGTTCATTCCCAGTCTAAGATCAGACTGGATCGAGGGTTGTGGCAGTAGGACCAGTAGCAAGATCGATAGCATGTAGAGGGGGATCGAACCGGTCGCCGGCTTGTGCATTCTACGTCTCCAGCCGGTTGAGCACCCGCACGCTCGTTTCATGGGTTAGCTTAGGCATACAGAGTTTATTCCATGACTAAGCCCCAGCTGGACCGAGGGTTGTGGTAGTGGGACCGCCAGCACACAGAGGGGGATCGGGCCGATCCCTGGCTTGCGCATTATGCGTCTTCGACCGGCTCAGTGCTCGAACGTACGTTTTGTGGGTTGACTTAGGCATACGGAGTTCATTCCTAGTGTAAGATCAGATCGACAGCAAAATTGGCAGCAGCACGTAGAGGGAGACCGGGTCGATCCTCAACTTGCACATCTTGCCTCTCCGATCGGCTGAGTGCCCGCACGCTCATTTCATAGGTTGACTTAGGCATACGGAGTTCTTTCCCGATCTAAGCCCCAATCGGACTGAGGGACCCGTAGCGGGATCGACAGCACGTAGAAGGGGGTCAGGCCAATCCTCAGCTTATGCATTCTGGCTCTTCGATTGGCTGAGTGCCCGCACATTCGTTTCATGGGTTGACTTAGGCATACGTAGTGCATTCTCGGTCTCGACCAGCCAAGGGCCAGAGGCTATCGATGGCGTTTGGGGCAACAACCGAGGGGGACCAGCAGCAGGATCCTTGATCGGGTCACCTATCCCGCCCCCAACGATCGGTTCGATGCTCGCATGCTCATTTTGAGGGCCGATCGAGGCTCGGCATGTGCCAATGGTGGTCGAGGCAACCGCCCGTACCACGACCCAGCATGTGCCGATCGTGTTCGATGCAACCGCCCGTACCAAGGGCCATCTTGTGCCGATGGTGATCGAGGTAATCACCCGCACCAGGGCCCAGCTTGGGTCGATGGTGGTCGAGGCATCCGCTCGCACCATGGCCCAGCTTGTGCCGATGGTGGTCGAGGCAAGTGCCCATACCAAAGGGCAGCCTATGCCGATGATGGTCGATGTATGTGCCATCACCATGCGCCATCATGTGCCATTGTTAGTTGAGGCCTTGGCCAAGGTTTGATTTTGAGCCACAGTGCACATGCTGGGCTCGAGAATGTGCTGGTGCCACATTTTTTTCACCTGGGGCACCATCACTGGAGCATCGTCGGAGAACCTAACCGACGGCATTGGGGGTTCCAGCGATTGGGGGGGCCGGGGGGTGTGCACACATGATGTGCGATGGGTGCTGGTACTTGGCCCTTATATTGGCCCCTATCCCTCATCAAACCTTGAGAACTCACACCCCTTGAAAGAGCATTTGAGATTTTATAGGTTTGCTCCCAGTAGCCATTAAAGTGTCTGAAATGGGGATATTTTTTTCAAACGGCCACAAAATCTTCTCCACTTTGAGTTTTTAGCTGAATTTGTTTGTGTGCCAAAAAAAATACAAGGATCACGTCTACCAAATTTGGGGCCAAAACTCCTTCTAAAAAAATTTAATAAAATCCTGAACCGTAAAAAGTTTCAAAAATCGTGAAAAATAAAAAATGGGTCGTCTTGCCTCAAAAATTCACATGAAGGCTTAGGGGACCATTGTATGAACTTACAAGCCATAAGAATGGCATTGGCATGGCAGAAATATGAAGATGTGCCTGAACCCACCTACCGCTCGATCGATCCACGGCTTGCGCATCACACCTCTCCGGCCTACTAAGTGCCCGCACGCTCGCTTCGTGGGTTGACTTAGGCATACGTAGTGCGCTCCTAGTCTAAGATCGGACCAGACCATAGGTTATGACAGTAGGACCCGTAGCAGGATTGACAGCACACAGAGGGGATCGGGTTGATCCCTGGCTTGCGCATCCTACCTCTCTGGCCGGCTGAGTGCCCGTACGCTTGTTTCGTGGTTTGACTTAGGCATACAGAGTTCATCCCCAGTCTAAGGATTTGGAGTTCATTCCTAGTCTAAGATTAGACCAGACCGAGGTTTGCGGCAGCGGGATCGACAGCATGCAGGGGCGAACCAGGTCGATCCCTGGCTTGCGCATTCTGCTTGTCCGGTCGGTTGAGAGCCCGCACACTCGTTTCGTGAGTTGACTTAGGCATACGGAGTTCATCCCCAGTCTAAGCATATGGAGTTCATTCCCAGTTTAGGATTGGATTGGATTGAGGGTTGCAGCAGTAGGACTAGCAGCAGGATCGACAGCATGCAAGGAGGGACCGGGCCGATCCCCGGCTTGCGCATTCTGCCTCTCCGACCGGCTGAGCGCCCGCATGCTCGTTTCATGGGTTAGCTTAGGCTTATGGAGTTCATTCCATGTCTAAGCCCCAGCCAAATCGAGGGTTGTGGCAGTGGGACCGACAGCACGTAGAGGGGGACCGGGTCGATCCTTGGCTTGAGCATTATGCCACTCCGGTCGACTCAGCACCCGCACGCTCGTTCCGTGGGTTGACTTTGGCATACGAAGTTCATTCCCAATCTAAGCATATGGAGTTTATTCCCAGTCTAAGATCGGATCGATAGCAGCATACAGAGGGGGACCGGGTTGATCCACAGCATGCGCATCCTACCTCTCCGACCGGCTGAGTGCTCGCACGCTCATTTCGTGGGTTGACTTAGGCATACAGAGTTTATTCTCGGTCTAAGCCCCAACCAGACCGAGGGACCTATAGTGGGATCGACAGCACGTAGAAGGGGATCGGGCTGATCCTCAGCTTGCACATTCTGGCTCTCCGATTGACTGTGTGCCTGCATGCTCGTTTCATGTGTTGACTTAGGCATATGTAGTGCATTCCCGGTCTCGACCAATCAAGGGCCAGAGGCTATCGACGGCATTTGGGGCAACAACCAAGGGGGACCAGCAGCGAGATCCTTGGTCAACTCATGCATTTCATCCCCAAAAGTCAGTTTGGTGCCCGCACGCTCGTTTCGGGGGTCGATCGAGGCTCGGCATGTACCGATGGTGGTTGAGGCAACCGCCCACACCATGGCCCAGCATGTACCGATGGTGTTTGATGCAACCGCCCGCACCAGGGTCCATCTTGTGTCGATGGTGCTCGAGCCAACCGCCCGCACCAGGGCTTAGCTTGTGCCGATGGTAGTCAAGGCAAGTGCACGTACCAAAAGGTAGCCTGTGCCGATGATGGTCGATCCATATGCCATCATCATACGCCATCATGTGCCATTGATGGTCGAGGCCTTGGTTGAAGTTCGATTTTGAGCCACGGTGCACATGCTGGGCTCGAGCATGTGCTGGTGCCAGATATTTTTTGCCTGGGGTACCAGCACCGGAGCATCGTCGGAGAACCTAACCGGCGGTATTGGGGGTTCCGGCGATTCGGGGGGCCGACGGGTGTGCACACATGATGTGCGATGGGTGCTGGTACTTGGCCCTTATATTGGCCCCCTATCCCTCATCAAACCTCGAGAACTCACACCCTCTTAAAGAGCATTTGAGATTTTATAGGTTTGCTCCCAATAGCCATTAAAGTGTCTGAAATGGGGACATTTTTTTCAAACGGTCACAAAATCTTCTCCACTTCGAGTTTTTAGCTGAATTTGTTTGTGAGTGCCAACAAAAATATAAGGATCACATCTACCAAATTTGGGGTCAAAACTCCTTTTAAAAAAATTTTAAAAAATCTTGAATCGTAAAAAGTTTTGAAAATCGTGAAAAATAGAAAACGGGTCGTCTTGCCACAAAACTTCACATGAAGGCTGAGGGGACCATTGTATGAATTTACAAGCCATAAAAATGGCATTGGCATGGCAGAAATATAAAGATGTGCCTAAACACCCTACCACCCGATCGATCCATGGCTTGTTCATCCTGCCTTCCCGGCCGGTTAGGTGCCCGCACGCTTGTTTCGTGGGTTGAGTTAGGCATACGTAGTTCACTCCCTATCTAAGATAGGACTAGACTGAGGGTTGTGCAGCAGGACCTACAGCGGGATCGACAGTAGGCTAAGGGGACGTTGTCGATCCCCGGCTTATGTATCCTACCTCTCTGGCCGCCTGAGCGCCCGCACGCTCGTTTCGTGGGTTGACTTAGGCATACGGAGTTCATCCGCAGTCTAAGCATACGGAGTTCATTCCCAGTCTAAGATCAGACCGAAACAAGGGTTGTGGCAGCAGGACCAATAGCAGGATCGACAACACATAGGAGGGATCGAGCCGATCACCGGCATACACATTCTGCCTCTTTGGTCGGCTAAGCTCCCGCATGCTCGTTTCATGGGTTGGCTTAGGCATACGGAGTTCATTCCATGTCTAAGCCCTAGTCGGACCGAAAGTTATGGCAGGGGGACCAGCAGCACGCAGAGGGTGATCGGGCCGATCCCCGACTTTCGCATTATGCCTCTCTGACCTGCTTAGTGCCCACACGCTTGTTTCGTGGGTTGACTTAAGCATACGGAGTTCATTCCTAGTCTAAGCATACGGAGTTCATTCCCAGTGTAAGATCGGATCGGTAGTAGCATGCAGAGGGGGACTGAGCCAATCCTCGGCTCGCGCATCCTACCTCTCTGACTGGCTGAGCTCCCACATGCTCGTTTCGTGGGTTGACTAAGGCATACAGAGTTCATTCCCGATCTAAGCCCCAACCGAACTGAGGGACCCACAGCAAGATTGACAACACGCAGAGGGGGATCGAGTCGATCCTCGACTTGCGCAATCTGGCTCTTCGACTGGTTGAACACCCGTACACTCGTTTCATTGGTTGACTTAGGCATACGTAGTGCATTCCTGGTCTTGACCAATCAAGGACCAAAGGCTATCGATGATGTTTGGGGCAACAACTAAGGGGGACCAGTAGCGGGATCCTTGGTCAGCTTGCGCATCCCACCCCCAGCAGTCGGTTCAGTGCCCGTACGCTCGTTTTGAGGGTCGATCGAGGCTCGACATGTGCCGATGGTGGTCAAGGCAACCGCTCGCACCACGGCCCGGCATGTACCGATGGGGTTCGATGCAACCGCCCGCATCAGGGCCCAGCTTATCCCGATGGCGGTTGAGGCAAGTACCCGTACCAAAAGGTAGCCTGTGTCGATGATGGTCGATGCATGTGCCACCACCATGCGCCATCATGTGCCATCGATGGTCGAGGCCTTAGCCGAAGTTCAATTTTGAGCCACGGTGCACATACTGGGCTTGTGCATGTGCTGGTGCTACTTTTTTTTCACCCAAGGCACCATCGCCAGAAAACCTAACAAGCGGCATTGGGGGTTTCGACGATTGAGGGGCCGGGGGGTGTGTTCACATGATGTGCGATGGGTGCTGGTACTTGGCCCTTATGTTGGCCCCTATCCCTCATCAAACCTCGAGAACTCACACCCCCTTAAAGAGCATTTGAGATTTTATAGGTTTGCTCCCAGTAGCCATTAAAGTGTCTGAAATGGGGACATTTTTTTCAAACGGTCACAAAATCTTCTCCACTTCGAGTTTTTACCTGAATTTGTTTGTGCGTGCCAACAAAAATACAAGGATCACGTCTACCAAATTTGGGGCCAAAACTCTTTAAAAAATTTTTTTTTTAGATCTCGAACTGTAAAAAATTTCAAAAATCGTGAAAAATAGAAAACGGGACATCTTGCCACGAAACTTCACATGAAGGCTTAGGGGACCATTGTATGAATTTACAAGCCATAAAAATTGCATTGGCACGGTAGAAATATGAAGATGTGTCTGAACCCACCTACCACTAGATTGATCCACGGCTTGTGCATCCTGTCTCTCCAACCGGCTAAGTGCCCGCACGCTCCTTTCGTGGGTTAACTTAGGCATACGTAGTATGCTCCAAGCCTAAGATCAGACCAGACCGAGGGTTGCGGCAGCAGGACTCGCAGTGGGATCGACAGCACGCAGAGGGAACCTAGTCGATCCCCGGCATACGCATCCTTCCTCTCTGACCGACTGAGCACCTGCACGCTCATTTCATGGGTTGACTTAGGCATACGGAGTTCATCGCCAGTCTAAGCATACGAAGTTCCTTCCCAGTCTAAGATCGGATCAGACCGAGGGTTGCGACAGTAGGACCAGCAGCAGGATCGGTAGCACGTAGGGGGGACCGAACCAATCCTCGGCTTGCACATTCTGCCTCTTCGGCCGGCTGAGCCCCCGCACGCTTGTTTCATGGGTTGGCTTAGGCATACAGAGTTCATTCCATGTCTAAGGCCCAGTAGGATCGAGGGTTGTGCGATGGGATCGACAGCATGCAGAGGGGGACTGGGCCTATCCTCGGCTTGCGCATTATGCCTCTTCGGCCTGCTCAGCGCCTGCACGCTCATTTCATGGGTTGACTCAAGTATACGAAGTTCATTCTCAGTCTAAGCATACAGAGTTCATTCTCAGTCCAAGATCAGAATGATAGTAGCATGTAGAGGGGATCGGGCCGATCCTTGGCTTACATATCCTACCTCTCTGACCGGCTGAGTGCCCGCACGCTGGTTTCATGGGTTGACTTAGGCATACGGAGTTTATTCTCGATCTAAGCTGTAATCGGATAGAGGGACCCGTAATGGGATCGACAGCACGCAGAGGGGGATCGAGCTGATCCTCGGCTTATGCAATCTGGCTCTCCAGCCAATTGAGCACCCGCACGCTCGTTTCATGGGTTGACTTAGGCATACGTAGTGTATTCCCGATCTCGACCAATCAAGGGCTAGAGGCTATCGATGGCATTTGGGGCAACAACCGAGGGGGACCAGCAGCGAGATCCTTGGTCAGCTCGTGTATCCCACCCCTTACGGTCGGTTCGGTGCCCGTATGCTCATTTCAGAGGCCGATCGGGGCTCGGCATGTGCCGATGGTGGTCGAGGCAACCGTTCGCACCACAGCCCAGCATGTGCCAATGGCGTTCGATGTAACCGCCCGCACCAGGGGCCATCTTGTGCCAATGGTGGTTGAGGCAATCGCCCGAACCAAGGGTCGGTATGTGGCGATGGTGATCGAGCCAACCGCCCGCACCAGGGTCCAACTTGTGCCGATGGCGATCGAGGCAAGTGCCAATACCAAAGGGCAACCTGTGCTGATGATTGATCGATGCATGTGCCATCACCATGCACCATTATGTGCCATTGATGGTCGAGGCCTTGGCCGAAGTTTGATTTTGAGCCACGGTGCACATGCTGGGCTCGAGCATGTGCTGGTGCCACATTTTTTTCGCCCGGGGTACCATCGTCGGAGCATCGCTAGAGAACCTAACCGACGGCATTGGGAGTTTCGGCGATTGGAGGGGCCGGGGGTGTGCACACATGATGTGTGATGGGTGTTGGTACTTGGCCCTTATATTGTCCCCTTATCCCTCATCAAACCTCGAGAACTCACACCCCCTTAAAGAGCATTTGAGATTTTATAGGTTTGCTCCCAGTAGCCATTAAAGTGTTCGAAATAAGGACATTTTTTTCAAATGAACACAAAATCTTCTCCACTTTGACTTTTTAGCTGAATTTGTTTGTGTGTGCCAACAAAAATACAAGGATCACGTCTACCAAATTTGGGGCCAAAACTCCTTCTAAAAAAATTTTAAAAAATCTTGAACTGTAAAAAGCTTCGAAAATCATGAAAAATAGAAAATGGACATCTTGCCATGAAACTTCACATGAAGGCTTAGGGGACCATTATATGAATTTACAAGCCATAAAAATGGCATTGGCACGGCAAAAATATGAAGATGTGCCTAAACCCACCTACCACTCAATCGACCCACGGCTTACGCATCCCGCCTTTCCGATCGGCTAAGTGCTCGCATGCTCGTTTCGTGGGTTGACTTAGGCATAGTAAAGCACTCCCAGTCTAAAATTAGACAGGACCGAGGGTTGTGGTAGCAGGACTCGCAGCAGAATCGATAGCACGCAGAGGGGAGCGAGTCAATCCTCATCTTATGCATCCTGCCTCTTTGGCCAACTGAGCGCCCACAAGCTCGTTTCGTGGGTTGACTTAGGGATACGGAGTTAATCCCTAGTCTAAGCATACGGAGCTCATTCCCAGTCTAAGATCAAATCGGTAGCAGCAAGCAGGGGGGATTGGACCGATCCCTGGCTTGCGTATCTTACCTTTCTGGCTAGCTGAGCACCTGCATGCTCGTTTCATTGGTTGACTTAGGCATACAGAGTTCATTCTTGATCTAATCCCTAACCGGATCGAGGGACCCATAACGGGATCGACAGCATGCAGAAGGGGACCAGGTCGATCCTCGGCTTACGCATTCTGGCTCTCCGGTAAACTGAGCACCCGTACGCTCGTTTCATGGGTTGACTTAGGCATACGTAGTGCATTCTCGATCTCGATCAATCAAGGGCCAGAGGTTATCAATGGCGTTTGGGGCAACAACCGAGGGGGACCAGCAGTGGGATCCTTGGTCGGCTCGTGCATCCCACCCCCAGTAATCAGTTCGGTGCCCGTACGCTCGTTTCGAAGGTTGACCGGGGCTCTGCATGTGTCGATGGTGGTCGAGGCAATCGCCCGCACCATGGCCTAACATGTGTCGATGGTGTTCGATGCAACCACCCGCACCAGTGGCCATCTTATGCCGATGGTGGTTGAGGCAATCGCCCGTACCAGGGGCCAGCATGTGCCGATGATGATCGAGGCCACCGCCTGCACCAACGCCCAGCTTGTGCCTATGGCGGTCAAGGCAAGTGCCCGTACCAAAGGGCAGCCTTTGCCGATGATGGTCGATGCATGTGCCATCACCATGCGCCATCATGTGCCATTGATGGTCGAGGCCATGGCCGAAGTTCAATTTTGAGCCACGATGCACACGCTGGCTCAGGCATGTGCTGGTGCCACATTCTTTTTTGCCCAGGGCACCATCGTCGGAGCATCGTTCGAGAACCTAACCGGCCACATTGGGGGTTCCGATGGTTGTGGGGGCTGGGGTGTGTGCCACATGGTGTGCGATGGGTGCTGGTACTTGGCCCTTATATTGGCCCCCTATCCCTCATCAAACCTCGAGAACTCACACCCCCTTAAAGAGCATTTGAGATTTTATAGGTTTGCTCCCAGTAGCCATTAAAGTGTCTAAAATGGGAACAATTATTTTCAAACAATCACAAAATCTTCTCCGCTTCGAGTTTTTAGCTAAATTTGTTTATGCGTCCCAACAAAAATACAAGAATCACGTCTACCAATTTTGGGGCCAAAACTCCTTGTAAAAAAAATTTAAAAAATCTCGAACTGTAAAAAGTTTCAAAAATCATGAAAAATAGAAAATGGGTCATCTTGCCACGAAACTTCACATGAAGGCTAAGGGGACCATTGTATGAATTTACAAGCCATAAAAATGGCATTGGCACGACAGAAATATGAAGATGTGCCTGAACCCACCTACCACTCGATCGATCCACAGCTTGCGCATCCCGCCTCTCTGGTCGGTTAAGTGCCCGCATGCTCGTTTTGTTGGTTGACTTAGGCATACATAGTGCGCTCCCAGTCTAAGATCGGACCAGACCGAAGGTTGCATTAGAAGGACCCATAGCGGGATCGGCAACATGCAGAGGGGACCGGGTCAATCCCCGACTTGCGCATCTTGCCTCTCTGGCTGGCTGAGCGCCCGCACGTTTCGTGGGTTGACTTAGGCATATGGAGTTCATCTCTAGTCTAAGCTACAGAGTTCATTCCTAGTATAAGATCAGACCAAATCGAGGGTTACGGTAGTAGGACCAGCAGTAGGATCGACAGCACGCAGGGGGGACCAGGCCGATCCTCGGCTTACGTATTCTACCTCTCCGGCCGGTTGAGCCCCCGTATGCTCATTTCATGTGTTGGCTTAGGCATACGGAGTTCATTCCATGTCTAGGCCCTAGTCGGATTGAGGGTTGTGGCAGCGGGACCGACAGCACGCAGAGAGGAAGCGGGCTGATCTTCGGCCTGCTCAACGCCCGCACACTCGTTTCGTGGGATGACTTAGGTATATGGAGTTTATTCCTAGTCTAAGCGTACGAAGTTCATTCCCAGTCTAAGATCGGACTAGCAGCAGCACGCAGAGGGGGATCGGGTTGATCCTCGGCTTGCGCATCCTGCCTCTCCGGTCGGATGAGCGCTCGTATGCTCATTTCATAGGATGACTTAGGCATACAGAGTTCATTCCCGATCTAAGCCCCAACCAGATCGTGGGACCCATAGCGAGATCGGCAGCATGCAGAGGGGGACCGGGTCGATCCTTAACTTACGCATTCTGGCTCTCCAATTTGCTGAGCACCCACACGCTCATTTCATGGGTTGACTTAGGCATACGTAGTGCATTCCTGGTCTCGACCAATCAAGGGCCAGAGGCTATCGATGGCATTTAGGGCAACAACCGAGGGGGACCAGCAGTGGGATCCTTGGTCGGCTTCCGTATCCCACCCCCAGTGGTGAGTTTGGTGCCCGTACGCTCATTTTTGGGGTCGATCAAAGCTCGGCATTTATCGATGGTGGTCGAGGCAACCGACTGCACCACGGCCCAGCATGTGCCGATGGTGTTCAATGCAACCGCCCGCACCTGAGCCATCTTGAGCCGATGGTGGTCGAGGCAATCGCCCGCACCAAGGGTTGGCATGTGTCGATGGTGATCGAGGCAACCGCAAGCACCAGGGCCCAGCTTGTGCCATGGCGGTCGGGGCAAGTGCCCATACCAAAGGGCAGCCTATGCCGATGATGGTCGATGCATGTGCCATCACCATGCACCATCATGTGCCATTGATAGTAAAGGTCTTGCCCGAAGTTCAATTTTGAGCCACGGTGCACATGCTGGGCTCGGGCATGTGCTGGTGCCACATTTTTTTCACCCGGGGTACCATCGTCGAATGATTGTAGGAGAACCTAACCGGCGGCATTGGGGTTCCGATGATTGGGGGGGCCGGGGGTGTGCGCACATGATGTGTGATGGGTGCTGGTACTTGGCCCATATGTTGGCCCCCTATCCCTCATCAAACCTCGAGAACTCACACCCCCTTAAAGAGCATTTGAGATTTTATAGGTTTGCTCCCAGTAGCCATTAAAGTGTCTGAAATGGGGACATTTTTTTCAAACGGTCACAAAATCTTCTCCACTATGAGTTTTTAGCTGAATTTTTTTGTGCGTGCCAACAAAAATACAAGGACCACATCTACGAAATTTAGGGCCAAAACTCCTTCTAAAAAAATTTTAAAAAATCCCAAATCACAAAAGTTTCGAAAATCGTGAAAAATAGAAAACAGGTCGTCTTGCCGTGAAACTTCACATGAAGGCTTAGGGGACCATTGTATGAATTTACAAGCCATAAAAATGGCATTGGCATGGCAAAAATATGATGTTGTGCCTGAACCCACCTACCACTCGATCGATCCATGGCTTGTGCATCCCGCCTCTCCAACCGGCTAAGTTCCCGCAAGCTCGTTTTGTGGGTTGACTTAGGCATACGTAGTGCAGTCCCAGTCTAAGATCAGATCGAACCGAGGGTTGTGGTAGTAGGACCCACAGCGGGATCAGCAGCACGGAGATAGGATCAGGTCGATCCTCGACTTGCACACCCTACCTCTCTGGCCGGTTGAGCGCCCGCACGCTCGTTTCATGGGTTGACTTAGGCATATGGTGTTCATCCCCAGTCTAAGCATACGGAGTTCATTCCCAGTCTAAGATCGGATTAGACTGAGGGTTGTGATGGCAAGACTCACAACAGGATTGGCAGCACGCAAAGGGGACAGGGTCGACCCTCAGCTTACGCGTGCTACCTCTCTAGCCGACTGAGCGCCCGCACGCTCGTTTCATGGGTTGACTTAGGCAAACGGTGTTCATCCCTAGTCTAAGCATACGGAGTTCATTCCCAATCTAAGATTGGATCAGACTGAGGGTTGCGGCAGCAAGACTCACAGCGGGATCAGCAGCACGTAGGGGGACAGGGTCGATCCTCAGCTTGTGCATGCTGCCTCTCTGGCCGGTTGAGCACCCGCACGCTCATTTCGTGGGTTGACTTAGGCATACGGAGTTAATCCCCAGTCTAAGCATACGAAGTTCATTCCAGTCTAAGATCGGATCGGACTGAGAGTTTCGACAGCAGGACCAGCAGCAGGATCGACAGCATACAGGGGGGGATCGGGTCGATCCCCTGCTTGTGATTCTACCTCTCTGATCGATTGAGCCCCCGTACGCTCATTTCATGGGTTGGCTTAGGCATACAGAGTTCATTCCATGTCTAAGCCCCAACCAGATCGAGGGTTATGGCAGCAGGATCGGTAGCACGCAGAGGGGGATCGAGTTGATCCCCGGCTTACGCATTATACCTCTCCGGCCTGCTCAACGCCCGCATGCTCGTTTCATGGGTTGACTTAGGGATACGGAGTTCATTCCCAGTCTAAGATCATACCTGCAGTCGCATGCAGATGGAGACCAAGCTGATCCTCGACTTGCGTATACAGATGGAGATCGGGTCTGATCATGCATTGGGGGGCCGGGGGTGTGCGCACATGATGTACGATGGGTGCTAGTACTTGGCCCATATGTTGGCCCCCTATCCCTCATCAAACCTCGAGAACTCACACCCCCTTAAAGAGCATTTGAGATTTTATAGGTTTGCTCCCAGTAGCCATTAAAGTGTCTGAAATGGGGACATTTTTTTCAAACGGTCACAAAATCTTCTCCACTATGAGTTTTTAGCTGAATTTTTTTGTGCGTGCCAACAAAAATACAAGGACCACATCTACGAAATTTAGGGCCAAAACTCCTTCTAAAAAAATTTTAAAAAATCCCAAATCACAAAAGTTTCGAAAATCGTGAAAAATAGAAAACAGGTCATCTTGCCGTGAAACTTCACATGAAGGCTTAGGGGACCATTGTATGAATTTACAAGCCATAAAAATGGCATTGGCATGGCAAAAATATGATGTTGTGCCTGAACCCACCTACCACTCGATCGATCCATGGCTTGTGCATCCCGCCTCTCCAACCGGCTAAGTTCCCGCAAGCTCGTTTTGTGGGTTGACTTAGGCATACGTAGTGCACTCCCAGTCTAAGATCAGATCGAACCGAGGGTTGTGGTAGTAGGACCCACAGCGGGATCAGCAGCACGGAGATAAGATCAGGTCGATCCTCGACTTGCACACCCTACCTCTCTGGCCGGTTGAGCGCCCGCACGCTCGTTTCATGGGTTGACTTAGGCATATGGTGTTCATCCCCAGTCTAAGCATACGGAGTTCATTCCCAGTCTAAGATCGGATCAGACTGAGGGTTGTGATGGCAAGACTCGCAACAGGATTGGCAGCACGCAAAGGAGACAGGGTCGATCCTCAGCTTACGCGTGCTACCTCTCTAGCCGACTGAGCGCCCGCACGCTCGTTTCATGGGTTGACTTAGGCAAACGGTGTTCATCCCTAGTCTAAGCATACGGAGTTCATTCCCAATCTAAGATTGGATCAGACTGAGGGTTGCGGCAGCAAGACTCACAGCGGGATCAGCAGCACGTAGGGGGACAGGGTCGATCCTCAGCTTGTGCATGCTGCCTCTCTGGCCGGTTGAGCACCCGCACGCTCATTTCGTGGGTTGACTTAGGCATACGGAGTTTATCCCCAGTCTAAGCATAAGAAGTTCATTCCAGTCTGAGATCGGATCGGACTGAGAGTTTCGACAGCAGGACCAGCAGCAGGATCGACAGCATACAGGGGGGGATCGGGTCGATCCCCTGCTTGTGATTCTACCTCTCTGATCGATTGAGCCCCCGTACGCTCGTTTCATGGGTTGGCTTAGGCATACAGAGTTCATTCCATGTCTAAGCCCCAACCAGATCGAGGGTTATGGCAGCAGGATCGGTAGCATGCAGAGGGGGATCGAGTTGATCCCCGGCTTACGCATTATACCTCTCCGGCCTGCTCAATGCCCGCATGCTCGTTTCATGGGTTGACTTAGGGATACGGAGTTCATTCCCAGTCTAAGATCATACCTGCAGTCGCATGCAGATGGAGACCAGGCTGATCCTCGACTTGCGTATGCAGATGGAGATCGGGTCTGATCATGCATTGGGGGGCCGGGGGTGTGCGCACATGATGTGCGATGGGTGCTGGTACTTGGCCCATATGTTGGCCCCCTATCCCTCATCAAACCTCGAGAACTCACACCCCTTAAAGAGCATTTGAGATTTTATAGGTTTGCTCTCAGTAGCCATTAAAGTGTCTGAAATGGGGACATTTTTTTCAAATGGTCACAAAATCTTCTCCACTTCGAGTTTTTACCTGAATTTTTTTGTGTGTGCCAACAAAAATACAAGGATCACGTTTACCAAATTTGGGGCCAAAACTCTTTATAAAAAAATTTTAAAAAATCCCGAACCATAAAAAGTTTCAAAAATCATGAAAAATAGAAAACGGGTCGTCTTCCCACGAAACTTCACATGAAGGCTTAGGGGACCATTGTATGAATTTACAAGCCATAAAATGGCATTGGCATGATAGAAATATGAAGATGTGCCTGAACCCACCTATCACTCGATCGATCCATGGCTTGCGCATCCCGCCTCTCTAATCGGCTAAATGCCCGCACGCTCATTTCGTGGGTTGACTTAGGCATACGTAGTGCGCTCCCAGTCTAAGATCAGATCGAACTGAGGGTTGCGATAGCAGGACCCGTAGCGGATCGGCAGTACGCAGAGGGGACTGGGTCGATCCCCGGCTTGCACATCTTACCTCTCTGGCCGACTGAGCGCCCGCACGCTCAATTCGTGGGTTGACTTAGGCATACGGAGTTCATCCCTTGTCTAAGCATACGGAGTTCATTCCCAGTCTAAGATTAGATCAGACTGAGAGTTGCAGTAGCAGAACCAGCAGCAGGATCTACAGCATGTAGAGGGGGACCGGGTTGATCCCCGACTTACGCATTCTGCCTCTCCGACCGGATGAACCCTAGCACGCTCGTTTCATGGGTTGGCTTAGGCATACGGAGTTCATTCCATGTCTACACCCCAACCGAACAGAGGGTTGTGGCAGTGGGACCGACAGCATGCGGCGGGGATCGGGTCGATCCTTGGGTTACGCATTATGCCTCTCGGGCCTGCTCAGTGCCTGCACGCTCGTTTCGTGCGTTGACTTAGGCATACGGAGTTCATTCCCGGTCTAAGGCCCAACCAGATCAAGGGACCCATAACGGGATCAGTAGCATGCAGAGGGGGATCGAGCTGATCCTTAGCTTGTGCATTCTGGCTCTCCTACCCACTAAGTGCCCGTACGCTCATTTTATGGGTTGACTTAAGCATATGTAGTGCATTCCAGGTCTCGACCAACCAAGGGCCAGAGGCTATCGACGGCGTTTAGGGCAACAACCGAGGGGGACCAGCAGCGGGATCCTTGGTCGACTCATGCATCCCACCCTCATGGTCAGTTCGACACTCGCACGCTCATTTCGAGGGTCGATCGGGCCTCGGCATGTGCTGATGGTGGTCGAGGCAACCGTCCGCACCATGGCCCAGCATGTGTCGATGGTGTTCGATGCAACCGCCCGCACCAGGGGCCATCTTGTCCCGATGGTGGTCGAGGGAATCACCCGTACCAAGGGCCGACATGTACCGATGGTGATCGAGGCAACCGCCCGGACCAGGGCCTAGCTTGTGCCGATGGCGATCGAGGCAAGTGCCCGTACCAAAGGGCAGCCTGTGCCGATGATGGTCGATGCATGTGCCATCACCATGTGCCATCATGTGGCATTGATGGTTGAGGACTTGGCCGAAGTTCGATTTTGAGCCACGGTGCAAATGCTGGGCTCGGGCATCTGCTGGTGCCACATTTTTTCGCTCGGGGCACCATCGTCGGAGAATGTAACCGATGGCATTGAGGGTTCCGACGATTGAGGGGCCGGGGGGTGTGCGCACATGGTGTGCAAAGGGTGCTGGCCCTTATATTGGCCTCCTATCCCTCATAAAACCTGGAGAACTCACACCCCCTTAAATAGCATTTGAGATTTTATAGGTTTGCTCCCAGTAGCCATTAAAGTGTCTGAAATGGGGACATTTTTTCAAATGGTCACAAAATCTTCTCCACTTCGAGTTTTTAGCTGAATTTTTTTATGCGTGCCAACAAAAATATAGTGATCACATCTACCGAATTTGGGGCCAAAAAAATTTTAAAAAATCCCGAACCGTAAAAAGTTTTAAAAATTGTGAAAAATAGAAAACGGGTCGTCTTGTCATGAAACTTCACATGAAGGCTTAAGGGACCATTGCATGAATTTACAAGCCATAAAAATGGCATTTGTATGGTAGAAATATGAAGATGTGCTTGAACCCACCTAGCACTCGATCAATCCACAGCTTGCGCATCCGACCTCTCCGATCGGCTAAGTGCCCGCACGCTCATTTCGTGGGTTGACTTAGGCATACGTAGTGCGCTCCCAATCTAAGATCGGACCAGACCGAGGGTTGTGATAGCAGGACCCACAGCAGGATCGACAACACACAGAGGGGATCAGGGGTTGCAATGGTAAGACCCGTTGCGGGATCGGTAGCACGCAGAGTGGACTGGGTCGATCCCAGGCTTACGCATCCTGCCTCTCTAGCCGACTGAGCCCCCGCACGCTCATTTTGTGGGCTGGCTTAGGCATACCAAGTTCATTCCCAGTCTAAGCATACGGAGTTCATTCCCAATCTAAGATCAGACCAATAGCAGCTCGCAGAGAGGGATCGGGCCGATCCTCGACTTGCGCATCCTGCCTCTCCGATCGATTGAGTGCCTGGACGCTCTTTTCGTGAGTTGACGTAGACATACGGAATTCATTCCCGATCTAAACCCCAACTGGACCGAGAGACCCATAGTGAGATTGGCAGAATACAGAGGGAGACCGGGTCGATCCTCGACTTGCGCATTCTGACTCTCCGATCGGTTGAGTGCCCGCACACTCGTTTCATGGGTGGTTGACTTAGGCATACATAGTGCATTCTCGGTCTCGACCAACCAAGGGCCAAAAGCTATCAACGGTGTTTAGGGCAACAATTGAGGGGGACCAGTAGCAGGATACTTGGTCAGCTCATGCATCCCTCCCCCAGCGATCAGTTCGGTGCTTGCACTCTTGTTTTGTCGATGGTGGTCGAGGAAACTGGCCACACCAACAACCGGGCCTCGGCATGTGTTGATGGTGGTCGAGGCAACCGCCCACACCATGTCCCAGCATGTGCCGATGGTGTTTGTTGCAACCGCTAGTAACCGAGGCCATCTTGTGCTGATGGTGGTCGAGGCAACCACCCGCACCAAGGCCCAGCTTGTGCCGATGGCGGTCGAGGCAAGTGCCCGTACCAAATGGCAGCCTGTGCCGATGATGGTCGATGCATGTGCCATCAACATGTGCCATCATGTGCCATTGATGGTCGAGGCCTTGGCCGAAGTTTGATTTTAAGCCACGGTGCACATGTTGGGCTTGGGCATGTACTGGTGCCACATTTTTTCACTCGAGGCACCATCGTCAGAGCAACGCCAGAGAACCTAACCGACGGCATTAGGGGTTTCGACGATTGGGGGGTCGGGGGGTGTGCGCATATGATGTGCGATGGGTACTGGTACTTGGCCCTTATATTGGCCCCTATCCCTCATCAAACCTCAACAACTCATACCCCCTTAAAGAGCATTTGAGATTTTATAGGTTTGCTCTCAGTAGCCATTAAAGTGTCTAAAATGGGGACATTTTTTTCAAACCGTCACAAAATCTTCTCCACTTCGTGTTTTTAGCTGAATTTTTTTTTACGTGCCAACAAAATTACAAGGATCACGTCTACCAAATTTGGGGTCAAAACTCCTTCTAAAAAAATTTTAAAAAATCCCAAACCGTAAAAGGTTTCAAAAATCATGAAAAATAGAAAACTGGTCGTCCTGCCATGAAACTTCACATGAAGGCTTAGGGGACCATTGTATGAATTTACAAGCCATAAAAATGGCATTTGTATGGAAAAAATATGAAGATGCGCCAAAACCCACCTACCACTCGATCGATCCACGGCTTGCGCATCTCACCTGTCCGACCGGCTAAGTGCCCGCACACTCGTTTTATGGGTTGACTTAGGCATATGTAGTGTGCTCCCAGTCTAAGATCAGACCAGACCAAGGGTTACGGTAGCAGGACCTGTAGCGGGATCGACAGCACGTAGAGGGGACCGGGTCAATCCCTGGCTTGCGCATCCTACTTCTCTGGCCGGCTGAGTGCCCGTACGCTCGTTTTATGGGTTGACTTAGGCATACGGAGTTCATCCCCAGTCTAAGCATATGGAGTTCATTTCTAGTCTAAGATCAGACCAGACCGAGGGTTGCGGTAGCAAGACCAGCAGTAGGATCGATAGCACGCAGGGGACCGGGCCGATCCTTGGCTTGCGCATTCTGCCTCTCCAACCAGCTGAACGCCCGCACGCTCTTTTCGTGGGTTGGCTTAGGCATACGGAGTTCATTCCATGTCTAAGCCCCAATCAGACTGAGGGTTGTGGTAGCGGGATAGGTAGCACGCAGAGGGGGATCAGGTCGATCCCTGGCTTGCGCATTATGCCTCTCTAGTCGACTCAGCGCCTGCACGCTCGTTTCGTGGGTTGACTTAGGCATACGGAGTTCATTCCCAGTCTAAGCATGCGGAGTTCATTCCCAGTCTAAGATCGGACTGACAGCAGCACGCAGAGGGGCACCGAGCCAATCCTCGACTTACCCATCCTACCTCTCCAGTCGACTGAGCGCTCGCACGCTTGTTTCGTGGGTTGACATAGGTATACGGAGTTCATTCTCGATCTAAGCCCCAACCAAATCGAGGGACCCGCAGCGGGATCAGCAGCACGTAGAGGGGGATCGAGCCGATCCTTGGCTTGTGCATTCTGGCTCTCCAACCGATTGAACGCCCACACACTCGTTTCATGGCTTGACTTAGGCATACGTAGTGCAATCCTGGTCTCGACCAACCTAGGGCCAGAGGCTATCGATGACGTTTGGGGCAACAACCGAGGGGGACCAGCAGCGGGATCCTCGATCGGTTCTAGTATCCCACCCCTAACGGTCGGTTCAATGCCCGTAAGCTCATTTTGAGGGCCGATCGGGGCTCAGCATGTACCAATGGTGGTCAAGGCAACTGCTCGAACCATGACCCAGCATATGCCGATGGTGTTCGATGTAACCGTCCGCACCAGTGGCCATCTTGTGCCGATGGTGGTCGAGGCAATGGCTCGCACCAAGGGTCGGCATGTGTCGATGGTGATCAAGGCAACCATCCACACTAGGGCCCAGCTTGTGCCGATGGTGGTCGAGGCAAGTGCCCGCACCAAAGGGTAGCTTGTGCCGATGGTGGTCAAGGCAAGTGCCCACACCGAAGGGTAGCCTGTTCCGATGATGCTCTATACATGTGCCATCACCATGCGCCATCATGTGCCATTGATGGTCGAGGCCACGGCCGAAGTTTGATTTTGAGCCACGGTGCAGATGCTAGGCTCAGGCTTGTGCTGGTGCCACATTTTTTTCGCCCGGGGCACCATCACCGAAGAACCTAACCGATGGCATTGGGGGTTCCGACGATCGGGGGGGCCGCGGGGTGTGCGCACATGATGTGCAATGGGTGCTGGTACTTGGCCCTTATATTGGCCCCCTATCCCTCATCAAACCTCGAGAACTCACACCCCTTTAAAGAGCATTTGAGATTTTATAGGTTTGCTCCAAGTAGCCATTAAAGTGTCTAAAATAGGGACATTTTTTTCAAACGGTCACAAAATCTTCTCCACTGCGAGTTTTTAGCTGAATTTTTTTGTGCGTGCCAAAAAAAATACAAGGATCACGTGTACCAAATTTGGGGTCAAAACTCTTGCTAAAAAAATTTTAAAAAATCCCAAACCGTAAAAAGTTTCAAAAATCGTGAAAAATAGAAAACGGGTCATCTTGCCACGAAACTTCATATGAAGGCTTAGGGGACCATTGTATGACTTTACAAGCCATAAAAATGGCATTGGCATGGAAAAAATTTAAAGATGTGCCTGAACTCACCTACCACTCGATCGATCCATGGCTTGCGCATCCCGCCTCTCTGGCCGGCTAAGTGCCCACACGCTCGTTTCTTGGGTTGACCTAGGCATACGTAGTGCACTCCCAGTCTAAGATCAGACCAGACCTAGGGTTGTGATAGCAGGACCCGCAGCGGGATCGACAGCACGCAGAGGGGACCGGGTTGATCCCCGGCTTACGCATCCTACCTCTCTGGCCGGCTAAGCGCCCGCACGCTCGTTTCGTGGATTGACTTAAGCATACGGAGTTCATCCCCAGTCTAAGCATACAGAGTTCATTCGTAGTCAAAGATTAGACCGGATCAACAGTTGCAGCAGTAGGATCGGCAGCATGCAAGGGGGACCGGGTCGATCCCCAGCTTACTCATTCTGCCTCTCTGATCGACTGAGTGCCCGCACGCTCGTTTCATGGGTTGGCTTAGGCATACGGAGATCATTCCATGTCTAAGCCCTAGCCAGACCGAAGGTTGTGGCAGCGGGACCGACAGCACGTAGAGGGGGACTGAGCCAATCCCCGATTTGTGCATTATGCCTCTCCGGCTGGCTTAGCGTCCGCACGCTCGTTTCGTGGGTTAACTTAGGCATACGGAGTTCATTCCCAATCTAAGCATATGGAGTTCATTCCCAGTCTAAGATCAGACCTGCAGTGGGATCGACTGCAGCATGCAGAGGGGGATCAGGTCGATCCTCGGCTTGCATATTCTGCCTCTCCGGTCAGCTGAGCACCCGCACGCTCGTTTCGTGGGTTGGCTTAGGCATACGGAGTTCATTCCATGTCTAAGCCCCAACAGGATCGAGGGTTGTGGTAGCGGGACTGACAGCACGTAGAGGGGGGCTGGGCTGATCCCCGACTTGCGCATCTTGCCTTTTCGATCGGTTGAGCACCCGCACGCTCATTTCATGGGTTGACTTAGGCATACGGAGTTCATTCCTGGTCTAAGCCCCAATCGGACCGAGGGACCCGTAGCGGGATCGGCAGCACGCAGAGGAGGACCAGGTCGATCCTCAGCCTACGCATTCTGGCTCTCCGACTGACTAAGCTCACGCACGCTCGTTTCATGGGTTGACTTAGGCATACGTAGTGCATTCCCGGTCTCGATGAACCAAGGGCCAGAGGCTATTGACGGCATTCGGGGTAACAATCGAGGTGAACCAGCAGCAAGATCCTTGGTTAGCTCATGCATCCCACCCTCAGTGGTTGGTTCAGTGCCCACAAGCTCATTTCGGGGGTCGATCAGGGCTCGACATGTGCTGATGGTGGTCGAGGCAACTGCTCACACCATGGCCCAGCATGTGCCGCTGGTGTTTGATGCAACCACCCGCACCAGGGCCTATATTGTACTGATGGTGGTCGAGGCAATCGCCCGTACCAAGGGCCGGTATGTGTCGATGGTGATCGAGGCAACCGTCCGCACCAGGGCCCAGCTTGTGCCGATGGCAGTCGAGGCAAGTGCCCATACCAAAGGGCAGCCTGTGCCGATGATGGTCGAGGCATGTGCCATCACCATGCACCATCATGTGCCATTGATGGTCGATCCACGGTCACAAAATCTTTTCCACTTCGATCGATCCACGGCTTGCGCATCCCGCCTCTCCGACTGGCTAAGTGCCCACATGCTCGTTTCGTGGGTTGACCTAGGTATACGTAGTGTGCTCCCAGTCTAAAATCAGATCGGACTGAGGGTTACAGTAGTAAGACCCACAGTGAGATCGACAGCATGCAGAGGGGGCCGGGTCGATCCCCGACTTGGCAATCTTGCTTCTCTGGCCAACGGAGCACCTACACGCTCGTTTCGTGGGTTGACTTAGGCATACGGAGTTCATCCCCAGTCTAGGCATACAAAGTTCATTCCCAGTCTAAGCATACAGAGTTCATTCGTAGTCTAAGATCAGGCCAGACCGAGGGTTACGACAGCAGGACCAGCAGCAAGATCTGTAGCACGCAGGGGGGACCGAGCTGATCCCTAGCTTATGCATTCTACCTCTCCAATCATCTGAGCACCCGCACGCTCGTTTCGTGGGTTGCCTTAGGCATACGAAGTTCATTCCATGTCTAAGCCCTAGCCGGACCAAGGGTTGTGGTAGCGGGACCGACAGCACGTAAAGTGGGATCGAGTCGATCCTCGACTTACGCATTATGCCTCTTCGACCGGCTTAGCACCCGCACGCTCGTTTCATGGGTTAACTTAGGCATTCAGAGTTCATTCCCACTCTAAGCATACGGAGTTCTTTCCCAGTCTAAGTTTGGACTGATAGTGGGATCGACAGCAGCACGCAGAGGGGGACCGATCTGATTCTTGACTTACGCATTTTGCCTCTCTGACTGGCTGAGCGCCCGCACACTCGTTTCGTGGGTTGACTTAGGCATACGGAGTTCATTCCCAGTCTAAGCATACAGAGTTCATTCCCAGTCTAAGATCGGACCGGTAGCGGGATCGGCAGCAATACACAGAGGGGGACCGGGTTGATCCTCGGCTTGCATATCCTACCTCCCCGGCCGGTTGAGTGCCCACACACTCGTTTCATGGGTTGACTTAGGCATACAGAGTTCATTCTCGATCTAAGCCCCAACCGGATCGAGGGACCCGCAGCGAAATCGATACCATGCAGAGGGGGATCGAGCCGATCCTCGGCTTATGCATTCTGGCTTTCCAGTCGGTTGAGCACCCGTACGCTCATTTTATGGGTTGACTTAGGCATACGTAATGCATTCCCGATCTCAACCAACCAAGGGCTAGAGGCTATCGACTGCATTTAGGGCAACAATCGAGGGGGACCAGTAGCAGGATACTTGGTCGGCTCGCATATCCTGCACCCAGTGGTCGATTTGGTGCTTGAACGCTCATTTCGAGGTCTGATCGGGGCTCGACATGTGTCAATGGTGGTCGAGGTAACTGCCCGTACCACAGCCCAACGATGGTGTTCGATGTAACCGCCCTTACCAGGTACCATCTTGTGTCGATAGTGGTCGAGGCAACCGCCTGCACCAGGCCCAGCTTGTGTCGATGGCGGTCGAGGTAAGTATCGTACCGAACGGTAGCCTGTGCCGATGATGGTCGATGCATGTGCCATCACCAAGTGCCATCATGTGCCATCACCAAGTGCCATCATGTGCCATCACCAAGTGCCATCATGTGCCATTGATGGTCGAGGCCTTGGCCAAAGTTTGATTTTGAGCCATGGTACACATGCTGGGCTCGGGCATGTGCTGGTGCCACATTCTTTTCGCCTGGGGCACTATCACCGAAGCATCACCAGAGAACCTAACCGGCGGTATTGGTGGATTCGATGATTGTGGGGGTCAGGGGTGTGCACACATGATGTGCGATGGGTGCTGGTACTTGGCCCTTATATTGGCCTCCTATCCCTCATCAAACCTCGAGAACTCACACCCCCTTAAAGAGCATTTGAGATTTTATAGGTTTGCTCCCAGTAGCCATTAAAGTGTCTGAAATAGGGACATTTTTCTCAAACGGTCACAAAATCTTCTCTGCTTTGAGTTTTCAGCTGAATTTGTTTGTGCGTACTAACAAAAATACAAGGATCACGTCTACCAAATTTGGGGCCAAAACTCCTTCTAAAAAAATTTTAAAAAATCCCGAACGGTAAAAAGTTTTGAAAATCGTGAAAAATAGAAAACAGGTCGTCTTGCCACGAAACTTCGCATGAAGGCTTAGGGGACCATTGTATGAATTTACAAGCCATAAAAATAGCATTGGAATGATAGAAATATGAAGATGTGCCTGAACCCACCTACCACTCGATCGATCCATGGCTTGTGCATCCCGTCTCTCCGGTCGGCTAAGTGCCCACACACTCATTTTGTGGGTTGACCTAGGCATACGTAGTGTGCTCCCAGTCTAAGATCAGACCAAACTGAGGGTTGCGGTAGCAGGACTCGCAGCGGGATCGGCAGCACGCAGAGGGGATCGGGCCGATCGTCGACATTGTGCATCCTGCCTCTCTCGCCGGCTGAGCGCCCGCACGCTCGTTTCATGGGTTAGTTAGCCATACGGAGTTCATCCTCTGTCTAAGCATACGGAGTTCATTCCTAGTCTAAGATCGGACCGGACTGAGGGATGCGACAGCAGGACCAGCAGCAGGATCGACAGCACGTGGGAAGGGATCGGGCTGATCCCTGACTTGCGCATTTTGCCTCTCCGACCGGCCGAGCACCCGCACACTCATTTCATGGGTTGGCTTAGGCATATGAAGTTCATTCCATGTCAAGCCCCAGCCGGACCGAGGGTTGTGGCAGCGGGACCGAAAGCATGCAGAGGGGGACCGGATCGATCTTCGGCTTTCGTATTATGCCTCTCCGGTTGGCTCAACGCTCGCACACTCGTTTCTTGGGTTGACTTAGGCATACGAAGTTCATTCCCAGTCTAAGCATACAGAGTTCATTCTCAGTCTAAGATTGGACCGACAGCAGGATCAGCAGCAGCACGTAGAAGGGGACCGGTTCAATCCCCGGCTTACGCATTCTACCTCTTCTATCGGCTGAGCGCCCGTACGCTCATTTCATGGGTTGGCTTAGGCATACGGAGTTGATTCCATGTCTGAGCCCTAGCTGGACCGAGGGTTGTGGCAGCGGGACCGACAGCACATAGAGGTGGACCAGATTGATCCCCGGCTTGCGCGTTATACCTCTCCGATCGGCTTAGAGCCCGCACGCTCGTTTCATGGGTTGACTTAGGCATACGGAGTTCATTCATAATCTAAGCATATGGAGTTCATTCCCAGTCTATGATCAGACCGGCAGCGAGATCGATAGTAGCACGCAGAGGGGGACCGAGCCGATCCTCGGCTTGCGCATCCTGCCTGTCTGACTGATTGAATGCCCGCACGCTCGTTTCATGGGTTAACTTAGGCATACGAAGTTCATTCCCAGTCTAAGCCCCAACTGGATCGAGGGACCCGTAGTAGGATCGACAGCACGTAGAGGGGGATCGGGCCGATCCTCGGCTTGCGTATTCTAGCTCTTCGATCAGCTGAGCACTCGGATGCTCGTTTCATGGGTTGACATAGGCATACGCAGTGCATTCCTGGTCTCGACCAACCATGGGCAGAGGCTATCGATAGCGTTTGGGGTAACAACCGAGGGGGACCAGCAGTTGGATCCTTGGTCGGCTCGTGCATCCCACATTCAGTGATCGGTTTGGTGCCCGCACGCTTATTTCGAGGGTCGACCGAGGCTCGACATATGCCGATGGTGGTTGAGGCAACCGTCCGCACCACGGCTTAGCATGTGCTAATGGTGTTCGATGCAACCACCTGCACCAGGGGCCATCTTGTGCTGATGGGGATCGAGGCAACTACCTGTACCAGGGCCCAGCTTGTGCCGATGACAGTCGAGGTAAGTACCTATACAAAAAGGCAACCTGTGCCAATGATGGTCGATGCATGTGCCATCACCATGTGCCATCATGTGCCATTGATGGTCGAGGCCTTGGCTGAAGTTCAATTTTGAGTTGCGATGCACATGTTGGGCTCAGGCATGTGCTGGTGCCACATTTTTTTTGCTCAGGTCACCATCGTCGGAGCATCACCAGAGAACCTAACCGATTGCATAGGGGGTTCCGACGATTGGGAGGGCCGGGGGGTGTGCGCACATGATGTGTGATGGGTGCTGGTACTTGACCCTTATATTTGCCCCCTATCCCTCATCAAACCTCGAGAACTCACACCCCCTTAAAGAGCATTTGAGATTTTATAGGTTTGCTCCGAGTAGCCATTAAAGTGTCTGAAAGGGGGACATTTTTTTCAAAAAGGTCACAAAATCTTCTCCACTTCAAGTTTTTAGCTGAATTTTTTTGTGCATGCCAACAAAAATACAAGGATCATGTCTACTAAATTTGGGGCCAAAACTCCTTCTTAAAAATTTTAAAAAATCTTGAATCTTAAAAAGTTTCAAAAATCATGAAAAATAGAAAACGGGTCATCTTGCCATGAAACTTCACATGAAGGCTTAGGGGACCGTTGTATGAATTTACAAGCCTTAAAAATGGCATTGGCATGGCAGAAATATGAAGATGTGCCTGAACCCACCTACCACTCAATCGATCCACGACTTGTGCATCCCGCCTCTCCGACCGGCTAAGCGCCCGCACGCTCGTTTCATGGGTTGACTTAGGCATACATAGTGTGTCATGGGCTCTGACCTTCGACTCAGAATCCGTGCTACCTTAGGTTTGGAATCTTCTCCTTTATGCCTAAGTCAGCCTAAAACACAAGCGTGTGGGTACTAGAACAATGGGAAGGGCTAATTACGCAAGTTAAAGAAAAATAGGATAACAAGATAGAATTCTAGAAATGCTCTTGTATTCACTGAAACAAAAGTGTTTGATGATGTACAAATGAGGGTAAAGTAGCCCTCTATTTATAGTTGAGGCTCCAGCTACAACTTAATGGCAATATCCTAGAATAAAGGCTAAAATCATGGGATTACAATCAATCAGGATGCTAACTCCTGATTTTTAGGTCAACCAATTCTGCCAGGATGCTCTTGCTAATCCTACCTGCTTCTAGAAGCTTCCCTTGCATGTCCAGCAACTTGAGCCCTTCTGGATGTGGTGCGGGTAGCTTATATGCCAAGCCTTGGTCTCATGGACTGGCCTGTAAGTTGGGCGGGCGTTCTGAACTCGTTTGCTAGGCTTTACGCACAGATACCCGCCAGCATACCTGGTCTACGGGCCTCAACCTCTGGCTCGCCTGCTGGTCCGCCTGATGTGCTTGGCACGCCAGCCTAGGGCGTGACATTCTCCCTCAACTAATTGTGCAATTCCCTCATTACATCTTTTGCATGGTACTACCTGATCTGGTCCTTGAACTGCCATAAGTCCTCTACTGGTTCCCAGCTCACCTCACTGTCTAGAAGTCCCTTCCAGCACACCAAGTACTCATGTCTTGGTTGATAGTTCTTCCATCTCACCTCTCGGTCAGCTATGATGCTATGGACCTCCTTCTTATATAAGGCCCTTGCTCCTAATGGCACACGCTTTGACTCTACCCATCCTAGATCTCCCTCATCCTCATGGAACGGCTTGAGCATGCTCACATGGAACACTGGGTGTACCCTCAGCTTGGGTGTCATATCCAGCTTGTAGGCAACCTCTCCTACCTTTTTGACTACTCGGAAAGGTCCCTCATACCTTCGGACTAGGCTTTTGTGCAGCCCCCTATGGCTCACAATGGGATGCAACTTCACCAACACTAAGTCTCTAACCTGGAACTGCACATCCCACCTCTTCTGGTCTGTCCACTTCTTCGACCTCTTGGCCGTCTTGTGTAGACAAACTCTGGCCAAGTCAGTTTGCTCCTACCATGCCTTGGCAAACTTGTATGCTACTGGACTCAGCCCTGTATAACCTGCAGCAATCGAACCGTGTGTTAGTGGTTGTTGCCCTGTCACAACCTCAAATGGGCTCTAGTTTATTGCCTCGCTCCTTTGCAAGTTGTAGGAAAACTATGCAATATCTAGCAGCTTTGGCCAGTCCCTTTGTATGGCACTCACATAGTGCCTGAGGTAGACCTCCAATAGTCCATTCACTCATTCTGTCTGCCCATCGGTCTGTGGATGCATGCTGTTGGAAAAGTTCAAGTCTAACCCCAACAGCTTGAACAACTCAGTCCAGAACTTACCTGTGAACCACCCATCTCGATCACTAACAATGGTCTTCGGCACTCCCCAGTACTTAAACATGTTTTTCAGGGACAATCGAGTTGCCTCTTCGGATGGGAACTCCTTGGTTGTTGGAATGAAGATTCCATACTTGGAAAACCTGTCCACCACTACCATGATGCTTCCAAACCCTTCTGCTTTAGGTAGACCGACTATAAAGTCCAGAGAAAGACTCTCTCATGGTCGCTCTGGCACTGGCAATGGCTCCAAGAGACCACCTGGTTTCTTGAGCTCCACCTTGTCCTGTTGGCACACAAGACAAGTCTTCACATAGGCCTCCACATCGACCTTCATGTGCGGCCAGTAGTATCGGTCTTTGATCAGTGCCAAGGTGTGGCTCACTCCGGGGTGTCTAGCCCACCTTAAATCATGGCATTCTTGCAAAACTTCCTTACGGAGCTTCTCATGCTGTGGCAGAAACAATCTGCTGCCCCTGGTGTACAACAAGCCATCCTGGAACCAAAACTGCCTAGTCTTACCTTGCTGGGCGTACTCCATCAAAGCCTTGGCTGTAGGATCATGCGTAAGTCCCTCATCGATGTTCGGCACCAGTGACCCCTCTAGTTGGCTAATGGTAGCAAGGTTAGCCTTTCTACTCAGGGCATCTACCACTAGGTTCACCCATCCTAGCTTGTACTCCATCTGGAAATCAAATTCTGTAAGAAAATCTTACCATCTCACCTGCTTAGGGGATAGCTTCTTCTACGTTTGGAAGTAGCTAGTCGCCACATTGTCTGTCCTCACGACGAACCTTGACCCCAACAGGTAATGGCGTCAAGTGTGCAAGCAGTGCACCACTGTAGTCATCCCTTCTCTTGGATCGTGTACCTACGTTCAGTCTCATTCAGCTTCCTGCTCTCAAACGTGACTGGACGTCCCTCCTGCATCAACACGCCCCCTATGGCAAAGTCTAATGCATTTGTATGCACCTCATACGGCTTGGCATGGTCTAGCAAGGCCAAGACTGGCTCTTCGGTCACAGCCCACTTTAACCTATCAAAGGCTTCCTGGCACCCTGCACTCCACACCTATGCTCTCCCTTTCTTGAGCAAGTTAGTCAATGGCGTGGCTATTGCTGAGTGACATTTGATGAAGCGCCTATGTAGTTAACCAACCCAAGGAACGATCTCAACTCAGTGACCTTGGCTGGTGGTTGCCACTCCAGGATGACGTGTATCTTGCCTTTATCCATGCGTATCCTGCCACCTCCCACTATGTGGCCAAGGAACGGGATCTCCTACTGGGTGAATGAGCACTTCTCCCTCTTGACAAATAGCTTGTGCACCCGTAACACCTCGAACACCTATCTCAAGTGGTCTACATGCTCTCCCAAAGTCTGGTTGTAGATCACAATGTCATCCAAATAAACCACAACAAACCGATCAAGGAATGACTGAAGTACCTTGTTCATAAGGGTGCAGAATGTTGCTGTGGCATTCGTGAGTCCGAAAGGCATCACTAAGAACTCATACGAACCATACTGAGTGACACATGCTGTCTTTAGCTCATCTCCCTCTGCGATCCTGACTTGATAGTAGCCCGACCTCAAATCCAACTTGGTAAACCACCTTGCGCTTCCAAGTTGATCGAACAAGTTCGCAATGAGTGGGATGGGGTACTTGTTCTTGATGGTCAGCTTGTTCAAAGCCTGGTAGTCTATGCACAGCCACAACGACCCATCATGCTTTCGCTGGAATAGAACTGGTGCACTATAGGGTGCCTTCGATGGCCTGATGAACCTAGCATCAACTAACTCTTTGAGCTGCTTCCTCAACTCCTCCAACTCTGGTGGAAACATTCAGTAAGGGGCTCTAGCTGGTGGCTTGGCCTCGGATACCAGCTCGATCTTGTGGACCACCTCCTTCTTAGGTGGTAGCTTGCTAGGCAGCTTTGCGGGCATCACATCACTAAAAGTCTTCAGCACCTTTAGCACCTCCAAGGGTGACTCGGTCTCCTTGTCCCTTGGCTCATCATATTTCAGGGCTGCCAAGAAGGTGTCTTCTTGTCTGCTTACTGCCTTGGCAAATTGGATGGCTAACACCACTCGCGACCTAACTCCAGACCCTCTTCTCAATGGTACTAGGCATTGGCACCATGCATCCAAGATGCAAACACAATCGATAAAAGGCACAAGGAGGGCATTAATTCGAACAAGGAAATCCAACCCAATCACAAACTCATAGTCGTCAAGGGGTATTACCTCTATGGTCTCCTTGCCTTTCCAGTCTCCAAGCTACAACTCCACTCCCCGTGCTACTCCAATGACTGAAACCTCCTTGGAGTTCACCATTTTGATGGTACCAGTCCCTTTCTGCACCTTTAGTCCGAGCTTCCGGGCTCCATTACCTAAAATAAAAAGATGTGAGGCACCTGTGTCCACCAATGCACTCACCTTCTGACCCGCAACCATCAGATCCGCAAACATCAAGGCCTTTGGCTTGCGGCTCCCCTTACTCTGGACAACATTGAGCACCAACGACCCAAGCTTTGCTGCCCCTGACTTTGGCTCCTCGTCAGACTCCTTGTCTACAGTAGACAGCTTGCCCTTCTGCGGGCAATTGCATGCTATGTGGCTCCCTCCACATAGGTAACATGCTAGTGGCTCTTGGTCCCCCTTTGCTTTCCACTTGCCTGCTGGTGGCTTCCTCTCGCCAACCTTGGTTAAACGGTCTGACGAGGAGCCCCCGGCTTGCACATTATGCCTCTCTGGCCTGCTCAGTGCCCGCACGCTCATTTCATGGGTTGACTTAGGCATACGGAGTTCATTCCCAGTCTAAGCATACAGACTTCATTCCCAGTCTAAGCATACAGACTTTATTCCCAGTCTAAGATCAGACTGACAGCAGCACGCAGAGGGGGATCGAGTCGATCCTTAGCTTGCGTATCTTGCCTCTCCGATCGGCTGAGCACTCGCACGCTCATTTCATGGGTTGACTTAGGCATACGGAGTTCATTCTCGGTCTAAGCCCCAATCGGACAAAGGGACCCGCAACAGGATTGACAACATGCATAAGGGGACCGAGCCGATCCTCGACTTACGCATTCTGGCTGTCTCGTCAGCTAAGTGCCCGCACACACATTTCATGGGTTGACTTAGGCATACGTAGTGCATTCTCGATCTCGACCAACCAAGGGCCAGAGGCTATCGACAGTGTTTGGGGTAACAACCGAAGGGTACCAATACGGGATCCTTGGTCGACTCGTGCATCCCGCCCCCAACGGTCAGTTTGGTGCCCACACGCTCATTTTGGGGGTCGACCAAAGCTCAAAATGTGCCGATGGTGGTCGAGGCAACCGCCCACACCATGGCCCGGCATGTGCTAATGGTGTTCGATGCAACCGCCCGAACCAGAGGCCATCTTATGCCGATGGTGGTCGAGGTAATTGCCCGCACCAAGGGCCGGCATGTGTCGATGGTGATCGAGGCAACCGCCCGTACTAGGGCCCAACTTATGCCGATGGCAGTTAAGGTAAGTGCCTGTACCAAAGGCCAGCCTGTGCCGATGATGGTCGATGCATGCACCATCACCATGCACCATCATGTGCCATTGATGGTCGAGGCCTTGGTTGAAGTTTGATTTTGAGCCACGGTGCACATGCTGGGCTCGGGCATGTGCTGGTGCCATATTTTTTTTGCCCGGGGCACCATCGCTGGAGCATTATCGGAGAACCTAACTGGTGGCATTGGGGGTTCCGATGAGTGAAGGGGCCGGGGGGCATGCGCACATGATGTGCGATGGTGCTGGTACTTAGCCCTTATATTGGCCCCCTATCCTTCATCAAACCTCGAGAACTCACACCCCCTTAAAGAGCATTTGAGATTTTATAGGTTTGCTCCCAGTAGCCATTAAAGTGTCTGAAATGGGGACATTTTTTTCAAATGGTCACAAAATCTTCTCCACTTCGAGGTTTTAACTGAATTTTTTTGTGCGTGCCAACAAAAATACAAGAATCACATCTACCACATTTAGGGCCAAAAATCCTTCTAAAAAAATTTTAAAAAAAATCCCGAACTGCAAAAAGTTTCAAAAATCATGAAAAATAGAAAACGGGTCGTCTTGCCACGAAACTTCGCATGAAGGCTTAGGGGACCATTGAATGAATTTACAAGCCATAAAAATGGCATTGGCATAGCAGAAATATGAAGATGTGCCTGAACCCACCTACCACTCGATTGAGCCATGGCTTACGCATCCCGCCTCTCGGGCCGGCTAAGTGCCCGCACGCTCGTTTCGTAGGTTGACTTAGGCATACATTGTGCGCTCCCAGTCTAAGATCGGACTGGATTGAGGGTTGCAGTAGTAGGACCCGCAGCGGGATCGACAGCATGCAAAAGGGGACGGGGTTGATCCCCAACTTGCGCATTATGCCTCTCCGGCCTGCTCAGCGCCCGCACACTCATTTCGTGGGTTGACTTAGGCATACGAAGTTCATTCCCAGTCTAAGCATACGGAGTTCATTCCGAGTCTAAGATCGGGCTAGCAACAGCACGTACAGGGGGGTCGGATCGATCCTCAGCTTGTGCATCCTGCCTCTTCGATCGACTGAGCGCCCACACACTCATTTCGTGGGTTGACTTAGGCATACGGAGTTCATTCCCGATCTAAGCCCCAACTAGATCGAGGGACCCGCAACGAGATTGACAGCATGCAGAGGGCGATCGAGCGGATGCTCGACTTGCGCATTCTGGCTCTCCGACCGACTGAGTGCCCGCACACTCATTTTATAGGTTGACTTAGGCATACGTAGTGCATTCTCAGTCTCAACCAACCAAGGGCCAGAGGCTATCGACGACATTTGGGGCAACAACCGAGGGGGACCAGTAGCAGGATCCTTGGTCAGCTCATGCATCCCGTCCCCAGCGATCGGCTCGATGCCCGAATGCTCGTTCTGGGGAACGATCGGGGTTCAGCATGTGCCGATGGTGGTTGAGGCAACCGCCCGCACCATGGCCCAGCATGTGCCGATGGTGTTCGATGCAACCGCCCGCACCAGGGATCATCTTGTGCCGATGGTGGTCAAGGCAATTGCTCGCACCAAGAGCCGGCATGTGCCGATGGTGATCGAGGCAACCGCCCACACTAAGGCACAGCTTGTGCTGATGGTGGTCGAGGTAAGTGCCCGTACCAAAGGGCAGCCTGTGCCGATGATGGTCGATGCATGTGCCATCACCATGTGCCATCATGTACCATTGATGGTTGAGGCCTTGGCTGAAGTTCAATTTTGAGCCACGGTGCACATGTTGGGCTCGGGCATGTGCTGGTGCCACATTTTTTTTGCCTAGGGCACCATCGCCGGAGCATCACCAGAGAACCTAACAGGCAGCATTGGGGGTTTTGGTAATTGGGGGGCCGGGGGGTGTGCGCACATGATGTGCGATGGGTGCTGGTACTTGGCCTTTATATTAGCCCCCTATCCCTCATCAAACCTCGAGAACTCACACCCCCTTAAAGAGTATTTGAGATTTTATAGGTTTGCTCCTAGTAGCCATTAAAGTGTCTAAAATGGGGACATTTTTTTCAAACGGTCACAAAATCTTCTCCACTTCGAGTTTTTAGCTGAATTGTTTTGTGGGTGCCAACAAAAATACAAGGATCTCCTCTACCAAATTTGGGGCCAAAACTCCTAAAAAAATTTTAAAAAATCTCGAACCGTAAAAAGTTTCAAAAATCATGAAAAATAGAAAACGGGTCATCTTGCCACGAAACTTCACATGAAGGCTTAGGGGACCATTGCATGAATTTACAAGCCATAAAAATGGCATTGGCATGGCAGAAATATGAAGATGTGCCTGAACCCACCTACCACTCGATCGATCCACGGCTTGCGCATCCCACCTCTCCGATCGGCTAAGTGCCCGCACGCTCGTTTTGTGGGTTCACTTAGGCATACGTTTTGCGCTCCCAGTCTAAGATCGGACCGGACTGAGGGTTCCGACAGCAAGACCTACAGCGGGATCGGTAGCACGCAGAGGGGACCGGGTCGATCCCCGGCTTACGCATCCTGCCTCTTTGGCTGGCTGAGCACCTGCACGCTCATTTCGTGGGTTGACTTAGGTATACAGAGTTCATCCCTAGTCTAAGCATACGAAGTTCATTCTGAGTCTAAGATTCAACCAGATCGAAGGTTGCGATAGCAAGATCGGTAGCACACAAGGGGGATCGGGCCAATCCCCGGCTTGCGCATTCTCCTTCTCCGGCCGGCTGAGCGCCTGTACGCATGTTTCATGGGTTGGCTTAGGCATACGGAGCTCATTCCATGTCTAAGCCCCAGCTAGACCGAGGGTTGTCATAGCGAGACCGGTAGCACGCAGAGGGGGATCGGGCCGATCCTCAAGTTGTGCATTATGCCTCTTCGGTCGGCTGAATGTCGTACGCTCATTTCGTGGGTTGTCTTAGGCACACAGAGTTCATTCCCGATCTAAGCATATGGAGTTCATTCTCAGTCTAAGATCGGACTGACAGCAGCACGCAGAGGGGGATCGGGTTGATCCTCGACTTGCGCATCTTGCTTCTCCAACTGGCTGAGCACCCGCACGCTCTTTACGTGGTTGACTTAGGCATACGAAGTTTATTCCTGGTCTAAGCCCCAACTGGACCAAGGGACCCATAGCGGGATCGACAGCACATAGAGGGGGATCGGGTCGATCCTTGGCTTGCACATTCTAGCTCTCCGACCGGCTGAGCGCCCGTACGCTCATTTCATGGGTTGACTTAGGCATATGTAGTGTATTCCCTGGCACGAAACTTCACATGAAGGCTTAGGGGACCGTTGTATGAATTTACAAGCCATGAAAATGGCATTGGCCGGACAGAAATATGAAGATGTGCCTGAACCCACCTACCACTCGATCGATCCACGGCTTGCGCATCCCGCCTCTCCGACTAGCTAAGTGCCCATACGCTCATTTCATGGGTTGACTTAGGCATAGGTAGTGCACTCTCGATCTAAGATCGAATCAGACTGAGGGTTGTGGTAACAGGACCCACAATAGGATCACCAGCATACAGAGGGGATCGGGTCAATTCTCGGCTTACGCATCCTGCTTCTCTGGCCGACTAAGCACCCTCGCGCTCTTTTTGTGGGTTGACTTAGGCATACGGAGTTCATCCCCAGTCAAAGCATATGGAGTTCATTCCCAGTCTAAGATCAGATCGGATCGAGGGTTGCGACAGTAGGTCCAACAGCAAGATCGACAGCACGCAGGGGGGCCTCGAGCCGTTCCCCAGTTTGCGCATTCTGCCTCTCCGGTCGGCTAAGTGCCCGCACGCTCGTTTCATGGGTTGGCTTAGGCATACGGAGCTTATTCCCAGTCTAAGCATACGGAGTTCATTCCCAGTCTAAGCATACGGAGTTCATTCCCAGTCTAAGATCGGATCGACAGTAGCACGCAGAGGGGGACCGGACCGATCCTTGGCTTACGCATCCTGCCTCTCTGGTCAGCTGAGTGCCCGCACGCTCATTTCATGGGTTGACTTAGGCATACGGAGTTCATTCCATGTCTAAGCCCCAGTCGGATCGAGGGTTGTGGCAGCAGGATCGGTAGCACGTAGAGGGGACCGGGCCGATCCCCGGCTTGCGCATTATGCCTCTTCGGTCTGCTCAATGCTCGCGCGCTCGTTTCGTCGGTTGACTTAGGCATACGGAGGTCATTCCTATTTTAAGCATACGGAGTTCATTCCCAGTCTAAGATCACACCGACAGCAGCACATAGAGGGGGATCGAGCTGATCCTCGGCTTGCGCATCCTACCTCTCCGGTCGGCTGAGCGCCCGCACGCTCGTTTTGTGGGTTGACTTAGGCATACGAAGTTCATTCTTGGTCTAAGCCCCAACTGAACTGAGGGACCTACAGTGGGATCGACAGCACACAGAGGGGGACCAGATCGATGCTCGACTTGCGTATTCTAGCTCTCCTTCCTACCGAGTGCCCGCATGCTCGTTTCATGGGCTGACTTAGGCATACGTAGTGCATTCTCGGTCTTGACCAACCAAGGGCCAGAGGCTATCGACGGCATTTGGGGCAACAACCGAGGGGCACCAGCAGCGGGATCCTTGGTCGACTCGTGCATCCCGACCCCAGCGGTCAGTTTGGTGCCCGCACACTCATTTCAGGGGCCGACCAGGGCTCGGCATGTGCCGATAATGGTCGAGGCAACTGCCTACACCACGTCCCAGCATGTGCCGATGGTGTTCGATGCAACCGCCCGCACCAAGATCCGGCATGTGTCGATGGTGATCTCCGGCTTGCGCATCCTGCCTCTTTGGTCAATTGAGCGCCTGTACGCTCGTTTCATGGGTTGACTGAGGCATACGGAGTTCATCCCCAGTCTAAGCATACGGAGTTCATTCCCAATCTAAGATCGAATCGAACTGAGGGTTGCGGTAGTAGGACCAACAGCAGGATCGATAGCACGTAGGGGGACCCCGAGCCGTTCCCCGACTTACACATTCTGCCTCTCCGGTCGGCTGAGTGCCCGCACACTTGTTTCATGGGTTGGCTTAGGCATACAGAGTTCATTCCATGTCTAAGCCCCAACCGGACTAACGGTTGTGGTAGCGGGACCGACAGCATGCAAAGAGGGACCAGATCGATCCCCGGCTTGCGCATTGTGCCTCTCCGGTCGGTTCAGTGCCCACAGCTCGTTTCATGGGTTCACTTAGGCATACGGAGTTCATTCCCAGTCTAAGTATACGGAGTTCTTTCCCAGTCTAAGATCGAACCGACAGCAGCACGCAGAGGGGGATCGGGCCGATGCTCGGCTTGCACATCTTGCCTCTCCGATCGATTGAGCGTCCGCATGCTCGTTTCGTGGGTTGACTTAGCCATAAGGAGTTTATTCCTGATCTAAGCCCCAATCAGACCGAGGGACCCACAGCGAGATCGGCAGCACGTAGAGGGGGACCGGGCTGATCCTCAGCTTGCGCGTTCTGGCTCTCCGACCGATTGAGCCACCGCACGCTCGTTTCATGGGTTGACTTAGGCATATGTAATGCATTCCCAGTCTTCACCAACCAAGGGCCAAAGGCTATCGACGGTGTTTGGCACAACAACTGAGGGGGACCAGCAACGGGATCCATGGTCGGCTCATGCATCCCAACCCCAACGGTCGATTCGGTGCTCGCACGCTCATTTTGAGGGCCAACCGAGGCTCGGCATGTGCCGATGGTGGTCGAGCCAACCCCTCGCACCACGGCCCAACATGTGCCGATGGGGTTCGATGCAACCGTTCGCACCAGGGGCCATCTTGTGCTGATGGTGGTCGAGGCAACCACCTGCACCAGGGCCCAGCTTGTGCCGATGGCGGTCGAGGCAAGTGCCCATACCAAAGAGCAGCCTGTACCGATGATGGTCCATGCATGTGCCATCACCATGTGCCATCATGTGCCATTGATGGTCGAGGCCTTGGCCGAAGTTCAATTTTGAGCCACGGTGCTCATGCTGGGCTCGAGCATGTACTAGTGCCACATTTTTTTCGCTCGGGGCACCATCACCGGAGCATCGTCGGAGAACCTAACCGGCGGTATTGGGGGTTCCGATGATTAGGGGCACCGGGGGTGTACGCACATGATGTGCTGGTACTTGGCCCTTATATTGGCCCCCTATCCCTCATCAAACCTCGAGAACTCACACCCCCTTAAAGAGCATTTGAGATTTTATAGGTTTGCTCCCGGTAGCCATTAAAGTGTCTGAAATGGGGACATTTTTTTCAAACGATCACAAAATCTTCTCCACTTCGAGTTTTTAGTTGAATTTTTTTGTGCATGCCAAAAAAAATACAAGGATCACGTCTACCAAATTTGGGGCCAAAACTCCTTCTAAAAAATTTTAAAAAATCCTGAACCGCAAAAAGTTTAAAAAATCATGAAAAATAAAAAACGGGTCGTCTTGCCATGAAACTTCACATGAAGGCTTAGGGGACCATTGTATGAATTTACAAGCCATAAAAATAGCATTGGCATGGTAGAAATATGAAGATGTGCCTGAACCCACCTACCACTCGATCGATTTACGGCACGCTCGTTCCGTGGGTTGACTTAGGCATACATAGTGTGCTCCCAATCTAAGATCAGACCGGATTGAGGGTTGTGATCGTAGTACCCGTAGCAGGATCGATAGCATGCAGAGGGGATCAGGTCGATCCCCGGCTTATGCATCTTGCCTCTCTGGCCGGTTGAGCGCCGCGTGCTCATTTCATGGGTTAACTTAGGCATACAGAGTTCATCCCCAGTCTAAGCATACGGAGTTCATTCCCAGTCTAAGATTGGACCGGATTGAGGGTTGCAACAGTAGGACCAGCAGTAGGATCGATAGCATGCAGGAAGGGATCGGGCCGATCCCCGACTTGCGCATTCTGCCTCCCCGGTCGGCTGAGTGCTCGCATGATCATTTTCATGAGTTGGCTTACGCATACGGAGTTCATTCCATGTCTAAGCCCCAGCCAGACCGAGGGTTGTAACAGTGGGACCTGCAGCACGTAGCGGGGGACTGGGCCGATCCCCAGCTTGCGCATTATGCCTCTCCGATCGGCTCAGTGCCTGCACGCTCGTTTCGTGGGTTGACTTAGGCATACGGAGTTCATTCCCAGTCTAAGATGGTCGAGGCCTTGGACGAAGTTCAATTTTGAGCAGCGGTGCACACGCTGGGCTTGGGCATGTGCTGGTGCCACATTTTTTTTGGTTGGGGCACCATCGCCAGAGAACCTAACCAGCGGCATTGGGGGTTCCGACGATTGGGGGGCTGGGGGGTTTGCACACATGATGTGCAATGGGTGCTGGTACTTTGCCCTTATATTGGCCCCCTATCCCTCATCAAACCTCTAGAAGTCACACCCCCTTAAAGAGCATTTGAGTTTTTATACGTTTGCTCCAGTAGCCATTAAAGTGTCTGAAATGGGGACATTTTATTCAAACGGTCACAAAATCTTCTCCCCTTCGAGTTTTTAGCTGAATTTTTTTGTGCGTGCCAACAAAAATACAAGGATCACGTCTACCAAATTTGGGGCCAAAACTCCTTTTAAAAAAATTTTAAAAAATCCTGAATTGTAAAAATTTTAAAAATTGTGAAAAATAAAAAACTGGTCGTCTTGGCACGAAACTTCACATGAAGGCTTTGGGGACCATTGTATGAATTTACAAGCCATAAAAATAGCATTGGCACAATAGAAATATGAAGATGTGCTTGAACCCCTACCACTCGATTGATCCACGACTTGCCATCCCGCCTCTCCGGCCAGCTAAGTGCCCGCACGCTCGTTTCATGGGTTGACTTAGGCATACGTATTGCGCTCTCAATCTAAGATCGGATCGGACTGAGGGATGCAGTAGTAGGACCTGCAGTAGGATTGACAGCGCACAGAGGGGATCGGGTCGATCCCCAGCTTGCGAATCTTACCTCTCTGGCCGACTGAGCACCCGCACGCTCGTTTCATGGATTGACTTAGGCATACGGAGTTCATCCCCAGTCTAAGCATACGGAGTTCATTCCCAGTCTAAGATCAGACTGGATCGAGGGTTGCGATAGTAGGACCAGTAGCAGAATCGGCAGCACGCAAGGAGGGATCGGGCCGATCCCCCGCTTGCACATTCTACCTCTCCGGTGAACTGAGCCCCCGTACGCTCGTTTCGTAGGTTGGCTTAGGCATACAGAGTTCATTCCATGTCTAAGCCCCAATGGATCGAGGGTTGTGGCAGCGGGGCCGGTAGCACGCAGAAGAGGATCGGGTCGATCCCTGGCTTGCGCATTATACCTCTCCGACCTGCTTAGCGCCCACAAGCTCATTTCGTGGGTTGACTTGAGCATACAAAGTTCTTTCCCAGTCTAAGATCGGACCGACAGTAGCACGCAGAGGGGGACCGGGCCGATCCTCAGCTTGCACATCCTGCCTCTCCAACCGACTGAGCACCCGCACACACGTTTCGTGGTTTAACTTAGGCATACGGAGTTCATTCCCGGTCTAAGCCCCAACCAGACCGAGGGACCCACAGTGAGATCGACAGCACGCAGAGGGGGATCGGGCCGATCCTTGGCTTGCGCATTCTGGCTCTCCGACCAGCTGAGCGCCCACATGCTCGTTTCATGGGTTGACTTAGGTATACGTAGTGCATTCCCAGTCTCGACCAATCAAGGGCCAGAGGCTATTGACGACCTTTGGGGTAATAACCGAGGGGGACCAACAGTGAGGTCCTTGGTCGGCTCGTGCATCTCGCCCCCAGCGGTCGGTTCGGTTCCCACACGCTCATTTCGGGGGTCGACCGGGGCTCGGCATGTGCCGATGGTGGTCGAGGCAACTACTCGCACCATGGCCCAATGTCACGCCCTGGGCGGGTGTGCCAGGCATGTCAGGCGAACCAGCAGGCGAGCCAGAGGTTGAGGCTTGCTGACCAGGCGTGCTGGCGGGTATCTGTGCGTAAAGCTTAGCAAACGAGTTCAGAAAGGCCGCCCAACTTACAAGCCAGCCCGTGAGACCAAGGCCTAGCATACAAGCTGCCCGCACCATATCCAGAAGGGCCCAAGGTGTTGGACATCCAAGGGAAGCTTCTGGAAGCTGGCAGGATCAACAAGAGCATCCTGGCAGATTTGGTTGACCCTGAAAATCAGGGTTAGCTTCCTGATTGATTGTAATCCCATGATTTTAGCCTTTATTCTAGGGATATTGCCATTAAGTTGTAGTTGGAGCCTCAACTATAAATAGAGGGCTGCTCCACCCTCATTTGTACACCATCAAACACTTCTGTTTCAGTGAATACAAGAGCATTTCCAGAACTCTACCTTGTTATCTTGTTTCTCTTTAACTTGTGTAATCAGCCCTTCCCAGTGTTCTAGTGCCCATATGCTTGTGTTTTAGGCTGACTTAGGCACAAAGGAGGTGATTCCAAGCCTAAGGCTACATGGATTTTGAGTCTTAGGTCGAAGCCCGTGATAGTTGGTATCAAAGCAAGTTCAATTATGCATGTTCGTGTTGTGCAGGTTAGATCATGATTGAGGAGATGGCATCCCAAAACGACGTTGCTAGCCAACTACCAGAGGCCCAGGAGCATGGGCATGGAAGAGGCAAGAAAGCCAGTTCTAGAGATATCTGGTCTACCATGGGCGGTAGGCTAGCCAAGGTGGAGGTGACATTGGGTGACATGGGGGAGAAGCTTGAGGAAGTAGAGACTCACATTGCATCGCTAGACTCCATAGGGGAGCAGATCCAAAGTGAGCTGGAAGCTACTCTCAACAAAGGCTTGGCCGTGTTCACCTGAAAGAATCAGACCTTGGAGGCTGAAGTGCTGACCTTGCGTGGTGGCATGGAGGCCATGCGCCAATGGATGGAAGAGCTTGCCAGTGAGCTCGTTGCTTGCAAGACTGCCATTGGGAATGGCATGTTTGCTAGAGTGTCCAAATCCAGATTGGATGTCCCCAAGCCTAAGGAGTTTAAGGGGACTAGGGTGGCCAAGGAAGTAGACAACTACCTTTGGGGTATGGAGCAGTACTTCCAGGCCATGGGCATGCAAGACGAGGCGATAAAGGTAAGAACCACTGCTATGTATCTCACTGATGTAGCCTTATTGTGGTGGAGGCATAAATGTGATGATTTCAGGTGTGGGAGCACCAAGATTGGAACCTGGGCAGAGTTCCAAAAGGAGTTTAGAGAACAATTTTACCCGGAGTATGCCGATGATGAGGCACGAGCAAAGTTACGCAGGCTGAACCAGCAAGGGGACATAAGGGAGTATGTCCAGAAATTCTCTGAACTGAAACTAAAGATCTCAAATCTAGGTGAGAACGATGCCTTATTTGCTTTCATGGATGGGCTGAAGCTGTGGGTGAAGCATGAGCTACAAAGGAGGGGAGTTCATGACTTGGCTAAAGCCATGACTACTGTCGAGGCCTTGATAAAGTTCAAGCCTCTAAACAAGTTTGAGTCTACCAAGCCCAAGGGTAAGGGCAGGGATGATAGGGACTGAAAAAAGTAGTCCAAGGGGAAAGACCGTGACCGAGAGTCCAAGGATGGAGATCAAGACCGTTCAACCAAGGATGGTGAGAGGAAGCCACTAGCAGGCAAGTGGAAAGCAAAAGGGGACCAAGAGCCACTAGCATGCTACCTATGTGAAGGGATCCACATAGCGCGCAATTGCCCGCAGAAGGGCAAGCTGGCTGCTATAGACAGGGAGTCTGACGAGGAGCCAGAGTCAGAGGCAGCAAAGCTTAGGTCATTGGTGCTCAACGCTGTCTAGAGTAAGGGGAACTGTAAGCCAAAGGGCTTGATGTTTTGTAGATCTGATGGTTGCAGGTCAGAAGGTGAGTGTACTGGTGGACACAGGTGCCTCACATCTTTTTATTTTAGGTGATAAATCCCGAAAGCTCGGACTAAAGGTACAGAAAGGGATGGGTACCATTAAGACAGTGAACTCTAAAGAGGTTCCAGCCATTGGAGTAGCACGGGGAATGGAGTTGCAGCTTAGAGACTGGAAAGGCAAGGAGACCAAAGAGGTAATACCCCTTAACGACTATTAGTTTGTGATTGGGTTGGATTTCTTTGTTCGGATTAATGTCCTCTTTGTGCCTTTTGTCGATTGTGTTTGCATCTTGGATGCACGGTGCTAATGCCTAGTGCCATTGAAGAGAGGGTCTAGAGTTGGGTCACGGGTGGTGTCAGCCATCCAATTTGCCAAGGTGATAAGCAGACAAGAAGACACCTTCTTGGCAGCCCTGAAATATGATGAGCCAAGAGAGAAGGGGATCGAGTCACCCTTGGAGGTGCTAAAGGAGCTGAAGACCTTTAGTGATGTGATGCCCGTAAAGTTGCCTAGCAAGCTACCACCTAAGAGGGAGGTGGACCATAAGATCGAGCTAGTGTCCGAGGCTAAGCCATCAGCTAGAGCCCCTTACGAATGTCTTCACCAGAGTTGGAGGATTTGAGGAAGCATCTCAAAAAGTTAGTTGATGCTGGCTTCATCAGGCCATCGAAGGTACCCTATGGTGCACCGGTTCTATTCCAGCACAAGCATGATGGGTCATTACGGCTGTGCATAGACTACCAGGCTTTGAACAAGCTCACCATCAAGAACAAGTACCCCATCCCACTCATTGTAGACTTGTTCGATCAACTTGGAAGTGCAAGGGGGTTCACCAAGTTAGATTTCAGGTCGGGCTACTATCAAGTCAGGATCACGGAGGGAGATGAGCCAAAGACAGCATGTGTCACTAGGTATGGTTCATATGAGTTCTTGGTGATGCCTTTCAAACTCACGAACGCCCCAACAACATTCTACACCCTTATGAACAAGGTACTTCAGTCATTCCTTAATTGGTTTGTTGTGGTTTATTTGGATGACATTGTGATCTATAGCCAGACTTTGGGAGAGCATGTAGATCACTTGAGATAGGTGTTTGAGGTGTTGTGGGTGAACAAGCTATTTGTCAAAAGGGAGAAGTGCTCATTCACCCAGCAAGAAATCCCGTTCCTTGGCCACATAGTGGGAGGTGGCAGGATACGCATGGATGAAGGTAAGATACATGCCATCCTGGAGTAGCAACTACCAGCCAAGGTCACTGAGTTGATATCATTCCTTGGGCTAGTTAACTACTACAGGTGCTTCATCAAGGGTCACTCAGCAATAGCCACGCCATTGACTGACTTGCTTAAGAAAGGGAAAGCATGGGAATGGAGCGCAGGGTGCCAGGAAACCTTTGACAGGTTAAAGCGGGCTATGACAGAGGAGCCAGTCTTGGCCTTGCCAGACCATGCCAAGCCGTATGAGGTGCATACGGATGCATTAGACTTTGCCATAGGGGGCATGTTAATGCAAGAGGGACGTCCAGTCACATTTGAAAGTAAAAAGCTAAATGAGACTGAATGCAAGTACATGATCCAAGAGAAGGAGATGACTGCAATGGTGCATTGCTTGCACACTTGGTGCCATTACCTGTTGGGGTCAAGGTTTATGGTTAGGATGGACAATGTGGTGACCAGCTACTTCCAGACACAGAAGAAGCTGTCCCTCAAGCAGGCGAGATGGCAAGATTTTCTTACGGAATTTGATTTTCAGTTGGAGTACAAGCCGGGGCGGGTGAACCTAGTGGCAGATGCCCTGAGCAGGAAGGCTAACCTTGCTGCCATTAGCCAACCAGAGGGGTTACTGGTGCCATGCATCAAGGAGGGACTTACGCATGATCCTACAGCCAAAGCTCTGATGGAGTACGCCCAGCAAGGTAAGACTAGGCAGTTTTGGATGTAGGATGGTTTATTGTACACTAAGGGTAGTAGACTGTTTGTACCGTAGCACGGAAAGCTCCGCAAGGAAGTTTTGTAAGAATGTCATGATTCAAAATGTGCTGGACACCCTGGAGTGAGCCGTACCTTGGCACTGATCGAGGACCGGTACTACTGGCTGCACATGAGGGACGATGTGGAGGCCTATGTGAAGACTTGTCTTGTGTGCCAACAGGACAAGGTGGAGTTCAAGAAACCAGGGGGTCTCTTGGAGCCATTGCCAGTGCCAGAGTGACCATGGGACAGTGTTTCTTTGGATTTTATAGTCAGTCTACCCAAAGCAGAAGGGTTTGGAAGCATCAACCAAGGGCCAGAGGCTATCGAAGGCGTTTGGGGCAACAACCGAGGGGGACCTGCAGCAGGATCCTTGGTCGGCTCGCGCATCCCGACCTCAGCGGTTGGTTTGGTGCCGTACGCTCATTTCAGGGCCCGATCGGGGCTCGACATGTGCCGATGGTGGTCGAGGCAACCGCCCATAACAAGGGCCATCAAACCTTGAGAACTCACACCCTCTTAAAGAGCATTTGAGATTTTATAGGTTTGCTCCCAGTAGCTATTAAAATGTCTGGAATGGAGACATTTTTTTCAAACGGTCAGAAAATCTTCTCCACTTCGAGTTTTTAGATGAATTTGTTTGTGCATGCCAATAAAAATACAGAGATCACGTCTACCAAATTTGGGGCCAAAACTTCTTGTAAAAAAATTTTAAAAAATCTTGAACTGTAAAAAGTTTCAAAAATCATGAAAAATAGAAAACGGGTCATCTTGCCACGAAACTTCACATGAAGGCTTAGGGGACCATTGTATGAATTTACAAGCCATAAAAATAGCATTGGCGCAGTAGAAATATGAAGATGTGCCTGAACCCACCTACCACTCGATCAATCCACGGCTTGCGCATCCCACCTCTTCGATCGGCTTAGTGCCCGTACGCTCGTTTCGTGGGTTAACTTAGGAATACTAGTGCGCTCCCACTCTCAAATTGGACCGGATTGAGGGTTACGGTAGCAGGACCCGCAGCGGGATTAAGTGCATGCAGAAGGGACCGAGTCGATCCCCAGCTTGCGCATCCTCCTCTCTGGCCGACTGAGTGCCCATACGCTCGTTTCGTGGGATGACTTAGGCATACGGAGTTCATCCCCAGTCTAAGCATACGGAGTTCATTCCCAAACTAAGATTGGACCAGACTGAGGGTTGCGGCAGCAAGATCGACAGCACGCACGGGGGAATCGAGTCGATCCCCAGCTTGCTCATTCTACCTCTCCGGTCTGCTGAGTGCCTGCACGTTCGTTTCATGGGTTGGCTTAGGCATACAGAGTGCATTCTTGGACTTGACCAACCAAGGGCCAGAGCCTATCGACGGCATTTGGGGCAACAACTGAGGTGGACCAGCAGCGGGATCCTTGGTGGCTCATGTATCCCACCCCCAACGGTCGATTCGATGCTCACACACTCGTTTCAGGGGTCAACCGGGGCTCGGTATGTGGCAATGGTGGTTGATGCAACTACCCGTACCACGGCCTAGCATGTGCTGATGCTGTTCGATGCAACCGCCCACACTAGGGGCCATCTTGTCTCGATGGTGGTCGAGGCAACCACCTGCACCAGGGCCCAACTTGTGTCGATGGTGGTCGAGGCAAGCGCCCATACCAAAGGGCAGCCTGTGCCAATGATGGTTGATGCTATTCGATGCAACCGCCCACACTAGGGGCCAATGAAGGTCGAGGCCTTTGTCGAAGTTTGATTTTGAGCCATGGTGCACATGCTGGGCTCGGGCATGTGCTGGTGCCACATTTTTTTCGCCTGAGGCACCATCACCGAAGAACCTAACCGACTGCATTGGGGGTTCCGACGATTAGGGGGGCCGAGGGGTGTGCGCACATGATGTGCGATGGGTGCTGTACTTGGCCCTTATATTGGCCCCCTATCCCTCATCAAACCTCAAGAACTCTCACCCCTTTAAAGAGCATTTAAGATTTTATAGGTTTGCTCCTAGTAGCCATTAAAGTGTTTGAAATATGAAGATGCGCCGGAACCCACCTACCACTCGATCGATCTCCGGCTTACACATCCTGCCTCTCTGACCGGCTAAGCACCTGTACGCTCATTTCGTGGGTTGACTTAGGCATACGGAGTTCATCCCCAGTCTAAGCATACAGAGTTCATTCCCAGTATAAGATCGGACTAGATCGAGGGTTGCGACAGTAGGACTAGCAGTAGGATCGATAGCACGCAGGAGGGACCGGGCCGATCCCCAACTTGCACATTCTGCCTCTCCGATCGATTGAGCGCCTGTATGCTCGTTTTATGGGTTAGCTTTGGCATATGAAGTTAATTCCATGTCTAAGCCCCAGTCGGACTGAGGGTTGTGGTAGTGGGATCGGTAGCACATAGAGGGGGATCGGGCCGATCCCTGACTTACGCATTATGCCTTTCCGGCCAGCTCAGCGCCTGTACGCTCGTTTTGTGGGTTGACTTAGGCATACGGAGTTCATCCCCAGTCTAAGCATATGGAGTTTATTCTTAGTCTAAGATCAGATCAAACCGAGGGTTGCAGCAGCAGGACCAGCAGTAGGATCGGTAGCACGTAAGGGGGACTGGGTCGATCCCTGACTTACGTATTCTGCCTCTCCTGCCGACTGAGCACCTGCACACTCATTTCATGGGTTGGCTTAGGCATATGGAGTTCATTCCATGTCTAAGCCCCAGCCGGATCGAGGGACTCACAGCAGGATCGGCAGCATGCGAAGGGGGATCGGGCCGATCCTCAGCTTACGCATTCTAGCTCTCCAACCGGCTGAGCGCCCACATGACTTTAGGCATACAGAGTTCATTCCCAATCTAAGATCAATCCAAAGCTTGCGCATCCTACCACTCCGACCGGCTAAGTGCCCGTACGCTTGTTTCATGGGTTGACTTAGGCATACGTAGTGCGCTCCTAGTCTAAGATCGGGCCGAACCAAGCGTTGCGATAGTAAGAGCCACAGCGTGATCGACAGCACGCAGAGGGGACTAGGTTGATCCCCGACTTACCCATCATGCCTTTCTGGCCAGCTGAGCGCCCGCACGCTCGTTTTGTGGGTTGACTTGGGCATACGGAGTTTATCCCCAGTCTAAGCATACGGAGTTCATTCTCAGTCTAATATCTGACCAGACCGAGGGTTGCGGTAATAGGATCGGCAGCAGGTAGGGGGGATCGGGCCAATCACCAGCTTGTGCATTCTGCCTCTTCAGTCGACTGAGTGCCCGTATGCTCGTTTCATGGGTTGACTTAGGCATACGAAGTTCATCCCCAGTCTAAGCATACGGAGTTCATTCTCAGTCTAAGATCGGATCGACTCGAGGGTTGTGGTAGCCAAACCATATCGAGGGTTGCGACAGCACGTCGGAGGGGACCGTGTCGATCCTCGGCTTACGCATTCTGCCTTTCTGACCGGTTGAGCTCCCGCACGCTCGTTTCATAGGTTGGCTTAGGCGTATGGAGTTCATTCCATGTCTAAGCCCTAGTCGGACCGAGGGTTGTGGCAGCAAGACCGACAGCACGTAGAGGGGGATCAGCCCGATCCCCAGCTTACGCATTATGCCTCTCCGGCTAGCTCAGTGCCCGCATGCTCATTTCGTGGGATGACTTAGGCACACGGAGTTCATTCCCAGTCTAACTATATGGAGTTCTTTCCTAGTCTAAGATTGGACTGATAGCGAGATCGATAGCAGCACGCAGAGGGGGATCGAGTCGATCCTCAGCTTGCGCATCCTGCCTCTCCGACTGGCTGAGTGCTCGCACGCTCGTTTCATGGGTTGACTTAGGCATACGAAGTTCATTCTCGATCTAAGCCCCAATCAGATCGAGGGACCCACAGCAGGATAGATAACACGCAGAGGGGGATCGGGCTGATCCTTGACTTACGAATTCTGGGTTTCAGAATGGCTGAACGCTCGTACGCTTGTTTCATGGATTGACTTAGGCATACGTAGTGCATTCCCGATCTCGACCAACCAAGGGCCAGAGGCTATCGATGGCATTTGGGGTAATAACCGAGGGGGATCAGCAGCGGGATCCTTGGTCGACTCGCGTATCTCACCCCCAGTAGTCGGTTCGGTGCTTGCATGCTCATTTTGGGGGCCGATTGGGGCTCGACATATGCCGATGGTGGTTGAGGCAATCGCCCGCACCACAGCCCAGCATGTACCGATGGTGTTCGATGCAACTGCCCGCACTAGAGGCCATCTTGTGCCGATGGTAGTCGAGGCAACCTCCCGCACTAGGGCCCAACTTGTGTCGATGGCCGTCGAGGCAAGAGCCCGTACCAAAGGGCAGCCTGTGCTGATGATGCTCAATGCATGTGCCATTCTCATGCCCTAGGCGGGTACGCCAAGCACATCAAGCGTACCAGCAGGTGAGCCAAAAGTTGAGGCCCGTAGATGAGGCATGCTGGTGGGTATCTGTGCGTAAAGCCTAGCCAACGAGTTCAGAACGCCCACCCAACTTGCAGGCCAGCCCGTGAGACCAAGGCCTGGCATACAAACTACGCAAACCACATCCAAAAGGGCCCAAGGTGCTGGACACACAAGGGAAGCTTCTGGAAGCAGGCAGGATCAGCAGAAGCATCCTAGCAGATTTGGTTGACCCTGAAAATCAGGAGTTAGCATCCTAATTGATCGTAATCTGTATAATCCCTTGATTTTAGCCTTTATTCTAAGAATATTACCATTAAATGTAGCTGGAGCCTCAACTATAAATAGAGGGCTGCTCCACCCTTATTTGTACACCATCAAACACTTCTGTTTCAGTGAATACAAGAGCATTTCCAAAATTTTGCCTTCTTATCTTGTTTCTCTTTAACTTGCGAATCAGCCCTTCCTATTGTTCTAATGCCTGCACGCTTGTGTTTTAGGCTGACTTAGGCATAAAGAAGGAGATTCCAAGCCTAAGGTCGCACGGTTTTTGAATCTAAGGTCAGAGCCCGTGACAGTTGGTATCAGAGCAAGTTCGATTCTGTGTGTTTGTGTTGTGCAGGTTAGATCGTGATTGAGGAGATGGCATCCCAAAGCAGCGTTGCTAGCCAATAACCATAGGCCTAAGAACATGGGTGTTGAAGAGGTAAGAAAGCCAGTTTTAGAGATATTTGGTCTACCATGGACGGTAAGCTGGCCAAGGTAGAGGTGACCATGGGCGACATGGGGGAGAAGCTTGAGGAAGTAGAGACTCACATTGCATCACTAGACTCCATGGGGGAGGAGATCCAAAGTGAGCTGGAAGCTGCTTTCAACAAAGGCATGGATGTGATCACCCAAAAGAATAAGGCCTTGGAGGTTGAAGTGCTATCCTTGCACGATGGCATGGAGGCCATGCGCCAACAGATGGAAGAGCTTACCAGTGAGTTCGTTGCTTGCAAGACTACCATTGGGAATGGCATGTTTGCTAGAGTGTCCAAATCCAGATTGGAGGTCCCCAAGCATAAGGAGTTCAAGGGGACTAAGGTAGCCAAGGAAGTAGACAACTACCTTTGGGGTATGGAGCAGTACTTCTAGGTCATGAGCATGTAAGACAAGGTGATAAAGGTAAGCACTACTGCTATGTATCTCACTGATGTAGCCTTATTGTGGTGGAGGCATAGGTGTGATGATGTCAGGCATGGGAGCGCCAAGATTGGAACCTGGGTAGAGTTCTAAAAGGAGTTCAGAGAACAATTTTACCTAAAGTATGCCGATGATTAGGCACGGGCAAAGTTATGCCAGCTTAGCCAGCAAGGAGACATAAGGGAGTATGTCCAAAAATTCTCTGAACTGATGCTACAGATCTCAGATCTAGGCAAAAATGATGCCTTATTTGCTTTCATGGATGGGCTGAAGCCATGGGTGATGCATGAGCTACAAAAGAGGGGAATTCATGACTTGGCTAAAGCCATGACTACTGTCGAGGCCTTGATAGAGTTCAAGCCTATGAACAAGTTCGGGTCTTCCAAGCCCAAGGGTAAGGGTAGGGACGATAGGGACCAAAAATAGTCTAAGGGGAAGGATCGTGACCGGGGGTCCAAGGATGGAGATCGAGACCGTTCAATCAAGGATGGCGAGAAGAAGCCACCAGTAGGCAAGTAGAAAGCAAAGGGGGACCGAGAGCCACTAGCATGCTACCTATGTGGAGGGAGTCACATAGCACGTAATTACCCGTAAATGGGCAAGCTGGCTACTATAGACAACGAGTTTTATGAGGAGCCAAAGTCAGGGGCAGCAAAGCTTGGGTCATTGGTGCTTAATGCTGTTCAGAGTAAGGGGAGCCGCAAGCCAAAGGGCTTAATATTTATGGATCTGATGGTTATGGGTTAGAAGGTGAGCGTACTGGTGGACACAGGTGCCCACATCTTTTTATTTCAGGTGATGGAGCCTGAAAGCTCAGACTAAAGGTGCAGAAAGGGATTGGTACCATTAAAATGGTGAACTCCAAGGAAGTTCCAGCCATTGGAGTAGCACGGGGAGTAGAGTTACAGCTTGGAGACTGGAAAAGTAAGGAGACCATTAAGTAATACCCCTTGACGACTATGAGTTTGTGATTGGGTTAGATTTTCTTGTTCGAATTAACGCCCTCCTTGTGCCTTTTGTCGATTGTGTTTACATCTTGGATGCACGGTGCCAATGCCTAGTGCCATTGAGGAGAGGGTCTAAGTTGGGTCACGGGTGGTGTCAGCCATCCAATTTGCCAAGGTGGTAAGCAGACAAGAAGACACCTTCTTGGCAGCCCTGAAATATGATGGGCCAAGGGAGAAGGAGGTCGAGTCACCCTTGGAGGTGCTAAAGGTGATGAAGACCTTTAGTGATGTGATGCCCGCAAAGCTGCCTAGCAAGCTACCACCTAAGAGGGAGGTGGACCACAAGATCGAGTTGGTGTCTGAGGCCAAGCCACCAGCAAGAGCCCCTTACCGAATCTCTCCACCAAAGTTGGAGGAGTTGAGGAAGTAGCTTAAAGAGTTAGTTGATGCTAGCTTTATCAGGCCATCGAAAGCACCCTATGGTGCATCGGTTCTATTCCAACGCAAGCATGATGGGTCGTTGTAGCCATGCATAGACTACCGGGCTTTGAACAAGCTGACCATCAAGAACAAGTACCCCATCTCACTCATTGCGGACTTGTTCGATCAACTTGGGAGCGCAAGGTGGTTCACCAAGTTGGATTTGAGGTCGGGATACTACCAAGTCAGGATCACGGAGGGAGATGAGCCAAAGACAGCATGTGTCACTCGGTATGGTTCGTATGAGTTCTTGGTGATGCTTTTTAGACTCATGAACACCCTAGCAACATTCTACACCCTTATGAACAAGGTACTTCAGTCATTCCTTGATCGATTTGTTGTGGTTTATTTGGATGACATTGTGATCTACAGCCAGACTTTGGGAGAGCATGTAGACCACTTGAGATAGGTGTTCGAGGTGTTACAGGCGCACAAGCTGTTTGTCAAGAGGGAGAAGTGCTCATTCACCCAACAGGAGATCCCGTTCCTTGGCCACATAGTGGAAGGTGACAGGATACGCATGATGAAGGCAAGATACATGCCATCCTGGAGTGGCAACTGCCAGCCAAGGTCACTGAGTTGAGATCATTCCTTGGGCTGGTTAACTACTACAGGCACTTCATCAAAGTTCACTCAGCAATAGCCATGCCATTAACTAACTTGCTCAAGAAAGGGAGAGCATGGGAGTGGAGCGCAGGGTGCCAGGAAGCCTTTGACAGGTTGAAACGGACTGTGACCGAGGAGCCAATCTTGGCCTTGCTAGACCATGCCAAGTCATATGAGGTGCATAGGATGCATCAGACTTTGCCATAGGGGGCCTATTGATGCAAGAGGGACGTGCAGTCGCGTTCAAGAGCAGGAAGCTGAACAAGACTGAGCGTAAGTACATGGCCCAAAAGAAAGAGATGGCTACAGTGGTGCACTGATTGCGCCCTTGGTGGCATTACCTATTAGGGTTGAGGTTCGTGGTGAGGATGGACAATGTGGTGACTAGCTACTTCCAGATGCAGAAGAAGCTGTCCTCTAAGCAGGCAAGATGTAAGATTTTCTTACAGAATTTGATTTCCAGATGGAGTACAAGCCAGGACGGGTGAACCCTAGTGGCAGACACCCTGAGCAAAATGGCTAACCTTGCTACCATTAGCCAACCAGAGGGGTCACTGGTGCCATGCATCAAGGAGGGACTTGTGCATGATCCTACAGCCAAGGCTTTGATGGAGTATGCCCAGCAAGGTAAGACTAGGTAGTTTTGGTTGCAGGATAGGTTGCTGTACACCAGGGGTAGCAGACTGTTTATGCTGCAGCACGGGAAGCTCCGCAAGGAAGTTTTGCAAGAATGCCATGATTCAAGATGGGTTGGACACCCCAGAGTGAGCCGCACCTTGGCGCTGATCGAGGATCCGTACTACTGGCCGCACATGAGGGACGATGTGGAGGCCTATGTGAAGACTTATCTTGTGTGCCAATAGGACAAGGTGGAGCTCAAGAAACCAGGTGGTCTCTTGGAGCCATTGCCAGTGCCAGAGCGACCATGGGAGAGTGTTTCTCTAGACTTTATAGTGGGCCTACCCAAAGCAGAAGGGTTTGGAAGCATCATGGTAGTGGTGGATAGGTTTTCCAAGTATAGAATCTTTATTCCAGCAACCAAAGAGTGCCCAATCGAGAAGGCAGCTCGATTGTTCCTGAAGAACATGGTTAAGTACTAGGGAGTGCCGAGGACCATTATTAGTGATCGGGACGGGCATTTCACGGGCAAGTTCTGGACTGAGTTGTTCAAGCAGTTAGGGTCAGACTTGAACTTTTCCACTAGCACGCATCCGCAGATCGATGGGCAGACAGAACGAGTGATGGACTATCGAAGGTCTACCTCAGGCACTATGTGAGTGCCACACAAAGGGACTGGCCAAAGCTGCTAGATATTGCGCAGTTTTCCTACAACTTGCAAAAGAGTGAGGTAACGAACCAGAGCCCATTTGAGGTTGTGATAGGGCAACAACCACTAACACCTGGTTCGATTGTTGCAGGTTATACAAGGCCAAATCCAATAGCATACAAGTTTGCTAAGGCATGGGAGGAGCAAACTGACTTGGCTAGAGTTTGTCTACATAAGGCGGCCAAGAGGTCAAAGAAGTGGGCAGACTAGAATAGGCAGGACGTGCAGTTCCAGGTTGGAGACTTGGTGTTGGTGAAGCTGCATCCCATTGTGCACCACAGGGGGCTTCACAAAAACCTAGTCCAGAGGTATGAGGGACCTTTTTGAGTAGTCAAGAGGGTAGGCAAGGTTGCCTACAAGCTGGATATGCCACCCAAGCTGAGGGTACACCCAGTGTTCCATGTGAGCATGCTCAAGCCATTCCATGAGGATGAGGGAGATCCAGGACGAGCAGAGTCAAAGCGTACGCCATTGGGAGCAAGGGCCTCATATGAGAAGGAGGTCCACAGCATCATAGCTGATCGGGAGGTGAGACGGAAGAACTATTAGCCAAGGTAAGAGTACTTGGTGTACTGGAAGGGACTTTCAGATAGTAAGGCAAGCTGGGAACCAACAGATGACTTATGACAAATCGGGGACCAGATCAGGTAGTACCATGTAGAAGACGCAACGAGGGCATTGTGCAATCAGGTGGGGGAGAATGTCATGCCCTAGGTGGGCGCGCCAGGCACATCAGGCGCACCAACAGGTGAGCTAGAGGTTGAGGCCCACAGACCAGGTGTGCTGGCGGGTATCTATGCGTAAAGCCTAGCAAATGAGTTTAGAACGCCCGCCCAACTTACAGGCCAACCCGTGAGACCAAGGCCTGGCATACAAGCTACCCGTACCACATCAGAAGGGCCCAAGGTGCTGGACCTGCAAGGGAAGCTTCTGGAAGCAGGCAGGATTAGCAGGAGCATCCTGGCAGATTTGGTTGACCCTGAAAATTAGGAGTTAGCATCCTGATTGATTGTAATCTATATAATCCCTTGATTTTAGCCTTTATTCTAGGGATATTGCCATTAAATGTAGCTGGAGCCTCAACTATAAATAGAGGGCTGCTCCACCCTCATTTGTACACCATCAAACACTTTTGTTTCTGTGAATACAAAAGCATTTCCAGAATTTTGCCTTCTTATCCTGTTTCTCTTTAACATGTGTAATTAGCCCTTCCTATTGTTCTAGTGCTTGTACGCTTGTGTTTTAGGCTGACTTAGGCATAAAGGAGGAGATTCCAAGCCTAAGGCCGCACGATTTCTGAGTCTACGGTCGGAGCCTGTGACACCATCACCATGTGCCATCATGTGCCATTGATGGTCGAGGCCTTGGCCGAAGTTTGATTTTGAGCCATGGTGCACATGCTGGGCTCGAGCATGTGTTGGTGCCATATTTTTTTTGCCCGGGGCACCATCGCCGGAGCATCGTAGGAGAACCTAATAGGTGGCATTGGGGGTTCTGACGATTGGGGGGCCGGGGGGTGTGCCCACATGATGTGTGATGGGTGCTGGTACTTGGCCTTTATATTAGCCCCCTATCCCTCATCAAACCTCGAGAACTCATACCCCCTTAAAGAGCATTTGAGATTTTATAGGTTTACTCCCAGTAGCCATTAAAATGTCTAAAATGGGGACATTTTTTTCAAACGGTCACAAAATCTTCTCCACTTCGAGTTTTTAGCTGAATTTTTTTGTGCGTGCCAACAAAAATACAAGGATCCACGGCTTGCGCATCCCGCCTCTCCGACTGGCTAAGTACCCATACGCTTATTTCGTGGGTTGACTTAGGCATACGTCATGCAATCCCAGTCTAAGATCAGATCGGACTGAGGGTTGCGGCAGCAAGACCCGTAGCGGGATCGACAGTACGCAGAGGGGATCGAGTTGATCCCCGACTTGCGTATCCTACCTCTCTGGCCAGCTGATCACCCGCATGCTCGTTTCATGGGTTGACTTAGGCACACTGAGTTCATCCCCAGTCTAAGATCAAACCAGACTGAGGGTTACAATAGTAAGACCCACAACGAGATTGACAGCACGCTGAGGGGGTCGGGTCGATCCTTGGCTTGCGCATCCTGCCTCTCTGGCCTGCTGAGCGCCCACACGCTTGTTTCATGGGTTGACTTAGGCATACGAAGTTCATCCCCAGTCTAAGCATACGGAGTTCATTCCCAGTCTAAGATTAGACCGGATCGAGGGTTACGGTAGCAGGACTAGCAACACGTAAAGGGGATTGAGCCTATCCCTGGCTTGCACATTCTACCTCTCCAGCCGACTGAGCCCCTGCACTCTCGTTTCATGGGTTGGCTTAGGCATACGGAGTTCATTCCATGACTAAGCCCCAACCAGACCGAAGGTTGTGGCAGTGGGTCCGACAGCACGCAGAGGGGGACCAGGCCAGTTCTCGGCTTGCGCATTATGCCTCTCCAACCTGCTCAGTGCCCGCACGTTCATTTCATGGGTTGACTTAGGCATACGGAGTTCATTCCCAGTCTATGCATACGGAGTTCATTTCAATCTAAGATCAGACCGACAGCAGCACGTAGAGGGGGATCGAGCTGATCCTCGACTTGCGCATCTTTCCTCTCTAGCTGGTTGAGTGCCTAGACGTTCGTTTCGTGGGTTGACTTAGGCATACAAAGTTCATTCCCGGTCTAAGCCCCAACCGGACCGAGGGACCCACAGCGAGATTGATAGCACGTAGAGAGGGATCGGGTCGATCCTCAGCTTACGTATTCTGGCTCTCCGACCTGCTGAGCGCCCGCATGCCGTTTCATGGGTTGACTTAGGCATACGTAGTGCATTCCCGATCTCGACCAACAAAGGGCCAGAGGCTATCGATGGTGTTTGGGGCAACAACCGAGGCAGACCAACAGCAGGATCCTTGCTCGACTCGTGCATCCCACCCCCAACAGTTGGTTCGGTGCTTGCACATTCGTTTCGGGGGCCAATCAGGGCTCGACATGTGCCGATGGTGGTCGAGGCAACCGCCTGCACCACAGCCCAGATTGTGCCAATGGTGTTTAATGCAACCGCCCGTACCAGGGGCCATCTTGTGTTGATGGTGGTCGAGGGAATCGCCCACACCAGGGCCCAGCTCATGCCGATGGCGGTCGAGGCAAGTGCCCGTACCAAAGGGCAGCCTGTGCCGATGATGGTCGATACATGTACCATCACCATTCACCATCATGTACCATTGATGGTCGAGGCCTTGGCTGAAGTTTGATTTTGAGCCACGATGCACATGCTGGGCTCGAGCATGTGCTGGTGCCACATTTTATTCTCCCGGGGCACTATCACTGGAGCATCACCGGAGAACCTAACCGACAGCATTAGGGGATCCGGTGATTGGGGGGGTCAGGGGGTGTGTGCACATGATGTACGATGGGTCCTGGTACTTGGCCCTTATATTGGCCCCCTATCCCTCATCAAACCTAGAGAACTCACACCCACTTGAAAAGCATTTGAGATTTTATAGGTTTGCTCCCAGTAGCCATTAAAGTGTCTAAAATGGGGACATTTTTTTCAAACGGTCACAAAATCTTCTCCACATTGAGTTTTTAGCTAAAATTGTTTGTGCGTGCCAACAAAAATACAAGGATCATGTCAACCAAATTTGGGGCCAAAACTCCTTCTAAAAAAATTTTAAAAAATCCCGAACCGTAAAAGGTTTCGAAAATCGTGAAAAAGAGAAAACGGGCCGTCTTGCCATGAAACTTCACATGAAGGCTTAGGGGACCATTGTATGAATTTACAAGCCATAAAAATGGCATTGGCATGGTAGAAATATGAAGATGTGCCTGAACCCACCTACCACTCGATCGATCCATGGCCTGCGCATCCCGCCTCTCCGGTCGGCCAAGTGCCCGCATGCTCGTTTCGTGGGTTGACTTAGGCATACGTAGTGCGCTCCCAGACTAAGATCAGATCGAACAGAGGGTTACGGTAGCAGGACCCATAGCGGGATCGGTAGCACACAGAAAGGATCGGGTCGATCCTCGGCTTGCTCATCCTACCTCTCTGGCCGACTGAGCGCCCGCACGCTCGTTTCATAGGTTGACTTAGGCATACGGAGTTCATCCCCAGTCTAAGCATACGGAGTTCATTCCCAATCTAAGATCGGATTGGACCAAGGTTTGCGGTAGCAGGACCGGTAGCAGGACCAGTAGCAGGATCGTCAGCACGCAGGGAGGGATCGGGTCGATCCCCGGCTTACGTATTCTGCCTCTCCGATTGGCTGAGCCCCCGCATGCTCGTTTCGTGGGTTGGCTTAGGCATACGGAGATCATTCCATGTCTAAGCCCCAGCTGGATCGAGGGTTGTGGTAGCGACACTGATAGCACACAGAAAGGGATCGGGTCGATCCCCGGCTTGCGCATTATGCCTCTTCGGATGGCTCAGCACTCGCACGCTCGTTCCATGGGTTGACTTAGGCATACAGAGTTCATTCCCAGTCTAAGATCGGACTGGCAATAGCACACAGAGGGAGATCGGGCCGATCTTCGGCTTGCACATCCTACCTCTTCGGTTGGCTGAGCGCTCGCAAGCTCGTTCGTGGGTTGACTTAGGCATACAGAGTTCATTCTTGGTCTAAGCCCCAACCGGACCGAGGGACCTGTAGCGGGATTGGCAGCACGCAGAGGGGGACTGGGCCGATCCTTGACTTATGCATTTTGGCTCTCTGATCGGCTGAGTGCCCGTACACTCATTTCATGGGTTGACTTCGGCATACGTAGTGCACTCCCAGTCTCGACCAACCAAGGGCCAGAGGCCATCGACGGCGTTTGGGGAAACAACCAAGGGGGACAAGTAGTGGGATCCTTGGTCGACTCATGCATCTTGCCCCCAGCGGTCGGTTCGGTGCTTACACGCGCGTTTTGGGGGTCGACCGAGGCTCGACAAGTATCGATGGTGGTCGAAGCAACCACCCGCACCACGGCCCAGCATGTGCCGATGGTGTTTGATGCAATCGCCCGCACCAGGGGCCATCTTATGCCGATGGTGGTCGAGGCAACCGCTTGCACCAGGGCCCAGCTTATGCTAATGGCGGTCGAGACAAGTGCCTGTACCAAAGGGCAGCCTGTGTCGATGATGGTCGATGCATGTGCCATCACCATACGCCATCATGTGCCATTGATGGTCGAGGCCTTGGCCAAAGTTCAATTTTGAGGCACGATGCACATACTAGGCTCGGGCATGTGCTGGTGCCACATTTTTTTTGCCCAAGGCACCATCGCCAGAGCATCACCAGAGAACCTAACCGATGGCATTGGGGGTTTCGACGATTGGGGGGGCTGGGGGTGTGCGCACATGATGTGCGATGGGTTCTGGTACTTGGCCCTTATATTGGCCCCCTATCCCTCATCAAACCTCGAAAACTCACACCCCCTTAAAGAGCATTTGAGATTTTACAGGTTTGCTCCCAGTAGCCATTAAAGTGTCTGAAATGGGGACATTTTTTTCAAACGGTCACGAAATCTTCTCCACTTCGAGTTTTTAGCTGAATTTGTTTGTGCGTGCCAACAAAAATACAAGGATCACGTCTACCAAATTTGGGGCAAAAACTCCTTCTAAAAAAATCTTAAAAAATCCCAAACCGTAAAAAGTTTCAAAAATCATGAAAATTAGAAAACGGGTCGTCTTCCCACGAAACTTCACATGAAGGCTTAGGGGACCATTGTATGAATTTACAAGCCATAAAAATGGCATTGGCATGGCAGAAATATGAAGATGTGCCTGAACCCACCTACCCCTCGATCGATCCATCGCTTGCGCATCCCGCCTCTCCAATCGGCTAAGTGCCCGCACGCTCGTTCCGTGAGTTGACTTAGGCATGCGTAGTGCACTCCCATTCTAAGATTAGATCGGATCAAGGGTTTCAGCAGTAGGACCCGCAGTGAGATCGATAGCACTCAGAAGGGACTGGGTCGATCCTCGACTTGTGCATCTTGCGTTTTTGGCCAGGTGAGCGCTCGCATGCTTGTTTCGTGGGTTGACTTACGCATACGGAGTACATCCCCAGTCTAAGCATACGGAGTTATTTCCCAGTCTAAGATGGGACCAGACCGAGGGTTGCGGTAGCAGGACCAGTAGCAGGATCGATAGCACACAGGGGGGACCGAGTCGATCCCCGGCTTGCGCATTTTGCCTATCCGCCCAGCTGAGCCCCCACACGCTTGTTTCATGGGTTGGCTTAGGCATACGAAGTTCATTCCACATCTAAGCCTCAGCCGAACTGAGGGTTGTAGCAGTGGGACTGGTAGCACGCAGAGGGGGATCGGGCTGATCCCCAGCTTAGGATTATGCCTCTTCAGTCGGCTCAGCACCCGCAAGCTCATTTCATGGGTTAACTTAGGCATACAGAGTTCATTCTCAGTCTAAGCATACGGAGTTCATTCCCAATCTTAAATTGGATTGGTAGCAGCACGCAGAGGGGGATCAGGCCGATCTTCGGCTTGCGCATCCTGCCTCTCCGATCGACTGAGCGCACGCACGCTCGTTTCATGGGTTGGCTTAGGCATACGGAGTTCATTCTCGGTCTAAGCCCCAATCGAACCGAGGGACCCACAATAGGATCAATAGCACGCAGAGGGGGATCGGGTCGATCCTCGGCATGTGCATTTTGGCTCTTCGATCGGTTGAGTGCCCGTACGTTCATTTCATGGATTGACTTAAGCATACGTAGTGCATTCTTGATCTCGACCAACCAAGGGCTAGAGGCTATCGACGGCGTTTGGGGCAACAACCGAGGGGGACCAATAGTGGGATCCTTGGTCGGCTCGCGCATCTCACCCCCAGCGGTCGGTTCGATGCTCGTACATGCGTTTCGAGGGCCGATCGAGGCTCGACAAGTGCCGATGGTGGTCAAGGGAACCACCCGCACCATGGCCCAGCATGTGCCGATGGTGTTTGATGCAACCACCCGCACCAGGGGCCATCTTGTGTCGATGGTGGTCGGGGTAACCGTTCACACCAGGGCACAGCTTGTGCCGATGGCAGTCGAGGCAAGTGCCTGTACCAAAGGGCAGCCTGTGCCGATGATGGTTGATGCATGTGCCATCACCATACGCCATCATGTGCCATCGATGGTCGAGGCCTTGGCTGAAGTTCAATATTGAGCCACGGTGCACATGCTCACCTCGGGCATGTGCTGGTGCCACATTTTTTTCACTCGGGGCACCATCGTCGGAGCATCACTGGAGAACCTAACTGACGGCATTGGGGGTTCCGACGATTGCGGGGGTCGGGGGTGTGCGCATATGATGTGCGATGGGTGCTGGTACTTGGCCCTTATATTGGCCCCCTATCCCTCATCATGAGCCATTGATGATCGAGGCCTTGGCCAAAGTTCAATTTTGAGCCACAGTGCACATGCTGGGCTTGGGCATGTGCTGGTGCCACATTTTTTTTGCCCGGGGCACCATCGTCGGAGAACCTACCTGGCAGTGTTGGGAGTTCCGGCGATTGGGGGGCCCGAGGGGTGTGCGCACATGATGTGCGATGGGTGCTGGTACTAGGCCCTTATATTGACCCCTTGTCCCTCATCAAACCTTGAGAACTCACACCCCCTTAAAGAGCATTTGAGATTTTATAGGTTTGCTCCCAGTAGCCATTAAAGTGTCTGAAATGGGGACATTTTTTCCAAACGGTCACAAAATCTTCTCCACTTCAAGTTTTTAGCTAAATTTGTTTATGTGTGCCAACAAAAATACAAGGATCCTGTCTACCAAATTTGGGGCCAAAACTCCTTCTAAAAAAAGTTTAAAAAATCTCAAACCGTAAAAAGTTTCAAAAATCATGAAAAATAGAAAACGGATCATCTTGCCACAAAACTTCACATGAAGGCTTAGGGGACCATTGTATGAATTTGCAAGCCATAAAAACTGGCATTAGCATGGTAGAAATATGAAGATGTGCCTGAACCCACCTACCACTCGATCAATCCACAGCTTGCGTATCCCGCCTCTCCGGTTGGCTAAGTGCCTGTACGCTCGTTTCATGGGTTGACTTAGGCATACGTAGTGTGTCACGGGCTCTGACGTTAGACTCAGAATTCGTGTGGCCTTAGGCTTGGAATCTCCTCCCTTATGCTTAATTCAACCTAAAACACAAGCGTGCGGGCACTAGAACAATGGGAAGGGCTGATTACGTAAGTTAAAGAGAAACAGGATAACAAGACAGAATTCTGGAAATGCTCTTGTATTCACTGAAACAGAAGTGTTTGATGATATACAAATGAGGGTAGAACAGCCCTCTATTTATAGTTGAGGCCCCAGCTACAACTTAATGGCAATATCCCTAGAATAAAGGCTAAAATCATGGGATTACAATCAATCAGGATGCTAACTCCTGATTTTCAGGGTCAACCAAATCTACCAGGATGCTCCTGCTGATCCTGCCTGCTTCTAGAAGCTTCCCTTGCGTGTCCAGCACCTTGGGCCCTTCTGGATGTGGTGCGGGCAGGTTGTATACTAGGCCTTGGTCTCGCAGGCTGGCTTGCAAGTTGGGCGGGCATTCTGAACTTGTTTGCTAGGCTTTGCGCATAGATACCCGCCAACATGCCTGGTCTATGGGCCTCAACCTCTAGCTCACCTGCTGGTCCGCCTGATGTGCCTGGCATGCCCGCCCAGGGTGTGACATTCTCCCTTACTTGATTGTGCAATGCCCTCATTCTGTCTTCTACATGGTACTACCTGATCTGCTCCCCGAACTACCATAAGTCCTCTGCTGGTTCCCAGCTCACCTCACTGTCTGGAAGTCCCTTCCAGCACACCAAGTACTCATGTTTTGGTTGATAGTTCTTCCGTCTCACCTCTCAATCAGCTATGATGCTGTGGACCTCTTTCTCATATAAGGCCCTTGCTCCCAATGGTGCACGCTTTGACTCTGCCCATCCTGGATCTTTCTCATCCTCATGGAATGGCTTGAGCATGCTCACATGGAACATCGGGTGTACCCTTGGCTTGGGTGGCATATCCAGCTTGTAGGCAACTTTGCCTACCCTCTTGACTACTAGGAAAGGTCCCTCATACCTTCGGACTAGGCCTTTGTGCAGCCCCTTATGGCACACAATGGGATGCAACTTCACCAACACCAAGTCTCCAACTTGGAACTGCACATCCCGCCTCTTCTGGTCTGCCCATTTCTTCGACCTCTTGGCCGCCTCGTGTAGACAAACTCTGGCCAAGTCAGTTTGCTCCTGCCATGCCTTGGCAAACTTGTATGCTACTGGATTCGGCCCTGTATAACCTGCAGCAATCGAACCGGGTGTTAGTGGTTGTTGCCCTATCACAACCTCGAATGGGCTTTGGTTCGTTGCCTTCCTCCTTTGCAAGTTGTAGGAAAACTGTGCAATATCTAGCAACTTTGGCCAGTCCCTTTGTGTGGCACTCACATAGTGCCTGAGGTAGACTTCAAATAGACCATTCACTCGTTCTGTCTGCCCATCGGTCTGCGGATGCATGCTAGTGGAAAAGTTCAAGTCTGACCCCAACAGCTTGAACAACTCAGTCCAGAACCTGCCCATGAACCGCCCATCCTAATCACTAACAATGGTCCTTGGCACTCCCTAGTACTTTACCATTTTCTTTAGGAACAATCGAGGTGCCTCCTCGGCTGGGCACTCATTGGTTGCTGGAATGAAGATTCCATACTTGGAAAACCTGTCCACCACTACCATGATGCTTCCAAACCCTTCTGCTTTGGGTAGACCGACTATAAAGTCTAGAGAAACACTCTCCCATTGTCACTCTGGAACTGGCAATGACTCCAAGAGACCGCCTGATTTCTTGAGCTCCAACTTGTCCTGTTGGAACACAAGACAAGTCTTCACATAGGCCTCCACATCATCCTTCATGTGCGACTAGTAGTACCGATCCTTAATTAGCGCCAAGGTGCGGCTCACTCCAGGGTGTCCAGACCACCTTGAATCATGGCATTCTTGTAAAACTTCCTTGCGAAGCTTCTCATGCTGTGGCATAAACAGTCTACTACCCCTAGTGTACAGCAAGCCATCCTGTAACCAAAACTGCCTAGTCTTACCTTGCTGGGTGTACTCCATCAAAGCCTTGGCTGTAGGATCATGTCCAAGTCCCTCCTTGATGTGCGGCACCAGTGACCCCTCTGGTTGGCTAATGGCAGCAAAGTTAGCCTTTCTGCTCAGGGCATCTGCCACTAGGTTCGCCTGTCCTGGCTTGTACTCCATCTGGAAATCAAATTCTACAAGAAAATCTTACCATCTCACCTATTTGGAGGACAGCTTCTTCTGCGTTTGGAAGTAGCTGCTCGCCACATTGTTCATCCTCACCATGAACCTCGACCCCAACAGGTAATGACGCCAAGTGCACAAGCAGTGCACCATTGCAGTCATCCCTTCTCTTGGACTATGTACCTACGTTCAGTCTCATTCAGCTTCCTGCTCTTGAACGCAACTGGAAGTCCCTCCTGCATCAACACGCCCCCTATGGTAAAGTCTGATGCATCCGTATGCACCTCATACGGCTTGGCATGGTCTGGCAAGGCCAAGACTGGCTCCTCGATCACAGCCCGCTTCAACCTGTCAAAGGCTTCCTGGCACCCTGCGCTCCAATCCCATGCTCTCCTTTTCTTAAGCAAGTTAGTCAATGGCGTGGCTATTACTGAGTGACCTTTGACGAAGTGCCTGTAGTAGTTAACCAGCCCAAGGAACGATCTCAACTCAGTGACCTTGGCTGCAGTTGCCATTCTAGAATGGCGTGTATCTTGCCTTTATCCATGCGTGTCCTGCCACTTCCCACTATGTGGCCAAGGAACGGGATCTCCTGCTGGGCGAATGAGCACTTTTCCCTCTAGACAAATAGCTTGTGCACCCATAACACCTCGGACACCTGTCTCAAGTGGTCTACATGCTCTCCTAAAGTTTGGCTGTAGATCACAATGTCATCCAAATAAACCACAACAAATCGATCAAGGAATGATTGAAGTACCTTGTTCATAAGGATGTAAAATGTTGCTGGGGCATTCGTGAGTCCGAAAGGCATCACCAAGAACTCATACGAACCATACTGAGTGACACATGCTGTCTTTGGCTCATCTTCCTCCGTGATCCTGACTTAATAGTAGCTCGACCTCAAATCCAACTTGGTGAACCACCTTGCGCTTGCAAGTTCATCGAACAAGTCCGCAATGAGTGGGATGGGGTACTTGTTCTTGATGGTTAGCTTGTTCAAAGCCCGGTAGTCTATGCACAGCTGCAACAACCCATCATGCTTGCGCTAGAATAGAATCGGTGCTCCATAGGGTACCTTCGATGGCCTGATGAAGCTAGCATCAACTAACTCTTTGAGCTACTTCCTCAATTCCTCCAACTTTGGTGGAGACATTCGGTAAGGGGCTCTAGCTGGTGGCTTGGCCTCAGACACCAGCTCGATCTTGTGGTCCACCTCCCTCTTAGGTGGTAGCTTGCTAGGCAGCTTTGCTGGCATCACATCACTAAAAGTCTTCAGCACCTTTAGCACCTCCAAGGGTGACTCGGTCTCCTTGTCCCCTGGCTCATCATATTTTAGGGCTGCCAAGAAGGTGTCTTCTTGTTTGCTTACTGCCTTGGCAAATTGGATGGCTGACACCACCCGCGACCCAACTCCAGACCCTTTCCTCAATGGCACTAGGAATTGGCATGGTGCATCCAAGATGTAAACACAATCGGTAAAAGGCACAAGGAGGGCGTTAATCCGAACAAGAAAATCCAACCCAATCACAAACTCATAGTCGTCAAGGGGTATTACCTCTATGGTCTCCTTCCCTTTCTAGTCTCGAAGCTGTAACTCCATTCCTCACACTACTCCAATGGCTGAAACCTCCTTGGAGTTCACCATTTTGATGGTACCGGTCCCTTTCTGCACCTTTAGTCTAAGCTTTCAGGCTCCATCACCTGAAATAAAAAGATGTGAGGCATCTGTGTCCACCAGTGCGCTCACCTTCAGACCCGCAACCATCAGATCCGTAAACATCAAGCCTTTTGGCTTGCGGCTCCCCTTACTCTTGATAGCATTAAACACCAATGACCTAAGCTTTGCTGCCCATGACTCTAGCTCCTCGTCAGACTCCTTGTCTATAGCAGCCAGCTTGCCCTTCTATAGGTAATTACGCGCTATGTGGCTCCCTCCACATAGGTAACATGCTAGTGGCTCTCGATCCCCCTTTGCTTTCCACTTGCCTGTTGGTGGCTTCCTCTCACCATCCTTGGTTGAACAGTCTCGATCTCCATCCTTGGACTCTCGATCATAGTCTTTCCCTTTGGACTGCTTCTTTTGGTCCTTATCGTCCCTGCCTTACCCTTGGGCTTGGTAGACTCGAACTTGTTAAGAGGCTTGAACTCTATCAAGGCCTCGACAGTAGTCATGGCTTTAGACAAGTCATGAACTCCCCTCCTTTGTAGCTCATGCTTTACCCACGGCTTCAGCCCATCCATGAAAGCAAATAAGGTGTCCTTCTCGCCTAGATCCGAGATCTGTAGCATTAGTTCAGAGAATTTCTGGACATACTCCCTTATGTCCCCTTGCTGGCTCAGCTTGCATAACTTTGCCCATGCCTCATCATCGACATACTCCGGGTAAAATTGTTCCCTAAACTCCTTTTAGAACTCTGCCCAGGTTCCAATCTTGGTGCTCCCATGCCTGACATCATCACACCTACGCCACCACCATAATAAGGCTACATCAGTGAGATACATAGCAACGGTGCTTACCTTTATTGCCTCATCTTGCAGGCCTATGGCCTAGCAGTACTGCTCCATACCCCAAAGGTACTGCCTATAGCTTGGAAGTACTACTCCATACCTTTATCACCTCGTCTTGCATGCCTCAGACCGGACCGAGGGTTACGACAGCAAGACCCGCAGTAGGATCGACATCCCGCAAAGGGGATCAGGTCGATCCCCGATTTACACATCCTGCCTCTCTGGCAGGTTGAACGCCCGCATGCTCGTTTCGTGGGTTGACTTAGGCATACGGAGTTCATTCGCAGTCTAAGCATACGGAGTTCATTCCTAGTCTAAGATCAGACCGGATCAAGGGTTGCGGTAGTAGGACCAACAGCAGGATCGACAGCATGCAGTGAGGGATCGGGTCGATCCCCAACTTGTGCATTCTGCCTCTCCGGTCAGCTGAGCACCTGCACACTCATTTTGTGGGTTGGCTTAGGCATACGGAGTTCATTCCATGTCTAAGCCCCAGTTGGACCGAAGGTTGTGGCAGCGGGACCGACAGCACGCAGAGGGGGACTGGGTCGATCCCCAGTTTGCGCATTATGCCTCTCCGGTCAGCTCAGCGCCCGCATGCTCGTTTCGTGGGTTGACTTAGGCATATGGAGTTCATTCCTAGTCTAAGCATACGAAGTTCATTCCCAGTTTAAGATTGGACCGGCAACAGGATCGGTAGCACGCAGAGGGGGACCAGGCCGATCCTCAGCTTGTGCATCCTGGCTCTCCAACCGATTGAGCATCCCTATGCTCATTTCATGGGTTAACTTAGGCATACGTAGTGCATTCCCGATCTTGACCAACCAAGGGCCAGAGGCTATCGACGACATTTTAGGCAACAACCGAGGGGGACCAGCAGCGGGATCCTTGGTTGGCTCACGCATCCCACCCCTAGCGGTTGGTTCGATGCTCGCAAGCTCATTTCGGGGGCTGACTAGGGCTCGGTATGTGTCGATAGTGGTCGAGGCAACTGCCCGCACCACGGCCTAGCATGTGCCGATGGTGTTCGATGCAACCGCCTGCACCAGGGGCCATTTCGTGCCGATGGTGGTCGAGGCAATCGCCCGCACCAAGGGTCGGCATGTGCCAATGGTGATCGAGGCAACCGCCCGCACCAGGGCCCAGCTTGTGCCGATGGCGGTCGAGGTAAGTGCTGTACCAAAGGGCAGCCTGTGCCGATGATGGTCGATAGATGTGCCATCACCATGCGCCATTATGTGCCATTGACGGTTGAGGCCTTGGCCAAAGTTCAATTTTGAGCCACGGTGCACATGCTGGGCTCGGGCACGTGCTGGTGCCACATTTTTTTCGCCCGGGGCACCATCGTCGGAGCATTGCCGGTGAACCTAACCGGCAGCATTGGGGGTTTCAGTGATTAAGGGGGCCGGGGGTGTGCGCACATGATGTGCGATGGGTGCTGGTACCTGGCCCTTATATTGGCCCCCTATCCCTCATCAAACCTTGAGAACTCACACCCCCTTAAAGAGCATTTGAGATTTTATATGTTTGCTCCCAGTAGCCATTAAAGTGTCTGAAATGGGGACATTTTTTTCAAATGGTCACAAAATCTTCTCCACTTCTAGTTTCTAGTTGAATTTGTTTGTGCATGCCAACAAAAATACAAGGATCACGTATACCAAATTTGGGGCCAAAACTCCTTCTAAAAAAATTTTAAAAAATCTCAAACCGCAAAAAGTTTCAAAAATCATGAAAAATAGAAAACAGGTCGTCTTGCCACGAAACTTCCCATGAAGGCTTAGGGGACCATTGTATGAATTTACAAGCCATAAAAATGGCATCGGCATAGCAGAAATATGAAGATGTGCCTGAACCCACCTACCACTTGATCGATCCACAGCTTGCACATCCCGCCTCTCCGGCCGACTAAGTGCCTGCACGTTCGTTTCGTGGGTTGACTTAGGCATACGTAGTGCGCTCCTAGTCTAAGATCAGACTGGACCGAGGGTTGCAGTAGCAGGACCCATAGCGGGATCAACAGCATGCAGAGGGGATCAGGTCAATCCCCGGCTTACGCATCATGCCTCTTTGGCCGGCTGAACGCCCGTATGCTCGTTTCGTTGGTTGACTTAGGATTACGAAGTTCATCCCCAGTCTAAGCATACAGAGTTCATTCCCATTCTAAGATCATATCGAACTAAGGGTTGCGGTAGTAGGACCAGCAGCAAGATCAACAGCACACAGGGAGGGATCGGGCTGATCCCCGACTTGCGCATTCTACCTCTCCGGCTGGCTGAGCCCCCGCAGGCTTGTTTCATGGGTTGGCTTAGGCATACGGAGTTCATTCCATGTCTAACACCAGCCAGACCGAGGGTTGTGGCAGCGAGATCGGCAGATCCCCAACTTACACATTATGCCTCTCCGACCTACTCAATGCCCGTACACTCATTACATGGGTTGACTTAGGAATACGGAGTTCATTCCCAGTCTAAGCATACCGCATTCATTTCCAGTCTAAGATCAGACCAACAGTAGCACGTAGAAGAGGATCAGGCCGATCCTCGGCTTACGCATCCTGCCTCTCCAGTCTACCAAATTTGGGGCCAAAACTCTTCTGAAAAAATTTTAAAAAATCCCGAACCTTAAAAAGTTTCAAAAATCATGAAAAATAGAAAACGGGTCATCTTGCCACGAAACTTCACATGAAGGCTTAGGGGACCATTGTATGAGTTTATAATCCATAAAAATGGCATTGGCATGGCAAAAATATGAAGATGTGCCTGAACCCACCTACCTCTCGATCGATCCACGGCTTGCGCATCCCGCCTCTCCTACCGGCTAAGTGCCCGCACGCTCGTTTTGTGGGTTGACTAAGGCATACGTAGTGCGCTCAACGTCTAAGATCGGACCGAACCGAGGGTTGTGGTAGTAGGACCCGCAGCAGGATCGACAACATGCAGAGAAGATCGGGTCGATCCTTAACTTGCGCATCTACCTCTCTGGTCGGCTGAGTGGCCGCACGCTCGTTTCATGGGTTGACTTAAGCATACGGAGTTCATCCCCAGTCTAAGCATACGGAGTTCATTCCTAGTCTAAGATCGAACCGAACCGAGAGTTACGGTAGCAGGACCAGCAGTAGGATCGGTAGCTCATAGGGGCGGATCGGGCCAATCCCCGGCTTGTGCATTCTGCCTCTCCGACCGATTAGGCACCTACACGCTCATTTCATGGGTTGGCTTAGGCATACGGAGTTGATTCCATGTCTAAGGCCCAGTCGGACCGAGGGTTGTGGTAGTGGGACCAGCAACACGTAGAGGGGGACCGGTCGATCCCCAGCTTATGTATTATGCCTCTCCGGCTGGCTCAACGCCCGCATGTTCGTTTTGTGGGTTGACTTAGGCATAGGAGTTCATTCCCAGTCTAAGATCAGACCGACAGCAGCACGTAGAGGGGGATCGGGCCGATCCTCGACTTGCATATCCTACCTTTCTGGTCGGTTAAGCACCCGCACGCTCGTTTCATGGGTTGGCTTAGGCATACGGAGTTCATTCCTGATCAAAGCCCCAACCAGATCGAAGGACCTGTAGCGAGATCAGCAGCACACAGAGGGGGACCTGGCCGATCCTCGACTTGTGCATTTTGGCTCTTCGGTCGACTGAGCACCCGTACGCTCGTTTCATGGGTTGACTTAGGCAAACGTAGTGCATTTTTGATCTCGACCAACCAAGGGCCAGAGGCTATCGATGGTGTTTGGGGCAACAACAGAGAGGGACTAGCAGTGGGATCCTTGGTCAGCTCACCCATCCCACCCCCAGCAGTCGGTTCAGTGCTTGCACGCTTGTTTCGGGGGCCGACCGGGGCTCAGCATGTGTCGATTGTGTTCGATGCAACCGCCTGCACCAGGGGCCATCTTGTGCTGATGGTGGTCGAGGTAGCCACCCGCACCAGGGCCCAACTTGTGCCGATGGCGGTTGAGGCAAGTGCCCGTACCAAAAGGCAGCCTATGTCGATAATGGTCGATGCATGTGCCATCACCATGCGCCATCATGTGCCATTGATGGTCCAGGCCTTTCCCGAAGTTCAATTTTGAGCCACGATGCACAAGCTAGGCTCGGGCATATGCTGGTGCCACATTTTTTTCACCCGGGACACCATTTTTTTCACCCGGAGCATCGTCGGAGAACCTAACCGACGGCATTGGGGGTTCCGACGATGGGTGGGGCCGAGGGGTGTGCGCACATGATGTGCGATGGGTGCTGGTACTTGGCCCTTATATTGGCCCCCTATCACTCATCAAACCTCGAGAACTCACACCCCTTAAAGAGCATTTGAGATTTTATAGGTTTGCTCCTAGTAGCCATTAAAGTGTCTGAAGTAGGGACATTTTTTTCAAACGGTCACAAAATCTTCTCCACTTGGAGTTTTTAGCTGAATTTGTTTGTTCATGCCAACAAAAATACAAGGATCATGTCTACCAAATTTGGGGCCAAAACTCCTTCTAAAAAAATTTAAAAAAATCCCGAACCGTAAAAGTTTAAAAAATCATGGAAAATAGAAAACGGGTCGTATTGCCATGAAACTTCACATGAAGGCTTAGGGGACCATTGTATGAATTTGCAAGCCATAAAAACTGGCATTAGCATGGTAGAAATATGAAGATGTGCCTAAACCCACCTACCACTCGATCAATCCACAGCTTGCGTATCCCGCCTCTCCAGCTGGCTAAGTGCCTGTACGCTCGTTTCATGGGTTGACTTAGGCATACGTAGTGCACTCCTAGTGTAAGATCAGACCGGATTGAGGGTTGCAGTAGTAGGACCCACAGCGAGATCGGTAATACGCAGAGGGGATCGGGTTGATCCCCGGCTTGCGCATCTTGCCTCTCTGGCTAGCTGAGCGTCCGTACGCTCATTTCGTGGGTTGACTTAGGCATACGGATTTCATCCCCAATCTAAGCATACAGAGTTCATTCCCAGTCTAGGATCAGACCAGACTGCGGGTTGCGATAGCTGGACCAATAACAGGATTGGTAGTATGCAGGGGGGACCGGGTCAATCCCCGGCTTATGCATTCTACCTCTCCGACTGGTTAAGCGCCCGCATGCTCGTTTCATGGGTTGGCTTAGGTATACAGAGTTCATTCCATGTTTAAGCCCCAGTCAGACCGAGGGTTGTGGCAGCGGGAGCGACAGCACGCAGAGGGGGATCAGGTCGATCCCTGACTTACGAATTATGCCTCTCTAGCCGGCTCAGCACTTGCACGCTAGTTTTGTTGGTTGACTTAGGTATACTGAGTTCATTCCCAGTCTAAGCATATGGAGTTCATTCTCAGTCTAAGATCAGATCGACAACAGCATGTAGAGGGGATCGGGCTGATCTTCAGCTTGCGCATCTTGCCTCTCCGACCGGCTGAGTGCCCGTACGCTTGTTTCATGGGTTGATTTAGGCATACAGAGTTCATTCCCGGTCTAAGCCCCAATAGATCGAGGGAGCCGCAGCGGGATCGACAGAACGCAGAGGGGGACCGGGCCAATCTTTGGCTTGTGCATTCTGGCTCTTCGATCGACTGAGCGCCCGCACGCTCGTTTCATGGGTTGACTTAGGCATACATAGTGCATTCTCGGTCTCGACCAACCAAAGGCCAGAGGCTATCGATGGCGTTCGGGGCAACAACCGAAGGGGACCAGCAGCGGGATCCTTGGTCAGCTCGTGCATCCCACCCCCAGCGGTCGGTTCGGTGCTCGCACACTCGTTTCGAGGGCCGACCGGGGCTCAGCATGTGCCAATGGTGGTCGAGGCAATCACCCGCACCACGGCCCAGCATGTGCCGATGGTGTTCGATGCAACCGCTCGCACTAGGGGCCATCTTGTGCTGATGGTGGTCGAGGCAACTGCCCGCACTAGGGCCCAGCTTGTGCCGATGGCGGTCGAGGCAAGTGCCCGTACCAAAGGGCAGCCTGTGCCGATGATGGTCAATGCATGTGCCATCACCATGCGCCATCATGTGCCATTGATGGTCAAGGCCTTGGTTGAAGTTTGATTTTGAGCCACAGTGCACATGCTGGGCTCGGGCATGTGCTGGTGCCATATTTTTTTTGCCCGGGGCACCATCGTCAGAGTATCGCAGGAGAACCTAACCAGTGGCATTGGGGGTTCCGACGATTGGGGGGTTGGGGGGTGTGCACACATGACGTGCAATGGGTGCTGGTACTTGGCCCTTATATTGGCCCCCTATCCCTCATCAAACCTCGAGAACTCACACCCCCTTAAAGAGCATTTGAGATTTTATACGTTTGCTCCCAGTAGCCATTAAAGTGTCTAAAATGGGGACATTTTTTTCAAACGGTCACAAAATCTTCTCCACTTCGAGTTTTTAGCTGAATTTGTTTGTGCGTGGCAACAAAAATACAAGGATCATGTCTATCAAATTTGGGGCCAAAACTCCTTCTAAAAGAATTTTAAATAATCCCGAATAGCAAAAAGTTTCAAAAATCATGAAAAATAGAAAACGGGTCGTCTTGCCACGAAACTTCACATCAAGGCTTAGGGAACCATTGTATGATTTCACAAGCCATAAAAATTGCATTGGCACGGAAAAAATATGAAGATGTGCCTGAAACCACCTACCACTAGATCGATCCACGGCTTGCGCATCCCACCTCTTCGACCGGTTAAGTGCACGCACGCTCGTTTCGTGGTTTGACTTAGGCATACGTAGTGCGCACCCAGTCTAAGATTGGACTGGACCAAGGGTTGCGGGAGCAGGACCCACAGTGGGATCGGTAGCACGTAAAGGCGATCGAGTCAATCCCCGGCTTGCGCATCCTGCCTCTCTAGCCGACTGAGCACCCGTACGCTCGTTTTGTGGGTTGACTTAGGCATAAGGAGTTCATCCCCAGTCTAAGCATACGAAGTTCATTCCCAGTCTACGATCAAACCAGACTGAGGGTTGCGGTTGCAGGACCAGTAGTAGGATTGACAGCATGTAGGGGGATCAGGCTGATCCTCGACTTGCGCATTCTGCCTCTCCGGCCGGCTGAGCCCCCGTACGCTTATTTCATGGGTTAGCTTAGGCATACAAATTTCATTCCATGTCTAAGCCCTAGCCGGACCGAGGGTTGTGGCAGTGGGACCAACAGCACGCAGAGGGGGACCTGGTCGATCCCCAGCTTGTGTATTATGCCTCTTTGGCCTGCTAAGCGTCCGCACGCTCGTTTTGAGGGTTGGCTTAGGCATACGAAGTTCATTCCCAATCTAAGCCCCAACAGATCGATGGACCCACAGCGGGATTGATAGCACGTAGAAGGGGATCGGGTCGATCCTCAACTTACGCATTCTGGCTCTCCGACCGGTTGAGCGCCCGCACGCTTGTTTCATGGGTTGACTTAGGCATACGTAGTGCCTTCCCGGTCTCGACCAACCAAGGACTAGAGGCTATCGACGGCGTTTGAGGCACAACTGAGGGGGACCAGCAGCGGGATCCTTGGTCGGCTCGTGCATCCCACCCCCAGCAGTCGGTTCGGTGCTCGCAAGCTCGTTTTCGAGGCCGACCGGGGCTCATCATGTGCCGATGGTGGTCGAGGCAACCGTACGCACCATGGCCCAGCATATGCCGATGGTGGTTAAAGTAACCGCTCGCACCAGGGCCCAGCTTGTGTCGATGGCGATCGAGGCAAGTGACCATACCAAAGGGTAGCCTGTGTCGATGATGGTCGATGCATGTGCCATCACCATGTGCCATCATGTGCCATTCATGGTCGAGGCCTTGGCCGAAGTTCGATTTTGAGCCATGGTGCACATACTGGGCTTGGGCATGTGCTAGTGCCATATTTTTTTTGCCCGGGGCACCATCGCCAGAGCATCACCGGAGAACCTAACCGACGGCATTGGGGGTTCCGGTGATTGAGGGGGCCGGGGGGTGTGCGGCCATGATGTGCAATGGGTGCTGGTACTTGGCCCTTGTATTGGCCCCCTATCCCTCATCAAACCTCAAGAACTCACACCCCCTTAAAGAGCATTTGAGATTTTATAGGTTTGCTCCCAGTAGTCATTAAAGTGTCTGAAATGGGGGCTTTTTTTTCAAACGGTCACAAAATCTTCTCCACTTCGAGTTTTTAGCTGAATTTGTTTGTGCGTGCCAACAAAAATACAAGGATCACGTCTACCAAATTTGGGGCCATAAAAATGGCATTGGCATGGCAGAAATATGAAGATGTGGTTGAACCCACCTACCACTCGATGGATCCATAGCTTGCGCATCCCGCCTTTTGGATCGGCTAAGTGCCCGTACACTCGTTTCATGGGTTGACTTAGGCATACGTAGTGCACTCCCTATCAAAGATCAGATCAGACCGAGGGTTGCAGCAGCAGGACCCATAGCGGGCTCGGTAGCACGCAGAGGGGATCGGGTCGATCCCCGACTTGCGCATCCTACCTCTTTGGCTGGCTGAGCACTCGCACGCTCGTTTCATGCATTGACTTAGGCATACAGAGTTCAACCCCAGTCTAAGCATACGGAGTTCATTCCCAGTCTAAGATCAAGCCAGACCGAGGGTTGCGATAGTAGGACCAGCAGTAGGATCGACAGCATGAAGGAAGGGACAGGGCCGATCCTCGGCTTATGTATTCTGCCTCTCCGACCGGTTGAGCCCCCGTACGCTCATTTCGTGGGTTGGCTTAGGCATACGAAGTTCATTCCATGTCTAAGCCCCAGCCGGACTGAAGGTTGTGGTAGCGAGACCGACAGCACGCAGAGGGGGATCGGGTCGATCCCTGACTTGCACATTATGCCTCTCTGGCCTGCTCAGCGCCAGCACGCTTGTTTCGTGGGTTGACTTAGGCATACGGAGTTCATTCCCAGTCTAATCATACAGAGTTTATTCCCAGTCTAAGCATACGGAGTTCATTCCCAGTCTAAGATCGAACTGGTAGCAGCATGTAGAGTGGGACCAGGTTGATCTTCGGCTTGCACATCCTACCTCTCCGGTCGGCTGAATGCCCGCACATTCATTTCGTGGGTTGACTTAGGCATATGGAGTTCATTCCCGATCCAAGCCCCAACCAGACCGTGTAGCCCACAGCTGGATCGGTCGCACGCAGAGGGGGATTGGGCCAATCCTCGGCTTAAGCATTCTGGCTCTTCGATTGGCTGAATGCCTGCATGCTCATTTCATGGGTTGACTTAGGCATACGTAGTGCATTCCCGATCTGGACCAACCAAGGGCTAGAGGCTATCGATGGCGTTTGGGGCAACAACTGAGGGGGACCAGCAGCGGGATCCTTGGTCGGCTCACGTATCCCACCCCTAGCAGTCGGTTTGGTGCTCGCACGCTCGTTTCGGGGGTCAATCGAGGCTCGACATGTACCGGTGGTGGTCGAGGCAACCATCCGCACCGCGGCCCAGCATGTGTCGATGGTGTTCGATGCAACCGCCTACACCAGGGGCCATCTTGTGCCGATGGTGGTCGAGGCAATCGCCCGCACCAAGGGTCGGCATGTGCCAATGGTGATCGAGGCAACCGCACGCACCACGGCCCAGCATGTGCCGATGGCGTTCAATGCAACCGCCTGCACCAGGGGCCATCTTGTGTCGATGGTGGTTGAGGCAACAGCCTGCATCAGGGCCCAGCTTGTGCTGATGGCGGTCAAGGCAAGTGCCCATAACAAAGGGCAGCCTGTGTTGATGATGGTCGATGCATGTGCCATCACCATGCGCCATCATATGCCATTGATGGTCGAGGCCTTGGACGAAGTTTGATTTTGAGCCATGGTGCACATGCGAGGCCCCGAGCAAGTGCTGGTGCCACATTTGTTTCGCCCGCGGCACCATCGTCAGAGAATCGCCGGAGAACCTAACCGGTAGCATTGGGGGTTTCAACGATTGGGGGGCTAGGGGGTGTGCGCACATGATGTGCGATGGGTGCTGGTACTTGGCCCTTATATTAGCCCTCTATCGCTCATCAAACCTCAAGAACTCACACCCCCTTAAAGAGCATTTGAGATTTTATAGGTTTGCTCCCAGTAGCTAATAAAGTGTTTGAAATGGGGACATTTTTTTCAAACGGTCACAAAATCGTCTCCACTGAGAGTTTTAGCGAAATTTTTTTGTGCATGCCAATAAAAATACAAGGATCACGTCTACCAAATTTGGGGCCAAAATTTTTTCTAAAAAAATTTTAAAAAATCTCAAATCGCAAAAAGTTTTGAAAATCATGAAAAATAGAAAACAGGTTGTCTTGCCACGAAACTTCCCATGAAGGCTTAGGGGACCATTGTATGAATTTACAAGCCAAAAAAATGGCATTGGCATGGCAGAAATATGAAGATGTGCCTGAACCCACCTACCACTCAATCGATCCACGGCTTGCGCATCCTGCCTCTCCGGCCGGCTAAGTGCCCACACTCTCTTTTCATGGGTTGACTTAGGCATAAGTAGTGCGCTCCCAGTCTAAGATCGGACCAGACTGAGGGTTACGACAGTAGGACCTGTAGTGGGATCAGCACACCTAGAGGGGACCGGGTCGATCCCCGGCTTACGCTTCCTGCCTCTCTGGCCAGCTGAACGCCCGCACGCTTGTTTTATGGGTTGACTTAGGCATACGGAGTTCATCCCCAGTCTAAGCAAACAGAGTTCAATCCCAATCTAATATTGGATCAGACCGAAGGTTGTGGCAACAGGCCCGGCAGGAGGATAGGTAGCATGCAGAGGGGGATCGAGCAAATCCCCGGGTTGCGCATTCTACCTCTCCGCCCGACTGAGCCCTCGCACGCTCGTTTCATGGGTTGGCATAGGCACACAGAGTTCATTCCATGTCTAAGCCCCAACCAAATCGAGGGTTATGACAACGGGACCGACATCATGCAAAGGGGGATCAGGCCGATCCTCAGCTTACGCATTATATACCATTGTATGAATTTACAAGCCATAAAAATGGCATTGGCATGGCAGAAATAGGAAGATGTGCCTGAACCCACTGACCACTCGATCGATCCATGACTTGCACATCCCACCTCTCCAGCCAGCTAACTGCCTGTAAGCTCGTTTCAGCCGGCCAGAGAGGTGGAATGCGTAAGCCGGGGATCGACCCGATCCTCTTTGCCTACTGTCGATCCCGTTGCAAGACCAGCAGTTAGATCGACAACACGCAGGGCTGGACCGGGCCGATCCTCAGCTTGCGCATTATGCCTCTTCGACTGGTTGAGCCCCCGCACGCTCGTTTCGTAGGTTGGCTTAGGCATACGGAGTTCATTCCATGTCTAAGCCCCAACCGGACCGAGGGTTGTCGCAGCGGGACCAGTAGCACGCAGAGGGGGACCGAGTCAATCCCAGGCTTGCGCATTCACGCTCGTTTCGTGGGTTGACTTAGGCATATGGAGTTCATTCCCAGTCTAAGCATACGGAGTTCATTCCCAGTCAAAGATCGGATTGAACTGAGCGTCCACATGCTCGTTTCATGGGTTGACTTAGGCATACGTAGTGCATTCCCAGTCTCGACCAACCAAGGGCCAGAGGCTATTGATGGCATTTGGGGTAACAACCGAGGGGGACCAGCAGTGGGATCCTTGGTCGACTTGCGCATCTCGCTCCCAGTGATTGATTTGGTGCTCGCACGCTCGTTTCATGGGTTGACCAGGGCTCGACATGTGCTGATGGTGGTCAAGGCAATGGCCCACACCATGACCTAGCATGTGTCGATGGTGTTCGATGCAACCGCCCGCACCAGGGGCTATCTTGTGCCGATGGTGGTCGAGGCAACTGCCTGGACCAGGGCCCAGCTTGTGTCGAAGGCGGTTGAGGCAAGTGCCCATACCTAAGGGCAGCCTGTACCGATGATGGTCGATGCATGTGCCATCACCATGTACCATCATGTGCCATTGATGGTTGAGGCCTTGGTCAAAGTTCCATTTTGAGCCATGGTGCACATGCTGGCCTCGAGCATGTGCTGGTGCCACATTTTTTTCGCCCGAGGCACCATCGTCGGAGCATCGCTGGAGAACCTAACCGGCGGCATTGGGGATTCCGACGATTGGAGGGGCCAGGGGGTGTGCTCACATGATGTGCGATGGGTGCTGGTACTTGGCCCTTATATTGGTCCCCTATCCCTCATCAAACCTCGAGAACCCACACCCCCTTAAAGAGCATTTTAGATTTTATAGGTTTGCTCCCAGTAGCCATTAAAGTGTCTGAAATGGGGACATTTTTTTCAAACGATCCAAAATCTTCTCCACTTCAAGTTTTTAGCTGAATTTGTTTGTGCATGCCTACAAAAATACAAGGATCACATCTACCAAATTTGGTGCCAAAACTCCTTCGAAAAAGTTTTTAAAAAATCTTGAATCGTAAAAAGTTTCAAAAATCGTGAAAAATAGAAAACGGGTCATCTCGTCACGAAACTTCACATGAAGGCTTAGGGGACCAATGTATGAATTTACAAGCCATAAAAATGGCATTGGCACTGTAGAAGTATGAAGATCTGCCTGAACCCACCAACCACTCAATCGATCCACGGCTTGTGCATCCCGCCTCTCCGGGGTGGCTAAGTGCCCGCACACTCGTTTCGTGGGTTGACTTAGGGATACGTAGTGCACTCCCAGCCTAAGAATGGACCAGACCAAGGGTTGCAATAGTAGGACCCGTAGTTTGATCGACAGCACACAGAGGGGATCGGGTCGATCCCTGGCTTGTGCATCCTGCTTCTTTGGTCGGTTGAGCGCCCGCACCCTCATTTCGTGGGTTGACTTAGGCATACAGAGTTCATCCCTAGTCAAGCATACGGAGTTCATTCCCAGTCTAAGATTGGACCGGACTGAGGGTTGCGACAATAGGACCAGTAGCAGGATCGACAGCACGCAGGGGGGACCGGGCCGATCCTTGGCTTGCGCATTCTGCCTTTTCGGTCGGCTGAGCCCCCGCACGCTTGTGTCATGGTTTGGCTTAGGCATACGGAGTTCATTCCACGTCTAAGCCCCAGTCAGACCGAGGGTTGTGGCAGTGGGGCCGACAGCACGTAGAGGGGGATCGGGCAGCAGGGCCGACAGTATGCATACGGAGTTCATTCCCAACCTAAGCATACATAGTACATTCCCGATCTCGACTAACCAAGGGCCAGAGGCTATCGACGACATTTGGGGCAACAACCGAGGGGGACCAGCAGCGGGATCCTTGGTCGGCTCACGCATCTCACCCTCAGTAGTAGGCTCAGTGTTCGCACGCTTATTTCAGGGGTCGATCGGGGCTCAACATGTGCCGATGGTTGTCGAGGCAACCACCTACACCATGGCCCAGCATATGCCGATGGTGTTCAATGCAACCGCCCGCACCAGGGGCCATCTTATCCCAATGGTGGTTGAGGCAATCGCCCTCACCAAGGGTCGACATGTGCTGATGGTGATCAAGGAAACCGCCAGCACCAGGGCCCAGCTTATGCCAATGGCGGCCAAGGTAAGTGCTCGTACCAAAGGGCAACCTGTGCCGATGATGGTCGATACATGAGACACCACCATGCGCCATCATGTGCCATTGATGGTCGAGGCCTTGGCCGAAGTTTGATTTTGAGCCACGGTGAACATGCTGGGCTCGGGCATGTGTTGGTGCCACATTTTTTCACCCAGGGCACCACCGTTGGAGTTGGATCGACAGCATGCAGGGGGGACCAGGCCGATCCCCTGCTTGTGCATTCTACCTCTCCAGCCGGCTGAGCACCCGCACGATCGTTTCATGGGTTGGCTTAGGCATACGGAGTTCATTCCATGTCTAAGCCCCAGTCGAACCGAGGGTTATGGTAGTGGGATCTACAGCATGCAAAGGGGCAACAACCAAGGCAGACCAGCAACGGGATCCTTGGTCGGGTCACACATCTCGCCCCCAACGATCGGTTCGGTGCTTGCATGCTCATTTCGAGGGCCAGCCGGGGCTCGACATGTGCTAATGGTGGTCGAGGCAACCGTTCGTACCACAACCCAGCATGTGTCGATGGTCTTCGATGCAACTGCCCGCACTAGGGCTCAACTTGTGCCGATGGCAGTCGAGGCAAGTGCTCGTACCAAAGGGCAGCCTGTGCTGATGATGGTCGATGCATGTGCCATCACCATGCACCATCATGTGCCGTTGATGGTCGAGGCCTTGGCTAAAGTTCGATTTTGAGCCACGGTGCACATGCTGGGCTCGGGCATATGCTGGCGCCATATTTCTTTCACCCGGGTTACCATCATCGGAGCACCGTCGGAGAACCTAACTAGCGGCATTGGGGGTTCTGATGATTGGGGGGTCATGGGATGTGTGCACATGATGTGCGATGGGTGCTGGTACTTGGCCCTTATGGTGGCCCCCTATCCGTCATCAAACCTCGAGAACTCACACCCCCTTAAAGAGCATTTGAGATTTTTTTCAAACGATCACAAAATCTTCTCCACTTTGACTTTTTAGCTGAATTTGTTTGTGTGTGCCAACAAAAATACAAGGATCACGTCTACCAAATTTGGGGCCAAAACTCCTTCTAAAAAAATTTTAAAAAATCTTGAACCGAAAAATGTTTCAAAAATCGTGAAAAATAGAAAAGTGGTCGTCTTGCCACGAAACTTCACATGAAGGCTTAGGGGACCATTGTATGAATTTACAAGCCATAAAAATGCAATTGGCATGGTAGAGATATGGAGATGTGCCTGAACCCACCTACCACTCGATCGATCCACGGCTTGTGCATCCCGCCTCTCTGGCCGGCTAAGTGCCCGCACGCTCCTTTCATGGGTTGACTTAGGCATACGTAGTGCGCTTCCAGTCTAAGATCGGACTGGATGAAGGGTTGCAGTAGCAAGACCCGCAACGGGATCAGCAGCACGCAAAGGGGACTGGGTCGATCCCCAGCTTGTGCATCCTGCCTCTCTGGCTGCTGAGCGAATGCACGCTCATTTTGTGGGTTGAATTAGGCATATGGAGTTCATCCCCAGTCTAAGCATACAGAGTTCATTCATAGTCTAAGATCAAACTAGACTGAAGGTTGCAGTAGCAGGACCAGCAGCAGGATCGACAGCACGTAGAGGGGACCGAGCCGATCCCCAGCTTGCACATTCTACATTTTTGACCGGCTGAGCACCCACACGCTCATTTTATGGGTTGTCTTAGGCATACGAAGTTCATTCCATGTCTAAGCATGCAGAGTTCATTCCCAGTCTAAGATTGGACTGGATCGAGGGTTACGGTAGAAGGACCAGTAGCAGGATTGACAGCACACAGGGGGGGACGGGGCCGATCCCTGGCTTGCGCATTCTCCCTCTCCGGTCGGCTGAGCACCCACACGCTCATTTCGTAGGTTGGCTTAGGCATACAGAGTTCATTCCATGTCTAAGCCCCAGCCAGACCAAGGGTTGTGGCAGCGAGACCGACAGCACGTAGAAGGGGATCGGGCTGACCCCTGGCTTACGCATTATGCCTCTCCGATCGACTCAGTGCCCTCGTGCTCGTTTCATGGGTTGACTTAGGCATATGGAGTTCATTCCCAGTCTAAGCATACGGAGTTCATTCCCAGTCTATGATTGGGCCAACAGCAGCACGCAGAGAGGGAATGGGTCGATCCTCGACTTACGCATCCTACCTCTCCAGCTGGCTGTGCACCCGTACGCTCGTTTCGTGGGTTGACTTAGGCATACGGAGTTCATTCTCGGCCTAAGCCCCAACTTGATAGAGGGACCCACAGTGGGATCGATAGCACGTAGAGGGGGATCGAGCCAATCCTCAGCTTGTGCATTCTGGCTCTCCAATCGGCTGAACGCCCGTACGCTCATTTCATGGGTTGACTTAGGCATACCGACTGCATCCCCGGTCTCAACCAACCAAGGGCCAGAGGCTATCGACGGCATTTTGGGCAACAACCGAGGGAGACCAGCAGTGGGATTCTTGGTCAGCTCGTGCATCCCACCCCTAGCGGTCGGTTCGGTGCTTGCACGCTTGTTTCGGAGGTCGATCGGGGCTCAACATGTGCCGATGGTGGTTGAGGCAACCGCTCGTACCACGGCCCAGCATGGGCCGATGGTGTTCGATGCAACCGCCTGCACCAGGTGCCATCTTGTGCCGATGGTGGTCGAGGCAACCGCCCGCACCAGGGCCCAGCTTATGTCGATGGCGGTTGAGGCAAGTGCCCGTACCAAAGGGTAGCCTGTGCCGATGATGGTCGATGCATGTGCCATCACCATGCGCCATCATGTGCCATTGATGGTCGAGGCCTTGGCAAAAGTTTGATTTTGAGCCATGGTGCACATGCTGGGCTTGGGCATGTGCTGGTGCCACATTTTTTTCGCTCGGGGCACCATCATCGGAGCATCGCCAGAGAACCTAACCGACGGTAATGGGGGTTCCGATGATTGGGGGGGCCAGGGGGTGTGCGCACATGATGTGTGATGGGTGCTGGTACTTGGCCCTTTTATTGGCCCCCTATCCCTCGTCTAACCTCGAGAACTCACACCTCCTTAAAGAGCATTTGAGATTTTATAGGTTTGCTCCCAGTAGCCATTAAAGTGTCTGAAATGGGGATATTTTTTTCAAATGGTCACAAAATCTTCTCCATTTCAAACGGTCACAAAAAGTTTCAAGAATCGTGAAAAATAGAAAATGAGTCGTCTTGCCACGAAACTTCACATGAAGGCTTAAGGGACGATTGTATGAATTTACAAGCCATAAAATGGCATTGGCATGGTAGAAAAATGAAGATGCGCTGGAACCCACCTACCACTCGATCGATCCACGGCTTGCGCATCTCGCCTCTTTGGTCGGCTAAGTACCCACACGTTCGTTTAATGGGTTGACGTAGGCATATGTAGTACACTCCCAGTCTAAGATTGGACTGGACTGAGCATTTCGGTAGCAAGACTTGCAGCAGGATCTGTAGCACACAGAGGGGACCGGGTCGATCCTCGGCTTGCGCATCCTGCTTCACTGGTCAGCTAAGCGCCCATACGCTCATTTCGTGGGTTGACTTAGGCATACGGAGTTCATCCCCAGTCTAAGCATACAGAGTTCATTCTCAGTCTAAGATCGGTTCAGACCGAGGGTTGCGACAGCAGGACCAACAGCAGGACCAACAGCATGCAGAGGGGGACCGAGCCGATCCCCGGCTTGTGCATTCTGCCTCTCCGACTGGCTAAGGCCCCGCACACTCGTTTCATGGGTTGGCTTAGGCATACAGAGTGGCCCCCTATCCCTCATCAAACCTTAAGAACTCACACCCCCTTAAAAAGCATTTGAGATTTTATAGGTTTTCTCACAGTAGCCATTAAAGTGTCTGAAATGGGGACATTTTTTTCAAATGGTCACAAAATCTTCTCCACTTCGACTTTTTAGCTGCATTTGTTTGTGCGTACCAACAAAAATAGAAGGATCATGTCTACCAAATTTGGGACGAAAACACCTTCTAAAAAAATTTTAAAAAATCTCGAACCGTAAAAAGTTTGGAAAATCATGAAAAATAGAAAACGGGTCGTCTTGCCACGAAACTTCACATGAAGGCTTAGGGGACCATTGTATGAATTTACAAGCCATAAAAATGGCATTGGCATGGAAGAAATATGAAGATGTGCCTGAACCCACCTACCACTCGATCGATCCATAGGTTACGCATCTCGCCTCTCTGGTCGGCTAAGTGCCCGTATGCTCGTTTCGTGGGTTGACTTAGGCATATGGAGTGCGCTCCCAGTCTAAGATCGGACCGGACCAAGGGTTGTGGTAGTAGGACCAGCAGCGGGATCGATAGCATGCAGAGGGGACTGGGTCGATCCCCGGCTGGCGCATCCTGCCTCTCTGGCCAGCTGAGCGCCCGCACGCTGGTTTCGTGGGTTGACTTAGGCATACGGAGTTCATCCCCAGTCTAAGCATACAGAATTCATTCCCAGTCTGAGATCAGACCAGATCGAGGGTTGCGACAGTAGGACCAGCAGCAGGATCAGCAGCACGCAGGGGGGGACCGGGCCGATCCCCGGCTTACGCATTCTACCTCTCTGACCGACTGAGCCCCCGCACGCTCGTTTTGTGGGTTGGCTTAGGCATACAGAGTTCATTCCATGTCTAGGCCCTAGTCAGACTGAGGGTTGTGGCAGCGGGACCGACAGCACGCAGAGGGGGATCGGGTCAATCCCTGACTTTCACATTATACCTCTTCAGTCTGCTCGACACCCACACGTTCATTTTGTTGGTTGACTTAGGTATACGGAGTTCATTCCTAATCTAAGATCGGACCACCAGCAGTACGCAGAGGGGGACCGGGCTGATCTTCGGCTTGCATATCCTACCTCTCCGGCCGGTTGAGTGCCCACACGCTTGTTTCATGGGTTGACTTAGGCATACAGAGTTTATTCCCGGTCTAAGCCCTAACCATATCGAGGCACCCACAGCGGGATCGACAACACACAGAGGGGACCGAGCTGATCCTCGGCTTGTGCATTCTGGCTCTCTGATCGACTGAGCACCCACACGCTCGTTTCATGGGTTGACTTAAGCATACGTAGTGCATTCCTGATCTTGACCAACCAAGGGCCAGAGGCTATCGACGGCGTTTGGGGTAACAATCGAGGGGTACGAACAACAGGATCCTTAGTCAGCTCGCTCATCCTGCCCCCAACGGTCGGTTCGGTGCTCGCGTAACCATTTCGAGGGTCGATCGAGGCTCGGCATGTGCTGATGGTGGTCGAGGCAACCGTTCACACCACAGCCCAGCATGTGCCGATGGTGTTCGATCCAACCGCTCTCACCAGGGGCCATCTTGTGCCGATAGTGGTCGAGGCAACCGCCCGCACCAAGGCCCAACTTGTGCTTATGGCGGTCGAGGCAAGTGCCCGTACCAAAGGGCAGCCTGTACCGATGATGGTCGATGCATGTGCCATCACCATGCACCATCTTGAGCCACAGCGCACATGTTGGGCTCGGGCATGTGCTGGTGCCACATTTTTTTCGCCCAGGGCAACATCACTGGAGCATCGTCGGAGAACCTAACCGCTGGCATTGGGGGTTCTGGTCATTGGTGGGGCCAGGGGGGTGTGCGCACATGATGTGCGATGGGTGCTGGTACTTGGCCCTTATATTGGCCCCCTATCCCTTACCAAACCTCGAGAACTCACACCCCCTTAAAGAGCATTTGAGATTTTATAGGTTTGCTTCCAATAGCCATTAAAGTGTCTGAAATGGGGACATTTTTTTCAAATGGTCACAAAATCTTCTCCACTTTGAGTTTTTAGCTGAATTTGTTTGTACGAGCCAACAAAAATACAAGGATCACATCTCGAAAATCATGAAAAATAGAAAACGGGTTGTCTTGCCACGAAACTTCACATGAAGGCTTAGGGGACCATTGTATGAATTTACAAGCCATAAAAATGGCATTGGCACGACAGAAATATGAAGATGTGCATCCCGCCTCTTCGGTCCGCTAAGTGCTCGTACGCTCGTTTTGTGGGTTGACTTAGGCATACGTAGTGTGCTCCTAGTCTAAGATCGAACCGGATTGAGGGTTGAGGTAGCAGGACCCGCAGTGGGATCGGCAACACACAGAGGGGTTCGGGTCGATCCTTGGCTTGTGCATCCTACCTCTATGGCTGGCTGAGTACCTGCACGCTCATTTCGTTGGTTGACTTAGGCATACGGAGTTCATCCCTAGTCTAAGCATATGGAGTTCATTCCCAGTCTAAGATCGGACCAGACCGAGGGTTACGGCAGCGGGACCAACAGTAAGATCGACGGTACATAGGGGTGGACCGGGCCGATCCTCGGCTTGTGCATTCTGCCTCTCCGATCGGTTGAGTGCTCGCACACTTGTTTCATGGGTTGGTTTAGGCATACGGAGTTCATTCCATGTCTAAGCCCCAACCGGACCAAGGGTTGTGGCAACGGGGCCGACAGCATGCAGAGGGGGATTGGGCCAAACCCTGGCTTGTGCATTATGCCTCTCCGGCCGGCTTAATGCCTTCACGCTCATTTCATGGCTTGACTTAGGCATATGGAGTTCATTCCCAGTCTAAGATCGAACCGACAGTGGGATCAGCAGCAGCACGCAGAGGGGGACCGGGCTAATCCATGGCTTGTGCATCCTGCCTCTTCGGCCGGTTGAGTGCTCGTTCCCTCATTTCATGGGTTGACTTAGGCATACGAAGTTCATTCCCGGTCTAAGCCCTAACCGGATGAGGGACCCATAGTGGGATTGACAGCATACAGAGGGGGATCGAGTCGATCCTCGGCTTGTGCATTCTGGCTCTTCGACCAGTTGAGCGCCCGCACGCTCGTTTCATGGGTTGACTTAGGCATATGTAGTGCATTCACGGTCTCGACCAACCAAGGGCCAGAGGCTATCGATGGCATTTGGGGCAACAATTGAGGGGGACCAGTAGAGGGATCCTTGGTCGGCTCACGCATCCTACCCCCAGCGGTTGGTTCGGTGCTCGCACGCTTGTTTCGATGGTGAACTGAGGTTCGAAATGTACCGATGGTGGTTGAGGCAACCGCCCGTCGCACGACCCAGCATGTGCCGATGGTGGTCGAGGTAATCGCTCGCCCCAAAGGCCAGCATGTGTCGATGGTGATCGAGGCAACTGCCCGCACTAGGGCCCAGCTTGTGCCGATGGCGGTCGAGGCAAGTGCCTATACCAAAGGGCAGCCTGTGCTGATTATGGTCAATGCATATGCCATCACCATGCGCCATCATGTGCCATTAATGATCAAGGCCTTGGCTGAAGTTTGATTTTGAGCCACGGTGTACATGCTAGGCTCAGGCATGTGCTGGTGCCACATTTTTTTTGCCCGGGGCACCATCGTCGGAGCATCACCGGAGAACCTAACCGATGGCATTAGGGTTTTCGGTGATTGGGGGGCTGGGGGGAGTGCACACATGATGTACGATGGGTGCTGCTACTTGGCCCTTATATTGGCCCCCTATCCCTCATCAAACCTTGAGAACTCACACACCCTTAAAAAGCATTTGAGATTTTATAGGTTTGCTCCCAGTAGCCATTAAAGTGTCTGAAATGGGGACATTTTTTTCAAATGGTCACAAAATCTTTTCCACTACGAGTTTTTAGCTGAATTTGTTTGTGCGTGCCAACAAAAATACAAGGATCACGTCTACCAAATTTGGGGCCAAAACTCCTTCTAAAAAGATTTTAAAAAATCCTGAATCATAAAAAGTTTCAAAAATCGTGAAAAATAGAAAACGGGTCGTGTTGCCACAAAACTTCACATAAAGGCTTAGAGGACCATTGTATGAAGTTACAAGCAATAAAAATGGCATTGGCATGGCAGAAATATGAAGATGTGCCTGAACACACGTACCACTCGATCGATCCACAGCTTGCACATCCCGCCTCTTCGACCGGCTAAGTGCCCGCATGCTCGTTTCGTGGGTTGACTTAGGCATACGTAGTGCGCTCCCATTCTAAGATCAGACCAGACTGAGGGTTGCGATAGCAGGACCCATAGTGGGATCGACAGGACAGGGTCGATCCCTGGCTTACGTATCCTGCCTCTATGGCCGACTGAGCGTCCGTACGCTCGTTTCATGGGTTGACTTAGGCATACGGAGTTCGTCCCTAGTCTAAGCATACGGAGTTCATTCCCAGCCTAAGATCGGATTGGATCGAGGGTTACGGTAGCAGGACCAGTAGCAGGATCGATAGCATGCAAGGGGGGATCGGATCGATCCTCGGCTTACGTATTCTGCCTCTTCAGCCGGCTGAGCACCCGTACGCTCATTTCGTGAGTTGGCTTAGGCATACGGAGTTCATTCCATGTCTAAGCCCCAGTCAGACCGAGGGTTGTGGCAGCGGGACCGACAGCACGCAGAGTGGGATCAGGCTAATCCTCGGCTTGCTCATTATGCCTTTCCGGCTAGCTAAGAATCCGCACGCTCATTTTGTGGGTTGACTTAGGCATACGGAGTTCATTCCCTGTCTAAGATCGGACCAGCAGCGAGATTGGTAGTAGCACGCAGAGAGGGATCGGGCTGATACTCGGCTTGCGCATTCTACCTCTCTGGCTGACTGAGCGCCTGTACGCTCGTTTTGTGGGTGACTTTGGCATACAGAGTTTATTCTCGATCTAAGCCCCAATCGAAGGGAGGGACACGCAGCAAGATCAGAAGCACACAAAGAGGGATCGGGCCGACCCTCGGCTTGCGTATTTTGGCTTTCCAATCGGTTGAGTGCCAGCACATTCGTTTCATCGGTTGACTTAGGCATACATTGTGCATTCCGATCTCGACCAACCAAGGGCCAGAGGCTATCGATGGTGTTTGGGGCAACAACTGAGGAGGACCAACAGCGGGATCCTTGGTTGGCTCGTGCATCCCACCCCTAGCGGTCGATTCGGTGCTCGCACGCTCGTTTCGGGGGCCAATCGGGGTTTGGCATGTGCCGATGGTGGTTGAGGCAACCGCCCACACCATGGCCCAGCATGTGCCGATGGTGTTCGATGCAACCGCTCGCACCAGGGGCTATCTTGTACCGATGGTGGTCGAGGCAACCGCCCGCACCAAGGCCCAGCTTGTGTCGATGGTGGTCGAGGCAAGTGCCCGTACCAAAGGGCAGCCTGTGCCGATGATGGTCGATGCATGTGCCACCACCATACGCCATCATGTGCCATTGATGGTCGAGGCCTTGTCCGAAGTTCAATTTTGAGCCACGATGCACATGCTAGGCTCAGGCATGTACTGGTGCCATATTTTTTTTACCTGGGGCACCATTGTCAAACCACATGAAGGCTTAGGGGACCATTGTATGAATTTACAAGCCATAAAAATGGCATTGGCATGGTAGGAATATGAAGATGTGCCTGAACCCACCTACCACTCGAATGATCCATGGGTTGCGCATCCCACCTCTCCGGTCGATTAAGTTCCCGCACGCTCGTTTCGTGGGTTGACTTAGGCATACGTAGTGCACTCCCAGTCTAAGATCAGATCGAACCAAGGGTTGTGGCAGTAGAACCTGCAGTAGGATCAACAGCACGCAGAAGTGATCGGGTCGATCCCCTCATCCTGCCTCTCTGGCCGATTGAGCGCCCACACGCTCGTTTCATGGGTTGACTTAGGCATACGGAGTTCATCCCCAGTCCAAGCATATGGAGTTCATTCCCAGTCTAAGATCAGACCGAACTGAGGGTTGTGATAGCAGGACCAGCAGCAGGATCAGTAGCATGCAACAAGGACCGGGTCAATCCCCAACTTGCGTACTCTACCTCTCCGGCCGGTTGACTGGTCGCATGCTTGTTTCGTGGGTTGGCTTAGGCATATAGAGTTCATTCCATGTCTAAGCTCCAGTCAGACCGAGGGTTGTGGCAGCGGGACCGGCAGCACACAGAGAAGGACCGAGCCGATCCTCGGCTTGCGCATTATGCCTCTCCGGCTGGCTAAGCGCCTGCACGCTCGTTTCGTGGGTTGACTTAGGCATATGGAGTTTATTCCCAGTCTAAGCATATGGACTTTATTCCCAGTCTAAGATTAGACTAGCAGTAGCACGCAAAGGGGGATCGGGCCGATCCTCAGGTCACACATCCTGCCTCTTTGGTCAACTGAGCGTCTGCACGCTCATTTTGTGGGTTGACTCAGGCATACGGAGTTCATTCTCGGTCTAAGCCCCAATCGAACTGAGGGACCCGCAATGGGATCGACAACACGCAGAGGGGGATCGGGTCGAACCTCGACTTACACATTCTGGCTCTCCGGTTGACTAAGTGCCCTCATGCTCATTTCATGGGTTGACTTAGGCATACGTAGTGCATTCCCGATCTCGACCAACCAAGGGCTAGAGGCTATCGATGGCGTCTGGGGCAACAACCGAGGGAGACCAGTAGCGGGATCCTTTATCGGCTCGTGCATCCCACCCCCAACGATCGGTTCGATGCCTGCACACTCGTTTTGGGGGCTGATCAGGGCTCGGCATGTGCCGATGGTGGTCGAGGCAACCACCTGCACCATCATCGGAGCATCATCGGAGAACCTAACCAGCGACATTTGGGGTTCCGGTGATTGGGGGGCCGGGGGGTGTGCGCACATGATGTGTGATGGGTGCTGGTACTTGGCCCTTACATTGGCCCCCTATCCCTCATCAAACCTCGAGAACTCTCACCCCCTTAAAGAGCATTTAAGATTTTATAGGTTTACTCCCAGTAGCCATTAAAGTGTCCGAAATGGGGACATTTTTTTCAAACGGTCACAAAATCTTCTCCACTTTGAGTTTTTAGCTGAATTGTTTTGTGTGTGCCAACAAAAATACAAGGATCACGTCTACCAAATTTGGGGCCAAAACTCCTTCTAAAAAAATTTAAAAAAATCCAAAATCGTAAAAAGTTTCAAAAATCATGAAAAATAGAAACGTGTCATCTTGCCACGAAACTTCACATGAAGGCTTAGGGGACCATTGTATGAATTTACAAGCCATAAAAATGGCATTGGCATGGTATGAATATGAAGATGTGCCCGAACCCACCTACCACTCGATTGATCCACGGCTTGCACATCCCAGCTCTCCGGTCGGCTAAGTGCCTGCACGCTCGTTTCATGGGTTGACTTAGGCATACGTAGTGCGCTCCCAGTCAAAGATCGGATCGGACTAAGGGTTGCTACAGCAGGACCCGCAGTGGGATCGACAACACGCAGAGGGGATCGGGTCAATCCCCGACTTGCGCATCCTGCCTCTCTGGCCGACTGAGCACCGCACGCTCGTTTCGTGGGTTGACTTTGGCATATGGAGTTCATCCCCAGTCTAAGCATACAGAGTTCATTCCCAATCTAAGATCGGACTGGTAGCAGCACGCAGAGGGGGACCGAGCTGATCTTCAGCTTACGCATCCTACCCCTCTGATCGATTGAGTGCCCGCACGCTCATTTCGTGGGTTGACTTAGGCATACAGAGTTCATTCTCGATCTAAGCCCCAACTGGACGGAGGGACCCATAGCGGGATAGATAGCACATAAAGGGGGACCGAACCGATCCTCGACTTGTGCTTTCTGGCTCTCCGACCGACTGAGCGCCCGTACGCTCATTTCGTGGGTTGGTTTAGCCATACGGAGTTCATTCCATGTCTAAGCCCCAACCGGACCGAGGGTTGTGGCAACGGGACTGGCATCACGTAAAGGGGGATCGGGCCAATCCCCGACTCACGCATTATGCTTTTCTGGCCGGCTCAGTGCCCACAAGCTCGTTTCATGGGTTGACTTAGGCATACGGTGTTCATTCCCAGTCTAGGCTTATGGAGTTCATTCCCAGTCTAAGATCGAACAGGTAGCGGGATCGATAGCAGCACGTAGAGGGGGATCGGGCCAATCCTCAGCTTGCGCATCCTGCCTCTCCGATCGGTTGAGTGTCCGTACGCTCGTTTCATGGGTTGACTTAGGCATACGAAGTTCATTCCCGATCTAAGCCCCAACCAAACTGAAGGACCCGTAGCGGGATCGACAGCACGTATAGAGGGATCGGGTGATCCTCAGCTTGCGTATTCTGGCTCTCCAGCCGACTGAATGCCCGCACGCTCATTTCATGCGTTGACTTAGGGATATGTAGTGCATTCTCGGTCTCGACCAACCAAGGGCTAGAGGCTATCGATGGCATTTGGGGCAACAACCGAGGGGGACCAGCAGTGGGATCCTTGGTCGGCTCACGCATCCTGCCCCCTACAGTCGGTTTGATGCTCGCACGCTCATTTTAGGGGCTGACCGGGGCTCGGCATGTGTCGATGGTGGTCGAAGCAACCGCCCGCACTAGGGGCCATCTTGTGCCGATGGTGGTCGAGGCAATCGCTCGTACCAGGGCCCAGCTTGTGTCGATGGTGGTCGAGGCAAGTGCCCATACCAAAGGGCAGCCTGTGCCGATGATGGTTGATGCATGTGCCATCACAATGCGCCATCATGTGCCATTGATGGTCGAGGCCTTGGTCAAAGTTCAATTTTGAGCCACGGTGCACATGCTGGGCTCGGACATGTGCTGGTGCCACATTTTTTTTGCCCAGGGCACCATTGTCAGAGCATCTCCAGAGAACCTAACAGGCAGCATTGGGGGTTCCGACGATTAGGGGGCCAGGGGTGTACGCAGATGATGTGCGATGGGTGCTAGTACTTGGCCCTTATATTGGCCCCTTATCCCTCATCAAACTTCGAGAACTCACACCCCTTTACAGAGCATTTGAGATTTTATATGTTTGCTCCCAGTAGCCATTAAAGTGTCTGAAATGGGGACATTTTTTTCAAATGGTCACAAAATCTTCTCCACTTTGAGTTTTTAGCTAAATTTGTTTGCGCGTGCCAACAAAAATACAAGGATCACGTCTATGAAATTTGGGGCCAAAACTCCTTCTAAAAAAATTTTAAAAAATCCTGAACCGTAGAAGGTTTCTAAAATCATGAAAAACAGAAAACAGGTCGTCTTCCCACGAAACTTCACATGAAGGCTTAGGGGACCATTGTATGAATTTACAAGCCATAAAAATGGCATTGGCATGGCAGAAATATAAAGATGTACCTAAACCCGTCTACCACTCGATCGATCCACGGCTTGCGCATCCCGCCTCTCCGGCCGGCTAAGTGCTCGCAAGCTCATTTCATGGGTTGACTTAGGCATACGTAGTGCACTCCCAGTCTATGATCGGATCGGACTAAGGGTTGAGGAAGCAGGGCCTGCAGTGGGATCGACAGCACTCAGAGGGGATCGAGTCGATCCCCGACTTGTGCATCCTACCTCTCTAGCCGGCTGAGAGCCTGCACGCTCAGTTTGTGGGTTGACTTAGCCATACGGAGTTCATTCCCAGTCTAAGATCGGACCGAACCAAGGATCGTGGTAGCAGGACCAGCTGTAGGATTAACAGCACGCAGAGGGGACCGGGCTGATCCCCAGCTTGCGCATTTTGCCTCTCCAGCTGGCTGAGTGCCCACACACTCATTTCGTGGGTTGGCTTAGGCATACGAAGTTCATTCCATGTCTAAGCCCCAGTCGGACCGAGGGTTGTGGCAGTGAGACCGGTAGCAATCAGAGGGGGATCGGGCCGATCTTCGGCTTAGGCATTATGCCTCTTCGATCGGCACAGTGCCCGCATGCTCATTTCGTGGGTTGACTTAGGCATACGGAGTTCATTCCCAATCTAAGATGGATCGACAGCAGCACACAGAGGGGGATCAGGCCGATTGAGCGCCCGTATGCTCATTTCGTGGGTTGAATTAGGCATACGGAGCTCATTCTCGGTCTATGCCCCAACTGGATCGAGGGGCCCGTAGCGGGATAGACAGCACGCAGAGGGAGATCGATAGCACGCAGGGGCTCATTCTGGCTCTTTGGCCGACTGAGTACCCACACGCTCATTTCATGTGTTGACTTAGGCATACGTAGTGCATTCCCGGTCTCGACCAACCAAGGGCCAGAGGCTATCGATGGCATTTAGGGTAACAACCGAGGGGGACCAGCAGCGGGATCCTTGGTCGGCTTGTGCATCCCATCCCCAGCGGTCAGTTTGATGCCTGCACGCACGTTTCGGGGGTCGATCGGGCCTCGACATGTGCCGATGGTGGTCGAGGCAACCGTCCTGCCTGTCTGGCCGGCTGAGCACCCGTATGCTCATTTCGTGGGTTGACTTAGGCATACGAAGTTCATCCCCAGTTTAAGTATACGAAGTTCATTCCCAGTCTGAGATCGGATCGGATCGAGGGTTGTAAGAGCAAGACCAGCAGCAAGATCGGCAGCACATAAGGGGGATCGAGTCGATCCTCGACTGGCGTATTCTACCTCTTCGACTGACAGAGTGCCCGCACGCTCATTTAATGGTTTGGCTTAGGCATATGGAGTTCATTCCATGTCTAAGCCCCAGTCGGACCGAGGGTTGTGGCAGTGGGACCGACAGAACGCAGAGGGGGACCGGGCCAATCCTCAGCTTGCGCATTATACCTTTTCAGCTGGCTCAATGCCCGCACGCTCGTTTCGTGGGTTGACTTAGGCATACGCAGTTCATTCCCAGTCTAAGCATATAGAGTTCATTCTCAGTCTAAGCATACAGAGTTCATTCCCAGTCTAAGATCGGACCGGCAGTAGCACGTAGAGGGGGATCGGGCCGATCCTCAACTTGCGCATCATTGCTCTTCGGTTGACTGAGCGTTCGGACGCTTGTTTCGTGGGTTGACTTAGGCATTCGGAGTTCATTCTCGATCTAAGCCCTAATCGAACAGAGGGACCCACAACGGGATCGCAGCATGTAGAGGGGGATCAGACCGATCCTTGGCTTGCGCATTCTAGCTCTCTGGTCGACTAAGCACCCATATGCTTGTTTCATGGGTTGACTTAGGCATATGTAGTGCATTCCTGATCTCGACCAACCAAGGGCTAGAGGCTATCGACGATGTTTGAGGCAATAATCAAGGGGGACCAGTAGCATGATCCTTGGTCGGCTCACGCATACCACCCCCAGCAGTCGGTTCGGTGCCTGCACGCTCGTTTCGGGGCCCGACTGGGGCTCAGAATGTGCCAATGGTGGTCGAGGCAACCGGCTGCACCACGGCTCAGCATGTGCCGATGGAGTTCGATGCAACCGCCCGCACCAGGGGCCATCTTGTGCCAATGGTGGTTGAGTCAATCGCCTGTACCAGGGCCCAGCTTGTGCCGATGGTGGTCGAGGCAAGTGCCCGTACCAAAGGGCAGCCTGTGCCGATGATGGTCGATGCATGTGCCATCACCATGTGCCATCATGTGCCATCGATGGTCGAGGCCTTGGCCGAAGTTTGATTTTAAGCCACGGTGCACATGCTGGGCTTGGGCATGTGTTGGTGCCAAATAATTTTTGCCCGGGGCAGCATCGTCGGAGAACCTCACCGATGGCATTGGGGGGGTCGGGGGGTGTGTGCACATGATGTGCGATGGGTGCTGGTACTTGGCCCTTATACTGGCCCCCTATCCCTCATCAAACCTCGAGAACTCACACCCCCTTAAAGAGCATTTGAGATTTTATAGGTTTGCTCCTAGTAGCCATTAAAGTGTCTGAAATGGGGACATTTTTTTCAAATGGTCAAGGCCTCTCCGGCTTGCGCATCTCACTTCTCTGGCCGGCTAAGTGCCCGCATGCTTGTTTCATGGGTTGACTTAGGCATATGTAGTGCGCTACCAGTCTATGATCGGATCGGACCGAGGGTTGTGGTAGCAAGACCCGCAACGGGATCGACAACATGCAGAGGGGAATGGGTCGATCCCCGGCTTGCGTGTCCTGCCTTTCTGGTCGGCTGAGCGCCCGTATGCTCGTTTCGTGGGTTGACTTAGGCATACGAAGTTCATCACCAGTCTAAGCATATAGAGTTCATTCCCAGTCTAAGATCAGATCGGACTAAGGGTTGCAATAGTAGACCAGCAGCAGGATTGGCAACATGTAGGGGGGATCGGCCGATCCCCGGCTTGCACATTCTGCAGCTCCGGCCGGCTGAGTGTCCGCATGCTCGTTTCGTGGGTTGGCTTAGGCATACGGAGTTCAGTCCATGTTTAAGCCCCAGCCAAACTGATGGTTACGGCAGCGAGGCCGATAGCACGCAGAGGGGGACCGGGCCAATCCCCGGCTTGCGCATTATGCCTCTCCGATTGGCTCAGCGCTCGCACGCTCGTTTCCTGGGTTGACTTAGGCATACGGAGTTCATTCCCAATCTAAGCATATGGAGTTCATTCCTAGTCTAAGCATACGGAGTTCATTCCCAGTCTAAGATCAGATCGACAATAGCACGCAAAGAGGGATCGGGCCGATCCTCGACTTGCGCATCCTGCCTCTCCTGCTGACTGAGTGCTCACACGCTCGTTTCATGGGTTGACTTAGGCATACGGAGTTCATTCTCGATCTAAGCCCCAACCAGACCGAGGGGCCAGTAGCGGGATCAATAGCATGTAGAGAGGGACCGGGTCGATCCTCGGCTTGTGCATTCTGGCTCTCCAGTCGGCTGAGCGCCCACACACTCATTTGATGGGTTGTCTTAGGCATACATAGTGCATTCCCGATCTCGACCAACCAACGGCCAGAGGCTGTTGACGGCATTTGGGGCAACAACCAAGGGGTACCAACAGCGGGATCCTTAGTCAGCTCATGCATCCCACCCCCAGCGATCGGTTCGATGCCCGTACGCTCATTTCGAGGCCAGCCAGGGCTCGACATGTGTCGATGGTGGTCGAGGCAACCGCCCACACCACGACCCAGCATGTGCTGATGGTGTTCAATGCAACTGCCTGCACCAGGGGCCATCTTGTGCCGATGGTGGTCGAGGCAATCGCTCGCACCAAAGGCCAGCATGTGCCAATGGTGATCGAGGCAACGGCCCGCACCGGGGCCCAGCTTGTGCCGATGGCGGTCGAGGCAAGTGCCCGTACCAAAAGGCAGCCTGTGCCAATAATGGTCGATACATGTGCCATCACCATGCTCCATCACCATGCTCCATCATGTGCCATTGATGGTAGAGGCCTTGGCCGAAGTTTGATTTTGAGCCACGGTGCACATGCTGGGCTTGGGCATGTGCTGGTACCACATTTTTTTCTCCCGGGGCACCATCGTCGGAGCATCATCGGAGAACCTAATCGACGACATTGGGGGTTTCGGTGATTGGAGGGGCCGGTGGGTGTGCGCACATGATGTGTGATGGGTGCTCGTACTTGGCCCTTATATTGGTTCCCTATCCCTCATCAAACCTCGAGAACTCACACCCCCTTAAAGAGCATTTGAGATTTTATAGCTTTGCTCCTAGTAGCCATTAAAGTGTCTGAAATGGAGACATTTTTTTCAAACGGTCACAAAATATTCTCGCCTTTGAGTTTTTAGCTGAATTTTTTTGTGTATGCCAACAAAAATACAAGGATCACATCTACCAAATTTGGGGCCAAAAATCCTTCTAAAAAATTTTACGCAAAAAGTTTCAAAAATCATGAAAAATAGAAAATGGGTCGTCTTGCCACGAAACTTCACATGAAGGCTTAGGGGACCATTGTATGAATTTACAAGGCAAAAAAATGGCATTAGCATGGTAGAAATATGAAGATGTGCCTGAACCCACTTACCACTCCATTGATCCGCAGCTTGCGTATCCCGCCTCTCCGGCCGGCTAAGTGCCCGCACGCTCATTTCGTAGGTTGAGTTAGGCATACGTAGTGTGGTCCCAGTCTAAGATCAGACCGGACCAAGGGTTGCGGTAGTAGGATCCGCAGCGGGATCGACAATGCACAGAGGGAACCGGGTCGATCCCCAGTCTATGCATACGAAGTTCATTCCCAATCTAAGATCGGACCGGACCGAGGGTTGCTACAACAGGACCAGTAATAGGATCGGCAGCACGCAGGGGGGAACTGGGCCGATCCCCGACTTGCACATTTTGCCTCTCCGATCGGTTGAGTGCCCGCACGCTCGTTTCGTGGGTTGGCTTTGGCATACGGACTTCATACAATGTCTAGCCCCAGTCGGACCGAGGGTTGTGGCAACGGGATCGACAGCACGTAGAGAGTGATCGGGCCAATCCCTGGTTTGCGCATTATGCCTCTCCGGTCGGCTCAGTACCCACACGCTCATTTTGTGGGTTGACTTAGGCATACGGACTTCATTTTCAGTCTAAGCATACGAAGTTCATTCCCAGTCTAAGATCGGACTGGCAGCAGCACGCAGAGTGGGATCGGGCCGATCCTCGGCTCACGCATCCTACCTCTCCAGCTGGCTAAGCACCCGCACGCTACTTTCATGGGTTGACTTAGGCATACGTAGTGCATTCCCGGTCTCGACGAACTAAGGGCCAGAGTTTATCGATGGTGTCTGGGGTAACAACCAAGGGGGACCAGCAGCGGGATCCTTGGTTGGCTCGTGCATCCCACCCCCAGTGATCTGTTTGATGCCCGCATGCTCATTTCAAGGGTCAACTGGGGCTTGGCATGTGCCGATGGTGGTCGAGGCAACTGCTCGCACCACGGCCCAGCATGTGCCGATGGTGTTCAATGCAACCGCCTGCACCAAGGGCCATCTTGTGCCGATGGTGGTCGAGGCAATCTCCCGCACCAAGGGTCGACATGTGCCAATGGTGATCGAGGCAACCGCCTGCACCAGGGCCCAGCTTGTGCTGATGGTAGTCGGGGTAAGTGCTCGTACCAAAGGGTAGCCTGTGCTGATGATGGTCGATGCATGTGCCATCACCATGCGCCATCATGTGCCATTGATGGTTGAGGCCTTGGCCGAAGTTTGATTTTGAGCCATGGTGCACATGCTGGGCTCGAGCATGTGCTGGTGCCAAATTTTTTTCACCCGGGGCAGAATCGTCAGAGCATCACCGGAGAACCTAACCGAAGGCATTGGGGGTTCCGGTGATTGGGGGGCCCGGGGGTGTACACACATGATGTGCGATGGGTGCTTATACTTGGCCCTTATATTGGCCCCCTAACTCTCATCAAACCTTGAGAACTCACACCCTCTAAAAGAGCATTTTAGATTTTATAGGTTTGCTCCCAGAAGCCATTAAAATGTTTGAAATGGAGACATTTTTTCAAACGGTCTCAAAATCTTCTCCACTCTGAGTTTTTAGCTGAGTTTTGTTGTGCATGCCAACAAAAATACAAGGATCACATCTACCAAATTTGGGGCCAAAACTCCTTCTAAAAAATTTTTAAAAAATCTCGAACCGCAAAAAGTCTCAAAAATCATGAAAATTAGAAAACGGGTCGTCTTGCCACGAAACTTCACATGAAGGCTTAGAGGACCATTGTATGAATTTACAAGCCTTAAAAATGGCATTGGCATGGCAGAAATATGAAGATTTGCCTGAACCCACCTACCACTCGATCGATCCACGGCTTGCGCATCTCGCCTCTCCGGCTGGCTAAGTGCCCGCATGCTCTTTTCGTGGGTTGACTTAGGCATACGTAGTGCATTCCCAGTCTAAGATCAGACCGGACTGAGGGTTGCAGTAGCAGAACCCACAGCGGGATCGACAGCACTCAGAGGGGACTAGTTCGATCACTAGCTTGCGCATCCCGCCTCTCTGGTCGACTGAGCACCTGCATGCTCATTTCGTAGGTTGACTTAGGCATACAGAGTTCATCTGTAGCCTAAGCATACGGAGTTCATTCCCAGTCTAAGATCAGATCGAACCGAGGGTTATGACAGCAGGACCAGCAGCAGGATCGGTAGCACGTAGGGGGGACCAGACTGATCCTCAACTTGCACATTCTACCTCTCCAGTCGGCTGAGCACCCGTACGCTCGTTTCATGGATTGGCTTAGGCATACGGAGTTCATTCCATGTCTAAGCCCCAGACGGACCGAGGGTTGTGGCAGCGGGACCGACAGCACGCAGAGGGGGATCCCTGGCTTGTGCATTATGCCTCTCGACTAACCAAGGGCAAGAGGCTATCGACGGCGTTTGGGGCAACAACCGAGGGGCACCAACAGTTGGATCCTTGGTTGGCTCGTGTATCCCACCCCCAGCCATCAGTTTGGTGCCCGCATGCTCATTTTGGGGGCCGACTGGGGCTCAGTATGTGCTGATGGTGGTCGAGGCAACCGCCCGCACTACAACCCAGAATGCACTGATGGTGTTCGATGCAACTGCCCGTACCAGGGTCCATCTTATGTCGATGGTGGTCGAGGCAACCGCCCACACCAGGGCCCAGCTTGTGCCGATGGTGATCGAGGCAAGTGCCCATACCAAAGGGCAGCCTGTGCCGATGATGGTCGATGCATGGGCCATCACCATGCTCCATCATGTGCCATTGATGGTCGAGGCCTTGGCTGAAGTTTGATTTTGAGCCACGGTGCACAGCATGTCCTGGTGCCACATTTTTTTTGCTCGGGGCACCATCGTCGGAGCATCGTCGGAGAACCTAACTGGCAACATTGGGGGTTCTGACGATTGAGGGGCCGGGGGGTGTGCGCACATGATGTGCGATGGGTGCTGGTACTTGGCCCTTATATTGGCCCCCTATCCCTCATCAAACCTTGAGAACTCACACCCCCTTAAAGAGCATTTGAGATTTTATAGGTTTGCTCCCAGTAGCCATTAAAGTGTCTGAAATGGGGGCATTTTTTTCAAACGGTCACAAAATCTTCTCCCCTTCAAGTTTTTAGCTGAAGTTTTTTGTGCATGTCAACAAAAATACAAGGATCACGTCTACCAAATTTAGGGCCAAAACTCCTTCTAAAAAAATTTTAAAAAATCTCGAACCGTAAAAAGTTTCAAAAATTGTGAAAAATAGAAAACGGGTTGTCTTGCCATGAAACTTCACATTAAGGCTTAGGGGACCATTGTATGAATTTACAAGCCATAAAAAAGACATTGGCATGGCAGAAATATGAAGATGTGCTTGAACCCACCCACCACTCGATCGATCCACGGCTTACGCATCCCGCCTCTCCAGTCGGCTATGTGCCTGCACGCTCATTCCGTGGGTTGACTTGGGCATACGTAGTTCGCTCCCAGTCTAAGATCAGACCGGATCAAGGGTTGCGGTAGCAGGACCCACAACGGGATCGACAGCATGCAGAGGGGATCGGGTCGATCCCTGGCTTACGCATCCTGCCTCTCTGATCGACTTAGCTTCCGCACGCTCGTTTCATAGGTTGACTTAGGCATACGGAGTTCACCCCCAGTCTAAGCATACGGAGTTCACCCCCAGTCTAAGCATACGGAGTTTATTCCCAGTCTAAGATCAGACCGAATCGAGGGTTGTAGTAGCAAGACCAGCAGTAGGATCGGCAGCACGCAAGGGGGACCAGGCCAATCACACTCGTTTCATGGGTTAGCTTAGGCATACAGAGTTCATTCCATGTCTAAGCCCCAGCCCAATCGAGGGTTGTGGCAATGGGACCGGTAAGGCGTAGAGGGGGACTGGGCTGATCCTCGACTTACGCATCCTACCTCTCTGACCGACTGAGCGCCTGCACACTCGTTTCGTGGGTTGACTTAGGCATACGGAGTTCGTTCTCAGTCTAAGGCCCAACCAAACCGAGGGACCCGTAGCGGGATCAACAGCACGTAAAGAGGGACCGGGTCAATCCTTGACTTGTGCATTTTGGCTCTCCAATCGGCTGAGCACCCGTATGCTTATTTCATGAATTGACTTAGGCATACGTAGTGCATTCCCGGTCTCGACCAACCAAGGGCCAGAGGCTATTGACGATGTTTGGGGTAACAACTGAGGGAGACTAGCAGTGGGACCCTTGGTCGGCTCACGTATCCTACCCCCAGCGGTCGGTTTGGTGCCCGTACGCTCATTTTCAGGGTAGATCGAGCTCGGTATGTGCCGATAGTGGTTGAGGCAACTGCCCGCACCACGGTCCAGCATGTACCGATGGTGTTCGATGCAACTGCCCGTACCAGGGGCCATCTTGTGCCCATGGTGATCGAGGCAACCGCCCGCACCAGGGCTCAGCTTGTGCTGATGGTGGTTGAGGCAAGTGCCCGTACCAAAGGGCAACCTATGCCGATGATGGTCGATGCATTTGCCATCACCATGCACTATCATGCGCCATTGATGGCCGAGGTATTGGCCGAAGTTCAATTTTGAGCCACGGTGCACATGCTGGGCTCAGGCATGTGCTGGTGCCATATTTTTTTCGCCCGGGACACCATCGCCGCAGCATCGCTGGAGAACCTAACCGACGGCATTAGGGGTTTTAGCGATTGGGGGGGCCGGGGGGTGTGCGCATATGATGTGCGATGGGTGCTGGTACTTGGCCCTTATATTGGCCCCCTATCCCTCATCAAACCTCAATAACTCACAGCTCTTAAAGGGCATTTGAGATTTTATAGGTTTGCTCCCAGTAGCCATTAAAGTGTTTGAAATGGGACATTTTTTTCAAATGGTCACAAAATCTTCTCCACTTTGAGTTTTTTGCTGAATTTTTTTGTGCATGCCAAAAAAAATACAAGGATCACGTCTACCAAATTTTGGGCCAAAAATCCTTCTAAAAAAATTTTAAAAAATCTCGAACCGTAAAAACTTTCAAAAACCGTGAAAAAAAGAAAACGGGTCGTCTTGCCACGAAACTTCACATGAAGGCTTAGGGGACCGTTGTATGAATTTACAAGCCATAAAAATGGCATTGGCACGGCAGAAATATGAAGATGTGCTTGAACCCACCTACCACTCGATCGATCCACGGCTTGCGCATCCCGTCTCTCCGGTCGGCTAAGTGCCGCACGCTCGTTTCGTGGTTTGACATAGGCATACGTAGTGTGCTCCCAGTCTAAGATCGGATTAGATCGAGGGTTTTGGAAGTAGGACCCGTAGCAGGATCGACAGCACGCAGAGGGGATCGGGTCGATCCCCAGCTTATGCATACGGAGTTCATTCCTGGTCTAAGCCCCAATCGGACCGACGGACCCATAACGGGAATGGCAACACGCATAGGGTGACCTACCCGATCCTCGACTTACGTATTCTGGCTCTCCGATGGGCTAAGCGCCCGCACGCTCATTTCATGGGTTGACTTAGGCATACGTGGTGCATTCTCGATTTCGACCAACCAAGGGTCAGAGGCTATTGACAGCGTTTGGGGTAATAACCAAGGGCGACCAGCAGCGGGATCCTTGGTCAGCTCGTGCATCCCACCCCCAGCGGTCGTTTCGGTGCTCGACATGTGCCGATGGTGGTCGAGGCAACCACTCGTACCACGGGCAAGCATGTGGCGATGGTGGTCGAGGCAATTGCCCGCACCAAGGGCCGGCATGTGCCGATGGTGATCGACGTAACCGTTCGCACTAGGGCCCAGCTTGTGCGACTGGCGGTGGAGGCAAGTGCCCGTACCAAAGGGTAGCTTGTGCCGATGATGGTCGATGCATGTGCCATCACCATGCACCATCATGTGCCATTGATGGTTGAGGCCTTGGCCAAAGTTTGATTTTGAGCCACGGTGCCCATGCTGGGCTTGGGCATGTGCTGGTGCCACATTTTTTTCATCCGAGGCACCATCGCCGGAGCATCGTCGGAGAACCTAACCAGCGGCATTGGAGGTTTCAGCGATTGGGGGGGTTGGGGGGTGTGCGCACATGATGTGTGATGAGGGCTGGCACTTGGCCCTTATATTGGCCCCCTATCCCTCATCAAACCTCGAGAACTCACACCTTCTTAAAGAGCATTTGAGATTTTAGAGGTTTGCTCCCAGTAGCCATTAAAGTGTCTGAAATGAGGACATTTTTTTCAAACAGTCACAAAATCATCTCCACTTTGAGTTTTTAGCTGAATTTGTTTGTGCATGCCAACAAAAATACAAGGATCATGTCTACCAAATTTGGGGTCAAAACTCTTTCTAAAAAAATTTTAAAAAATCTCGAACCGTAAAAAGTTTCAAAAACCGTGAAAAAAAGAAAACGGGTCGTCTTGCCACGAAACTTCACATGAAGGCTTAGGGGACCGTTGTATGAATTTACAAGCCATAAAAATGGCATTGGCACGGCAGAAATATGAAGATGTGCTTGAACCCACCTACCACTCGATCGATCCACGGCTTGCGCATCCCGTCTCTCCGGTCGGCTAAGTGCCGCACGCTCGTTTCGTGGTTTGACATAGGCATACGTAGTGTGCTCCCAGTCTAAGATCGGATTAGATCGAGGGTTTTGGAAGTAGGACCCGTAGCAGGATCGACAGCACGCAGAGGGGATCGGGTCGATCCCCAGCTTACGCATCCTGCCTCTCTGGTCGGTTGAGTGCCCGTACGCTCGTTTTGTAGGTTGACTTAGGCATACAGAGTTCATCCCCAGTCTAAGCATACGAAGTTCATTCCTAGTATAAGATCAGATTAGATCAAGGGTTGTGACAGCAGGGCCAGCAGCAAGATTGGTAGCACACAGGGGGGAACCGGGTCGATCCCCAGCTTACGCATTCTGCCTCTCTGACCGGTTGAGCACTTGTACGCTCGTTTCATGGGTTAGCTTAGGCATACGGAGTTCATTCCATGTCTAAGCCCCAGCCGGACCGAGGGTTGTGGCAGCAGGACCGACAGCCCGCAGAGGGGGATCGGGCCGATCTCGGCTTGTGTATTATGCCTCTTCGATTGGCTCAGTGCCCGTACACTCGTTTCATGGGTTGACTTAGGCAGACGGAGTTCATTCCCAGTCTAAGCATACAGAGTTCATTCCCAGTCTAAGATCGAACTGACAGTAGCACTCAGAGGGGGACCGGGCTGATCCTCGACTTGCACTTCCTGCCTCTCCGATCGGTTGAGCACCGACATGCTCTTTTCATGGGTTGACTTAGGCATACGAAGTTCATTCCCGATCAAAGCCCCAACCTAACCGAGGAACCCACAACGGGATCAATAGCACGCAGAGGGGGATCGGGCTGACTCTCGACTTACGCATTCTGGCTCTCCGATCGGTTGAGCGCTCGTACGCTCGTTTCATGGGTTGACTTAGGCATACGTAGTGCATTCTCGGTCTCAACCAACCAAGGGTGAGAAGCTATCAACGGCGTTTGGGGTAACAATCGAGGGGGACCAGCCGCAGGATCCTTGGTCGGCTCGCACATCCCACCCCCAACGACCAGTTTGGTGCCCACACACTCATTTTGGGGGCCGATCGGGGCTCGGTATGTGCTGATGATGGTTGAGGCAACCGCCCGCACCAGGGGCCACCTTGTGCCGATAGTGGTCGAGGCAATTGCCTGTACCAGGTCCCAGCTTATACCGATAGTGGTCGAGGCAAGTGCCCATACCAAAGGGCAGCCTGTGCTAATGATGGTTGATGCATGTGCCATTGCCACGCCCTGGGCGGGCGCGCCAGGCACATTAGGGGCACCAGTAGGTGAGCCAGAGGTTGAGGCCCGTAGACCAGGCATGTTGGCAGGTATTTGTGCACAAAGCCTAGCAAACGGGTTCAGAATGCCCACCTAACTTGCAGGCCAGCCCGTGAGACCAAGGCCTAGCATACAAGCTGCCCGTACCACATCTAAAAGGGCCCATGGTGTTGGACACACAAGAGAAGCTTCTGAAAGCAGGAAAGATCAGTAGGAGCATCCTGGAAGATTTGGTTGAGCCTAAAAATCAGGAGTTAGCATCTTGATTGATTGTAATCTGTATAATCCCTTGATTTTAGCCTTTATTCTAGGGATATTGCCATTAAGTGTAGCTGGAGCCTCAACTAGAAATAGAGGGCTGCTTCACCCTCATTTGTACACCATCAAACACTTCTATTTCAGTAAATACAAGAGCATTTCCAGAATTCTGCATTCTTATCCTGTTTCTCTTTAACTTGCGTAATCAGCCCTTCCCATTGTTCTAATGCCCGCACGCTTGTGTTTTAGGCTAACTTAGGCATAAAGGAAGAGATTCCAAGCCTAAAGTCGCACGGTTTCTAAGTCTATGGTTAGAGCCCGTGACAGTTGGTATCAGAGCAAGTTTGATTCTACGTGTTTGTGTTGTATAGGTTAGATCGTGATTGAGGAGATGGCATCCCAAAATGACATTGCTAGCCAACAACCAGAGGCCTAGGAACATGGGCATGAAAGAGGCAAGAAAGCTAGTTCTAGAGATATCTGGTCTACCATGGACGGTAGGCTGGCCAAGGTGGAGGTGACCATGGGCGACATGGAGGAGAAGCTTGAGGAAGTATAGACTCACATTGCATCGCTAGACTCCATAGGAAAGGAGATTCAAAGTGAGCTGGAAGCTGCTCTCAATAAAGGCATGGACGTGATCACCCAGAAGAATAAGGCCTTGGAGGCTGAAGTGCTGACCTTGCGTGATGGCATGGAGGCCATGCGCCAGCGAATGGAAGAGCTTACCAGTGAGTTCGTTGCTTGTAAGACTGCCATTGGGACTAAGCCTAAGGAGTTTAAGGGGACTAGGGCAGCCAAGAAAGTAGACAACTACCTTGGGGGTATGGAGCAGTACTTTCAGGCCATGGGCATGCAAGACGAGGCGATAAAGTAAGCACTGCTGCTACGTATCTCACTGATGTAACCTTATTGTGGTGGAAGCGTAGGTGTGATGATGTCAGGCATGGGAGCGCCAAGATTGGAACCTAGGTAAAGTTCCAAAAAGAGTTCAGAGAACAATTTTACCTAAAGTATGGCAATAATGAGGCGCAGGCAAAGTTACGCTAGCTTAGCCAGTAAGGAGACATAAGGGAGTATGTCCAAAAATTCTCTGAACTGGTGCTACAGATCTCGGATCTAGGCGAAAAGAACACCTTATTTGCTTTCATGGATGGGCTAAAGCCGTGGGTGATGGATGAGCTACAAAAGAGGGGAGTTCATGACTTGGCTAAAGCCATAAGTACTGCCGAGGCCTTGATAGAGTTCAAGCCTCTGAAGAAGTTCGAGTTTTCCAAGCTCAAGGGTAAGGGCAGGGACGATAGGGACCAGAAGAAGCAGTCCAAAGGGAAGGACCGTGATCGGGAGTCCAAGGATGGAGATCGAGACCGTTGGTGCACTGCAGTGGTGAGGACTGCTTGATCCTCGACTTTCGCATTCTGACTCTCCGGTCGGTTGAGCACCCGCACGCTCATTTCATGGGTTGACTTAGGCATACGTAGTGCATTCTCAGTCTCTACCAACCAAGGGTGAGAGGCTATCGACGGCATTTGGGGTAACAACTGAGGGGGACCAATAGCGGGATCTTTGGTCAGCTCACGCATCCCGCCCCTAGCAGTCGGTTTGGTGCCCGCATGCTCGTTTTAGGGGCCGATCGAGGCTCAGCATGTGCCTATGGTGGTCGAAGCAATCGTCCGTACCATGGTGCAGCATGTGCCGATGGTGTTTAATGCAACCGCCCGTATCAGAGGCCATCTTGTACCGATGGTGGTCAAGGCAATCGCTTGCACTAAGGGTCGGCATGTGTCGATGGTGATCGAGGCAACCGCACTCACTAAGGCCTAGCTTGTGCTGATGGCGGTCGATGCAAGTGCCCGTACCAAAGGGCAGCAGCACGCAGAGGGGGACCGGGTCAATCCTTGGCTTGCGCATCCTGCGTCTTCGATCGGCTGAGAGCTTGCACGCTCATTTCATGGGTTGACTTAGGCATACAGAGTTCATTCCCAGTCTAAGATCGGACCGACAGCAGCACACAGAGAGGGACTAGGTCGATCCACGGCTTGCACATCTTGCCCCTCCGATCGACTGAGCACCCGCACACTCGTTTCATGGGTTGACTTAGGCATACAGAGTTCATTCCCGGTCTAAGCCCCAACTGGATCGAGGGACCTGTAGTGGGCTTGACAGCACGCAGAGGGGGACCAGACCGATCCTCAACTTGCGCATCCTACCTCTCCGACCGACTAAGCACCCGCACACTCGTTTCATGGGTTGACTTAGGCATACGGAGTTCATTCCCAGTTTAAGCCCCAACCAAACCATGGGACCCGTAGTGGGATCAACAGCATGCAGAGAGGGATCGAGCTGATCCTCAGCTTACGCATTCTGGCTCTCCGACTGGCTGAACTCCCACACATTCGTTTCATGGGTTGACTTAGGCATACGTAATGCATTTTCAGTCTCGACCAACCAAGGGCCAGAGGCTATCGATAACATTTGGGGCAACAACCGAGGGGGACCAGCATGGGATCCTTGGTCTTCGGCTCATACATCCCGCCCCCATCGGTCGGTTAGGTGCTCGCACGCTCGTTTAGGGGTCGATTGAGGCTCGACATGTGTCGATAGTGGTCGAGGTAACCGCCCGCCCATGGCCCAGCATGTGCCGATGGTGTTCGATGCAACCGCCCACACCAGGGGCCATCTTGTGTAGATGGTGGTCGAGGCAACCGCTCGTACCAAGGCCCAACTTGTGTCGATGGTGGTCGAGGCAAGTGCCCGTACCAAAGGTAGCCTGTGCCGATGATGGTCGATGCATGTGCCATCATCATGCGCCATCATGTGCCATTGATGGTCAAGGCCTTGGCCGAAGTTTAATTTTGAGCCACGGTGCACATGCTGGGCTCGAGCATGTGCTGGTGCCACATTTTTTTCGCCCAGGGCACCATTGTCAGAGAACCTAACTAGCGGTATTCGAGGTTCTAGTGATTAGGGGGGCCGGCGGGTGTGCGCACATGATGTGCGATGGGTGCTGGTACTTGGTATATTGGCCCCCTATCCCTCATCAAACCTTGAGAACTCACACCCCTTTAAAGAGCATTTGAGATTTTATAGGTTTGCTCCCAGTAGCCATTAAAGTGTCTGAAATGGGGACATTTTTTTCAAACAGTCACAAAATCTTCTCCACTTCGAGTTTCTAGCTGAATTGTTTTGTGCGACCTAACAAAAATACAAGGATCACGTCTGCCAAATTTGGGGCCAAAACTCCTTCTAAAAAAATTTTAAAAAATCTCGAATCGCAAAATGTTTCGAAAATCATGAAAAATAAAAAACGGGTTGTCCTGCCATGAAACTTCACATGAAGGCTTAGGGGACCATTGTATGAATTTACAAGCCATAAAAATGGCATTGGCATGGTAGAAATATGAAGATGTGCCTGAACCCACCTACCACTCGATCGATCCACGGCTTGCACATCCCGCCTCTCCGGCCGGCTAAGTGCCCGCACGCTCACTTCCTGGGTTGACTTAGTTATACGTAGTGCGCTTCCAGTCTAAGATTGAACCAGACTGAGGGTTGCAGTAGCAAGACTCGTAACGGGATCGATAGCACGCAGAAGGGATCGGGTCGATCCCCGGCTTGCACATCCTGCCTCTCTGGCCGATTGATCACCCACACGCTCGTTTCGTGCGTTGACTTAAGTATATGGAGTTCATCCCCAGTCTAAGCATACGGAGTTCATTCCCAGTCTAAGATCGGACAAGACCGAGGGTTGCAGCAGTAGGACCAGCAACAGGATCGACAGCCCACAAGAGGGGACTGAGCCGATCCTTGGCTTGCGCATTCTACCTCTCCGGCCAGCTGAGCCCACGCATGCTTGTTTCGTGGGTTGGCTTACGCATACGGAGTTCATTCCATGTCTAAGCCCTAGCTGGACCGAAGGTTGTGGCAGCGGGACCGATAGCACGCAGAGGGGGATCGAGTCGATCCCTGACTTGTGCATTACGCCTCTCCGGTCGGCTCAGGACCCGTACGTTTATTTCATGGGTTGACTTAGGCATACGGAGTTCGTTCCCCGTTTAAGCATACAGAGTTCATTCCTAGTCTAAGATCGGACTGACAGCAGAACGCAGAGGTGGATCGAGTTGATCCTTGGCTTGCGTATCCTACCTCTCTGGTCGACTGACCCGTAATGGGATCGGTAGCACGCAGAGGGGGACCGGGACAATCCTCAGCTTACGCATTCTGTCTCTCTGTCCAGCTGAGCACCCGCAAGCTCATTTCATGGGTTGACTTAGGCATACGTAGTGCATTCTCGATCTCAACCAACCAAGGGCTAGAGGCTATCGACGGCGTTTAGGGCAACAACCGAGGGGGACCAACAGCGGGATCCTTGGTCGGCTCAAGCATCCCGCCCTTAGCGGTTGGTTCGATGCTTGCACACTCATTTTAGGGGTCAACCGAGGCTGGGCATGTGCCAATGGTGGTCTAGGCAACCGCTTGCACCACGACCCAGCATGTGCTGATGGTGTTCGATGCAACCGCCCGTACCAGGGACCAGCTTGTGCCGATAGTGGTCAAGGCAAGTACCCGTACCAAAAGGCAGCCTGTGCCGATGATGGTCGATGCATGAGCCATCACCATGCGCTATCATGTGCCATTGATGGTCGAGGCCTTGGCCAAAGTTCGATTTTGAGCCACGGTGCACATGTTGGGCTCGGGCATGCAACAACCGAGGGGGACCAGCAACGAGATCCTTGGTCAGCTCATGCATCCCAACCCCAGTGATCGGTTCGGTGCTCGTATGCTTGTTTCAGGGGCCGACTGGGGCTCGACATGTGCCGATGGTAGTCGAGGCAATCGCTCGCACCATGGCCCAGCATGTGCCGATGGTGTTCGAAGCAACCGCCCACACCAAGGGCCATCTTGTGCTGATGGTGGTCGAGCCAATCACCCGTACTAAGGGTCAACATGTGCCGATGGTGATTGAGGTGACCGCCCACACCAGGGCCCAGCTTGTGCCGATGGCGGTTGACGCAAGTGCCCGTACCAAAGGGCAGCCTGTGCCAATGATGGTCGATACATGTGCCATCACCATGCACCATCATGTGCCATTGATGGTCGAGGCCTTGGCCGAAGTTTGATTTTGGGCCACGGTGCACATGCTGGGCTCGGGCATATGCTAGTGCCACATTTTTTTCGCCCGGGGCACCATCGCCAGAGCATCATCGGAACCTAACTGACGACATTAGGGTTCCAGCGATTGGGGGGGCCGAGGGGTGTGTGCACATGATGTGCGATGGGTGCTGGTACTTGGCCCTTATATTGGGCCCCTATCCCTCATCAAACCTTGAGAACTCACACCCGCTTAAAGAGCATTTGAGATTTTATAGATTTGCTCCCAGTAGCCATTAAAGTGTTTAAAATAGGGACATTTTTTTCAAACGGTCACAAAATCTTCTCCACTTTGAGTTTTTAGCTGAATTTGTTTTTGCGTGCCAACAAAAATACAAGTATCACATCTACCAAATTTGGGCCAAAACTCCTTCTAAAAAAATTTTAAAAAATCTCAAACTGTAAAAAGTTTGAAAAATCGAGAAAAATAGAAAACGGGTCGTCTTGCCACGAAACTTCACATGAAGGCTTAGGGGACCATTGTATGAATTTACAAGCCATAAAAATGGAATTGCCATGATAGAAATATGAAGATGTGCTTGAACCCACCTACCACTCGATCGATCCACGGCTTGCGCATCCTGCCTCTCCGATCGGCTAAGTGCCCGCACGCTCATTTCGTGGGTTAACTTAGGCATCCGTAGTGTGCTCCCAGCCTAAGATCAGACCGGACCAAGGGTTGTAGCAGCAGGACCTGTAGCAGAATCGACAGGAAGCAGAGGGGATCGGGTCGATCCCCTGCTTGCGCATCCTGCCTCTCTGGCCGTCTGAGCGCACGCACGCTCGTTTCGTGGGTTGACTTAGGCATATGGAGTTCATCCCCAGTCTAAGCATACAGAGTTCATTCCCAGTCTAAGATCAGACCGGATCGAGGTTTGTGGTAGCAAGACTAGCAGCAGGATCGACAGCACGCAGGAGGGACTGGGTCGATCCCCGACTTACGCATTCTGCCTCTCCGATTGGCTGAGCGCCCGCACACTCGTTTCATGGGTTGGCTTAGGCATACGGAGTTCATTCCATGTCTAAGCCCCAGTCAGACCAAGGGTTGTGGTAGCGGGACCGGCAGCACGCAGAGGAGAACTAGGTTGACCCCCGACTTGCACATTATGCCTCTCCGGTCGGCTCAGCGCCTGCACGCTCATTTCGTGGGTTGACTTAGGCATACGGAGTTCATTCCCAGTCTAAGCATATGGAGTTCATTCCCAGTCTAAGATCGGACTGACAGTGGGATCGGCAGTAGCATGCAGAGGGGGACCTAGTCGATCCTCAGCTTGCACATCTTGCCTCTCCGACCGGTTGAGCACCCGCACGCTCATTTTGTGGGTTGACTTAGGCATACAGAGTTCATTCCCGGTCTAACACCCAACCAGACAGAGGGACCCGCAGTATGATCGACAGCACACAGAGGGGGATCGGGCTGATCTTCGACTTGTGCATTTTGGCTCTCTGATCGGTTGAGTGCTCATATACTCATTTCATTGGTTGACTTAGGCATACATAGCGTATTCCCGGTCTCGACCAACCAAGGGCCAGAGGCTATTGATGGTGTTTGGGGCAACAACCGTGGGGGACCAGCGATGGGATCCTTGGTCAGCTCACGCATCCCACCCCCAGTGGTAGGTTCGATGCCCGTACACTCATTTCGAGGGTCAATCGAGGCTCGGCATGTGCCGATGGTGGTCGAGGCAACCGCCCGTACCACAGCCCAGCATGTGCCGATGGTGTTTGATGCAACCGCCCACACTAGGGGCCATCTTGTGCCGATAGTGATCGAGGTAATCACCCACAGCAAGGGTCGGCATGTGTCGATGGTGATCGAGGCAACTGCCCGCACCAGGGCCCATGTTATGATGATGGCGGTCGAGGTAAGTGCCCGTACCAAATGGCAGCCTATGTCGATGATGGTCGATGCATGTGGCATCACCATGTGCCATCAGGTACCATTCATGCTCGAGGCCTTGGCTGAAGTTTGATTTTGAGCCACGGTGCACATGCTGGGATCAAGCATGTGCTGGTGCCACGTTTTTTTCGCTCGGGGCACCATCACCGGAGGATCGCCAGAGAACTTAAAGGGCGGCATTGGAGGTTCCGACGATTGGGGGGGCCGACGGGTGTGCGCACATGATGTGCGATGGGTGCTGGTACTTGGGCCTTATATTGGCCCCCTATCCCTCATCAAACCTCGAGAACTCACACCCCTTTAAAGAGCATTTGAGATTTTATAGGTTTGCTCCCAGTAGCCATTAAAGTGTCTAAAATGGGGACATTTTTTTCAAACGGTCACAAAATCTTCTCCACTTCGATTTTTTAGCTGAATTTTTTTTGTGCATGCCAACAAAAATACAAGGATCATGTCTACCAAATTTGGGGCCAAAAGTCCTTCTAAAAAAATTTTAAAAAATCCCGAACTGTAAAAAGTTTCAAAAATCATGAAAAATAAAAAACGGGTCGTCTTGCCACGAAACTTCACATGAAGGCTTAGGGGACCATTGTATGAATTTACAAGCCATAAAAATGGCATTGGAATGGCAGAAATATGAAGATGTGCCTGAACCCACCTACCACTTGATGGATCCACGGCTTGCGCATCCCGCCTCTTCGGCCGGCTAAGTGCCCGTACGCTTGTTTTGTGGGTTGACTTAGGCACACATAGTGTGCTCCCAGTCTAAGATCAGACTGGACCGAAGGTTATGGTAGCAAGACCCGCGGCAGGATCAGTAACACGCAGAGGGGATGGGGTCGATCCTCGACTTGAGCATCCAGCCTCTCTGACCGATTGAACGTTCGCACGCTCGTTTTGTGGGTTGACTTAGGCATAAGAAGTTCATCCCCAGTCTAAGCATAAGGAGTTCATTCCTAGTCTAAGATCGGATCAGAGCGAAGGTTACGGTAGTAGGACCAGCAGCAGGATCGGTGGCATGCAGGAGGGGACTAGGTCGATCCCTGGCTTACGCATTCTGCATCTCCGGTCGGCTGAGCGCCCGTACGCTCGTTTAGTTGGTTGGCTTAGGCATACGGAGTTCATTCCATGTGTAAGCCCTAGTCGAACCGAGAGTTATGGCAGCGGGACCGACAGGATGCAGAGGGGGACCGAACTGATCCCCGGCTTGTGCATTATGCCTCTCCGATCGGCTCAGCACCTGCACGCTCGTTTTGTGGGTTGACTGAGGCTTACGGAGTTCATTCCCAGTCTAAGATCGAACCAGTAACGGGATCGACAATAGCACGCAGAGGGGGATCTGGCCAATCCTTGGCTTGTGCATCCTGCCTCTCCGACTGACTGAGTGCCCGCACGCTCGTTTCGTGGCTTGACTTATGCATACGGAGTTCATTCTTGGTCTAAGCCCCAACCTGACCAAGGGACCCGTAGTGGGATCGGCAGCTCGCAGAGAGGGATCGAGCCGATCCTCGGCTTACACATTCTGGCTCTACGACCAACTGAGTGCCCGCACGCTCATTTCATGGGTTGACTTAAGCATACGTAGTGCATTCCCGATCTCGACCAACCAAGGGCTAGAGGCTATCGACGGCGTTTGGGGTAACAACCGAGGGGGACCAGCAGCGAGATCCTTGTTCGGCTCATGCATCCCACCCCTAGTGGTCAGTTCAGTGCCTGCACACTCATTTTTAGGGCCGATCGAGGCTCGGCATGTGACAATGGTGGTCGAGGCAACCGCCCTCACCACAGCCCAGCATGTGCCGATGGTGTTTGATGTAACCGGTTGCAACTAAGGGCCATCTTATGTCGATGGTGGTCGAGGCAATCGCTCGCACCAAGGGCCGGCATGTGTCAATGGTGATCGAGGCAACCGCCTGCACCAGGGCCCAGCTTGTGCTGATGGCGGTCGAGGCAAGTGCCAATACTAAAAGGTAGCCTGTGCCGATGATGGTCAATGCGTGTGGCATCACCATGAGCCTTCATGTACCATTGATGGTCCAAGCCTTAGCCGAACTTCGATTTTAAGCCACGGTGCACATGCTGGGCTCGGGCATGTACTGGTGCCACATTTTTTTTGCTCGGGGCACCATCACCGGAGCATCGTCGGAGAACCTAACCGGCGGCATTGGGGGTTCCAACGATTGGGGGGGCCGAGTGGTGTGCGCACATGATGTGCAATGGGTGTTGGTACTTGGCCCTTATATTCGCCCCCTATCCCTCATCAAACCTCGAGAACTCACACCCCCTTAAAGAGCATTTGAGATTTTATAGGTTTGCTCCCAGTAGCCATTAAAGTGTCTGAAATGGGGACATTTTTTTCAAATGGTCACAAAATCTTTTCCACTTCGAATTTTTACCTGAATTTTTTGTGCCTGCCAACAAAAATACAAGGATCACCTCTACCAAATTTGGGGCCAAAACTCCTTCTAAAAAAATTTTAAAAAATCCTGAACCGCAAAAAGTTTCAAAAATCATGAAAAATAGAAAACGGGTCGTCTTGCCACAAAACTTCACATGAAGGCTTAAGGGACCATTACATGAATTTACAAAGCCATAAAAATGGCATTGGCATGATAAAAATATGAAGATGTGCCTGAACCCACCTACCACTCGATCGATCAACGGCTTAAGCATCCTGCCTCTCCGGTCGGATAAGTGCCTGCACGCTCGTTTTGTGGGTTGACTTAGTCATATGTAGTGCGCTCGCAGTCTAAGATCGGACCAGACCGAGGGTTGCGGTAGTAGTACATGCAATGGGATCAGCAGCAAGCAGAGGGGACCGGGTCGATCCCTAGCTTACGCATCCTGCCTCTTTAGCCGGCTGAGCGCCCGTACGCTCGTTTCGTGGGTTGACTTAGGCATACGGAGTTCATTCCTACTCTAAGATCGGACCGGACCGAGGGTTATGACAGCAGGACCAGCAATAGGATCGACAGAATGCAGGGGGGACCAGACCGATCTTCGGCTTGCGCATTTTGCCTCTTCGACCGGCTAAGCGCCTGCAAGCTCGTTTTGTGGGTTGGCTTAGGCATACGGAGTTCATTCCATGTCTAAGCCCTAGTCGGACCGAGGGTTATGACAGTGGGAACGACAGCACGTAGAGAGGGATCGGGCCGATCCCTGGCTTATGCATGATACGTCTCCTGCCGACTCAGTGCTCGCACGCTTGTTTCGTGGGTTGACTTAGGCATATGGAATTCATTCCCAGTCTAAGCATGCAGAGTTCATTCCTAGTCTAAGATCGAACCGATAGCGGGATCGACAGCAGCACGCAGAGGGGGATCGGGTCGATCCTCGGCTTGCCTATCCGGCCTCTTTGATCGACTGAGCGCTCGCACACTCATTTCATGGGTTGACTTAGGCATACAGAGTTCACTCCCATTCTAACCCCCAATCGGACTGAGGGACCCACAGCGGGATCGGCTACACGCAGAGGGGGATCAGGCCATTCCTCAACTTGCGCATTCTGGCTCTCCAGCTGACTAAGCGCCCGCACTCTCATTTTATGGGTTGACTTAGGCATACGTAGTGCATTCTCCGTCTCGACCAACCAAGGGCCAGAGGCTATCGACGGCGTTTGGGGCAACAACCGAAGGGGACCAGCAGTGGGACCTTTGGTCGACTTGGCATCCCACCCCCAGTGGTCAGTTCAGTGCTCGCAAGCTCGTTTCGAGGGCCGATCGGGGCTCGGCATGAACCGATGGTGGTCGAGCCAACCGCCCGCACCATGACCCATCATGTACCGATGGTGTTCGATGCAACCGCCCGTAGCAGGGGTCATCTTGTGCCGATGGTGGTCGACGCAATCGCCCGTAGCAAGGGCCGGCATGTGTCGATGGTGATCGAGGCAACCACCCATACCAGGGCCCAGCTTATGCCAGTGGCGGTCGAGGCAAGTGCCCGTACCAAAGGGCAGCCTGTGCCGATGATGGTCGATGCATGTGCCATTACCGTGCACCATCATGTGCCATTAATAGTCGAGGCCTTGGCCGAAGTTTGATTTTGAGCCATGGTGTACATGCTGGGCTTGGGCATGTGCTGGTGCCATATTTTTTTCGCCCGAGGCACCATCGCCGGAGCATCACTGGAGAACCTAACCGGCGACATTGGGCTTCCGATGATTGGGGGGTCGGGGGGTGTGCGCACATGATGTGTGATGGATGCTGGTACTTGGCCCTTATATTGGCCCCCTGTCCCTCATCAAACCCCGAGAACTAACACCTCTTTAAAGAGCAATTGAGATTTTATAAGTTTGCTCCCAGAGCCATTAAACTGTCTGGAATGGAGACATTGTTTTCAAACGGTCACAAAATCTTCTCCGGCTTGCGCATTCTGCCTCTCCCCGGCTTGCGCATTCTGCCTCTCCAACCGGCTGAGCCCCCACACGCTCGTTTCGTGGGTTCAGCGCCCGCACACTCATTTCATGGGTTGACTTAGGCATACGGAGTTCATTCCTAGTCTAAGCATATGGAGTTCATTCCCATTCTAAGATCGGACTGGTGGTAGGATCGGCAGCAGCACGAAGAGGGGGATTGAACCGATCCTTGGCTTGCGCATCTTGCCTCTCCGATCGGTTGAGCGCCTGCACGATCGTTTCATGGGTTGACTTAGGCATACGGAGTTCATTCCCGATCTAAGCCCTAACCAGACCAGGGGACGCGCAGCGGGATCGATAGCTCGTAGAGGGGGACCGGGCCGATCCTCGACATGTGCATTTTGGCTCTTTGGTTGGCTGAACGCCTGTACGTTTGGTTCATTGGTTGACTTAGGCATACGTAGTGCATTCCCAGTCTTGACCAACTAAGGGCCAGAGACTATCGACGATGTTTGGGGCAACAACTGAGGGGGACCGATAGCAGGATCCTTGGTCGACTCACGTATCCCACCCCCAGGGGTCGGTTTGGTGCTCACACACTTATTTCGGGGGTCAACCAGGGCTCGACATGTGTCGATGGTGGTCAAGGCAACCGCTCACACCACAGCCCAGGGCCCAGCTTGTGCCAATGCCAGTCGAAGCAAGTGCCAGTACCAAGGGTCGGCATGTGCCGATGGTGATCGAGGCAACCGGTCTTACTAGGGCCCAGCTTGTGCTGATGACAGTTGAGGCAAGTGCCCGTACCAAAGGGCATCCTGTGCCGTTGATGGTCGATGCATGTGCCATCACCATGCACCATCATGTGCCATTGATGGTTGAGGCCTTGGTCGAAGTTCTATTTTGAGCCACGGTGCACATGCTGGGCTTGAGCATGTGTTTGCGCCACATTTTTTTCGCTGGGGCACCATCGTCGGTGCATCGTCGGAGAACCTAACCAACGACATTAGGGGTTCAGGCGATTGGAGGGCCGGGGGGTGTGTGCACATGATGTGCGATGGGTGCTAGTACTTGGCCCTTATATTGGCCCCCTATCCCTCATCAAACCTCGAGAACTCACACCCCCTTAAAGAGCATTTGAGATTTTATAGGTTTGCTCCCAATAGCCATTAAAGTGTCTGAAATGTGGACATTTTTTTCAAACGATCACAAAATCTTCTCCACTTCGAGTTTTTACCTGAATTTGTTTGTGCGTGCCAACAAAAATACAAGGATCATGTCTACCAAATTTAGGGCCGAAACTGCTTCTAAAAAAATTTTAAAAAATCTCGAACCAAAAAAAGTTTTGACAATCATGAAAAATAGAAAATAGGTCGTCTTGCCACGAAACTTCACATGAAGGCTGAGGGGACCATTGTATGAATTTACAAGCCATAAAAATGGCATTGGCATGGCAGAAATATGAAGATGTGCCTGAACCCACCTACCACTCGATCGATCCACGGCTTGCGCATCCCATCTCTCTGGTCGGCTAAGTGCTCGCATGCTCGTTTCATGGGTTCACTTAGGCATACGTAGTGCGCTCCCAGTCTAAGATCAGACCAGACCAAGGGTTATGGCAGCAGAACCCATAGTGGGATCGACAGCACACAGAGGGGACCGCGTCGATCCCCGACTTGCGCATACTGCTTCTCTGGCCGGCTGAGCGCCCGTACGCTCGTTTTATGGGTTGACTTAGGCATACAGAGTTCATCCCTAGTCTAAGCATACGGAGTTCATTCCCAGTCTAAGATCGGACCGGACCGAGGGTTACGACAGTAGGACCAGCAGCAGGATTGACAGCATGCAGGAGGGACGGGGCCGATGCTTGATTTACGCATTCTGCCTCTCCAGCCGGTTGAGCGATCGTACACTCGTTTCGTGGGTTGGCTTAGGCATGTCGAGTTCATTCCATGTCAAAGCCCCAGTCAGACCGAGGGTTGTGGTAGCGGGATCGATAGCACGCAGAGGGGGACTGAGTCGATCACCGGCTTGCGCATTATGCCTCTCTGGTCAGCTCAGCACCCACACGCTTGTTGTGTGGGTTGACTTAGGCATACGGAGTTCATTCCCAATCTAAGCATACGGAGTTCATTCCCAGTCTAACATCAGACCGGCAGCGAGATCGGTAGCAGCACGTAGAGGGGGACCTGGCCCACCCTCGACTTACCTATCCTGCCTCTCCGATCGGCTGAGCGCCAACACGCTTGTTTCGTGGGTTGACTTAGGCATACAGAGTTGATTCTCGGTCTAAGCCCTAATCGGATCGAGGGACCCGCAGCGGGATCGACAGCACGTAGAGGGAGATCGAGTCGATTCTCAGCTTGTGCATCCTACCTCTCTGATCGATTGAGTGCCTACACACTCATTTTGTGGGTTGACTTAGGCATACGGAGTTCATTCCCAGTCTAAGCCCCCACCGGACAAAGGGACCCACAGTGGGATCGACAGCAACTGAGGGGGACCAGCAACAGGATCCTTGGTCGACTCGTGCATCACCCCCCCAACAGTCGGTTTGGTGATTGCACGCTCATTTTGGGGGTCGACTGGGGCTCGACATGTGTCGATGGTGGTTGAGGCAATCGCCTGCACCACAACCCAACATGTGCCGATGGTGTTCGATGCAAATGCCCACACCAAGGACCATCTTATGCCAATGGTGGTCAAGGCAATTGCCCACACCAAGGGCCGACATGTGACAATGATGATCGAGGCAATCACCCGCACCAAGGCCCAGCTTGTGCCGATGGCGGTCAAGGCAAGTGCCCGTACCAAAGGGTAGCCTATGCCAATGATGGTCGATGCATGTGCCATCACAATGCACCATCATGTGCCATTGATGGTCGAGGCCTTGGCCGAAGTTTGATTTTGAGCCACGGTGCACATGCTAGGCTCGGGCATGCACTGGTGCCACATTTTTTTCGTCCGGGGCACCATCGCCGGAGCATCACCAGAGAACGTAATCGACGGCATTGAGGGTTCCGATGATTGGGGGGCCGGGGGTGTGCGCACATTATGTGCGATGGGTGCTGGTACTTGGCCATTATATTGGCCCCCTATCCCTCATCAAACCTTGAGAACTCACACCCCCTTAAAGAGCATTGATATTTTATAGGTTTGCTCAGCCATTAAAGTGTCTGAAATGGGGACTTTTTTTCAAACGGCAATGAAATCTTCTCCACTTTGAGTTTTTAGCTGAATTTTTTTGTGCATGCCAACCAAAATACAAGGATCATGTCTACCAAATTTGGGGCCAAAAATCCTTCAAAAAGAATTTTAAAAATCTCGAACCGTAAAAAGTTTTAAAAATCATGAAAAATAGAAAACGGGTCGTCTTGCCACGAAACCTCACATGAAGGCTTAGGGGACCATTGTATGAATTTACAAGCCATAAAAATGGCATTGGCACGGTAGAAATATAAAGATGTGCCTGAACCCACCTACCACTCGATCGATCCATGGCTTGCGCATCTCGCCTCTCCAGCTGATTAAGTGCTCGCATGCTCGTTTCGTGGGTTTACTTAGGCATACGTAGTTCACTCCCAGTCTAAGATCGGACCGAACCAAGGATTGCAGTAGGAAGACCCGTAGCGGGATTAATAGCATGCAGAGGGGACCTAGTCAATCCCTGGGTTACGCATCCTACCTCTCTGGCCGGTTGAGTGCCCGTACGTTCGTTTCATGGGTTGACTTAGGCATACGGAGTTCATCCCTAGTCTAAGCATACGGAGTTCATTCCTAGTCTAAGATCAGACCGGACTGAGGGTTGCAGCAGTAGGATCGATAGCATGGAAGGGGGACTGGGTCGATCCTCGACTTGCAGATTCTGCCTCTCCGGCCGGCTGAGCGCCCGCATGCTCATTTCGTGGGTTGGCTTAAGCATATGGAGTTCATTGCATGTCTAAGCCCTAGCCGAACCGAGAGTTGTGGCAGCAGGACTGACAACACGCAGATGGGGACTTGGCCGATCCCCAGCTTGTGCATTATACCTCTCCGGTTGGCTTAGTGCTCGAACGCTCATTTTGTGGGCTGACTTAGGCATATAGAGTTCATTCTCAGTCTAAGATCGAACCGACAACAGGATTGACAGTAGCACGCAGAGGGGGATTGGGTTGATCTTCGACTTACGCATCCTGTCTCTCTGGTCAGCTAAGCTCACGCACACTCATTTCATGGGTTGACTTAAGCATACGGAGATCATTCTCGATCTAAGCCCCAACCAAACTAAGGGACTTGCAGTGAGATAAGCAGCACGCAGAGGGGGACTGGGTCGATCATTGGCTTGTGCATTCTGGCTCTTCAGTCGGCTGAGCGCCTGCACGCTCATTTCATGGGTTGACTTAGGCATACGTAGTGCATTCCCGATCTCAACCAACCAAGGGCCAGAGGCTATCGACGTCGTTTGGGGTAATAACCGAGGGGGACCAGCAGCGGATCCTTGGTCGGCTCGAGCATCCCGCCTCTAGCGGTCAGTTCGATGCTCGCACGCTCATTTTGGAGGTCAACCAAGGCTCGGCATGTGCCGATGGTCGTCGAGGCAACCGCCCACACCAGGGCCCAGCTTGTGTCTATGGTGGTCAAGGCAAGTGCCCGTACCAAAAGGTAGCCTGTGATGGTCGATGCATGTGCCATCACCATGCGCCATCATGTGCCATTGATGATCGAGGCCTTGGCCAAAGTTTGATTTTGAGCCATGGTGCACATGCTGGGCTCGAGCATGTGCTGGTGCCACATTTTTTTTGCCCGGGCACCTTCACCGGAGAACCTAACCGGTGGCATTGGGGGTTCCTGGGATTGGGGGGGCTAAGGGGTGTGTGCACATGATGTGCGATGGGTGCTGGTACTTGGCCCTTATATTGGCCCCCTATCCCTCATCAAACCTTGAGAACTCACACCCCCTTAAAGAGCATTTGAGATTTTATAGGTTTGCTCCCAGTAGCAATTAAAGTGTCTGAAATGGGGACATTTTTTTCAAACGGTCACAAAATCTTCTCCGCTTCGAGTTTTTAGCTGAATTTTTTGTACATTCCAACAAAAAAAACAAGGATCATGTCTACCAAATTTGGGCCCAAAACATCTTCTAAAAAGATTTTAAAAAATCTCGAACCGTAAAAAGTTTTAAAAATCACAAAAAATAGAAAATGGGTCGTCTTGCCACGAAACTTCACATGAAGGCTTAGGGGACCAATGTATGAATTTACAAGCCATAAAAATGGCTTTTGCATGGTAGAAATATGAAGATGTGCTTGATCCCACCTACCACTCGATCGATCCACGGCTTGCACATCTCGCCTCTCCGACCGGCTAACTGCCCGCACGCTCATTTCATGGGTTGACTTAGGCAAATGTAGTGCGCTCCAAGTCTAAGATTGAACCGGATCGAGGGTTGCGATAGCAAGACCTGTAGCGGGATCGGCAGCACGCAGAGGGGACCTGGTCGATCCTCAACTTGTGCATCCTACCTCTCTAGCCGGCTGAGCACCCGCATGCTCGTTTCATGGGTTGACATAGGCATACGGAGTTCATCCTCAGTCTAAGCATACGGAGTGCATTCCCAGTCTAAGATTGGACCGGACCGAGGGTTGCGGTAGCAGGAGCAACAGTAGGATCGACAGCTCACAGGGGGGATCGGATCGATCCTTGACTTACGGATTCTGCCTCTCCGACTGGCTAAGCACCCGTACGCTCGTTTGGTGGGTTGGCTTAGGCATACGGAGTTCATTCCATGTCTAAGGCCCAGTCAGACCGAGGGTTGTGGCAGCGGGATCGACAGCACGTAGAGGGGGACCGGGTCAATCCACGGCTTACGCATTATGCCTCTCCGACCATCTCAGCACCCGTACGCTCATTTCGCGGGTTGATTTAGGCATACGGAGTTCATACCCAGTCTAAGCATACGGAGTTGATTCCCAGTCTAAGATCGAACCGAAAGTAGCACGTAGAGGGGGATCAGGCCGATCCTTGGCTTGCGCATCCTACCTCTTCGGCCGACTGAGCACCCGCACGCTCGTTTCATGGGTTGATTCAGGCATACGGAGTTCATTCTTGGTCTAAGCCCCAACTGGACCGAGGGACCCACAGCAGGATCGGTAGCACGCAGAGGGGGATCGGGCCGATCCTCATCTTGCGCATTCTGGCTCTTCGACCGGCTGTGCGCCCGCACCCTCATTTCGTGGGTTGACTTAGGCATACGGAGTTCATCCCTAGTCTAAGGATACGGAGCTCATTCCCAATCTAAGATCGGATCGGCTCGATTCTCGGCTTGTGCATTCTAGCTCTCCGACCGGTTGAGCGCCCGCACGCTCGTTCCATAGGTTGACTTAGGCATAGGTAGTGCATTCTCGATCTCGACCAACCAAGGGCTAGAGGCTATCGACGGCATTTGGGCCAACAATTGAGGGGGACCAGCAGCGGGATCCTTGGTCGCCTCGTGCATCCCGCCCCCAACAGTCGGTTCGGTGCTAGCGTGCTTGTTTTGGGGGCTGACCGGGGCTCTGTATGTGCCGATGGTGGTTGAGGCAACCGCCCATACCATGGCCCAGCATGTGCCGATGGTGTTCGATGCAACCACCCGCACCAGGGGCCATCTTGTGTCGATGGTGGTCGACGCAACCGCCTGCACCAGGGCCCATCTTATGCCGATGGCGGTCGAGGCAAGTGCCCGTACAAAGGGCGGCCTGTGCCGATGATGGTCGATGCATGTGCCATCACCATGCAGCATCATGTGCCATTGATGGTTGAGGCCTTGGCCGAAGTTTGATTTTGAGCCACGATTCACATGTTGGGCTCGGGCATGTGCTGGTGCCACATTTTTTTCACCAGGGGCACCATTGTCGGAGCATCGTCGGAGAACCTGACCGGCGTCATTTGGGTTCCGGCGATTGGGGGGGACGGGGGGTGTGCGCACATGATGTGCGATGGGTGCTGGTACTTGGCTCTTATATTGGCCCCCTATCCCTCATCAAACCTTGAGAACTCATACCCCCTTAAAGAGCATTTGAGATTTTATAGGTTTGCTCCCAGTAGCCATTCAAGTGTCTAGAATGGGGACATTTTTTTCAAACGGTCACAAAATCTTCTCCACTTTGATTTTTTAGCTGAATGTTTTTATGCATGCCAAAAAAAATACAAGGATCATGTCTACCAAATTTGGGGCCAAAACTCCTTCTAAAAAAATTTTAAAAAATCTCGAACCGTAAAAAGTTTCAAAAATCATGAAAAATAGAAAACGGGTCGTCTTGCCACGAAACTTCACATGAAAGCTTAGGGGACCATTGTATGAATTTACAAGCCATAAAAATGGCATTGGCACGGCAGAAATTTGAAGATGTGCCTGAACTCACCTATCACTCGATCGATCCACAGCTTGCTCATCCCGCCTCTTTGGTCGGCTAAATGCCCGCATGCTTGCTACATGGGTTGACTTAGGCATATGTAGTGCGCTCCCAGTCTAAGATGGGATCAGACCGAGGGTTGTGGTAGCAGGACCCGTAGCGGGATTGATAGCACGCAGAGGGGACCAGGTCAATCCTCGACTTACGCATCCTACCTCTCTGATTGGCTGAGCCCCCGTACGCTCGTTTCATGGGTTGACTTAGGCATACGGAGTTCATCCCCATTCTAAGCATACGGAGTTCATTCCCAGTCTAAGATCAAACTAGATGGAGGGTTGCGATTGCAGGACCAGCAGCAGGATCGACAGCACGTAAGAGGGATCGAGTCGATCCCCGGCTTGCGCATTCTGCCTCTCCGATCGGATGAGCCCCCGGACGCTCGTTTCATGGGTTGGCTTAGGTATACGGAGTTCATTCCATGTCTAAGCCCCAACGGGACTAAGGGTTGTGGCAGCGGGACCGGCAGCATGCATAAGGGGATCGGGCCAATCCCCGATTTACGCATTATGCCTCTCCGACCTACTCAGTGCCCGCACGCTCGTTTCGTGGGTTAACTTAGGCATACAGAGTTCTTTTCCAATCTAAGACCGGACCAGCAATAGCACGCAGAGGGGGACCAAGCCGATCCTCGGCTTACGCATCTTGCCTCTCCGACCGGCTGAACGCCCGCACGCTCATTTTGTGGGCTGACTTAGGCATACTGAGTTCATTCTCGGACTAAGCCCCAACCGAATCGAGGGACCCGCAGCGGGATCGATAGCATGCAGAGGAGGAGTGGGTTGATCCTCGACTTGTGCATTCTGGCTCTCCGGTCAGCTGAGTGCCCACACGCTCATTTCATGGGTTGACTTAAGCATACATAGTGCATTCCTGGTCTCGACCAACCAAGGGCCAAAGGCTATCAACGGCGTTTTGGGCAACAATTGAGGGGGATCAGGTCGATTCTCGACTTGTGCATTCTGGCTCTCTGGCCAGTTGAGCGCCCGCACGCTCGTTTCATGGGTTGACTTAGGCATACGTAGTACATTCTCAGTCTCAACCAACCAAGGGCCAGAGGCTATAGACGGTGTTTGGGGCAACAACCGAGGGGGACCAACAGCAGGACCCTTGGTCAGCTCACGCATCTTACCCCCAACGTTCGATTCAGTGCTCGTGTGCTTATTTCGGGGGTCGACTAGGGCTCTGCATGTGCCAATGGTGGTCGAGGGAACCGCCCACACCACAGCCCAGCATGTGCCGATGGTGTTCGATGCAACCGCCCGCACGAAGGGCCATCTTGTGCCAATGGTGGTCGAGGCAACCGCCCACACCACGACCAGCATGTGTCGATGGTGTTTGATGCAACCGCCCACACCAAGGGCCATCTTGTGCCGATGGTGGTCGAGGCAACCATCCGCACCAAGGCCCAGTTTATGTCGATGGCGGTCGAGGCAAGTGCCCACACAAAGGGCAGCCTGTGCCGATGATGGTCAGTGCATGTGCCATCACCATGCACCATCATGTGCCATCACCATGCACCATCATGTGCCATTGATGGTCGAGGCCTTGGCCGAAGTTCGATTTTGAGCCACGATGCACATGTTGGGCTCAGGCATGTCCTGGTGCCACATTTTTTTCACCAGGGGCACCATCGCCAGAGCATCGTCGGAGAACCTAACCGGCGGCATGGGGGTTCCGACGATTAGGGGGGACGGGGGGTCTGTGCACATGATGTGCGATGGGTGCTGGTACTTGGCCCTTATATTGGCCCCCTATCCCTCATCAAACCTTGAGAACTCACACCCCCTTAAAGAGCATTTGAGATTTTCTGGGTTTGCTCCCAATAACCATTAAAGTGTTTGAACTGGGGACATTTTTTTCAAACGGTCACAAAATCTTCTCCACTTCGAGTTTTTACCTTAATTTGTTTGTGTGTGCCAACCAAATTACAAGGATCCAATCTACCAAATTTGGGGCCAAAACTCCTAAAAAAATTTAAAAAAATCCCGAATCGTAAAAAGTTTCAAAAATCATGAAAAATAGAAAATGGGTCATCTTGCCACGAAACTTCACATGAAGGCTTAGGGTACCATTGTATGAATTTACAAGCCATAAAAATGGCATTGGCACGGCAGAAATATGAAGATGTGCCTGAACCCACCTATCACTCGATCCATCAATAGCTTGCGCATCCCGCCTCTCCAGCCGACTAAGTGCCCGTACGCTCGTTACGTGGGTTGACTTAGGCATACGTAATGTGCTCCCAGTCTAAGATGGGACCGAACCGAGGGTTACGGTAGTAGGACCCGTAGCGGGATCGACAGTATGCAGAGGGGACCAGGTTAATCCCCTACTTTTGCATCCTACCTCTCTGGCTGGCTGAGCGCCCGCACGCTCGTTTCGTGGGTTGACTTAGGCATACGGAGTTCATCCCCAGTCTAAGTATACGGAGTTCATTCCCAGTCTAAGATCAAATCGGACCGAGGGTTGCGGTAGCAGGACCAGCAGTAGGATCCTTTGTCAGCTCACGCATCTTACCCCTAGCGATCGGTTCGGTGCCTGCACACTCATTTCGGGGGTCGATCGAGGCTCGGCATGTGCCGATGGTGGTCGAGGCAGCCGCCCGCACCATCGCCCAGCATGTGCCGATGGTGTTTGATGCAACCGCCCACACCAGGGGCTATCTTGTGCTGATGGTGGTTGAAGCAATCGCCCGCACCAAGGGCCGACATGTACCGATGGTGATCGAGGCAACTGCCCGCACCAGATCCTAGCTTGTGTCAATGGTGGTCGAGGCAAGTGCCCGTACCAAAGGGCAGCCTGTACCAATGATGGTTGATGTATGTGCCATCACTGTGCGCCATCATGTGCCATTGATGGTCAAGGCCTTGACTGAAGTTTGATTTTGAGCCACGGTGCCCATGCTCGGCTCAGCCATGTGCTGGTGCCACATTTTTTTCACCCGGGGCACCATCGTCGGAGCATCGTCGGAGAACCTAATCGGCGGCATTGGGGGTTTCGACGATTGGGGGGGCCGGGGGGTGTGCGCACATGATGTGCGATGGGTGCTGGTACTTGGCCCTTATATTCGCCCCCTATCCCTCATCAAACCTCGAGAACTCACACCCCCTTAAAGAGCATTTGAGATTTTATAGGTTTACTCCCAGTAGCCATTAGAGTGTCTGAAATGGGGACATTTTATTCAAACGGTCACGAAATCTTCTGCACTTCGATTTTTTGGCTGAATTTTTTTGTGCGTGCCAACAAAAATACAAGGATCACATCTACCAAATTTGGTGCCAAAACTCCATCTAAAAATATTTTTAAAAATACCAAACCGCAAAAAGTTTTGAAAATTGTGAAAAATAGAAAACGGGTCATCTTGCCACAAAACTTCACATGAAGGCTTAGGGGACCATTGTACAAATTTACAAGCCATAAAAATGGCATTGACATGGCAGAAATATGAACATGTGCCTGAACCCACCTACCACTCGATCAATACACGGCTTGCGCATCCCGTCTCCCCGGTCTGCTAAGTGCTCGCATGCTCGTTTCGTGGGTTGACTTCGGCATACGTAGTGCACTCCCAGTCTAAGATCAAATCGGACTGAGGGTTGTGACAGTAGGACCCGCAGCGGCATCGGCAGCACTCAGAGGGGACGGGTCAATCCTCGGCTTGCACATCCTACCTCTCTGGTCGGCTGAGCACCCGTACGCTCGTTTCGTGGGTTGACTTAGGCAAACGGAGTTCATCCCCAGTCTAAGCATACGAAGTTCATTCCCAATCTAAGATCAGATCAGACCGAGGGTTGTGATAGCAGAACCAGCAGCAAGGGGACTGGGTCGATCCCTGGCTTACGCATTATGCCTCTCCAGCCTGCTAAGCGCCCGTATGCTCGTTTCATGGGTTGACTTAGGCATACGGAGCTCATTCCCAGTCTAAGCATACGAAGTTCATTCATAGTCTAAGATCTGATCGGTAGCAGCACGTAGAGGGGACCGGGCTGATCCTCGGCTTATGCATCCTACCTCTCCAATCGGTTGAGTGCCTGCAGGCTCGTTTCATGGGTTGACTTAGGCAGACGGAGTTCATTCTTGGTTTAAACCCCAACTGGACCGAGGGACCCGTAGCGGGATCAGTAACACGTAGAGGGGGATCGGGCTGATCCTCTGCATGCACATTCTGGCTCTTTGGCTAGCTAAGTTCCCTCACGCTCGTTTCATGGGTTGACTTAGGCATACGTAGTGCATTCTCGATCTCAACCAATCAAGGGCCAGAGGCTATCGATGGCATTTGGGGCAACAACCGAGGGGGACCAGCAATAGGATCCTTGGTCGGCTCGCACATCCTGACCCCAGCGGATGATTCAGTGCCTGCACGCTCCTTTTGGGGGTCGATCGGGGCTCGACATGTGCCGATGGTGGTCGAGGCAACTGCCAGCACCATGGCCCAGCATGTACCGATGGTGTTTGATGCAACCGCCCGCACCAGGGGCCATTTTGTGCTGATGGTGGTCAAGGCAATCACCCGCACCAAGGGCCAGCATGTGCTAGTGGTGATCGAGGCAACCACTCGCACCACGGCCCAGCTTGTGTCGATGGCAGTTGAGGTAAGTGCCCGTACCAAAGTGCAGCCTGTGCCGATGATGGTCGATGCATGTGCCATCACCATGCACCATCATGTGCCATTGATGGTCAAACTTCTTGGCCGAAGTTTGATTTTGAGCCACAGTGCACATGATGGGCTCGGGCATGTGCTGGTGCCACATTTTTTTTGCCCAGGGCACCATCGCCGGAGCATCACCGGAGAACCTAACCGACGGCATTGGGGGTTTCGACGAATGGGGGGGCCGGGGGGTTTGCACACATGATATGCGATGGGTGCTAGTACTTGGCCCTGATATTGGCCCCTTATCCCTCATCAAACCTCGAGAACTCACACCCCCTTAAAGAGCATTTGAGATTTTACAGGTTTGCTCCCAATAGCCATTAAAGTGTCTGAAATGGGGACATTTTTTTCAAACGGTCACAAAATCTTCTCCACTTCGATTTTTTAGTTGAAATTTTTTGTGCGTGCCAAAAAAAATGCAAGGATCATGTCTACTAAATTTAGGGCCAAAACTCCTTCTAAAAAAATTTTAAAAAATCCCGAACCGTAAAAAGTTTCAAAAATCGTGAAAAATAAAAAACGGGTAACCTTGCCAGGAAACTTCACATGAAGGCTTAGGGGATGATTGTATGAATTTACAAGCCATAAAAATGGCATTGGCATGGCAAAAATATAAAGATGTGCCTGAACCCACCTACCACTCGATCGATCCACGGCTTGCGCATCCCGCCTCTCCGGTCGGTTAAGTGCCCGCACGCTCATTTCGTGGGTTGACTTAGGCATACGTAGTGCACTCCCAGTCTAAGATCAGACCAGACTGAGGGTTGTGGTAGCAGGACCCGCAGTGGGATCGACAGCACATAGAGGGGATCAGGTCGATCCTCGACTTACGCATCCTGCCTATCTGGCTGGCTGAGCGCTCGTACGCTCGTTTCGTGTGTTGACTTAGGCATATGGAGTTCATCCCCATTCTAAGCATACGGAGTTCATTCCCAGCCAAAGATCGGACCTGATCAAGGGTTGTGATAGTAGGAACAGAAACAGGATCAGCAAAACGTAAGGGGGGACCGAGCCGATCCTCGGCTTGCACATTCTGCCTCTTCGACCGGTTGAGCACCCGCACGCTCGTTTCGTGGGTTGGCTTAGGCATACGAGTTCATTCCATGTCTAACCCCTAGCTGGACGGAAGGTTGTGGAGCAGGGCCGGTAGCACGCAGAAGGGAATCAGGCCGATCCCCGGCTTGTGCATTATGCCTTTCCAATCGGCTCAGCGCCCGCACGCTCGTTTCATGGGTTGACATAGGCATACGGAGTTCATTTCCAGTCTAACCATATGAAGTTCATTCCAGTGTAAGATTAGATCGGTAGCAGCTTGTAAAGGGGGATCGGATCAATCATCGGCTTACGTATTCTGGCTCTCTGGCCTGCTGAGTGCCCTCCCACTCGTTTCACAGGTTGACTTAAGCTTACGTAGTGCATTCTCGGTCTCGACCAACCAAGGGCCAGAGGCTATCGATAGCATGCAGGGGGACTGGGCCATCCCCAGCTTGTGCATTCTACTTCCCCGATCGGTTGAGCACTCGTATGCTCGTTTTGTAGGTTGGCTTAGGCATACAGAGTTCATTCCATGTCTAAGCCCTAGCTGGACCGAAGGTTGTGGCAGTGAGACTGAAAGCATGCAGAGTTGGATCGGGCCGATCCGTAGCTTACGTATTATGCCTCTCTGATAGTTTCAGTGCCTGCAAGCTTGTTTCATGGGTTAACTTAGGCATACAGAGTTCCTTTTGAGGCTCGATCGGGGCTCGGTATGTGCCGATCATGGTCGAGGCAACTGCCCGCACCACGGCCCAACATGTGCAGATGGTGTTCAATGCAACCGCCCGTACCAGGGCCCAACTTGTGCTGATGGTGATCAAGGCAAGTGCCCATACCAAAAGGCAGCCTGTGCCGATGATGGTCTATGCATGTGCCATCACCATGCGTCATCATGTGCTATTGATGGTCGAGGCCTTGGATGAAGTTCAATTTTGAGCCATGGTGCACATGCTGGGCTCGGGCATGTGCTGGTGCCACATTTTTTTCACTCGAGGCACTATCACAAGAGCATTGTTGGAGAACCTAACCGGCGGCATTGGGGGTTCCGAAGATTGGGGGGTCGGGGGGTGTGCACACATGATGTGCGATGGGTGCTGGTACTTGGCCCTTATATTGGCCCCCTATCCCTCATCAAACCTTGAGAACTCACACCCCCTTAAATAGCATTTGAGATTTTATAGGTTTGCTCCCTGTAGCCATTAAAGTGCCTGAAATGGGGACATTTTTTTCAAACGGTCACAAAATCTTCTCCACTTCGAGTTTTTACTTGAATTTTTTTATGCGTGCCAAAAAAAATAAAAAGATCACGTCCTACCAAATTTGGGGCCAAAACTCCTTCTAAAAATTTTTAAAAAATCTCAAACCACAAAAGTTTCAAAAATTATGAAAAATAGAAAACGGGTCGTCTTGCCATGAAACTTCACATGAAGGCTTAGGGGACCATTGTATGAATTTACAAGCCATAAAAATGGCATTGGCCTGGCAGAATTATGAAGATGTGCCTGAATGCACCTACCACTCGATCGATCCACGACTTGCGCATCCCGCCTCTCCGGCCGACTAAGTGCCCGCACGCTTGTTTCATGGGTTGAGCTAGGTATATGTAGTGTGCTCCCAGTCTAAGATTGGACCAGACCAAGGGTTGCGACAGTTGGACTCGCAGCAAGATCGGTAGCACGTAGAGGGGATCATATCGATCCCTGACTTATGCATCCTACCTCTCTGGCCGGCTGAGTGCCCGCACATTCGTTTCGTGGGTTGACTTAGGCATACGGAGTTTATCCCCAGTCTAAGCATACGGAGTTCATTCCTGGTCTAAGATTCGACAGGATCGAAGATTACGGTAGTAGGACTAGCAGCAGGATTGGCAGCAGGATCGGCAGCACGCAGGAGGGACTTACGCATTCTGCCTCTCCGATCAGTTGAGTGCCCGCACACTCGTTTCCTGGATTAGCTTAGGCATACGAAGTTCATTCCCTGTCTAAGCACCAGCCGGACAGAGGGTTGTGGCAGCGGGACCGACAGCACGCAGAGGGGTATCGAGCCGATCCTCGGCTTGCGCATTATGCCTCTTCGACAGGCTCAGTGCCTGTACGTTCCTTTCGTGAGTTAACTTAGGCATACAGAGTTCATTCCCAGTCTAATATCAGATCGACAGTGGGATCGATAGCAATAAGTAGAGGGTGACCGGGCCGATCCTCGGCTTGTGCATCCTGACTCTCCGATTGGCTAAGCGCCCGCATGCTTGTTTCATAGGTTGACTTAGGCATACAAAGTTCATTCTCGATCTAAGCTCAAACCGGGCCAAAAGACCCGTAGCAGGATCGATAGCACGTAGAAAGGGATCAGGCTGATCCTCAACTTATGCATTCTGGCTCTTTGGTCGACTGAACGCTCGTACGCTCGTTTCATGGGTTGACTTAGGCATACGTAGTGCATTCTCGGTCTCAACCAACCAAGGGCCAGAGGCTATCGACGACGTTTGGGGCAACAACCGAGGGGGACCAGTAGCGGGATCCTTGGTCGGCTCATGCATCCCGCCCCCAACGATCGGTTCATAGCCATACGCTCATTTCGGGGGTCGACCGAGGCTCGGCATGTGCCGATGGTGGTCGAGGCAACCGTTCGCACCACGGCCCAGCATGTGCCGATGGTGTTCGATGCAACTGCCTGTACCGGGGGCCATCTTGTGCTGATAGTGGTCGAGGCAATTGCCTGCACCAAGGGTCAGCATATGCCGATGGTGATCGAGGCAACCGTCCGCACTGGGACCTAGCTTGTGCCGATGACGATCGAGGCAAGTGCCCGTACCAAAGGGCAGCTTGTGCCGATGATGGTCGATGCATGTGCCATCACCATGACCACCATATGCCATTGATGGTCGAGGCTTGGGCTGAAGTTTGATTTTGAGCCACATTCTGGGCTCGAGCTTGTGCTGGTGCCACATTTTTTTCACCCGGGGCACCATCGTCGGAGCGTCGTCGGAGAACCTAACCGTTAGCATTAGGGGTTCTGACGATTGGGGGAGACGGGGGGTGTGCGCACCTGATGTACGATGGGTGCTGGTACTTGGCCCTTATATTGGCCCCCTATCCCTCATCAAACCTTGAGAACTCACATCCCCTTAAAGAGTGTTTGAGATTTTATAGATTTGTTCCTAGTAGCCATTAAAGTGTCTGAAATGGGGACATTTTTTTCAAACGGTCACAAAATCTTTTCCACTTCAAGTTTTTAGTTGAATTTGTTTGTGCATGCCAACAAAAATACAAGGATCACGTCTACCAAATTTGGGGCCAAAACTCCTTCTAAAAAAATTTTAAACAATCCCGATTCGTAAAAAGTTTTAAAAATCGTGAAAAATAGAAAACGGGTCGTCATGCCATGGAACTTCACATGAAGGCTTAGGGGACCATTGTATGAATTTACAAGCCATAAAAATGGCATTGGCATGGCAAAAATATGAAGATGTGCCTGAACCCACCTACCACTCGATCGATCCATGGCTTGTGCATCTCGCATCTCCGGTCGGCTAAATGCCCACACACTTGTTCCGTGGGTTGAACTAGGCATACGTATTGCGCTCCCTGTCTATGATCAGACTGGACTGAGGGTTGCGACAGCAGGACTCGCAGCGGGATTGGCAGCACGTAGAGGGGATCGGGTCGATCCCCGACTTACGTATCCAGCCTCTCTGGCCAGCTGAGCGCCCGTACGCTTGTTTCATGGGTTGAGTTAGGCATACGGAGTTCATCTCCAGTCAAGCATATGAAGTTCATTCCCAATCTAAGATCGGATCGGACCGAAGGTTGCGACAGCAGGACCAGCAGCAGGATCGTCAGCATGTAGGGGGGACCAGGTCGATCCCCGGCTTGCGCATTCTACCTTTTCGACCGGCTGAGTGCCCGCACACTCGTTTCATGGGTTGGCTTAGGCATACGGACTTCATTGGTTTGCTGAGTGCCAGCCGAACAGAGGGTTGTGGCAGTGGGACCCACAGCACGCAGAGAGGGATCGGGCCATTTCCTGGCTTGCGCATTATGCCCCTCCAGTTGGCTCAGCGCACGCACACTCATTGCATGGGTTGACTTAGGCATACGGAGTTCATTCCCAGTCTAAGCATACGGAGTTCATTCCCAGTCTAAGATCGAACTAGCAACGGGATCGACAATAGCACGTAGAGGAGGACCGAGCTGATCCCTGGCTTACGCATTCTACCTCTCCGATCGACTGAGCCCCCGCACACTTGATTCATGGGTTGGCTTAGGCATACGGAGTTCATTCCATGTCTAAGCCCCAACCGGACCGAGGGTTGTGGCAGCAGGACCAACAGCACATAGAGGGGGACCGAGCTGATTCTCAGCGTACACATAATGCCTCTCCGACGCTCAGCGCCCGCACGTTCGTTTCGCGGGTTGACTTAGGCATACGAAGTTCATTCCCAGTCTAAGCATACGGAGTTCATTCCCAGTCTAAGATCGGACTGACAGTAGGATCGACAATAGCATGTAGAGGGGGACCAGGCCGATCCCCGACTTGCGCATCTTGCCTCTCCGGTCGGCTGAGCGCCCGTACGCTCATTTCGTGGGTTGACTTAGGAATACGGAGTTCATGCCTGGTCTAAGCCCCAACCGGACTGAGGGACCCGTAGCGGGATCGGCAGCAGGTAGAAGGGGACCGGGCTAATCCTCGACTGGCACATTCAAGCTCTCCAACCAACTGAGCGCCCGTACGCTTGTTTCATGCATTGACTTAGGCATACGCAGTGCATTCCCGATCTCGACCAACTAAGGACCACAGGATATCGATGGCGTTTGGAGCAACAATCGAGGGGGACCAGCAGAGGGATCCTTTGTCAGCTCGTGCATCCCACCCCCAGCGGTCGGTTAGGTGCTCGTACGTTCGTTTTGGGGGCCGACCGGGGCTCGGAATGCACCGATAGTGGTCGAGGCAACCGCCCACATCACGGCCCATCATGTCCCGATGGTGTTCGATGCAACCGCCCGCACCAGGGGACATCTTGTGTCGATGGTGGTCGAGGCAATCGCTGGCACCAGGGCCCAACTTGTGCCGATGGCGGTCGAGGCAAGTGCCTATACCAAAGGGCAGCCTATGCCGATGATGGTCGATGCATGTGCCATCACCATGCACCATCATGTGCCATTAATGGTCGAGGACTTCGTCGAAGTTCAATTTTGAGCCACGGTGCACATGCTGGGCTCGGGCTTGTGATGGTGACACATTTTTTTTACCTGGAGAACCATCGTCGGAGCATTGCCGGGAACCTAACTGACGGTATTGGTGGTTCCAACATTGGGGGGTCAGGGGTGTGCACACATGATGTGCGATGGGTGCTGGTACTTGGCCCTTATATTGGCCCCTATCCCTCATCAAACCTCGAGAACTCACACCCCTTAAAGATCATTTGAGATTTTATAGGTTTGCTCCCAGTAGCCATTAAAGTGTCTGAAATGGGGACATTTTTTTCAAATGGTCACAAAATCTTCTCCACTTCGAGTTTTTAGCTGAATTTGTTTGTACGTGCCAATAAAAATACAAGGATCATGTTTACTAAATTTGGGGTCAAAACTCCTTCTAAAAAAATTTTAAAAAATCCAGAACCGTAAAAATTTCAAAAATCGTGAAAAATAGAAAACGGGTCGTCTTGCCATGAAACTTCACATGAAGGCTTAGGGGACCATTTTATGAATTTACAAGCCATAAAAATGGCATTGGCATGGCAAAAATATGAAGATGTGCCTGAACACACCTACCACTTGATCGATCCACCGCTTGCGCATCCCGCCTCTCCGATCGGCTAAGTGCCCGCACGCTCGTTTCGTGGGTTGACTTAGGCATACGTAGTGCGCTCCCAGTCTAAGATCAGACCAGACTGAGGGTTACAGTAGTAGGACCCATAGTGGGATCGACAGCACGTAAAGGGGACTAGGTCGATCCCCAGCTTACGCATTCTGCCTCTTTGGCTGGCTGAGCGCCCGCACGCTCGTTTCATGGGTTGACTTAGGCATATGGAGTTCATCCCCAGTCTAAGCATATGGAGTTCATTCCCAGTTGAAGATCAAACCAGACCAAGGGTTGCGGCAGTAGGATCGCAGCACGCAGGAGGGACCGGGCCGATCCCTGGCTTGTGCATTCTACCTCTCTGGCCGGCTGAGTGCCCGCACACTCGTTTCATGGGTTGGCTTAGGCATACAGAGTTCATTCCATGTCTAAGCCCCAGCTGGACCGACGGTTATGGCAGTGGGAGTGGTAGCACGCAGAGGGGGACCAGGTCGATCCCCAGCTTACACATTATGCCTCTCCGGCCGGCTCAGCGCCCGCACGCTCATTTCATGGGTTGACTTAGGCATACGAAGATCATTCACAATCTAAGCATATAGAGTTCATTCCTAGTCTAAGATCGGATAGGCAGTGGGATCGACAGTAGCACACAGAGGGGGATTGGGTTGATCTTCGGCTTGCGCATCCTGTCTCTCCGACCGATTGAGCGCCCGCACGCTTGTTTCGTGGGTTAACTTAGGCATACGGAGTTCTTTCCTGATCTAAGCTCCAACTAGATTGAGGGATCCGTAGTGGGATTAGTAGCACACAGAGGGGGATTGAGCCGATCCTTAGCTTGCGCATTCTGGCTCTCCGATCAGCTGAGCGCCCGCACGCTCGTTTCATGGGTTGACTTAGGCATACGTAGTGCATTCTCGGTCTCGACCAACCAAGGGCCAGAGGCTATCGACGGCATTCAATGCAACCGCCTGCACCAGAGGCCATCTTGTGCTGATGGTGGTCGAGGCAACCACCCGCACCAGGGCCCAGCTTGTGCCGATGGCGATCAAGGCAAGTGCCTGTACCAAAGGGTAGCCTGTGCCGATAATGGTCGATGTTTGTGCCATCACCATGCATCGTCATGTGCCATTGATGGTCGATGCCTTGGTCGAAGTTTGATTTTGAGCCACGGTGCACATGCTGGGCTCGGGCATGTGCTGGTGCCACTTTTTTTTACCTAGGGCACCATCGTCGGAGCATCACCGGAGAACCTAACTGGCGGCATTGGGGGTTCCGACAATTGGGGGGACCGAGGGGTGTGTGCACATGATGTGGGATGGGTGCTGGTACTTGGCCCTTATATTGGCCCCCTATCCCTCATCAAACCTCGAGAACTCACACCCCCTTAAAAAGCATTTGAGATTTTATAGTTTGCTCCCAGTAGCCATTAAAGTGTCTAAAGTGGGGACATTTTTTTCAAATGGTCACAAAATCTTCTCCACTTTGAGTTTTTAGCTGAATTTGTTTGTGCGTGCCAACAAAAATACAGGGATCACGTCTACCAAATTTGGGGCCAAAACTCCTTCTAAAAAATTTTTAAAAAATCCCGAACCGTAAAAAGTTTTGAAAATCATGAAAAATAGAAAACGGGTCATCTTGCCACGAAACTTCGCGTGAAGGCTTAGGGGACCATTGTATGAATTTTCAAGCCAAAAAAATGGCATTGGCATGGCAGAAATATGAAGATGTGCCTAAACCCACCTACCACTCGATCGATCCACGGCTTGCCTATCCTACCTCTCCGGTTGGCTAAGTGCCCACACGCTCGTTTCGGGGCTTGATGTAGGCATACATGGTGCTCTCCCAGTCTAAGATCGAACCGGATCGAGGGTTGCGATAGCAGGACCCGCAACGGGATCAACATCACGTAGAGGGGATCGGGTCGATACCAGGCTTGCGCATCCTGCCTCTCTAGCTGGTTGAGCGCCCGTACGCTCGTTTCATGGGTTGACTTAGGCATATGGAGTTCATCCCCAGTCTAAGCATACAGAGTTCATTCCTAGTCTAAGATCAGACTGGACCGAAGGTTGTAGTAGGAGGACTAGCAGTAGTATCGACAGCACACAGGAGGGATCGGGCCGATCCATGGCTTGCGCATTCTGCCTTTCCAGCTGACTAAACACCCGCACGCTTGTTTTATTGGTTGGCTTAGGCATACGGAGTTCATTCCATGTCTAAGCACCAACCGGACTGAGGGTTGTGGTAGCGAGACTAACAGCACACAGAGGGGGATCGAGCCGATCCTCGGCTTACGCATTATGCCTCTTCGGCTGGCTCAGTGCCCGCACGCTTGTTTTATGGGTTAACTTAGGCATACGGAGTTCATTGCCAGTCTAAGCATAAGGAGTTCATTTCCAGTCTAAGATCAGACCTACAGCAGCATCGACAGTAGCATGCAGAGGGAGATCGGACCGATCCCCAGCTTGTTCATTCTGCCTCTCCGGTTGCCTAAGCTTCCGTACGCTCGATTCGTGGGTTAGCTTAGGCATACGAAGTTCATTCTATGTCTAAGCCCCAGTTGGACTAAGGGTTACGGCAGTGGGACCAACAGCACGTAGAGGAGGATCGGGTCAATCCCCGGCTTGTGCATTATGCCTCTTCGACTGGCTCAGTGCTCGCACACTCATTTCGTGGGTTGACTTAGGCATACGGAGTTCATTCCCAGTCTAAGCATCGTAGTGCTTAGGCATACATAGTGCATTTTCGGTCTCGACCAACCAAGGGCCGAGGCTATCGATGGTGTTTGGGGCAACAATCGAGGAGGACCAGCAGCGGGATCCTTGGTCGGCTCGCACAAGCCACCCCCAATGGTCGATTTGGTGCCCGCTCGCTTGTTTCAAGGTCTGATCGGTGCTCGACATGTGCTGATGGTGGTCGAGGCAACCGTCCGCACCATGGCCTAGCATGTGTCGATGGTGTTCAATGCAACCGCCTGCACCAAGAGCCATCTTGTGCCGATGGTGGTCGAGGCAACAGCCTGCACCAGGGCCCAGCTTGTGCCGATGGCGGTCGAGGCAAGTCCCTTACCAAAGGGCAGCCTGTGCCGATGATGGTCGATGCATGTGCCATCACCGTGCACCATCATGTGTCATTGATGGTCGAGGCCTTGGTCGAAGTTTGATTTTAAGCCACGATGCACATGCTGGGCTCGGGCATGTGCTGGTACCACATTTTTTTCACTCGGGGCACCATTGCCAGAGCATCACCAGAGAACCTAACCAGCAGCATTGGGGGTTCTGGCGATTAGGGGGGCCGAGGGGTGTGCGCACATGATGTGCGATGGGTGCTGGTACTTGGCCCTTATAAGCCCCAACCGGATCGAGGGACCCACAGCGAGATCCATAGCATGCAGAAGGGGATCGAGCCGATCCTTGACTTGTGCATTCTGGCTCTTCGACAGACTGAGCGCACGCACAATCGGTTCATGGGTTGACTTAGGCATACGTAGTGCATTTTCGATCTCGACCAACCAAGGGCCAGAGGCTATCGATGGTGTTTGGGGCAACAATCGAGGGGGACCAACAGTAGGATCCTTGGTCGGCTCGCACAACAGCACCCAACAGTCGATTTGGTGCCCGCTCGATCGTTTCGGGGGCCAACTAGGGCTCGACATGTGCCGATGGTGGTCCAGGCAACCGCCCACTCCATGGCCCAGCATGTACCGATTGTGTTTGATGCAACCGCCCACACCAGGGGCCATCTTGTGGCGATAGTGGTCGAGGTAACCGCCTGCACCAAGGCCCAGCTTGTGTCGATGGCGGTCGAGGAAAGTCCCGTACCAAAGGTCAGCCTGTGCCGATGATGGTTGATGCATGTGCCATCACCATGCACCATCATGTGCCATTGATGGTCGAGGCCTTAGCCGAAGTTTGATTTTGAGCCACGATGCATATGCTGGGCTCAGGCATGTGCTGGTACCACATTTTTTTCACCCGGGGCACCATCGCCGGAGCATCACTGGAGAACCTAACCAGCGACATTGGGGGTTCTGGTGATTGGGGGGGCCGAGGGGTGTGCGCACATGATGTGCGATAGGTGCTGGTACTTGGCCCTTATAAGCCCCAACCGGATCGAGAGACCCGCAGCGGGATCGGCAGCATGCAAAAGGGGATCAGGTCGATCCTTAACTTGTGCATTCTAGCTCTTCGATAGACTGAGCGCCTGCACAGTCATTTCATGGGTTGACTTAGGCATACGTAGTGCATTTTCGATCTCGACCAACCAAGGGCAGAGGCTATCAATGGCGTTTGGGGCAACAATCAAGGGGGACCGGCAGCGAGATCCTTGGTCGGCTCGCACAACCCACCCCCAGTAGTCAGTTCGATGCATGCTCGCTCGTTTTGGGGGTCGACTGGGGCTCGACATGTGCCGATGGTGGTCGAGGCAACCGCCCGCACCACAGCCCAGTATGTGCCGATGGTGTTCGATGCAATCGCCCGCACCAGGGGCCATCTTGTACCGATGGTGGTCGAGGCAACCGCCCGTACCAGGGCCCATCTTGTACCGATGGCGGTTGAGGCAAGTGCCCGTACCAAAAGGCAGCCTGTGCCGATGATGGTCGATGCATGTGCCATCACCATACACCATCATTTGCCATTGATGGTCGAAGCCTTGGCCGAAGTTCAATTTTGTGCGACGGTGCACATGTCGGGCTCGAGCATGTGTTGACCTAGGCATACGTAGTGCGCTCCCAGTCTAAGATCGGGCCGGACCGAGGGTTGCAGTAGCAGGACCCGTAGTGGGATCGATGGCATGCAGAGGGGATCGGGTCGATCCTTGGCTTATGCATCCTGCCTCTCTAGCCGGCTGAGTGCCCGCATGCTCATTTCATGCGTTAACTTAGGCATACGGAGTTCATCCCCAGTCTAGGCATACAGAGTTCATTTCCAGTCTAAGATCGAATCGGACTAAGGGTTGCTATAGCAGGACCAGTAGCAGTATCGACAGCACGTAGGGGGGGACCGAGACGAACCCCAGCATGCGCATTCTGCCTCTCCGGTCGGCTGAGCGCCCGTACGCTCATTTCGTGGATTGGCTTAGGCATACGGAGTTCATTCCATGTCTAAGCCCCATTCAGACCGAGGGTTGTGGCAGTAGGATCGATAGCTCGCAGAGAGGGATCGGGCTGATCCCCGGCTTGCGCATTATGCCTCCCCGACCCCCTCAGCACCCGCACGCTTGTTTCGTGGTTTAACTTAGGCATAGGCATACGGAGTTCATTCCCAATCTAAGCATACGGAGTTCATTCCCAGTCTAAGATCGAACCGGTAGCAGCATCGACAGCAGCACGCAGAGGGTGACTGGGTCGATCCTCGACTTGCGCATTCTGCCTCTCCGATCGGCTCAGTGCCCGATGCTCGTTTCGTGGGTTGGCTTAGGCATATGGAGTTCATTCCATGTATAAGCCCCAACCGAATCGAGGGACGCGTAACGGGATCGATAGCACATAGAAAGGGACTGGGCTGATCCTCAGCTTGCGCATTCTGGCTCTCTGGCTGACTGAGCACCCGCACGCTCATTTCATGGGTTGACTTCGGCATACGTGGTGCATTCCTGGTCTACACCAACCAAGGGCTAGAGGCTATCGATGGCGTTTGGGGGAACAACCGAGGGGGACCAGCAGTGGGATCCTTGGTCAGCTCGCGCATCTCGCTCCAAATGGTCAGTTCGATGCTCGCACACTCGTTTCGGGGGTCGACCAAGGCTCGGCATGTGTCGATGGTGGTCAAGGCAATTGCCCGCACCACGGCCCAGCATGTGCCGATGGTGTTCGATGCAACCGCCCGCACTAGGGGCAATTTGGTGCCGATGGTGGTCGAGGCAACCGCCCGCACCAGGGCCCATCTTGTGCCGATGGTGGTCGAGGCAACCGCCTGCACCAGGACCCAACTTGTGCTGATGGCGGTTGAGGCAAGTGCCCGTACCAAAGGGCAGCCTGTGCCGATGATGGTCGATGTATGTGCCATCACCATGTGCCATCATGTGCCATTGATGGTCGAGGCCTTGGCTAAAGTTTGATTTTGAGCCAGGATGCACATGATGGGCTCGAGCATGTGCTGGTGCCACATTTTTTTTGCCCGGGGCACCATCGCCGGAGCATCATCGGAGAACCTAACTGATGGCATTGGGGGTTCCGATGATTGGGGGGGCCGAGGGGTTTGCGCACATGATGTGCGATGGGTGCTGGTACTTGGCCCTTATATTGGCCCCCTATCCCTCATCAAACCTCGAGAACTCACACCCCCTTAAGAGCATTAAAGTGTCTGAAATAGGGACATTTTTTTCAAACGGTCACAAAATCCTCTCCACTTTGAGTTTTTAGCTGAATTTGTTTGTGCGTGCCAACAAAAAATTCAAGGATCTCGTCTACCAAATTTGGGGCCAAAACTCGTTCTAAAAAAATTTTAAAAAATCCCGAACCGTAAAAGATTCAAAAATCGTGAACAATAGAAAACAGGTCGTCTTGCCACGAAACTTCACATAAAGGCTTAGGGGACCATTGTATGAATTTACAAGCCATAAGAATGGCATTGGCATGGCAGAAATATGTAGATGTGCCTGAACCCACCTACCACTCGATCGATCCACGGCTTGCACGTCCCGCCTCTCCTACCGGCCAAGTACCCGTATGCTCGTTTCATGGGTTGACTTAGGCATACGTAGTGCACTCCCGGTCTAAGGTTGGATCGGATCGAGGGTTGCAATAGTAGGACCCGCAACAGGATCAATAGCATGCAGAGGGGTCCTGATCCATCCTCGGCTTACGCATCCTGCCTCTCTGGTCGGCTAAGCGCCCACACGCTCATTTTGTGGGTTGACTTAGGCATACAGAGTTCATCCCCAGTCTAAGCATACGGAGTTCATTCCCAGTCTAATATCAGACCAGATCGAGGGTTACGGTAGCAGGACCAGTAGCAAGATCGATAGCATGTAGGGAGGATTAGGCCGATCCCCAGCTTGCTCATTCTGCCTCTCTGGCTGATTGAGTGCCCGCACGCCGTTTCATGGGTTAGCTTAGGCATACGGAGTTCATTCCATGTCTAAGCCCTAGTTGAACCGAAGGTTGTGGCAGCAGGACCAGTAGCACGTAGAGGGGGATCGGGCTGATCCCCAGCTTACACATTATGCCTCTCCGATCGACTCAACGCCCACACGCTCGTTTTGGGGGCCGACCGGCAGCATTGGGGGTTCTAACGATTAGGGATCCGGGGGGTGTGCGCACATGATGTGCGATGGGTGCTGGTACTTGGCCCTTATATTGGCCCCCTATCCCTCATCAAACCTCAAGAACTCGCACCCCCTTAAAGAGCATTTCAGATTTTATAGGTTTGCTCCCAGTAACCATTAAAGTGTTTGAAATGGGGACATTTTTTTCAAACGGTCAGAAAATCTTCTTCACTTTGAGTTTTTAGCTGAATTTGTTTGTGCATGCCAACAAAAATACAAGGATCACGTCTACCAAATTTGGGGCCAAAACTCCTAAAAAAATTTAAAAAAATCCCAAATCGTAAAAAGTTTCAAAAATCGTGAAAAATAAAAAACGGGTTGTCTTGCCATGAAACTTCACATGAAGGCTTAGGGGACCATTGTATGAATTTAAAAGCCATAAAAATGGCATTGGCATGGCAGAAATATGAAGATGCGTCTGAACCCACCTACCACTCAATCGATCCACGGTTTGTGCATCCCGCCTTTCCGATCGGCTAAGTGCCCGTACGCTCGTTTCGTGGGTTGACCTAGGCATACGTAGTGTGCTCTCAGTCTAAGATTACACCGGACCAAAAGTTACGGTAGCAGCACCTGCAGCGGGATCGACAGCACGCTGAGGCGACCGGGTCGATCTCGGGCTTGCGCATCCTGCCCTTCTGGCCGACTGAGTGCCCGCACGCTCATTTCGTGGGTTGACTTAGGCATACAGAGCTCATCCCTAATCTAAGCATACGGAGTTCATCCTCAGTCTAAGCATACGGAGTTCATTCCCAGTCTAAGATTGGATCGGATCGAGGGTTGTGATAGTAGGACCAGTAGCAGGATCGACAGCACACAGAGGGGGATCGGGCTGACCTCGACTTACGTATTCTATCTCTTCGACCGGCTGAGCCCCCGTACGCTCGTTCCGTGGGTTGGCTTAGGCATACGGAGTTCATTCAATGTCTAAGCATACGAAGTTCTTTCCCAGTCTAAGATCGAATCGGTAGCAACACGCAGAGGGGGACTGGGCCGGCTGAGTGCCCGCACGCTCATTTCGTAGGTTGACTTAGGCATACGTAGTGCGCTCCCAGTCTAAGATCAGACCGGATCGAGGGTTGCGGTAGCAGGACCCGCAGCGGGATCAACAGCACGCAGAGGGGACCGGGTCGATCCTTGGCTTGTGCATCCTACCTCTCTGGCCGGCTGAGCACCTACATGCTCATTTCATGTGTTGACTTAGGCATACGGAGTTCATCCCCCATCTAAGAATACGGAGTTCATTCCCAATCTAAGATCAGACCGAGCCGAGGGTTGTAGTAGTAGGACCAGCAGCAGGATTGACAACATGCAGGGGGGGATCGATCCGATCCCCAACTTGCACATTCTACCTCTCCGGCTGGCTGAGCGCCCGCACACTCATTTCGTGGGTTGGCTTAGGCATACAAAGTTCATTCCATGTCTAAGCCCTAGTCAGAATGAGGGTTGTGGCAGCAGGGCCGGCAGCACGCAGAGGGGGACCGGGCTTGTGCATTATGCCTCTCCGATCGGCTCAGCACCCGCACGCTCGTTTCATGGGTTGACTTAGGCATATTGAGTTAATTCATGTCTAAGCATACAGAGTTCATTCCCAGTCTAAGATCGGACTGACAGCAACACGCAGAGGGGGATCGGGCCGATCGTCAACTTGTGCATCCTGTCTCTTCGACCAACTGAGCGCCCACACGCTTGTTTTGTGGGTTGACTTAGGCATACGGAGTTCATTCTCGGTCTAAGCCCCAACTGGACCGAGGGACCCATTACGGGATCGACAGCACGTAGAAGGGGATCGGGCCGATCCTCAACTTACGCATTCTGGCTCTCCGACAGGTTGAGTGCCTGCACGCTCGTTTCATGGGTTGACTTAGGCATACGTAGTGCATTTTCGGTCTCAACCAACCAAGGGCCAGAGGCTATCGACGTCGTTTGAGACAACAACCGATGGGGACCAATAACGGGATTCTTGGTCAACTCATGCATCCCATCCCTAGCGGTCAGTTCGATTCCCCTACACTTATTTTGGGGGCTAACCGGGGCTTGACATTTGTCGATGGTGGTCGAGGCAACCACCCACACCACGGCCCAGCATGTGCCGATGGTGTTTGATGTAATTGCCCGTACCAGGGGCCATCTTGTGCCGATGGTGGTTGAGGCAATCACCCGCACCAAGGGTCGGCATGTGCCACTGGTGATCGAGGCAACCGCCCCCACCAGGGCCCAGCTTGTGTCCATGGTGGTCGAGGCAAGTGCCCGTACCAAAGGGCAGCCTGTGCCGATGATGGTTGATGCATGTGCCATCACCATGCGCCATCATGTGCCATTGTTGGTCGAGGCCTTGGCCAAAGTTTGATTTTGAGCCACGATCACAGGTTGGTCTCAGGCATGTGCTGGTGCCACATTTTTTTCGCTCGGGGCACCATCACTGGAGCATCACCGGAGAACCTAACCGACAGCATTGGGGGTTCCGACGATTGGGGGACCGGGGGTATGCCCACATGATGTGCGATGGGTGCTGGTACTTGGCCCTTATATCGGCCCCCTATCCCTCATTAAACCTCGACAACTCACACCTCCTTAAAAAGCATTTGAGATTTTATAGGTTTCCTCCCAGTAGCCATTAAAGTGTCTAAAATGGGGACATTTTTTTCAAACGATCACAAAATCTTCTCCACTTTGAGTTTTTAGCTGAATTTGTTTGTGCATGCCAACAAAAATACGAGGATCACGTCTACCAAAATTGGGGCCAAAATGCCTTCTAAAAAAATTTTAAAAAATCCTGAACCGTAAAAAGTTTTGAAAATCATGAAAAATAAAAAACGGGTCGTCTTTCCATGAAACTTCACATGAAGGCTTAGGGGACCATTGTATGAATTTACAAGCCATAAAAATGGCATTGTTACGATAGAAATATGAAGATGTGCCTAAACTCACCTACCACTCGATCGATCCGCGGCTTGTGCATCCCGCCTCTCCGGTAGGCTAACTGCCCACATGCTCGTTTCATGGGTTAACTTAAGCATACACAGTGCACTCCCAGTTTAAGATCAGACCGGACTGAGGGTTACGGCAGTAAGACCCGCAACAGGATCGACAGCATGTAGAAGGGATCGGGTCGATCCCCGGCTTACACATCCTGCTTTTTTGGTCGGCTGAGTGCCTGCACGCTCATTTCATGGGTTGACTTAGGCATACGGAGCTCATCCCCAGTCTAAGCATACGGAGTTCATTCCTAGTCCAGATCAGACTAGACCGATGGTTGCGACAGCAGGACCAGCAGCAGGATCGACAGCATGTAGGAGGGGATCGGGCCGATCCCTGACCGAGCACCCGTACGCTTATTTCATGGGTTGGCTTAGGCATACGGAGTTCATTCTATGTCTAAGCCCCATTCGGATCGAGGGTTGTGGTAGCAGAACTGGCAGCATATAGAGGGGGACCGGGCTGATCCCCGGCTTGCGCATTATGCCTCTCTGACCGGTTTAGCGCCCGTATGCTCGTTTCATGGGTTGAATTAGGTATACGAAGTTTATTCCCAGTCTAAGCATGTGGAGTTCTTTCCCTGTCTAAGATCGAACCAGTAACAGCACACAGAGGGGGATCGGGTTGATCCTCGGTGTGCGCATCCTGCCTCTTCGATCGACTGAGCGCCCGCTTGCTCGTTTCGTGGGTTGACTTAGGCATATTTAGTTCATTCTCGATCTAAGCCCCAACCGGACTGAGGTACCCACAGCAGGATCGGTAGCACACAGAGGGGGATCGGGCTGATCCTTGACTTGCGCATTCTGTCTCTCTGATTGACTGAGCACCTGCACGCTCATTTCATGGATTGACTTAGGCATACATAGTGCATTCCCGATCTGGACCAACCAAGGGCCAGAGGTAATCGATGGCGTTTCGAGCAACAACCGAGGGGGACCAGCAGTGGGATCATTGGTCGGCTCACGCGTCCCATTTCTAGTGATTGGTTAGGTGCTCGTACGATCGTTTTGGGGGCCAATCGGGGCTTGACATGTGCCGATGGTAGTTGAGGCAACCGCCCGTACCACGGCCCAGCATGTGCCGATGGTGTTCGATGCAACCGCCCGTACCTGGGGCAATCTTGTGCCAATGGTGGTCAAGGTAATCACCCGTACCAAGGGCCGGCATGTGCCGATGGTGGTCAAGGCAACCGCCCGTACCAAGGCCTAGCTTGTGTTGATGGCGGTCGAGGCTAGTGCCCGTGCCAAAAGGCAGCTGTGCCAATGATGGTTGATGCATGTGCCATCACCATGTGCCATCATGTGCCATTGACGGTCGAGGCCTTGGCCGAAGTTCGATTTTAAGCCATGGTGCACATGTTGGGCTCGGGCATGTGCTAGTGCCACATTTTTTTCACTCAGGGCACCATCACCGGAGAACCTAACCGACGGCATTGGGGGTTCCGACGATTGGGGGGCCGGGGGGTGTGCACACATGATGTGCGATGGGTGCTGGTACTTGGCCATTATATTGGCCCCCTATCCCTCATCAAACCTTGAGAACTCACACCCCCTTAAAGAGCATTTGAGATTTTATAGGTTTGCTCCCAGTAGCCATTAAAGTGTCTAGAATTGGGACATTTTTTTCAAACGGTCACAAAATCTTCTCCACTTCGATTTTTTAGCTGAATTTGTTTGTGCATGTCAATAAAAATACAAGGATCATGTCTACCAAATTTGGGGCCAAAACTCCTAAAAAAATTTTAAGAAATCCCAAATCGTAAAAAGTTTCAAAAATCGTGAAAAATAGAAAACGGGTCGTCTTGCCACCAAACTTCACATGAAGGCTTAGGGGACCATTGTATGAATTTACAAGCCATAAAATTGGCATTGGCATGGTAGAAATATAAAGATGTGCCTGAACCCACCTACCACTCGATCGATCCACGGCTTACGTATCCCGCCTCTCCGGTCGACTAAGTGCCCGCACGCTCGTTTCGTGGGTTGACTTAGGCATACGTGGTGCGCTCCCAGTCTAAGATCAGACCGACCAAGGGTTGCGACAGCAGGACTCGTAGCGGGATCGGTAGCATGCAGAGGGGATCGGGTCAATCCCTGACTTGCGCATCCTGCCTCTCTGGCCGGCTGAGTGCTCGCGCACTCATTTCATGGGTTGAGTTAGGCATACGGAGTTCATCCCCAGTCTAAGCATACAAAGTTCATTCCCAGTCTAGGATTGGATCGGACTGAGGGTTGCGGCAGCAAGAGCAGCAGCAGGATCGACAGCACACAAGAGGGGATCGGTCCGATCCTCGGCTAGCGCATTCTGCCTCACTGGCCGGTTGAGCACCCGCACGTTCATTTCATGGGTTGGCTTAGGCATACGGAGTTCATTCCATGGCTAAGCCCTAGTCGAACTAAGGGTTGTGGCAGCGGGACCGACATCACGTAGAGGGGGATCGGGTCGATCCTCGGCTTGTGTATTCTGCCTCTCCGACCTACTGAGCGCCCGCACACTCATTTCGTGGGTTGGCTTAGGTATACGTAGTTCATTCCATGTCCAAGCCCCAGCCGGATCGAGGATTGTGGCAGTGGGACTGACAGCACGTAGAGGGGGACCGGGCCAATCCCTGGCTTGCGCATTATTCCTCTCCGGCCGACTCAACGCCCGCATGCTCATTTCATGGGTTGACTTAGGCATACAGAGTTCATTCCCAGTCTAAGCATACGGAGTTCATTCCCAGTCTAAGATCGGATCGACAGCAGCACACAGAGGGGAACCAGGTCAATCCTCAGCTTGCGCATCCTACCTCTCCGGTTGGTTGAGCGCCCCCACGTTCATTTCATCGATTGACTCAGGCATACGGAGTTCATTCCCAGTCTAAGCCCCAACAGGACAGAGTGACCCGTAGCGAGATCGACAGTACACAGAGGAGGACCAGGCCGATCCTTGGCTTGTACATTCTAGCTCTTCAGTTGGCTGAGCACCCGCACGCTCGTTTCATGGGTTGACTTAGGCATACGTAGTGCATTCCCGATCTCGACCAACCTAGGGCCAAAGGCTATCGACAGCATTTGAGGGGGACCAACAGTGAGATCCTTGGTCAGCTCGTGTATCTCATCCCCAGTGGTAGGTTCAGTGCTCGCACACTCGTTTCGGGGGCCGATCAGGGCTCAGCATGTGCCGATGGTGGTGAGGCAACCACCTGCACCACGGCCAAGCATGTGCCGATGGTGTTCGATGCAACCGCCCGTACTAGGGGCCATCTTATGTTGATGGTGATCGAGGTAATCGCCTGTACCAAGGGCCATCTTGTGCTGATGGTGATCAAGGTAACTGCCCATACTAGGCCCCATCCTATACTGATGGTGGTCAAGGTAAGTGCTCGTACCAAAGGGTAGCCTGTGCCGATGATGGTCGATGCATGTGCCATCACCATGCACCATCATGTGCCATTGATGATCGAGGCCTTGGTCGAAGTTCAATTTTGAGCCACGGTGCACATGCTGGCATCGGCCATGTGCTGGTGCCACATTTTTTTTCATCTGGGGCACCATCACCAGAGCATCGTTGAGAACCTAACCAGCAGAATTGGGGGTTCCGACGATTGGGGGGGTCGAGGGGTGTCCGCACATGATGTGCAATGGGTGCTGGTACTTGGCCCTTATATTGGCCCCCTATCCCTCATCAAACTTCGAGAACTCACACCCTCTTAAAGAGCATTCAAGATTTTATAGGTTTGCTCCCAGTAACCATTAAAGTGTCTGAAATTGGGACATTTTTTCAAATAATCACAAAATCTTCTCCACTTTGAGTTTTTAGCTGAATTTGTTTGTGCGTGCCAACAAAAATAGAAGGATCACATCTACCAAATTTAGGGCCAAAACTCCTAAAAAAATTTTAAAAAATCTTGAACTGTAAAAAGTTTCGGGGGCCAACCAAGGCTCAGCATGTGTCGATGGTGGTCGAGGCAACCGCCCGTACCATGGCCCAGCATGTACCGATAGTGTTCGATGCAACCGCCTGCACCAGGGGCCATCTTGTGCCGATGGTGGTTGAGGCAATTGCCCATACCAAGGGCCGGCATGTGTCGATGGTGATCGAGGCAACTGGCCCCACCAGGGCCTAGCTTGTGCAGATGGCGGTCGAGGCAAGTGCACATACCAAAGGGCAGCCTGTGCCGATGATGGTCGGTGCATGTGCCATCACCATGCACCATCATGTGCCACTGATGGTCGAGGGCTTTGCCAAAGTTCAATTTTGAGCCACGGTGCACATGCTGGGCTCGGGCATGTGCTGGTGCCACATTTTTTTCGCCCAGGCACCATCATCGGAGCATCACCGGAGAACCTAATCGACGGCATTGGGGGTTTCGGTGATTGGGGGGCCGGGGGGTGTGCGCACATGATGTGCGTGGGTGCTGGTACTTGGCCCTTATATTGGCCCCCTATCCCTCATCAAACCTCTAGAACTCACACCCCCTTAAAGAGCATTTGAGATTTTTTTAGGTTTGCTCCCATTAGCCATTAAAGTGTTTGAAATGGGGACATTTTTTTCAAACGGTCACAAAATCTTCTCCACTTCGAGTTTTTAGCTGAAGTTTTTTGTGCATGCCAACAAAAATACAAAGATCACATCTATCGAATTTGGGGCCAAAACTCCTTCGAAAAAAATTTTAAAAAATCCCGAACTACAAAAAGTTTTAAAAATCGTGAAAAATAGAAAATGGGCCATCTTGCCACGAAACTTCAAATGAAGGCTTAGGAGACCATTGTATGAATTTAAAAGCCATAAAAATGGCATTTTATGGCTTAGTAGGATCGATAGCATGTAGAGGGGGATCAGGCCGATCTTCAGCTTGTGCATTCTGGCTCTCCGGTCGACTGAGCACCCGTACGCTTATTTCATGGGTTGACTTAGGCATACGTAGTGGATTCCCGGTCTCGACCAACTAAGGGCTAGAGGCTATCGACGGTGTTTAGGGTAACAATCGAGGTGGACTAGCAGCGGGATCCTTGGTCGACTCGCGTATCCCCCCTAAAGGCCGGTTCGGTGCTTGCACGCTCGTTTCGAGGGTCGACCAAGGCTCAGCATGTGCGGATGGTGGTCGAGGCAACTGTCCACACCATGGCCCAACATGTGCTGATGCTGTTCGATGCAACTGCCCATACCAGGGGCCATCTAGTACCGATGGTGGTCTAGGCAACTGCCCGCACCAGGGCCCAGCTTATGCCGATGGTGATCGAGGCAAGTGCGCGTACCAAAGGGCAGCCTGTGTCAATGATGGTTGATGCATGTGCCATCACCATGCATCATCATGTGCCATCACCATGCATCATCATGTGCCATTGATGGTTGAAGCCTTGGCCGAAGTTTGATTTTGAGCCACAGTGCACATGCTGGGCTCGGGCATGTGCTGCTGCCACATTTTTTTCACTCGAGGCACCATTGTCGAAGCATCACCAGAGAACCTAACCGGCGGCATTGAGGGTTTCGGTGATTGGGGGGCCAGGGGGTGTGCGCACATGATGTGCGATGGGTGCTGGTACTTGGCCCTTATATTGGCCCCCTATCCCTCATCAAACCTCGAGAACTCTCACCCCCTTAAAGAGCATTTGAGATTTTATAGGTTTGCTCCCAGTAGCCACTAAACTGTCTAAAATACGGAAATTTTTTTCAAACGGTCACAAAATCTTCTCCACTTTGAGTTTTTAGCTGAATTTGTTTGTGCGTGCCAAAAAAAATACAAGGATCACGTCTACCAAATTTGGGGCCAAAACTCCTTCTAAAAAAATTTTAAAAAATCTCGAATTGCAAAAAGTTTCAAAAATCGTGAAAAATAGAAAACGAGTCGTCTTGCCATGAAACTTCACATGAAGGCTTAGGGGACCATTGTATGACTTTACAAGCCATAAAAATGGCATTGAAACGGCAGAAATATGAAGATGTGCCTGAACCCACCTACCACTTGATCGATCCATGGCTTGCGCATCCCGCCTCTTCGGCCGGCTAAGTGCCTGCACGCTCGTTTTGTGGGTTGACTTAGGCATACGTAGTGTGCTCCCAATCTAAGATCAGACCAGACCGAGGATTGCGGTAGCAGGACCCACAATAGGATCGGTCGCATGCAGAGGGGACCAGGTCAATCCCTGGCTTACGCATCCTGCCTCTCTGTCCGGTTGAGCACACGCACACTTGTTTTGCGGGTTGAGTTAGGAATACGGAGTTCATCCCCAGTCTAAGCATACGGAGTTCATTCCCAGTCTAAGATCGGATTGGATCGAGGGTTGCGATAGCAGGACCAGTAGTAAGATCGACAGCACGCAAGGAGGGACCGGGCCGATCCCCGGCTTACGCATTCTGCCTCTCCGGCCAGCTGAGCTCCCACACGCTCGTTTCATGGGTTGGCTTAGGCATACAGAGTTCATTCCATGTCTAAGTCCCAGTCGGACCGAGGGTTGTGGCAGCAAGACCGAGAACACATAGAGAAGGACCAGGTCGATCCCTGGCTTGTGCATTATGCCTCTCCGGCCTGCTCAGCTCTCGCACGTTCGTTTCATGGGTTGTTTTAGGCATACGGAGTTCATTCCCATTCTAAGCATACAGAGTTCATTCCCAGTCTAAGATCAGATCGGTAGCAGCATGCAGAGGCAGATTGGGTCGATCCTTGGCTTGCGTATCCTACCTCTTCGATCGATTGAGCACCTGTATGCTCGTTTCATGGGTTGACTTAGGCATACAGAGTTTATTCCCGATCTAAGCCCCAACCGGTTCGAGGGACCCGTAGCGAGATCGACAGCACGCAGAGAGGGATCGAGTCGATCCTCGGCTTGTACATTCTGGCTCCCCTATCGGTTGAGCACCTCCACGCCCATTTCATTGGTTGACTTAGGCATACATAGTGAATTCCCGATCTCGACCAACAAAGGGCCAGAGGCTATCGACGGCATTTGGGGCAACAACCGATGGGGACCAATAGCGGGATCCTTGGTCGGCTCGTGCATCCCACCCCCAACAGTTGGTTCGATGCTCGTACACTCATTTTGGGGGCCGATCGGGGCTCGACATGTGCCGATGATGGTCGAGGCAACCGCCCGCACCATGACCCAGCATGTGCCGATGATGTTCGATGCAACTGCCCCGCACCAGGGGCCATCTTGTACCGATGGTGGTCGAGCCAATCGCCCGCACCAGGGGCCATCTTGTGCCAATGGTGGTCGAGGCAATTGCCCACACCAAGGGTCGACATGTGTCGATGGTGATCAAGGCAACCGCCTGCACCAAGGCCCAGCTTGTGCCGATGGCAGTCGAGGCAAGTGGCCGTACCAAACGGTAGCCTATGCCGATATTGGTCGATGCATGTGCCATCACCATGCACCATCATGTGCCATTGATGGTCGAGGCCTTGGCCAAAGTTCAATTTTGAGCCACGGTGCAGATGCTGGGCTTGGGCATGTGCTGGTACCACATTTTTTTTGCCCGGGGCACCATCGTTGGAACATCGTCGGAGGACTTAACCGACGGCATTGGGGGTTCCGACGATTGGGGGGGTTGGGGGGTGTGTGCACATGATGTGCGATGGGTGCTGGTACCTGGCCCTTATATTGGTCCCTTATCCCTCATCAAACCTCGAGAACTCACACCCCCTTAAAGAGCATTTGAGATTTTATAGGTTTGCTCCCAGTAGCCATTAAAGTGTCTAAATTGGGGACATTTTTTTCAAACGATCACAAAATCTTCTCCACTTCAAGTTTTCAGCTGAATATTTTTATGCGTGCCAACAAAAATACAAGGATCAGGTCTACCGAATTTGGGGTCCAAACTCTTTCTAAAAAAATTAAAAAAAATCTTGAACCGTAAAAAGTTCCAAAAATTATGAAAAATAGAAAACAGGTCGTCTTGCCACGAAACTTCACATGAAGGCTTAGGGGACCATTGTATGAATTTACAAGCCATAAAAATGGCATTGGCATGGCTGAAATATGAAGATGTACCTGAACCCACCTATAACTCGATCGATCCACGGCTTGCGCATCCCGCCTCTCCGACCGGCTAAGTGCACGTACGCTCGTTTTGTGGGTTGACTTAGGCATACGTAGTGTGCTCCTAGTCTAAGATTGGACTGGATGAAGGGTTGCAGTAGCAGGACCTGCAGTGAGATCGACAGCATGCAGAGGGGATCGGGTCGATCCCCGGCTTACGCATTCTGCCTCTCTGGCCGGCTGAGGGCCCGCATGCTCATTTCATGGGTTGACTTAGGCATACGGAGTTCATCCCCAGTCTAAGCATACGGTGTTCATTCCCAGTCTAAGATCGAACCGGATCATGGGTTTCGACAATAAGACCAGCAGTAGGATCGGCAGCACGCAGTAGGGGATCAGGTCAATCCTCGGCTTAGGCATTCTACCTCTCCGGCCAGCTAAGCACCCGCACGCTCATTTCGTGGGTTGGCTTAGGCATACGGAGTTCATTATATGTCTAAAACCCAGCCTGACTGAGGGTTGTGGCAGCGGGATCGACAGCACACAGAGGGGGACCGGGTCGATCCCCGACTTGCGCATTATGCCTCTCTGGATGGCTAAGCACCCGCACACTCGTTTCGTAGGTTGACTTAGGCATACGGAGTTCATTCCCAGTCTAAGATCAAATCGACAGTAGCACGTAGAGGGGGACCGGGCCGATCCTCGACTTGCACATCCTACCTTTCCGATCGACTGAGCGCCCGTATGCTCGTTTCATGGGTTGACTTAGGCATACGGAGTTCATTCTCGGTCTAAGCCCCGACCGGACCGAGGGACCCGTAGTAGGATTGATAGCACACAGAGGGGGACAAGGTCGATCTTCAGCTTGTGCATTCTGGCTTTCCAATCGGCTGAGCGCCCGTAAGCTCATTTCATGGGTTGACTTAGGCATACGTAGTGCATTCCCGATCTTGACCAACCAAGGGCCAGAGGCTATCGATGGTGTTTGGGGCAACAACCGAGGGGGGCCAGCAGTGGGATCCTTCGTTGGCTAGCGCATGCAGCCCCCAGCGGTCGGTTCGGTTCTCGCACGCTCGTTTATAGGGCCAACCGGGGCTCGACATGTGCCAATGGTGGTCGAGGCAACCACCCACACCACGGCCAAGCATGTGCCAATGGTGTTCGATGCAACTGCCCGCACCAGAGGCCATCTTCTGTCGATGGTGGATGAGGCAGCTGCCCGCACCAGGGCCTAGCTTGTGCTGATGGCGATCAAGGTAAGTGCCCATACCAAATGGCAGCCTGTGCCGATGATGGTCGATGCATGTGCCATCACCATGCCCCATCTTGTGCCATTGATGGTTGAGGCCTTCGTTGAAGTTTGATTTTGAACCACGGTGCACATGTTGGGCTCGGGCATGTCCTACTGCCACATTTTTTTTAACCGGGCACCATCACCGGAGCATCGTCGGAGAACCTAACCGATGGCATTAGGGGTTCCGGCGATTGGGGGGGCCGGGGGGTGTGCGCACACGATGTACGATGGGTGCTGGTATTTGGCCCTTATATTGGCCCCTTATACCTCATCAAACCTTGAGAACTCACACCGCCTTAAAGAGAATTTGAGATTTTATAGGTTTGCTCCCAGTAGCCATTAAAGTGTCTGAAATGGGGACATTTTTTTCAAACGGTCATAAAATCTTCTCCACTTCCAGTTTTTAGTTGAATTTGTTTGTGCATGCCAACAAAAATACAAGGATCATGTCTACCAAATTTGGGGCTAAAACGCCGTCTAAAATTTTTTTAAAAATCTCGAACCGTAAAAAGTTTCAAAAATCGTGAAATATAGAAAGGGGTCATCTTGCCACGAAACTTCACATGAAGGCTTAGGGGACCATTGTATGAATTTACAAGCCTTAAAAACAGCATTGGCATGGCAGGAATATGAAGATGTGCCTGAACCCACCGACCACTCGATCGATCCACAGCTTGCGCATCCCACCTCTCCGGTCGGCTAAGTGCCCGCATGCACGTTTCGTGGGTTGACTTAGGCATATGTAGTGTGCTCCTAGTCTAAGATCAAACCGAATTGAGGGTTACGATAGTAGGACCCTGAGTGGGATCGGCAGCACGCTGCAAGGACCGGGTCGATCCTCGACTTACGCATCCTGCCTCTCTGACCGGCTGAGCGCCCGTACGCTCGTTTCATGGGTTGACTTAGGCATACGGAGTTCATCCCCAGTCTAAGCATACGGAGTTCATTCCTAGTCTAAGATTAGACCGGATCGAGGTTTGCGGCAGCAGGATCGACTGCAAGCAGAAGGGGATCGGGCCGATCCCCGACTTGCGCATTCTACCTCTCTGACCGACTGAGCACCCGCACGCTCGTTTAATGGGTTGGCTTAGGCATACGGAGTTCATTCCAAGTCTAAGCCCCGACAGGACTGAGGGTTGTAGCAACGGGACAGGTAGTACGTAGAGGGGGACTGAGCCAATCTTTGGCTTGCACATTATGCCTCTTCGATTTGCTCAGCGCCCGCATGCTTGTTTCGTGGGTTAGCTTAGGCATACGGAGTTCATTCCATGTCTAAGCCCCGACCGGACCGAGGGTTGTGGCAACGGGACCGGCAGCATGTAGAGGGGGACCGGGACGATCCCCGGCTTCCACATTATGCCTCTCTGGCTGGCTCAGCGCCCGCACGCTCGTTTCATTGGTTGACGTAGGCATACGGAGTTCATTCCCAGTCTAAGCATACGAAGTTCATTCCCAATCTAAGATCATATCGACAGCAGCACGTAGAGAGGGACCGAGCAGATCCTTACTTGCACATCCTGGCTCTTTGGTTGGCTGAGCACTCGTACGCTTGTTTCATAGGTTGACTTAGGCATACGGAGTTCATTCTCGATCTAAGCCCCAACCTGATCGAGGGACCCGTAGCGGGATCGACAGCACGCTGAGGGGGACCAGGCCGATCCTCAGCTTGCGTATTCTGGCTCTCTGATTGGCTGAGCACCCGCATGCTCGTTTCATGTGTTGACTTAGGCATACGTAGTACATTCCCGATCTCGACCAACCAAGGGCCAGAGGCTATCGACGGTGTTTGGGGCAACAACCGAGGGGGACCAGTAGCGGGAACCTTGGTCGGCTCACACATCCAGCCCGCAGCGGTCGGTTCAGTTCTCGCATGCTAGTTTCGGGGGTCGACCAGGGCTCGACATATGCCGATGGTGGTCGAGGCAACCGTCCGTACCACGGCCAACATGTGCCAATGGTCTTCAATGCAACCACCCGTACCAGGGGCCATCTTGTGCCAATGGTGGTCGAGGCAGTCGCCCGCACTAGGGCCCAGCTTGTGTTAATGGTGGTCGAGCCAAGTGCCCGTACCAAAGGGCAGCCTGTGTCGATGATGGTCGATGCTTGTGCCATCACCATGCCCCATCATGTGCCATTGAGGGTTGAGGCCTTGGCCGAAGTTCGACTTTGAGCCACGGTGCACATGCTGGACTCGGGCATATGCTGGTGCCACATTATTTTCGCCCAGGGCACCATCGTCGGAGCATCGTCGGAGAACGTAATCGACGGCAATGGGGGTTTCGACGATTGGGGGGGCCGGGGGGTGTGCGCACATGATGTGCGATGGGTGCTAGTACTTGGCCCTTATATTAGCGCCCTATCCCTCATCAAACCTCGAGAACTCACACCCCCTTAAAGAGAATTTGAGATTTTATAGGTTTGCTCCCAATAGCCATTAAAGTGTCTGAAATGGGGACATTTTTTTCAAACAGTCATAAAATTTTCTCCACTTCCAGTTTTTAGCTGAATTTGTTTGTGCGTGACAATAAAAATACAAGGATCATGTCTACCAAATGTGGGGCCAAAACACCTTTTAAAAAAATTTTAAAAAATCTTGAATCGCAAAATGTTTCAAAAATCATGAAAAATAGAAAAGGGTCGTCTTGCCACAAAACTTCACATGAAGGCTTAGGGGACCATTGTATGAATTTACAAGCCTTAAAAATGGCATCGGCACGGTAGAAATATGAAGATGTGCTTGAACCCATCTAGGCATGAAGATCGAGGCAAACCATATGCTCCAAGACCCAGTTTGTGCCATTGATGTTGGGCTCGGGCATGTGCTGGTGCCACATTTTTTTCCCTCGGGGCACCATCGCCAGAGCATCGTCGGAGAACCTAACCGGTGGCATTGGGGGTTCTGACGATTGGGGGGCCGGGGGGTGTGCGAACATGATGTGTGATGGGTGCTGGTACTTGGCCCTTATATTGGCCCCCTATCCCTCATCAAACCTTGAGAACCCACACCCCCTTAAACAGCGTTTGAGATTTTATAGATTTGCTCCCAGTAGCCATTAAAGTGTCTGAAATGGGGACATTTTTTTCAAACCGTCACAAAATCTTCTCCACTCAGAGTTTTTAGCTGAATTTTTTTATGCATGCTAACAAAAATAAAAGGATCATGTCTACCAAATTTGGGGCCAAAACTCCTTCTAAAAAAAATTTAAAAAATCCTGAACCGTAAAAATTTTAAAAATTATGAAAAATAGAAAACGGGTCGTCTTACCACGAAACTTCACATGACGGCTTAAGGGACCATTGTATGAATTTACAAGCCATAAAAATGCCTTTGGCATGGCAGAAATATGAAGATGTGCCTGAACCCACCTACCACTCGATCGATCCATGACTTTCGCATCCCGCCTCTCCGGCTAGCTACGTGCCCGCATGCCCGTTTCGTGGGTTGACTTAGGCATACGTAGTGCTCTCCTAGTCTAAGATCGGACCGAACTGAGGGTTGCAGTAGCAGGACCCACAGCGGGATCGACAGCACACAGAGGGGATCGGGTCGATCCCTGGCTTGCACATCCTACCTCTCTAGTCGACTGAACGCACGCACATTTGTTTCGTGGGTTGACTTAGGCATACGGAGTTCATCCCCAGTCTAAGCATACGAAGTTTATTCTCAGTTTAAGATCGGACCGGACCAAGGGTTGTGGTAGCAGGACCAGCAGCAGGATCGACAGCACGTAGAGGGGGATCGGGCCGATCCTCGACTTGCGTATTCTGCCTCTCCAGCTGGTTGAGTGCCCGTACGCTCATTTCATTTGTTGGCTTAGGCATACGGAGTTCATTCCGTGTCAAAGCCCCAGCCGGACCGAGGGATATGGCAGTGGGATCGGTAGAACGCAGAGGGGGACTGGGCCGATCCCCGACTTGCCCATTATGCGTCTCAGGCTGGCTCAGCGCCCGCAGCTCATTTCGTGGTTTGACTCAGGCATACGGAGTTCATTCCCAGTCTAAGCAGACGGAGTTCATTCGCAGTCTAAGATCAATGGGTAGCAGTACCCAGTTGGAGATCGAGCCGATCCTCGGCTTACGCATCCTACCTCTCCGATGTGCTGAGCGCCCGTACGCTCGTTTCATGGGTTGACTTAGGTATACGGAGTTCATTCCCGGTCTAAGCCCCAATCGAACCGAAGGACCCGCAGTGAGATCGACAGCATGCAAAAGGGGATCGAGCCGATCCTCGGCTTCCACATTCTGGCTCTCTGACCGACTGAGCGCCCATACGCTCATTTCATGGGTTGACTTAGGCATACATAGTGCATTCCCGATCTCGACCAACCAAGGGACAGAGGCTATCGATGGTGTTTGAGGCAACAACCGAGGGGGACCAGCAGTAGGATCCTTGGTCGACGCATGCATCCCAGCCCCAACGATCGATTCGGTTCTCGCACTCTCGTTTTGAGGGCCGACCGGGGCTGGGCATGTGCCAATGGTGGTCAAGGCAATCGCCCGTACCATGGCCCAGCATGTGTCGATGGTGTTCGATGCAACCACCCGCACCAGGGGCCATCTTGTGCCGATGGTGGTCAAGGCAACCACCCGCATCAGGGCCCAGCTTGTGCCGATGGCGGTTGAGGCAAGTGCCCGTACCAAAGGGCAGCCTGTGCCGATGATGGTCGATGCATGTGCCATCACCATGCGCCATCATGTGCCATTGATGGTCGAGGTCTTGGCCAAAGTTCAATTTTGAGCCACGATGCACATGCTGGGGTCGGGCATGTGCTGGTGCCACATTTTTTTCGCCCGGGGCACCATCGTCAGTGCATCATCAGAGAACCTAATCGGATACATTGAGGGTTCCGATGATTAGGGGGGCCGAGGGGTATGCATACATGATGTGCGATGGGTGCTGGTACTTGGTCCTTATATTGGCCCCCTGTCCCTCATCAAACCTCGAGAACTCACACCCTCTTAAAGAGCATTTGAGATTTTATAGGTTTGCTCCCAGTAGCCATTAAAGTGTCTAAAATAGGGACATTTTTTTCAAACGGTCACAAAATCTTCTCCACTTCGAGCTTTTTAGCTGAATTTGTTTGTGCTTGCCAACAAAAATACAAGGATCACGTCTACCAAATTTGGGGCCAAAACTCCTTCTAAAAATTTCTTAAAAAATCTCGAGCCGTAAAAAGTTTCAACAATCGTGAAAAATAGAAAACGGGTCGTCTTGTCACGAAACATCACATGAAGGCTTAGGGGACCATTGTATGAATTTACAAGCCATAAAAATGGCATTGGCACGGCAGAAATATAAAGATGTGCTTGAACCCATCTACCACTCGATCGATCCACGGCTTGCACATCCGGCCTCTCCAGCCGGCTAAGTGCCTGCATGCTCATTTCATGGGTTGACTTAGGCATACGTAGTGTGTCACGAGCTCTGACCTTAGACTCAGAATCCATGCAGCAGGATCAACAACACGTAGGGGGGATCGGGCTGATCCCCGACTTGCGGATTCTACCTTTCCGACCGGTTGAGCCCTCGCACGATCATTTCGTGGGTTGGCTTAGGCATACGGACTTCATTCCATGTCTAAGCCCCAGTCAGACCGAGGGTTATGGTAGCCGGACCGGTAGCATGCAGAGGGGGACCGGGCCAATCCCTGGCTTGCGCATTATGCTTTTTCGGCCTGCTCAGTGCCTACATACTCGTATCGATGGTGGTTGAGGCAATCACCTGCACCAAGGGCCGGCATGTACCGATGGTGATTGAGGCAACCGTCCACACCAAGGCCCAGCTTGTGCCGATGGCAGTCGAGGCTAGTGCCCATACCAAAAGGCAGCCTGTGTCGATGATGGTCGATGAATGTGCCATCACCATGTGCCATCATGTGCCATTAATGGTCGAGGTCTAGGCCGAAGTTTGATTTTGAGCCACGGTGCACATGCTGGGCTCCGGCATGTGCTGGTGCCACATTTTTCTCGCCCGGGGCACCATCGTCGGAGCATCGCCAGACAACCTAATTGACGACATTAGGGGTTCCGTCGATTGGGGGGGCTAGGGGGTGTGTGCACATGATGTGCGATGGGTGCTGGTACTTGGCCCTTGTATTGGCCCCCTATACCTCATCAAACCTTGAGAACTCACACCCCCTTAAAGAGCATTTGAGATTTTATAGGTTTGCTCCCAGTAGCCATTAAAGAGTCTGAAATGGGGATATTTTTTTCAAACGGTCACAAAATCTTCTCCACTTCGAGTTTTTAGCTGAATTTTTTTATGCATGCCAACAAAAATACAGGTATCAGGTCTACCAAATTTGGGGCCAAAATGCCTTTTAAAAAAATTTTAAAAATCATGAACCGCAAAAAGTTTCAACAATCATGAAAAATAGAAAACGGGTCCTCTTGCCACGAAACTTCACATGAAGGCTTAGCATACCATTGTATGAATTTACAAGCCATAAAAATGGCATTGGCATGGCAAAAATATGAAGATGTCCCTGAACCCACCTACAACTTGATTGATCCATGGCTTGCGCATCCCGCCTCTCCGGTCAGCTAAGTGCCCGCACGCTCGTTTCGTGGGTTGACTTAGGCATATGTAGTGCGCTCCTAGCCTAAGATCGGACCGGACCGAGGGTTGTGACAGTAGGACCCGCAGTGGGATCGGCAGCACACAGAGGGGATCAGGTCCATCTCTGGCTTACGCATCCTACCTCTCTAGCCGGCTGAGCACCCGTACGCTCATTTAATGGGTTGACTTAGGCATACAGAGTTCATCCCCAGTCTAAGTATACAGAGTTCATTCCCAGTCTAAGATCAGATTGGATCGAGGGTTGCGATAGCAGGACCAGCAACAGGATCGGTAGCACGCAAGGGGGACCAGGCCGATCCCTAGCTTTCACATTCTGCCTCTCCGACCGACTGACCGCCCGCACGCTTGTTTTTTGGGTTGGCTTAGGCATACGGAGTTCATTCCATGTCTAAGCCCCAGTCGGATCGAGGGTTGTGTTAGCGGGACCGGTAGCACGGATAGGGGGACCGTGTCGATCCCCAGCTTGCACATTATGCCTCTCCGACCGGCTCAGTGCCCGCATGCTCGTTTATTGGGTTGACTTAGGCATACGAAGTTCATTCCCAGTCTAAGATCGGACCGGTAGCAGCACGTAGTGGGGGACCAGGCCGATCCTCGGCTTACACATCCTACCTCTCTGGTCGGCTAAGCACTCGCACGCTCGTTTCATGGGTTGACTAAGGCATACGGGTTCATTCCCGGTCTAAGCCCCAATCGGATCGAAAGACCTGTAGTGGGATCAATAGCAGGTAGAGGGGGACCGATCGATCCTCGGTTTACGCATTCTGGCTCTCCGATCGGTTGAGCGCTCGGACGCTCGTTTCATAGGTTGACTTAGGCATACATAGTGCATTCCCGATCTCGACCAACCAAGGGCCAGAGGCTATCGACGACATTTGGGGCAACAACCGAGGGGGATCAGCAGTGGGATCCTTGGTCAGCTCGCGTATCCTACCCCCAGTGGTCGGTTCAATGCTCGCACGCTCGTTTCAGGGGTCGACCGAGGCTCGACATGTGCTGATAATGGTCGAGGCAACCGCCCCCAACACGACCCAGCATGTGCCGATGGTGTTCGATGCAATCGCCCGCCCCAGGGGCCATCTTGTGCCGATGGTGGTTGAGGTAACTGCCTGCACCAGGGCCCAGCTTGTGCTCATGGCGGTCGAGGCAAGTGCCCGTACCAAAGGGCAGCCTGTGCCGATGATGATCGATGCATATGCCATCACCATGCGCCATCATGTGCCATTGATGGTCGAGGGCTTGGCCGAAGTTCAATTTTGAGCCACGGTGCACATGCTGGGGCCGGGCATGTACTGGTGCCACATTTTTTTCGCCCAGGGCACCATCGTCGGAGCATCGCCACCAGAGAACCTAACCGGTGGCATTGGGGGTTCCGGCAATTGGAGGGCCGGGGGGTGTGCGCATATGATGTGCGATGGGTGGTAGTACTTGGCCCTTATATTGGCCCCCTATCCCTCATCAAACCTCGAGAACTCACACCCCCTTAAAGAGCATTTGAGATTTTATAGGTTTGCTCCCAGTAGCCATTAAAGTGTCTGAAATGGGGACATTTTTTTCAAACGGTCAAAAAATCTTCTCCACTTCGAGTTTTTAGCTGAATTTGTTTGTACGTGCCAACAAAAATACAAGGATCACATCTACCAAATTTGGGGCCAAAACTCCTTCTAAAAAAATTTTAAAAAAGCCCGAATCGTAAAAAGGTTTCAAAAGTCGTGAAAAATGGAAAACGGGTCGTCTTGCCACGAAACTTCACATGAAGGCTTAGGGGACCATTGTATGAATTTACAAGCCATAAAAATGGCATTGGCAGGGTAGAAATATGAAGATGTGCCTGAACCCACCTACCACTCGATCGATCCATGGCTTACGCATCTTGCGTCTCCGACCGGCTAAGTGCCCGCACGCTTGTTTCATGGGTTGACTTAGGCATACAAAGTGTGTCACGGGCTCTAACCTTAGACTCAGAATCCGTGCAGCCTTAGAATTGGAATCTCCTCCTTTATGCCTAAGTCAGCCTAAAACACAAGCGTACGGGCACTAGAATAATGGGAAGGGCTGATTACGCAAGTTAAAGAGAAACAAGATAACAAGACAAAATTTTGGAAATGCTCTTGTATTCACTAAAACATAAGTGTTTGATGACGTACAAATGAGGGTGGAGTAGCCCTCTATTTATAGTTGAGGCTCCAGCTACAACTTAATGGCAATATCCCTAGAATAAAGGCTAAAATCATGGGATTACAATCAATCAGGATGCTAACTCCTAATTTTCAGGGTCAACCAAATCTGCCAGGATGCTCCTGCTGATCCTGCCTGCTTCCAGAAGCTTCCCTTGCGTGTCCAGCACCTTGGGCCCTTCTGGATGTGGTGCGGGCAGCTTGTATGCCAGGCCTTGGTCTCACGGGCTGGCCTGCAAGTTGGGCGGGCATTCTGAACTCGTTTGGTAGGCTTTGCACACAGATACCCACCAGCACACCTGGTTTGCGGGCTTCAACCTCTGGCTCGCCTGCTGGTTCGCCTGATGTGCTTGGTGCACCCACCCAAGGTGTGACATTCTCCCTCACCTGATTATGCAAAGCCCTCATTGCATCTTCTGTATTGTACTACCTGATCTGGTCACCGAACTACCATAAGTCCTCTACTGGTTCCTAGCTCACCTCACTGTCTGGAAGTCCCTTCTGGCACACCAAAAACTCATGTCTGGGTTGATAGTTCTTCCATCTCACCTCCCGATCAGCTATGATGCTGTGGAACTCCTTCTCATATGAGGCCCTTGCTCCCAATGGCACATGCTTTGACTCTACCCGTCCTAGATCTCCCTCATCCTCATGGAACAGCTTGAGCATGCTCACATGGAACACTGGGTGTACCTTCAGCTTGGGTGGCATATCCAGCTTGTAGGCAACCTTGCCTACCCTCTTTACTACTCAAAAAGGTCCCCCATACCTCCAGACTAGGCCTTTATACAGCCCCCTATGGTGCAGAATGGGATGTAGCTTCACCAACACCAAGTCTCCAACCTAGAATTGCACATCCCACCTCTTCTGCTCTACCCACTTCTTCGACCTCTTGGCCGCCTTATGTAGACAAACTTTGGCCAAGTTAGTTTGCTCCTGCCATGCCTTGGCAAACTTGTATGCTGCTGGATTAGGCCCTGTATAACAAGCAGCAATCGAATCGGGTGTTAGTGGTTGTTGCCCTGTCACAACCTCAAATGGGCTCTGGTTTGTTGCCTCGCTCCTTTGCAAGTTGTAGGAAACTATGCAATATCTAGCAACTTTGGCCAGTCCCTTTGTGTGGCACTCACATAGTGCTTGAGGTAGACCTCCAATAGTCCATTCACTCATTCTGTCTGCCCATCGGTCTGTGGATGCATGCTAGTGTAAAAGTTTAAGTCTGACCCTAATAGCTTGAACAACTCAATCCAGAACCTGCCCGTGAACCACCCATCCCAATCACTAACAATGGTCCTCGGCACTCCCCAGTACTTAACCATGTTCTTCAAGAACAATCGAGCTACCTCCTCAACTGGGCACTCCTTGGTTGCTGGAATGAAGATTCCATACTTGGAAAACCTGTCCACCACTACCATGATGCTTTCAAACCTTTTTGTTTTGGGTAGACCGACTAAAGTCCAGAGAAACACTCTCCCATGGTCGTTCTGGCACTGGCAATGGCTCCAAGAGACCACCTGGTTTCTTGAGCTCCACCTTGTCTTATTGGCACACAAGACAAGTCTTCACATAGGCCTCCACATCATCCCTCATGTGCGGCCAGTAGTATCGATCCTCAATCAGCGCCAAGGTGCGGCTCACTCCGGGGTGTCCAGCCCACCTTGAATCATGGCATTCTTGCAAAACTTCCTTGCGGAGCTTCCCGTGCTATGGCACAAACAGTCTATTGCCCCTGGTGTATAGCAAGCCATCCTGTAACCAAAACCGCCTAGTCTTTCCTTGCTGGGCGTACTCCATCAAAGCTTTGGCTGTAGGATCATACGTAAGTCCCTCCTTGATGTGCGGCACCAGTGACCCATTTGGTTGGCTAATGGCACCAAGGTTAGCCTTCCTGCTCAGGGCGTCTGCCACTAGGTTCACCCGCCCTGGCTTGTACTCCATTTGGAAATCAAATTCTATAAGAAAATCTTGCCATCTCGCCTGCTTGAGGGACAGCTTCTTCTGCGTTTGGAAGTAGCTGGTCGCCACATTGTCTGTCCTCACCATGAACCTCGACCCCAATAGGTAATGGCACCAAGTGCACAAGCAGTGCACCACTGCAGTCATCCCTTCTCTTGGACCATGTACCTACGTTCAGTCTCATTCAACTTTCTGCTCTCGAATGCGACTAGACGTCCCTCTTACATCAACACGCCCCCTATGGAAAAGTTTGATGCATCCGTATGTACCTCATACGGCTTGGCATGGTCTGGCAAGGCCAAGACTGGCTTCTCGATCACAGCCCACTTCAACCTGTCAAAGGTTTCTTGGCACCCTGCGCTCCACTCCCATTTTCTCCCTTTCTTGAGCAAGTCAGTCAATGGTGTGGCTATTGCTGAATGACCTTTGATGAAGCACCTGTAGTAGTTAACCAGCCCAAGGAATGATCTCAACTCAGTGACCTTGGTTGGCGGTTGCCACTCCAGGATGGCATGTATCTTACCTTTATCCATCTGTATCCTACCACCTCGCATTATATGGCCAAGGAACGGGATCTCCTGCTAGGCGAATGAGCACTTCTCCCTCTTGACAAATAGCTTGTGCACCCGTAACACCTCGAACACCTGTCTCAAGTGGTCTACATGCTCTCCCAAAGTTTGGCTGTAGATCACAATGTCATCCAAATAAACCCAACAAACTGATCAAAGAATGACTGAAGTACGTTGTTCATAAGGGTGCAGAATGTTGTTGGGGCATTCGTGAGTCTGAAAGGCATCACCAAGAACTCATACGAACCATACCGAGTGACACATGCTGTCTTTGGCTCATCTCTCTCCGTGATCCTGACTTGATAGTAGGCTGACCGCAAATCCAACTTGGTGAACCACCTTGCGCTTCCAAGTTGATCAAACAAGTCTGCAATGAGTGGGATGGGGTACTTGTTCTTGATGGTCAGCTTGTTCAAAGCCCGGTGGTCTATGCACAGCTGCAACGACCCATCATGCTTGCACTGGAATCGAACCGATGCACCATAGGGTGCCTTCGATGGCCTAATGAAGCTAGCATCAACTAACTCTTTGAGCTGCTTCCTCAACTCCTCCAACTCTGGTGGAGACATTCAGTAAGGGGCTCTAGCTGGTGGCTTGGCCTCGGACACCAACTTGATCTTGTGGTCCACCTCCCTCTTAGGTGGTAGCTTGCTAGGCATCTTTGCGGGCATCACATCACTAAAAGTCTTCAGCACCTTTAGCACCTCCAAGGTTGACTCGGTCTCCTTATCCCTTGGCCCATCATATTTCAGGGTTGCCAAGAAGGTGTCTTCTTGTCTGCTTACCACCTTGGCAAATTGGATGGCTGACACCACCCGTGACCCAACTCCAGACCCTCTTCTCAATGGTTCTAGGCATTGGCACCGTACATCCAAGATGCAAACACAATTGGCAAAAGGCACAAGGAGGGCGTTAATCTGAACAAGGAAATCCAACCCAATCACAAACTCATAGTCATCAAGGGGTATTACCTCTATGGTCTCCTTACCTTTCCAGTCTCCAAGCTGCAACTCCACTCCTCACGCTACTCCAATGGTTGAAACCCCTTTGGAGTTCACCATTTTGATGGTACCAGTCCCTTTCTGCACCTTTAGTCTGAGCTTTCAGGCTCCATCACCTGAAATAAAAAGATGTGAGGCACCTGTGTCCACCAGTGCACTCACCTTCTGACCCGCAACCATCAGATCCACAAACATCAAGCCTTTTGGCTTGCGGCTCCCCTTACTCTGGATAGCATTAAGCACTAACAACCGAAGCTTTGCTGCCCCTAACTCTGGCTTCTCGTTAGACTTTTTGTCTATAGTAGCCAGCTTGCCCTTTTACGGGTAATTGCGCGTTATGTGTCTCCCTCCACATAGGTAACATGCTAGTGGCTCTCAGTCCCCCTTTGCTTTCCACTTGCCTGCTGGTGGCTTCCTCTCGCCATCCTTGGTTGAACGGTCTCAATCTCCATCCTTGGACTTTCGATCATGGTCCTTTCCCTTGGACTGCTTCTTTCGATCCCTATCGTCCCTGCCCTTACGCTTGGGCTTGGTAGACTCAAACTTGTTTAGAGGCTTGAACTCTATCAAGGCCTTGGCAGTAGTCATGGCTTTAGCCAAGTATGAATTCCCTTCCTTTGTAGCTCATGCTTCACCCACGGCTTCAGCCCATCCATGAAAGCAAATAAGGTGTCCTTCTCACCTAGATCCAAGATCTATAGCATCAGTTCAGAGAATTTTTGGACATACTCCCTTATGTCCCCTTGCTGGCTCAACCTACGTAACTTTGCCCGTGCCTCATCATCGACATACTCCGGGTAAAATTGTTCTCTAAACTTCTTTTGGAACTCTGCCCAGGTTTCAATCTTGGTGCTCCCATGCCTGACATCATCACACCTGCGCCTCCACCACAATAAGGCTACATCAGTGAGATACATAGTAACAGTACTTACCTTTATCGCCTCGTCTTGCATGCCTATGGCCTGGAAGTACTGCTCCATACCCCAAAGGTAGTTGTCTACTTCTTTGGCTACCCTAGTCCCCTTGAACTCCTTAGGCTTGGGGACCTCCAATATGGATTTGGACACTCCGGCAAACATGCCATTCCTAATGGCAGTCTTGCAAGCAACGAACTCACTGGTAAGCTCTTCCATCCGCTGGCGCATGGCCTCCATGCCAACGTGCAAGGTCAGCACTTCAGCCTCCAAGGCCTTATTCTTCTAGGTGATCACGTCCATGCCTTTGTTGAAAGTAGCTTGCAGCTCACTTTGGATCTCCTCCCCCATGGAGTCCAACGATGCAATGTGAGTCGCTACTTCCTCAAGCTTCTCCCCCATGTCGCCTATGGTCAGCTCCACCTTGGCTAGCCTACCGTCTATGGTAGACCAGATATCTCTAGAACTGGCTTTCTTACCTCTTCCATGCCCATACTCCTAGGCCTCTGGTTGTTGGCTAGCAACATCGCTTTGGGATGCCATCTCCTCAATCACGATCTAACCTGCACAACACAAACACGCAGAATCGAACTGGCTTTGATACCAACTGTCACGGGCTCTGACCTTAGACTCAGAATCCATACGACCTTAGGCTTGGAATCTCCTCCTTTATGCCTAAGTCAGCCTAAAACACAAGCGTGCGGGCACTAGAACAATGGGAAGGGCTGATTACGCAAGTTAAAGAGAAACAGGATAACAAGATAGAATTCTAGAAATGCTCTTGTATTCACTGAAACAGAAGTGTTTGATGATATACAAATGAGGTTGAGGCTCTGGCTACAACTTAATGGCAATATCCCTAGAATAAAGGCTAAAATCATGGGATTACAATCAATCAGGATGGTGACTCCTGATTTTCAAGGTCAACCAAATCTGTCAGGATGCTCCTACTGATCTTGCCTACTTCCAGAAGCTACCCTTGCGTGTCCAGTACCTTGGGACTTTCTGGATGTGGTACGGGCAGCTTGTATGCCAGGCCTTGGTCTCACGGGCTGGCCTGCAAGTTGGGCAGGCGTTCTAAACTCGTTTGCTAGGCTTTGTGCATAGATACCCGTCAGCACGCCTGGTCTATGGGCCTCAACCTCTGGCCAGCCTGCTGGTCTACCTGATGTGCCTGGCGTGCCTGCCCAGGGCGTGACATAGTGTGCTCCCAGTCTAAGATCAGACCGGACCGAGGGTTGCGACAGCAGGACCCGCAGTGGGATCGACCCGCAGAGGGGACTAGGTCGATCTCTGGCTTGCGCATCATGCCCCTTTGGCTGGCTGAGCACCCGCACACTTGTTTCGTGGGTTGACTTAGGCATACGGAGTTCTTTCCCAGTCTAAGATTGGACTGGACCGAGGGTTGTGGCAACAGGACCAGCAGCAGGACCGACAGCATGCAAGGGGGACCGGGCCGATCCCCAGCTTGCGCATTCTACCTCTCTGGTCGGTTGAGCCCCCGCACGCTCGTTTCATGGGTTGGCTTAGGCATATGGAGTTCATTCCATGTCTAAGCCCCAGTCGGACCGAGGGTTGTGGCAGCAGGACTGGCAGCACACAGAGGGGGACCGGGTCGATCCCCGGCTTACGCATTATGCCTCTCCGGCCTGCTCAGCGCCTGCATGCTCGTTTCATTGGTTGACTTAGGCATACAGAGTTCATTCCCAGTGTAAGCATACGAAGTTCATTCCCAGTCTAAGATTGGACCGACAACAGCACCCAGAGGGGGACCGAGCTGATCCTCGACTTGTGCATCTTGCCTCTCTGGTCGGCTGAGCGTCCGCACGTTCATTTCGTGGGTTGACTTAGGCATACGAAGTTTATTCTCGGTCTAAGCCGCAACCAAACCGAGGGACCCACAGTGAGATCAATAGCACGTAGAGGAGGACCGGCCGATCCTCGGCTTACGCATTCTGGCTCTCTGACAGGCTGAGCACCCGCACGCTCATTTCATGGGTTAACTTCGGCATATGTAGTGCATTCCCGGTCTCGACCAACCAAGGGCCAGAGGCTATCGATGGCATTTGGGGCAACAACCGAAGGGAACCAATAGCGGGATCCTTGGTCGGCTCATGCATCCTACCCCCAGCGGTCGGTTCGGCACATGTCGATGGTGGTCGAGGCAATCGCCCGCACCAAGGCCCAGCGTGTGCCGATGGTGTTCGATGCAACTGCCCGCAGCAGAGGCCATCTTATGCCGATAGTGGTCAAGACAATCGCCCACACCAAGGGCCGGCATGTGCCGATGGTGATGAAGGCAACCACCCGCACCAGGGCCTCGCTTGTGTCGATGGCAGTCGAGGCAAGTGCCCTACCAAAGGGCAGCCTGTGCCGATGATGGTCGATGCATGCGCCATCACGATGCGCCATCATGTGCCATTGATGGTTGAGGCCTTGGTTGAAGTTCAATTTTGAGCGACGGTGCACATGCTAGGCTCGGGCATGTGCTGGTGCCACATTTTTTTCGCTCGGGGCACCATCGCCGGAGCATCACAGGAGAACCTAACCGACGGTAATGGGCGTTCCGACGTTTGGGGGGGGCCTGGCGGTGTGCGCACATGATGTGCGATGGGTGCTGGTACTTGGCCCTTATATTGGCCCCCTATCCCTAATCAAACCTCAAGAACTCACACCCCTTTAAAGAGCATTTGAGATTTTATAGGTTTGCTCCTAGTAGCTATTAAAGTGTCTGAAATGGGGACATTTTTTTCAAGTAGTCACAAAATCTTCTCCACTTCAATTTTTTAGCTGAATTTTTTTGCACGTGCCAACAAAAGTACAAGGATCACGTGTACCAAATTTCAGGCCAAAAATCCTTCTAAAAAAATTTTAAAAAATCCCGAACTATAAAAAGTTTCAAAAATCATGAAAAATAGAAAACGGGTTGTCTTACCACGAAACTTCACATGAAGGCTTAGGGGACCATTGTATAAATTTACAAGCCATAAAAATGGCATTGGTTTAGCAAAAATATGAAGATGTGCCTGAACCCACCTACCACTCGATCGATCCACAACTTGCACATCCCGCATCCCCGCCCGGCTAAGTGCCCGCACGCTCATTTCGTGGGTTGACTTAGCCATACGCAGTGTACTCTCAGTGTAAGATCAGATCAGATCGGGGGTTTCGATAGTAGGACCCATAGCGGGATCGACAGCACATAGAAGGGACCGGGTTGATCCCTGGCTTGCACATCCTGCCTCTCTGCTCGGCTGAGCACCCGTACGCTCGTTTTGTAGGTTGACTTAAGCATACGGAGTTCATCCCCAGTCTAAGCATACGGAGTTCATTCCCAGTCTAAGATTGGATCGGACTGAGGGTTACGGTAGCAGGACCAGCAACAGGATCGACAGCACGCAGGGAGGGACAGGGCCTATCCTCAGCTTGTGCATTCTGGCTCTCTGGTCGGTTGAACGCCCGCACGCTTGTTTTATGGGTTAACTTAGGCATACGGAGTTCATTCCCAGTCTAATCATATGGAGTTCATCCCCAGTCTAAGCATACGGAGTTCATTCCTAGTCTAATATCGGACTGAACTGAGGGTTGCAGTAGCAGGACTAGCAGCAGGATTGACAGCACGCAGGGAGGGACTGGGCCGATCCCCGACTTGCACATTTTGCCTCTCCGGCCGACTGTGCCCCGCACGCTCATTTCATGGGTTGGCTTAGGCATATGGAGTTCATTCCATTTCTAAGCCCCAACCGGACCGAGGGTTGTGGCAGCGGGACCGACAGCATGCAAAGGGGGACTAGGTAGATCTCCGGGTTACGCATTATGCCTCTCCAGCCTGCTCAGCGCTTGCATGCTCATTTCGTGGGTTGACTTAGGAATACAGAGTTCATTCCCAGTCTAAGCATACCGAGTTCATTCTCAGTATAAGATTGTACCAACAGCAGCACGCAGAGGGGGATCGAGTCGATCCTCGGCTTGCGCATCCTGCCTCTTCGACCGGTTGAGCACCCACATGCTCGTTTCGTGGGTTGACTTAGGCATATAGAGTTCATTCCCGATCTAAGGCCCAATCTGATCGAAGGACCCACAACGGTATCGGCAGCACTTAGAAGGGGATCGGGCCGATCCTTGGCTTATGCATTCTATCTCTCCGATCAGCTGAGCACCCGCACGTTCGTTTTATGGGCTGACTTAGGCATACGTAGTGGATTCCCACTCTCGACCAACCAAGGGCCAGAGGCTATCGAGGGTGTTTTGGGCAACAACTGAGGGGGACAGCAGCGGGATCCCTGGTCGGCTCATGCATCCCATCCCCAGCGGATGGTTCGGTGCCCACAAGCTCATTTCAGGGGTCGATCGGGGCTCTGCATATGCCAATGGTGGTCAAGGCAACCGTCCGCACCATGGCCCAGCAAGTGCCGATGGTGTTTGATGCAATCGCCCGCACCAGGGGCCATCTTATGCCGATGGTGGTCAAGGCAATCGCCCACACCAAGGGCAGGCATTTTGTCAATGATGATCGAGGCAACCACCCGCGCCAGGGCCCAGCTTGTGCCGATGGCGGTCGAGGCAAGTGCCCGTACCAAAGGGCAGCTTATGCCGATGATGGTCGATACATATGCCATCACCATGCACCATCATGTGCCATTGATGGTCGAGGCCTTGGCCGAAGTTCAATTTTGAGCCACGATGCACATACTGGGCTCGGGCATGTGCTGGTGCCACATTTTTTTCACCCGGGGCACCATCGCCGGAGCATCGTCGGAGAACCTAACCAACGGTATTGGGAGTTCCGATGATTGGGGGGGCCGGGGGGTGTGCGTACATGATGTGTGATAAGTGCTAGTACTTGGCCCTTATATTGGCTCCCTATCCCTCATCAAACCTTGAGAACTCACACCCCCTTAAAGAGCATTTGAGATTTTATAGGTTTGCTCCCAGTAGCCATTAAAGTGTCTAAAATGGGGACATTTTTTTCAAACGGTCCCAAAATCTTCTTCACTTCGAGTTTTTAGCTCAATTTTTTTATGTGGGCCAACAAAAATACAAGGATCATGTCTACCAAATTTGGAGCCAAAAATTCTTCTAAAAAAATTTTAAAAAATCCCGAATCGTAAAAAGTTTTAAAAATCATGAAAAATAAAAAATGGGTCGTCTTGCCATGAAACTTCACATGAAGGCTTAGGGGACCATCGTATGAATTTACAAGCCATAAAAATGGCATTGGCATGGCAGAAATATAAAGATGTGCCTGAACCCACCTACCACTCGATCGATCCATGGTTTGTGCTTCCCGCCTCTTCGGTCAGCTAAGTGCCCGCACGCTCATTTCGTGGGTTGACTTAGGCATACGTAGTGCTCTCCCAGTCTAAGATCAGATCGGACCATGGGTTGCGGCACCAGGAACCGCAGCGAGATTGGTAGCACATAGAAAGGACTAGGTCGATCCTTAGTTTACGCATCCTGCCTCTCTGGCCGACTGAGCACCCATACGCTCGTTTTGTGGGTTGACTTAGGCATACGGAGTTCATCCCCAGTCTAAGCATACATAGTTCATTCCCAGTCTAAGATCAGATCGGACCGAGGGTTACGGCAGTAGGACCAGTAGCAGGATCGGCAGCACGCAGGGAGGACTGGGCCGATTCTCAACTTGCGCATTCTACCTCTTCGACTGACTGAGTACCCACACGCTCATTTCATGGGTTGGTTTAGGCATACGGAGTTCATTCCATGTCTAAGCCCCAGTCGGATCGAGGGTTGTGGCAGCGGGATCGACAGCACGTAGAGGGGGACCGGGTTGATCCCTGACTTACGCATTATGCCTCTCTGGCCGGTTCAACGCTCGCACGCTCATTTCATGGGTTGACTTAGGCATATGGAGTTCATTCCCAGTCTAAGCATCAGAGTTCATTCCCAGTCTAAGCATCGGAGTTCATTCCCAATCTAAGATTAGACTGATAGCAGTACACAGAGGGGGACCGGGCCAATCCTTGGCTTGCACATCTACCTCTCCAGCTGACTGAGTGCCTGTACACTCGTTTCATGAGTTGACTTAGGCATACAGAGTTCATTCCCAGTCTAAGCCCCAATTGGACCGAGGGGGATCGGGTTGAGCGCCCGTATGCTCGTTTCCTAGGTTGACTTAGGCATACGTAGTGCATTCTCGGTCTCAACCAACCAAGGGCTAGAGGCTATAGATGAAGTTTGGGGCAACAATTGAAGGGGACCAGCAGCGGGATCCTTGGTCGGCTCGTGCATCTCGCCCCCAGTGGTCAGTTTGGTGCTCGCACGCTCGTTTTGGGGGTTGACCAGGGCTCGGCATGTGTCGATGGTGGTCGAGGCAACTGACCGCACTATGACCAAGCATGTGCCGATGGTGGTTGATGCAATCACCCACACCAGGGGCCATCTTGTGTCGATGGTGGTCGAAGCAACCGCCTGCACCAGGGCCTAGCTTGTGCCGATGGCAGTCGAGGCAAGTGCCCGTACCAAAAGGTAGCCTGTGTCGATGATGTTCGATGCGTGTGCCGTCACCATGCGCCATTATATGCCATTGATGGTCGATTTCTTGGCTGAAGTTCAATTTTGAGCAACGATGCCCATGCTGGGCTCGGGCATGTGTTGGTGCCACATTGTTTTCACCCGGGGCACCATCATCGGTGCATCATCAGAGAACCTGATCAACCGCATTGGGGGTTCCGGTGATTGGGGGGCCGGGGGGTGTGCGTACATGATGTGCGATGGGTGCTGGTACTTGGTCCTTATATTGGCCCCCTGTCCCTCATCAAACCTTCTAACTCACACCCTCTTAAAGAGCATTTGAGATTTTATAGGTTTGCTCCAAGTAGCCATTAAAAGTGTCTAAAATGGGGACAGTTTTTTCAAACGGTAACAAAATCTTCTCCACTTAGAGTTTTTAGCTCAATATTTTTGTGCGTGCCAACAAAAATACAATGATCAAGTCTACCAAATTTGGGGCCAAACCACCTTCTAAAAAAATTTTAAAAAATCTTGAACCGTAAAAAGTTTCAAAAATCGTGAAAAATAGAAAACGAGTCGTCTTGCCACCAAACTTCACATGAAGGCTTAGGGGACCATTGTATGAATTTACAAGCCATAAAAATGGCATTGGCATGGCTGAAATATGAAGATGTGCCTGAACCCACCTACCACTCGATTGATCCATGACTTGCGCATCTCGCCTCTCCTATCGGCTAAGTGCCCACACACTCGTTTCGTGGGTTGACTTAGGCATATGTAGTGCGCTCCCAGTCTAAGATTGGACCGGAGAGGATCGAGTCGATCCCTGACTTGTGCATCTTGCCTTTCTAACTGGCTGGCTGAGCGTCTGCCCGCTGTTTCATGGGTTGACTTAGGTATACGGAGTTCATCCCCAGTCTAAGCATACGGAGTTCATTCCAATCTAAGATCAGACCAGACCGAGGGTTATGGTAGCAGGACCAGCAGTAGGATTAGTAGCACGTAGGGGTGGATCGGGTCGATCCTCGACTTGTACATTCTGCCTCTCCGGCCGGCTGAGCACCTACACGCTCATTTCATGGGTTCGCTTAGGCATACGTAGTTTATTCCATGTCTAAGCCCCAACCGAACTGAAGGTTGTGGCAGTGGGACCGACAGCACACAGAAAGGGACCAAGTCGATCCCCGGCTTACGCATTATGCCTCTTCGACCTGCTCAGCGCCAGCATGCTAGTTTCATGGGTTGACTTAGGCATACAGAGTTCATTCCCAGTCTAAGCATACGGAGTTCATTCCTAGTCTAAGATCGGACCGACAGCAGCACGTAGAGGGGGATCGGGCTGATCCTCGGCTTGTGCATCCTGCCTCTTCGATCGACTGAGCGTCCGCACGCTCGTTTAATGGGTTAACTTAGGCATACGAAGTTCATTCCCGATCTAAGCCCTAACTGAATCGAGGGACGCACAACGGGATCGACAACACGCAGAGGGGGACCGAACCGATCCTCAGCTTGCGCATTCTAGCTCTCCGACTGGCTAAGCCCCCGCACACTCGTTTCATGGGTTGACTTAGGCATACATAGTGCATTCCCGATCTCAACCAACCAAGGGCCAGAGGCTATTGACGGTGTTTGTGGCAACAATCGAGGGGGACCAGCAGCGAGATCCTTGGTCGGCTTGCGCACCCCACCCCCAGCAATCAGTTCGGTGCCCGTATGCTCATTTTGAGGGTCGACCGAGGCTCAACATGTGCCAAAGGTGGTCGAGGCAACCGCCCACACCATTGCCCAGCATGTGCCGGTGGTGTTCGATGCAACCACCTACACCAGGGGCCATCTTATGTCGATGGTGGTCGAAGCAATCACCCGTACCAAGGGTTGGCATGTACCTGAACCCACCTACCACTCGATCGATCCACGGCTTGCGCATCCCACCTCTCCGACCAGCTAAGTGCCCGCACGCTCGTTTCGTGAGTTGACTTAGGCATACGTAGTGCACTCCCAGTCTAAGATCGGACCGGACCGAGGGTTGCGGCAGCAGGACCCGCAGTAGGATCGATAGCATGTAGAGGGGATCGGGTCGATCCCCGGCTTGCGCATCCTGCCCTCTGGTCAGCTGAGCGCCTGTACGCTCATTTCATGTGTTGACTTAGGCATACGGAGTTCATGCCCAGTCTAAGCATATTGAGTTCATTCCCAATTTAAGATCGAACCGGACCGAGGGTTGCGGCAACAAGACCAGCAGTAGGATTGGTAGCACGCAGAAGGGATCGGGCCGATCCCTAACTTGTGCATTCTGGCTCTCCGACCAGTTGAGCCCCCACACGCTCGTTTCATGGGTTAGTTTAGGCATACGGAGTTCATTCCGTGTCTAAGCCCCAACCGGATCGAGGGTTATGGCAGCAGAACTGGCAGGACGCAGAGGGGGACCAGGTCGATCCCCAACTTATGCATTATGCCTTTCGGACCTGCTCAGCACCCACGCACTCATTTCGTGGGTTGACTTAGGCATACGAAGTTCATTCCCAGTCTAAGATCAGACCGATAGCAGCATGCAGAGGGGGATCGGGTCGATCTTCGGCTTGTATATCCTGTCTCTTCGGCCGACTGAGCTCCCGCACGCTTGTTTCATAGGTTGACTTAAACATACAGAGTTCATTCCCGATCTAAGCCCCAATCGGACCGAGGGACCCGCAACGAGATCGGTAGCACGTAGAGGGTGACCGGGCCAATCCTTGGCTTGCTCATTCTGGCTCTCTGGCAAAAAGATCGCATGCTCATTTCATGGGTTGGCTTAGCCATATGTAGTGCATTCCAGTCTCAACCAGCCAAGGGCCAGAGGCTATTAACGGTGTTTGGGGTAACAACCGAGGGGGACCAGCAGCGGGATCCTTGGTTGGCTCGTGCATCCCGCCCCCAGTAGTCGGTTCGGTGCTCGTACGCTCGTTTCAGGGATCGACTGGGGCTTGGCATGTGCCAATGGTGGTTGAGGCAACCGCTCGCACCACGGCCCAGCATGTGCCGATGGTGTTTGACATAACCGCCCGTACCAAGGGCCACCTTGTGTCGATGGTGGTCGAGGCAACCACCCGCACCAGGGCCCAGCTTGTGTCGATGGTGGTCGAGGCAAGTGCCCGGACCAAGGGGCAGCCTGTGCCGATGATGGTCGATGCATGTGCCATCACCATGCGCCATCATGTGCCATTGATGGTTGAGGCCTTGGTCGAAGTTCGATTTTGAGCCACGGTGCACATGCTGGGCTCGGGCATGTGTTGGTGCCACATTTTTTTCACCCAAGGCACCATCGTCGGTGCATCATCAGAGAACCTAATCGGTAGCATTGGGGGTTCCGGTGATTGGGGGGGTCGGGGGGTATGCGTACATGATGTGCGATGGGTGCTGGTACTAGGTCTTTATATTGGCCCCCTATCCATCATCAAACCTCGAGAACTCACACCCCTTAGAGAGCATTTGAGATTTTATAGGTTTGCTCCCAATAGCCATTAAAGTGTCTGAAATGGGGACATTTTTTTCAAACGGTCACAAAATCTTGTCCACTTCGAGTTTTTAGCTGAATTTGTTTGTGCGTGCCAACAAAAATACAAGGATCACGTCTACCAATTTGGGGCCAAAACTCCTAAAAGAATTTTAAAAAATCCTAAACCGTAAAAAGTTTCAAAAATCATGAAAAATAGAAAATGGGTCATCTTGCCATGAAACTTCACATGAAGGCTTAGGGTACCATTGTATGAATTTACAAGCCATAGAAATGGCATTGGCACGGCAGAAATATAAAGATGTGCCTGAACCCACCTACCACTCGATCGATCCACGGCTTGCGCATCTCACCTCTTCGATCGGCTAAGTGCCCGCACGCTCCTTTCGTGGGTTGACTTAGGCATACGTAGTGCGCCCCTAGTCTAAGATCAAACATGATCGAGGGTTGCGGTAGCAGGACCCGTAGTGGGATCAACAGCACGCAAAGGGGATCGAGTCGATCCCCGGCTTGCACATCTTACCTCTTTGGTCAGCTGAGCACCCGCACGCTCATTTCGTGGGTTGACTTTGGCATACGCAGTTCATCCCCAGTCTAAGCATACGGAGTTCATTCCCAGTCTAAGATCAGATCAGATCAAGGATTACGGTAGCAGGACCAGCAGTAGGATCGATAGCACGTAGGGGGACCGAGTCGATCCTCGATTTGTGCATTCTACCTCTCTAGTCGACTGAGCACCCGTACGCTCGTTTCATGGGTTGGCTTAGGCATACGGAGTTCAATCCATGTCTAAGCCCCAGTCAGACAGAGGGTTGTGGCAGCGAGATTGACAGCACATAGAAGGGGATCGGGCCGATCCCCGGCTTAGGCATTATGCCTCTCCGATCGGTTCAGTGCCCGCATGCTCATTTCATGGGTTGACTTAGGCATACGGAGTTCATTCCCAATCTAAGCATACGGAGTTCATTCCCAATCTAAGATCAAAATGGTAGCGGGATCGACAGTAGCACGCAAAAGGGGACCGGGACAATCCTCGACTTACGCATCCTACCTTTCCGGCTGACTGAGCGCCCGCACGCTCGTTTTGTGGGTTGACTTAGGCATACGGAGTTCATTCTTGGTCTAAGCCCCAACCAAATTGAGGGACCCATAACGGGATCAATAGCACGCAGAGGGGATCAGGCCTATCCTCAACTTGTGCATCTGGCTCTCCGACTGACTGAACGCCCGCACGCTTGTTTCATGGGTTGACTTAGGCATACGTAGTGCATTTCCGGTCTCGACCAACCAAGGGCCAGAGGCTATCGACGACATTTGGGGCAACAACTGAGGTGGACCAGTAGTGGGATCTTTGGTCGGGTCACGCATCCTGCCCTCAGCGGTCGGTTCGATGCTCGTACGCTCGTTTCGGGGGCCGACAGGGGCTCAGCATGTGGTGATGGTGGTCGAGTTAACCGCTCATACCACGACCCAGCATGTGCTCGTGGTGTTCGATGTAACCACCCGTACCAGGGGCCATCTTATATCGATGGTGGTCGAGGCAACCGCCCGCACCAAGGCCCAACTTGTGCCGATGGTGGTCGAAGGAAGTGCCCATACCAAAGGGCAGCCTGTGCCGATGATGGTCGATGCATGTGCCATCACCATGCGCCATCATGTGCCATTGATGGACGAGGCCTTGGCCAAAGTTTGATTTTGAGCCACGGTGCACATGCTGGGCACGAGCATGTGCTAGTGCCACATTTTTTTCGCCCGGGGCACCATCGTCGGAGCATTGTCGAAGAACTTAACCGACGGCATTGGGGGTTCCGGTGATTGGGGGGCCGGGGGGTGTCCACACATGATGTGCGATGGGTGCTGGTATTTGGCCCTTATATTGGCCCCCTATCCCTCATCAAACCTCGAGAACTCACACCCCTTAAAGAGCATTTGAGATTTTATAGGTTTGCTCCCAGTAGCCATTAAAGTTTCTGAAATGGGGACATTTTTTTCAAACAGTCACAAAATCTTCTCCACTTCGAGTTTTTAGCTGAATTTGTTTGTGCATGCCAAAAAAAATACAAGGATCACGTCTACCAAATTTGGGGCCAAAACTCCATCTAAAAGAATTTTAAAAAATCTCGAACCGTAAAAAGTTTCAAAAATCATGAAAAATAGAAAACGGGTTGTCTTGCCACGAAACTTCACATGAAGGCTTAGGGGACCATTGTATGAATTTACAAGCCATAAAAATGGCATTGGCACGGCAAAAATATGAAGATGTGCCTAAACCCACCTACCACTCGATCGATCCACGGCTTGCGCATCCCGCCTCTCCAGCCAGCTAAGTGCCCGCAAACTCGTTTCGTGGGTTGACTTAGGCATACGTAGTGCGCTCCTAGTCTATGATCGGATCGGACCAAGGGTTGTGGTAGCAGGAACTGCAGCGAGATCGACAGCACGCAGAGGGGATCGAGTCGATCGTCGGCTTGTGCATCCTACCTCTCTGGTCGACTGAGCGCCCGTACGCTCGTTTCATTGGTTGACTTAGGCATACGGAGTTCATCCCCAGTCTAAGCATACAGAATTCATTCCAGTCTAAGATTGGATGGGACTGAGGGTTGCGGTAGCAGGACTAGCAGTAGGATCTGTAGCACGCATGGGTGGATCGGACCGATCCCCGACTAGCACATTCTACCTCTTCGATCGGCTGAGCGCCTGTACGCTCATTTCATGGGTTAGCTTAGGCATACGGAGTTAATTCCATGTCTAAGCCCCAACCGGACTGAATGCTGTGGCAGCGGGACCGGTAGCACGTAGAGGGGGACCGAGTCGATCCCCGACTTGTGCATTATGCCTCTCCGGCTAGCTCAGCGCCCGCACGCTCGTTTCGTGGGTTGACTTAGGCATACAGAGTTCATTCCCAGTCTATGAACAGACCGATAGCAGCACATAGAATCGGATCGGGTCGATCCTCGGCTTACGCATCCTGCCTCTCCGGCCGATTGAGCACCTGCACACTCGTTTCGTGGGTTGACTTAGGCATACGGAGTTTATTCCCGTTCTAAGCCCCAACCGGATCGAGGGACCGTAGCGGGATTGGCAGCACACAGAAGGGGATCAAGCTGATCCTCGACTTACGCATTTTGGCTCTCCGGTCGGCTGAGCACCCACACGCTCGTTTCATGGTTTGACTTAGGTATAAGTAGTGCTTTCCCGGTCTCGACCAACCAAGGGCATTTGAGGCAACAACCGAGAGGGACCAGCAGCGAGATCCATGGTCGGCTCGTGCATCCCACCCTCAGCGGTTGGTTCGATGCCCGCACATTCGTCTCGAGGGCCGATCGAGGCTCGACATGTGCTGATGGTGGTTGAGGCAACCGCCCGCACCACGACCCAGCATGTGCCGAGAGTGTTCGATGCAACCACCTACACCAGGGGCCATCTTGTACCGATGGTGGTCGAGGCAATCACCCCCACCAAGGGCCGGCATGTACCGATGGTGATCGAGGCAATCGCCCGTACCGGGGCCCAGCTTGTGCCGATGGCGGTAGAGATAAGTGCCCATACCAAAGGGCAGCCTGTGTCGATGATGGTCGATGCATATGCCATCACCATGTGCCATCATGTGCCACTGATGGTCGAGGCCTTGGTCGAAGATCAATTTTGAGCCACGGTGCACATGCTTGGCACGAGCATGTGCTGGTGCCACATGTTTTTCGCCCGAGGTACCATCGTCGGAGCATCGTCGGAGAACCTAACTGACGACATTAGGGGTTTTGGCGATTGGGGGGGCCGGGGGGCTTGCGCACATGATGTGTGATGGGTGCTGGTACTTGGCCCTTATATTGGCCCCCTATCCCTCATCAAACTTTGAGAACTCACACCCCCTTAAAGAGCATTTGAGATTTTATAGGTTTGCTCCTAGTAGCCATTAAGGTGTTTGAAATGGGGACATTTTTTTCAAACGGTCACAAAAATCTTCTCCACTTCGAGTTTTTAGCTAAATTTCCTTGTGCATGCCAAAAAAAATACAAGGATCACGTCTACCAAATTTGAAGCCAAAATTCCTTCTAAAAAAATTTGAAAAAAATCCCGAACCACAAAAAGTTTCAAAAATCATGAAAAATAGAAAACGGGTCATCTTGCCACAAAACTTCACATGAAGGCTTAGGGGGCCATTGTATGAATTTACAAGCCATAAAAATGGCACTGGCATGGCAGAAATATGAAGATGTGCCTGAACCCACCTACCACTCGATCGATCCACGGCTTGCGCATCCCGCCTCTCCGACCAGCTAAGTGCCCGCACGCTCGTTTCCTTGGTTGACTTAGGCATATGTAGTGCGCTCCCAGTCTACGATCGGACCAGACTAAGGGTTGTAGTAGCAGGACCAATAGTAGGATCAATAGCAAGCAGGGGGGATCGGGCTGATCCTCAGCTTACGCATTCTGCCTCTCCAATCGGTTGAGTGCCCGCACGCTCGTTTCATGGGTTGACTTAGGCATACGGAGTTCATTCCCGATCTAAGCCCCAACCGGACCAAGAGACCTGTAGCGGGATTGGCAGCACGCAGAGGGAGACCAAGCTGAACCTCGGCTTGCACATTCTGGCTCTCCGGCTGGCTGAGCGCCTGTACACTCGTTTCATGGGTTGACTTAGGCATACGTAGTGCATTCCCGATCTTGACCAACCAAGGGCCAGAGGGTATCGATGGTGTTTGAGGCAACAACCGAGGGGGACCAGCAATGGGATCTTTGGTTGACTCACGTATCCTGACCCAGCGGTCGGTTTGGTGCTCGCACGTTTGTTTCAGGGGCCGACCGAGGCTCGACATGTGTCGATAGTGGTCAAGGCGACCGCCCGTACCATGACCCAGCATGTGCTGATGGTGTTCGATGCAACCGCCCGCACCAAAGGCCATCTTGTGCCAATGGTGGTCGAGGCAACCGCCCGCACCAGGGCCTAACTTGTGTCGATGGCGGTCGAGGCAAGTGCCCATACCAAAGGGCAGCCTGTGCCGATGATGGTCGATGCATGTGCCATCACCATGCACCATCATGTGCCATTGATGGTCGAGGCCTTGGTCGAAGTTTGATTTTGAGCCACGGTGCACATGCTGGGCTCGGGCATGTGCTGGTGCCACATTTTTTTCGCCCGGGGCATTATCATCGGAGCGTCGTCGGAGAACCTAACCGACGACATTGGGGGTTCTGATGATTGGGGGGTCCAAGGGGTGTACGCACATGATGTGCAATGGGTGCTAGTACTTGGCCCTTATATTGGCCCCTTATCCCTCATCAAACCTCGAGAACTCACACTCCCTTAAAGAGCATTTGACATTTTATAGGTTTGCTCCTAGTAGCCATTAAAGTGTCTGAAATGAGGACATTTTTTTTCAAACGGTCACAAAATCTTCTCCATTTCGAGTTTTTAGCTGAATTTATTTTGCGTGCCAACAAAAATACAAGGATCACGTCTACTAAATTTGGGCCAAAACTCCTAAAAAAATTTTAAAAAATCCCGAGTCGTAAAAAGTTTTAAAAATCATGAAAAATAAAAAATGGGTCGTCTTGCCATGAAACTTCACATGAAGGCTTAGGGGACCATTGTATGAATTTACAAGCCACAAAAATCGCATTGGCAGGGCAAAAATAAGAAGATGTGCCTGAACCCACCTACCACTTGATCGATCAACGGCTTGCGCATCCCGCCTCTTCGATTGGCTAAGTGCCCGCACGCTCGTTTCATGGGTTGACGTAGGCATACGTAGTGCGCTCCCAGTCTAAGATCAGACCAGACTGAGGATTACGGCAGCAGGACCCGCAGCGAGATCAACAGCAAGTAGAGGGGACCGGTTCGATCCCTAGCTTGTACATCTTGCCTCTCTGGCTGGCTGAGGCACCGTACGCTCATTTCATGGGTTCACTTAGGCATATGTAGTGCGCTCCCAGTCTATGATCGGACCAGATTGAGGGTTGCCATAGCAGGAGCCGCAGCAAGATCGGGAGCACGCAGAGGGGATCGGGTCGATCCCTGGCTTACGCATCCTACCTATCTAGCCGGTTGAGCACCCGCACGCTCGTTTCGTGGGTTGACTTAGGCATAAGGAGTTCATCCCTAGTCTAAGCATACGAGTTCATTCCCAATCTAAGATCGGATCGGACCAAGGGTTATTGTAGTAGGACCAGTAGTAGGATCGGCAGCACGTAGGGAGGGACCGGGTTGATCCCCGACTTACGCATTATGCCTCTCCGATCGGCTCAGGGCTCGCACACTTGTTTCATGCATACGGAGTTCATTCCCAGTCTTAGATTAGACCGGCAGCGGGATCGACAGTAGCACATAGAGGGGGATCGAGCCGATCCTCAGCTTGCATATCCTGCTTCTCTGACTGGCTGAGCACCTGCACGCTCGTTTCGTGGGTTGACTTAGGCATACAAAGTTCTTTCCCGGTCTAAGCCCCAACTGGATCGAGGGACCCTAGTGAGATTGGTAGCACGCAGAGGGGGACCAAGCCGATCTTCAGCTTGTGCATTTTGGCTATCCAGTCGACTGAGCGCCTGCACGCTCATTTCATGGGTTGACTTAGCGATACGTAGTGCATTCCCTGTCTCGACCAACCAAGGGCCAGAGGCTATCGAAGGTGTTAGGGGTAACAACCGAAGGGGACCAGCAGCGGGATCCTTGGGTAGCTCACGCACCTGACCCAAAGATCGATTCGGTGCTCGCACGCTCATTTCATAGGTGGATCGAGGCTCAGCATGTGCTGATGGTGGTCGAGGCAACCGCCCGCACCATGGCCCAGCATGTGCCGATGGTGTTCGATGCAACTACCCACATCGAGGGCCATCTTGTACCGATGGTGGTCGAGGAAAGTGCTTATACCAAAGGGCAGCCTATGCCGATGGTGGTCGAGGTAAGTGCCTGTACCAAAGGGCAGCCTATGCCAATGATGGTTGGTGCATGTGCCATCACCATGCACCATCATGTGCCATTGATTTTGAGCCATGATGCACATGATAGGCTCCGGCCACCTAAGTGCCCGCACGCTCATTTCATGGGTTGACTTAGGCATACGTAGTGCGCTCCCAATCTAAGATCGGATCGAATCGAAGGTTACTACTGTAGGACCCACAACGGTATCGACAACACGCAGAGGGGATCGGATCGATCCCCGGCTTGCGCATCCTACCTCTCTAGCTGACTGAGCTCCCACACGCTCGTTTCATGGGTTGACTTAGGCATACAGAGTTCATCCTCAGTCTAAGCATACAAAGTTTATTCCCAATCTATGATCAGACCAGATCGAAGGTTGTAGCAGTAGGATCAGTAGCAAGCAGGGGGGATCGGGTCAATCCTCGACTTGCGCATTCTGGCTCTCTGACTGGCTGAGCACCTGCATGCTCATTTTATTGGTTGGCTTAGGCATACAGAGTTGATTCCATGTCTAAGCCCTAGCCAGACCCAAGGGTTGTGGCAGCGGGACTGGCAGCACGCAGAGGGGGACCGGATTGATCCCCGGCTTGTGCATTATGCCTCTCCGACCGGTTCAGCGCCTACACGTTCGTTTCGTGGGTTGACTTAGGCATATGGAGTTCATTCCCAGTTTAAGCATACAGAGTTCATTACCAGTCTAAGATCGGACCGACAGCAGCACACAGAAGGGATCGGGTAGATCCTCGGCTTACTCATCCTGCCTCTTTGGTTAGCTGAACGACCGTACACTCGTTTTATGGGTTGATTTAGGCATACAGAGTTCATTCCCGATCTAAGCCCTAATCAGATCGAGGGACCCACAATGGGATCAACAGCACGCAGAGAGGGATCGCGTCGATCCTTGACTTGCCCATTCTGGCTTTTCGACCGGCTGAACGTCTGCACGCTCATTTATGGGTTGACTTAGGCATACGTAGTGCATTCCCGATCTCAACCAACCAAGGGCCAGAGGCTATCGATGGCGTTTGGGGCAACAATCGAGAGGGACCAGCAACGAGATCCTTGGTCGGCTCACGTACCCCACCTCAGCGGTCGGTTCGATGCTCGCACGCTCATTTCAGGGGCCGACCGGGGCTCTACATGTGCCGATGGTGGTTGAGGCAATTGCTCGCACCAAAGGCCGACATGTGTCGATGGTGATCAAGGCAACCGCCCGCACTAGGGCCTAGCTTGTACCGATGGCGGTCGAGGCAAGTGCCCATACCAAAGGGCAACCTGTGCCGGTGATGGTCGATGCATGTGCCATCACCATCCGCCATCATGTGCCATTGATGGTCGAGGCCTTGGTCGAAGTTCAATTTTAAGCCACGGTGCACATGCTGGGCTCGGGCATGTGCTGGTGCCACATTTTTTTTACCCGGGGCAAAGTTACGCCGGCTTAGCCAGCAAGGGGACATATGGGAGTATGTCCAAAAATTCTCTAAACTGATGTTACAGATCTCGGATCTAGGTGAAAAGGATGCCTTATTTGCTTTCATGGATGGGCTAAAGTCATGGGTGAAGCATGAGCTACAAAAGAGGGGAGTTCATGACTTGGCTAAAGCCATGACTACTACCGAGGCCTTGATAGAGTTCAAGCTTCTGAACAAGTTCGAGTCTTCCAAGCCTAAGGGTAAGGGCAGGGATGATAGGGACCGAAAAAAGTAGTCTAAGGGGAAAGACCATGATCGAGAATCCAAAGATGGAGATCGAGACCACTCAACCAAGGATGGCGAGAAGAAGCCACCAACAGGCAAGTGGAAAGCAAAAAGGGACCGAGAGCCACTAGCATGCTACCTATGTGAAGGGAGCCACATAGCGTAATTACCCATAGAAGGGTAAGCTGGCTACTGTAGACAAGGAGTCTGACGAGGAGCCAGAGTCAGAGGCAGCAAAGCTTAGGTCGTTGGTGCTTAATGATGTCTAGAGTAAGGGGAGCTGTAAGCTAAAGGGCTTGATGTTTACAGATCTGATGGTTACGGGTCAGAAGGTGAGCACACTAGTGGACACAGGTGCCTCACATCTTTTTATTTCAGGTGATGGAGCTCGAAAGCTCAAACTAAAGGTGCGGAAAGGGACTGGTACCATTAAAACGGTGAATTCCGAGGAAGTTCCAGCCATTAGAGTAGCACAGGGAGTGGAGTTGTAGCTTGGAGATTGGAAAGGCAAGGAGACCATTGAGGTAATACCCCTTGATGACTATGAGTTTGTAATTGGGTTGGATTTCCTTGTTCAGATTAACGCCCTCTTTGTGCCTTTTATCGATTGTGTTTACATCTTGGATGCACGGTGCCAATGCCTAGTGCCATTAAGGAGAGGGGTTGGAGTTGGGTCGCGGGTGGTGTCAGCCATCCAATTTGGCAAGGTGGTAAGCAGACAAGAAGACACCTTCTTGGTAGCCCTAAAATATGATGAGCCAAGGGAGAAAGAGACTGAGTCACCCTTGGAGGTGCTAAAGGTGCTGATGACCTTTAGTGATGTGATGCCTACAAAGCTGCCTAGCAAGCTACCACCTAAGAGGGAGGTGGACCACAAGATCGAGCTGGTGTCCGAGGCCAAGCCATTAGCCAAAGCCCCTTACCGAATGTCTCCACCAGAGTTGGAGAAGTTGAGGAAACAGCTCAAGGAATTAGTTGATGCTGGCTTCATCAGGCCATCGAAAGCACCCTATGGTGCACTGGTTCTATTCTAGCACAAGAATGATGGGTCGTTACAGCTATGCATAGACTATCGAGCTTTAAACAAGCTGACCATCAAGAACAAGTACCCCATCCCACTCATTGCGGACTTGTTCGATCAACTTGGGAGTGCAAGGTGGTTCACCAAGCTAGATTTGAGGTCGGGCTACTACCAAGTCTGGATCACGGAGGGAGATGAGCCAAAGGCAGCATGTGTCACTCGGTATGGTTTGTATGAGTTCTTGGTGATACCTTTCGGACTCACAAACGCCCCAACAACATTCTGCACCCTTATGAACAAGGTACTTTAATCATTCCTTGATCGGTTTGTTGTGGTTTATTTGGATGACATTGTGATCTACAGCCAGACTTTGGGAGAGCATGTAGACCACTTGAGACAGGTGTTCGAGGTGTTGCCGGTGCACAAGCTATTTGTCAAGAGGGAGAAGTGCTCACACAGGAGATCTTGTTCCTTGGCCACATAGTGGGAGGTGGCAGGATACACGTTGATGAAGGCAAGATACACGCCATCCTGGAGTGGCAACCACCAGCCAAGGTCACTGAGTTGAGATTGTTCCTTAGGCTGGTTAACTACTACAGGCACTTCATCAAAGGTCACTCAGCAATAGCCACACCATTGACTAACTTGCTCAAGAAAGGGAAAGCATGGGAGTGGAGCGTAGGGTGCCAGGAAGCTTTTGATAGGTTGAAGCGGGCTATGACCGAAGAGCCAGTCTTGGCCTTGCCAAACCATGCCAAGTCATATGAGGTGTATACAGATGCATCAGACTTTGCCATAGGGGGCGTGTTGATGCAGGAAGGACGTCCAGTCGTGTTCGAGAGCAGGAAGCTGAACGAGATTGAGCACAAGTACATGGTCCAACAGAAAGAGATAACTGTAGTGGTGCACTACTTACGCACTTAACGCCATTACCTGTTGGGGTCGAGGTTCGTGGTGAGGATGGACAATGTGGCGACCAGCTACTTCCAGACGTAGAAGAAGTTGTCCCCCAAGCAGGCGTGATGGTAAGATTTTTTTGTAGAATTTGATTTCTAGATGGAGTACAAGCCAAGACGGGTGAACCTAGTGGCAGACGCCTTGAGCAGAAAGGCTAACCTTGTTGCCATTAGCCAACCAGAGGGGTCACTGGTGTCGCACATCAAGGAGGGACTTACGCATGATCCTACAGCAAAGGCTTTGATGGAGTATGCCCAGTAAGATAAGACTAGGCAGTTTTAGTTGCAGGATGGGTTGCTGTACACCAGAGGTAGTAGACTGTTTGTGCCGTAGCACAGGAAGCTCCACAAGGAAGTTCTGCAGGAATGCCATGATTCAAGGTGGGCTGGACACCGCGGAGTGAGCTGTACCTTGGTGTTGATCGAGGACTGGTACTACTAGCTACACATGAGGGACGATGTGGAGGCCTATGTGAAGACTTGTCTTGTATGCCAACAGGACAAGGTGGAGCTCAAGAAACCAGGCGGTCTCTTGGAGCCATTGCCAGAGCAATGATGGGAGAGTGTTTCTCTGGACTTTATAGCCAGTCTACCCAAAGCATAAGGGTTTGGAAGCATCATGGTAGTGATGGACAGGTTTTCCAAGTATGGAATCTTCATTCCAGCAACCAAGGAGTGCCCAGCTGAGGAGGCAGCTTGATTGTTCCTGAAGAACATGATTAAGTACTGGGGAGTGTCGAGGACCATTGTTAGTGATCAGGACGAGCATTTCACAGGCAGGTTCTGGACTGAGTTGTTCAAGTTGTTGGGGTCAGACTTGAACTTTTCCACCAGCATGCATCCGCAGACCAATGGGCAGATAGAATGAGTGAATGGACTGTTGGAGGTCTACCTCAGGCACTATGTGTGTGCCACACAAAGGGACTAGCCAAAGCTGCTAGATATTGCGTAGTTTTCCTACAACTTGCAAAGGAGCGAGGCAATGAACTAGAGCCCATTGGAGGTTGTGACAGGGCAACAACCACTAACACCCAGTTTGATTGCTGCAGGTTATACAGGGTTGAATCCAGCAGCATACAAGTTTGCCAAGGCATGGCAGGAGCAAACTGACTTGGCCAGAGTTTTTCCACACAAGGCGGCCAAGAGGTCGAAGAAGTGGCAGACTAGAATAGGCGGGACATGCAATTCCAGGTTGGAGACTTGGTGTTGGTGAAGTTACATCCCATTGTGCGCTAGAGAGGGATGCACAAAGGCCTAGTCTGAAGGTATGAGGGACCTTTTTGAGTAGTCAAGAGGGTAGGCAAGGTTGCCTACAAACTGGATATGCCACCCAAGCCGAAGGTACACCCAATGTTCCATGTGAGCATGCTCAAGCCGTTCCATGAGGATAAGAGAGATCTAGGATGGGCAGAGTCAAAGTGTGAGTCATTGGGAGCAAGGGCCTCATATGAGAAGGAGGTCCATAGCATCATAGCTGATCGGGATGTGAGACGGAAGAACTATCAGCCAAGATAAGAGTACTTGGTGCACTGGAAGGGATTTCCAGATAGTGAGGTGAGCTGGGAACCAGCAGATGACTTATGGTAGTTCGGGGATCAGATCAAGTAGTACCATGCAGAAGACGCAACAAGGGCATTGCACTATTAGGTGGGAGAGAATGTCATGCCCTGGGCGGGCGCGCCAGGCACATCAGGTGCACCAGCAGGCGAGCCAGAGGTTGAGGCCCAGACCAGGCATGCTGGCGGGTATCTGTGCACAAAGCCTAGCAAAATGAGTTCAAAACGCCCGCCCAACTTGCAATCCAGCCCGTGAGACCAAGGCCTGGCATACAAGCTACACACACCACATCCAGAAGGACCCAAGGTGCTGGACATGCAAGGGAAGCTTCTGGCAGCAGGCAGGATCAGTAGGAGCGTACTGGTAGATTTGGTTGACCCTAAAAATTAAGAGTTAGCATCCTGATTGATTGTAATCTGTATAATCCCTTAATTTTAGCCTTTATTCTATGGATATTGCCATTAAGTGTAGCTGGAGCCTCAACTGCAAATAGTGGGCTGCTCCACCCTTATTTGTACACCATCAAACACTTCTGTTTCAATGAATACAAGAGCATTTCCAGAATTCTACCTTCTTATCCTATTTCTCTTTAACTTGCATAATCAACCATTCCTATTATTCTAGTGCCCGCACGCTTATGTTTTAGGTTCACTTAGGCATAAAGAAAGAGATTCCAAGCCTAAGGTCGCATGGTTTCTGAGTCTAAGGTCAGAGCCTGTGACACCTGTATGCTCGTTTCATGGGTTGACTTAGGCATACAGAGTTCATTCTCGGTCTAAGCCCTAACCGGACCGAGGGACCCGTAACGAGATCAATAGGACGCAGAGGGGGACCAGGCTAATCCTCAATTTGTGCATTTTGGCTCTCTGATCGACTGAGCACCTGCACGCTCGTTTCATGGGTTGACTTAAGCATGCGTAGTGCATTCTCGGTTTACCAACCAAGGGCCAGAGGCTATCGATGATGTTTGGGCCAACAATCGAAGGGGACCAGCAGCGGGTTCCTTGGTCGGGTCACACATCCCACCCCCAGCGGTCCATTCGGTGCTCGCATGCTCATTTCGGGGGCCGACTGGGGCTCGGCATGTGCCAATGGTGATCGAGGAAACCACTTGCACCACGGCCCAGCATGTGTCGATTGTGTTCAATGCAACCGCCCACACCAGGGGCCATCTTGTACCGATGGTGGTTGAGGCAACCGCCTGCACCAGGGCCCAGCTTATGCCAATGGCGGTCGATGTGCCATCACCATGCACCATCATGTGCCGATGATGGTCGATGCATGTGCCATCACCATGCGCCATCATGTACCATTGATGGTCGAGGCCTTGGTCGAAGTTCGATTTTAAGCCATGGTGCACATGCTGGGCTCGGGCATGTGGTGGTGCCACATTTTTTTCGCCTGAGGCACCGTCATCGGAGAACCTAATCGGTGGCATTGGGGGTTACGGCGATTGGGGGGGCCAGGGGCTGTACGCACATGATGTGTGATGGGTGCTGGTACTTGGCCTTTATATTGGCCCCCTATCCCTCATCAAACCTTGAGAAGTCACACCCCCTTAAAGAGCATTTGAGATTTTATAGGTTTGCTCCCAGTAGCCATTAAAGTGTCTGAAATGGGGACATTTTTTTCAAGCTTGCCACAAAATTTCTCATGAAGGCTTAGGGGACCATTGTATGAATTTACAAGCCATAAAAATGGCATTGGCATGGTAGAAATTTGAAGATGTGCCTGAACCCACCTACCACTCGATCGATCTATGGCTTGCGCATCCCACCTCTCTGATCGGCTAAGTTCCCGCACGCTCGTTTCGTGGGTTGACTTAGGCATATGTAGTAGTGCGCTCCCAATCTAAGATCGTACCAGACTAAAGGTTGTGGTAGCAGGACCAGACTGAAGGTTGTGGTAGCAGGAACTGTAGCAGGATTGACAGCATGCAGAAGGGATCGGGTTGATCCCTGACTTACGTATCCTACCTCTCTGGCCGACTGAGCGCCCATACGCTCATTTCATGGGTTGACTTAGGCATACGGAGTTCATTCCCAATCTAAGCATACGGAGTACATTTCCAGTCTAAGATCGATCGGACTGAAGGTTGCGGCAGTAGGACCAGCAACAAGATCGGCAGCATGCAAGGGGGATCAGACTGATCCCCAAATTATGCATTCTACCTATTCGGTCGGCTGAGCGCCTGCTTGCTCGTTTCGTGGGTTGGCTTAGGCATACAAAGTTCATTCCATGTCTAAGCCCCAGCCGGATCGAGGGTTGTGGCAGTGGGACCGACAGCACGCAGAGGGGGACCAAACCGATCCCTGGCTTGCCCATTATGCCTCTCCGGCCGGCTAAGCGCCCGTACGCTCGTTTCATGGATTGACTTAGGCATACGGAGTTCATTCCCAGTCTAAGCATATGGAGTTTATTCCTAGTCTAAGATTAGACCGACAGCAGCACGCAGAGGGGGACCGGGCCGATCCTCGGCTTGCGCATCCTGCCTCTTCGGTCGACTAACCACCTGCACACTCGTTTCATGGGTTGACTAAGGCATACGAAGTTCATTCCCAGTCTAAGCCCCAATCGGACTGAGGCACCCGCAGTAAGATCGGCAGCACACGGAGGGGGACCGAGCCAATCCTCAACTTGCGCATTCTAGCTCTCTGGCCGGCTGAGCGCCCGCATGCTCATTTCATGGGTTGACTTAGGCAACGTAGTGCATTCTCGGTCTCGACCAACCAAGGGCCAGAGGCTATCGACGGCGTTTGGGGCAACAACCGAGGGGGACCGACAGCGGGATCCTTGGTCGGCTCGCGCATCCCACCCCTAGTGGTCGGTTCGATCGATTCGGGGGTCGATCGGGGCTCGACATGTGCCGATGGTGGTCGAGGCAACCGCTGTATCATGGCCCGGCATGTGCCGATGGTGTTCGATGCAACCTCCTGCACCAGAGGCCATCTTGTGTCGATGGTGGTCGAGGTAATCGCCCGCACGAAGGGCTGGCATGTGCCGATGGTGATCGAGGCAATCGCCTACACCAGGGCCCAGCTTGTGCTGATGGTGGTTAAGGCAAGTGCCCATACCAAAGGACAGCCTGTGCTGATAATGGTCGATGCATGTGCCATCACCATGAGCCATCATGTGCCATTGATGGTAGAGGCCTTGGGGGAACCGTAAAAAGTTCCAAAAATCATGAAAAATAGAAAACGGGTTGTCTTGCCAAGAAACTTCACATGAAGGCTTAGGGGACCATTGTATGAATTTACAAGCCATAAAAATGGCATTGCCATGGCAGAAATATGAAGATGTGCTTGAACCCACCTACCACTCGATCGATCCACGACTTGCACATCTCGTCTGTCCGGCCGGCTAAATGCCTGCACGCTCGTTTTGTGGGTTGACTTAGGCATACGTAGTGTGCTCTTAGTCTAAGATCAGACGGGATTGAGGGTTGCAATAGTAGGACCCGCAGTGAGATCAACAGCACGTAACGGGGACCGAGTCGATCCCCGGCTTGCGCATCCAGCCTCTTTGGCCAGCTGAGCGCCCGCACGCTCGTTTCGTGGGTTGACTTAGGCATACGGAGTTCATCCCTAGTCTAAGCATATGGAGTTCATTCCTAGTCTAAGATCAGACTGGACAAAGGGTTGCGATAGCAGGACCAGCAGTTGGATCAGCATCACGTAGGGGGGGACCTACCTGATCCCCGGCTTGCGCATTCTGCCTATCCGACCGGCTGAGCGCCCGCACGCTCGTTTCATGGGTTGGCTTAGGTATACAGAGTTCATTCCATGTCTAAGCCCCAGCCGAACTGAGGGTTGTGGTAGCCGGACCGACAGCACACAGAGGGGGATCGGGTCGATACTCGGATTACGCATTATGCCTCTCTGATCGACTGAGCCCCTGCACGCTCGTTTCGTGGGTTGGCTTGGGCATACGGAGTTCATTCCAAGTCTAAGCCCCAGTTGGATCGAGGGTTGTGGCAGCGGGACCGACAGCACACAGAGAGGGATCGAGTCGATCCTCGGCTCTCGCATTATGCCTCTCTGGCCTACTCAGTGCCCGTACCTTCATTTCGTGGGTTGACTTAGGCATACGGAGTTTATTCCCAGTCTAAGATCAGACCGACAGCAGCACGCAGAGGGGGACCAGACTGATCCTTAGCTTGCGCATCCTGCCTCTCTGGCTGACTGAGCGCCCGCACGCTCGTTTCATGGGTTGACTTAGGCATACGGAGTTTATTCCCGGCCTAAGCCCCAATCGGACTGAGGGACCCACAACGAGATCGGTAGCACGTAGAGGGGGATCGGGTCAATCCTTGACTTACACATTCTGGCTCTCTGATCGTCTGAGCACCCGTACACTCGTTTTATGGGTTGACTTGGGCATACGTAGTGTATTCCCGGTCTCGACCAACCAAGGGCCAGAGGCTATCGATGGCATTTGGGGCAACCACCGAGGGGGACCAGTAGCGGGATCCTTTGTCGGCTCGAGCATCCCACACCCAGTGATCGGTTCGATGCTCACACGCTCGTTTCGAGGGTCGACCAGGGCTCGACATGTACCGATGGTGGTCGAGGCAACCGCCCACACCAGGGGCCATCTTGCGCCCATGGTGGTCAAGGCAAGTGCCAGTACCAAAAGATAGCATGTGTCGATGATGGTCGATGCATACGAAGTTCATTCCATGTCTAAGCCCCAGTTGGATCGAGGGTTGTGGTAGTGAGACCGACAGCATGCAGAGGAGGACTAGGCCGATCCCCAGCTTGCACATTATGCCTCTTCGGCCTGCTCAGCGCCCGAGTGCTCATTTTGTGGGTTGACTTGGGCATACAGAGTTCATTCCCAATCTAAGCATAGGGAATTCATTCCCAGTCTAAGATCAGACCGACAGCAGCACGTAGAGGGGGACCGGGTTGATCCTCGACATATGCATCCTGCCCCTTCGACCGGTTGAGTGTCTATAGACTAGTTTCATGGGTTGACTTAGGCATACAGAGTTCATTCTCGATCTAAGACCCAACCGAACCGAGGGACCTGCAGCGGGATCGACAGCACGTTGAAGGGGACCGGGTCGATCCTCGTTTCATGGGTTGAGTTACGCATACGTAGTGCATTCCCAGTCTCAACCAACCAAGGGCTAGAGGCTATTGACGGCGTTTGGGGCAACAATCGAGGGGGACCAGCAGCGGGATCCTTGGTCGGCTCACGCATCCTACCTCCAGCAGTCGGTTCGATGCTCGTACGCTCATTTCAGGGGCTGATCGGGGCTCGACATGTGTCGATGGTGGTCGAGGCAACCGCCCGCACCACGGCCCAGCACGTGTCGATGGTGATCAAGGCAACCGCCCACACCAGGGCCCAGCTTGTGCTGATGGCGGTCGATGCAAGTGCCCGTACCAAAGGGCAGCCTGTGCCAATGATGGTCGATGCATATGCCATCACCATGCGCCATCATGTGCCATTGATAGTCGAGGCCTTGGCCGAAGTTCAATTTTGAGCCACGGTGCACATGCTGGGCTCGAGCATGTGCTGGTACCATATTTTTTTCGCTCGGGGCACTATCGTTGAAGCATCGTCGGAGAACCTAATCGACGATTAGGGGGTCGGGGGGTGAGAGCACATGATGTCCGATGGGTGCTGGTACTTGGCCCTTATATTGGCCCCCTATCCCTCATCAAACCTCGAGAACTCACACCCCCTTAAAGAGCTTTTGAGATTTTACAGGTTTGCTCACAGTAGCCATTAAAGTGTTTGAAATTGGGACATTTTTTTCAAACGGTCACAAAATCTTCTCCAATTTGAGTTTTTAGCTGAATTTGATTGTGCGTGCCAACAAAAATACAAGGACCACGTCTACCAAATTTGGGGCCAAAATTCCTTCTAAAAAATTTTTAAAAAATCTCAAACCAAAAAAAGTTTCAAAAATCATGAAAAATAGAAAACGGTTCATCTTGCCACGAAACTTCACATGAAGGCTTAGGGGACCATTGTATGAATTTACAAGCCATAAAAATGGCTTTGGCATGGTAGAAATATGAAGATGTGCCTGAACCCACCTACCACTCGATCGATCCACAGCTTGCGCATCCCGTCTCTCCAGTCGGCTAAGTGCCCGCACGCTCGTTTCATGGGTTGACTTAGGCATACGTAGTGCGCTCCCAGTCTAAGATCGGATTGGACCAAGGGTTGTGGTAGCAGGACCCGTAGCGGGATCGACAGCACACAGAAGGGATCGGGTCGATCCCTGGCTTCCGCAACCTGCCTCTCTGGCAAGCTGATCGCTCCCACGCTCATTTTGTGGGTCAACTTAGGCATAGAGAGTTCATCCCCAGTCTAAGCATACGAAGTTCATTCCTAGTCTAAGATCGGATCGGACCGAAGGTTGCGGCAGTAGGACCAGTAGCAGGATTGGCAGCAGTCAAAGGGGGGATCGGGTCGATCCTCGACTTGCACATTCTGCCTCTCCGGTCGACTGAGCACCCACACGCTCATTTCGTGGGTTTGCTTAGGCATATGGAGTTCATTCCATGTCTAAGCCCCAGCCGGACTGAGGGTTGTGGTAGTAGCACGTAGAGGGGGATTAGGCCGATCCTCGACTTATGTATTCTGCCTCTCTGGTTGGCTGAGTACCCGCGTGCTTGTTTCATGGGTTGACTTAGGCATATGAAGTTCATTCCCGGTCTAAGTCCCAAATGCCCAGCATGTGTCGATGGTGTTCGATGCAACCGATCGCACCAGAGGCCATCTTGTGCCAATGGTGATCGAGGTAATCGCCTGCACCAAGGGTCGCCATGTATCAATGGTGATCAGGGCAACCACCCGCACCAGGACCCATCTTGTGCTGACGGCGGTCGAGGCAAGTGCCCATACCAAAGGGCAGCCTGTGCCATGATGGTCGATGCATGTACCATCACCATGCACCATCATATGCCTTTGATGGTCCAGGCCTTGGCCGAAGTTTGATTTTGAGCCAGGTGCACATTCTGGGCTCGGGCATGTGCTGGTGCCACATTTTTTTCACCCGAGGCACCATCGTCGGAGCATCATCGGAGAACCTAACCAGTGGCATTGGGGGTTCTAACGATTAGGGCGGTCGGGGGGTGTGTGCACATGATGTGCGATGGGTGATGGTACTTGGCCCTTATATTGGCCTCCTATCCCTCATCAAACCTCAAGAACTCACACCCCCTTAAGGAGCATTTAAGATTTAATAGGTTTACTCCCAGTAGCCATTAAAGTGTCTAAAATGGGGACATTTTTTTCAAACGATCATAAAATCTTCTCCACTTTGAGTTTTTAGCTGAATGTTTTTGTGCGTGCCAAAAAAAATACAAGGATCACGTATACAAATTTGGGGCCAAAACTACTTCTAAAAAAATTTTACATGAAGGCTTAAGGGACCATTATATGAATTTACAAGCCATAAAAATGGCATTGGCATGGCAGAAATATGAAGATGTGCCTGAACCCACTTACCAGCCATTTACACGCTCGTTTTGTGGGTTGACTTAGGCATAGGGAGTTCATTCCCAGTCTAAGCATATGAAGTACATTCCCAATCTAAGATCGAACCGACCGCAGCACGCAGAGGGGGATCGGGCCGATCCTTGGCTTGTGCATCCTGCCTCTCCGGTCGACTGAGCACCCACACGCTCATTTCGTGGGTTGACTTATGCATACGGAGTTCATTCCCGGTCTAAGCCCTAATCAGATCGAGGGACCCACAGCGAGATTGGTAGCACGCAGAGGGGGATCAGATCGATCCTCAACTTACGTATTCTGGCTTTTCGATCGACTGAGCGCCCGCACGCTCGTTTCATGGGTTGACTTAGGCATACGTAGTGCATTCCCAATCTCGACCAACCAAAGGCCAGAGGCTATCAACGGCGTTTAGGGCAACAACCGAGGGGGGCCAACAGCGGGATCCTTGGTTGGCTCGCACATACTGCCCCCAGAGGTTGGTTCGATGCCCGCACACTCATTTCAAGGGCTGACCGGTGCTCGACATGTGTCGATGGTGGTCAAGGAAACCGCCCGCACTATAGCCCAGCATGTGCCGATGGTGTTCGATGCAGCCGCCCGCACTAGGGGCCATCTTATGCCAATGGTGGTCGAGGCAATCGCCCGCACCAAGGGCCGGTATGTGTCAATGGTGATCGAGGCAACCGCTCGTGCCAGGGCCCAGCTTGTGCCGATGGCGGTCGAGGTAAGTGCCTATACCAAAGGGCAGCCTGTGCCAATGATGGTCGAAGCATGTGCCATCACCATGCACCATCATGTGCCATTGATGGTCGAGGCCTTGGCTGAGGTTCGATTTTAAGCCACGATGCACATGCTGGGCTTGGGCATATGCCGGTGCCACATTTTTTTCGCCTGGGGCACCATCGTTGGAGAACCTAACCGGTGGCACTGGGGGTTCCGGTGGTTGTGGGAGTCGGGGGGTGTGCGCACATGACGTGCGATGGGTGTTGGTACTTGGCCCTTATATTGGGGGGCTGGGTGGTGTGCGCACATGATGTGTGATGGGTGTTGGTACTTGGCCCTTATATTGGCCCCCTATCCCTCATTAAACCTCGAGAACCCATACCCCCTTAAAGAGTATTTGAGATTTTAAAGGTTTGCTCCAGTAGCCATTAAAGTGTTTAAAATGGGGACATTTTTTTCAAACAGTCACAAAATCTTCTGCACTTTGAGTTTTTAGCTGAATTTGTTTATGCGTGCCAACAAAAATACAAGAATCACGTCTACCAAATTTGGGGCCAAAACTCCTTCTAAAAAATTTTTAAAAAATCATGAACCGTAAAAAGTTTCAAAAAACATGAAAAATAGAAAACGGGTCGTCTTGCCACGAAACTTCACATGAAGGCTTAGGGGACCATTGTATGAATTTACAAGCCATAAAAATGGCATTGGCATGATAGAAATATGAAGATGTGCCTGAACCCACCTTCCACTCGATCGATCCACGGCTTGCACATCCCACCTCTCCGGCCGGCTAAGTGCCCGCACGCTTCTTTCGTGGGTTGACTTAGGCATATGTAGTGTGTCATGGGCTCTGACCTTAGACTCAGAATCCGTGTGGCCTTAGGCTTGGAATCTCCTCTTTTATGCCTAAGTCAGCCTAAAACAAAAGCGTGCGGGCACTAGAACAATGGGAAGGGCTGATTACGCAAGTTAAATAGAAACAGGATAACAAGATAGAATTCTAGAAATGCTCTTGTATTCACTAAACAGAAGTGTTTGATGATGTACAAATGAGGGTGGAGCAGCCCTCTATTTATAATTGAGGCTCCAGCTACAACTTAATGGCAATATCACAAGAATAACGGCTAAAATCATGGGATTACAATCAATCAGGATGCTAACTCCTAATTTTCAGGGTCAACCAAATCTACCAGGATGCTCCTGCTGATCCTGCCTGCTTCCAGAAGCTTCCCTTGCATGTCCAGCACCTTGGCCCCTTTTGGATGTGGTGCGGGCAGCTTGTATGCCAAGCCTTGGTCTCACAGGCTGGCCTGCAAGTTGGGCGGGTGTTCTGAACTCGTTTGCTAGGCTTTTCGCACAGATACCCGCCAGCATGCCTAGTCTGTGGGCCTCAACCTCTGGCTCGCCTGTTGGTCCACCTGATGTGCCTAGCGTACCCACCCAGGGTGTGACATTCTCCCTCACCTGATTATACAATGCCCTCGTTACATTTTCTACATGGTACTACCTGATCTGGTCCCCGAACTGCCATAAGTCCTCTGCTGGTTCCCAGCTCACCTCACTATTTGGAAGTCCCTTCCAGCACACCAAGTACTCATGTCTTGGTTGATAGTTCTTTCATCTCACCTCTTAGTCAGCTATGATGCTGTGGACCACCTTCTCATATGAGGCCTTTGCTCCCAATGGTGCATGCTTTGACTCTGCCCGTCCTGGATCTTCCTCATCGTTATGGAACAGTTTGAGCATCCTCGCATGGAATATCGGGTGTACCCTCAGCTTGGGTGGCATATCCAGCTTGTAGGCAACCTTGCCTACCCTTTTGACTACTCAGAAAGGTCCCTCATACCTCTGAACTAGGCCTTTGTACAGCCCCCTATGGCATACAATGGGATGCGGCTTCACCAACCCCAAGTCTCTAACCTAGAACTGCACATCTTGCCTCTTCTGCTTTGCCCACTTCTTTGACATCTTTACCGCCTTGTGTCGACAGACTCTGGCCAAGTCAGTTTGCTCCTACCATGCCTTGGCAAACTTGTATGCTGCTGGATTCAGCCCTGTATAACCTGCAGTAATCGAACTGGGTGTTAGTGGTTGTTGCCCTGTCACAACCTTAAATGGGCTCTAGTTCGTTGCCTCACTCCCTTGCAAGTTGTAGGAAAACTACATAATATCTAGCAGCTTTGGCCAGTCCCTTTGTGTGGCACTCACATAGTGCCTGAGGTAGACCTCTAATATTCTATTCACTCATTCTATCTACCCATCGGTCTGCGGATGCATGCTGGTGGAAAAGTTCAAGTCTGACCCCAACAGCTTGTACAACTCATTCCAGAACCTGCCCGTGAACCGCCCATCCCGATCACTAACAATAGCCCTCAGCACTCCCCAGTACTTAACCATGTTTTTCAGGAACAATCGAGCTACCTACTCGGCTGGGCACTCCTTGGGTGATGGAATGAAGATTCCATACTTGGAAAACCTGTCCACCACTACCATGATGCTTCCAAACACTTCTGCTTTGGGTAGACTGACTATAAAGTCCAGAGAAACACTCTCCCATGGTCGCTCTGGCACTGGCAATGGCTCCAAGAGACCGCCTAGTTTCTTGAGCTCCACCTTGTCCTGTTGGCACACAAGACAAGTCTTCACATAGGCCTCTACATCATCCCTCATATGTGGCCAGTAGTATCGGTCCTCGATTAGTGCCAAGGTGCCGCTCACTCTGAGGTGTCCAGCCCACCTTGAATCATGGCATTCTTGCAAAACTTCCTTGCAGAGCTTCTTGTGCTGCGGCAGAAACAATCTACTACCCCTGGTGTATAGCAAGCCATCTTGCAACCAAAACTGCCTAGTCTTACCTTGCTATGCGTACTCCATCAAAGCCTTGGCTATAAGATCATGCACAAGTCCCTCTTTGATGCGCGGCACCAGTGACCCCTCTGGTTGGCTAATGGCAGCAAGGTTAGCCTTCCTGCTTAGGGCGTCTACCACTAGGTTCATCCATCCTGGCTTGTACTCCATCTAGAAATCAAATTCTGCAAGAAAATCTTACCATCTCGCCTGCTTGGGGGATAGCTTCTTTTGCGTTTGGAAGTAGCTGGTCACCACATTGTCCGTCTTCACCACAAACCTCGACCCCAATAGGTAATGGTGCCAAGTGCGCAAGCAGTGCACCATTATAGTTATCCCTTCTCTTGGACCGTGTACCTACGTTCAGTCTCATTCAGCTTCTTGCTCTCGAACGCGACTGGACGTCCCTCCTGCATCAACACGCCCCTTATGGCAAAGTCTGATGCATCCGTATGCACCTCATACAGCTTGGCATGGTCTGGCAAGGCCAAGCCTGGCTCTTCGATCACAACCCACTTCAACCTGTCAAAGGCTTCCTGGCACCCTGCGCTCCACTCCCATGCTCTCCCTTTCTTGAGCAAGTCAGTCAATAGCGTGGCTATTGCTGAGTGACCTTTGATGAAGCACCTGTAGTAGTTAACTAGCCCAAGGAATGATCTCAACTCAATGACCTTGGCTGGCGGTTGCCAGTCCAGGATGGCATGTATCTTGCCTTTATCCATGCATATCCTACCACCTCCCATTATGTGGCCAAGGAATACGATCTCCTGCTGGGCGAATGAGCACTTCTCCCTCTTGACAAACAGCTTGTACACCCGCAACACCTCAAACACCTGTCTCAAGTGGTCTACATGCTCTCTCAAAGTCTGGCTATAGATCATAATGTCATCCAAATAAAACATAACAAACTGATCAAGGAATGACTGAAGTACCTTGTTCATAAGGGTGCAGAATGTTGCTGGGGCGTTCGTGAGTCTGAAAGGCATCACCAAGAACTCATACAAACTATACCGAGTGACACATTCTATCTTTTGCTCATCTCCCTCCGCGATCTTGACTTGATAGTAGCCCGACCTCAAATCTAACTTGGTGAACCACCTTGCGCTTCCAAGTTGATCGAACAAGTCCGCAATGAGTGGGATGGGGTACTTGTTGTTGATGGTTAGCTTGTTCAAAGCCCGATAGTCTATGCACAGCCGTAACGACCCATTATGCTTGCACTGGAATAAAACCGGTGCACCATAGGGTGCCTTCGATGGCCTGATGAAGCTAGCATCAACTAACTCTTTGAGCTGCTTCCTCAACTCCTCCAACTCTAGTGGAGACATTCTGTAAGGGGCTCTGGCTGGTGGCTTGGCCTCGGACACCAGCTCGATCTTATGGTCCACCTCCCTCTTAGGTGGTAGCTTGCTAGGCAGCTTTACGAGCATCACATCACTAAAAGTCTTCAGCACCTTTAGGACCTCCAAGGGTGACTCGGTCTCCTTGTCCCATGGCTCACCATATTTCAGGGCTACCAAGAAGGTGTCTTCTTGTTTGCTTATCGCCTTGGCAAATTGGATGGCTGACACCACTCGTAACCCAACTCCAGACCCTCTCCTTAATGGTACTAGGCATTGGCACCGTGCATCTAAGATGCAAACACAATTGGCAAAAGGCACAAGGAGGGTGTTAATCCAAACAAGGAAATCCAACCTAATCACAAACTCATAGTCGTCAAGGGGTATTACCTCTATGGTCTCCTTGCCTTTCCAGTCTCCAAGCTACAACTCCACTCCCCGTGCTACTCTAATGGCTGAAACCTCTTTGGAGTTCATCATTTTGATGGTACCAGTCCCTTTTTGCACCTTTAGTCTGAGCTTTCGAGCTCCATCACTTGAAATAAAAAGATGTGAGGCACCTGTGTCTACCAGTGCATTCACCTTCTAACCCGCAACCATCAGATCTGCAAACATCAAGCCCTTAGGCTTACAGCTCCCCTTACTCTGGACAGCATTGAGCACCAATGACCCAAGCTTTGCTGCCCTCGACTCTAGCTCCTTGTCAGACTCCTTGTCTATAGCAGCCAACTTGCCCTTCTACGGGCAATTACGCGCTATGTGGCTCCCTCCACATAGGTAACATGCTAGTGGCTCTCGGTCCCCTTTTGCTTTCCACTTGCCTGCTGGTGGCTTCTTTTCGCCATCTTTGGTTGAACGGTCTCGATCTCCATCCTTGGACTCCCGATCACAGTCCTTCCCCTTGGACTGCTTCTTTCGGTCCCTATCATCCCCGCCCTTACCCTTGGGCTTGGTAGACTCAAACTTTTTCAGAGGCTTGAACTCTATCAAGGCCTCGGTAGTAGTCATGGCTTTAGCCAAGTCATGAACTCCCCTCCTTTGTAGCTCATGGTTCACCCACGGCTTCAGCCCATCCATGAAAGCAAATAAGGTATCCTTCCCGCCTAGATCCGAGATTTGTAGCATCAGTTCAAAGAATTTCTGGACATACTCCCTTATGTCCCCTTGTTGGTTCAGCCTACGCAACTTTGCCCGTGCCTCATCATCGACATACTCCAAGAAAAATTGTTCTCTAAACTCCTTTTGGAAGTCTACCCAGGTTCCAATTTTGGCACTCCCACGCCTGACATCATCACACCTGTGCCTCCACCATAATAAGGCTACATCAGTGAGATACATAGCAGTGGTGCTTACCTTTATCGCCTCGTCTTGAATGCCTATGGCCTGGAAGTACTGCTCCATACCCCAAAGGTAGTTGTCTACTCCTTTGGCCACCCTAGTCCCTTTGAACTCCTTAGGCTTGGGGACCTCCATTCTGGATTTGGACACTCCGACAAACATGCCATTCCCAATGGCAGTCTTGCAAGCAACGAACTCACTGGTAAGCTCTTCCATCCGCTGGAGCATGGCCTCCATGCCATCGTGCAAGGTCAGCACTTCAACCTCTAAGGCCTTATTCTTTTGGGTGATCACGTCCATGCTTTTATTGAGAGTAGCTTCCAGCTCACTTTGGATCTCCTCCCCCACGGAGTCTAGTGATGCAATGTGAGTCTCTACTTCCTCAAGCTTCTCCCCTATGTCACCCATGGTCACCTCCACCTTGGCTAGCCTACCGTCCATGGTAGACCAGATATCTCTAGAACTGGCTTTCTTTCCTCTTCCATGCCCATGCTCCTAGGCCTCTGGCTGTTGGCTAGCAACGTCACTTTGGGATGCCATCTCCTCAATCACGATCTAACCTACACAACACAAACATGCAGAATCAAACTGGCTCTGATACCAACTGTCACGGGCTCTAACCTTAGACTCAGAATCCGTGCGGCCTTAGGCTTGGACTCTCCTCCTTTATGCCTAAGTCAGCCTAAGTCAGTCTAAAACACAAGCGTGTGGGCATTAGAACAATGGGAAGGGCTGATTACGCAAGTTAAAGAGAAACAGGATAACAAGATAGAATTCTGGAAATGCTCTTGTATTCATTGAAACGAAGTGTTTGATGATGTACAAATGAGGATGGAGCAGCCGTCTATTTATAGTTGAGGCTCCAGCTACAACTTAATGGCAATATCCTTAGAATAAAGGCTAAAATCATGGGATTACAATCAATCAGGATGCTAACTCCTAATTTTCAGGGTCAACCAAATCTGTCAGGATGCTCCTATTGATCCTGCCTGCTTCCAAAAGCTTCCCTTGCGTGTCCAGCACCTTGGGCCCTTTTGGATGTGGTGCAGGTAGCTTGTATGCCAGGCCTTGGTCTCACGGGCTGGCTTGCAAGTTGGGAAGGCATTCTGAACTCGTTTGCTAGGCTTTGCGCATAGATACCTGCCAGCGCGCATAGTACCTACCAACAGGCCTAGTCTGCGGGCCTTAACCTCTGGCTCACCTGCTGGTCCGCCTGATGTTCTTGGCACGCTAGCCCAAGGTGTGACATAGTGCACTCATAATCTAAGATCGGATCGGATTGAGGGTTGCGACAGCAGGACCCGCAGCGGGATCGAAGCAACAGAAGGGACCAGGTCGATCCTCGGCTTATGCATCCTGCCTCTCTGGCTGGCTGAGCACCCGCACGCTCGTTTTGTGGGTTGACTTAGGCATACAGAGTTCATCCCCAATCTAAGCATATGGAGTTCATTCCCAGTCTAAGATCAGACCAGACCGAGGGTTACAACAACAGGACCAGTAGCAGGATCGGTAGCGTGGAGGGGGAACCAGGCTGATCCCCGGCTTGCGCATTCTGCCTCTCCGACCGGCTGAGCCCCCACACGCTTGTTTCATGGGTTGGCTTAGGCATACGGAGTTCATTCCATGTCTAAGCCCTAGTCGGACTGAGGGTTGTGGTAGTCGGATCGAAGGTTGTGGCAGCGAGACTGGCAGCACGTAGAGGGGGACCGGAGTGATCCCCGGCTTGTGCATTATGCCTTTCCGACCTGCTCAGCGCCCGTACGCTTGTTTTGTGGGTTGACTTAGGCATACGGAGTTCATTCCCAGTCTAAGCATACGGAGTTCATTCCCAGTCTAAGATCGGACCGACGGCAGCATGCAGAGGGGGACTGAGTCGATCTTCAGCTTGCGCACCTTGCCTCTCCGGTCGGCTGAGTGCCCGTACGTTCTTTTCATGGGTTGACTTAGGCATACGGAGTACATTCCCGGTCTAAGCCCCAACCAGATCGAGGGACCTGCAGCAGGATCGACAGCACGTAGAGAGGGACAGGGTCAATCCTCGGCTTGCGTATTCTGGCTTTCCGACAAGCTGAGTGCCCGTACGCTCATTTCATGGGTTGACTTAGGCATACATAGTGCATTCTCAGTCTCGACCAACCAAGAGCTGGAGGCTATCGACGGCATTTGGGGCAACAACCGAGGGGGACCAGCAGTGGGATCCTTGGTTGGCCCACGCATCCCGCCCCCAGCGGTCGGTTCGGTGCCCACAAGCTCATTTCGAGGGCCGACCGGGGCTCGACATATGCCGATAGTGGTCAAGGCAACCGGCTGCACCACGGCCCAGCATGTGCCAATGCTATTTGATGCAATCGCCCACACCAGATGCCATCTTGTACCGATGGTGGTTGAGGCAATCACCTGCACAAAGGACTGGCATGTGTCGATGGTGATCGAGGTAACCGCCCGCACCAGGGCCCAGCTTGTGCCGATGGCGGTCGAGGTAAGTGCCCATACCAAAAGGTAGCCTGTGTCGATGATGGTCGATGCATGCGCATCACCATGCGCCATCATGTGCCATTGATGGTCGAGGCCTTGGCCGAAGTTTGATTTTGAGCCACGGTGCACATGTTGGGCTCGGGCATGTGCTGGTGCCACATTTTTTTCCCATGAGGCACCATTGTCGGAGCATCGTCGGAGAACCTAACTGGGGGGTATGTGCACATGATGTGCGATAGGTGCTGGTACTTGGCCCTTATATTGGCCCCCTATCCCTCATGAAATCTTGAGAACTCACACCCCTTAAAGAGCATTTGAGATTTTATAGGTTTGCTCCCAGTAGCCATTAAAGTGTCTGAAATGGGGACATTTTTTTCAAACGGTCACAAAATCTTCTCCACTTTGAGTTTTTAGCTGAATTTGTTTATGCCTGCCAACAAAAATACAAGGATCACATCTACCAAATTTGGAGCCAAAAATCCTTCTAAAAAAATTTTAAAAAATCCCAAACCATAAAAAGTTTCAAAAATCATGAAAAATAGAAAACGGGTCGTCTTGCAACGAAACTTCACATGAAGGCTTAGGGGACCACTGCATGAATTCACAAGCCATAAAAATGGCATTGGCACGACAAAAATATGAAGATGTGCCTGAACCCACCTACCACTCGATCAATCCACAGCTTGCGCATCCCGCCTCTCCGATCGGCTAAGTGCCCGCACGCTCGTTTCATGGGTTGACTTAGGCATACGTAGTGCGCTCCCAGTCTAAGATTGGACCGGACCTAGGGTTGCAGTAGCAGGACCCACAGCGAGATCGACAGCACGCAGAGGGGATCGGGTCGATCCCCGACTTACTCTCTGGTCGGCTGAGCATTCGCACGCTCGTTTCATGGGTTGACTTAAGCAAATGGAGTTCATCCCAGTCTAAGCATACGAAGTTCATTCCCAGTCTAAGATCGGATCAGATCGAGGGTTACAACAGTAGGATCGATAGCACGCACGGGGGATCGGGCCGATCCCCAGCTTGCGCATTCTACCTTTCCAGTCGACTAAGCCCCCTCACACTCGTTTTGTGGGTTGGCTTAGGCATACAGAGTTCATTGCATGTCTAAGCCCCAATCGGACCGAAGGTTGTGGCAGTGGGACTGGCAGCATACAGAGGAGGACCAGGACGATCCCTGAATTGTGCATTATACCTCTCCAACCGGCTCAGTGCCCGTACGCTCGTTTTGTGGGTTGACTTAGGCATACGGAGTTCATTCCCGTCTAAGCTTAGGGAGCTCATTCACAGTCTAAGATTGGACCAACAATAGCATGCAGAGGGGGATTAAGCCGATCGTCGGCTTGCGCATCCTACCTCTTCGACTGGTTGAGTGCCCGTACACTCGTTTCGTGGGTCAACTTAGGCAAATGGAGTTCATTGCCGGTCTAAGCCCCAACCGGACCGAAGGACCTGCTAGGTGATCGGCAGCACACAGAAGGGGATTGGGCTGATCCTCAGCTTGTGCATTCTGGCTCTCTGGCCAGCTAAGCGCTTGGACGCTCATTTTATGGGTTGACTTAGGCATATGTAGTGCATTCCCAATCTCGACCAACCAAGGGCAAGAGGCTATCGATGGCGTTTGGGGTAACAACCGAGGGGGACCAGTAGCGGGATCCTTGGTCGGCTCAAGCATCCTGCCCCTAGGGGTCAATTCGGTGTCAGACATTCGTTTCAGGGGCCGATCGGAGCTCGACATGTGCCGATGGTGGTCGAGGCAACCGCCTACACCACGACCCAACATGTGCTGATGGTGTTCGATGTAATCGCCCGCATCAGGGGCCATCTTGTGCCGAAGGTGGTCGAGGCAACCGCCCGCACCAGGGCCCAGCTTGTGCCGATGGCAATCGAGGTAAGTGCCCATACCAAAGGGCAGCCTGTGCCAATGATGGTTGATGCATGTGCCATCACCATGCACCATCATGTGCCATTACCATGCGCCATCATGTGCCAGTGATGGTCAAGGCCTTGGTCGAAGTTTTATTTTGAGCCACGGTGCAAATGCTGGGCTCGGGCATGTGCTGGTGCCACATTTTTTTTGCCCAGGGCATCATCGTCGGTGCATCATTGGAGAACCTAACCGGCGGTATTGGAGGTTCTGGCGATTAAGGGGGTCGGGGGGTGTGCACACATGATGTGCGATGGGTGCTGGTACTTGGCCCTTATAATGGCCCTCTATCCCTCATCTAACCTCGAGAACTCACACCCACTTAAAGAGCATTTGAGATTTTATAGGTTTGCTCCCAGTAGCCATTAAAGTGTCTGAAATGGGGACATTTTTTTCAAACGGTCACAAAATCTTGTCCATTTTGAGTTTTTAGCTGAATTTGTTTGTGCGTGCCATCAAAAATACAAGGATCACGTCTACCAAATTTGGGTCGATTCCCGACTTGGACATCTTACCTCTCTGGCCGGATGAGCGCCTGCACGCTCATTTCTTAGGTTGACTTAGGCATACGGAGTTCATCCCCAGTCTAAGCATATGGAGTTCATTCCCAGTCTAAGATCGGATCAGACTGAAGGTTGCAACAGCAGGACCTGCAGCGGGATCGGTAGCACGCAGAGTGGACCGGGTCAATCCCCAGCTTACGCATGCTGCCTCTCTGGTCGACTGAGCGCCTGCACACTCATTTCTTGGGTTGACTTAGGCATACGGAGTTTATCCCCAATCTAAGCATACGGAGTTAATTCCCAGTCTAAGATCAGACCGGACAGGGGGTTGCGGCAGCAGGACCAGCAATAGGATCGATAGCACACAGGAGGGCCCTGGGCCGATCCCTGACTTACGCATTCTACCTTTCCGGCCGGCTGAGCACCTACATGCTCGTTTCATTGGTTGGCTTAGGCATACAGAGTTCATTCCATGTCTAAGCCCCAGTCGAACTGAGGGTTGTGGCAGTAGGACCGGTAGCACGCAGAGGAGGACCGGGCTGATCCCTGACTTACGCATTATGCCTCTCTGCTCAGCTAAGTGCCTGCACGCTCGTTTCATGGGTTGACTTAGGCATTCGGAGTTTATTCCTAGTCTAAGCATACAGAGTTCATTCCCAGTCTAAGATCGAACCGACAGCAGCATGCAGAAGGGGATCAGGCCAATCCTCGGTTCACGCATCCTACCTCTTCGGCTTGTTGACCATCCGCACGCTCGTTTCATGGGTTGACTTAGGCAGACGGAGTTCATTCCCGATCTAAGCCCCAACCGGACCGAGGGACCCATAGCGGGATCGACAGCACGCAAAGGGGGACCGGGCCGATCCTTGGCTTACGTATTCTGGCTCTCCGATCGACTGAGCACCCGCATGCTCGTTTCATGGGTTGACTTAGGCACACGTAGTGCATTCTCGATCTCGACCAACCAAGGGCCAGAGCCTATCGACGGCATTTGGGCAACAACCAAGGGGGACCAGCAGTGGGATCCTTGGTCTTTTCTCGCATCTCACCCCCAGCAATCGGTTCGATGCTCGTACGCTCGTTTCGAGGGCCGATCGGGGCTCAGCATATGCTGATGGTAGTCGAGGCAACCGCCCACCCCACAGTCCAGCATGTGCCGATGGTGTTCGATGCAACCGACCGCACTAGAGGCCATCTTGTGTCGATGGTGGTCGAGGCAACCGCCCACACCAAGACCCAGCTTGTGCCGATGGCGATCGAGGCGAGTGCCCGTACCAAAGGGCAGCCTGTGCCGATGATGGTCGATGCATATGCCATCACCATGCACCATCATGTGCCATTGATGGTCGAGGCCTTGGTCGAAGTTCTATTTTGAGCTGCGGTGCACATGCTGGGCTCGGGCATGTGCTGGTGCCACATTTTTTTTTCCTGGGGCACCATCGTCGGAGCATCGTCAGAGAACCTAACCGGCGGTATTGGGGGTTCCAACGATTGGGGGGTCGGGGGGTGTGCGCAAATGATGTGCGGTGGGTGCTGGTACTTGGCCCTTATATTGGCCCCCTATCTCTCATCAAACCTCGAGAACTCACACCCCCTTAAAGAGCATTTGAGATTTTATAGGTTTGCTCCCAGTAGCCATTAAAGTGTCTGAAATGGGGACATTTTTTTCAAACGGTCACAAAATCTTCTCGACTTTGAGTTTTTAGTTGAATTTGTTTGTGCGTGCCAACAAAAATACAAGGATCACGTCTACCAAATTTGGGGCCAAAACTCCTTCTAAAGAAATTTTAAAAAATCTCGAACCGTAAAAAGTTTCAAAAATCTTGAAAAATGAAAAACAGGTCGTCTTGCCATGAAACTTCACATGAAGGCTTAGGGGACCATTGTATGAAGACGTGCCTGAACCCACCGACCACTCAATCGATCCACGGCTTGCACATCCGACCTCTCCGGTAGACTAAGTGCCCACACGTTTGTTTCGTGGGTTGACTTAGGCATACATAATGCGCTCCCAGTCTAAGATCGGGCTGGATCGAGGGTTAGGTAGCAGGACCCACAGCGAGATCGACAGCACATAGAAGGGATCGGGTCGGTCCTTGACTTATGCATCCTGCCTCTCTGGCCGACTGAGCACCCGCACGTTCGTTTCGTGGGTTGACTTAGGCATACGGAGTTTATCCTCAGTCGAAGCATACAGAGTTCATTCTCAGGCTAAGATCAGACCGGACCAAGGGTTGCAGCAGTAGGACCAGCACCAGGATCTGCAGCACGCAGGGAGGGACTGGGCCGATCCCCGGCTTATGCATTCTACCTCTCTGGTCGACTGAGCCCCTGCACATTCGTTTTGTGGGTTGGCTTAGGCATACGGAGTTCATTCCATGTCTAACCCCCAACTGGACCGAGGGTCGTGGTAGCGGGATCGACAGCATGCAGAGGGGGATCGAGCCGATCCCCGGCTTTCGCATTATGCCTCTCCGGCCTGCTCAGTGCCCGCACGCTCATTTCGTGGGTTGACTTAGGCATACAGAGTTCATTCCCAGTCTAAGATTAGACTGACAATAGCATGCAGAGGGGGATCGAGTCGATCTCCGGATTGCGCATCCTGCCTCTCCGGTCGACTGAGCGCACGCACGCACGTTTCGTTGGTTGACTTAGGCATATGGAGTTCATTCCCAATCTAAGCCCTAACTAGATTGAGGGACCCACAACGGGATCGATAGCACACAGAGGGGGACCGGGCCGATCCTTGACTTACGCATTTTGGCTCTCTGGCCGGCTAGGCACCTACACGTTCATTTCATGGTTTGACTTAGGCATACGTAGTGCATTCCTGGTCTCGACCAATCAAGGGCCAGAGGCTATCGATGGCGTTTGGGGTAACAACCAAGGGGGACCAGCGGTGAGTTTCTTGGTCGGCTCATGTATCCTGCCCCCAACGGTCGGTTCAGTGCCTGCACGCTCGTTTTGAGGTGACCGAGGCTTGGCATGTATCGATGGTGGTTGAGGTAACTGCCCGTACCATGACCCAGTGTCACACCCTGGGCGGGCACGCCAGGCACATCAGACAGACCAGCAGGTGAGCCAGAGGTTGAGGCTCACATACCGGGTGTGTTGGCGAGTATCTGTGCGCAAAGCTTAGCAAACAAGTTCAGAACACCCGCCCAACTTGCAGGCCAGCCCGTGAGACTAAGGCCTGGCATACAAGCTGCCCGCACCACATCCAGAAGGGCCTAAGGTGCTGGACATGCAAGGGAAGCTTCTAGAAGCAGGCAGGATCAGCAAGAGCATCCTGGCAGATTTGGTTGACCCTGAAAATCAGGAGTTAGCATCCTGATTGATTGTAATCCCATGATTTTAGCCTTTATTCTAGGGATATTGCCATTAAGTTGTAGCTGGAGCCTCAACTATAAATAAAGGGCTGCTCCACCCTCATTTGTACACCATCAAACACTTCTGTTTTAGTGAATACAAGAGCATTTCCAGAATTCTGTCTTGTTATCCTGTTTGTCTTTAACTTGCGTAATCAGCCCTTCCCAGTGTTCTAGTGCCTGCACGCTTATGTTTTAGGCTGACTTAGGCACAAAGGAGGAGATTCCAAGCCTAAGGTCACACAGATTCTGAGTCTTAGGTCAGAGCCCGTGATAGTTGGTATCAGAGCAAGTTCGATTCTACGTGTTTGTGTTGTGCAGGTTAGATCATGATTGAGGAGATGGCATCCCAAAGCGACGTTGCTAGCCAACAACCAGAGGCCCAGGAGCATGGGCATGGAAGAGGCAAGAAAACCAATTTTAGAGATATCTGGTCTACCATGGACGGTAGGCTAGCCAAGGTGGAGGTGACCATGGGTGACATAGGGGAGAAGCTTGAGGAGGTAGAGACTCACATTGCATCGCTAGACTCCATGGGGGAGGAGATCCAAAATGAGCTGGAAGCTACTCTCAACAAAGGCTTGGATGTGTTCACCTGAAAGAATCAGACCTTGGAGGCTGAAGTGCTGACCTTGCACGATTGCATGGAGGCCATGCGCAAGCGGATGGAAGAGCTTCCCAGTGAGCTCGTTGCTTGCAAGACTGCCATTGGGAATGGCATGTTTGCTGGAGTGTCCAAATCCAGATTGGATGTCCCCAAGCCTAAGGAGTTTAAGGGGACTAAGGCGGCCAAGGAAGTAGACAACTACCTTTGGGGTATGGAGCTGTACTTCTAGGCCATGGGCATGCAAGACGAGGCGATAAAGGTAAGCACCGTTGCTATGTATCTCACTGATGTAGCCTTATTGTGGTGGAGGCGCAAGTGTGATGATGTCAGACGTGGGAGCGCCAAGATTAGAACCTGGGCAGAGTTCCAAAAGGAGTTTAGAGAACAATTTTACCCAGAGTATGCCGATGATGAGGCACGGGCAAAGTTGTGTAGGCTGAGCCAACAAGGGGACATAACGGAGTATGTCCAAAAATTCTCTGAACTGATGCTACAGATCTCGAATCTAGGTGAGAAGGATGCCTTATTTGCTTTCATGGATAGGCTGAAGCCGTGGGTGAAGCATGAGTTACAAAGGAAGGGAGTTCATGACTTGGCTAAAGCCATGACTACTACCGAGGCCTTGATAGAGTTCAAGCTGCTGAACAAGTTCAAGTCTACCAAGTCCAAGGGTAAGGGTAGGGACGATAGGGATCAAAAAAAGTAGTCCAAGGGGAAAGACCGTGACCGAGAGTCCAAGGATGGAGATTGAGACCGTTCAACCAAGGATGGTGAGAGGAAGCCACCAGCAGGCAAGTGGAAAGCAAAGGGGGACCGAGAGCCACTAGCATGCTACCAATGTGGAGGGATCCACATAGTGCGTAATTACCAGCAGAAGGGCAAGCTGGCTGCTGTAGACAGGGAGTCTGACGAGGAGCCAGAGTCAGGGGTAGCAAAGCTTAGGTCATTGGTGCTCAATGCTATCCAGAGTAAGGGGAGCCGTAAGGCAAAGGGCTTGATGTTTGTAGATCTGATGGTTGCGGGTCAGAAGGTAAGCGCACTAGTGGACACAGGTGCCTCACATCTTTTTATTTCAGGTGATAGAGCCCGAAAGCTTAGACTAAAGGTATAGAAAATGACTGGTACCATTAAGACAGTGAACTCCAAGGAGGTTCTAGCCATTGGAGTAGCACGTGGAGTGGAGTTGCAGCTTGGAGACTGGAAAGGCAAGGAGACCATAGAGGTAATACCCCTTGACGACTATGAGTTTGTGATTGGGTTGGATTTCCTTGTTCAGATTAATGCCCTCCTTGTGCCTTTTGCCGATTGTGTTTGCATCTTGGATGTATGGTGCCAATGCCTAGTGCCATTGAGGAGAGGGTCTGGAGTTGGGTCACGGGTGGTGTCAGCCATCCAATTTGCCAAGGTGGTAAGCAGATAAGAAGACACCTTCTTAGCAGCCCTGAAATATGATGAGCTAAGGGAAAAGGAGACTGAGTCACCCTTAGAGGTGCTAAAGGTGCTGAAGACCTTTAGTGATGTGATGCCCATAAAGTTGCCTAGCAAGCTACCACCTAAGAGGGAGGTGGACCACAAGATCGAGCTAGTGTCCAAGGCCAAGCCACCAGCTAGAGCCCCTTATCGAATGTCTCTACCAGAGTTGGAAGAGTTAAGGAAGCAGCTTAAAGAGTTAGTTGATGCTGGCTTCATCAAGCCATCAAAGGCACCCTATGGTGCACCGGTTCTATTCCAGTGCAAGCATGATGGGTCGTTGCGACTGTGCATAGACTATCGAGCTTTGAACAAGCTGACCATTAAGAACAAGTACCCCATCCCACTCATTGTGGACTTGTTCGATCAACTTGGAAGCGCAAGGTGGTTTACCAAGTTGGATTTGAGGTCAGACTACTATCAAGTCAGGATCACGGAGGGAGATGAGCCAAAGATAGTATGTGTCACTAGGTATGGTTCGTATGAGTTCTTGGTGATACCTTTCGAACTACGAATGCCCCAGCAACATTCTGCACCCTTATGAACAAGGTACTTCAGTCATTCCTTGATCGGTTTGTTGTGGTTTATTTGGATGACATTGTGATCTACAGTTAGACTTTGGGAGAGCATGTAGACCACTTGAGACAAGTGTTCGAGGTGTTGTGGGTGCACAAGCTATTTGTCAAGAGGGAGAAGTGCTCATTCACCTAGCAGGAGATCCCGTTCCTTGGCCACATAGTGGGAGGTGGTAGGATACGCATGGATGAAGGCAAGATACATGCCATCCTGGAGTGGCAACCGCTAGCCAAGGTCACTGAGTTGAGATCGTTCCTTGGGCTGGTTAACTACTACAGGCACTTCATCAAAGGTCACTCAGCAATAGCCACGCCATTGACTGACTTGCTCAAGAAAGAGAGAGCATGGGAATGGAGCACAGGGTGCTAGGAAGCCTTTGACAGGTTGAAGCGGGTTGTGATAGAGGAGCCAGTCTTGGTCTTGCCAGACCATGCCAAGCTGTATGAGGTGCATACGGATACATCAAACTTTGCCATAGGAGGCGTGTTGATGCAAGAGGGACGTCCAGTCGTGTTTGAGAGCAGGAAGCTGAACGAGACTGAACGCAAGTACACGGTCCAAGAGAATGAGATGACTGCAGTGGTGCACTCTTGCGCACTTGGCACCATTACCTGTTGGGGTCGAGGTTCATGGTTAGGACGGACAATGTGGCGACCAGCTACTTTCAGACGTAGAAGAAGCTATCCCCCAAGAAGGCGAGTTGGGAAGATTTTCTTGTAAAATTTAATTTTCAGATGGAGTACAAGCCGGGGCTGGTGAACCTAGTGGCAGACGCCCTGAGCAGGAAGGCTAACCTTACTGCCATTAGCCAACCAAAGGGGTCACTGGTGCCGTGCATCAAGGAGGGACTTGTGCATGATCCAACAGCCAAAGCTCTGATGGAGTACGTCCAGCAAGGTAAGACTAGGTGGTTTTAGATGCAGGATGGTTTGTTGTACACCGGGGGTAGTAGACTATTTGTGTCGCAGCACGGAAAGCTCCACAAGGAAGTTTTGCAAGAATGTCATGATTCAAGGTGGGCTGGAAACCTCGGAGTGAGCCACACCTTGGCACTGATCGAGGACCGGTACTACTAGCCGCACATTGGGGATGATGTGGAGGCCTATGTGTAGACTTATCTTGTGTGCCAACAGGACAAGGTGGAGCTCAAGAAACCAGGCGGTCTCTTGGAGCCATTGCCAGTGCCAGAGCGACCATGGGAGAGTGTTTCTCAGGACTTTATAGTCGGTCTACCCAAAGCAGAAGGGTTTGGAAGCATCATGGTAGTGGTGGACAGGTTTTCAAAGCATGGAATCTTCATTCTAGCAACCAAGGAGTGCCCAGCCGAGGAGGCAGCTTGATTGTTCCTGAAGAACATGGTTAAGTACTGGAGACCAGCAGCGGGATCCTTGGTCAGCTAGCATATCCCACCCCCAGTTGTCGATTCGGTGCCCGTACACTCATTTTGGGGGCCGATCGGGGCTCGGTATGTGCCGATGGTGGTCGAGGCAACTGCCCGCACCACGGCCTAGCATGTGCCGATGGTGTTCGATGCAACTGCCCGCACCAGGGGCCATCTTGTGCCAATGGTGGTCGAGGCAATCACCCGCACCAAGGGCCGACTTGTGCTGATGGTGATCGTGGCAATCACCCGCACTAGGTCCCAGCTTGTTTCGATGACGGTTGAGGCAAGTGCCTGTACCAAAGGGCAGCTTGTGCCGATGATGGTCGATGCAAGTGCCATCACCATGAGCCATTATGTGCCATTGATGGTCGAGGCCTTGGCCGAAGTTTGATTTTGAGCCACGGTGCACATGCTGGGCTCGGGCATGTGCTGGTGCCACATTTTTTTTGCCCAGGGCACCATCATCGGAGAACCTAACCAACGATATTAGGGGTTTCGACGATTGGTGGGGCCAGGGGGTGTGCGTACATGATGTGCATTGGGTGCTGGTACTTGGCCCTTATATTGGCCCCCTATCCCTCATCAAACCTTGAGAATTCACACTCCTTTAAAGAGCATTTGAGATTTTATAGGTTTGCTCCCAGTAGCCATTAAAGTATCTGAAATGGGGACATTTTTTTCAAATGGTCACAAAATCTTCTCCACATAAAGTTTTCAGCTGAAGTTTTTTGTGCGTGCCAATAAATATACAAGGATCATGTCTACCAAATTTGTGGCCAAAACTCTTTCTAAAAAAATCTAAAAAAATCTCAAACAGCAAAAAGTTTCAAAAATCATGAAAAATAGGAAACGGGTTGTCTTGGCACGAAACTTCACATGAAGGCTTAGGGGACCATTGTATGAATTTACAAGCCACAAAAATGGCATTGGCATGGCAAAAATATGAAGATGTGCCTGAACCCACCTACCACTCGATCGATCCATGGCTTACGCATCCCGTCTCTCCGGCCAGCTAAGTGACCGTACGCTCGTTTCGTGGGTTGACTTAGGCATATATAGTACGCTCCAATCTAAGATCGGATCGGACTGAGGGTTGTAGCAGCAGGATCCACAACGGGATCGGTAGCACGCAGAGGGGACTGGGTCGATCCCCAGCTTACGATCTTGGCTGTCTGGCCGGCTGAGCGCCCGCACGCTCATTTCATGGGTTGACTTAGGCATACGGAGTTCATCCCCAGTCTAAGTATACGGAGTTCATTCCCAGTCTAAGATCGGACCGGACTAAGGGTTACGGCACAGAACCAGCAGCAGGATCGACAGCATGTAGGGGGGATCGGGTCGGTCCCTAGCTTGCGCATTCTGCCTTTCCGACCGGCTGAGCATACGAAGTTTATTCCATGTCTAAGTCCCAGTCGGATCAAGGGTTGTGGCAGCGGGACCAATAGCACGCAGAGGGGGACCGGGTCGATCGCCTGCTTGCGCATTATGCCTCTCCGGCCAGCTTAGCGCCCGCATGCTCGTTTCGTGGGTTGACTTTAGGCATACGGAGTTCATTCCCAGTCTAAGCATTTGGAGTTCATTCCTAGTCTAAGATCGGACCGACAACAGCACGTAGAAGGGGACCGAGCTGATCCTCGGATTACGCATCCTACCTCTTTGGCCGGCTGAGCGCCTGCACGCTCGTTTTGTGGGTTGACTTAGGCATACAGAGTTCATCCCCAGTCTAAGCATAAGGAGTTCATTCCCAGTCTAAGATCAGATCAGACCGAGGGCTGCAGCAGCAGGACCTGTAGCAGGATCAGCAGCACGCAGGGGGGATCGGGTCGATCCCCGACTTGCGCATTCTACCTCTCCGGCCGACTGAGCCCTCGCACGCTCGTTTCGTGGGTTGGCTTAGGCATACTAAGTTCATTCCATGTCTAAGCCCCAGTCGGACCGAGGGTTGTGGCAGTGGGACTGGCAGCACGCAGAGGGGGACCGGGCTGATCCCCAACTTGCGCATTATGCCTCTTCGGCCTGCTCAGCACCCGCACGCTCGTTTCATGGGTTGACTTAGGCATACGGAGTTCATTCCCAGTCTAAGCATATGGAGTTCATTCCCAGTCTAAGATCGGACCGATAGTAGCACACAGAGGGGGACCGAGCCGATCCTCGGCTTACACATCCTGCCTCTCTGGCCAGTTGAGCGCCTGCACGCTCATATCGTGGGTTGACTTAGGCATACGGAGTTCATCCCTAGTCTAAGCATAAGGAGTTCATTCCCAGTCTAAGATCAGACCGGACCGATGGTTGCAGCAGTAGGATCTGTAGCAGAATCAGTAGCACGCAGGCGGGATTGGGTCGATCCCCGGTTTGCGCATGCTACCTCTCCGACCGGCTGAGCCCCCGCACGCTTGGGTTGGCTTAGGCATATGAAGTTCATTCCCAGTCTAAGCATACGGAGTTAATTCCCAGTCTAAGATCGGATCGGCAGTAGCATACAAAGGGGGATGAGGCCGATCCTCGGCTTGCGCATCCTGTCTCTTCAGCCGGTTGAGTGCCTGCACGCTCATTTCATGGGTTGACTTAGGCATACAGAGTTCATTCCTGGTCTAAGCCCCAACTGGATCGAGGGACCTATAGCGGGATTGACAGCACGCAGACGGGGACAGGGCCGATCCTCGGCTTGCATATTCTAGCTCTCCGATCGGATGAGCGCCCGCATGCTCGTTTCATGAGTGCATTCCCGGTCTCGACCAACCAAGGGCCAGAGGCTATCGATGGCATTTGGGGCAACAACCGAGGGGGACCAGTAGCGGGATTGGGGCATTTGGGGCTATCGATGGCATTTGGGGTCGACTGAGGCTCGACATTTGCCGATGGCGGTTGACGCAACCGCCCGCACCACGACCCAGCATGTGCCGATGGTGCTCGAAGCAACCACCCGCACCAAGGGCCATCTTGTGTCGATGGTGGTTGAGGCAATCACCCGTACCGAGGGCCGGCATGTGCCAATGGTGATCAAGGCAACTGCCCGCACCAGGGGCCAGCTTGTGCCGATGGCGATCGAGGCAAGTGCTCAAACCAAAGGGCAGCCTGTGCTGATGATGGTAGATGCATGTGCCATCACCATGCGCCATCATGTGCCATTGATGGTCGAGGCCTTGGTTGAAGTTCAATTTTGAGCCATGGTGCACATGCTGGGCTCGGGCATGTGCTGGTGCCACATTTTTTTCGCCTAGTGCACCATCGTCGGAGCATCGTCGGAGAACCTAACCGGTGGTATTGGGGGTTCCGACGATTGGGGGCCGGGGGGTGTGCGCACATGATGTGCGATGGGTGCTAGTACTTGGCCCTTATATTGGCCTCCTATCCCTCATCAAACCTTGAGAACTCACACCCCCTTAAAAGAGCATTTGAGATTTTATACGTTTGCTCCCAATAGCCGATAAAGTGTCTGAAATGGGGACATTTTTTCAAATGGTCACAAAATCTTCTCCACTTTGAGTTTTTTGCTGAATTTTTTTGTGCGTGCCAACAAAAATACAGGGATCACGTCTACCAAATTTGGGGCCAAAACTCCTTCTAAAAAAATTTTAAAAAATCCTAAACCAAAAAAAGTTTTGAAAACCATGAAAAATAGAAAACGGGTCATCTTGGCATGAAACTTCACATGAAGGCTTAGGGGACCATTGTATGAATTTACAAGAAATAAAAATGGCATTGGAATGGCAGAAATATGAAGATGTGCCTGAACGCACCTACCATTCGATCGATCCACGGCTTGCGCATCCCGTCACTCCGGTCGGCTAAGTGCCCGCACGCTCGTTTCGTGGGTTGACTTAGGCATACATAGTGCACTCCCAGTTTAAGATCAGACCAGACCAAGTGTACAGTAGTAGGACCCACAGTGGGATCGATAGCACGCAAAGGAGATCGAGTCGATCCCCAGTTTACGCATCCTACCTCTCTGGCCGACTGAGCACCCACTTGTTCGTTTTGTGGGTTGACTTAGGCATACGGAGTTCATCCCCTGTCTAACCATACGAAGTTCATGCCAGTCTAAGATCAGACCAGACTGAAGGTTGCGGCAGCAAGACCAACAGCAGGATTAGTAGCACGCAGGGGGGACCGACTCGATCCCCGGCTTGCGTATTTTGCTTCTCCGGTCGGCTGAGCGCCCGCACGCTCGTTTCATGGGTTGGCTTAGGCATACGGAGTTCATTCCATGTCTAAGCCCCAGCCAGACCGAGGGTTGTGGAACGGGGCTGGTAGCACGTAGAGGGGGATCGGGCCGGTACTCGGCTTACGTATTATGCCTCTTCGGATGGCTGAGTGCCCGCACGCTCGTTTCGTGGGTTGACTAAGGCATACGAAGTTGATTCCCAGTCTAAGCATACGGAGTCCGTTCCTAGTCTAAGATCGGACCAGTAGCAACACGCAGAGGGGAATCGGGTTGATCCTCGGTTTGCGTATCCTACCTCTCTGGCTGGCAGAGCGCCCACACGCTTGTTTCGTGGGTTGACTTAGGCATATGGAGTTCTTTCCTGATCTCAACCCCAACCGAATCGAGGGACCCGTAGTAGGATCGGCAGCATGCAGAGAGGGATCGGACTGATCCTCGGCTTGTGCATTCAGACTCTTCAATCGACTGAGTGCCCACGTGCTCGTTTCATGGGCTGACTTAGGCATACGTAGTGCATTCCCGATCTCGACCAACCAAGGGCCAGAGGCTATCGACGGTGACCAGTAGGGGGATCCTTGGTCGGCTCGTGCATCCCCCCCACCAGTCGGTTCCGTGCTCGCATGCTCGTTTGGAAGGCCGACTGGGGCTCACCATGTCCAGATAGTGGTCGATGCAATCGCCCATACCAAGGGCACCGTCGTACCAAAGGGCAAGTGCTCGTTACAAAGGGCGGTCGAGGCAAGTGCTCGTACCAAAAGACAGCCTGTGCCGATGATGGTCGATGCATGTGCCATCACCATGCACCATCATGTGCCATTGATGGTTGAGGCCTTGGCCGAAGTTCAATTTTAAGCCACGGTGCACATGCTGGGCTCGGGCATGTGCTGGTGCCACATTTTTTTTGCCCGAGGCTCCATCACCGGAGCATCGTCGGAGAACCTAACTGACGGCATTGAGGGTTTCGGCGATTGGAGGGGCCGGGGGGTGTACGCACATGATGTGCGATGGGTGCTGGTAGTTGGCCCTTATATTGGCCCTCTATCCCTCATCAAACCTCGAGAACTCACACCCCTTAAAGAGCATTTGAGATTTTATAGGTTTGCTCCCAGTAGCCATTAAAGTGTCTGAAATGGGGATATTTTTTTGAAACGGTCACAAAATCTTCTCCACTTCGAGTTTTTAGCTGAATTTGTTTGTGCATGCCAACAAAAATAAATGGATCACGTCTACCAAATTTGGGGCCAAAACTCTTTCTAAAAAAAATTTAAAAAATCCCGAACCGTAAAAAGTTTTGAAAATCGTGAAAAATAGAAAACGGGTCGTCTTGCCACGAAACTTCACATGAAGGCTTAGGGGACCATTGTATGAATTTACAAGCCATAAAATGGCATTGGCATGGCAGAAATATGAAGATGTGCCTGAACCCACCTACCCCTCGATTGATCCACGGCTTGCCCATCCCACCAATCCGGTTGGCTAAGTCCCCGTATGCTCGTTTCATGGGTTGACTTAGGCATACATAGTGCACTCCCAGTCTAAGACCAGACCAGACCGAAGGTTACGGCAGCAAGACCCGCAGCGGGATCGACAGCACGCAGAGGGGACCGAGTCTATCCCCGGCTTACGCATCCTGCCTCTCTAGCTGGCTTAGCGCCGGCACGCTCATTTCGTGGGTTGACTTAGGTATATGGAGTTCATCCCTAGTCTAAGCATACGGAGTTCATTCCCAGTCTAAGATAGGACCGGACCAAGGGTTGTGGCAGCAGGATCGGTAGCACGCAGGGGGGGACCAGGCCGATCCCCGACTTGTGCATTCTGCCTCTCCGACCGACTGAGCACTAACACGCTCGTTTCATTGGTTGGCTTAGGCATACGGAGTTCGTTCCATGTCTAAGCCCCAGCAGGACTGAGGGTTGTGGCAATGGGATCGGGAGCACGTAGAGGGGGACCGGACCAATCCATGGCTTGCGCATTATGCCTCTCCGGCTGGCTCAGTGCCCGCACACTCGTTTCATGGGTTGACTTAGGCACACGGAATTCATTCTCAGTCTAAGCATATGGAGTTCATTCCCAGTCTAAGATCAGACCAGCAGCAGCACGCAGAGAGGGACCGGGCTGATCCTTGGCTTACTTATCTGCCTTTCCAATCGATTGAGCACCCTTACGCTCGTTTCATGGGTTGACATAGGCATACGGAGTACATTCTCGGTCTAAGCCCCAGTCTGATCGAGGGACCCGCAGCGGGATCGATAGCATGCAGAAGGAAACTAGGTCGATCCTCGGCTTACGTATTCTGGCTCTCTGGCAGGCTGAGTGCCCGCACGCTCGTTTCATGGTTTGACTTAGGCATACGTACTGCATTCCCGGTCTCGACCAACCAAGGGCCAAAGGCTATCGACGGTGTTTGGGGTAACAACTGAGGGGTACCAGCAATGGGATCCTTGGTTAGCTCGTGCATTCCGCCCCCAGCAGTCGGTTCGATGCTCGCACGCTCGTTTCGGGGGTCGAATGGGGCTCAGCATGTGTCGATGGTTGAGGCAACCGTCTGTACCGCGGCCCAACATGTGCCGATGGTGTTCAATGCAACCGCCCGTACCAGGGGCCATCTTGTGCCGATGGTGGTCAAGGCAACCGCCCGCACCAGGGCCCAGCTTGTGCCGATGGCGGTCGAGGTAAGTGCTCGTACCAAAGGGCAGCCTGTGTCGATGATGGTCGATGCATGTGCCATCCGCATGCACCATCATGTGCCATGGATTGTGAGGCCTTGGCCGAAGTTTGATTTTTAGCCACGGTGCACATGCTGGGCTCAAGCATGTGCTGGTGCCACATTTTTTTTGCCCAGGGCACCATTGTCGGAGCATCACCGGAGAACCTAACCGACGGCATTACGGGTTCTGACGATTGGAGAGCCGGGGGGTGTGCGCACAAGATGTGCATGGGTGCTGGTACTTGGCCCTTATATTGGCCCCCTATCCCTCATCAAACCTCGAGAACTCACACCCCCTTAAAGAGCATTTGAGATTTTATAGGTTTGCTCCCAGTAGCCATTAAAGTGTCTGAAATGGGGACATTTTTTTCAAACGGTCACAAAATCTTCTCCACTTCGAGTTTTTAGCTGAATGTTTTTGTGTGTGCCAAAAAAAATACAAGGATCATGTCTACCAAATTTGGGGCCAAAACTCCTTCTAAAAAAATTTTAAAAAATCCTGAACCATAAAAAGTTTCAAAAATCATGAAAAATAGAAAACGAATTGTCATGCCATGAAACTTCACATGAAGGCTTAGGGGACCATTGTATGAATTTACAAGCCATAAAAATGGCATTGGCACGGCAAAAATATGAAGATGTGCCTGAACCCACCTACCACTCGATCGATCCACGGCTTACGCATCTCGCCTCTCCGGCCGGCTAAGTGCTCGTACGCTCGTTTCATGGGTTAACTTAGGCATACATAGTGTGCTCCTAGTCTAAGATTGAATTGGATTGAGGGTTGTGGCAGCAGGACCCGTAGCGAGATTGAAAGCACACAGAGGGGATCGGGTCGACCCTCGGCTTACGTATCCTACCTCTCTGGCCAGCTACGTGCCCGCACGCTCATTTCGTGGGTTGACTTAGGCATACGGAGTTCATCCCCAGTCTAAGCATACGGAGTTCATTCCCAGTCTAAGATTGGACCGGATCGAAAGTTGCAGCAGCAGGACCAGCAGTAAGATCGGCAGCATACAGGGGGGATCGAGCCAATCCTCGGCTTGCGCATTCTGCCTCTCCGGCCGACTGAGCCCTCGTACGCTCCTTTCGTGGGTTGGCTTAGGCATACGAAGTTCATTCCATGTCTAAGTCCCAACCGGATCGAAGGTTGTGGCAGCGGGATTGACAGCACACAGAGGGGGACCGGGTCGATCCCTAGCTTACGGATTATGCCTCTCCGCCCTGCTCAATGCCCGTATGCTCGTTTTGTGGGTTGACTTAGGCATACAGAGTTCATTCCCAGTCTAAGCATACGAAGTTCATTCCCAGTCTAAGATCGGACCGACAGTAGCACGCAGAGGTGGACCGGGCTGATCCTCATCTTACGCATCTTGCCTTTTCGATCGACTGAGCACTGGACGCTCGTTTCGTGTGTTGATTTAGGCATACGGAGTTCATTCCTGGTCTAAGCCCCAATTGGATCGAGGGACCCGTATGGGATCGGCAGCACGCAGAGGGAGACTGGGTCGATCCTCGACTTACGCTTTCTGGCTTTCCGATCGACTGACCGCCCGCACGTTCATTTCATGGGTTGACTTAGGCACACGTAGTGCATTCTCGGTTTCAACCAACCAAGGACTAGAGACTATCGACGATGTTTGGGGCAACAACCGAGGGGGACCAGCAGTGGAATCCCTGGTCGACTTGTGTATCCCACCCTCAACGGTCGGTTCGATGCTGGCATGCTCGTTTCGGGGGTCAATCGGGGCTCGGCATGTGCTGATGGTGGTCGAGGCAATCGCTCACACCACAGCCCAGCATGTGCCAATGGTTTTGATGCAACTACCCGTGCCAGGGGCCATCTTGTGCTGATGGTGGTCGACACAACCGCCTGCACCAGGGCCCAGCTTGTGCCGATGACGGTCGAGGCAACTGCCTGTACCAAAGGGCAGCCTATGCCGATTATGGTCGATGCATGTGCCATTACCATGCGCCATCATGTGCGATTGATGGTCGAGGCCTTGGAAGAAGTTTGATTTTGAGCCTTGGTGTACATGCTAGGCTCGGGCATGAGCTGGTGCCACATTTTTTTTGCCAGGGGCACCAACGTCGGAGCATCACTGGAGAACCTAATCGGCGGCATTGGGGGTTCCAGTGATTGGGGGGGCTGGGGGCTGTACGCACATGATGTGTGATGGGTGCTGGTACTTGGCCCTTATATTGGCCCCCTATCCCTCATCAAACCTCGAGAACTCACACCCCCTTAAAGAGCATTTGAGATTTTATAGGTTTGCTCCCAGTAGCCATTAAAGTGTCTAAAATGGGGACATTTTTTTCAAACGGTCAGAAAATCTTCTCCACTTTGAGTTTTTAGCTGAATTTGTTTGTGCGTGCCAACAAAAATACAAGGATCACGTCTACCAAATTTGAGGCCAAAAGTCCTTCTAAAAAAATTTTAAAAAATCTCGAATCGTAAAAAGTTTCAAAAATCATGAAAAATAAAAAACGGGTCATCTTGCCACGAAACTTCACTTGAAGGCTTAGGGGACCATTGTATGAATTTACAAGCCATAAAAATGGCATTGGCACGATGAAAATATGAAGATGTGCTTGAACCCACTTAAGCATACGGAGTTCAACCCCAGTCTAAGCATATGGAGTTCATTCCTAGTCTAAGAACGGACTGGACCGAAGGTTGCAACAGCAGGATCAGTAGCACGCAAGGGGGACTGTGCCGATCCCCGACTTACGCATTCTGCCACTCCGACTAGTTGAGCACCCGCACGCTAGTTTCATGGGTTGGCTTAGGCATACGAAGTTCATTCCAAGTCTAAGCCCCAGTCAGACCAAGGGTTATGGTAGTGGGACCGGCAGCACGCAGAGGAGGATCGACCCGATCCCTGGCTTACGCATTATGCCTCTCCGATCGGCTCAGTGCCCGCACGTTCGTTTCGTGGGTTGACTTAGGCATACAGAGTTCATTCGCAGTCTAAGCATACGGAGTTCATTCCCAGTCTAAGATTGGACTGATAGCGAGATCGATAGCACCACGCAGAGTGGGATTGGGCCGATCCTTGGCTTATGCATCCTGCCTCTCCGGCTGGCTCAATGCCCGCACGCTCGTTTGATAGGTTGACTTAGGCATACGTAGTTAATTTTCAGTCTAAGCGCCAATCGAAATGAGGGACCCATAGCGAGATCGATAGCCCGTAGAGTAGGATCGAGCTGATCCTCAGCTTGTGCATTCTGGCTCTCTGATCGACTGAGCGCCCGCACGTTTGTTTCATGGGTTGACTTAGGCATATGTAGTGCATTCCTGATCTCGACCAACCAAGGGCCAGAGGCTATCGATGGTGTTTGGGGTAACAACTGAGGGGGACCAGTAGCGGGATCCTTGGTCAGCTCATGCATCTCGCCCCCAGCAGTCAGTTCGACATGTGGCGACGGTGGTCGAGGCAACCGTTCGCACCACGGCCTAGCATGTGCTGATGGTGTTCGATGCAACCGCCCGTACCAGGGGCCATCTTATGCCGATGGTGGTCGAGGCAATCACCCACACCAAGGGTTGGCATGTGCCGATGGTGATCGAGGCAACCACCCACACCAGGGCCTAGCTTGTGCCGATGATGGTCAAGGCAATCACCCACACCAGGGCCTAGAAAATGGGCCGTCTTGCCACGAAACTTCACATGAAGGCTTAGGGGACCATTGTATGAATTTACAAGCCATAAAAATGGCATTGGCATGGCAGAAATGTGAAGATGTGCCTGAACCCACCTACGACTCGATCGATCCACGGCTTGAGCACTCGCCTCTCCAACCGGGTAAGTGCCCGCACGCTCATTTTATGGGTTGACTTAGGCATATGTTTGCGCTCCCAGTCTAAGATCGGATCGGACTGAGGGTTGCAGCAGCAGCACCTGCAGCAGGATCGACAACATGCAAAGGGGATCGGGTCGATCCTCGGGTTGTGTATCCTGCCTCTCTGGCCGGTTAAGCGCCCGCACACTCGTTTCATGGGTTGACTTAGGCATACGGAGTTCATCCCCAGTCTAAGCACACGGAGTTCATTCCCAATCTAAGATCAGACCAGACTGAGGGTTACGGCAGCAGGACCGACAGCAGGATCGGTAGCACGTAGGGGGGACCAGGCCGATCCCTGGTAGCACGCTCGTTTCATGGGTTGGCTTAGGGATATGGAGTTCATTCCACGTCTAAGCCCCAGTCAGACCGAGGGTTGTGGTAGCAGGACCGATAGCATGCAGAGGGGGACCGGGCTGATCCCCGACTTGCACATTATGCCTCTCCGACTGGCTCAGCGCCCGCACACTTGTTTCAAAAGTTGACTTAGGCATATTTAGTTCATTCCTAGTCTAAGCATACGGAGTTCATTCCCAGTCTAAGATCAGACCGGCAGCGAGATCGACAGCAGCATGCAGAGGGGGACCGAGCCGATACTCAGCTTGTGCATCCTACCTCTCCGACTGGTTGAGTGCTCACACGCTCGTTTCATGGATTGACTTAGGCATACGAAATTCATTCCCGGTCTAAGACCCAACCAGATCGAGGGACCCACAGCGGGATCGGTAGCACGTAGAGGGGGATCGAACCGTTCCTCGGCTTGCTCATTCTGGCTCTCCGACCGGTTGAGTGCCCATACATTTGTTTCATTGGTTGACTTAGGCATACGTAGTGCATTCCAGGTCTCCACCAACCAATGGCCAGAGGCTATCGACGGTGTTTGGGGCAACAACTGAGAGGGACCAGCAACGGGATCCTTGGTCGGCTCGTGCATCACGCCCCCAGCGGTTGGTTCGGTGCCCGCACACTTGTTTCGGGGGATGATCGGGGCTCGACATGTGCCGATGGTGGTTGAGGCAATCACCCTCACCATTGCCTAGCATGTGCCGATGGTGTTCGATGCAACCGCTCGTACCCGAGGCCATCTTGTGTCGATGGTGGTCGAGGCAGTCGCTCGCACCAAGGGCCGGCATGTGCCGATGGTGATCGAGGCAACCACCTGCACCAGGGCCCAGCTTGTGCCAATGGCGGTCGAGGCAAGTGCCCGTACCAAAGGGCAGCCTGTTCTGATGATGGTCGATGCATGTACCATCACCATGCGCTATCATGTGCCATTGATGGTCGAGGGGATCGGGTCGATGCTCAGCTTGCGCATCCTGCCTCTCTGGTCGGCTAAGTGCCTGCACGCTCGTTTCATGGGTTGACTGAGGCATATGGAGTTCATCCCTAGTCTAAGCATACGGAGTTCATTCCCAGTCTAAAATCAGACCGGACCGAAGGTTGCGGCAGTAGGACCAGCAGCAGGATCGACAGCACACAGTGGGGGATCGGGCCAAACCCTGGCTTGTGCATTCTGCCTCTCCGATTGACTGAGTGCCCGCACGCTCATTTCATGGGTTGGCTCAAGCATACGGAGTTCATTCCATGTCTAAGTGTCACACACTGGGCGGGCACGCCAGGCACATCAGGCGGACCAGCAGGCGAGCCAGAGGTTGAGGCCCACAGACCAGGCATGCTAGCGGGTATCTGTATGCAAAGCCTAGCAAACGAGCTCAGAATGCCTGCCCAACTTGCACGCCAGCCCGTGACACCAAGGCCTGGCATACAAGCTGCCCGCACCACATCCAAAAGGGCCCAAGGTGCTGGACACGCAAGGGAAGCTTCTAGAAGCAGGCAGGATCAGCAGGAGCATCCTGGCAGATTTGGTTGACCCTGAAAATTAGGAGTTAGCATCCTGATTGATTGTAATCCCATGATTTTAGCCTTTATTCTAGGGATATTGCCATTAAGTTGTAGTTGGAGCTTCAACTATAAATAGAGGGCTGCTCCACCCTCATTTGTACATCATCAAACACTTCTGTTTCAGTGAATACAAGAGCATTTCCAAAATTCTGTCTTGTTATCCTGTTTCTCTTTAATTTGTTTAATCAGCCCTTCCCATTGTTCTACTACCCGCACGCTTGTGTTTTAGGCTGACTTAGGCATAAAGGAGGAGATTCCAAGCCTAAGGCTGCATGGATTCTGAGTCTAAGGTCAGAGCCCATGACAGTTGGTATTAGAGCCAGTTCGATTTTACGTGTTTGTGTTGTGCAGGTTAGATCGTGGTTGAAGAGATGGCATCCCAAAATGACTTTGCTAGCCAACAACCAGAGGCCCAGGAGCATGGGCGTGGAAGAGGTAAGAAAGCCAGTTTTAGAGATATCTGGTCTACCATGGATTGTAGGCTGGTTGAGGTGGAGGTGACCATGGGCGACATGGGGGAGAAGCTTGAAGAAGTAGAGATTCACATTGCATTGCTAGACTCCATGGGAAAGGAGATCCAAAGTGGCTGGAAGCTGCTCTCAACAAAAGCATGGATGTGGTCACCTAGAAGAATAAAGCCTTGGAGGCTTAAGTGCTGACCTTGCACGATGGCATGGAGGGCATGCGCCAGCGGATGGAAGAGCTTACCAGTGAGTTCATTGCTTGCAAGACTGCCATTGGGAATGGCATGTTTGTCAGAGTGTCCAAATCCAGATTGGAGGTCCCCAAGCCTAAGGAGTTCAAGGGGACTGGGCGGCCAAGGAAGTAGACAACTACCTTTGGGGTATGGAGCAGTACTTCTAGGCCATGGGCATGCAAGACGAGGTGATAAAGGTAAGCACCGCTACTATGTATCTCACTGATGTAGCCTTATTGTGGTAGAGGCACAGGGTGATGATGTCAGGCGTGGGAGCACCAAGATTGGAACCTGGGCAGAGTTCCAAAAGGAGTTTAGAGAACAATTTTACCTGGAGTATGCCGATGATGAGGCACGGGCAAAGTTGCGCAGGCTGAGCCAACAAGGGGACATAAGGGAGTATGTCCAGAAATTCTCTGAACTGATGTTATAGATCTCAGATCTAGGCGAAAAAGATGCCTTATTTGCTTTCACGGATGGGCTGAAGCTGTGGGTGAAGCATGAGCTACAAAGGAGGGGAGTTCATGACTTGGCTAAAGCCATGACTACTACCGAGGCCTTGATAGAGTTCAAGCCTCTGAACAAGTTCGAGTCTACCAAGCCCAAGGTAAGGGCAGGGACAATAGGGATCAAAAAAAGTAGTCCAAGGGGAAAGACCGTGATCGAGAGTCCAAGGATGGAGATCGAGACCGTTCAATCAAGGATGGCGAGAAGAAGCCACCAGCAGGTAAGTGAAAAGCAAAGGGGGACCGAAAGCCACTAGCATGTCACCTATGTGGAGTGAGCCACATAGCACCCAATTACCCGCAGAAGGGCAAGCTGGCTGCTGTAGACAAAGAGTCTAACGAGGAGCTAGAGTTAGGGGTAGAAAAGCTTGGGTCGTTGGTGCTCAATGTTGTCCAGAGTTAGGGGAGCCGTAAGCCAAAGGGCTTGATGTTTGTGGATCTGATGGTTGTTGACAGAAGGTGAGTGTACTGGTGGACACAGGTGACTCACATCTTTTTATTTGAGGTGATGGAGCCCGAAAGCTCAGACTAAAAGTGCAGAAAGGGATTGGTACCATTAAAACGGTGAACTCCAAGGAGGTTCCAGCCATTGGAGTAGTGCGGGGAGTGGAGTTACCGCTTGGAGACTGGAAAGGCAAGGAGACCATAAAGGTAATACCCCTTGACGAGTATGAGTTTGTGATTAGGTTGGATTTCTTTGTTCGGATTAACGCCCTCATTGTGCCTTTTGCCGATTGTGTTTGCATCTTGGATGCACGATGCCAATGCCTAGTACCATTGAAGAGAGGGTCTGAAGTTGGGTCACGGGTGGTGTCAGCCATCCAATTTGCCAAGGCGGTAGGCAAACAAGAAGACACCTTCTTGGCAGCCCTGAAATATGATGAGCCAAGGGACAAGAAGACTGAGTCACCCTTGGAGGTGCTAAAGGTGCTGAAGACCTTTAGTGATGTGATGCCCGCAAAGCTACCTAGCAAGCTACCACCTAAGAGGGAGGTGGACCACAAGATCGAGCTGGTGTCTGAGGCCAAGCCAGCAGCTAGAGCCTCTTACCGAATGTCTCCAACAGAGTTGAAGGAGTTGAGGAAGCAGCTCAAAGAGTTAGTTAATGGTGGCTTCATCAGGCCATCGAAGGCACCCTATAGGGCACCAGTTCTATTTCAGTGCAAGCATGATGGGTCATTACGGCTGTGCATAGACTACCGGGCTTTGAACAAGCTGGCCATCAAGAACAAGTACCCCATCCCACTCATTGCGGACTTATTCGATCAACTTGGAAGAGCAAGGTGGTTCACCAAGTTGGATTTAAGGTCAGGCTACGATCAAGTCAGGATCGCGAAGGGAGATGAGCCGAAGACATCATGTGTCACTCGGTACAGTTTGTATGAGTTCTTGGTGATGCCTTTCAGACTCATGAATGCCCCAGCAACATTCTGCACCCTTATGAACAAGGCACTTTAGTCATTCCTTGATCGGTTTGTTGTGGTTTATTTGGAAGACATTGTGATCTATAGCCAAACTTTGGGAGAGCATGTAGACCACTTGAGACAGGTGTTCGAGGTGTTACGGGCACACAAGCTATTTGTCAAGAGGGAGAAGTGCTCATTCGCCCAGCAGGAGATCTCATTCCTTGGCCACATAGTGGGAGGTGGCAGGATACGCATGGATGAAGGCAAGATACACGCCATCATGGAGTGGCAACCGCCAGCCAAGGTCACTAAGTTGAGATCATTCCTTGGGCTGGTTAACTACTACAGGTGCTTCATCAAAGGTCACTCAACAATAGCCACACCATTGACTAACTTGCTCAAGAAAGGGAGAGCATGGGAGTGGAGCACAGGGTGCCAGGAAGCCTTTGACAGGTTGAAGCGGGCTATGACCGAGGAGCCAGTCTTGGCCTTGCCAGACCATGCCAAGTCGTATGAGGTGCATACGGATGCATTTGACTTTGCCAGAGGGGGCATGTTGATGCAGGAGGGACATCCAGTCGTGTTCGAGAGTAGAAAGTTGAATGAGACTGAACGTAGGTACATGGTCTAAAAGAAGGAGATGACTGCAGTGGTGCACTGCTTGTGCACTTGGTGCCATTACCTGTTGGGGTCGAGGTTCATGGTGAGGACGAACAATGTGGTGACCAACTACTTCCAAATATAGAAGAAGTTATCCCTCAAGCAAGTAAGATGGCAAGATTTTCTTACAGAATTTGATTTCCAGATGGAGTACAAGCCAAGACAGGCGAACCTAGTGGCAGATGCCCTGAGCAGGAAGGCTAACCTTGCTGCCATTAGCTAAGCAGAGGGGTCACTGGTGCCACGCATCAAGGAGGGACTTGTGCATGAACCTACAACCAAGGCTTTGATGGAGTACGCCCAGCAAGGTAAGACTAGGTGGTTTTGGTTGCAAGATGGCTTGCTGTACACCAAAGGTAGTAGACTGTTTGTGCCGTAGCACGAGAAGCTTCGCAAGGAAGTTTTGCAAGAATGCCATGATTCAAGGTAGGCTGGACACCTCGAAGTGAGTCGCACCTTGGCCCTGATCGAGGACCGGTACTACTAGTCACACATGAGGGACGATGTGGAGGCCTATGTGAAGACTTGTTTTGTGTGCCAACAGGACAAGGTAGAGCTCAAGAAACCAGGCGGTCAGTTGGAGCCATTGCCTGTGCCAGAGCGACCATGGGAGAGTGTTTCTCTGGACTTTATAGTCGGTCTACCCAAAGCAGAAGGGTTTAGAAGCATCATGGTAGTGGTGGATAGGTTTTCCAAGAATGGAATCTTCATTCCAGCAACCAAAGAGTGCCCAGTCAAGGAGGCAGCTCGATTGTTCCTAAAAAACATGGTTAAGTACTAGGGAGTGTCGAGGACCATTGTTAGTGATCGAGACGGGCGGTTCACGGGCAGGTTTTGGACTGAGTTGTTCAAGCTGTTGGGGTCAGACTTGAACTTTTCCACCAGCATGCATCCGTAGACCGATGGGCAGACAATGGACTATTGGAGGTCTACCTCAGGCACTATATGAGTGCCACACAAAGGGACTGGCCAAAGCTGCTAGATATTACATAGTTTTCCTACAACTTGCAAAGGAGCGAGGCAACGAACCAGAGCCCGTTTGAGGTTGTGACAGGGCAACAACCACTAACACCCGATTTGATTGCTGCAGGTTATACAGGGCTGAATCCAGCAGCATACAAGTTTGCCAAGGCATGGCAAGAGCAAACTAACTTGGCCAGAGTTTGTCTACACAAGGAGGCCAAGAGGTCGAAGAAGTGGGCAGACCAGAAGAGGCGGGATGTGCAGTTCCAGGTTGGAGACTTGGTGTTGGTGAAGCTGCATCCCATTGTGCGCCATAAGGGGCTGCACAAAGGCCTAGTCCAGAGGTATGAGGGACCTTTTCGACTAGTCAAGAGGGTAGGCAAGGTTGCCTACAAGCCAAGCTGGATATGCCACCCAAGTCGAAGGTACACCCAATGTTCCATGTGAGCATGCTCAAGCCGTTCCATGAGGATGAGGGAGATCCAGGACAGGTAGAGTTAAACCGTGCACCATTGGGAGCAAGGGCCTCATATGAGAAAGAGGTCCACAACATCATAGCTGACCGGGAGGTGAGACGGAAGAACTATCAACCAAGACATGAGTACTTGGTATGCTGGAAGGGACTTCCAGATAGTGAGGTGAGCTAGGAACCAGCAGAGGACTTATGGCAGTTGGGGGACCAAATCAGGCAGTACCATGCAGAAGAAGCAACGAGGGCATTGCACAATCAGGTGGGGGAGAATGTCACGCCCTGGGTGGGCACGCCAAGCACATCAGGCGGACCAGCAGGTGAGCCAGAGGTTGAGGCCCACAGACCAGGTGTGCTGGTGGGTATCTGTGCGCAAAGCCTACCAAACGAGTTCAGAACGCCTGCCCAACTTGCAGGCTAACCCGTGAGACCAAGGCCTGGCATACAAGCTGCTCGTACCACATCCAGAAGGGCCCAAGGTGCTGGACATGCAAAGGAAGCTTCTGGAAGTAGGTAGGATCAGCAGGAGCATCCTGGCAAATTTGGTTGACCCTGAAAATCAGAAGTTAGCATCTTGATTGATTGTAATCCCATGATTTTAACCTTTATTCTAGGGATATTACCATTAAGTTGTAGTTGGAGCCTCAACTATAAATAGAAGGCTGCTCCACCCTCATTTGTACATCATCAAACATTTCTGTTTCAGTGAATACAATAGCATTTCCAGAATTCTATTTTGTTATCCTATTTCTCTTTAACTTACGTAATCAGCCCTTCCCATTGTTTTAGTGCCCGCACGCTTGTGTTTTAGGCTGACTTAGGCATAAAGGAGGAGATTCCAAGCCTAAGGCTGCAAGGATTCGGCGTCTAAGGTCAGAGCCCATGACATAAGCCCCAGTCAGACCAAGGGTTGTGGCAGCGGGACCGGTAGCACGCAGAAGGGGAATGGGCTGATCCCCGGCTTGCGCATTATGCCTCTCCGGTCGGCTCAATGCCCGCATGCTCGTTTCGTGGGTTGACTTAGGCATACGGAGTTCATTCCCAGTCTAAGATCGGATCGGCAGCGGGATCGGTAATAGCAGGCAGAGGGGGATCGGGCCGATCCTTAGCTTGCGCATCCTACCTCTCTACCCGGCTGAGCGCCCGCAAGCTCGTTTCGTGGGTTTACTTAGGCATACGGAGTTCATTCTCGGTCTAAGCCCCAACCAGATCGAGGGACCCACAATGGGATCGATAACACGCAGAGAGGGACCAAGCCAATCCTCGACTTACGCATTCTGGCTCTCCGACCGGCTGAGCGCCCGCATGCTCGTTTCATGGGTTGACTTAGGCATACGTAGTGCATTCTTAGTCTCAACCAACCAAGGGCCAAAGGCTATCGACAGCGTTTGGGGCAACAACCAAGGGGGACCAGCAGCGGGATCCTTGGTTGGCTCGTGCATCCCGCCCCTAGCGGTCAGTTCAGTGCCTGCATATTCATTTTGGAGGCTGATTAGGGCTCGACATGTGCCGATGGTGGTCGAGGCATCCGCCCGCACCATGGCCCAGCATGTGCCGATGGTGTTCGATGCAATCGCCCGCACCAGGGGCCGTCTTGTGCCGATGGTGGTCGAGGCAATCGCCCGCACCAAGGGCCTGCATGTACCGATGGTGATCAAGGCAACCGCCTGCACCAAGGCCCAGCTTGTGCCGATGGCGGTCGAGGCAAGTGCCCGTACCAAAGGGTAGCCTGTGCCGATGATGGTCGATGCATGTGCCACCACCATGCGCCATCATGTGCCATTGATGGTCGAGGCCTTGGCCGAAGTTTGATTTTTAGCCATGGTGCACATGTTGGGCTCGAGAATGTGCTGGTGCCCCATTTTTTTGGCCCGGGGCACCATCGTCAGAGCATCACCGGAGAACCTAATCGACGGTATTAGGGGTTCCGGTGATTGGGGGGGCCGGGGGGTGTGCACACATGATGTGCGATGGGTGTTGGTACTCGGCTCTTATATTGGCCCCCTATCCCTCATCAAGCCACGAGAACTCACACCCCCTTGAAGAGCATTTGAGATTTTATAGGTTTGCTCCCAGTAGCCATTAAAGTGTCTGAAATGGGGACATTTTTTTCAAATGGTCACAAACTCTTTTCCACTTCGAGTTTTCAGCTGAATTTTTTTGTGCATGCCAACAAAAATACAAGGATCACGTCTACCAAATTTGGGGCCAAAACTCCTTCTTAAAAAATTTAAAAAAATCTTGAACCGCAAAAAGGTTTCAAAATCGTGAAAAATAGAAAACGGATCGTCTTGCCACGAAACTTCACATGAAGGCTTAGGGTACCATTGTATGAATTTCCAAGCCATAAAAATGGCATTGGCACGGCAGGAAAATGAAGATGTGCCTGAACCCACCTACCACTCGATCGATCCACGGCTTGCGCATCCTGCCTCTTCGGTCGACTAAGTGCCCACATGCTCATTTCGTGGGTTGACTTAGGCATACGTAGTGCGTTCCTAGTCTAAGATCGGACCGGATTGAGGGTTACGGTAGCAGGACCCACAGCGGGATCGACAGCACGCAGAGGGGACCAAGTCTATCCTCAGCTTGTGCATCCTGCCTCTCTGGCCAACTGAAAGCCCGCACGCTTGTTTTGTGGGTTGACTTAGGCATACAGTGTTCATCCCCAGTCTAAGCATACGGAGTTCATTCCCAGTCTAAGATTGGACCGGACTGAGGGTTGCCACAATAGGACCAGCGGTACGATCGACAGCATGCAGGGGGGACCGAGCCATCCCCAACTTGCGCATTCTGCCTCTCTGATTGGCTAAGTGCCCGCACGCTCATTTCATGGGTTGGCTTAGGCATACGGAGTTCATTCCATGTCTAAGCCCCAGTCGAATCGAGGGTTGTGGCAGCAGGACTGACAGCACGCAGAGGGGGACCGGGCTGATCCCCAGCTTGCGCATTATGCCTCTCCGGCCGATTGAGCGCCCGTACGCTCATTTCGTGGGTTGGCTTAGGCATACGGAGTTCATTCCATGTCTAAGCCCCAATCGGACCGAGGGTTGTGGCAGCAGGACCGGCAGCACGCAGAGGGGGACAAGACCTATCCTCCGCTTACGCATTCTGCCTCTCCGGCTGGCTCAGCTCCCTCACGCTCATTTCGTGGGTTGACTTAGGCATACGGAGTTCATTCCCAGCCTAAGCGTATAGAGTTCTTTCCCAGTCTAAGATCGGACAGACAACGGGATCGGCAGCAGCACGCAGAGGGGGATCGGGCCGATCCTAGACCTTCGCATCCTGCCTCTTCGGCCGACTGAGCACCTGTAAGCTCGTTTTGTGGGTTGACTTAGGCATACGGAGTTCATTCTCGATCTAAGCCCTAATCGGTCTGAAGGACCCGCAGCGAGATCCACACCACGCAGAGGGGGACCGGGCCAATCCTTGGCTTATGCATTTTGGCTCTCCGATCGACTGAGCGCCCGCACATTTATTTCATGGGTTGACTTAGGCATACGTAGTGCATTCCCAGTCTCGACCAACCAAGGGCCAGAGGCTATTGACGGTGTTTGGGGCAACAATCGGGGGGGACCAACAGCGGGATCCTTGGTCGACTCACGTATCCCACCCCCAGTGGTCGGTTCGGTGCCCACACGCTCATTTCGAGGGCCGATCGGGGCTCAGCATGTGTTGATGGTGGTCAAGGCAACAGGCCGCCCCACTGCCCGACATGTGTCGATGGTGTTCGATGCAATCGCCCGCACCAGGGGCCATCTTGTGCCGATAGTAGTCGACGTAATCGCCCGCAGCAAGGGCCAGCATGTGTCAATGGTGATCGAGGCAACTGCCAGCAGCAAGGGCCAGCTTGTGCTGATGGCAGTCGAGGCAAGTGCCTGTGTCACACCCTGGGCGGGCGCGCTAGGCACATTAGGCGGACCAGCAGGTGAGCCAGAGGTTGAGGGCCGCAGACCAGGCATACTGGCAGGTATCTACGTGCAAAGCCTAGTAAACGAGTTCGGAATGCCCACCCAATTTGTAGGCCAGCCCGTGAGACCAAGGCCTGGCATACAAGCTGCCCGCACCACATCCAGAAGGGCCCAAGGTGCTGGACACGCAAGGGAAGCTTCTGGAAGCAGGCAGGATCAGCAGGAGCATCCTGGCAGATTTGATTGACCTTGAAAATCAGGAGTTAGCATCCTGATTGATTGTAATCCCATGAGTTTAGCCTTTATTCTAGGGATATTGCCATTAAGTTGTAGCTGAAGCCTCAACTATAAATAGAGGGCTGCTCCACCCTCATTTGTACACCATAAAACACTTCTGTTTCAGTGAATACAAGAGCATTTCCAGAATTCTGTCTTGTTATCCTGTTTCTCTTTAACTTGCGTAATTAGCCCTTCCAAGTGTTCTAGTGCCCGCAAGCTTGTGTTTTAGGTTGACTTAGGCACAAAAGAGGAGATTCCAAGCCTAAGGTCGCACGGATTCTGAGTCTTAGGTCAGAGCCTGTGACAGTTGATATCAGAGCAAGTTTGATTTTATGTGTTTGTGTTGTGCAGGTTAGATCGTGATTGAGGAGATGGCATCCCAAAGCGACGTTGCTAGCCAACAACCAGAGGCCCAGGAGCATAGGCATGGAAGAGGCAAGAAAGCCAGTTCTAGAGATATCTGGTCTACAATGGACAGTAGGCTGGCCAAGGTGGAGGTGACCATGAGCGACATGGGGGAGAAGCTTGAGGAGGTAGAGACTCACATTGCATCTTTAGACTCCATGGGGGAGGAGATCCAAAATGAGCTGGAAGCTGCTCTCAACAAAGGCATGGATATGATCACCAAGAAGAATAAGGCCTTGGAGGCTGAAGTGCTGACCTTGCACGATGGCATGGAGGCCATCCGCCAGTGGATGGAAGAGCTTGTCAGTGACCATATTGCTTGCAAGACTGCCATTAGGAGTGGCATGTTTGCTAGAGTGTCCAAATCCAAATTGGATGTCCCTAAGCCTAAGGAGTTCAAGGGGACTAGGGCGGCCAAGGAAGTAGACAACTACCTTTAGGGTATGGAGTAGTACTTCCAGGCCATGGGCATGCAAGACGAGGTGATAAAGGTAAGCACCGCTGTTATGTATCTCACTGATGTAGCCTTATTGTGGTGGAGGCGTAGGTGTGATGATGTCAGCTGTGGGACCACCAAGATTGGTACCTGGGAAGAGTTCCAAAAGGAGTTCAGAGAATAATTTTACCCGGAGTATACCGATGATGAGGCACGGGCAAAGTTGTGCAGGCTGAGCCAACAAGGGGACAAAGGGAATATGTCCAGAAAATTTCTGAACTCATGCTACATACTCAGATCTAGGCAAGAAAGACACCTTCTTTGCTTTCGTGGATGGGCTGAAGCCGTGGGTGAAGCATGAGCTACAAAGGAGGGGAGTTCATGACTTCGCTAAAGCCATGACTACTGCCGAGGCCTTGATAGAGTTCAAGCCTCTGAACAAGTTCGAGTCTTCCAAGCCCAAGGGTAAGGGCAGGGCCGATAGGGACCGAAAGAAGCAGTCCAAGGGGAAGGACCATGACTGGGAGTCCAAGGGTGAAGACCAAGACCGTTCAACCAAGGATGGTAAGAGGAAGCCACCAGCAGGCAAGTAGAAAACAAAAGGGGACCGAGAGCCACTAGCATGCTACCTATGTGGAGGGAGCCACATAGCGCGTAATTGCTCGCAGAAGGACAAGCTGGCTGCTGTAGACAGGGAGTCTTACGAGGAGCCAAAGTCAAGGGCAGCAAAGCTTGGGTCATTGGTGCCCAATGCTATCCAGAGTAAGGGAAGCCGTAAGCCAAAGGGCTTGATGTTTGCAAATCTGATGGTTGCGGGTCAGAAGGTGAGATCACTGGTGGACACAGGTGCTTCACATCTTTTTATTTCAGGTGATGGAGCCCAAAAGCTCAGACTAAAGGTATAAAAAGAGACCGGTACCATTAAGACGGTGAACTCCAAGGAGGTTCCAGCCTTTGAAGTAGCACAGGGAGTGGAGTTACAGCTTGGAGACTGGAAAGGCAAGGAGACCATAGAGGTAATACCCCTTGACGACTATGAGTTTGTGATTGGGTTTGATTTCCTTGTTTGGATTAACGCCCTCCTTGTGCCTTTTGTTGATTGTGTTTGCATCTTGGATGCACGGTGCCAATGCCTAGTGCCATTGAGGAGAGGGTCTGGAGTTGGGTCGTGGGTGGTGTCAGCCATCCAATTTGCCAAGGCGGTAAGCAGACAAGAGGACACCTTATTGGCAGCCCTAAAATATGATGAGCCAAGGGAGAAGGAGATCGAGTCACCCTTTGAGGTGCTAAAGGTGCTGAAGACCTTGAGTGATGTGATGCCCATAAAGCTGCCTAGCAAGTTACCACCTAAGAGGGAGGTGGACCATCAGATCGAGCTGGTGTTCGAGGCCAAGCCACCAGCTAGAGCCCCTTACCGAATGTCTCCACCAGAGTTGGAGGAGTTGAGGAAGCAACTCAAAGAGTTAGTTGATGTTGGCTTCATCAGGCCATTGAAGGCACCCTATCGTGTATCGGTTCTATTCCAGCACAAGCGTGATGGGTCGTTGCGGCTATGCATAGACTACCGGGCTTTGAACAAGCTGACCATCAAGAACAAGTACCCCATCCCACTTATTGCGGACTTGTTCGATCAACTTGGAAGCACAAGGTGGTTCACCAAGTTGGATTTGAGGTCGGGCTACTATCAAGTTAGGATCGTGAAGGGAGATGAGCCAAAGATAGCATGTGTCACTCAATATGGTTCGTATGAGTTCTTGGTGATGCCTTTCGGACTCACGACTGCCCCAGCAACATTCTGCACCCTTATGAACAAGGTACTTCAGTCATTCCTTGATCGATTTGTTATGGTTTATTTGGATGACATTGTGATCTACAGCCATACTTTGGGAGAGCATGTAGACCACTTGAGACAGGTGTTCGAGGTGTTACAGGCGCACAAGCTGTTTGTCAAAAGGGTGAAGTGCTCATTCGCCCAGCAGGAGATCCTGTTTCTTGGCCACATAGTGGGAGGTGGTAGGATATGGATGGATGAAGGCAAGATACACGCCATCCTGGAGTGGCAATTGCCAGCCAAGGTCACTAAGTTGAGATCATTCCTTAGGCTGGTTAACTACTACAGGCACTTCATCAAAGGTCACTCAGCAATAGCCACGCCATTGACTGACTTGCTCAAGAAAGGAAGAGCATGGGAGTGGAGCGCAGGGTGCCAGGAAGCTTTTGACAGGTTAAAGTGGGCTGTGATAGAGGAGCTAGTCTTGGCCTTGCCAGACCATGCCAAGCCATATGAGGTGCATACGAATGCATCAAACTTTGCCATAGGGGGCGTGTTGATGCAAGAGGGACGTCCAGTTGCATTCGAGAGCAGAAAGCTGAATGAAACTGAACGCAAGTACACGGTCCAAGAAAAAGAGATGACTGTAGCGGTGCACTGCTTGTGCACTTGGTGCCATTACCTGCTGGGGTTGAGGTTCATGGTTAGGACGGACAATGTGGTGACCAGCTACTTCCAGACGTAAAAGAAGCTGTCCCCTAAACAGGCGAGATGGCAAGATTTCTTACAGAATTTGATTTTCAGATGGAGTACAAGCCAGGGTGGGTGAACCTAGTGGCAGACGCCCTGAGCAGGAAGGCTAAGCTTGCTACCATTAGCCAACCAGAGGGGTCACTGGTGCTGTGCATCAAGGAGGGACTTGCACATGATCCTACAGCCAAAGCTCTGATGAAGTACACCCAGCAAGGTATGACTAGGCGATTTTAGATGCAGGATGGTTTGTTGTACACCAGGGGTAGTAGACTATTTGTGCCACAGCATGGGAAGCTCCGTAAGGAAGTTTTGCAAGAATGTCATGCGCCCATCACCATGCACCATCATGTGCCATTGATGGTCGAGGCCTTGGCCAAAGTTTGATTTTAAGCCACGGTGTTAATTCCCAGTCTAAGCATACGGAGTTCATTCCTGTCTAAGTTCGGACCGACAGCTGGATTGGTAGCAGCACGCAAAGGGGGACCGGGCTGATCTTCGGCTTGCGCATCCTACCTTTCCAGCTGACTGAATGCCCACACGTTTGTTTTGTGGGTTGACTTAGGCATGCAGAGTTCATTCCTAGTCTAAGCTCCAACCGAACCGAATGACCCACAGCAAGATCGGTAGCACGCAGAGGGGGACTGGGCCGATCCTCGGCTTGTGCATTCTGGCTCTTTGGCCGGCTGAACAGCCGCACGCTCGTTTCATGGGTTGACTTAGGCATACATAGTGCATTCCTGGTCTCGACCAACCAAGGGCCAAAGGCTATCGACGGTGTTTAGGGCAACAACCGAGGGGAACCAGCAGCGGGATCCTTGTTCGGCTCGTGCATCCCACCCCCAGCGGTCGGTTCGGTGCCCGCACGCTCATTTCGTGGGCCGATCGAGGGTCGGCATATGCTGATCATGGTAAAGGTAACCACCCGCACCAGGGGCCATCTTGTGCCGATGGTGGTCGAGGCAATCGCCCACACCAGGGCCCAGCTTGTGCCGATGGTAGTCGAGGCAAGTGCCTGAACCAAAGGGTAGCCTGTGCCGATGACGGTCGATGCATGTGCCATCACCATGCACCATCATGTGCCATTGATGGTTGAGGCCTTCGTCGAAGTTTGATTTTGAGCCACGGTGCACATGCTGTGCTCGTGCATGTGCTGGTGCCACATCTTTTTCGCCCAGGGCACCATCGTCGGACCATCGTCGGAGAACCTAACCGACGGCATTGGGGGTTCCGACGATTGGGGGGGCCGGGGGGTGTGCGCACATGATGTGCGATGGGTGCTGGTACTTAGCCCTTATATTGGCCCCCTATCCCTCATCAAACCTCGAGAACTCACACCCCCTTAAAGAGCATTTGAGATTTTATAGGTTTGCTCCCAGTAGCCATTAAAGTGTCTGAAATGGGGACATTTTTTTCAAACGGTCACAAAATCTTCTCCACTTCGAGTTTTTAGCTGAATTTTTTGTGCGTGCCAAAAAAAATACAAGGATCACGTCTACCAAATTTAGGGCCAAAACTCCTTCTAAAAAAATTTTAAAAAATCCCGAACCGTAAAAAGATTTCAAAAATCGTGAAAAATAAAAAACAGGTCGTCTTGCCACGAAACTTCACATGAAGGCTTAGGGGACCATTGTATGCATTTACAAGCCATAAAAATTGCATTGGCATGGCAAAAGTATGAAGATGTGCCTGAACCCACCTACCACTCGATCGATCCATGGCTTGCGCATCCCGCCTCTCCGGCCGGCTAAGTGCCCGCACGTTCGTTTCGTGGGTTGACTTAGGCATACGTAGTGCGCTCGCAGTCTAAGATCGAACCAGACCGAGGGTTACAGAAGTAGGACCAGCAGCAGGATCGACAGCACGCAAGGGGGACCGGGTCAATCCTCAGCTTGTGCATTCTACCTCTCCAACCGACTGAGCACCCGCACGCTCGTTTCGTGGGTTGGCTTAGGCATACGGAGTTCATTCCCAGCTAAGATCGGACCGGACCGAGGGTTGCGACAGCAGGACCAGCAGTAGGATCGACAGCACGCAGGGAGGGACCGAGCCGATCCCTGGCTTGTGCATTCTGTGTCTCTGGCGGCTGAGCGCCCGTACGCTCGTTTCATGGGTTGGCTTAAGCATACAGAGTTCATCCCCAGTATAAGTATGCGGAGTTCATTCCCAGTCTAAGATCGGACCAGACCGAGGGTTACGACAGCAGGACCAGCAGCAGGATCGACAACACGCAGGGGGGATTGGGTCGATCCTCGGCTTGCGCATTCTGGCTCTCCAGTCGGCTGAGTGCTCGCATGCTCATTTCATGGGTTGACTTAGGCATACGTAGTGCCTTTCTGGTCTCGACCAACCAAGGGCCAGAGGCTACCGACGGTATTTGAGGCAACAACCAAGGGGGACCAGCAGCGGGATCCTAGGTCGGCTCATGCATACATATCACCCGCACGTTTGTTTCATGGGTTGACTTAGGCATACATAGTGCATTCCCGGTCTAAGCCCCAACAGGACCAAGGGACTCGCAGTAGGATCGATAGTACACAGAAGGGGACCGAGCTGATCCTTGACTTACGTATTCTGGCTCTCCGATCTGTGAGCACTCGCACACTCGTTTCATGGGTTGACTTAGGCATACGTAGTGCATTCCCGGTCTTGACCAACCAAGGGCCAGAGGCTATCGACGGTGTATGGGGTAACAACCGAGGGGGACCAACAGTAGGATCCTTGGTCAGCTCATGCATCCCACCCCCAGCGGTCGGTTCGATGCCCGCAAACTCGTTTCGAAGGTCGATCGGGGCTCGACATGTGCCAATGGTGGTTGAGGCAATCGCCCGCACCATAGCACAGCATGTGTTGATGGTGGTCGAGGCAACTGCCCGTACCATGGCCCAGCATGTGCCAATGGTATTCGATGTAACCGCCCGCACCAAGGGCCATCTTGTGTCGATGGTGGTCGAGGCAACCGCCCGCACCAGGGCCTAACTTGTGCCGATGGCGGTCAAGGCAAGTGCTCGTACAGAAGGGCAGCCTGTGCCGATGATGGTCGATGCAAGTGCCATCACCATGTGCCATCATGTGCCATTGATGGTCGAGGCCTTGGCCGAAGTTTGATTTTGAGCCACGGTGCACATGCTGGTCTTGGGCATGTGCTGGTGTCACATTTTTTTTGGCCTGGGGCACCATCGCCGGAGCATCGTCGGAGAACCTAACCGGCGGCATTGGGGGTTTCGACGATTGGGGAGGCTGGGGGGTGTGCGCACATGATGTGCGACGGGTGCTGGTACTTGGCCCTTATATTGGCCCCCTATCCTTTATCAAACCTTGAAAACTCACACCCCTTTAAAGAGCATTTGAGATTTTATAGGTTTGCTCCCAGTAGCCATTAAAGTCTCTAAAATGGGGACATTTTTTTCAAACAGTCACAAAATTTTCTCCACTTCAAGTTTTTAGCTGAATTTGTTTTTGCGTGCCAACAAAATTACAAGGATCACGTCTACCAAATTTGGGGTCAAAACTCCTTCTAAAAAAATTTTAAAAAATCTTGAACCGTAAAAAGTTTCAAAAATTGTGAAAAATAGAAAACGGGTCGTCTTGCCACAAAAATTCACATGCAGGCTTAGGGGACCATTGTATGAATTTACAAGCCATAAAAAATGGCATTGGCACGGTAGAAATAAGAAGATTTGCCTGAACCCACCTACCACTCGCTCGATCCACGGCTTACGCATCACACCTATCCGGCCAGCTAAGTGCCCGCACGTTCGTTTCATAGGTTGACTTAGTCATACGTAGTGCACTCCCAGTATAAGATCAGACCAGACTGAAGGTTACGATAGCAGGACCCGCAGCAGGATCGGCAGCATGCAGAGAGGATCGGGTTGATCCTCGGCTTACGCATCCTGCCTCTCTGGCCGGCTGAGTGCCCACACGCTCGTTTCATGGGTTGACTTAGGCATACGAAGTTCATCCCCAATCTAAGCATACGGAGTTCATTCCCAATCTAAGATCGGACCGGACTGACGGTTGCGGTAGCAGGACTAACAGTAGGATCGACAGCACGTAGGGAAGGATCGAGTCGATCCTCGGCTTGCGTATTCTGCCTTTCCAACCGGCTGAACGCCTGCACGCTCATTTTGTGGGTTGGCTTAGGCATACGGAGTTCATTCTATGTCTAAGCCCCAGTCAGACCGAGGGTTGTGGCAGCGGGATCGGTAGCACGTAGAGGGGGATCGGGCCGATCCCTGCCCTGCGCATTATGCCTCTTCGGCCTGCTCAGCGTCCGTATGCTCGTTTCGTGGGTTGACTTAGGCATACGGAGTTCATTCCCAGTCTATGATCGGATCGGCAGTAGCACGCAGAGGGGAATCGAGATGATCCTTGGCTTGCACATCCTACCTCTCCGGCCAGTTGAGCATCCACACGCTCGTTTCATGGGTTGACTCAGGCATACGGAGTTCATTCCCGGTGTAAGCCCCAACCGGATCGAAGGACCCATAGCTGGATCGGTCGCACGTAGAGGGGGGTCGAGCCGATCCTTGGCTTGCGCATTCTAGTTCTCTGGTCGACTGAGTGCCCGCACGATCATTTCATTTAGGCATACGTAGTGCATTCTTGGTCTCGACCAACCAAGGGCCAGAGGCTATCGACAACGTTTGGGGCAACAACCAAGGGGGACCAGTAGCGGGATCCTTGGTCGGCTCGCGTATCCCACCCCCAGCAGTCAGTTCAGTGGCCGTACACCTATTTCGGGGGCCGATCGGGGCTCGACATGTGCCGATGGTGGTTGAGGCAACCGCTCGCACCACGGCCCAGCATGTGCTGATGGTGTTCGATGCAACTGCCTACACCAAGGGCAATCTTATGCCGATGGTGGTCGAGGTAATCACCCGCACCAAAGGCCGGCATGTGCCAATGGTGATCGAGGCAACCGCCCATACCAGGGCCCAGCTTAGGCCGATGGCGGTCGAGGCAAGTGCCCGTACCAAAGGGTAACCTGTGCCGATGATGGTCGATGTATGTGCCATTACCATGCGCCATCATGTGCCATTGCTGGTCGAGGCCTTGGTCGAAGTTTGATTTTGAGCCACGGTGCACATGCTGGGCTCGGGTATGTGCTGGTGCCACATTTTTTTTGCCCGGGGCACCATTGTCGGAGCATCGTCGGAGAACCTAACCGGCCGCATTGGGGGTTCAGGTGATTGGGAGGGCCAGGGGGCGTGCGCACATGATGTGCGATGGGTGCTGGTACTTGGCCCTTATATTGGCCCCCTATCCCTCATCAAACCTCAAGAACTCATGCCCCCTTAAAGAGCATTTGAGATTTTATACGTTTGCTCCCAGTAGCCATTAAAGTGTCTGAAATAGAGACATTTTTTTCAAACGGTCACAAAATCTTCTCCACTTTGAGTTTTTAGCTAAATTTTTTTGTGCATGCCAAAAAAAATACAAGGATCATGTCTACCAAATTTGGGGTGAAAACTCCTTCTAAAAAAATTTTAACAAATCCCAAACTGCAAAAAGTTTTGAAAATCGTGAAAAATAGAAAACGGGTCATCTCGCCACGAAAGTTTACATGAAGGCTTAGGGGACCATTGTATGAATTTACAAGCCATTAAAATGGCATTGGCACTGCAGAAATATGAAGATGTATTTGAACCCACCTACCACTCGATCGATCCACGGCTTGCGCATCTCGCCTCTCTGGCCGGTTAAGTGCCCGCACGCTCGTTTCGTGGTTTGACTTAGGCATACGTAGTACACTCCAAGTCTGAGATCAGGCCAAATCGAGGGTTGCGGTAGTAGGACCCACAGTGGGATCGGCAGTACGCAGAGGGGACCGGGTCGATCCACGACTTGTGCATCCTGCCTCTCTGGCAGGTTGAGCACCCGTACGCTCATTTCGTGGGTTGGCTTAGGCATACGGAGTTCATCCCTAGTCTAAGCATGCAGAGTTTATTCACAGTCTAAGATCAGATCGGATCAAGGGTTGCAGCAGCAGGATCAATAGCACGCAGGGGGTGATCGGGCTGATCCTCGGCTTGCGCATCCTGCCTCTCGTGCTAGCTGAGTGCCCACACGCTCATTTCGTGGGTTGGCTTAGGTATACAGAGTTCATTCCATGTCTAAGCCCCAGTCGAATCGAGGGTTATGGCAGCGGGACCGACAGCACGCAAAAAAGGATCGGGCTGATTCCTGGCTTGCGCATTATGCCTCTCCGACCGGCTCAGTGCCCACATGCTTGTTTCATGGGTTGACTTAGGCATACGGAGTTCATTCGCAGTCTAAGATCGGACCGACAGCGAGATCGGTAGCAGCACGCAGAGAGGGACCGGGTTGATCCTTGGCTTGCACATCCTGCCTCTTTAACTGGCTGAGTGCCCATACGCTTGTTTCGTGGGTTTACTTAGGCATACGGAGTTTTTTCCCAATCTAAGCCCCAACCGGATCGAGGGACCCACAGCGAGATCGATAGCATGCAGAAGGGGACCGGGTCGATCCTCAGCTTGCGCATTCTGGCTCTTCGGTCGACTAAGTTTGCTCGCTCATTTCATGCGTTGAATTAGGCATACGTAGTGCATTCCCGGTCTCAACCAACCAAGGGCCAGAGGCTATTGACGGCATTTGAGGCAACAACCGAGGGGTACCAGCAGTGGGATCCTTGGTCGGCTCACGCATCCTGCCCCTAGTGGTTGGTTCGGTGCTCGTACACTCGTTTCGGGGTCCGACCGAGGCTCTATATGTGCCGATGGTGGTCAAGGCAATCGTCTGCACCATTACCCAATATGTGTCAATGGTGTACGATGCGACCGCCTACACCAGGGGCGATCTTGTGTCGATAGTGGTAGAGGTAACTGCCCACACCAGGGCCTAGCTTGTGCCGATGGTGGTCGAGGCAAGTACCCGTACCAAAGGGCAGCCTGTGTCGATGATGGTCGATGCATGTGCCATTTTCACGCCCTGAGCGGGTGCACCAGGCACATCAGGCGCACCAGCAGGTAAGCTAGAGGTTGAGGCCCGCAGACCAGGCATACTGGCAGGTATCTGTGTGCAATGCCTAGCAAACGAGTTCAGAATGCCCACCCAACTTGCAGGCCAACCCGTGAGACCAAGGCCTGGCATACAAACTGCCCGCACCATACCAGAAGGGCCCAAGGTGCTTGACACACAACTGAAGCTTCTAAATGCAGGCAGGATCAGTAGGGGCATCCTAGCAGATTTGGTTGACCCTCAAAATTAGGAGTTAGCATCCTGATTGAGTGTAATCTGTATAACCCCTTGATTTTAGCCTTTATTCTAGGGATATTGCCATTAAGTGTAGCTGGAGCCTCAACTATAAATAGAGGGCTACTCCACCCTTATTTGTACACCATCAAACACTTCTGTTTCAGTGAATACAAGAGCATTTCCAAAATTCTGCCTTCTTATCCTGTTTCTCTTTAACTTACGTAATCAACCCTTCCTATTGTTCTAGTGCCCACACGCTTGTGTTTTAGGCTAACTTAGGCATAAAGGAGGAGATTCCAAGCCTAAGGCTGCACGATTTCTGAGTCTAAGCTCAGAGCCTGTGACAGTTGGTATCAGAGCAAGTTCAATTCTATGTGTTTGTGTTATGCAGGTTAGATCGTGATTGAGGAGATGGCATCCCAAAGCGACGTTACTAGCCAACAATTAGAGGCCTAGGAACATGGGTGTGGAAGAGGCATGAAAGCCAATTCTAGAGATATCTGGTCTACCAAGGATGGTAGGCTGGCCAAGGTGGAGGTGACCATGGGCGACATGGGGGAAAAGCTTGAGGAAGTAAAGACTCACATTGCATCGCTAGACTCCATGGGGGAGGAGATCCAAAGTGAGCTGGAAGCTACTCTCAACAAAGGCATGGACGTGATCACCCAGAAGAATAAGGCCTTGGAGGCTAAAGTGCTGACCTTGCATGATGGCATGAAGGCCATGCGCCAGCGGATCGAAGAGCTTACTAGTGAGTTTGTTGCTTGCAAGTCTGCCATTGGGAATGGCATGTTTATCGGAATGTCCAAATCCAGATTGGAGGTCCCCAAGCCTAAAGAGTTCAAGGGGACTAGGGCGGCCAAGGAAGTAGACAACTACCTTTGGGGTATGGAGCAGTACTTCCAAGCCATGTGCATGCAAGATGAGGTGATAAAGGTAAGCACCGCTGCTATGTATCTCACTGATGTAGCCTTATTGTGGTGGAGTTACGCCGGCTTAGCCAGCAATGAGACATAAGGGAGTATGTCCAAAAATACTCTGAACTGATGCTACAGATCTTGGATCTAGGTGAAAAAGATGCCTTATTTGCTTTGATGGATTGGCTAAAGCCGTGGGTGATGCATGAGCTATAAAGGAAGGGAGTTCATGACTTGGCTAAAGCCATGACTACTGTCGAGGCCTTGATAGAGTTCAAGCCTCTGAACAAGTTCGAGTCTTCCAAACCTAAGGGTAAGGGCAGAGATGATAGGGACCGAAAGAAGCAGTCTAAGGGGAAAGATCGTGACCGGGAGTCTAAGGATGAAGACCGAGACCGTTCAACCAATGATGGTGAGAAGAAGCCACCAGTAGGTAAGTGGAAAGCAAAGGGGGACCGAGAGCCACTAGCATGCTACCTATGTGGAGGGAGCCACATAGCACACAATTGCTCACAGAAGGGCAAGCTGGCTGTCGTAGACAAGGAGTTTGACGAGCAGCCAGAGTCAGGGGTAGCAAAGCTTGTGTCATTGGTGCTCAATGTTGTCTAGAGTAAGGGGAGCCGTAAGCCAATGGGCTTGATGTTTACGGATCTGATGGTTGCGGGTCAGAGGTGAGCGCACTGGCGGACACAGGTGCCTCACATCTTTTTATTTCAGGAGATGAAGCCTGAAAGCTCAGACTAAAGGTGCAGAAAGGGACTGGTACCATTCAAATGGTGAACTCCAAGGAAGTTCCAGCCATTGAAGTAGCACGGGGAGTGGAGTTGCAGCTTGGAGATAGGAAAGGCAAGGAGACCATTGAGGTAATACCCCTTAATGACTATGAGTTTGTGATTGGGTTGGATTTCCTTGTTTAGATTAATGCCCTCTTTGTGCCTTTTATCGATTGTGTTTGCATCTTGGATGCACGGTTCCAATGCTTAGTGCCATTGAAGAGAGGGTCTGGAGTTTGGTTGCGGGTGGTGTCAGCCATCCAATTTGGCAAGGCGGTAAGTAGACAAGAAGACACCTTCTTGGCAACCCTAAAATATGATGAGCCAAGGGAAAAAGAGATCGAGTCACCCTTGGAGGTGCTGAAGACCTTTAGTGATGTGATGCTCACAAAGCTGCCTAGCAAGCTACCACCTAAGAGGGAGTTGGACCACAAGATTGAGCTGGTGTTTGAGGCCAAGCCACTAGCCAGAGCCCCTTACCGAATGTCTCCACCAGAGTTGGAGGAGTTGAGGAAGTAGCCCAAAGAGTTAGTTAATGATGGCTTCATCAGGCCATCGAAAGCACCCTATAGTGCATCGGTTCTATTCCAGCGTAAGCATGATGGGTCGTTACGACTGTGCATAGACTACCAGGCTTTGAACAAGCTGACCATTAAGAATAAGTACCCCATCCCACTCATTGTGGACTTGTTCGATCAACTTGGGAGTGCAAGGTGGTTCACCAAGCTGGATTTGAGGTCGGCCTACTACCAAGTCAGGATCACGGAGGGAGATGAGCCAAAGATAGCATGTGTCACTCGGTATGGTTTGTATGAGTTCTTGGTGATGCCTTTCGGACTCACGAACGCCCTAGCAACATTCTGCACCCTTATAAAGAAGGTACTTCAGTCATTCTTTGATCAGTTTGTTATGGTTTATTTGGATGACATTGTGATCTACAGCCAGACTTTGGGAGACCATGTAGACCACTTGAGACAGGTGTTCGAGGTGTTGCGGGTGCACAAGCTATTTGTCAAGAGGGAGAAGTGCTCATTCACCCAACAAGAGATCCTGTTCTTTGGCCACATAGTGGGAGGTGGCAGGATACGCATGGATGAAGGCAAGATACACGCCATCCTGGAGTGGCAACTGCCAGCCAAGTTCACTGAGTTGAGATCGTTCCTCGGGCTGGTTAACTACTATAGGCACTTCATCAAAGGTCACTCAGCAATAGCCATGCCATTGACTGACTTGCTCAAAAAAGGGAGAGCATGGGAGTGGAACGCAGGGTGCCAGGAAGCCTTTGACAGGTTGAAGTGGGCTGTGATCAAGGTGCCAGTCCTGGCCTTGCCAGACCATGCCAAGCAGTATAAGGTGCATACGGATGCATCAGACTTTGCCATAGGGGGTGTGTTGATGCAAGAGGGATGTCTAGTCGTGTTCGAGAGCAAGAAGCTGAACGAGACTAAGCGTAAGTACATGGTCCAAGAAAAGGAGGTGACTGTAGTGGTGCACTACTTGCGCACTTGGTGCCATTACTTGTTGGGGTCGAGGTTCATGGTGAGGACGGACAATGTGGTGACCAGCTACTTCCAAACGCAGAAGAAGCTATCCCCCAAGTAGGCGAGATGGCAAGATTTTCTTATAGAATTTGTTTTCCAGATGGAGTACAAGCCAGGACGGGCGAACCTAATGGTAGACACCCTGAGTAGAAAGGCTAACTTTGCTACCATCAGCCAATTAGAGGGGTCACTGGTGCCACGCATCAAAGAGGGACTTGCGCATGGTCCTACAGCCAAGGCTTTGATGGAGTACGCCCAGTAAAGTAAGACTAGGCAGTTTTAGTTATAGGATGGGTTACTATACACCAAGGGTAGTAGACTATTTATGCCGCAGCACGGGGAGCTCCGCAAGGAAGTTTTGTAAGAATGCCATGATTCAAGGTGGGCTGGACACCCCGGAGTGAGCCGCACCTTGGCGCTGATCGAGGATAGGTACTACTAGTCATACATGAGGGACGATGTGGAGGCCTATGTGAAGACTTGTCTTGTGTGCCAACAGGACAAGGTGGAGCTCAAGAAACCAAGCGGTCTCTTAGAGCCATTACCAGTGCCAGAGTGACCATGGGAGAGTGTTTCTCTGGACTTTATAGTCGGTCTACCCAAAGCAGAAGGGTTTGGAAGCATCATGGTAGTGGTGGCCAGGTTTTCCAAGTATGGAATCTTCATTCCAGCAACCAAGGAGTGCCCAGCCGAGGAGGCAGCTCGATTGTTCCTGAAGAACATGGTTAAGTACTGGGGAGTGCCAAGGACCATTGTTAGTGATCGACATGAGCATTTCGTGGGCAGGTTTTGGACTGAATTGTTCAAGTTGTTGGGGTCAGACTTGAACTTTTCCACCAGCATGCATCCACAGACCGATGGGCAGGCAGAACGAGTGAATGGACTATTGGAGGTCTACCTCAGGCACTATGTGAGTGCCACACAAAGGGACTGGCCAAAGCTACTAGATATTGCATAGTTTTCCTACAACTTGCAAAGGAGCAAGGCAACGAACCAGAGCCCATTTGAGGTTGTGACAGGGCAACAACCACTAACACCCTTTTCGATTGCTGCAGGTTATACAGGGTCGAATCCAGCAGCATACAAGTTTACCAAGGCATGGCAGGAGCAAACTGACTTGGCCAGAGTTTGTCTACACAAGGCGGTCAAGAGTTCAAAAAAGTGGGCAGACCAGAATAGGTGGGACATGCAGTTCCAGGTTGGAGACTTGGAGTTGGTGAAGCTGCATCCCATTGTGCGCCATAGGGGGCTGCACAAAGGCCTAGTCCAGAGGTATGAGGGACTTTTTTGAGTAGTCAAGAGGGAAGGCAAGGTTGCCTATAAGCTGGATATGCCACCCAAGTCGAGGGTACACCAGGTGTTTCATGTGAGCATGCTCAAGCCGTTCCATGAGGATGAGGGAGATCCAGGATGGGCAAAGTCAAAGCGTGTGCCATTGGAAGCAAGGGCCTCATATTAAAAGGAGGTCCACGGCATCATAGCTGACTGGAAGGTGAGACGAAAGAACTATCAGCCAAGATAAGAGTACTTGGTGCCCTGGAATGGACTGCCAGATAGTGAGGCAAGCTGGGAACCAGCAGATAACTTATGGTAGTTCAGGGACCAGATCAGGTAGTACCATGTAGAAGACGTAACGAGGGTATTGCGTAATCAGGTGGGGGAGAATGTCATGCCCTGGGTAGGCACGCCAGGCACATTAGGCGCACCAGCAGGTGAGCCAGAGGTTGAGGCCCGCAGACTAGGCATGCTGGCGGGTATCTGTGTGCAAAGCCTAGCAAACGAGTTCAGAATGCTGGCCCAACTTGCAGGGCAGCCCGTGAGACCAAGGCCTGGCATTCAAGCTAATCGCACCACATCCAGAACGGCCTAAGGTGCTAGACACGCAATGGAAGCTTTCGAAAGCAGGCAGGATCAGCAGGAGCGTCCTGGTAGATTTGGTTGACCTTAAAAATCAGGTGTTAGCATCTTGATTGATTGTAATCTGTATAATCCCTTGATTTTAGCCTTTATTCTAGGGATATTGCCATTAAGTGTAGCAGGAGCCTCAACTATAAATAGAGGGCTGCCCCACCCTCATTTGTACACCGTCAAACACTTTTGTTTCAGTGAATACAAAAGCATTTCCAGAATTCTACCTTCTTATCCTGTTTCTCTTTAACATACGTAATCAGCCCTTCCTATTGTTCTAGTGCCTGCACTCTTGTGTATTAGGCTGACTTAGCCATAAAGGAAGAGATTCCAAGCCTAAGGTCGTACGGTTTCTGAGTCTAAGGTCAGAGCCCGTGACACCATCACCATGCGCCATCATGTGCCATTGATGGTCGAGGCCTTGGTCGAAGTTCAATTTGAAGCCACGATGCACATGCTGGGCTCGGGCATATGTTGGTGCCACATTTTTTCCCCCCAGGGCACCATCGTCGGAGCATCACCGGAGAACCTAACCGACGGCATTGAGGGTTCCGGCGGTTGGGGAGGCCATTGGGTGTGCGCATATGATGTGCGATGGGTGCTGGTACTTGGCCCTTATATTGGCCCCCTATCCCTTATCAAACCTTGAGAACTCACACCTCCTTGAAGAGCATTTGAGATTTTATAGGTTTGCTCCCAGTAGCCATTAAAGTGTCTGAAATAGGGACATTTCTTTCAAATGGTTACAAAATCTTCTCCACTTCGAGTTTTTAGCTGAATTTGTTTATGCGTGCCAACAAAAATACAAGGATCACATCTACCAAATTTGGGGCCAAAACTCCTAAAAAAATTTTAAAAAATCCTGAACCGCAAAATGTTTCAAAAATCGTGAAAAATAAAAAACGGGTCGTCTTGCCACAAAACTTCACATGAAGACTTAGGGGACCATTGTATGAATTTACAAGCCATAAAAATGGCATTCGCATGGGAGAAATATGAAGATGTGCCTGAACCCACCTACCACTCGATCGATCCACGGCTTACGCATCCCGCCTCTCCGGTCGGCTAAGTGCCCGCACGCTCATTTCATGGGTTGACTTAGGCATACGTGGTGCGCTCCCAGTCTAAGATCAGACCGGACTGAGTGTTGTGGTAGTAGGACCCGTAGCGAGATCGACAGCATGCAGAGGGGATCGGGTCGATCCCTGACTTACGCATCCTACCTCTCTGGCTGGCTGAGTGCCCGCATGCTCATTTCGTTGGCTGACTTAGGCATACGGAGTTCATCCCCAGTCTAAGCATACGGAGTTCATTCCCAGTCTAAGATTGAACTGGACCGAGGGTTACGATAGCAAGACCGACAGTAAGACCAGCAGCAGGATCGATAACACGTAGGGGATGACCGAGCCGATCTCTGGCTCATGCATTCTGCCTCTTTGGCCGGTTGAGTGCCCGTACGCTCGTTTCATGGGTTGGCTTAGGCATACGGAGTTCATTCCATGTCTAAGCCCCAGTCGGACCGAGGGTTGTGGTAGCGGGACCGACAACATGTAGAGGGGGACTGGCCGATCCCCAACTTAAGCATTATGCCTCTCCGACCGGCTCAACGCCCAAACGTTCATTTAATGGGTTGACTTAGGCATACGGAGTTCATTCCCAGTCTAAGCATACGATTTTCATTCTCAGTCTAAGATCAGACCGGTAGCAGCATACAGAGGGGGACCGAGCCAATCTTCGGCTTGCACATCCTACCTCTCCGACCGATTGAGCACCTGCATGCTTGTTTCGTGGGTTGACTTAGGCATACGAAGTTCATTCCTGGTCTAAGCCCCAACCGGATCGAGGGACCCACAGTAGGATCGACAGCACGTAGAGGGGGATCGAGCTGATCCTCAGCTTGCACATTCTAGCTCTCCGACCGGCTGAGCGCCCATACGCTCGTTTCATGGGTTGACTTAGGCATACGTAATGCATTCTCGGTCTTGACCAACCAAGGGCCAGAGGCTATCGACGGCATTTGGGGCAACAACTGAGGGGGACCAGCAGCGAGATCCTTGGTCGGCTCACGCATCCCGCCCCTAGCAGTAGGTTCGATGCCCGCACACTCATTTCGAGGGCCGACCGGGGCTCGGAATGTGCCGATGGTGGTCGAGGCAATCGCTCGCACCATGGCCCAGCATGTGCCAATGGTGTTCGATGCAACCGTCTGCACCAGGGGCCATCTTGTGTCCATGGTGGTCGAGGTAATCGCCTGCACCAAGGGTCGGCATGTACCGATGGTGATCGAGGCAACTGTCTACACCAGGGCCCAGCTTGTGCCGATGGCGGTCGAGTCAAGTGCCCGTAACAAAGGGCAGCCTGTGCCAATGATGGTCGATGCATGTGCCATTATCGTGAGCCACCATGTGCCATTGATGGTTGAGGCCTTAGCCGAAGTTTGATTTTGAGCCACGGTGTGCATGCTGGGCTCGGGTATGTGCTGGTGCCACATGTTTTTTGCCTGGGGCACCATCGTCGGAGCATCGTCGGAGAACCTAACCGGCGGCATTGGGGGTTCCAACGATTGGGGGGGCCGGGGTGTGTGCGCACATGATGTGTGATTGGTGCTGGTACTTGGCCCTTATATTGGCCCCCTATCCCTCATTAAACTTGAAGAACTCACACTCCCTTAAAGAGCATTTAAGATTTTATAGGTTTGCTCCCAGTAGCCATTAAAGTGTCTGAAATGGGGACATTTTTTTCAAACGGTCACAAAATCTTCTCCACTTTGAGTTTTTAGCTGAATGTTTTTGTGAATGCCAAAAAAAATACAAAGATCACATCTACCAAATTTGGGGTGAAAAATCCTTCTAAAAAAATTTTAAAAAATCCCAAACCGTAAAAAGTTTCAAAAATCGTAAAAAATAGAAAACGGGTCATCTTGCCACGAAACTTCACATGAAGGCTTAAGGGACCATTGTATGAATTTACAACCCATAAAAATGGAATTGGCATGGTGGAAATATGAAGATGTGCCTAAACCCACCTACCACTCGATCGGTCCAAGGCTTACGTATCCCGCCTCTCCGATCGGCTAAGTGCCCGCACGCTTCTTTCGTGGGTTGACTTAGGCATACGTAGTACACTCCCAGTCTAAGATCAGACTAGATCAAAGGTTGCGGTAATAGGACCCACAGCGGGATTGATAGGACACAGAAGGGATCGGGTCGATCCCCGGCTTACGCATCCTGCCTCTCTGGCCTACTGAGCGCCCGCACGCTCGTTTCGAGGGTTGACTTAGGCATACAGAGTTAATCCCCAGTCTAAGCATACAAAGTTCATTCCCAGTCTAAGATCGAACCGGACCGAGGGTTGCGGCAGTAGGACTAGTAGCAGGATCGACGGCACGCAAGGGGGACCGGGCCGATTCCCATTGATGCACCATCATATGCCATTGATGGTCGAGGCCTTGGCCGAAGTTTGATTTTGAGCCGCGATGTACATGCTGGGCTCAGGCATGTACTGGTGCCACATTTTTTTCGCCCGGGGCACTTCTCACCGGAGAACCTAACCGATGGCATAGGGGTTCCAACGATTTGGGGGTCTGGGGGGTGTGCGCAAATGATGTGCGATGGGTGCTGGTACTTGGCCCTTATATTGGCCCCCTATCCCTCATCAAACCTCAAGAACTCACACCCCCTTAAAGAGCATTTGAGATTTTATAGGTTTGCTCCCAGTAGCCATTAAAGTGTCTGAAATGGGGACATTTTTTTCAAACGGTCACAAAATCTTCTCCACTTCGAGTTTTTAGCTGAATTTGTTTGTGTGTGCCAAAAAAAATACAAGGATCATGTCTACCAAATTTGGGGCCAAAACTCCTTCTAAAAAAATTTTAAACAATCCTGAACCGTAAAAAGCTTCAAAAATCATTAAAAATAGAAAACGGTTTGTCTTGCCACGAAACTTCACATGAAGGCTTAGGGGACCATTGTATGAATTTACAAGCCATAAAAATGGCATTCACACTGTAGAAATATGAAGATGTGCCTGAACCCACCTACCTCTCGATCGATCCACGGCTTGAGCATCACACCTCTCCGACCGGCTAAGTGCCCTCACGCTCATTTCATGGGTTGACTTAGGTATACATAGTGCACTCTCAGTCTAAGATCAGGTCAGACTGAGGGTAGTGGCAACAGGACCAGCAGCGGGATCGATAGCACAAAGAGGGGATCGGGTCGATCCCCGACTTGCGCATCCTGCCTCTCTGGCTGGCTGAGCGCCCGTACATTCATTTCGTGGGTTAACTTAGGCATACAGAAGTCATCCCCAGTCGAAGCATAAGGAGTTCATTCCCAGTCTAGGATTGGACCAGACCGAGGGTTATGGTAGCAGGACCAGCAGCAGGATCAGCAGCACGTAGGCTGGATCGGATCGATCCCTGGATTGCATATTCTGTCTCTCCGGCCGGCTGGTGCCCGCACTCTCATTTCGTGGGTTGGCTTAGGCATACGGAGTTCATTCCATGTCTAAACCCAGCCGGACCGAGGGTTGTGGCAGTGAGACTAGCAGCACGTAGAGAAGGATCGAGCCGATCCTCGGCTTTCGCATTATGCCTCTCTGGCTGACTCAGTGCCCATACGCTCGTTTTATGGGTTGACTTAGGTATACGGAGTTCATTCCCAGTCTAAGCATACGGAGTTCATTCCCAGTCTAAGATCGAATCGGTAGCAGCACGCAAAGGGAGACCGGGTTGATCCTCGGCTTGCGCATCCTGCCTCCCTGACCGACTGAGTGCCCGCACGCTCATTTCGTGGGTTGACTTAGGCATACGGAGTTCATTCCTGGTCTAAGCCCCAATCGGACTGAGGGACCCGTAGTCGGATCGGCAGCACGCATAGGAGGATCGGGTTGATCCTCATCTTGTGCATTTTGGCTCTCCAACCAGCTGAGTGCCCACACGCTCGTTTCATGGGTTGACTTAGGCATACGTAGTGCATTCCTGATCTCGACCAACCAAGGGCCAGAGGCTATCGACGGTGTTTAGGGCAACAATCGAGGGGGACCAGCAGCGGGATCCTTGGTCAGCTTGTGCATCCCGCCCCCAACGGTCGGATTGTGCCCGCACGCTTGTTTCAGGGGCCAACCGAGGCTCGTCATGTGTCGATGGTGGTCGAGGCAACTGTCGACACCACGGCCCAGAATGTGCCGATGGTGTTCAATGCAATCGCTCGCACCAAGGGCCATCTTGTGCTGATGGTGGTTGAGGTAATCGCCCGTACCAAGGGCCGGCATGCGCTGATGGTGATCGAGGCAATCGCCCACACCAGGGCGCAGCTTGTGTCGATGGCGGTCGAGGTAAGTGCCCATACCAAAGGGTAGCTTGCGCTGATAATGGTCGATGCTTGTGCCATCACCATGTGCCATCATGTGCCATTGATGGTTGAGGCCTTGGCCGAAGTTTGATTTTGAGTCACGATGCACATGCTGGGCTCGGGCACGTGTTGATGCCACATTTTTTTCACCCCGGGCACCATCGCCAGAGAACCTAACCAGCGGCATTGAGGGTTCCGACGATTGGAGCGGCCGGGGGGTGTGCGTACATGATGTATGATGGGTGCTGGTACTTGGCCCTTATATTGGTGCCCTATCCCTCATCAAACCTCGAGAACTCACACCCCCTTAAAGAGCATTTGAGATTTTATAGGTTTACTACCAGTAGCCATTAAAGTGTCTGAAATAGGGACATTTTTTTCAAATGGCCACAAAATCTTCTCCACTTCGAGTTTTTAGCTGAATTGTCTTGTGCATGCCACCGAAAATATAAGGATCACGACTACCAAATTTGGGACCAAAACTCCTTCTAAAAAAATTTTAAAAAATCTCGAACCGCAGAAAGTTTCAAAAATCGTGAAAAATAGAAAACGGGTCGTCTTGCCACAAAACTTCACATGAAGGCTTAGGGGACCATTGTATGAATTCACAAGCCATAAAAATGGCATTGGCATGGCAGGAATATGAAGATGTGCCTAAACCCACCTACCACCCGATTGATCCACGGCTTACGCATCCCGCCTCTCTGGCTGGCTAAGTGCCCGCACGCTCGTTTCGTGGGTTGACTTAGGCATACATAGTGCGCTGCCAGTCTAAGATCGGACCGGACCGAGGGTTGTGGCGGCAAGACCCATAGTAGGATCAATAGCACGCAGAGGGGATCGGGTCGATCCCCAGCTTATGCATCCTGTCTCTCTGGCCGGCTGAGCGCCCGCACACTCGTTTCATGGGCTGACTTAGGCATATTGAGTTCATCCCCAATCCAAGCATACAGAGTTCATTCCCAGTCTAAGATCAGGCTAGACCGAGGGTTGCGACAGTAGGACCAGCAGCAGGATCGACAGATGTAGGAGGGGATCGAGCCGATCCTCGGCTTGCGCATTTCGCCTCTCCAGTCAGTCAGCACCTGCACGTTCATTTCGTGGGTTAGCTTAGGCATACGGAGTTGATTCCATGTCTAAGCCCCAGTCGGGCCGATCCTTGACTTGCGCAACTTACCTCTTCGGTCAGTTGAGTGCCCGCACGCTCATTTCGTGGGTTGACTTAGGTATATGGAGTTCATTCTCGGTCTAAGCCCTAACCGAACAGAGGGACTTGTAGTGGGATCAGCAACACGTAGAGGGGGATCGGGCCGATCTTCGACTTGTGCATTCTGGCTGTCCAGTCGATTGAGTAACTGCACGCTCATTTCATGCGTTGACTTAGGCATACGTAGTGCATTCCCGATCTTGACCAACCAAGGGCCAGAGGCTATCGATGGCATTTGGGGCAACAACCGAGGGGGACTAGCAGCGGGATCCTTGGCCTGCTCATGTATCCCGCCCCCAGCGGTCAGATCGGTGCTCGTACGCTCATTTCGATGGTCGATCGAGGCTCAACATGTGTCGATGGTGGTCGAGGCAATCACTCGCACCACAGCCCAGCATGTGTCGATGGTGTTCAATGAAATCACTTGCACCAAGGGCCGTCTTGTGCCGATGGTGGTTGAGGCAACCACCCACACCAAGGCCTAGCTTGTGCTGAGGATCATGGTGTTTTTAATTTTTTTGTGCATGCCAACAAAAATACAAGGATCACGTCTACCAAATTTGGGGCCAAAAATCCTTTAAAAAAATTTTAAAAAATCTCAAACCGAAAAAGGTTTCAAAAATCATGAAAAATAGAAAATGGGTCATCTTGCCATGAAACTTCACATGAAGGTTAGGGGACAATTGTATGAATTTACAAGGCATAAAAATGGCACTGGCACGGCAGAAATATGAAGATGTGCCTGAACCCACCTACCACTCGATCGATCCACGGCTTGCGCATCCTGGTTCTCTGACCGGCTAAGTGCTCGCACGCTCATTTTGTGGGTTGACTTAGGCATACGTAGTGCGCTCCCAGTCTAAGATCGGACCGAACTGAAGGTTGCAGCAGCAGGACTCGTAGCGGGATCGGCAGCACACAGAGGGGACCAGGTCGATCCCCGACTTATGCATCCTGCCACTCTGGCCGACTAAACACCCGCACGCTCGTTTCGTGGGTTGACTTAGGCATACGGAGTTCATCCCCAGTCTAAGCATACGAAGTTCATTCCCAGTCTAAGATCGGACCGGATCGAGGGCTGCGACAGCAGGACCAGCAGTAGGATCGACAGCACGCAAGTGGGGATCGGGTCGATCCTCGGCTTGTGCATTCTGCCACTCCGACCGGTTGAATGCCCACACGCTCATTTCGTGGGTTGGCTTAGGCATACAGAGTTCATTTCGTGTCTAAGCCCCAGCCAGACCAAGGGTTGTGGTAGCGGGATCGATAGCATGAAGAGAGGGAGTGGGTCGATCCCCGGCTTGCGCATTATGCCTACCCGGCTGGCTCAGCGCCCGCACGCTCGTTTCGTGGGTTGACTTAGGCATACGGAGTTCATTCCCAGTCTAAGCATACAGAGTTCATTCTCAGTCTAAGATCGGACCGGTAGCGGGATCGGTAACAGCATGCAGAGGGGGTCTTGGGTGATCTTTGGCTTGCGCATCCTGCCTCTTTGACCGACTGAGTGCTCGCACGCTCGTTTCATGGGTTAACTTAGGCATATGGAGTTCATTCCTGATCTAAGCCCCAACCGGACTGAGAGACCCGCAGCGGGATCAACAACACGTAGAGGGGGATCAGGTCGATCCTCGATTGCACATTCTGGCTCTCTGACCGACTGAGTGTCCGCACACTCATTTCATGGGTTGACTTAGGCATACGTAGTGCATTCCCGATCTCGACCAACCAAGGGCCAGAGGCTATCGACGGCGTTTGGGGTAACAACCGAGGGGGACCAGAAGCAGGATCCTTGGTCGGCTCATGCATCATACCCCCAATGTCAGTTCGGTGCTCACACGCTCGTTCAGGGGTCGATTGGGGCTCGACTTGTGCCGATGGTGGTCGAGGCAATCGTCCGCACCACGGCCCAGCATGTGTCAATGGTGTTCGATGCAACCGCCTGCACCAGGGGCTATCTTGTGTCGATGGTGGTTGAAGCAACCACTCGCACGAGGGCCCAGCTTGTGCCATGGCGGTCGAGGCAGGTGCCCATGTCACGCCCTGGGTAGGTGTACCAGGCACATCAGGTGCACCAACAGGTGAGCCAGAGGTTGAGGCCCGTAGACCAGGTGTGCTGGCAAGTATCTACGTACAAAGCCTAGCAAACTAGTTTAGAATGCCCGCCCAACTTGCAAGCTAGCCCGTGTGACCAAGGCCTAGCATACAAGCTGCCCGCACCACATCGAAAAGGGCCCAAGGTGCTGGACATGCAAGGGAATCTTCTGCAAGCAGGCAGGATCAGCAGGAGTATCCTGGCAGATTTGGTTGACCCTAAAAATCAAGAGTTAGCATCCTGATTGATTGTAATCTGTATAATCCTTTGATTTTAGCCTTTATTCTAGGGATATTGCCATTAAGTGTAGCTGGAGCCTCAACTTTAAATAGAGGGCTGCTCTACCCTCATTTGTACACCATCAAACACTTCTGTTTCAGTAAATACAAGAGTATTTCCAAAATTCTTTCTTGTTATCCTGTCTTCTCTTTAACTTGCATAATCAGCCCTTCCCATTGTTCTAGTGCCCACACGCTTATGTTTTAGGCTAGCTTAGGCATAAAAAAGGAGATTCCAAGCCTAAGGCCATACGGATTCTGAGTCTAAGGTCAGAGCCCGTGATAGTTGGTATCAGAGCGAGTTTAATTCTATGTGTTTGTATTGTGCAGGTTAGATCATGATTGAGGAGATGGCATCCCAAAGCGATGTTGCTAGCCAACAACCAGAGGCCCAAGAACATGGGCGTGAAAGAGGCAAGAAAGCCAGTTTTAGAGATATCTAGTCTACCATGGATGGTAGGCTGGCCAAGGTGGAGGTGACCATGGGCGACATAAGGAGAAGTTTGAGGAAGTAGAGACTCACATTGCATCGCTAGACTCCATGGGGGAGGGCATCCAAAGTGAGCTGGAAGAAGCTCTCAACAAAGGCATGGATGTGATCACCCAGAAGAATAAGGCCTTGGAGGCTGAAGTGCTGACCTTTTGCGATGGCATGGAGGCTATGCGCCAGTGGATGGAAGAGCTTACCAGTGAGTTCATTGCTTGCAAGACTACCATTAGGAATGGCATGTTTGCTAGAGTGTCCAAATCCAGATTGGAGGTCCCCAAGCCTAAGGATGCCGATGATGAGGCACGAGCAAAGTTACGCTGGCTTAGCCAGCAAAGAGACATAAGGGAGTATGTCCAAAAATTCTCTGAACTGATGCTACAGATCTCAAATCTAGGCGAGGAGGATGCCTTATTTACTTTCATGGATGGGCTGAAGCTGTGGGTGAAGCATGAGATAGAAAGGAGGGGAGTTCATGACTTGGCTAAAGCCATGACTACTGCCGAGGCCTTGATAGAGTTCAAGCCTCTGAACAAGTTCCAGTCTTCCAAGCCCAAGGGTAAGGGCAGGGATGATAAGGATCGGAAGAAGCAGTCCAAGGGGAAGGACCGTGACTGGGAGTCCAAGGATGGAAATCGAGACCGTTCAACCAAGGATGGTGAAAAGAAGCCACTAGAAGGCAAGTGGAAAGCAAAGAGGGATCGAGAGCCACTAGCATGCTACCTATGTGGAGGGAGCCATATAGCACGCAATTGCCCGCAGAAGGGTAAGCTGGCTGCTATAGACAAAGAGTCTGACGAGGAGCCAGAGTCAGGGGCAGCAAAGCTTGGGTCGTTGGTGCTCAATGCTGTCCAGAGTAAAGGGAGCCACGAGCCAAAGGGCTTGATGTTTGTGGATCTGATGGTTGCACAAGCTATTTGTCAAGAGGGAGAAGTGCTCATTCACCCAACAAGAGATCCCGTTCCTTGGCCACATAGTGGGAGGTGGCAAGATATGCATGGATGAAGGCAAGATACACGCCATCCTGGAGTGGCAACCACCAGCTAAGGTCACTGAGTTGAGATTGTTCCTTGGGCTGGTTAACTACTACAGACGCTTTATCAAAGGTCACTCAGCAATAGCCATGCCATTGACTGAATTACTCAAGAAAGGGAGAGCATGGGAGTGGAGCACAGGGTGCCAGGAAGCCTTTAACAGGTTGAAGTGGGCTGTGATCGAGAAGCCAATCTTGGTCTTACCAGACCATGCCAAGCCGTATGAAGTGCATACGGATGCATCAGACTTTGCCATAGGGGGCATGTTGATGTAGGAAGGACGTCCAATCACATTTGAGAGCAAAAATCTGAACAAGACTAAGTGCAAGTACACAGTCCAAGAGAAAGAGATGACTGCACTGGTGCTCTGCTTGCGCACTTGGTGCCATTACCTATTGGGGTCGAGGTTCAGGGTGAGGACAGACAATGTGGCGACCAGCTACTTCTAGACGCAGAAGAAGCTGTCCCGCAAGCAAGCGAGATGGCAAGATTTTCTTACAGAATTTGATTTTCAGATGGAGTACAAGCCAGGACGGGTGAACCTAGTGGCAGACGCCCTGAGCAGAAAGGCTAACCTTGCTGCCATTAGCCAATCAGAGGGGTCACTGGTGCTGCGCATCAAGGAGGGACTTGCGTATGATCCTACAGCCAAGGCTTTGATGGAGTACGCCCAGCAAGGTAAGACTAGGCAATTTTGGTTGTAGGATGGGTTGCTGTACACCAGGGGCAGTAGACTGTTTGTGCCATAGCACAAGAAGCTCCGTAAGGAAGTTTTACAAGAATGCCATGATTCAAGATGGGCTAGACACCCCGGAGTGAGCCACACCTTGGCGTTGATCGAGGATCGGTACTACTGGCCGCACATGAGGGACGATGTGGAGGCCTATGTGAAGACTTGTCTTGTGTTCCAACAGGACAAGGTGGAGCTCAAGAAACTAGACGGTCTCTTGGAGCGATTGCCAGTGCCAGAGTAACCATGGGAGAGTGTTTCTCTGGTCTTTATAGTCAATCTACCCAAAGCAGAAGGGTTTGGAAGCATCATGGTAGTGGTGGACAGGTTTTCCAAGTATGGAATCTTCATTCCAGCAACCAAGGAGTGCCCAGCTGAGGAGGCAGCTCGATTAAGTGGGTAGACCAGAATAGGCAGGATGTGCAGTTCCAGGTTGGAGACTTGGTGTTGGTGAAGCTGCATCCCATTGTTCACCATATGGGGCTGCACAAAGGCCTAGTCTGGAGGTATGAGGGACCTTTCTGAGTAGCCAAGAGGGTAGGCAAGGTTGCATACAAGTTGGATATGCCACCCAAGCTGAGGGTACACCCGATGTTCCATGTGAGCATGCTCAAGCCGTTCCATAAGGATGAGGGAGATCCAGGATGGGCAGAGTGAAAGCGTGCACCATTGGGAGCAAAGGCCTCAAATGAGAATGAGGTCCATAGAATCATAGCTAACCAAGAGGTGAGATGGAAGAACTATCAGCCAATACAAGAGTACTTGGTGCGCTAGAAGGGACTTCCAGATAGTGAGGCGAGCTGGGAACCAGTAGATGACTTATGGTAGTTCAGGGACCAGATCAGGCAGTACCATGCAGAAGACGCAACGAAGGTGTTGCGCAATCAGGTGGGGGAGAATGTCATACCCTGGGTGGGTGCGCTAGGCACATCAAGCGCACCAGCAGGTGAGCCAGAGGTTGAGGCCCGCAGACCAGGCGTGCTGGTGGGTATCTGTACGCAAAGCCTAGAAAACGAGTTCAGAATGCCCGCCCAACTTGCGGCCAGCCCGTGAGACCAAGGCCTGGCATACAAGCTGCCCACACCACATCCAGAAGGGCCCAAGGTGCTGGACACACAAGGGAAGCTTTTGGAAACAGGCAGGATCAGCAGGAGCATCCTGGCAGATTTGGTTGACCCTAAAAATCAAGAGTTAGCATCCTGATTGATTGTAATCTGTATAATCCCTTGATTTTAGCCTTTATTCTAGGGATATTGCCATTAAGTGTAGCTGGAGCCTCAACTATAAATAGAGGGCTGCTCCACCCTCATTTGTACACCATCAAACACTTCTGTTTCAATGAATACAAGAGCATTTCCAGAATTCTGCCTTTTTATCCTGTTTCACATTAACTTGCATAATCAGCCCTTCCTATTGTTCTAGTGCCCGCACACTTGTGTTTTAGGCTGACTTAGGCATAAAGGAGGAGATTCCAAGCCTAAGGCCGTAAGGTTTCTGAGTCTAAGGTCGGAGCCTGTGACACCCGTACCAAAGGGCAGCCTGTCCCGATGATGGTCGATGCATGTGCCATCACCATGTGCCATTATGTGCCATTGATGGTCGAGGCCTTGGTCAAAGTTTGATTTTGAGCCACGATGCACATGCTGGGCTCGGGCATGTGCTGGTGCCACATTTTTTTCGCCCGGGGCACCATCGTCGGAGCATCGTCAGAGAACCTAACCGACGACATTGGGGGTTTCGGTGATTAGGGGGGCCGGGGGGTGTGCGCACATGATGTACGATGGGTGCTGGTACTTGGCCCTTACATTGTCCCCCTATCCCTTATCAAACCTTGAGAACTCACACCCATTTAAAGAGCATTTTAGATTTTATAGGTTTGCTCCTAGTAGCCATTAAAGTGTCTAATATGGGGACATTTTTTTCAAACGGTCACAAAATCTTCTCCACTTGAAGTTTTTAGCTGAATTTGTTAATGCATGCCAACAAAAATACAAGGATCACGTCTACCAAATTTGGGGCCAAAAATCCTTCTAAAACAATTTTAAAAAATCCCAAACCATAAAAAGTTTCAAAAATTGTGAAAAATAGAACACGGGTCGTCTTGCCAAGAAACTTCACATGAAGGCTTAGGGGACCATTGCATGAATTTACAAGCCATAAAAATGGCATTGGCATGGCAGAAATATGAAGATGTGCCTGAACCCACCTACCACTCGATCGATCCACGACTTGTGCATCTTGCCTCTCCGGCTGGCTAAGTGCCCACACGCTCGTTTCGTGGGTTGACTTAGGCATACGTACTGCGCTCCTAGTCTAAGATCGGACCGGACCAAGGGTTGCGACCGCAAAACCTGCAACGGGATCGGCAGCACGCAGAGGGGATCGAGTCGATCCCTAGCTGGCACATCCTACCTCTCTGGTTGGTTGAGCACCCGCACGCTCATTTTATGGGTTGACTTAGGCATACAGAGGTCATCCCCAGTCTAAGCATATGGAGTTCATTCCCAGTCTAAGATCGGATTGGACTGAGGGTTGCGGTAGCAGGACCAGCAGCAGGATCGGCAGCATGCAAGGGGGATCAGGCCGATCCCTGGCTTGCGCGTTCTGCCTCTCCGGCCAGCTAAGCCCCCGCACGCTCGTTTCGTGGGTTGGCTTAGGCATACACAGTTCATTCCATGTCTAAGCCCCAGCTCGATTGAAGGTTGTGGCAGTGGGATCGGTAGCACGCATAGGGGGACCGGGCTGATCCCCAACTTGCACATTATGCCTCTCCAGCCTGCTCGGTGCCCGCATGCTCATTTCGTGGGTTGACTTAGGCATACGGAGTTCATTCTCAGTCTAAGCATATGGAGTTCATTCTCAGTCTAAGATCAGACCGGCAGTAGCATGTAAAGGGGGATAGGGTCGATCCTTGGCTTGCGCATCTTGCCTCATTGGCAGGCTGAGCACCCGCACGCTTGTTTCGTGGATTGACTTGGGCATATGAAATTCATTCCCGGTCTAAGCCCCAATCGGATCGAGGGACCCGTAGCGGGATCGACAGCATGCAGAGGGGGACCGGGTTGATCCTCGACTTGCACATTCTGGCTCTCTGACCGGTTGAGCGCCTGCACATTAATTTCATCAGTTGACTTAGGCATACGTAGTGCATTTCCGATCTCGACCAATCAAGGGCCAGAGGCTATCGACGACGTTTGGGGCAACAACCAAAGGTGACCAGCAGTGGGATCCTTGGTCGGATCGCGCATCTCGGCCCCAACGGCCGGTTCAGTGCCTGCACCATGGCCCAACATGTGCCAATGGTGTTCGATGCAACCGTCTGCACTAGGGACTATCTTGTGTCGATGGTGGTCGAGGCAACCGCTCTCACTAGGGCCCAGCTTGTGCTGATGGCGATCGAGGCAAGTGCTCGTACCAAAGGGCAACCTGTGCCGATGATGGTCGATGCATGTGCCATCACCATGCACCATCATGTGCCATTAATGGTCGAGGCCTTGGCCGAAGTTTGATTTTGAGCCACAGTGCACATGCTGGGCTCGGGCATGTGCTGGTGCCACATTTTTTTCTCCCAAGGCACCATCGTCGGAGCATAGCAGGAGAACCTAACTGGCGGCATGGGGGGTTCGACGATTGGGGGGGCCGGGGGGTGTGCGCACATGATGTGTGATGGGTGCTGGTACTTGGCCCTTATATTGACCCCATAAAGAGCATTTGAGATTTTATAGGTTTGCTCCCAGTAGCCATTAAAGTGCTTGAAATGGGGACATTTTTTTCAAACGGTCATAAAGTCTTCTCCACTTTGAGTTTTTAGCTGAATTTGTTCGTGCGTGCCAATAAAAGTACAAGGATCACGTCTACCAAATTTAGGGCCAAAATGCCTTCTAAAAAAATTTTAAAAAATCTTGAACCGTAAAAAGTTTCAAAAATCGTGAAAAATAGAAAATGGGTCGTCTTGCCACGAAACTTCACATGAAGGCTTAGGGGACCGTTGTATGAATTTACAAGCCATAAAAATGGCATTGGCACGGCAGAAATATAAAGATGTGCTTGAACCCACCTACCACTCGATCTATCCACGGATTGCGCATCCCGTCTCTCCGGCCAGTTAAGTGCCTGCACGGTTGTTTCATGGGTTGACTTAGGCATACGTAGTGTGCTCCCAACCTAAGATCAGACCAGACTGAGGGTTGCGGTAGCAGGACTCGCAGTGGGATCGACATTGCGTAGAGGGGATCGGGTCAATCCCCGGCTTGCCCATCCTGCCTCTCTGGCTGGTTGAGCGCCCGCACGCTTGTTTCGTGGGTTGACTTAGGCATACGGAGTTCATCCCTAGTCTAAGCATACGGAGTTCATACCTAGTCTAATATCAGACTGGACCGAGGGTTGCAGCTACAAGACCAGCAACAGGATCGGCAGCACGCAGGGGGGCTTGGGCCGATCCCCGACTTGCGGATTCTACCTCTCCGGCTGACTGAGCCCCCACACGCTCGTTTCGTGGGTTGCCTTAGGCATACAGAGTTCATTCCATGTCTAAGCCCTAGCCGAACTGAGAGTTGTGGCAGTGGGACCAGCAGCACGTAGAGGGGGAGCAGCCTGATCCCCGGTTGCGCATTATGCCTCTCCGGCCTGCTCAGCGCCCGCACGCTCATTTCGTGTGTTGATTTAGGCATATGGAGTTCATTCTTCATCTAAGCCCCAACCGGATCGAGGGACCTGTAATGGGATCGGCAGCACGTAGAGGGGGACCGGGCTGATCTTTGACTTGCGCATTCTGGCTCTCCGGCCGACTGAGCGCCCGCACCTCATTTCATTGGTTGACTTAGGCATACGTAGTGCATTCCCAGTCTCGACCAACCAAGGGCTAGAGGCTATCGACAGCGTTTGGAGCAACAACTGAGGGGGACCCGCAGCGGGATCCTTGGTCGGCTCGTGCATCCTAGCCCCACCGGTCGGTTCGATGCTCGTATGTTTGTTTCAAGGGCCAACCAGGGCTCGACATGTATCGATGGTGGTCAAGGCAACCATCCGCACCACGGCCCAGCATGTGCCGATGGTGTTCGATGAAACCACCCATACCAGGGGCCATCTTGTGCCGATGGTGGACGAGGCAACCGCCCACACCAGGGCCCAGCATGTGCCGATGGTGGTCGAGGCAAGTGCCCGTACCAAAAGGCAGCCTGTGTCGATGATGATCGATGCATGTGCCATCACCATGCGCCATGATGTGCCATTGATGGTCGAGGCCTTGGCCGAAGTTCAATTTTTAGCCACAGTGCACATGATGGGCTCAGGCATGTGTTGGTGCCACATTTTTTTCACCTAGGGCACCATCACCGGAGCATCGCTGGAGAACCTAACCGGCAGCATTGGGGGTTCCGACGATTGGGGGGGTCGGGCGGTGTACGCACATGATGTGCGATGGGTGCTGGTACTTGGCCCTTATATTGGCCCCCTATCCCTCATCAAACCTCGAGAACTCACACCCCCTTAAAGAGCATTTGAGATTTTATAGGTTTGCTCCCAGTAGCCATTAAAGTGTCTGAAATGGGGACATTTTTTTCAAACGGTCACAAAATCTTCTCCACTTTGAGTTTTTAGCTGAATTTGTTTGTGTGTGTCAACAAAAATACAAGGATCACGTCTACAAAATTTAGGGCCAAAACTCCTAAAAAAATTTAAAAAAATCCCAAACCGTAAAAAGTTTTACAAATCGTGAAAAATAGAAAACGGTTCATCTTGCCACGAAACTTCACACGAAGGCTTAGGGGACCATTGTATGAATTTACGAGCCATAAAAATGGCATTGGCACGGTAGAAATATGAAGATGTGCCTGAACCCACCTACCACTCGATCAATCCATGGCTTGGGCATCCCGCCTCTCCGGTCGGCTAAGTGCTTGCACGCTCGTTTCATGGGTTGACTTAGGCATACCTAGAGCGCTCCCAGTCTAAGATCGGACCGGACCAAGGGTTGCAGCAGAAGGAACCACAGTGGGTTTGACAGCACGCAAAGGGGATCGGGTCAATCCCCGGCTTGCGCATCCTGCCTCTCTGGTCGACTGAGCGCCCGCACGCTTGTTTTGTCGGTTGACTTAGGCATATGAAGTTCATCCCCAGTCTAAGCATACGGAGTTCATTCCCAGTCTAAGATTAGACCGGACTGAGGGTTGCGATAGCCGGACTAGCAGCAGGATCGACAACACACAAGGGGGGATCGGGCTGATCCCCGGCTTGTACATTCTGCATCTCCGACCGACTGAGTCCCCGCACGCTCGTTTCATGGGTTGGCTTAGCCATGTGGAGTTCATTCCATGTCTAAGCCCCAGCCGGACCGAGGGTTGTGGTAGCGGGATCGACAGCACGCAAAGAGGGATCGGGTCGATCCCTAGCTTGCGCATTATGCCTCTCCGGCCTGCTCAGCGCCCGCACGCTCATTTTGTGGGTTGACTTAGGGATACGGAGTTCATTCCCGGTCTAAGATATGGAGTTCATTCCCAGTCTAAGATCAGACCGACAATAGGACGCAGAGGGGGATTGGGCCAATCCTCGGCTTGCGTATCCTGCCTCTCCAGTTGGCTGAGCGCCCGTACCCTCATTTCATGGGTTGACTTAGGCATACGGAGTTCATTCCTGGTCTGAGCCCCAACCGGATCGAGGGACCCGCAGCGAGATCGACAGCATGCAAAGGGGGACCGGGTCGATCCTCGGCTTGTGCATTCTGGCTCTCCAGACGGTTGAGCGACCACACGCTTGTTTCATGGGTTGACTTAGGCATACGTAGTGCATTCTCGATCTCGACCAATCAAGGACCAGAGGCTATCGACGGTGTTTGGGGCAACAACCAAGGGGGACCAGCACGGGATCCTTGGTCGGCTCGCGCAGCCTGCCCCTAGTGGTCAGTTCGGTGCCCACACGCTCATTTTGGGGGTCAATCAGGGCTTGGCATGTGCCGATGGTGGTCGAGGCAACCACCCGCACCACGGCCTAGCATGTGTCGATGGTGGTCGAGGCAACCGCCCTCACCACGGCCCAGCATGTGCTGATGGTGGTCGAGGCAACCGTCCGCACCACGGCCCAGCATGTGCCGATGGTGTTTGATGTAACCGCCCACACCAGGGGCCATCTTGTGCCGATGGTGGTCGAGGCAACTGCCCACTCCAGGGCCCAGCTTGTGCTGATGGCGATCGAGGCAAGTGCCCGTACCAAAGGGCAGCCTGTGCCGATGATGGTCGATGTATGTGCCATCACCATGCACCATAACGTGCCATTGATGTTTAAGGCCTTGGCCGAAGTTTGATTTTGAGCCACGGTGCACATGCTGGGCTTGGGCATGTGCTAGTGCCACATTTTTTTCACCCGTGGCACCATCACCGGAGCATCATCGGAGAACCGAACCGGTAGCATTGGGGGTTCCGTCGATTGGGGTGGCCGGGGGGTGTGCGCACATGATGTGCGATGGGTGCTGGTACTTGGCCCTTATATTGGCCACCTATCCCTCATCAAACCTTGAGAACTCACACCCCCTTAAAGAGCATTTAAGATTTTATAGGTTTGCTCCCAGTAGCCATTAAAGTGTCTGAAATTGGGACTTTTTTTCAAACTGTCACAAAATCTTCTCCACTTCGAGTTTTTAGCTGAATTTGTTTTACGTGCCAACAAAAATACAAGGATCATGTCTACAAATTTTGGGGCCAAAACTCCTTCTAAAAAAATTTTAAAAAACTTCGAACCGTAAAAAGTTTCAAAAATCATGAAAAATAGAAAATGGGTCGTCTTGCCATGAAACTTCAAATGAAGGCTTAGGGGACCATTGTATGAATTTAAAAGCCATAAAAATGGCATTGGCACAGCATAAATATGAAGATGTGCCTGAACCCACCTACCACTCGATCGAACCACGGCTTGCGCATCCCGCCTCTCCGACCGGCTAAGTGCCCAGACGCTCGTTTCGTGGGTTGACTTAGGCATACGTAGTGTGCTCCCAGTCTAAGATTAGACCGGATCGAGGGTTGTAGTAGCAGGACCTGCAGCGGAATCGATAGCACGCAAAGGGGACTGGGTCGATCCCCGACTTGTGCATCCTACCTTTCTGGCCGGTTGAGCACCCACACGCTCGTTTCATGGGTTGACTTAAGCATACGGAGGTCATCCCCAGTCTAAGCATACGGAGTTCATTCCCAGTCTAAGATCGAATCGAATGGAGGGTTGCGGCAGCAGGACTAGCAGCAGGATCGGTAGCACGTAAAGGTGGACCGGGTCGATCCTCGGCTTGTGCGTTCTGCCTCTCCGGTCGACTGAGCCCCCACACGCTTGTTTCGTGGGTTGGCTTAGGCATACAGTGTTCATTCCATGTCTAAGCCCCAACAGGATCAAGGGTTATGGTAGCGGGACTGGCAGCACGCAAAGAGGGATCGGGCCGATCCCTGACTTGCGCATTATGCCTCTCCGGCTTGTTCAACACCCGCATGTTCCTTTCGTGGGTTGACTTAGGCATATGAAGTTCATTCCCAGTCTAAGCATATGAAGTTCATTCCCAGTCTAAGATCAGACCGACAGTAACACGCAGAGGGGGACCGGACCGATCCTTGACTTATGCATCCTACCTCTCCGACCGGCTGAGCGCCCGCACACTTATTTCGTGGGTTGACTTAGGCATACAAAGTTCATTCCCAGTCTATGCCCCAATCGAGCCGAAGGACCTATAGCGGGATCGGTAGCACGTAGAGGGGGACCGGGCCGATCCTCGACTTATGCATTCTAGCTCTCCGGTCGGCTGAGCGCCCGCAGCTCGTTTCATGGGTTGACTTAGGCATACGTAGTGCATTCCCGATCTCGACCAACCAAGGGCCAGAGGCTATCGATGGCGTTTGGGGCAACAACTGAGGGGGATCAGTAGCGGGATCCTTGGTCGGCTCGTGCATCCCACCCCCAATGGTCTATTCGATGCTCGTACGCTAGTTTCATGGGCTGATCGGGGCTCGGCATATGTTGATGGTGGCTGAGGCAACCGCCTGCACTATGGCCCAGCATGTGCCGATGGTGTTCGATGCAACCGCCCACACCAGGGGCCATCTTGTGTCGATGGTGATCAAGGCAACTGCCCGCACCAGGGCCTAGATTATGCCTATGGTGGTCGAGGCAAGTGCCCATACCAAAAGGTAGCCTGTGTCGATGATGGTCGATGCATGTGCCATCACCATGCGCCATCATGTGCCATTGATGGTCGAGGCCTTGGTCGAAGTTTGATTTTGAGCCACAGTGCACATGCTGGGCTCGGGCATGTGCTGGTGCCACATTTTTTTGCCTGGGGTGCCATCGTCGGAGCATGGCTGGAGAACCTAACCGACGGCATTGGGGGTTCTGGTGATTGGGGGGGCCGAGGGGTGTGCGCACATGATGTGCAATGGGCACTGGTACTTGGCCCTTATATTGGCCCCCTATCCCTCATCAAACCTCTGGAACTCACACCCCCTATCCCTCATCATACAAGAATCACGTCTACCAAATTTGGGGCCAAAACTCCTTCTAAAAAAATTTTAAAAAATTTCGAACTGTAAAAAGTTTCAAAAATCGTGAAAAATAGAAAATGGGTCGTGTTGCCATGAAAGTTCACATGAAGGCTTAGGGGACCATTGTATGAATTTACAAGCCATAAAAATGGCATTGGCACTACAGAAATATAAAGATGTGCCTGAACCCACCTACCACTTGATCGATCCATGGCTTGCGCATCCAGCCTCTCTGACCGGCTAAGTGCCTGCACGCTCGTTTCGTGGGTTGACTTAGGCATACGTAGTGTGCTCCCAGTCTAAGATCGAACCGGATCAAAGGTACAGCAGCAAGACCCACAGTGAGATCGGTAGCACGCAGAGGGGATCGGGTCGATCCCCAGCTTGTGCATCCTACCTTTCTAGCCGACTGAGTGCCTGCACGCTCGTTTCGTGGGTTGAATTAGGCATACGGAGTTCATCCCCAATCTAAGCATACGGAGTTCATTCCCAATCTAAGATCGGACCGGATCGAGGGTTACGACAGTAGGCAGGGGGAACGGGCCAAACCTCGGCTTGCACATTCTGCCTCTTTGGCTGACTGAGCCCTCGCACGCTCATTTCGTGGGTTAGATTAGGCATACAGAGTTCATTCCATGTCTAAGACCCAGCTGGACCGAGGGTTGTGGCAGTGGGACCAGTAGCACGCAGAGGGGGATCGGGCCGATGCCCGACTTGCACATTATGCCTCTCCGGCCTGCTCAGCGCCTGCACGCTGGTTTTGTGGGTTGACTTAGGCATACAGAGTTCATTCCTAGTCTAAGCATACATAGTTTATTCCCAATCTAAGATCGGACCAATAGCAACATGCAGAGGGGGATCGGGGTCAATCCTCGACTTGTGCAACTGGGCTCTCCGGTTGGCTGAGCGCCCGTATGCTCGTTTCATGGGTTGACTTAGGCATACAGAGTTCATTCTCGGTCTAAGCCCCAACCGGACTGAGGGACCCACAGTGGGATCGATAGCACCTAGAGGGGGATCGGGCTGATCCTTGACTTGTGCATTCTGGCTCACCAATCGGTTGAGCGCCTGTATGCTCGTTTCATGGGTTGACTTAGGCATACATAGTGCATTCTCGGTCTCGACCAACCAAGGGCAAGAGGCTATCGATGGCATTTGGGGCAACAACCGAGGGGGACCAACAATGGGATCCTTGGTCGGCTCATGCATCCCGCCCCCAACGGTTGATTCGATGCCCACACGTTCATTTCGGGGGCCCACCAGGGCACGGCATGTGCCGATTATGGTCGAGGCAATTGCCTGCACCACGACCCAGCATGTGTCGATGGTGCTCGATGCAACTGCCCATACCAGGGGCCATCCTGTGTCGATGGTGGTCGAGGCAAGTGCCCGTACCAAAGGGCAGCCTGTGCAGATAATGGTCGATGCATGTGCCATCACCATACGCCATCATATGCCATTGATGGTCGAGGCCTTAGCCGAAGTTTGATTTTTAGCCACGGTGCACATGCTAGGCTCCAGCATGCGCTGGTGCCACATTTTTTTCACCCGGGGCACCATCACCGGGCATCATCAGAGAACCTAACCGATGGCATTGGGGGTTCCGATGATTGGGGGGCCAAGGGGTGTGCGCACATGATGTGCGATGGGTGCTGGTACTTGGCCCTCATATTGGCCCCCTATCCCTCATCAAACCTCGAGAACTCACACCCCCTTAAAGAGCATTTGAGATTTTATAAGTTTGCTCCCAGTAGCCATTAAAGTGTATGAAATAGGGACATTTTTTTCAAATAGTCACAAAATCTTCTCCACTTCGAGTTTTAAGTTGAATTTTTTTGTGTGTGCCAAAAAAAATATAAGGATCACGTCTACCAAATTTGGGGCCAAAACTCCTTCCAAAAAAATTTTAAAAAATCCCAAACTGCAAAAAGTTTTGAAAATCGTGAAAAATAGATAATGGGTCGTCTTGCCACGAAACTGCACATGAAGGCCTAGGGGACCATTTTATGAATTTACAAGCCGTAAAAATGGCATTGGCATGGCAGAAATATGAAGATGTGCCTAAACCCACCTACCACTCGATCTATCCACGGCTTGCGCATCCCGCCTCTCTGGCCGGCTAAGTGCCCGCACGCTCGTTTTGTGGGTTGACTTAGGTATACGTACTGCACTTTCAGTCTAAGATCGGACCGGACTGAGGGTTTCGATAGGACCCGCAATGAGATCGACAGCACGCAGAGGGGATCGGGTCGATCCCCAACTTGTGCATCTTGCCTCTCTGGCCGGCTGAGTGCCCGCATGCTTGTTTCATGGGTTGACTTAGGCATACGGAGTTCATCCCCAGTCTAAGCATACGGAGTTCATTCCTAGTCTAAGATCGGACCGAACCGAGGGTTGCGGTAGTAGGACCAGCAGCAGGATCGACAGCACATAAGGGGGGATCGGGCCGATCCCTATCTTACACATTCTACCTCTCCGATCAGTTGAGACCCCGTACGCTTGTTTCGTGGGCTGGCTTAGGCATACGAAGTTCATTCCATGTCTAAGCCCCAGTCGGATCGAGGGTTGTGGCAGTAGGACCGGCAGCATGTAGAGGGAGACCGGGTTGATCCCCGACTTATGCATTATGCCTCTCCGGCTGGCTCAGCACCCGCATGCTCGTTTCGTGGGTTGGCTTAGGCATACGAAGTTCATTTCCAGTCTAAGCATATAGAGTTCATTCCCTATCTAAGATCAGAGCGACAGCAGCACGCAGAGGGGGATCGAGCCGATCCTCAGCTTATGCATTCTGCCTCTCCGGTCGGTTGAGCGCCCGTATGCTCGTTTCGTGGGTTGACTTAGGCACAAAGAGTTCACTCCTAGTCTAAACCCCAACTAGACTGAGGGACCCGTAGCAAGATCGACAGCACATAGAGGGTGATCGCGCCGATCCTTAACTTGCACATTTTGGCTCTCAGGTCGGCTGAGCGCCCGCACGCTTGTTTCATGGGTTGACTTAGGCATACGTAGTGCATTCCCGGTGTTGACCAACCAATGGCCAGAGGCTATCGACGACGTTTGGGGTAACAACTGAGGGGTACCAGCAGTGGGATCCTTGGTCGGCTCGCGCATCCCATCCACAGCGGTCGGTTCGATGCTCGCACGCTTGTTTCGAAGGCCGATTAGGGCTCGACATGTGTCAATGGTGGTCGAGGCAACCGCCTGTACCACGGCCCAGCATGTGCTGATGGTGTTCAATGCAACCACCCACACCAGGGGCCATCTTGGGCCGATGGTGGTCGAGGCAACCACCCGCACCAGGATCCAGCTTGTGCTGATTGCGATCGAGGCAACTACTCATACCAAAAGGCAGTCTGTACCGATGATGGTCGATGCGTGAGCCATCACCATGCGCCATCATGTGCCATTGATGATCGAGGCCTTGGCCGAAGTTCAATTTTGAGCCATGGTGCACACGCTGGGCTCGAGCATGTGCTGGTGCCACATTTTTTTCACCCGGGGCACCATCGCCGGAGAACCTAACCGGCAGTATTGGGGTTCCGACGATTAGGGGGCTGGGGGGTGTGCGCACATGATGTGCGATGGGTGGTGGTACTTGGCCCTTATATTGGCCCCCTATCCCTCATCAAACCTTCAGAACTGACACCCCCTTAAAGAGCATTTGAGATTTTATAGGTTTGCTCCCAGTAGCCATTAAAGTGTTTGAAATGGGGACATTTTTTTCAAACGGTCACAAAATCTTCTCCACTTTGAGTTTTTACCTGAATTTTTTTATGCATGCCAACAAAAATATAAGGGTCACGTCTAATAAATTTAGGGCCAAAACTCCTTGTAAAAAAATTTTAAAAAATCCTGAACCGCAAAAAGTTTCAAAAATCAAGAAAAATAAAAAACAGGTCATCTTACCACGAAACTTCACGTGAAGGCTTAGGGGACCATTGTATGAATTACAAGCCATAAAAATGGCATTGGCATGGCAGAAATATGAAGATGTGCCTAAACCAACCTACCACTCGATCGATCCACGGCTGTCGCATCCCGCCTCTCCGGCCGGCTAAGTGCCTGCACGCTCGTTTCGTGGGTTGACTTAGGCATACGTAGTGCACTCATAGTCTAAGATCAGACCAGACCGAGGGTTGTAGTAGTAAGACCCGCAGTGGGATCGACAACACGTAGAGGGGATCGGGTTGATCCCCAGCTTGTGCACCTTGCCTTTCTGGCCAGCTGAGCACTCGCACGCTCATTTTATGGGTTGACTTAGGCATACGGAGTTCATCCCCAGTTTAATCAGATGGAGTTCATTCCCAGTCTAAGATCGGACCGAACTGAGGGTTGTGGTAGCAAGACCAGCAGTAGGATCGACAGCACGCAGGGGGGACCGGGCCAATCCCTGGCTAGTGCATTCTGCCTCTTCAGCCGGCTGAGCGCCCGCACACTCGTTTCGTGGGTTGGCTTAGGCATACGGAGTTCATTCCATATCTAAGCCCCAGCCAGACCGAGGGTTGTGGTAATGGGATTGACAACACGTAGAGAGGGATCGGGCTGATCCCCAGCTTACGCATTATGCCTCTTCGACCTGTTCAGTGCCCGTACGCTCGTTTTGTGGGTTGACTTACGCATACGAAGTTCGATCCCAGTCTAAGCATATGAAGTTCATTCCCAGTCTAAGATCAGACCGACAGTAGCACGCAGAGGGGGATCGAGCCTATCCTCGGCTTGCGTATCCTACCTCTCTGGTCGGTTGAGCACCCGCATGCTTGTTTCGTGGGTTGACTTAAGCATACGGAATTCATTCCCAGTCTAAGCCCTAATCGGATCGAGGGACCCACAATGGGATCGACAGCACGTGGAGGGAGATCGAGCTGATCCTCAGCTTACGCATTCTGGCTCTCTGACCGATTGAGCACCCGTACGCTCATTTCATCGGTGCCCACACGCTCATTTCGGGGGCCGACTGGGGCTCAACATGTGCCGATAGTGGTCGAGGCAACCGGCCACACCACGGCCTAGCATGTGCCGTTGGTGTTCGATGCAACCGCCCGCACCAAGGGCCATCTTGTCCTGATAGTGGTCGAGGCAACCGCCCGCACCAGGGCCCAGCTTGTGACGATGGCGGTCGAGGCAAGTGCCCATACCAAAGAGCAGCCTGTGCCGATGATGCTCGATGCATGTGCCATCACCATGCGCCATCATATGCCATTAATGGTTGAGACCTTGGTTGAAGTTTGATTTTGAGCCACGATGCACATGCTAGGCTTGAGCATGTCCTGGTGCCACATTTTTTTCACCTGGGGCACCATCGTCGAAGCATCGCCGGAGAACCTAACCGGCGGCATAGAGGGTTCTGACGATTGGTGGGGCCGGGGGGTGTGCGTACACGATGTAGGATGGGTGTTGGTACTTGGCCCTTATATTGGCCCCTTATCCCTCATCAAACCTCGAGAACTCACACCCCCTTAAAGAGCATTTGAGATTTTATAGGTTTGCTCCCAGTAGCCATTAAAGTGTCTGAAATGGGGACATTTTTTTCAAATGGTCATAAAATCTTCTCCACTCTGAGTTTTTGGCTGAATTTGTTTCTGTATGCCAATAAAAATACAAGGATCACATCTACCAAATTTGGGGCCAAAACTCCTTGTAAAAAAATTTTAAAACATCCCGAACCACAAAAAGTTTCAAAAATCATGAAAAATAGAAAACGGGTCGTCTTGCCACGAAACTTCACACGAAGGCTTAGGAGACCATTGTATGAATTTACAAGCCATAAAAATGGCATTGGCATGGCAGAAATATGAAGATGTGCCTGAACCCACCTACCACTCAATCGATCCATGGCTTGCGCATCCCGCCTCTCTAGCCGACTAAATGCCCACACGCTCATTCCATGGGTTGACTTAGGCATACATAGTGCGCTCCCAGTCTAAGATCGAATTGGACCAAAGTGAGGGTTGCGGCAACAGGACTCGCAACGGGATCGACAGCACGCATAGGTGATCGGGTCGATCCCCGACTTACGGATCCTGCCTCTCCGGCCGGTTGAGTGCCCGCACGCTCATTTCGTGGGTTGACTTAGGCATACGGAGTTCATCCCCAGTCTAAGCATACGGAGTTCATTCCCAGTCTAACATCAGATCGGACCGAGGGTTTTGGCAGTAGGATTGACAACACACAGGGGGGGACCAGGCCAATCCCTGGCTTGCTCATTCTACCTTTTTGCTCGGCTCAGCCCCCGCACGCTCGTTTCGTGAGTTGTCTTAGGCATACGGAGTTCATTCCATGTCTAAGCCCTAGTCAGACCGAGGGTTCTGGCAGCGGGACCAGCAGCACGCATAGAGGGATCGGGCCAATCCCCGGCTTATGCATTATGCCTCTCCTGCCAGCTCAGCACCCGCACACTCGTTTTGTGGGTTGACTTAGGCATATGGAGTTCATTCCCAGTCTAAACATACGGAGTTCATTCCTAGTCTAAGATTGGATCAGTAGCAGCATGCAGAGGGGGATCGGGCTGATCTTCGGCTTGCGTATCTTGCCTCTCCGATCGACTGGGTGCTCGCACGCTCGTTTCATGGGTTGACTTAGGCATAGGAGTTCATTCTTGATCTAAACTCCAACCGGACTGAGGGACCTACAGCGGGATCGATTGCACGCAGAAGGGGATTGGGCTAATCCTCGATTTGCATAATCTGGCTCTCCGACCGGTTGAACGCCCGCACGCTCGTTTCATGGGTTGACTTAGGCATACGTAGTGCATTCCCGATCTCGACAAACCAAGGGCCAGAGGCTATGGATGGTGTTTGAGGCAACAACCAAGGGAGACCAGCAGCAGGATCCTCGGTCGGCTGGTGCATCCCGCCCCTAGCTATCGGTTCAGTACCGGTGGTGTTCGATGCGTGTGCCATCACCATGCACCATCATGTGCCATTGATGGCCGAGGCCTTGGCAGAAGTTTGATTTTGAGCCATGGTGCACATGTTGGGCTCGGGCATGTGCTGGTGCCACATTTTTTTCACCCGAGGCACCATCGTCGGAGCATCGTCGGAGCATCGTCGGAGAACCTAATCGATGGCATTGGGGGTTCCGGCAATTAGGGGGACCAGGGGGTGCGCACATGATGTGCGATGGGTGTTGGTACATGGCCCTTATATTGGCCCCCTATCTTTCATCAAACCCTGAGAACTCACAACCCCTTAAAGAGCATTTGAGATTTTATAGGTTTGCTCCCAGTAGCCATTAAAGTGTCTGAAATGGGGATATTTTTTTCAAAACAGTCACAAAATCTTCTCCACTTTAAGATTTTAGCTGAATTTTTTTATGCCTGCCAATTAAAATACGAGGATCACGTCTACCAAATTTGGTGACAAAACTCCTTCTAAAAATATTTTAAAAAATCTTGAACCGTAAAAAGTTTTGAAAATCGTGAAAAATAGAAAACTGCTCGTCTTGCCATGAAACTTCACATGAAGGCTTAGGAGACCATTGTATGAATTTACAAGCCATAAAAATGACATTGGCATGGCAAAAATATGAGGATGCACCTGAACCCACCTACCACTCGATCGATCCACGGCTTGCGCATCCCGTCTCTTCGACCGGCTAAGTGCCCCGCATGCTTGTTTCGTGGATTGACTTAGGCATACGTAGTGCGCTCCCAGTCTAAGATCAAACTAGATTGAGGGTTGCGGTAGTAGGACCCACAGCAGGATCGACAGCACACAGAGGGGATCGAGTCGATCGTCGGCTTACGCATCCTGCCTCTCTGGCTGGCTGAGCGCCCGCACACTCATTTCATGGGTTGACTTAGGCATATGGAGTTCATCCCCAGTCTAAGCATACAGAGTTCATTCCCAGTCTAAGATCAGACCAGACTGAAGGTTGTGACAGTAGGCCTAGCAGCAAGATCGGTAGCATGCAGGGGGGACCGGGTCGATCCCTGGCTTGCGCATTCTACCTCTCCTATTTGCTGAGCCCCCGTACGCTCGTTTCATGGGTTGGCTTAGGCATACAGAGTTCATTCCGTGTCTAAGCCCCAACCGGATAGAGGGTTGTGGTAGCGGGACTGACAGCACGCAGAGGAGGACCGAGTAGATCCCTGGCTTGCGCATTATGCCTCTTCGGCCTGCTCAGCACCCGCACACTCATTTTGTGGGTTGACTTAGGCATACGGAGTTCATTCCTAGTCCAAGCATACGGAGTTCATTCCCAGTCTAAGATCAGACCGATAGTAGCACGCAGAGGGGGATCGAGCTGATCCTCGGCTTGTGCATCCTGCCTCTCTAGTCCGCTGAGTGCCCGTACGTTTGTTTCATGGGTTGACTTAGGCATACAGAGTTCATTCCTAGTCTAAGCCCCAATCGGATCAAGGGACTCGCAGTGGGATTGGCAGCACACAGAGGGGGAGCGGGTCGATCCTCGACTTATGCATTCTAGCTCTCCGATCGGCTGAGTGCCCGCACGCTCGTTTCATAGGTTGACTTAGGCATACATAGTGCATTCCCGATCTCGACCAACCAAGGGCTAGAGGCTATCGACGGCATTTAGGGCAACAACCAAGGGGGACCAGCAGCGGGCTCCTTGGTCGACTCAAGCATCCTGCCCCCAGCGGTCGGTTTGGTGCTCGTACGCTCGTTTCAGGGGATGAACGGGGCCCAGCATGTACCGATGGTGTTCAATGCAATCGCCTGTACCAGGGGCCATCTTTTGTCGATGGTGGTCGAGGCAATCACCCACACCAAGGGCCAGCATGTGCCGATTGTGATTGAGGCAACCGCCTGCACCAGGGCCCAACATACGCTGATTGTGGCAGCAAGACCGATAGCACGCAGAGGGGGATCGGGCTGACCCTGGCTTGCGCATTATTTCTCTCCGACCGGCTCAGCGCCCGCACGCTCATTTCATGGGTTGACTTAGGCATACGGAGTTCATCCCCAATGTAAGCATACAGAGTTCATTCCCAATCTAAGATCAGATCAGACCGAGGGTTATGGCAGCAGGACTAGTAGTAGGATCGACAGCACGTAGAGGGGGATCGGGCAGATCCCTGAATTGCACATTCTGCCTCTTCGATCAGTTGAGCCCTCGCACACTCGTTTCATGGGTTGGCTTAGGCATACAGAGTTCATTCCATGTCTAAGCCCCAGCTGGACTGAGGGTTGTGGCAGTGGGACCGACAGCATGCAGAGGGGATCGGGTTGATCCCCGGCTTACGCATCCTGCCTCTCTGGCCGGCTGAGCACCCGCACGCTCATTTGGTGGGTTGACTTAGGTATACGGAGTTCATCGTAATCTAAGCATACAAAGTTCATTCCCAGTCTAAGATCGGATCGAATCGACGGTTGCGATAGCAGGACCAACAACAGGATCGATAGCATGCAGAGGGGGACCGGACCGGTCCCTGGCTTGTGCATTCTGCCTCTCCGGTCGGCTAAACCCCCGCACACTCGTTCCATGGGTTGGCTTAGGCATACAGAGTTCATTCCATCTCTAAGCCCTAGCCGAACCGAGGGTTGTGGCAACGGGACTAATAGCACACAAAGGGGGATCGGGTCGATCCTCGGGTTACGCATTATGCCTCTCCGGCCTGCTCAGAGCCCGTCACGCTCATTTCATGGGTTGACTTAGGCATACGGAGTTCATTCCCAGTCTAAGCATACGGAGTTCATTCCCAGTCTAAGCATACGAAGTTCATTCCCAGTCTAAGATCGGACTGGCAGCAGCACGCAGAGGGGGACCGAGTCGATCCTTAGCTTGGACATCCTACCTCTCTGGCCGGTTGAGCGCCTGCACACTCGTTTCATGGGTTGACTTAGGCATATAGAGTTCATTCCTGATCTAAGCCCCAATCGGACTGAGGAACCTGTAGCGGGATCGGTAGCACGTAGAGGGGGATCGAGTCGATCCTTGCTTGCACATTCTAGCTCTCCGGTCAGCTGAGCGCCCATATGCTCGTTTCATGGGTTGACTTAGGCATATGTAGTGCATTGCCGATCTCGACCAACCAAGGGCCAAAGGCTATCGACGGCGTTTGGGGCATCAACCGAGGGGGACCAGCAGCAGGATCCTTGGTCGGCTCGCGTTTCTCACCCCCAACGGTCGGTTCGATGCTCGTACGCTTGTTTTAAGGGTCAATCGGGGCTCGGCATGTGCCGATGGTGGTCGAGGCAACTGCCCGCACCACAGCCCAGCATGTGCTGATGGTGTTTGATGCAACCGCCCGCATCACGGCCCAGCTTGTGCCGATGGCAGTCGAGGCAAGTGGCCGTACCAAAGGGCTCCTTGTGCCGATAATGGTCGATGCATGTGCCATCACCATGCGCCATCATGTGCCATTGATGGTCGAGGCCTTGGCCGAAGTTCGATTTTGAGCCACGGTTCACATGCTAGGCTTGGGCATGTGCTGGTGCCACATTTTTTTCGCCTGGGGCACCATCACCGAAGCATCAATAGAGAACCTAATCGGAGGCATTGGGGGTTCCGACGATTGGGGGGGCTGGGGAGTGTGCACACATGATGTGCGATGGGTGCTAGTACTTGGCCCTTAATTGGCCCCCTATCCCTCGTCAAACCTCGAGAACTCACACCCCCTTAAAGAGCATTTGAGGTTTTATAGGTTTGCTCCCAGTAGCCATTAAAGTATCTGAAATGGGGACATTTTTTTCAAACGGTCACAAAATCTTCTCCACTTCAAACGGTCACAAAAAGTTTCAAAAATCGTGAAAAATAGAAAACGGGTCGTCTTGCCACGAAATTTCACATGAAGGCTTAGGGGACCATTGTATGAATTTACAAGCCATAAAAATGGCATTGGTGTAGCAGAAATATGACGATGTGCTTGAACCCACCTACCACTCGATCGATCCACAGCTTGCACATCCCGCCTCTCCGGTCGGTTAAGTGCCGGCACGCTCGTTTCATGGGTTGACTTAGGCATACGTAGTGCACTCTTAGTCTAAGATTGGATCGGACTGAGGGTTGCAGTAGCAAGACCCACTGCGGGATTGGCAGCACGCAGAGGGGATCGGATCGATCCCTGGCTTGCGCATCCTACCTCTCTGGTCGGTTGAGCGCCCGTACGCTCATTTCGTGGGTTGACTTAGGCATACAGAGTTCATCCCCAGTCTAAGCATACGGAGTTCATTCCCAATCTAAGATCGGATCGAACCGAGGGTTGTGGCAGCAGGACCAGAAGCAGGATCGATAGCACACAAAAGGGGACCGGGCTGATCCCCAGCTTGTGCATTCTACCTCACCGGCCGACTGAGCCCCCGCACACTCGTTTCATGGGTTGGCTTAGGCATATGGAGTTCATTCCATGTCTAAGCCCCAGCCAGACCGCGGGTTGTGGTAACGGGATCGATAACACGCAAAGGGGGACCGGGCCAATCCCCGACTTACGCATTATGCCTCTCTGGCCTGCTCAGCGCTCGTACACTCGTTTCGTGGGGTGACTTAGGCATACAGAGTTCATTCCCAGTCTAAGCATATGGAGTTCATTCCCAGTCTCAGATCGGACCGGTAGCAGCACGCAGAAGGGGACCGGGCTGATCCTTGGCTTGCGTATCCTGCCTCTCCAATCGGTTGAGCACTCGCACGCTTGTTTCATGGGTTGACTTAGGCTTACGAAGTTAATTCTCGATCTAAGCCCCAATCGGACTGAGGGACCTGCAGTGGGATCGACAGCACGCAAAGGGGGATCGGGTTAATCCTCGACTTACGCATTCTGGGTCTCCGACCGACTGAGCACCCGTACACTCATTTCATGGGTTGACTTAGGCATACTTAGTGCATTCCCGATCTCGACCAACTAAGCGCCAGAGGCTATCAAGCGTTTGGGGCAACAACTGAGGGGGACCAGCAGCGGGATCCTTGCTCGGCTCACATATCTCGCCCCTAGCGGTCAGTTTGGTGCCCGTAAGCTCATTTTGGGGGTCGATCGAGACTCGATATATGCTAATGGTGGTTGAGGCAACCACCCACACCATAGTCCAGCATGTGCCGATGGTGTTCGATGCAACCGCCCGCACCAGGGGCCATCTTATGTCGATGGTGGATGAGGCAATCGCCTGCACCAAGGGCCAGCATGTGCCAATGGTGATCAAGGCAACCGCCCGCACCAGTGCCCAACTTGTACCGATGACGTTTAAGGCAAGTGCCCATGTCATGCCCTGGTGTGAGCACGCCAGGCACATCCGGCACACCAGCAGGTGAGCCAAAGGTTGAGGCCCGCAGACTAGGTGTGCTGGTGGGTATCTGTGCGCAAAGCCTAACAAACGAGTTCAAAACGCCTGCCTAACTTACAGGCCAGCCCGTGAGACCAAGGCCTGGCATACAAGCTGCTCGTACCATATCCAGAAGGGCCCAAGCTGCTGGACACACAAAGGAAGCTTCTGGAGCAGGCAGGATTAGCAAGAGCATCCTGGCAGATTTGGTTGACCCTGAAAATCAAGAGTTAGCATCCTGATTGATTGTAATATGTATAATCCCTTGATTTTAGCCTTTATTCTAGGGATATTGCCATTAAGTGTAGCTGGAGCCTCAACTATAAATAGAGGGCTGTTCCACCCTCATTTGCACACCATCAAACACTTCTGTTTCAGTGAATACAAGAGCATTTCCAAAATTTTGCCTTCTTATCCTGTTTCTCTTTAACTTGTGTAATTAGCCTTTCCTATTGTTTTAGTGCCTGCACGCTTGTGTTTTAGGCTGACTTAGGCATAAAAGAAGAGATTCCAAGCCTAAGGCCACACAGTTTCTGAGTCTAAGGTCAGAGCCCGTGAAAGTTGGTATCAGAGCAAGTTTGATTCTACGTGTTTGTGTTGTGCAGGTTAGATCATGATTAAGGAGATGGCATCCTAAAGCGACGTTGGTAGCCAACAACCAGAGGCCCAAGAACATGGGCATGGAAGAGGCAAGAAAGCCAATTCTAGAGATATATGATCTACCATGTACGGTAGGCTAGCTAAGGTGGAGGTGACCATGGGTGACTTAGGGGAAAAGCTTGAGGAAGTAGAGACTCACATTGCATCGCTAGACTCTATGGGGGATGAGATCCAAAGTGAGCTGGAAGCTGCTCTCAACAAAGGTATGGACGTGATCACCCAAAAAAATAAGGCCTTGGAGGCTGAAGTGCTGACCTTGCACGATGGCATGGAAGCCATGCACCAGCGAATGGAAGAGGTTACCAGTGAGTTCGTTGCTTGTAAGACTGCCATTGGGAATTGCATGTTTACCGGAGTGTCCAAATCCATATTGGAGGTCCCCAAGCCTAAGGAGTTCAAGGGGACTAGGGTAGCCAAAGAAGTAGACAACTACCTTTGGGGTATAGAGCAGTACTTCCAGGCCATGGGCATGCAAGACGAGGCGATAAAGGTAAGCACCGCTTCTATGTATCTCATTGATGTAGCCTTATTGTGGTGGAGGCGTAGGTGTGATGATGTCAGGCATGAGAGTGCCAAGATTGGAACCTGGGTAGAGTTCCAAAAAGAGTTCAAAGAATAATTTTACCCGAAGTATGTCGATAATGAGGCACGAGCAAAGTTACGTCAGCTTAGCCAGCATGGGGACATAAGAGAGTATGTCCAAAAATTCTTTGAACTGATGCTACAGATCTCAGATCTAGGTGAGAAGGACACCTTATTTACTTTCATGGATGGGCTGAAGCATTGGGTGAAGCATGAGCTACAAAGGAGGGGAGTTCATGACTTGGCTAAAGCCATGACTACTACCAAGGCCTTGATAGAGTTCAAGCCTCTGAACAAGTTCGAGTCTTTTAAGCCCAAAGGTAAGGGCAGGGATGATAGAGACCAAAAGAAGCAGTCCGAGGGAAAAGATCGTGACCGGGAGTCCAAGGATGGAGACTGAGACCGTTTAACCAAGGATGGTGGGAAGAAGCCACCAGCACGTAAGTGGAAAGCAAAGGAGGACCGAGAGCCACTAGCATGCTACCTATGTGGAGAGAGCCACATAGCACGTAATTACCTATAGAAGGGCAAGTTGGCTGCTATAGACAGGGAGTCTGATGAGGAGCCAGAGTCAGAGGCAGCAAAGCTTGGGTCATTAGTGCTCAATGCTATCCAGAGTAAGGGGAGCCGCAAGCCAAAGGGCTTAATGTTTGCAGATATAATGGTTATGGGTTAGAATGTGAGCGCACTGGTGGACATAGGTGCCTCACATCTTTTTATTTCAGGTGATGGAGCCTGAAAGCTCAGACTAAAGGTGTAGAAAGGGATTGGTACCATTAAAATAGTGAACTCCAAGGAAGTTCCACCTATTGGAGTAGCACGGGGAGTGGAATTACAGCTTGGAGACTGGAAAGGCAAAGAGACCATTGAGGTAATACCCCTCGACGACTATGAGTTTGTGATTGGGTTAGATTTCCTTGTTCGAATTAACACCCTCTTTGTGCCTTTTGTCGATTGTGTTTGCATCTTAGATGCATGATGCCAATGCCTAGTGCCATTGAGGAGAGGGGCTGGAGTTGGGTCACGGGTGGTGTTAGCCATCCAATTTGCCAAGGCGGTAAGCAAACAAGAAGACACCTTCTTGGCAGCCCTGAAATATGATGAGCCAAAGGAGAAGGGGATCGAGTCACCCTTGGAGGTGCTAAAGGTGCTGAAGACCTTTAGTGATGTGATGCTTGCAAAGCTACCTAGCAAGCTACCACCTAAGAGGGAGGTGGACCATAAGATCGAGCTGGTGTCCGAGGCCAAGCCACCAGCCAAAGCCCCTTACCGAATGTCTCCACCAGAGTTGGAAAAGTTGAGGAAGCAGCTCAAAGAGTTAGTTGATGCTGGCTTTATCAGGCCATCGAAAGCACCTTATGGTGCACCGGTTCTATTCCAGCGCAAGCATGATGGGTCGTTGTGGCTGTGCATAGACTACCGAGCTTTGAACAAACTAACCATCAAGAACAAGTACCCCATCCCACTCATTGCGGACTTGTTCGATCAACTTGGAGCGCAAGGTGGTTCACTAAGCTAGATTTGAGGTCAGGCTACTACCAAGTCAAGATCGTGGAGAGAGATGAGCCAAAGATAGCATGTGTCACTCGATATGGTTCGTATGAGTTCTTGGTGATGCCTTTCGAACTCATGAACGCCCCAACAACATTTTGCACCCTTATGAACAAGGTACTTTAGTCATTCTTTAATCGATTTGTTGTGGTTTATTTGGATGACATTGTGATTTATAGCCAGACTTTGAGAGAGCATGTAGACCACTTGAGACAGGTGTTCGAGGTGTTGCAGGCGCACAAGCTATTTGTCAAGAGGGAGAAGTGCTCATTCGCCCAACAGGAGATCCCGTTCCTTGGCCACATAGTGGGAGGTGGTAGGATACGCATGGATGAAGGCAAGATACACGCCATTCTGGAGTGGCAACCACCAGCCAAGGTCACTGAGTTGAGATCGTTCCTTGGGCTGTTTAACTACTATAGGCACTTCATCAAAGGTCACTCAGCAATAGCCATGCCATTGACTGACTTGCTCAAGAAAGGGAGAGCATGGGAGTGGAGTGCAGGGTGCCAGAAAGCCTTTGATAGGTTGAAGTGGGCTGTGACTGAGGAGCCAGTCTTGGCCATGCCAAACCATGCCAAGCCATATGAGGTGCCTATGGATGCATCAAACTGTGCCATAGGGGGCGTGTTGATGCAGGAGGGACGTCCAGTCACATTCAAGAGCAGGAAGTTGAACGAGACTGAGTGCAATTACACGGTCTAAGAGAAAGAGATGACTGCAGTGGTGCACTGCTTGCGCACTTAGCGCCATTACCTGTTGGGGTCAAGGTTCATGGTGAGGACAGACAATGTGGCGACCAGCTACTTCCAGACGCAGAAGAAGTTGTCCCCCAAGCAGGCGAGATGGTAAGATTTTCTTGCAGAATTTGATTTCCAGATGGAGTACAAGCCAGGACGGGCGAACCTAGTGGCAGACGCCTTGAGCAGAAAGGCTAACCTTGTTGCCATTAGCCAACCAGAGAGGTAACTGGTGCCGCACATCAAGGAGGGACTTGCGCATGATCCTATAGCCAAGGCTTTGATGGAGTACGCCCAGTAAGGTAAGACTAGGTGATTTTGGTTGCAGGATGGGTTGCTGTACACCAAGGGCAGTAGATTGTTTGTGCCGCAACATGGAAAGCTCTGCAAGGAAGTTTTGTAAGAATGCCATGATTTAAGGTGGGCTGGAGACCCCGGAGTGAGCCGTACCTTGGCGCTAATTGAGGACTGGTACTACTGGCTGCACATGAGGGATGATGTGGAGGCCTATGTGAAGACTTGTCTTGTGTGCCAACAGGACAAGGTGGAGCTCAAGAAACCAGGCGGTCTCTTGGAGCCATTGCCAGTGCCAGAGCGACCATGGGAGAGTGTTTCTCTAGACTTTTATAGTTGGTCTACCCAAAGTAGAAGGGTTTGGAAGCATCATGGTAACAGTGGACAGGTTTTCCAAGTATGGAATATTCATTCCAGTAACCAATGAGTGCCCAGCCGAGGAGGTAGCTCGATTGTTCTTGAAGAACATGGTTAAGTACTGGGAAGTGCAGAGGACCATTGTTAGTGATCAGGATGGGCATCTCACGAGCAAGTTCTGGACTAAGTTGTTCAAGCTATTGGGGTCAGACTTGAACTTTTCCACCAGCATGCATCCACAGACCGATGGGCAAATAGAACGAGTGAATGGACTATTGGAGGTCTACCTCAGGCACTATGTGAGTGCCACATAAAGGGATAGGCCAAAGCTGCTAGATATTGCACAGTTTTCCTACAACTTGTAAAGGAGCGAGGCAACGAACTAGAGCCCATTTGAGGTTGTGACAAGGCAACAACCACTAACACCCAGTTTGATTGCTGTAGGTTTTACGGGGCTGAATCTAGTAGCATACAAGTTTGCCAAGGCATGGCAGGAGCAAACTGACTTGGCCAGAGTTTGTGTACACAAGGTGGCCAAGAGGTCAAAGAAGTGGGCAGACCAGAATAGGCGGGACGTGCAGTCCAGGTTGGAGACTTGGTGTTGGTGAAGCTGCATCCCATTGTGTGACACATAGGGCTACACAAAGGCCTAGTTCAGAGGTATGAAGGACTTTTTCGAGTAGTCAAGAGGGTAGGCAAGGTTGCCTACAAGCTGGATATGCCACCCAAGCCAAGGGTATGCCCGGTGTTCCATGTGAGCATGCTCAAGCCATTCCATGAGGATGAGGGAGATCTAAGATGGGCAGAGTCAAAGCGTGCGCCATTAGGAGCAAGGGCCTCATATGAGAATGAGGTCCATAGCATCATAGCTGATCGAGAGGTGAGATGGAAGAACTATCAGCCAAGACAAGAGTACTTGGTGCACTGGAAGGGACTTCCAGATAGTGAGGCGAGCTGGGAACCAGCAGATGACTTGTGGCAGTTTGAAGACCAGATCAGGTAGTACCATGCAGAAGACACAACGAAGATGTTATGCAATCAAGTGGGGGAGAAATGGGGACATTTTTTTCAAACGGTCACAAAATCTTCTCCACTTTGAGTTTTTAGCTAAATTTGCTTATGCGAGCCAACAAAAATACAAGGATCACGTCTATCAAATTTGGAGCCAAAACTCCTTCTAAAAAACTTTTAAAAAATCTTGAACCGTAAAAAGTTTCGAAAATTGTGAAAAATAGAAAACGGGTCGTCTTGCCCCGAAACTTCACATGAAGGCTTAGGGGACCATTGTATGAATTTACAAGCCATAAAAATGGCATTGGCAAGGCAGAAATATGAAGATGTGCCTGAACCCACCTACCACTCGATCGATCCACATCTTGCGCATCCTGCCTCTCTGACCGACTAAGTGCCCGCACGCTCATTTCGTGGGTTGACTTAGGCATACGTAGTGTGCTCCCAGTCTAAGAACAGACCAAACTCAGGGTTGCGACAGTAGGACCTGTAGCGAGATCGGCAGCACGCGGAGGGGACCGGTTCGATACCTAGCTTGCACATCCTGCCTCTCTAGCCGTCTGAGTGCCCGCACGCTCGTTTCATGGGTTGACTTAGGCATATAGAGTTCATCCCTAGTCTAAGCATACGGAGTTCATTCCCAGTCTAAGATCGGATTGGACTGAGGGTTGCAACAGCAGAATCGACAGCACGCTAGGGGGGACCGAGCTGATCCCGGCTTGTGCATTCTGCCTTTTCAGTCGGCTGAGACTTCGCACGCTTATTTCGTGGGTTGGCTTAGGCATACGGAGTTCATTGCATGTCTAAGCCCCAACCGAACCGAGGGTTGTGGTGGCGGGACCCACAGCATGTAGAGGGGGACCGGTTCGATCCTCGGCTTACGCATTATGCCTCTCCGGCAGGCTTAGCGCCCGAACGCTCATTTCGTGGGTTAACTTAGGCAAACAGAGTTTATTCCGAGTCTAAGCATACGAAGTTCAATGCCAATCTAAGATCGGACCGGCAGCAGCATGCAGAGGGGGATCGAGCCGATCCTCGGCTTGTACATTCTGGCTTTCCGACCGGCTGAGCACCCGCAACTCGTTTCATGGGTTGACTTAGGCATACGTAGTGCATTCCCGATGTCGACCAACCAAGGGCCAGAGGCTATCGATGGTGTATGGGGCAACAACCGAGGGGGACCAACAGTGGGATCCTTGGTCGGCTCGCTCATCCCACCCCCAACGGTCGGTTCGGTGCCCGCACGCTCATTTCGAAGGTCGATCGGGGCTCAGAATGTGCCGATGGTGGTCGACGCAACCGCCCGTACCACGGCCCATCATGTGGCGATGGTGTTCGATGCAACCGCCTGCACTAGGGGCCATCTTGTGTCGATGGTGGTCGAGGCAACTGCCCGCACCAGGGCCCAGCTTGTGCCGATGGCGATCGAGGCAAGTTCCTGTACCAAAGGGCAGCTGTACCAATGATGGTCGATGCATGTGGCATCACCATGTGCCATCATGTGCCATTGATGGTCGAGGCCTTGGCCAAAGTTTGATTTTGAGCTACGATGCACATGCTGGGCTCGGGCATGTGCTGGTGCCACATTTTTTTTGCTCGGGGCACCATCACCGGAGCATCACCGGAGAACCTAACCGACGATATTAGGGGTTCCGACGATTGGGGGGGCCAGGGGGTGTGCGCACATGATGTACGATGGGTGCTGGTACTTGTCCCTTATATTGGCCTCCTATCCCTTATCAAACCTCGAGAACTCACACCCCCTTAAAGAGTATTTGAGATTTTATAGGTTTGCTCACAGTAGCCATTCAAGTTTTTAGCTGAATTTGTTTGTGCGCGCCAACAAAAATACAAGGATCACGTCTACCAAATTTGGGGCCAAAACTCCTTCTAAAAAAATTTTAAAAAATCTTGAATTACAAAAAGTTTTGAAAATCATGAAAAATAGAAAACGGGTCGTCTTGGCACGAACTTCACATGAAGGCTTAGGGGACCATTGTATGAATTTACAAGCCATAAAAATGGCATTGGCACAGCAGAAATATGAAGATGTGCCTGAACCCACCTACCACTCGATCGATCCACGGCTTGTGTATCCCGCCTCTCTGGCCGGCTAAGTGCCGGCACACTCGTTTCGTGGGTTGGCTTAGGCATACGGAGTTTATTCCATGTCTAAGCCCCAGTCTGACTGAGGGTTGTGGCAGTAGGACCTGCAGCACGCAGAGGGGACTGGGCTAATCCTCGACTTGCGTATTCTGCCTCTTCGATCGGCTGAGCCCCCGTACGCTCATTTCGTGGGTTGGCTTAGGCATATGGAGTTCATTCCATGTCTAAGCTCCAGCTAGACCGAGGGTTGTGGCAACCGAACTGACAGCATGCAAAAGGGGACTGGGTCGATCCCTGGCTTGCGCATTATGCCTCCCCGGTCGGGTCAGCACCCGCACGCTCGTTTTGTGGGTTGACTTAGGCATACGGAGTTCATTCCCAGTCTAAGCATACGAAGTTCATTCCCGGCTAAGATCGAACTAGTAGCAGCACGCAGAGGAGGATAGGTCGATCCTCGGCTTGCGTATCCTGCCTTTTCAATTGGCTGAGCGCCCGTACGCTCGTTTTGTGGGTTGACTTAGGCATACAGAGTTCATTCTTGGTCTAAGCCCCAATCGGACTGAGGGACCCGGTGCGGGATCGACAGCACATAGAGGGGGACCAGGCCGATCCTCGGCTTGCGCATTTTGGCTCTTCAGTCGGCTGAGTGCTCGCACACTCGTTTCATGGGTTGACTTAGGCATACATAGTGCATTCTCAATCTCGACCAACCAAGGGCCAGAGGCTATCGACCGTGTTTGGGGCAACAACCGAGGCAGACCAGCAGTGGGATCCTTGGTCCGATCACGCATCCCGCCCCCAACGGTTAGATCGATGCTCGCATGCTCGTTTCGGGGGTCGATCGAGGCTCGACATGTGCCGATGGTGGTCGAGGCTCGACATGTTCCGATGGTGGTCGAGGCTCGACATGTGCCGATGGTGGTCGAGGCAACCGCCCACACCATGGCCCAGCATGTGTCGATGGTGTCCGATGCAACCGCCCGCACTAGGGGCCATCTTATGCCGATGGTGGTTGAGGCAACCGCCCGCACCAGGGCCCAGCTTTTACCGATGGCGGTTGAGGCAAGTGCCCGTATTAAAAGGTAGCCTGTGTCGACGATGGTCGATGCATGTGCCATCACCATGCGCCATCATGTGCCATTGATGGTCGAGGCCTTGGCCAAAGTTTGATTTTGTGCCGCGGTGCACATGCTGGGCTCGGGTATTTGCTGGTGCCACATTTTTTTTGCCCGAGGCACCATCACCTGAGCATCGTCGAAGAACCTAACCGGCGATATTAGGGGTTCTGACGATTGGGGGGCTGAGGGATGTGCGCACATGATGTGTGATGGGTGCTGGTACTTGGCCCTTATATGGGCCCCCTATCCCTCATCAAACTTAAGAACTCACACCCCCTTAAAGAGCATTTGAGATTTTATAGGTTTGCTCCAGTAGCCATTAAAGTGTCTAAAATGGGGACATTTTTTTCAAACGGTCACAAAATCTTCTCCACTTCGAGTTTTTAGCTGAATGTTTTTGTACATGCCAAAAAAAATACAAGGATCATGTCTACCAAATTGGGGCCAAAACTCCTTCTAAAAAAATTTTAAAAAATCTCGAACCCCAAAAAGTTTCCAAAATCGTGAAAAATAGAAAACGGGTCGTCTTGCCACGAAACTTCACATGAAGCCTTAGGGGACCATTGTATGAATTTACAAGCCATAAAAATGGCATTGGCATGGCAAAAATATGAAGATGTGCCTGAACCCACCTACCACTCGATCGATCAACGGCTTACGCATCCCGCCTCTCTGGCCGACTAAGTGTCCGTACGCTCGTTTCGTGGGTTGACTTAGGCATACGTAGTGCACTCCCATTCTAGGATTAGACTAGACCGAGGGTTGTGGCAGTAGGACCCGTAACAGGATTGGTAGCACGTAGAGGGGATCGGGTCGATCCCCGGCTTGTGCATCCTACCTCTCTGGCCGGCTGAGTGCCCGCACGCTCGTTTCGTGGGTTGACTTAGGCATATAGAGTTCATCCCCAGTCTAAGCATACGGAGTTCATTCCTAGTCTAAGATCAGACCGGACCGAGGGTTGCGATAATAGGACCAGCAGCAGGATGGGCAGCACGCAGGAGGGGACCGGGCCGATCCCTGGCTTGCACGTTCTGCCTCTCCGATAGGCTGAGCACCCGCACGCTTGTTTCATGGGTTGGCTTAGGCATACGAAGTTCATTCCATGTCTAAGCCCCAACCAGATAGAGGGTTGTGGCAGCGGGACTGGCAGCATACAGAGAAGGATCGGTTCGATCCTCGGCTTACGCATTATGCCTCTCCGGTTGACTTAGCACCCGCACACTCGTTTCATGGGTTGACTTAGGCATATGAAGTTCATTCCCAGTCTAAGCATACGAAGTTCATTCCCAGTCTAAGATCGGACTGACAGCAGCACGCAGAGGGGAACCAGGTCGATCCTCGGCTTACGCATCTTACCCTCCGGTCGACTGAGAGCCCGTACACTCATTTCATGGGTTGACTTAGGCATATGGAGTGCATTTCCGGTCTAAGCCCTAACCAGATCGAGGGACCCGCAGCGGGATCGGTAGCACACAAGGGGGGATTAGGCTGATCCTTGGCTTGCGTATTCTGGCTCTCCTGTCGGCTGAGCACCCGCAAGCTCCTTTCATGGGTTGACTTAGGCATACGTAGTGCATTCCCGATCTCGACCAACCAAGGGCCAGAGGCTATCGATGGCATTTGGGGCAACAATCGAGGGGGACCAGCAGTGGGATCCTTGGTCGACTCATGCATCCCGCCCTCACCTACCACTCGATTGATCCACGGCTTGCGCATCCCGCCTCTCCGACCGGCTAAGTGCCCGCATGCTCGTTTCATGGGTTGACTTAGGCATACATAGTGCGCTTCCAGTCTAAGATCAGACCAGATCGAAGTTTGCGGTAGCAGGACCCATAATGGGATTGACAGCACGTAGAGGGGATCAGGTCGATCCCCAGCTTGCGCATCCTACCTCTCTGGTCGGTTGAGTGCCCATATGTTCGTTTCGTGGCTTGACTTAGGCATACGGAGTTCATCCCTAGTTTAAGCATACGAAGTTCATTCCCAGTCTAATATCAAATTGGATTGAGGGTTGCGGTAGTAGGACCAGCAGCAAGATCGGCAGCACGCAGGGGGGATCGAGCCAATCCCCGGCTTATGTATTCTGCCTCTCCGATCGGCTGAGCACCCACACGCTAACTTTGTGGGTTGGCTTAGGCATACGGAGTTCATTCCATGTCTAAGCCCTAGTCAGACCGAGGGTTGTGGTAACAGGACCGGTAGCACACAGGGGGGGACCGGGTCGATCCCTGGCTTGCGCATTATGCATCTCCGGTTGGCTTAGCGCCCACACACTCATTTCGTGGGTTGACTTAGGCATACGGAGTTCATTCCCAGTCTAAGCATGCAAAGTTCACTCCCAGTCTAAGATCAGACTGGCAGCAGCATGTAAAGGGGGATCGAGCTGATCCTCGGCTTACGCATCCTACCTCTTCAGTCGGTTGAGTGCCTATACGCTTGTTTTATGGGTTGACTTAGGCATACGAAGTTCATTCTCGGTCCTAGCCCTAACTGGACCAAGAGACCCGCAGTGGGATCGGTAGCACATAGAAGGGGATCGACCCGATCCTCAGCTTATGCATTCTAGCTCTCCAGTCACTTGAGCACCCGCATGCCCGACGCTCCATCGTCGGAGAACCTAACCGACGGCATTGGGGGTTTCGACGATTGGGGTGGCTGGGGGGTGTGCGCACATGATGTGTGATGGGTGCTAGTACTTGGCCCTTATATCGACCCCTTATCCCTTATCAAACCTCGAGAACTCACACCCCCTTAAAGAGCATTTGAGATTTTATAGGTTTGCTCTCAGTAGCCATTAAAGTGTCTGAAATGGGGACATTTTTTTCAAATAGTCTCAAAATCTTCTCCACTTCGAGTTTTTAGCTAAATTTTTTTGTGCATGCCAACAAAAATACAAGGATCACGTCTACCAAATTTGGGGCCAAAACTCCTAACAAAATTTTAAAAAATCCCAAACCGCAAAAAGTTTTAAAAATCATGAAAAATAGAAAATGGGTCGTCTTGCCACGAAACTTCACATGAAGGCTTAGGGGACCATTGTATGAATTTACAAGCCATAAAAATGGCATTGGCACGGCAGAAATATGAATATGTGCCTGAACCCACGTACCACTCGATCGATCCACGGCTTGTGCATCCCGCCTCTCCAGCTGGCTAAGTGCCCGCACGCTCGTTTCGTGGGTTGACTTAGGCATACATAGTGCGCTCCCAGTCTAAGATCAGACTGGATTGAGGGTTATGGTAGCAGGACTCGCAGCAGGATCTACAGCACACAGAGGGGACCGGGTCATCCCCGACATGCGCATCCTGCCTCTCTGGCCGGCTGAGTGCCCGCACGCTCATTTCATGGGTTGAATTAGCATATAGAGTTCATCCCTAGCCTAAGCATATGGAGTTCATTCCCAGTGTAAGATTGGACCGGACCGAGGGTTGTGGCAGCAGGACTAGCAGCAGGATCGACAGCACGCAAGGGGGACCGGGCCGATCCCTGACTTACGCATTCTACCTCCTCGACCGACTGAGCTCCCGCATGCTTGTTTCATGGGTTGGCTTAGGTATACGGAGTTCATTCCATGTCTAAGCTCCAGTCGAATTGAGGGTTGTGGTAGCAGGACCGACAGCAAGCATAGGGGGATCGGTTCAATCCCCGGCTTGTGCATTATGCCTATCCGGTTGGCTCAGTGCCCGCATATTTTTTTCATGGGTTGACTTAGGCATACGGAGTTCATTCCCAGTTTAAGCATACAGAGTTCATTCTTAGTCTAAGATCGGACCGACAGTGGGATCAGCAGCAGTACGTCGAGGGGGACCGGGTCGATCCTCGGCTTACGTATCCTGCGTCTTTGATCGGTTGAGTGCCCGCATGCTCGTTTCGTGGGTTGACTTAGGCATACGAAGTTCATTCTCGGTCTAAGCCCAAACCAAATCGAGAGACCCGCAACGAGATCGACAGCATACAAAAGGGGACTGGGCCGATCCTCGGCTTGCGCATTCTAGCTCTCCAACCGGTTGAGCGCCCGTACGCTCATTTTATTGGTTGACTTAGGCATACGTAGTGCATTCCCGGTCTCGACCAACCAAGGGCCAGAGGCTATCGATGGCGTTTGGGGTAACAACCGAGGGGGACTAGCAGTGGGATCCTTGGTCAGCTATCGCATCCTACCCCCAAAGATCAGTTTAGTGCTCGCACACTCATTTCGGGGGTCGACCGGGGCTTGACATGTGCTAATGGTGGTCGAGGCAACTGCCTGCACCACGGCCCAGCATGTGCCGATTGTGTTCGATGCAACCTCCCGTATCAGGGGCCATCTTGTGCCGATGGTGGTCGAGGCAACTGCCCACACTAGGGCCCAGCTTATGCCAATGGTGATCGAAGCAAGTGCTCGTACCAAAGGGTAGCCTGTGCCGATGATGGTCGATGCATGTGCCGTCACCATACGCCATCATGTGCCATTAATAGTCGAGGCCTTGGCAGAAGTTGGATTTTGAGCCACGGTGCACATGCTGGGCTCGAGCATGTGCTAGTGCCACATTTTTTTTGCCACGGGGCACCATCATCAGAGCATCGTCAGAGAACCTAACCGGCGGCATTGGGGTTCCGACGATTGGGGTGGTCGGGGGGTGTACGCACATGATGTGCGATGGGTGCTGGTACTTGGCCCTTATATTGGCACCCTATCCCTCGTGAAACCTTGAGAACTCACACCCCCTTAAAGAGCATTTGAGATTTTATAGGTTTACTCCCAGTAGCCATTAAAGTGTCTGAAATTGGGATATTTTTTCAAATGGTCACAAAATCTTCTCCACTTCATGTTTTTAGTTGAATTTGTTTTTGCATGCCAATAAAAATAGAAGGATCACATCTATCAAATTTGGGGCCAAAACTTCTTCTAAAAAAATTTTACAAAATCTCGAACTGTAAAAAGTTTCAAAAATTATGAAAAATAGAAAACAGGTTATCTTGCCATGAAACTTCACATGAAAGCTTAGGGGACCATTGTATGAATTTACAAGCCATAAAAATGGCATTGGCATGGTAGAAATATGAATATGTGCCTAAACCCACCAACCACTCGATCGATCCACGGCTTGCGCATCCCGCCTTTCCGGCTGGCTGAGTGCCCGTAAGCTCGTTTCGTGGCTTGACTTAGGCATACATAGCGTGCTCCCAGTCTAAGATCAGGGTGGACCGAGGGTTGCAGCAGGAGGACTCGCAGTGGGATCGATAGCACACAGAGGGGACCAGGTCCATCTCGGCTTACGCATCCTGCCTCTCTGGCCGGTTGAGTGCTCGCACTCTCGTTTCATGGGTTGACTTAGGCATACAGAGTTCATCCCTAGTCTAAGCATACAGAGTTCATTCCCAGTCTAAGATTGGATCGAACCGAAGGTTACGACAGCAGGACTAGCAGCAGGATCGACTGCATGTAGGAGGGACCAGGTCGATCCCCAGCTTGTGCATTCTGCCTTTTTTCGACCGACTGAGTGCCCGTACACTCGTTTCATGGGTTGGCTTAGGCATACGGAGTTCATTCCATGTCTAAGCCCCAGCCGGATCGAGGGTTGTGGTAGTGGGACTGACAGCACGTAGAGGGGGATCGGGCCAATCCTCGGCTTGCGCATTATGCCTCTCCGACCGGCTTAGCGCCCGCACGCTCATTTCGTGGGTTGACTTAGGCATACGAAGTTCATTCTCAGTCTAAGATCGGACTGACAGTAGCATGCAGAGGGGGGCCGGGCCGATCCTCGGCTTGCGCATCCTACCTCTTTGGCCGACTGAGCGTCCGTACGCTTGTTTCGTGGGTTGACTTTGGCATACGGAGTTCATTCCTGGTCTAAGCCCCAATCGAACGGAGGGACTGATAGCTGGATCGGTAGCACGTAGAGGGGGACCTGGCCGACCCTTGGCTTGCGCATTCTGGCTGAGCGCCAGTACGTTCATTTCATGGGTTGACTTAGGCATACGTAGTGCATTCTCGGTCTCGACCAACCAAGGGCCAGAGGCTATCGATGGCATTTGGGGCAATAACCGAGAGGGACCAGCAGTGGGATCCTTGGTAGGCTCATGCATCCTGACCACAGTGGTCGGTTCGATGCTCGCACGCTCGTTTCGGGGGCCAACCGGGGTTCGACATGTTTCGATGGTGGTCGAGGCAACTGCCCACACCATGGCCCAGCATGTGCCGATGGTGTTTGATGCAACCGCTCGCACCAAGGGCCATCTTGTACCGATGGTGGTCGAGGCAACCACCCGCACTAGGGCCCAGCTTATGCCGATAGCGGTCGAGGTAAGTGCCGTACCAAAGGGCAGCCTGTGCCGATGATGGTTGACGCATGTGCCATCACCATACGCCATCATGTGCCATTGATGGTTGAGGCCTTGGCCGAAGTTTGATTTTGAGCCATGATGCACATGCTGGGCTCAGGCATGTGCTGGTGCCACATTTTTTTCGCCTAGGGCACCATCGCCAAAGCATCACCGGAGAACCTACCCGACAGCATTGGGGGTTCTGGCAATTGGGGTGGCCGAGGGGTGTGCGCGCATGATGTTCAATGGATGCTGGTACTTGGCCCTTATATTGGCCCCCTATCCCTCATCAAACCTCAAGAACTCACACCCCCTTAAAGAGCATTTGAGATTTTATAGGTTTGCTCCCAGTAGCCATTAAAGTGTCTGAAATGGCGACATTTTTTTCAAACGGTCACAAAATCTTCTCCACTTCGAGTTTTAGCTGAATTTGTTTGTGCGTGCCAACAAAAGTACAAGGATCACGTCTACCAAATTTGGGGCCAAAACTCCTAAAAAAATTTTAAAAAATCTCGAACCGTAAAAAGTTTCAAAAATCATGAAAAATAGTAAACGGGTCATCTTGCCACGAAACTTCACATGAAGGCTTAGGGGACCATTGTATGAATTTACAAGCCATAAAAATGGCGTTGGCATGGAAGAAATATGAAGATGTGCCTGAACCCACCTACCACTTGATCGATCCATGGCTTGCGCATCCCGCCTCTCCGACCGGCTAAGTGCCTGCACGCTTGTTTCATGGGTTGACTTAGGCATACATAGTGCGCTCCCAATCTAAGATCAGATTGGACCAAGGGTTGTGGTAGCAAGACTCACAGCGGGATCGGCAGCACGTAGAAGGGATCAGGTCGATCCCCGGCTTGCGCATCCTACCTCTCTGGCTGGCTGAGCACTCGTACGCTTGTTTCATGGGTTAACTTAGGCATACAGAGTTCTTCCCTAGTCAAACATACGGAGTTCATTCCCAGTCTAAGATCAAACTAGACCGAGAGTTGCAACAGTTGGACCAGCAGTAGGTTCGACAGCATGCAGGGAGAATCGAGCCGATGCTCGGCTTACGCATTCTGCTTCTCCGACCGGCTGAGCACCTGTACGCTCGTTTCGTGGGTTGGCTTAGGCATACGGAGTTCATTCCATATCTAAGCCCCAGCCGATCAAGGGTTATGGTAGCAAGACTGGCAGCACATAAAGGAGGATCGGGCTGATCCCCGGTGTCATGAGTCAACCTTGTATAGGGCCATGATCGGGACTTAGGTTGCCATGAGCCACCCATGTATAGGGCCATGGCCGGGTAGATCTTTTGTGCTAGGAAAAGTGTCCCCATTTCAAAAATTGTAATGGTTACTGGTAGCATAGCTCTAAAATCTCTAAGGCTCTTTAGGGGTGGTGAGTCGGTAGTGTAGTGTTGGGCTATCTCACCGGTTGCTATGCGAGCCTAGGCCACCCACCATGGGCTGCCCCCTGGCCCTGGTGATGGTGGGAGGTCCCGATGTATGATTCCCAATTATAATAGAACTCATCCCGATTGAATGTCTCGATTGTTGCCTCGATGTGTTTTTCTTTTTCTCGATGTGAATATGCCTTCTTGTGTGTGTGCTTGAGATTGATCTCGATATATTATGTCTTATTGTGAATGCTTGGGACTAACCATGGCTTATGGTTATTTGTTCAGATATCGATCTATTGAAGGCTGACTTGGTTGGGAGTGCCCATTCAAGTGCCGCACGGTCTATTGCTTGTTGAGAGAAAGCTTAGTCCGTGACACGTGGTATCAGAGCACGGTTGAGAAATGCTAGAAAAATGGATGAAATGGCCACAAGTGGTGGACCCAATCATCAATAGAGAATTGAGGAACTTGAGGCCGCGGTGGCCGTAATGAAAACTCATATGGCGACCAAAGACCGAGTGAGGGAGATCGAGACAACCTAGCGAGAGTTGTCCAATACTCTTCACAACATGAGCAAAAAGGCTAGAGATGCCTTGAACATTCTCTAAAAGGAGTTTGAGGAGCTCAGAGCATAGGTGAGCATCCTACAAATGGCTGTGGCTAGATCGGGTTCGAGCTTGATGAAAAGGGGAAAAAAGCCCAAGGTGTCGGAGCCTCGATGCTATGAGGGGGCAAGGGATGCTAAGGAACTTGAAAATTTCTTGTTTGACATTGAGCAGTACTTTTGAGCTGTACACACGAATTCAGAGGAAGACAAGGTAGCAATGGCATCGATGTACCTCACAGGGGATGCCAAGCTATGGTGGCACTCCAAGTTTGTTGATAACGAGTGCCCAATTAAGACTTGGATGGATCTGAAGCGAGAATTGAAAAACCAATTTTTCCCTGAGAATGTGGAGTATATGGCTCGAAGGGGACTTCGAGAATTGGTGCAAATAGGAACGGTGCGAGAGTTTGTAAGGAGTTTTTCTACCCTAATGTTGGATATTCGGGACATGTCTGAAAAGGACAAGATGTTCTATTTTCTTAAGGGCCTCAAGCCTTGGGCTAGGACAGAACTACAAAGACAGAAAGTGCAAGACGTGGCCACGACCATGGCTGCAGCTGAACGTCTCCACGATTACAATGATGGCTCCTCAAAATGGAAAAATCTTCCATCAACTGGTAGTAGCTTCAACTTTGGGAGTGGGGGAAAGATGACTAGGTTGGATCGGCCCCTCAGTGGGGGATTAGACAGGAGGTCCTTTGGTCGAGATAGCACCTAACCCAAGACAAGCAACGCTGGGATTTTCAAGCCTAGGCAACCGCTAGCTTGCTTTCTTTGCAAGGGGCCACATCGGGTGGCTGAATGCCCGCACAGGGGAGCCCTTAAGGCCTTAAGGACCTCATTTCAAGAGTCCGCAAAAGCACCAGAAAGCGTTGAAGAAGTTGAAGAGGAGCCATCCAGGATGGGTTCAATAAGGTTCCTCAATGCCCTCCGTACCCAATTGAACACTATAAAGAAAGAGCAGAGTAGAGGCTTGATGTATGTGAACTTGACGATCAATGAGAAAGCCACCGAGGCCATGGTGGATACGGGTGCAACCGACACTTTCATCACACCAAAAGAAGTAAAAAGGTGTGGTCTTCGGATTAGTAAAGACTGTGGATGAATAAGGCGATCAATTCGCCAGCCTTTGCGATCAGTGGAAGCTTTAAGAGTGTGACAACCCGATTGGGGCCATGGGAAGGGAAGATAGACTTTACAGTCTCCTCCATGGATTCCTTTGATGTTGTTCTCAGATTGGACTTCATGATGTTGGCTCAGGTCATCCCTATCCCCGCCGCTAGCTACTTGTTGTTCTTAGGGGAACACCCATGTGTGGTGCCAGCCAACATCTTACCAAAGAGTGGGAAGAAAATGATTTCAGCTTTGCAGTTCAAGAAAGGGGTAAAGAGAGGGGAACCATCCTTTGTGGCTGTGCCAATCTACAAAGAAGGGTCGAAAGTAGAACCAATACCTGATGGTGTGGAAAAAGTGTTGGAAGAATTCAAAGAGGTGATGCCAGAGATGTTGCCTATGGTTCTACCCCCTCGACGAGCAGTAGACCATGAAATTGAGCTCCTCTCAAGAGTGAAACCCCCTACTAGAACTCCTTATAGCATGGCACCACCAAAGTTGGTCGAACTAAAAAAACAGTTAGATGAGCTACTACAAGCCGGGTTCATCAGACCATCAAAGGCTCCTTTCGAAGTGCCAGTGCTATTTTAGAAGAAGCATGATGGAAGTTTGCGATTATGTGTTGACTACAAGGCCCTGAACAAAGTCACCATAAGAAACAAATATCCCATCCCCCTTATAGCAGACTTGTTTGATCAACTGAGTCAGGCCAAGTACTTTTCCAAATTGGACCTGAGATCTGGCTACCATCAAGTCAGAATCGTTGAGGGAGATGAGCCAAAGACCACTTGTGTGACATGGTATGGTGCATTTGAATTTCTTGTTATGCCCTTTGGACTGACCAATGCTCCTGCCACATTTTGTACATTGATGAATTAGGTGTTCCATGACTACCTAGACAAATTTATAGTCATCTATTTAGACGATATAGTGGTATATAGCTCCATCTTGGAGGAACATTAAGAACACCTGCACTGAGTACTTCAAAGATTACAGGACCACCAGTTATACGTAAAAAAGGAGAAGTTATGTATTTGCTCGGACCCAAATCCATTTTCTTGATCACATTGTCGAACATGGCCACATTCGAATGGACATGAAAAAGGTTAGGGCCATCAAGGAGTGGACAACACCAAAAACGTTAGTGAGCTCCGCTCATTTTTGGGACTAGCCAACTATTATAGAAGGTTTGTGGAAGGGTACTCTCGCAAGACCACGGCCCTCACGGAGCTATTGAAGAAGGAGCATAAATGGTGTTGGATGAGTGAGTGCCAAGAGGCCTTCGAGAGATTAAAGGATGCTATAATGAAGGATCCCATCTTAGCTCTCCCTGATATTGAAAAGCCTTTCGAAGTCCAGACGAATACATCTAATTTTGCTATTAAAAGAGTGCTTTTGCAACAACATCACCCGGTAGCATTTGAAAGTAGGAAGCTAAGTGAAGCTGAAAGGAAATATATGGCCCAGGAAAAAGAACTCCTGGCAGTGGTTCACTGCTTGAGGGCTTGGCGACATTACTTGTTGTGTTCACACTTTGTCGTAAAGACAGACAATGTGACCGTTAGCCATTTTTTCACCCAACCAAGGCTTACGATAAAACAAGCTAGGTGGCAGGAATTTTTAGTAGAGTTTGACTTGTGTTTTGAGCACACCACTGGAAAGACCAATCAAGTGGCCGATGCATTGAGCAGGCGAGCAAATTTAGTGGCCCTTAGAAGAATTGCCCCAATGGCAGCTAGCAAAGCCACTACAGACATTCACAAGTTGATTAGAGATCACTTAAGGAAAGACCCGTAAGCTTGTGCCATCCTGAAGCTAAAAGAAGAAGGGAAGTTCAAGTACTTCTGGCAAGAGAATGGGGTCTTATGGACCAAGGGGCCTCAAGTGTTTGTGCCAAGAGCAGAAAGTCTGAGACAAATGCTGATGAAGGAATGTCATGACACACTATGGGTGAGACACCCGGGCTGGCAAAGTACTTTGGCGTTATTAAAACAGGGATACTATTGGCCTCACATGCGACAAGATGTGATGGACTACACGAAGACTTGCCTCATTTGCCAACAAAACAAGGTTGAAAGGAGAAAACCTACAGGCATGCTTAAACCACTACCAGTACCCACCAAACCATGGGAAAGCATCTCCCTCGATTTCATTTCAGGCCTACCCAAGGTTGGTGACCTTGAGCTATTTTGGTAGTGATTGACCGGTTCTCTAAGTACGCCACATTCATTCCCTCTCACAAGTATTGCGTAGCAGAAGACACAGCTCGACTATTATTCAAACATGTGGTCAAATACTGGGGCCTCCCTCAAAATATTGTCAGCGATCGAGATCTGAGATTCATGGGGTCTTTCTAGAGAGAACTTTTCAAGATATTGGGGTCCCAACTCAACATCTCCTCAAGCTATCACCCTCAAACTAATGGTTAAACGAAACAGTTCAATGGGTTATTAGAGGAATACTTGAGGCACTTTGTTCAAGCCAATCAGAAAGACTGGCCTTCATTATTGGACATGGCTCAACTCTTCTTTAATTCCAACAAAAGCTTTTCCACCAATAAGAGCCCATTTGAGGTGGTCACTAGATAATTACCAAGGCTACCCTACACTTCCTTGCAACAATATGGAGGAAAAAATCAGAGAGCCTTCAATCTCAACAAGGAGTGGAAACAAAACACAGAGATTGCACAAGCCTACCTTGAGAAAGCATTAAAGCGGATGAAGAAATGGGCAGACAAGAGTCGTAGGGCTCAACAATTTCAAGTTGGTGATTTGGTTCTTGTTCGACTAGTTCTTAAACAAACCAGGTTCTTAAGAAAGAGAGATCATAGACTGGTGCGCAAATATGAAGGTCCAGTAAGGGTCTTTTTCAAGGTGGGGAATGCTTCTTACAAAATTGACCCACCAAAGTGGATGAAGGTGCACCCAGTATTTCATGTGAGCAACCTAAAACCCTTCCATGTAGATTCTACAGATGCTAGCCGAAGGGAGCCAACAAGAGTCGCCATCACCATGAAGCCACCCTCAGAGCATCGAGTCGAAGAGATCTTAGCTAACAGGGAAACCAAGATATCTCGAAGACTAGTTCGAGAGTATTTAGTGAAGTGGGAGGGATTAGGACTAGAAAAAACCAGCTGGGAGAGAAAACACGACCTCCAGAGATTTCAAAGAAAGATAAAAGAATTTCAAGCCAGCAAGTCGATTAGGACGTCGATAGAATAGGCGGGGGAGGATGTCATGAGCCAACCTTGTATAGGGCCATTATCGAGACATAGGTTGCCATGAGCCACCCATGTATAGGGCCATGGCTGGGTAGATCCTTTATGCTAGGAAAAGTGTCCCCATTTCAAACATTGTAATGGTTACTGTAGCATAGCTCTAAAATCTCTAAGGCTCTTTAGGGGGTGAGCCAGCAGCGTAGTGTCGGGCTGTCTCACCGGTTGCTATACGAGCCTAGGCCACCTACCATGGGCTGCCCCCTAGCCCTGGTGATGGTGGGAGGTCCTGATGTATGGTTCCCAATTATAATAAAACTCATCTCGATTGAATGTCCCGATTGTTGCCTCGATGTGTTTTTCTTTTTCTCGATGCGAATATGCCTTCTTGTGTGTGTGCTTGAGATTGATCTCGATATATTGTGTCTTATTGTGAATGCTTGGGACTAACCATGGCTTATGGTTATTTGTTCAGATATCGATCTATTGAAGGCTGACTTGGTTAGGAGAGCCCATTCAAGTGTCACACGGTCTATTGCTTGTTGAGAGAAAGCTTAGTCCGTGACACCCGGCTTGCACATTATGCCTCTTCGGTCGGCTCAATGCCCGCACGCTCGTTTCGTGGGTTGACATAGGCATACGGAGTTCATTCCCAATCTAAGCATACAGAGTTCATTCCCAGTCTAAGATCAAACCGGCAGCGGGATCGGTAGCAGCACACAGAGGAGGATCGGGTCGATACCCGACTTACGCATCCTGCCTCTCTGGCCGGTTGAGCGCCCGCACGCTCATTTCGTGGGTTGACATAGGCATACAGAGTTCATCCCTAGTCTAAGCATACAAAGTTCATTCCCAGTCTAAGATCGAACTAGACCGAGGGTTGCGAGAGCAGGACCAGTAGCAGGATCAACAGCACATAGGGGGGATCGGGCCGATCTCCGGCTTGCGCATTCTGCCTCTTCAACCGACTGAGTGCCCGCATGCTCATTCGTGGGTTGGCTTAGGCATACGGAGTTCATTCCATGTCTAAGCCCCAGTCGGATCGAGGGTTGTGGCAGCGGGACCGACAGCACGCAGAGGGGGATCGGGTCTATCCCTGGCTTGCGCATTATGCCTCTTTGACTGGCTCAGTGCCCGTACGCTTATTTCATGGGTTGACTTAGGCATACGGAGTTCATTCCCAGTCTAAGATCGGACCGGCAGCGGGATGACAGCAGCACGCAGAGGGGACTGGGTCGATCCTTGACTTACGCATCCTGCCTCTCTGGTCGGCTGAGCGCCCACACGTTCGTTTCATCAGTTGACTTAGGCATACAGAGTTCATTCCCAGTCTAAGCCCCAACCAAACTGAGGGACCCACAGTGGGATCTACAGCATGCAGAGGGGGACTGGGCCGATCCTCAGCTTACGCATTCTGGCTTTCAAGCCGGTTGAGCGCCCGTACGCTCGTTTCATGGGTTGACATAGGCATACATAGTGCATTCCCGATCTTGACCAACCAAGGGCCAGAGGCTATCGATGATGTTTGGGGTAACAACCGAGGGGGACTAGTAGCAGGATCCTTGCTCGGCTTGTGCATCCCGCCCCGAGCGGTTGGTTCGGTGCTCGCACGCTCATTTCAGGGGTCGATCGGGGCTCGGCATGTGCCGATGGTTGTGGAGGCAACCGCCCACACCAGGGGCCATCTTGTGCCGATGGTGGTCAAGCCAACCACCCGCACCAGGGCCCAGCTTATGCCGATGGTGGTTGAGGCAAGTGCCCATACCAAAGGGCAGCTTGTGCCGATGGTGGTCAATGCATGTGCCATCACCATGCGTCATCATGTGCCATTGATGGTCAAGGCCTTGGTCGAGGTTTGATTTTGAGCCACGGTGGACTGCTGGGCTTTGGCATGTGCTGGTGCCACATATTTTTTTGCCCGAGCACCATCGTCGGAGCATCACCGGAGAACCTAACCGACGGCATTGGGGTTCCGGTGATTGGGGGGCCGGGGGGTGTGCGCACATGATGTGTGATGGGTGCTGGTACTTGGCCCTTATATTGGCCCCCTATCCCTCATCAAACCTCGAGAACTCACACCCCCTTAAAGAGCATTTGAGATTTTATAGGTTTGCTCCCAGTAGCCATTAAAGTGTCTGAAATGGGGACATTTTTTTCAAACGGTCACAAAATCATCTCCACATCGAGTTTTTAGCTGAATTTGTTTGTACGTGCCAACAAAAATACAAGGATCACGTCTACCAAATTTGAGGCCAAAACTCCTTCTAAAAAAATTTTAAAAAATCCCAGACGGTAAAAAGTTTCAAAAATCATGAAAAATAGAAAACGGGTCGTCTTGCCACGAACTTCACATGAAGGCTTAGGGGACCATTGTATGAATTTACAAGCCATAAAAATGGCATTGGCATGGCAGAAATATGAAGATGTGCCTAAACCCACCTACCACTCGATCGATCCATAGCTTGCGCATCCCGCCTCTCCGGCCGGCTAAGTGCCTGCACGCTCGTTTCATGGGTTGACTTAGGCATACGTAATGTGTCATGGGCTCCGACCTTAGACTCAGAATCCGTGTGACCTTAGGCTTGGAATCTCCTCCTTTATGCCTAAGTCAACCTGAAACACAAGCGTGCGGGCACTAGAACAATGGGAAGGGCTGATTACGCAAGTTAAAGAGAAACAGGATAACAAGACAGAATTCTGGAAATGCTCTTGTATTCACTGAAACAGAAGTGTTTGATGATGTACAAATGAGGGTGGAGCACCCTCTATTTATAGTTGAGGCTCCAGCTACAACTTAATGGTAATATCCCTAGAATAAAGGCTAAAATCATGGGATTACAATCAATCAGGATGCTAACTCCTGATTTTCAATGTCAACCAAATCTGCCAGGATGCTCCTGCTAATCCTGCCTACTTCTAAAAGCTTCCCTTACGTGTCCAGCACCTTGGGCCCTTCTAGATGTGGTGCGGACAGCTTGTATGCCAGGCCTTGGTCTCACAGGCTGGCCTGCAAGTTGGGCGGGCGTTCTGAACTTGTTTGCTAGGCTTTGCGCACAGATACCCGCCAGCACACCTGGTCTGCGGGCCTCAACCTCTGGCTCACCTGTTGGTCCGCCTGATGTGCCTGGCGTGCCCGCCCAGGGCATGACATTCTCCCTCACCTGATTATGCAATGCCCTCGTTGCATCTTCTACATGGTTTTACCTGATCTGGTCCCCGAACTACCATAAGTCCTCTGTTGGTTCCCAACTCACCTCACTGTCTGGAAGTCCCTTCCAGCACACCAAGTACTCATGTCTTGGTTGATAGTTCTTCCGTCTCACCTCCCGATCAGCTATGATGCTGTGGACCTCCTTCTTATATGAGGCCCTTGCTCCCAATGGTGCACGTTTTGACTCTGCCCGTCCTAGATCTTCCTCATCCTCATGGAACGGCTTGAGCATGCTCACATGGAACACCGAGTGTACCCTCAGCTTGGGTGGCATATCCAGCTTGTAGGCAACCTTGCCTACCCTCTTGACTACTTGGAAAGGTCCCTCATACCTCCGAACTAGGCCTTTGTGGAGCCCCCTATGGCGCACAATGGGATGTAGCTTCACCAACACCAAGTCTCCAACCTGGAACTGCACATCCCGCCTCTTTTGGTCTACCCACTTCTTCGACCTCTTGGCCGCCTTGTGTAGACAAACTCTGGCCAAGTCAGTTTGCTCCTGCCATGCCTTGGCAAACTTGTATGCTGTTGGATTCGGCCCTGTATAACCTGTAGCAATCAAACCGGGTGTTAGTGGTTGTTGCCCTGTCACAACCTCAAATGGGCTCTAGTTCGTTGCCTCGCTCCTTTGCAAGTTGTAAGAAAATTGTGCAATATCTAGTAGCTTTACCCAGTTCCTTTGTGTGGCAATCACATAGTGCCTGAGGTAGACCTCCAATAGTCCATTCACTCATTCTGTCTGCCCATCGGTCTGCGGATGCATGCTAGTGGAAAAGTTCAAGTTTGACCCCAATAGCTTGAACAACTCAGTCCAGAACCTACCCGTGAACCACCCATCTCGATCACTAACAATGGTGCTCAGCACTCCCCAGTACTTAACCATGTTCTTCAGAAACAATCGAGCTATCTCCTCGACTGGGCACTCCTTGGTTGCTAGAATGAAGATTCCATACTTGGAAAACCTATCCACCACTACCATGATGCTTCCAAACCCTTCTGCTTTGGGTAGACCGTCTATAAAGTCCAGAGAAACACTCTCCCATGGTCGTTTTGGCACTGGCAATGGCTCCAAGAGACCGTCTAGTTTCTTGAGCTCCACCTTGTCCTATTGGCACACAAGACAAATCTTCACATAGGCCTCCACATCATCCCTCATGTGCAGCCAGTAGTACCGATCCTCGATCTGCGCTAAGGTGCGGCTCACTTCGAGGTGTCCAACACACCTTGAATCATGGCATTCTTGCAAAACTTCCTTGCAGAGCTTCTCGTGCTGCGGCACAAACAGTATACTACCCCTGGTGTATGGTAAGCCATCCTACAACCAAAACCGCCTAGTCTTACCTTGCTGGGCATACTCCATCAAAGCCTTGGCTGTAGGATCATACGTAAGTCCCTCCTTGATGTATGGCACCAATGACCCCTCTGGTTGGCTAATGGTAGCAAGGTTAGCCTTCCTGCTCAGGGCGTCTGCCACTAGGTTCACCTGTCCTGGCTTGCACTCCATCTGGAAATCAAATTCTGCAGGAAAATTTTGCCATCTTGTCTGCTTGAGGGACAGCTTCTTCTGCGTTTAGAAGTAGCTGGTCGTCACATTATCCGTTCTCACCATGAACCTCGACCCCAACAGGTAATGGTGCCAAGTGCGCAAGTAGTGCACCACTGTAGTCATCCCTTCTCTTGGACCATGTACCTACGTTCAGTCTCATTCAGCTTTCTGCTCTCAAACGTAACTGGATGTCCCTCCTGCATCAACACACCCTCTATGGCAAAGTCTGATGCATTCGTATGCACCTCATATGGCTTGGCATGGTCTGGCAAGGCCAAGACTGGCTCCTCGATCACAGCCCACTTTAACCTGTCAAAGGCTTCCTGGCACCCTGCACTCCACTCCCATGCTCTCCCTTTCTTGAGCAAGTCAGTCAATGGCATGGCTATTGCTGAGTGGCCTTTGATGAAGCACCTATAGTAGCTAACCAACCCAAGGAACGATCTCATCTCAGTGACCTTGGCTGCCGGTTGCCATTCCAGGATGGCACGTATCTTGCCTTTATCTATGCGTATCCTGCCACCTCCCACTATGTGGCCAAGGAACGGGATCTCCTGCTGGGCGAATGAGCACTTCTCCCTCTTGACAAATAGCTTGTGCACCTGCAACACCTAAAACACCTGTCTCAAGTGGTATACATGCTCTCCCAAAGTCTGGTTGTAGATCACAATGTCATCCAAATAAACCACAACAAACCAATCAAGGAATGACTGAAGTACCTTGTTCATAAGGGTGCAGAATGTTGCTGGGGCATTCGTAAGTCCGAAAGGCATCATCAAGAACTCATATGAACCATACCAAGTGACACATGCTATCTTTGGCTCATCTCCCTTCGTGATCCTGACTTGATAGTAGCCCGACCTCAAATCCAACTTACTGAACCACTTTGCACTTCCAAGTTGATCGAACAAGAGCACAATGAGTGGGATGGGGTACTTGTTCTTGATGGTCAGCTTGTTCAAAGCCCGATAGTCTATGCACAGTCGCAATGACCCATCATGCTTGTGCTCGAATAGAACCGGTGCACCATAGGGTGCCTTTGATGGCCTGATGAAGCTAGCATCAACTAACTCTTTGAGCTGCTTCTTCAACTCCTCCAACTCCGGTGGAGACATTCGGTAAGGGGCTCTAGCTGGTGGCTTGGCCTTGGACACCAGCTTGATCTTGTGGTCCACCTCCCTCTTAGGTGGTAGCTTGCTAGGCAGTTTTGTGGGCATCACATCACTAAAATTCTTCAGCACCTTTAGCACCTTCAAGGGTGACTCGGTCTCCTTGTCCCTTGGCTCATCATATTTCAAGGCTGCCAAGAAGGTGTCTTCTTGTTTGCTTATCGCCTTGGCAAATTGGATGGCTGACACCACCCGTGACCCAACTCCAGACCCTCTCCTCAATGGTACTAGGCATTGGCATCGTGCATCCAAGATGCAAACACAATCGGTAAAAGGCACAAGGAGGGCGTTAATCCGAAAAAGGAAATCCAACCCAATCACAAACTCATAGTCGTCAAGGGGCATTACCTCTATGGTCTCCTTGCCTTTCCAGTCTCTAAGTTGCTACTCCACTCCCCGCGTTACTCCAATGGCTGAAACCTCCTTGGAGTTCACCGTTTTGATGGTACCAGTCCCTTACTGCACCTTTACTCCAAGCTTTCGGGCTCCATCACCTAAAATAAAAAGATGTGAGGCACCTGTGTCCACCAGTGCGCTCACCTTCTGACCCACAACCATCAGATCCGTAAACATCAAGCCTTTTGGCTTACGGCTCCCCTTACTCTGGACAGTATTGAGCACTAACGACCTAAGCTTTACTGTCCCTGACTCTGGCTCCTCGTCAGACTCCTTGTCTACAGCAGCCAGCTTGCCCTTCTACAGGCAATTACGCGCTATGTGGCTCCCTCCACATAGGTAACATGCTAGTGGCTCTCGGTCCCCTTTTGCTTTCCACTTGCCTTCTGATGGCTTCCTCTTACCATCCTTGGTTGAACGGTCTTGATCTCCATCCTTGGACTCCTGATCACGGTCTTTCCCCTTGGACTGCTTCTTTCGGTCCCTATCATCCCTGCCCTTACCCTTGGGCTTGGTAGACTCGAATTTATTCAGAGGCTTGAACTCTATCAAGGCCTCGATAGTAGTCATGGCTTTAGCCAAGTCATGAACACCCCTCCTTTGTACCTCATGCTTCACCCATGGCTTCAGCCCATCCATGAAAGCAAATAAGGCATCCTTTTCACCTAGATCCGAGATCTGTAGCATCAGTTCAGAGAATTTCTGGACATACTCCCTTATGTCCCCTTGCTGGCTCAGCCTGTACAACTTTGCCCTTGCCACATCATCGACATACTCCGAGTAAAATTGTTCTCTAAACTCCTTTTGGAACTCTGCCCAGGTTCTAATCTTGGTGCTCCCATGCCTGACATAATCACACATGTGCCTCCACCATAATAAGGCTATATCAGTGAGATACATAGCAGTGGTGCTTACCTTTATCACCTCGTCTTGCATGCCTATGGCCTGGAAGTGCTACTCCCTACCCCAAAGGTAGTTGTCTACTTCTTTGGCCACCCTAGTCCCCTGGAACTCCTTAGGCTTAGGGACCTCCAATCTAGATTTGGACACTCCAGCAAACATGCCATTCCCAATGGTAGTCTTACAAGCAATGAACTCACTGGTAAGCTTTTCCATCCGCTGGCGCATGGCCTCCATGCTATCGCACAAGGTTAGCACTTCAGCCTCTAAGGCCTTATTCTTCTGGGTGATCACGTCCATGCCTTTGTTGAGAGCAGCTTCCAGCTCACTTTGGATCTCCTCCCTCATGGAGTTTAGTGATGCAATGTGAGTCTCTACTTCCTCAAGCTTCTCTCTCATGTCGCCCATGGTCACCTCTACCTTGGCTAGCCTACCATCCATGGTGGACCAGATATCTCTAGAACTGGCTTTCTTACCTCTTTCATGCCCATGCTCCTAGGCCTCTAGTTGTTGGCTAGCAACATGGCTTTGGGATGCCATCTCCTTAATCATGATCTAACCTACACAACACAAACATGCAGAATCGAACTGGCTCTGATACCAACTATCACGGGCTCCGACCTTAGACTCAGAATCCGTGAGGCCTTAGGCTTGGAATCTCCTCCTTTATGCCTAAGTCAGCCTAAAACACAAGCGTGCGGGCACTAGAACAATGGGAAGGGCTGATTATGCAAGTTAAAGAGAAATAGGATAACAAGACAAAATTTTGGAAATGCTCTTGTATTCACTGAAACAGAAGTGTTTGATGATGTACAAATGAGGGTGGAGCAACCCTCTATTTATAGTTGAGGCTCCAACTACAACTTAATGGAAATACCCTTAGAATAAAGGCTAAAATCATGGGATTACAATCAATCAGGATGCTAACTCCTGATTTTGAGGGTCAACCAAATCTGTCAGGATGCTCTTACTGATCCTGCCTACTTCCAGAAGCTTCCCTTGCGTGTCCAGCACCTTGGGCCCTTTTGGATATGGTGCGGGTAGCTTGTATGCCAAGCCTTGGTCTCACGGGCTAGCCTGCAAGTTGGGCGGGTGTTCTGAACTCGTTTGCTAGGCTTTGTGCATAGATACCCACCAGTACGCCTGGTCTACGGGCCTTAACCTCTAGCTTACCTGCTGGTTCGCCTGATGTGCCTGGCACGCCCGCCCAAGGCGTGACATAGTGCGCTCCCAGTCTAAGATCAGATCGGACCAAGGGTTGTGACAGTAGGACCCACAGCGGGATCGACAGCACGCAAAAGGGGACCGGGTCGATCCCAGCTTATGCATTATGCCTCTCCGGCCTGCTCAGCGCCCGCACGCTCATTTCGTGGGTTGACTTAGGCATACGGAGTTCATTCCCAGTCTAAGATCGGACCAACAGTAGCACGCAGAGGGGGACCGAGCTGATCTTCGGCTTGCGCATCCTACCTCTCCAATCGACTAAGCACCCGTACGGTTGTTTCAAGTGTTGACTTAGGCATATGGAGTTCATTCTTGGTCTAAGCCCCAATCAGATTGAGGGACCCGTAGCAGGATCGGTAGCATGTAGAGGGGGACAGGGCCGATCCTCGGCTTGCCCATTCTAGCTCTTCGGTAGGCTGAGCGCCCGCACGCTTGTTTCATGGGTTGACTTAGGCATACGTAGTGCATTCCTGGTCTCGACCAACCAAGGGCTAGAGGCTATCGACGGCGTTTGGGGCAACAACCGAGGGGGACCAGCAGCGGGATCCGTGGTCGGCTCATGCATCCTGCTCGCAGCAGTCGGTTCAGTGCCCACACGCTCGTTTCGAGGGCCGATCGGGGCTCAGTATGTGTCGATGGTGGTCGAGGCAATCACCCGCACCACGGCCCAGCAAATGCCGATGGTGTTCGATGCAACCACCAGTACCAGAGGCCATCTTGTGCCGATGGTGGTCGAGGCAATCGCCTGCACCAAGGGCCGGCACATGCCAATCGTGATCGAGGCAACCGCCCACACCAGGGCCCAGCTTGTGCCGATGGCGGTCGAGGCAAGTGCCCATACGAAAGGGTAGCCTGTGCCGATGATGGCCATTTCATGTGCCATCACCATGCACCATCATGTGCCATTGATGGTCGAGGCCTTGGTCGAAGTTTGATTTTGAGCCACAGTGCACATGCTGGGCTCGGGCATGTGCTGGTACCCCATTTTTCTCACCCAGGGCACCATCACCGGAGCATCATCGGAGAACCTAACCGACGACATTGATGGTTTTGACAATTGGAGGGCTGGCGGTGTGCGCACATGATGTGCGATGGGTGCTGGTACTTGGCCCTTATATTGGCCCTCTATCTCTCATCAAACCTCGAGAACTCACACCCCCTTCAAGAGCATTTGAGATTTTATAGGTTTGCTCCCAATAGCCATTAAAGTGTCTGAAATGGGGACATTTTTTTCAAACGGTCAGAAAATCTTCTCCACTTCGAGTTTTTAGCTGAATTTGTTTGTGCATGGAAAAAAAAATACAAGGATCACATCTACCAAATTTGGGGCCAAAACTCCTTTTAAAAAAATTTTAAAAAATCTCGAATAGCAAAAAGTTTCAAAAATCATGAAAAATAGAAAACGGGTTGTCTTGCCTTGAAACTTCACAAGAAGGCTTAGGGGACCATTGTCTGAATTTACAAGCCATAAAAATGGCACTGGCACAACAGAAATATAAAGATGTGCCTGAACCCACCTACCACTCGATCGATCCACGGCTTGCGCATCCCACCTCTCCGACCGGCTAAGTGCCCGCACGCTCGTTTCGTGGGTTTACTTAGGCATACGTAGTGCACTCCCAGTCTAAGATCGAACCAGACCAAGGGTTGCAATAGCAGGACCCACAACGGGACCGACAACATACAGAGGGGACCGGGTTGATCCCCGGCTTACGCATCCTACCTCTCTAGCTGATTGAGCGCTCGCATGCTCGTTTCATTGGTTGACTTAGGCATATGGAGTTTATCCCCAATCTAAGCATACGGAGTTCATTCCAAATCTAAGATCAGACTGGATCGAAGGTTGCGGTAGCAAGACCAGCAGCAGGATCGACAGCACGCAGGGATGGGACTGGGTTGATCCTTGGCTTTCGCATTCTGCCTCTCCGATCGGTTGAGCCCCCACATGCTCGTTTCGTGGGTTGGCTTAGGCATATGGAGTTTAGTCCATGTCTAAGCCCTAGCTGAACCGAGGGTTGTGGCAGCAGGACCGACAGCACGAAGAGGGGGACCAAGCAAATCCCCAGCTTGCGTATTATGCCTCTTCAGCCTGTTCAATGCCCGCACGCTTGTTTCGTGGGTCGACTTAGGAATACGGAGTTCATTCCCAGTAAAGAGCATTTGCGATTTTATAGGTTTGCTCCCAGTAGCCATTAAAGTGTCTGAAATGGGGATATTTTTTTCAAACGATCACAAAATCTTCTCCACTTCAAGTTTTTAGCTGAATTTGTTTGTGCATGCCAAAAAAAATACAAGGATCATGTCTACCAAATTTGGGGCCAAAACTCCTTCTAAAAAAATTTTAAAAAATCCTGAACCGTAAAAAGTTTCAAAAATCATGAAAAATAGAAAACGGGTCGTCTTGCCACAAAACTTCACATGAAGGCTTAGGGGACCATTGTATGAATTTACAAGCCAAAAAATTGCCATTGGCATGGCAGAAATATAAAGATGTGCCTGAACCCACCTACCACTTGATCGATCCATGGCTTGCGCATCCTGCCTGTCCGACCGGCTTAGTGCCCACACGCTCGTTTCGTGGGTTGACTTAGGCATACGTAGTGCGTTCCCAGTCTAAGATTAGACCGAATCGAGGGTTGTGGCAGCAGGACCTATAGCGGGATCGACAGCACGCAGAGGGGACCGGGTCGATCCCCAGCTTGTGCATCCTGCCTCTTTGGTCGGCTGAGCATCCGCACGCTCGTTTCATGGGTTGACTTAGGCATACGGAGTTCATCCCCTGTCTAAGCATACGGAGTTCATCCCTATCTAAGATCGGACCAGACCGAGGGTTGTGACAGCAGGACTAGCAGTAGGATCGGCAGCACGCGGGGGGGACCGGGTCGATCTCTAGCTTGCACATTTTGCCTTTCCGGCCGGTTGAGCACCCGCATGCTCATTTCATGGGTTGGCTTAGGCATACGAAGTTCATTCCATGTCTAAGCCCCGGCTGGACCGAGGGTTGTGGCAGCGGGAGCGGCCGCACACAGAGGGGGATCGGGTCGATCCCCGGCTTGCGCATTATGCCTCTCCGGTTGGCTTAGAACCCGCACGCTCATTTCTTGGGTTGACTTAGGCATACGGAGTTCATTCCTAGTCTGAGATTAGACCGACAGCAGCACGTAGAGAGGGATCGAGCTGATCCTGGACTTGCGCATCCTACCTCTCCAGCCGGCTGAACACCCGCACGCTCATTTCGTGGGTTGACTTAGGCATACGGAGTTCATTCCTGGTCTAAGCCCCAATCGAATCGAGCGACCCGTAGCAGGATCAATAGAACGTAGAGGGGGACCAGGTCGATCCTCGACTTGTGCATTCTGGCTCTCCGATCAGCTGAGCGCCCACACGCTCATTTCCTGGGTTGACTTAGGCATACGTAGTGCATTCCCGATCTCGACCAACCAAGGGCTAGAGGCTATTGACTGTTTTTGGGGCAACAACCAAGGGGGACCAGCAGCGGGATCCTTGGTCGACTCATGCATCCTGCCCTCAGTGGTCTGTTCGATGTTCGCACGCTCGTTTCGGGGACCGACCGGGGCTTGACATGTGCCAATGGTGGTCGAGGCAACCGCCCGTACCATGACCCAGCATGTGCCGATGGTGTTCGATGCAACTGCCCGCACCAGGGGCCATCTTGTGCCGATGGTGGTTGAGGCAACCGCCAGCACCAAGGCCCAGCTTGTGCCGATGGTGGTCGAGGCAAGTGCCCATACCAAAGGGCAGCCTGTGCCGATGATGGGCGATGCATGTGCCACCACCATGCATCATCATGTGCCATTGATTCTCGAGGCCTTGGCTGAAGTTTGATTTTGAGCCATGGTCCACATGCTGGGCTCGGGCATGTGCTGGTCCCACATTTTTTTCGCTCGGTGCACCATCGTTGGAGCATCCTTGAAGAACCTAACCGACGGCATTGGGGGTTCTAGCGATTGGGGGGGTCGGGGGTGTGCACACATGATGTGTGATGGGTGCTGGTACTTGGCCCTTATATTGGCCCCCTATCCCTCATCAAACCTCGATAACTCACACCCCCTTAAAGAGCATTTGAGATTTTATAGGTTTGCTCCCAGTAGCCATTAAAATGTCTGAAATGGGGACATTTTTTTCAAACGGTCACAAAATCTTCTCCACTTCGAGCTTTTAGCTGAATTTCATTGTGCGTACCAATAAAAATACAAGGATCACATCTACGAAATTTGGGGCCAAAACACCTTCGAAAAAAATTTTAAAAAATCCCGAACCATAAAATTTTTCAAAAATCGTGAAAAATAGAAAACGGGTCGTCTTGCCACGAAACTTCACATGAAGGCTTATGGGACCATTGTATGAATTTAGAAGCCATAAAAATGGCATTGACACGGTAGAAATATGAAGATGTGCTTGAACCCACCTACCACTTGATCGATCCATGGCTTACGCATCTCGCCTCTCCGATCGGCTTAGTGCCCGCATGCTCGTTTGATGGGTTGACTTAGGCATACATAGTGCGCACCCCGTCTAAGATCAGGTTGGATCGAGGGTTGTGGCAGCAGGACCTGCAGCGGGATCTATAACATGCAGAAGGGATCGGGTCGATCCCTGGCTTGCGCATCCTGCCTCTCTGGTCGGCTTAGCACCTGCACGCTCGTTTCATTGGTTGAGTTAGGCATATGGAGTTCATCCCCAGTCTAAGCATACAAAGTTCATTCCCAGTCTAAGATCAGATCGATCCAAGGGTTGTGGCAGCAGGACGAACAGCGAGATCGACAGCACGCAGGAAAGGACCGGGCCGATCCCTGGCTTGTGCAATCTGCCTCTTCGGCCAGTTGAGCCCCTGCACGTTCGTTTCGTGGGTTGGCTTAGGCATACAAAGTTCATTCCATGTCTAAGCCCTAGCCGAAGTGAGGGTTGTGGCAGCGGGACTGGCAGCACGCAGAGGGGGACCGAGTCGATTCTCGATTTACGCCTTATGCCTCTCCGACCTACTCAGTGCCCGCACGCTCATTTCGTGGGTTGACTTAGGCATACGGAGTTCATTCCTAGTCTAAGCATACGGAGTTCATTCCCAATCTAAGATCAGACTGGCAGTAGCATGCAGAGGGGGATAGGGTCGATCCTTGACTTCCACATCCTACCTCTCCGATCGGCTGAGTGCCCGCACGCTTGTTTCATGGGTTGACTTAGGCATATAGAGTTCATTCTTGGTCTAAGCCCCAACTGGATCGAGGGACCCGCAGTGGGATCGACAGCACGTAGAGGGGGATTGAGTTGATCCTCGACTTGTGCATCCTATCTCTCTGACCGATTGAGCACCCGCACGCTCGTTTCGTGGCTTGACTTAGGCATACGGAGTTCATTCTTGGTCTAAGCCCCAACCGGATCGAGGGACCTGCAGCGAGATCGACAGCACGCAGAGAGGGATCGGGCCGATCCTCAGCTTGTGCATTCTACTCTCTGATCGGCTGAGTACCCGCACGCTTGTTTCATGGGTTGACTTAGGCATACTTAGTGCATTCCCGATCTCGACCAACCAAGGGCCAAAGGCTATCGACGGCATTTGGGGCAACAACCGAGGGGGACCAGCAGCGGGATCCTTGGTCGGCTCATGCATCCCCCCCAGTGATCGGTTTGGTGCCCGCACACTCATTTTGAGGGCCGATCGAGGCTCAGAATGGGTTGATGATGGTCGAGGCAACCGCTCGCACCACGGCCCAACATGTGCCGATGGTGTTTGATGCAACCGCCTGCACCAAGGGCCATCTTGTACCGGTGGTGGTCGAGGCAATCGCCCGAACCAAGGGTCAGCAGGTGTCGATAGTGATCGAGGCATCCACCCACACCAGGGCCCAGCTTGTGCCGATAGCGGTCGAGGCAAGTGCCCGTACCAAAGGGTAGCCTGTGCCATCACCATGCACCATCATGTGCCATCACCATGCACCATCATGTGCCATTGATGGTCGAGGCCTTGGCCGAAGTTTGATTTTGAGCCACGGTGCACATGCTAGGCTCAGGCATGTGCTGGTGCCACATTTTTTTCGCCCGGGGCACCATCGTCGGAGCATCGTCGGAGAACCTAACCGACGGCATTGGGGGTTCCGACGATTGGGGGGCCGGGGGGGGGGCCGGGGGGTGTGCACACATGATGTGCGATGGCTGCTGGTACTTGGCCCTTATATTGGCCTTCTATCCCTCATCAAACCTTGAGAACTCACACCCCCTTAAAGAGCATTTGAGATTTTATAGGTTTGCTCCCAGTAGCCATTAAAGTGTCTGAAATGGGGACTTTTTTTCAAACGGTCACAAAATCATCTCCTCTTTGAATTTTTAGTTGAATGTTTTTTTTCGTGCCAACAAAAATACAAGGATCACACCTACCAATTTTAGGGCCAAAACTCCTCCTAAAAAAATTTTAAAAAATCCCGAACCACAGAAAGTTTCAAAAATCATGAAAAATAGAAAACGGGTCGTCTTGCCACGAAACTTCACAAGAAGGCTCAGGGGACCATTGTATGAATTTACAAGCCATAAAAATGGCATTGGCTTGGCAGAAATAGGAAGATGTGCCTGAACCCACCTACCACTCGATTGATCCACGGCTTGCGCATCCCGCCTCTCTGGCCAACTAAGTGCCCGTAAGCTCATTTCGTGGGTTGACTTAGGCATACGTAGTGTGCTCTCGGTCTAAGATCAGATCGGACCGAGGGTTACGATAACAGGACCCGTAGCGGGATCGACAGCAGGCAGAGGGAACCGGGTCGACCCCTGGCTTGTGCATCCCACCTCTCTGGCTGGCTGAGTGCCCGCATGCTGGTTTTATGGGTAGAGTTAGGCATATAGAGTTCATCCCTTGTCTAAGCATAAGGAGTTCATTCCCAGTCTAAGATCGGACCGGACCGAGGGTTGCGACAGTAGGACCAGCAGCAGGATCGATAGCATACAGGGGGGCCCCGGGCCGTTCCCTAGCTTGCACATTCTGCCTCTCTGCCTGGCTGAGCGTCCGCACGCTCATTTCGTGGGTTGGCTTAGGCATGTGGAGTTCATTCCAAGTCTAAGCCCCAGCCGAACCAAGGGTTGTTACAGTGGGACTGGCAGCACACAAAGGGGGACTGGGCCATCCCCGGCTTGTGCATTATGCCTTTCCGATTGGCTCAATGCCCACATGCTCAGATCGTGGGTTAACTTACGCATACGGAGTTCATTCCCAATCTAAGCATATGAAGTTCATTCTCAGTCTAAGATCGGACCGACAGTAGCACACAGAGGGGGACCGGGCCAATCCTCCACTTGCGCATCTTGCCTCTCTGGTCGGTTGAGCGCCCGCACGCTCGTTTCGTGGGTTGACTTAGGTATACGAAGTTCATTCCCGATCTAAGCCCCAATCGGACCGAGGGACCCATAGCGAGATTGACAGCACGCAAAGGGGGATCGGGCCATTCCCCGACTTGTTCATTCTGGCTCTCCGGTCGACATAGCGCCCGCACGCTCGTTTCATAGGTTGACTTAGGCATACGTAATGCATTCCTGGTCTCGACCAACCAAGGGCCAGAGGTTATCGATAGTGTTTGGGGCAACAATCGAGGGGGACCAACAGCGGGATCCTTGGTCAGCTTGCGCATCCCACCCCCAGTGGTCGGTTCGATGCCCACACGCTCGTTTCGGGGGTCGACCGGGGCTTAGCACGTGCCGATGGTGGTCAAGTAACCGCCCGCACCACGGCCCAGCATGTGCCGATGGTGTTCGATGCAACCACCCACACCAGGGCCATCTTGTGTCAATGGTGGTCGAGGCAACTGCCCGTACGAGGGCCCAGCTTGTGCCGATGGCGGTCGAGGCAACTACCCATACCAAAGGGCAGCATGTGCCGATGATGGTGATGCGTGTGCCAACACCATGCGCCATCATGTGCCATTGATGGTCAAGGCCTTGGCTGAATTCAATTTTGAGGCACGGTGCACATTCTTAGCTCGGGGATGTGCTGGTGCCACATTTTTTTCACCCGGGGCACCATCACCGGAGCATCGCTGGAGAACCTAACCGACGGCATTGGGGGTTCCGACGATTGGGGGGCCGGGGGGTGTACGCACATGATGTGCGATGGGTGCTGGTACTTGGCCCTTATATTGGTCCTCTATCCCTCATCAAACCTCGAGAACTCACACCCCCTTAAAGAGCATTTGAGATTTTATAGGTTTGCTCCCAATAGCCATTAAAATGTCTGAAATCGGGACATTTTTTTCAAACGGTCACAAAATCTTCTCCACTTGGAGTTTTTAGCTGAATTGTTTTGGCATGCCAAAAGAAATACAAGGATCACGTCTACCAAATTTGGGGCCAAAACTCCTTCTAAAAAAATTTTAAAAAATCTTGAACCATAAAAAATTTCAAAAATCATGAAAAATAAAAAATGGGTCATCTTGCCACGAAACTTCACATGAAGGCTTAGGGGACCATTATATGAATTTACAAGCCATAAAAATGGCATTGGCATGGCGAAAATATGAAGATGTGCCTGAACCCACCTACCACTCGATCGATTCATGGCTTGCGCATCCCGCCTCTCCGGCCAGCTAAGTGCCCGCACGCTCGTTTTGTGGGTTTACGTAGGCATACGTAGTACGCTCCCAATCTAAGATCAGACCAAATCGAGGGTTACGGTAGCAGGACCCGTAGCGAGATCGACAGCATGCAGAGAAGATCGGGTCGATCCACGGCTTGTGCATGCTGCCTCTCTGGCCGGCTAAGTGCCTGCATGCTCGTTTCATGGGTTGACTTAGGCATACAGAGTTCATTCCCAGGTTAAGCATACGGAGTTCATTCCCAGTCTAAGATCAGATCGGACCGAGGGTTGCGGTAGTAGGACCAGCAGCAGGATCGACAGCACATAGGTGGGGAATGGACCGATCCCCAGCTTGGGCATTCTGCCTCTCCGGTCGACTGAGTGCCCACACACTCGTTTCGTGGGTTGGCTTAGGCATACGGAGTTCATTCCATGTCTAAGCCCTAGTCGGACCGAGGGTTGTGGCAACGGGATCGACAGCACGCAGAGGGGGATCAGGCTGATCCCTGGCTTGCGCATTATGCCTCTCCGACCGGCTCAGTGCCCGCACATTCATTTCGTGTATTGACTTAGGCATACAGAGTTCATTCCCTATCTAAGCATACAGAGTTCATTCCCAGTCTAAGATCAGATCGGTAGCAGCATGCAGAGGGGGACCAGGCCGATCCCTGACTTCCGCATTCTGCCTCTCCACTGAGCTCCCGCATGCTCGTTTCGTGGGTTGGCTTAGGCATATGGAGTTTATTCCATTCCTAAGCCCTAGCCGGATCGAGGTTGTGGTAGCGAGATTGACAGCACGCAGAGAGGGATCGGGCCGATCCCCAGCTTGAGCATTATGCCTCTCTGGCCGGCTCAACGCCCGCACGCTCGTTTCATGGGTTAACTTAGGCATACGGAGTTCATTCCCAAACTAAGCATACGAAGTTCATTTCCAGTCTAAGAATGGATCGACAGTAGCACGCAGAAGGGGATCAGGCCGATCCTCGGCTTGCACGCCCTACCTCTTCGATCGGTTGAGCGCCCGCACGCTCGTTTCGTGGGTTGACTTAGGCATACGGAGTTCATTCCCGGTCTAATCCCCAACCGAACTGAGGGACCCGCAGTGGGATTGGTAGCATGTAGAAGGGGACCGGGCCGATCCTCAGCTTGCACATTCTAACTCTTCGGTCTGTTGAGAGCCCGCTTGCTCGTTTCATAGGTTGAGTTAGGCATACGTATTGCATTCCCGGTCTCTACCAACCAAGGGCCAGAGCCTATTGACGGCATTTAGGGCAACAACGGAAGGGGACCAGTAGCGGGATCCTTGGTCGGCTCGGGCATCCCACCCACAGTGGTTGGTTCAGTGCTCGCACGCTCATTTCGAGGGCTGACCGGGGCTTAAAATGCATCGATGATGGTCGAGGCAACCGCCCGCACCACAGCCCAACATGTGCCGATCGTGTTTGTTGCAATTGCCCGCACCAGGGGCCATCTTGTGCCGATGGTGGTCGAGGCAATCACTCGAATCAAGGGTCGGTAGGTGCCGATAGTGATCGAGGCATCCGCCGGTACCAAGGCCCAGCTTGTGCTGATGGCGATCGAGGCAAGTGCCCATACCAAAGGGCAGCCCATGTCGGTGATGGTCGATGCATGTGCCATTACCATGCACCATCATGTGCCATTGATGGTAGAGGCCTTGGCCGAAGTTTGATTTTGAGCCACGGTGCACATGCAGGGCTCGGGCATGTGCTGGTGCCACATTTTTTTCACCTGGGGCACCATCGTCGGAGAACCTAACCGATGACATTAGGGGTTCCGGTGATTGGGGGGGCCGGAGGGTGTGCACACATGATGTGCAATGGGTATTGGTACTTGGCCCTTATATTGGCCCCCTCTCCTTCATCAAACCTTGAGAAGTCACACCCCCTTAAAGAGCATTTGAGATTTTATAGGTTTGCTCCCATAGCCATTAAAGTGTCTGAATTGGGGACATTTTTTTCGAACGATCACAAAATCTTCTCCTTTTCCAATTTTTAGCTGAAGTTTTTTGTGCGTGCCAACAAAAATACAAGGATCATGTCTACCAAATTTGGGGCCAAAAATCCTCCAAAAAAATTTTTAAAAAATCCAAAACCACAGAAAGTTTGAAAAATCATGAAAAGTAGAAAATGGGTCGTCTTGCCACGAAACTTCATATGAAGGCTTGAGGGACCATTGTATGAATTTACAAGCCATAAAAATGGCATTGGCATGGCAGAAATATGAAGATGTGCCTAAACCCACCTACCACTCGATCGATCCATGGCTTGCACATCCCGTCTCTCTGGCTGGCTAAATGCTCGCATGCTAGTTTCATGGGTTTACTTAGGTATACGCAGTGTGCTCCCAGTCTAAGATTGGACTGGACCGAGGGTTGTGGTAGCAGGACCCGCAGCGGGATCGATAGCATGCAGAGGGGACTGGGTCGATCCACGGCTTGCGCATTTTTCCTTTCTGGTCGACTGAGTGCCCGCACGCTCGTTTCATGGGTTGACTTAGGCATACGGAGTTCATCCCCAGTCTAAGCATATGGAGTTCATTCCCAGTCTAAGATCGGATCAGACCGAAGGTTGCGGTAGCAGTACCAGCAGCAGGATCGACAGCACGCAGGGAGGACCGGGCCAATCCTCGGCTTGCGTATTCTACCTCTGCGGCCGGTTGAGTGCCCGCACGCTCGTTTCGTGGGTTGGCTTAGGCATACAGAGTTCATTCCATGTCTACGCCCCAACCGGACTGAGGGTTGTGGCAGCGGGATCGACAGCACGTAGAGGGGGACCGAGCTGGTCACCGACTAGCGCATTATGCCTCTCCGACCTGCTCAGCGCCCACACGCTCATTTTGTGGGTTGACTTAGGCATACGGAGTTCATTCCTAGTCTAAGCATACGAAATTCATTCCCAGCCGAAGATCAGATCGGCAGCAGCACGCAGAGAGGGATCGGGCCGATCTTCAGCTTGCGCATCTTGCCTCTCTGGCTGATTGAGCACCCGTACGCTCGTTTCGTGGGTTGACTTAAGCATAAGGAGTTCATTCCTGGTCTAAGCCCCAACCGGATCAAGGGACTCATAGTGGGATCGGTAGCACATAGAAGGGGATCGGGCCGATCCTTGTGTTGCACATTCTGGCTCTTCGACCGACTGAGCCCCCGCACGCTCGCTCCATGGGTTGACTTAGGCATACGTAGTGCATTCCCGATCTCGGCCAACCAAGGGCCAGAGGCTATCGACGGCGTTTAGGGCAACAACTGAGAGGGACCAGCAGTGGGATCCTTGGTCGGCTAGCGCATCTTGGCCAGAGCGATCAGTTTGGTGCCTGCACGCTCGTTTCGGGGGTCGATCGGGGCTCAACATGTACCTATGGTGGTCGAGGCAACCGCCCGTACCATGGCCCAGCATGTACTAATGGTGTTCAATGCAACTGCCCGCACCAGGGGCCATCTTGTGTCGATGGTGGTCGAGGCAATCGCCCGCACCAACGGCCGACATGTGTCGATGGTGATCGAGATAACCGCTTGCACCAGGGCCCAGCTTATGTCGATGGCGATCGAGGCAAGTGCCTATACCAAAGGGCAGCCCGTGCCGATGATGGTCGATGCATGTGCCTTCACCATGCACCATCATGTGCCATTGATGGTCGAGGCCTTGGCCGAAGTTCAATTTTGAGCCACGATGCACATGCTGAGCTCGGGCATGTGCTGGTGCCACATTTTTTTAGCCCAGGGCACCATCACTAGAGAATCAAACCGACGGCATTGGGGGTTCTGGGGATTGAGGGGGTCGGAGGCATTATAGGTTCGCTCCCAGTAACCATTAAAGTGTCTGAAATGGGGACATCTTTTTCAAACGGTCACAAAATCTTCTCCGCTTCGTGTTTTTAGCTGAATTTGTTTGTGCGTGCCAACAAAAATACAAGGATCACATCTACCAAATTTGGGGCCAAAACTCTTAAAAAAATTTTAAAAAATCCCGAACCGTAAAAAGTTTCAAAAATCGTGAAAAACAGAAAACGGGTCGTCTTGCCATGAAACTTCACACGAAGGCTTAGGGGACCATTGTATGAATTTACAAGCCATAAAAATGGTATTGGAATGGCAGAAATATGAAGATGTGCTTGAACCCACCTACCACTCGATCGATCCACGGCTTGCGCATCCCACCTTTCCGGCCAGCTAAGTGCCCGCACGTTCATTTCGTGGGTTGACTTCGGCATACGTAGTGCGCTCCCAGTCTAAGATCAGACTAGATCGAGGGTTGTGGTCACAGGACCCGCAGCGGGATCGACAGCATGTAGAGGGGATCGGGTCAATTCTCGGCTTGTGCATCCTGCCTTTCTGGCTGGCTGAGTGCCCGCACGCTCGTTTCGTGGGTTGACTTAGGCATACAGAGTTCTTCCCCAGTCTAAGCATACAAAGTTCATTCCCAGTCTAAGATCAGACCAGATCGAGGGTTGCAGCAGGGGGACTGGGCCGATTCCCGGCTTGCGTATTTTGCCTCTCCGATCGACTGAGCCCCTGCACGCTTGTTTCGTGGGATGGATTAGGCATACGAAGTTCATTCCAGGTCTAAGCCCCAGTCGGATCGAGGGTTATGGCAGCGAGACCGACAGCACACAGAGAGGGACCGAGTCGATCCCCAACTTGCACATTATGCCTCTCCGGCTTGTTCAGCACCCGCATGCTCGTTTCATGGGTTGACTTAGGCATACGGAGTTCATTTCTAGTCTAAGCATACGGAGTTCATTCTCAGTCTACGATCAGCTCGATAGCAGCACGCAGAGGGGACCAGGCCCATCCTCAGCTTGCGCATCCTGCGTCTCCGACCAACTGAGTGCCCCCATGCTCATTTCTTGGGTTGACTTAGGCATACGAAGTTTATTCCTAGTCTAAGCCCCAACAAGACTGAGGGATCCGTAGTTGGATCGATAGCACACAGAGAGGGACCAAGCCGATCCTCGACTTGCCCATTCTAGCTCTCTGACCGGTTGAGGGCCCGCATGCTTGTTTCATGGGTTGACTTAGGCATACGTAGTGCATTCTCGATCTCGACCAACCAAGGGCCAGAGGCTATCGACGACGTTTGGGGAAATAATTAAGGGGGACCAGTAGCGGGATCCTTGGTCGGCTCACGCATCCTAACCCCAACGGTCGGTTCAGTGCCGCACGCTCATTTCGGGGGTCGACCGGGGCTCGACCTGTGCTGATGGTGGTTGAGGCAACCACCTGCACCACGACCCAGCTTGTGCCAATGGTGTTCGATGCAACCGCCCGCATCAGGGGCCATCTTGTGTCGATGGTGGTCGAGGCAATCGCCCACACCAACGGCCGGCATGTGCCGATGATGATCGAGGCAATCGGTCACACCAAAGCCTAGCTTGTGCCGATGGCAGTCAAGGCAAGTGCACCTACCAAAGGGCAGCCTGTGTCGATGATGGTCGATGCATGTGCCATCACCATGCACCATCATGTGCCATTGTTGGTTGAGGCCTTGGCTGAAGTTCAATTTTGAGCCACGATGCACATGATGGGCTCGGGCATGTGCTGGTGCGACATTTTTTTTCACCCGGACACCATCGTCGGAGCATCATCGGAGAACCTAACCGATGGCATTGGGGGTTCCGTTGATTGGAGGGCCGAGGGGTTGTGCACATGATGTGTGATGGCTGCTGGTACTTGGCCCTTATATTGGCCCCCTATCCCTCATCAAATGTCAAGAACTCACACCTCCTTAAAGAGCATTTGAGATTTTATAGGTTTGCTCCCAGTAGTCATCAAAGTGTCTGAAATGGGGACATTTTTTTCAAACTGTCACAAAATCTTCTCCATTTCAAGTTTTTAGCTTAATGTTTTTGTGTGTGCCAACAAAAATACAAGGATATGTCTACCAAATTTGGGGCCAAAACTCCTTCTAAAAAAATTTTAAAAAATCTAGAACCGCAAAAAGTTTCAAAAATCGTGAAAAATAGAAAACGGGTCATCTTGCCACGAAACTTCACATGGAGGCTTAGGGGACCATTGTATGAATTTACAAGCCCTAAAAATGGAAATGTCATGGCAGAAATATGAAGATGTGCCTGAACCCACCTACCACTCAATCGATCCACAGCTTGCGCATCCCGCCTCTCCGGTCGGCTAAGTGCCCGCACGCTCATTTCGTGGGTTGACTTAGGCATACGTAGTGCGCTCCCAGTCTAAGATCAGACTAGACCGAGGGTTACGGCAGCAGGACCCACAGCGAGATCAGTAACATGTGGAAGGGATCGGGTCAATCCCCGACTTGTGCATCCTGCCTCTTTGGCCAACTGAGTGCCCGCACGCTCGTTTTGTGGGTTGACTTAGGCATACGGAGTTCATCCGTAGTCTAAGCATACAGATTCCATTCCCAGTCTAAGATGGGACCAGATCGAGGGTTGGGATAGTAGTACCGGTAGTAGGATCGACAGCACATAAGGGAGACCGGGTTGATCCTCGGCTTGCGCATCTTGCCTCTTCGACCGGTTGAGCACCTACATGCTCGTTTCGTGGGTTAACTTAGGCATACGTAGTTAATTCTTGGCCTAAGCCCCAATTGAACCGAAGGACCCACAGTGGGATCGATAGCACGAAGAGGGGGATCGGGCCGATCCTCGGCTTGCGCATTCTAGCTCTCTGGTGGACTGAGTGCCCGTATGCTCATTTCATGGGTTAACTTAGGCGGACGTAGTGCATTCCCGATCTCTACCAACCAAGGGCCAGAGGCTATCGACGGCATTTGGGGCAACAACCGAGGGGGATCAGCAGTGGGATCCTTGGTCGGCTCGTGCATCCCACCCCCAACGGCCTGTTCGACGCTCGCACGCTCATTTTTGGTGCAGACCGGGGTTAGCATGTGTCGATGGTGGTCGAGGCAACCGCCCGCATCACGACCCAACTTGTGCCGATGGTGTTCGATGTAACCGCATGCACCAGGGGCCATCTTGTGCCGATGGTGGTTGAGGCAACCCCTCGCACTAGGGCTCAGCTTGTGCTAATGGCGGTTGAGGCAAGTACCCGTACCAAAGGGCAGCCTGTGCCGATGATGGTCGATGCATGTGCCATCACCATATGCCATCATGTGCCATTGATGGTCGAGGCCTTGGCCAAAGTTTGATTTTGAGCCACGGTGCACATGCTAGGCTCGGGCATGTGCTGGTGCCACAATTTTTTTGCCCGGGGCACCATCACCGAAGAACCTAACCGACGGCATTGGGGGTTCCGGCGATTGGGGGGCCGGGGGGTGTGCACACATGATGTGCGATGGGTGCTGGTACTTGGCCCTTATATTGGCCCCCTATCCCTCATCAAACCTCGAGAATTCACACCCCCTTAAAGAGCATTTGAGATTTTATAGGTTTGCTCCCAGTAGCCATTAAAGTGTCTGAAATGGGGACATTTTTTTCAAACGATCACAAAATCTTCTCCACTTCGAGTTTTCAGCTGAATTTGTTTGTGCGTGCCAACAAAAATACAAGGATCATGTCTACCAAATTTGGGGCCAAAACTCCTGCTAAAAAAATTTTAAAAAATCCTAAACCGTAAAAAGTTTCAAAAATCATGAAAAAAAGAAAACGGGTCATCTTGCCACGAAACTTAACATGAAGGCTTAGGGGACCATTGTATGAATTTACAAGCCATAAAAATGGCATTGGCACGGTAGAAATATGAAGATGTGCCTGAACCTACCAACCACTCGATCGATCCACGGCTTGCATATCCCGTCTCTCCGGCTGGCTAAGTGCCTGCACGCTTGTTTCGTGGGTTGACTTAGGCATACGTAGTGCGCTCCGAGTCTAAGATCAGATCAAACTGAGGGTTGTGATAGCAGGACTAGTTGCGAGATTGACAGCACGCAGAGGGGACCGGGTCGATCCCTGGCTTACGTATCCTGCCTCTTTGGTCGGCTCATGCATCCCACCCCCAGAGGCTATCGACGGCGATTGGGGAAACCACCGAGGGGGACCAACAGCAGGATCCTTGGTCGGCTCATGCATCCCACCCCCAGTGGTTGTTTCGGTGCTCGCACGCTCGTTTTGGGGGCCGATCGGGGCTTGGCATGTGCTGATGGTGTTCGATGCAACTGCCCGCACCAGGGGTCATCTTGTGCCATTGGTGGTCGAGGCAACCGCCCACACCAGGGCCCAGCTTGTGCCGATGGTGGTTGAGGCAGGTGCTCGTACCAAAGGGCAGCCTGTGCCGATGATGGTCGATGCTTGTGCCATCACCATGCACCATCATGTGCCATTGATGGTTGAGGCCTTGGCCGAAGTTTGATTTTGAGCCACGGTGCACATGCTGGGCTCAGGCATGTGCTGGTACCACATTTTTTTCACCCGAGGCACCATCGCTGGAGCATCGTCGGAGAACTTAATCGGCGGTATTTGGGTTTCCGACGATTGGGCGGGGGGTGTGCACGTATGATGTACGATGGGTGCTGGTACTTAGCCCTTATATTCGCCCCCTATCCCTCATCAAACCTCGAGAACTCACACCCCCTTAAAGAGCATTTGAGATTTTATAGGTTTGCTCGGAGTAGCCATTAAAGTATCTGAAATGGGGACATTTTTTCCAAACGGTCACAAAATCTTCTCCACTTTGAGTTTTTAGCTAAATCTGTTTGTGCATGCCAACAAAAATACAAGGATCACGTCTACCAAATTTGGGTCCAAAACTCCTAAAAAAATTTAAAAAAATCTTAAACCGTAAAAAGTTTCAAAAATCATGAAAAGTAGAAAATGGGTCGTCTTGCCATGAAACTTAACACAAAGGCTTAGGGGACCATTGTATGAATTTACAAGCCATCAAATTGGCATTGGCATGGCAAAAATATAAAGATGTGCATGAACCCACCTACCACTCGATCGATCCACGGCTTGCACATCCCGTCTCTTTGGCCGACTAAGTGCTCGCATGCTCGTTTCATGGGTTGATTTAGGCATACGTAGTGCGCTCCCAATCTAAGATCGGACCGAATCAAAGGTTGTAGTAGCAGGACCCGCTGTGGGATAGACAGCACGCAGAGGGGACCCGGTCTATCCCTGGCTTGCGCATCCTACCTCTTTGGCCGGCTGAGCGCCATACGCTCGTTTCATGGGTTGACTTAGGCATACATAGTGCATTCCCGATCTTGACCAACCAAGGGCCAGAGGCTATCGACAGCGTTTAGGGCAACAATCGAGGGGGACCAGTAGCGGGATCCCTGGTCGACTCGTGCATCCCAACCCCAGCATGTGCCGATGGTGGTCGAGGGAACCGCCTACACCAAGGGTCATCTTGTGCCGATGGTGGTCGAGGCAACCGCCCGCACCAGGGCCCAGCTTGTGTCGATGGCAGTCAAGGCAAGTGCCCGTACCAAAAAGTAGCCTGTGCCAATAATGGTCGATGCATGTGCCATCACCATGCGCCATCATGTGCCATTGATGGTCGAGGTCTTGGTCAAAGTTTGATTTTGAGCCACGGTGCACATGCTAGGCTTGGGCATGTGCTGGTGCCACATTTTTTTTGCTCGGGGCACCATCGCCGGAGCATCGTTGGAGAACCTAACCGATGGCATTGGGAGTTCTAGCGATTGGGGGGGCAGGCCGGTATGCGCACATGATGTACGATGGGTGCTGGTGCTTGGCCCTTATATTGGCCCCCTATCCCTCATCAACCTCGAGAGCATTTGAGATTTTATAGGTTTGCTCCCAGTAGCCATTAAAGTGTCTGAAATGGGGACATTTTTTTCAAACGGTCACAACATCTTCTCCACCTCGAGTTTTTAGCTGAATTTTCTTGTGCATTACAAAAAAAATACAAGGATCACGTCTACCAAATTTGGCACCAAAACTCCTTCTAAAAATTTTTTGAAAAATCCCGAATCGTAAAAAGTTTTGAAAATCATGAAAAATAGAAAACGGGTCGTCTTGCAATGAAACTTCACATGAAGGCTTAAGGGACCATTGTATGAATTTACAAGCCATAAAAACAGCACTGGCATGGTAGAAATATGAAGATATGCCTAAACCCACCTACCACTCGATCGATCCATGGCTTGCGCATCCTACCTCTCCGGCCAACTAAGTGCCCGTACGCTCGTTTCGTGGGTTGACTTAGGCATATGTAGTGCGCTCCCAGCTAAGATTGAACCAGACTGAGGGTTGCGGCAGCAGGACCCATAACGGGATCAGTAGCAGGACCCGTAACAGGATCGGCAGCACGTAGAGGGGTCCAGGTCAATCCCCGGCTTACGCATCTTGCCTCTCTAGTTGACTGAGTGCCTGCACGCTCGTTTCATGGGTTGACTTAGGCATACGGAGTTCATCCCTACTCTAAGCATACAGAGTTCATTCCCAATCTAAGATTGGACCGGACCGAGGGTTACGACAGCAAGACCAGCAGTAGGATTGACAGTAAGCAGGGGGGACCGAGCTGATCCCTGACTTGCGCATTCTGCCTCTCTGGCCGGCTGAGCACCTGCACGTTCATTTCGTGGGTTGGCTTAGGCATACAGAGTTCATTCCATACCTAAGCCCCAGCCGGACTGAGGGTTGTGGCAGTGGGACCGACAGCACGCAGAGGGGGATTGGGCCGATCCCTAGCTTACGGATTGCACCTCTCCGACCAGTTCAGTGCTCGTACGCTTATTTCATGTGTTGACTTAGCCATACGGAGTTCATTCCCAGTCTAAGCATACAAAGTTCATTCCAGTCTAATATCGAACCAGCAACAGCATGTAGAGGGCAACCGGCCTGATCCTCAGCTTACGCATCCTGCCTCTCTGGTTGGTTGAGCACCGTACGCTCGTTTCGTGGGCTGACTTAGGCATATGGAGTTCATTCTCGGTCTAAGCCCTAATCGGACCGAGGGACCCACAGCGGGATCGATAGCACGCAGAAAGGGACAGGGCCTATCCTCGGCTTGTACATTCTGGCTCTTCGATCAGCTGACCACCCACATGCTCGTTTCATGGGTTGACTTAGGCATACGTTGTGCATTCTCGATCTTGACCAACCAATGGCAGAGGCTATCGATGGTATTTGGGGCAACAACCGAGGAGGACCAGCAGCGGGATCCTTGGTCGGCTCGTGCATCCCTCCCCCAGCAGTCGGTTCGGTGCCTGCAGGCTCATTTTGGGGGTAGAGCAAGGCTCAACATGTGTCGATGGTGGTCGAGGCAACCGCCCGCACCACAGTCCTGTATGTACCGATGGTGTTCGATGCAACCACCCCTACCAGGGGCCATCTTGTGCTGATGGTGGTCGAAGCAATCGCCCACACTAAGGGTCAGCATATGCCAATGGTGATCGAGGCAACCGCCCGCACTAGGGCCCAGCTTGTGCCGATGACGGTCGAGGCAGGTGCCTGTACGAAAAGGTAGCCTGTGCCGATGATGGTAGATGCATGTGCCATCACCATGCACCATCATGTGCCATTGATGGTTGAGGCTTTGGCCGAAGTTTGATTTTGAGCCACGGTGCACATGCTAGGCTTCGACCGGCTAAGTGCCTGCACGCTCGTTACAGGGGTTGACTTAGGCATACATAGTGCACTCCCAGTCTAAGATCAGACCGGACCGAGGGTTATGATAGCAGGACCCGTAGCGAGATCAACAGCACGCAGAGGGGATCGGGTCGATCCCCGATTTACGCATCCTGCCTCTATGGTCGGCTGGGCGTCCGTACACTCATTTTGTGGGTTAACTTAGGCATACAAAGTTCATCCCCAGTCTAAGCATACGAAGTTCATTCCCAGTCTATGATCAGACCAGACCGAAAGTTGCAGCAGCAGGATCGATGGCACGCAGGGGGGGACCGAGCTGATCCCCAGCTTGTGCATTCTGCCTCTCCAGTCGGCTGAGTGCCCGCCCGCTTGTTTCATGGGTTGGCTTAGGCATACAGAGTTCATTCCATGTCTAAGACCAAGCCAGACCAAGGGTTGTGGCAGTGGGATCGACAACACGCAGAGGAGGACCAGGCTGATCCCTGGCTTGTGCATTATGCCTCTCCAGCCGGCTCAGCACCCCCACGCTCGTTTCATGGGTTGACTTAGGCATACGGAGTTCATTCCTAGTCTAAGCATACGGAGTTCATTCCCAGTCTAAGATCAGACCAACAGCAGTATGCAGAGGGGGACCAGGTCGATCTTCGACTTACGCATCCTGCCTCTCCGGCTGGCTGGGCGTCCGCAGGCTCATTTCGTGGCTTGACTTAGGCATACGGAGTTCATTCTTGATCTAAGCCCCAACCGGATCGAGGGACCTGTAGCAGGATCGACAGCACGCAGAGAGGGATCAGGCCGATCCTCGACTTGAGCATTCTAGCTCTCCGATCGACTGAGCGCCCCCATGCTCATTTCATGGGTTGACTTAGGCATTCATAGTGCATTCCTAGTCTCGACCAACCAAGGGCTAGAGGCTATCGACGGCGTTTGGGACAACAACCGAGGGGGACCAGTAACGGGATCCTCGGTCGACTCATGCATGTCACCCCCAGCGGTTGGTTCGATGCTCGCACACTCGTTTCGAGGGCCGATTGGGGCTTGACATGTCCCGATGGTGGTCGAGGCAACCGCTCGCACCACGGCCCAGCATGTGTCAATTGTGTTCGATGCAATCGCCCGTACCATGGGCCATCTTGTGCCAATGTTGGTTGAGGCAATCGCTCGCACCAAGGGCCGACATGTGCCGATGGTGATCAAGGCAATTGCCCGCACCAGGGCCTAGCTTGTGCCGATGGCGGTTGAGGCAAGTGCCCGTACCAAAGGGCAACTTGTGCCGATAATGGTCGATGCATGTGCAATCACCATGCGCCATCATGTGCCATTGATGGTCGAGGCCTTGGCCGAAGTTCGATTTTGAGCCACGGTGCACATGCTGGGCTGGGGCATGTGCTGGTACCATATTTTTTTTGCTTGGGGCACCATCACCGGAGCATCGTCGGAGAACCTAACCGATGGCATTGGGGGTTCCAATGATTAAGGGGCCGGGGGGTGTGCGCACATGATGTGCGATGGGTGCTGGTACTTGGCCCTTATATTGTCCCCCTATCCGTCATCAAACCTCGAGAACTCACACCCCCTTAAAGAGCATTTCAGATTTTATAGGTTTGCTCCCAGTAGCCATTAAATTGCTGAAATGGGGACATTTTTTTCAAACGGTCACAAAATCTTCTCCACTTCGAGTTTTTAGCTGAATTTTTTTGTGCATGCCAAAAAAATACAAGGATCACGTCTACCAAATTTGGGGCCAAAACTCCTAAAAAAATTTTAAAAATTCCCAAATCGTAAAAAGTTTCCAAAATCGTGAAAAATAGAAAACAGGTCGTCTTGCCATGAAACTTCACATGAAGGCTTAGGGGACCATTGTATGAAATTACAAGCCATAAAATTGCATTGGCACGGTAGAAATATAAAGATGTGCCTGAGCCCACCTACCACTCGATCGATCCACGGCTTACACATCCTGCCTCTCTGGTTGGCTAAGTGCCCGCACGCTCGTTTCGTAGGCTGACTTAAGCATATGTAGTGCACTCCCAGTCTAAGATCGGACCAGTCCAAGGGTTACGGTAGCAGGACCCGCAGTAGGATTGACAGCATGTAGAGGGGAACGGGTCGATCTCCAGCTTACGCATCCTGCCTCTCTGGCCGGCTGAATGCCCACACGCTCGTTCCATAGGTTGACTTAGGCGTACAGAGTTCATCCCCAGTCTAAGCATACGGAGTTCATTCCCAGTCTAAGATCGGATCATATCGAAGGTTACGAGAGTAGGACCAGCAGCAAGATCGATAGCATGCAGGGGGACCAGGTCGATCCTCAGCTTGCGCATTCTGCCTCTCCGGTCAGTTGAGTGCCCGCACACTCAGTTCGTGGGTGGGCTTAGGCATACGGAGTTCATTACATGTTTAAGCCCCAGTTGGACCGAGGATTGTGGCAGCGGGACCAACAGCACCCAAAGGGGGATCGAGCCGATCCCCAGCTTGCACATTATGCCTCTCTAGCCAGCTCAGCGCCCGCACGCTCATTTCGTGGTTGACTTTGGCATACGGAGTTCATTCCCAGTCTAAGCATACGGAGTTCATTCCCAGTCTAAGATCGGACCGATAACGGGATCGGCAGCAGCACGCAGAGAGGGACCGAGTCGATCCTTGACTTACATATCTTGCCTCTCCGATCGACTGAACGCTTGTGTCACACCCTGGGCAGGCGTGCCTGGAACATCAGGCGCATCAACAGGCGAGCCAGAGGTTAAGGCCAGTAGACCAGGCGTGCTGGCGGGTATCTGTGCGCAAAGCCTAGCAAACGAGTTCAGAACGCCCGCCCAACTTGCAAGCCAGCCCGTGAGACCAAGGCCTAGCATACAAGCTGCGCGCACCACATCCAGAAGGGCCCAAGGTGTTGGACACGCAAGGGAAGCTTCTGGAAGCAGGCAGGATCAGTAGGAGCATCCTGGCAGATTTGGTTGACCCTGAAAATTAGGAGTTAGCATCCTGATTGATTGTAATTTGTATAATCCCCTGATTTTAGCCTTTATTCTAGGGATATTGCCATTAAGTGTAGCTGGAGCCTCAACTATAAATAGAGGGCTGCTCCACCCTCATTTGTACACCATCAAACACTTCTATTTCAGTGAATATAAGAGCATTTCCAGAATTCTGCCTTCTTATCCTGTTTCTCTTTAACTTGCGTAATCACCCCTTCCTATTGTTCTAGTGCCTGCACGCTTGTGTTTTAGGCTGACTTAGGCATAAAGAAGGAGATTCCAAACCTAAGGTCGCACGGTTTCTGAGTCTAAGGTAAGAGCCCGTGATAGTTGGTATCAGAGTAAGTTTGATTCTATGTGTTTGTGTTGTGCAGGTTAGATCATGATTGAGGAGATGGCATCCCAAAGCGACGTTGCTAGCCAACAACCAGAGGCCCAGGAACATGGGCATGGAAGAGGCAAGAAAGCCAGTTCTAGAGATATTTGGTCTGCCATGGACGGTAGGTTGGCCAAGGTGGAGGTGACCATGGGCGACATGGGGGAGAAGCTTGAAGAAGTAGAGACTCACATTGCATCGCTAGACTCCATGGGGAGGAGATCCAAAGTGAGCTAGAAGCTGCTCTCAACAAAGGCATGGACGTGATCACCCAGAAGAATAAGGCATTGGAGGCTGAAGTGCTGACCTTGCGCGATGGCATGGAGGCCATGCGCCAGTGGATGGAAGTGCTTACCAGTGAGTTCGTTGCTTGCAAGACTGCCATTGGGAATGGCATGTTTGCCGGAGTGTCCAAATCTAGATTGGAGGTCCCTAAGCCTAAGGAGTTCAAGGGGACTAGGGCAGCCAAGGAAGTAGACAACTACCTTTGGGGTATGGAGCAGTACTTCCAGGCCATGGGCATGCAAGATGAGGTGATAAAGGTAAGCACCGCTGCTATGTATCTCACTGATGTAGCCTTATTGTGGTGGTGGCACAGGTGTGATGATGTCAGGCATGGGAGCGCCAAGATTGGAACCTAGGCAGAGTTCCAAAAGGAGTTCAGAAAACAATTTTACCTAGAGTATGCTGATGATGAGGTGCGGGCAAAGTTATGTCAGCTTAGCAGCAAGGGGACATAAGGGAGTATGTCCAAAAATTCTCTGAACTAATGTTACAGATCTCGGATCTAGGTGAGAAGGATGCCTTATTTGCTTTCATGGATGGGCTGAAGCCGTGGGTGAAGCATGAGCTACAAAGGAGGGGAGTTCATGACTTGGCTAAAGCCATGACTACTATTGAGGCCTTGATAGAGTTCAAGCCTCTGAACAAGTTCGAGTTTTCCAAGCCCAAGGGTAAGGGCAGGGATGATAGGGATCGAAAGAAGTAGTCCAAAGGGAAAGACCATGACCGGGAGTCCAAGGATGGAGACCGAGACCGTTCAACCAAGGATGGCAAGAAAAAGCCACCAGTAGGCAAGTGGAAAGCAAAGGGGGACCGAGAGCCACTAGCATGCTACCTATGTGGAGGAAGCCACATAGTGCACAATTGCCCGCAGAAGGGCAAGCTGGCTGCTGTAGACAAGGAGTCTGACGAGGAGCTAGAGTTAGGGGCAGCAAAGCTTGGGTCGTTGGTGTTCAATGCTATCCAGAGTAAAGGGAGCCGCAAGCCAAAGGGCTTCATGTTTATGAATCTGATGGTTGCGGGTCAGAAGGTGAGCGCACTGGTGGACACAGGTGCCTCACATCTTTTTATTTTAGGTGATGGAGCCCGAAAGCTCAGACTAAAGGTGTAGAAAGGGACTGGTACCATTAAAATGGTGAACTTCAAGGAAATTCAAGCCATTAGAGTAGCACAGGGAGTGGAGTTGCAGCTTGGAGACTGGAAAGGCAAGGAGACCATTGAGGTAATACCCCTTGACGACAATGAGTTTATGATTGGGTTGGATTTTCTTGTTCAGATTAACGCCCTCCTTGTGCCTTTTACCGATTGTGTTTGCATCTTGGATGCACAGTGCCAATGCCTAGTGCCATTGAGGAGAGGGGCTAGAGTTGGGTCATAGGTGGTGTCAGCCATCCAATTTGCCAAGGCGATAAGCAGACAAGAAGACACCTTCTTGGCAGCCCTAAAATATGATGAGCCAAGGGAGAAGGAGACCGAGTCACCCTTAGAGGTGCTAAAGGTGCTGAAGACCTTTAGTGATGTGATGCTCGCGGAGCTGTCTAGCAAGCTACCACCTAAGAGGGAGGTGGACCACAAGATCGAGCTTGTGTCTGAGGCCAAGCCACCAGCCAGAGCCCCTTACCGAATGTCTCTACTAGAGTTGGAGAAGTTAAGGAAGCAGCTCAAAGAGTTAGTTGATGCTGGCTTCATCAGGCCATCGAAAGCACCCTATGGTGCACTGGTTCTATTCCAGCGCAAGCATGAGGGGTCGTTGTGGCTGTGCATAGACTACCAGGCTTTGAACAAGCTGACCATCAAGAACAAGTACCCTATCCCACTCATTGCGAACTTGTTCGATCAACTTGGGAGCACAAGGTGGTTCACCAAGCTGGATTTGAGGTCGGGCTACTACCAAGTCAGGATCGCAGAGGGAGATGAGCCAAAGATAGCATGTGTCACTCGATATGGTTCGTATGAGTTCTTGGTGATGCCTTTCAGACTCATGAATGCCCCAACAACATTCTACACCCTTATGAACAAAGTACTTCAGTCATTCGTTGATCGGTTTGTTGTGGTTTATTTGGATGACATTGTGATCTACTGCCAGACTTTGGGAGAGCATGTAGACCACTTGAGACAGGTGTTCGAGGTGTTGCGGGTGTACAAGCTATTTGTCAAGAGGGAGAATGCTCATTCGCCCAACAGGAGATCCCGTTCCTTGGCCACATAGTGGGAGGTGGTAGGATATGCATGGATGAAGGCAAGATACATGCCATCCTGGAGTGGCAACCACCAGCCAAGGTCACTGAGTTGAGATCATTCCTTGGGCTGGTTAACTACCACAAGCGCTTCATCAAAGGTCACTCAGCAATAGCCATGCCATTGACTGACTTGCTCAAGAAAGGGAGAGCATGGGAGTGGAGCGTAGGGTGCCAGGAAGCTTTTGACAGGTTGAAGTGGGCTATGACTGAGGAGCCAGTCTTGGCCTTGCTAGACCATGCCAAGCCGTATGAGGTGCATACGGATGCATCAAACTTTGCCATAGGGGGCGTGTTGATGCAGGAGGCATGTCTAGTCGCGTTTGAGAGCAAGAAGCTGAACGAGACTGAGCGTAAATACACGGTCCAAGAGAAGAAGATGATTGCAGTGGTGCACTACTTACTTACTTAGCGCCATTACCTGTTAGGGTCAAGGTTCATGGTGAGGACGGACAATATGGTGACCAGCTACTTCCAGACGTAGAAGAAGTTGTCCCCCAAGCAGGCAAGATGGTAAGATTTTCTTGTAGAATTTGATTTCCAGATGGAGTACAAGCCAAGATAGGCGAACCTAGTGGCAGACGCCCTGAGTAGAAAGGCTAACCTTGCTGCCATTAGCCAACCAGAGGGGTCACTAGTGGCGCGCATCAAGGAGGGACTTGTGCATGATCGTACAGCCAAGGCTTTGATGGAGTACACCCAGCAAGGTAAGACTAGGCGGTTTTGGTTGTAGGATGGGTTGCTGTACACCAAAGGTAGTAGACTATTTGTGGCACAGCACGGGAAGCTTCGCAAGGAAGTTTTACAAGAATGCCATGATTTAAGGTGGGCTGGACACCCCGGAGTGAGCCATACCTTGGCGCTGATCGAGGATCGGTACTACTGGCTCCACATAAGGGATGATGTGGAGGCCTATGTGAAGACTTGTCTTGTGTGCCAATAGGACAAGGTGGAGCTTAAGAAACTAGGCGATCTCTTGAAGCCATTGCCAGTGCCAGAACGACCATGGGAAAGTGTTTCTCTGGACTTTATAGTCAGTCTACCCAAAGCAGAAGGGTTTGGAAGCATCATGGTAGTGGTGGACAAGTTTTCAAAGTATGGAATCTTCATTCCAGCAACCAAGAAGTGCCCAACCGAGGAGGCAGCTCAATTGTTTCTGAAGAACATGGTTAAGTACTAAGGAGTGCCGAGGACCATTGTTAGTGATCAGGATGGGCATTTCACGGGCAGGTTCTGGACTGAGTTGTTCAAGCTGTTAGGGTTAGACTTGAACTTTTCCACCAGCATGCATCCACAGATCGATGGGCAGACAGAATGAGTGAATAGACTATTGGAGGTCTACCTCAGGCACTATGTGAGTGCCACACAAAGTGACTGGCCAAAGCTGCTAGATATTATGCAGTTTTCCTACAACTTGCAAAGGAGCGAGGCAACGAACCAGAGCCGATTTGAGGTTGTGACAGGGTAATAACCACTAACACTCGGTTCGATTGTTGCAGGTTATACAGGGTCGAATCCAGCAGCATACAAGTTTGCCAAGGCATGGCAGGAGCAAACTGACTTGGCTAGAGTTTTTCTACACAAGGCGGCCAAGTGGTCGAAGAAGTGGGCAGACTAGAATAGACGGGACGTGTAGTTCCAGGTTGGAGACTTGGTGTTGGTGAAGTTGCATCCCATTGTGCGCCACAGGGGGTTGCACAAAGTCCTAGTCCAGAGGTATGAGGGACCTTTTCGAGTAGTTAAGAGGGTTAGGCAAGGTTGCCTACAAGCTGGATATGCCACCCAAGTCGAGGGTACACCCAGTGTTCCATGTGAGCATGCTCAAGCCGTTCCATGAGGATGAGGGAGATCCAGGATGGGCAGAGTCAAAGCGTGCGCCATTGGGAGCAAGGGCCTCATATGAGAAAGAGGTCCACAGCATCATAGCTGATCAGGAGGTGAGACGAAAGAATTATCAGCCAAGACAAGAGTACTTGGTGCACTAGAAGGGACTTTCAGATAGTGAGGTGGGCTGGGAACCAGCAGATGACTTATGGCAGTTCAAGGACCAGATCAGGTAGTACCATACAGAAGATGCAATGAGGGCATTGTGCAATCAAGTGCAGGAGAATGTCATGCCCTGGGTGGGCACGCCGGCACATCAGGCACACCAGCAGGTGAGCTAGAGGTTGAGGCCCGTAGACCAGGCGTGCTGGCGGGTATCTGTGCGTAAAGCCTAGCAAACGAGTTCAGAATGCCCGCCCAACTTGTAGGCCAGCCTGTGAGACCAAGGCCTGGTATACAAGCTGCCCGCACCACATCCAGAAGGGCCCAAGGTGCTGGACACGCAAGGGAAGCTTCTGAAAGCAGAAAGGATCAACAGGAGCATCCTGGCAGATTTGGTTGACCCTGAAAATCAAGAGTTAGCATCCTGATTGATTGTAATCTGTATAATCCCTTGATTTTAGCCTTTATTCTGGGGATATTGCCATTAAGTGTAGCTGGAGCCTCAACTATAAATAGAGGGCTGTTCCACCCTCATTTGTACACCATCAAACACTTCTGTTTCAGAGAATACAAGAGCATTTCCAGAATTTTGCCTTCTTATCCTGTTTCTCTTTAACTTGCATAATCAACCCTTCCTATTGTTCTAGTGCCTGCACGCTTGTGTTTTAGGCTGACTTAGGCATAAAGGAGGAGATTCCAAGCCTAAGGCCACACGGTTTCTAAGTCTAAGGTCAGAGCCTGTGACACCTGCACGCTCGTTTCATGGGTTGACTTAGGCATACGAAGTTCATTCCCGATCTAAGATCCAATCGGACCGAGGGACCCACAGCGAGATCGGTAGGACGTAGAGGGGGACCAAGTCGATCCACAGCTTGCATATTCTGGCTCTCCAACCGGCTGAGCACCTGCACGCTCGTTTCATGGGTTGACTTAGGCATGCATAATGCATTCCCTGTCTCGACCAACCAAGGGCAAGAGACTATCGATGACGTTTGGGGCAACAACTGAGGGGGACCAACAGTGGGATCCTTGGTCGGCTTACGTATCACTCCCCCAATGGTTGGTTCGATGCTTGCACGCTCGTTTCGAGGGCCGATCGGGGCTCGACATGTGTCGATGGCGGTCGAGGCAACCGCTCGCACCACGGCCCAACATGCACCGATGGTGTTCGATGCAATCGCCTGCACCGAGGGTCATCTTGTACCAATGGTGGTCAAGGCAGCTACCTGCACCAAGGCCCAGCTTGTGTCGATGGCGGTCGAGGCAAGTGCCCATGCCAAAAGGCAGCCTGTGCCGATGATTGTCGATACATGTGCCATCGCCATGCACCATCATGTGCCATTGATGGTCGAGGCCTTGGCTGAAGTTTGATTTTGAGCCACAATGCACATGCTAGGCTCGAGCATGTGCTGGTGCCACATTTTTTTCACCCGGGGCACCATCGCTGGTGCATCGTCGGAGAACCTAACCGACGGCATTGGGAGTTCCGACGATTGGGGGGCCGGGGGTTGTGCGCACATGATGTGCTATGGGTGTTGGTACTTGGGCCTTATATTGGGCCCCTATCCCTAATCAAACCTCGAGAACTCACACCCCCTTAAAGAGCATTTGAGATTTTATAGGTTTGCTCCCAATAGCCATTAAAGTGTCTGAAATGGGGACATTTTTTTCAAACGGTCACAAAATCTTCTCCACTTCGAGTTTTTAGTTGAATTTGCTTGTGCATGCCAACAAAAATACAAGGATCACGTCTACCTAATTTGGGGCCAAAACTCTTAAAAAAATTTTAAAAAATCCCGAACCGTAAAAAGTTTTAAAAATCGTAAAAAATAGGAAAACGGGTCATCTTGCCATGAAACTTCAGATGAAGGCTTAGGGGAGCATTGTATGAATTTACAAGCCATAAAAATGGCATTGGCATGGCAAAAATATGAAGATGTGCCTAAACGCACCTACCACTCGATCGATCTTTGGTCGGCTCGTGCATCCAGCCTCTTCGGTCGGTTAAGTGCCCGCACGCTCATTTCGTGGGTTGACTTAGGCATATGTAGTGCGCACCCAGTCTAAGATCAGACCTGACCTAGGGTTGCAGCAGCAGGACCTGCAGTGGGATCAGCAACAAGCAGAGGGGACCGGGTCGATCCTCGGCTTGCGCATCCTGCCTCTCTAGCCAACTAAGCGCCCGCACGATCATTTCATGGGTTGACTTAGGCATACGGAGTTCATCCCCAGTATAAGCATACGAAGATCATTCCTAGTCTAAGATCAGACCAGACCGAGGGTTGCGACAGCAAGACCAGCAGTAGGATCGATAGCATGCAGGGGGAGACCGGGTCGATCCCCAGCTTGCGCATTTTGCCTCTCCGACCGGCTGAGCACTCGCACGCTCATTTCGTGGGTTGGCTTAGGCATACGGAGTTCATTCCATGTCTAAGCCCTAGCCGGACAGAGGGTTGTGGCAGCAGGACTGACAGCACGCAGAGGGGGATCTGGTCGATCCCTAGCTTGCGCATTATGCCTTTCTAGTCGGTGCAGCGCCTGCACGCTCATTTTGTGGGTTGACTTAGGCATACGGAGTTCATTCCTAGTTTAAGCATACGGAGTTCATTCCCTGTCTAAGATTGGACCGACAGTGGGATCGATAGTAGCACACAGAGGGGGATGGAACCGATCCTCGACTTACGTATCCTACCCCTTCGACCGGCTGAGCGCCCGTACTCTCGTTTCATGGGTTGACTTAGGCATACGTAGTTCATTCTCGGTCTAAGCCCTAACCGATCTCGCAGCGGGATCGGCAGCACGCAGAGGGGGATCGGGTCGATCCTCAGCTTGCACATTCTGGCTCTTCGACCGGCTGAACGCCCGCACGCTCATTTCATGGGTTGACTTAAGCATACGCAGTGCATTCCCGATCTCGATGAACCAAGGGCCAGAGGTTATCGATGGCGTTTGGGGTAACAAAAAGGGGGACCAGTAGCAGGATCCTTGGTTGGCTCGCGCATCCCACCACCAGCGATCGGTTCGATGCTCGCACGCTCGTTTTAGGGGCTGATCGAGGCTCAACATGTGCCGATGGTGGTCGAGGCAACCGTCCGCACCACGGCCCAACATGTGCCGATGGTGTTCGATACAATCGCCCGCACCAGGGGCCATCTTGTGTCGATGGTGGTCGAGGCAAGTGCCCGTACCAAAGGGCAGTCTGTGCCGATGATGGTCGATTCATGTGCCATCACCCTGCACCATCATGTGCCATTGATGGTCGAGGCCTTGGCTGAAGTTTAATTTTGAGCCATGGTGCACATGCTAGGGTCGGGCATGTGCTGGTGCCACATTTTTTTTGCCCGGGGCACCATCACCGAAGCATCGTTGGAGAACCTAACCGGCGGCATTGGGGGTTCCGACGATAGGGGGCCGGGGGGTGTACGCACATGATGTGCGATGGGTGCTGGTACTTGGCCCTTATATTGGCCCCCTATCCCTCATCAAACCTCGAGAACTCACACCCCCTTAAAAAGCATTTGAGATTTTATATGTTTGCTCCCAGTAGCCACTAAAGTGTTTGAAATACCGACATTTTTTTCAAACGGTCACAAAATCTTCTCCACTTCGAGTTTTTAGCTAAATTTGTTTGTGCGTGCCAACAAAAATACAAGGATCTCATATACCAAATTTAGGGTCAAAACTCCTTCTAAAAAAATTTTAAAAAATCCCTAACCGTAAAAACTTTCAAAAATCGTGAAAAATAGAAAACGGGTCGTCTTGCCACGAAACTTCACATGAAGGCTTAGGGGACCATTGAATGAATTTACAAGCCTTAAAAATCGCATTGGCATGGTAGAAATATGAAGATGTTCCTGAATCCACCTCCCACTCGATCGATCCACGGCTTGCGCATCTCGCCTCTTCGGTCGGCTAAGTGCCCGCACGCTTGTTTCGTGCGCTAACTTAGGCATATGTAGTGCGCTCCCAGTCTAAGGTCAGACCAGACCGAGGGTTGCAGTAGTAAGACTCGTAGCGGGATCGGCAGTATGCAGAGGGGATCGGGTCGATCCCCGGCTTGCGTATCCTGCCTCTTTGGCCGGTTGAGCGCCCGCACGCTCGTTTTGTAGGTTGACTTAGGGGTACGGAGTTCATCCCCAGTCTAAGCATACGGAGTTAATTCCCAGTCTATGATCTGACTGGACCAATGGTTGCCACAGTAGGACCAGTAGCAGGATCAGTAGCACGCAGGGGGGATCGGGCCGATTCTCAGCTTGCGCATTCTGCCTCTCAGGCCGGCTGAGCGCCTTCACGCTTGTTTCGTGGGTTGGCTTAGGCATATAGAGTTCATTCATGTCTATGCCCCAATCGGACCGAGGGTTATGGCAGCGAGATCGGCAACACATAGAGGGGGACTATGTCGATCCCCGACTTGCGCATTATGCCTCTCCAGCCGGCTCAGCGCCCGCACGCTCATTTTGTGGGTTGACTTAGGCATACGGAGTTCATTCCCAATCTAAGCATACGAAGTTCATTACCAGTCTAAGATCAGACCGAGAGCAGCATGCAGAGGGGGACCGAGCCGATCCTTGACTTATGCATCCTACCTCTCCGGGCGACTGAGTGCTTGCACGCTCATTTCATGGGTTGACTTAGGCATACGGAGTTCATTCCTGGTCTAAGCCCCAACCGGACTGAGGCACCCGCAGCAGGATAGGTAGCATGTAGAGGGGGATCGGGCCGATCCTTGACTTGCGCATTCTGGCTCTCCAGTCGGTTGAAGGCCCGCACGCTTGTTTCATGGGTTGACTTAAGCATATGTAGTGCTTTCCAGTCTCGACCAACCAAGGGCCAGAGGCTATCGACAGCGTTTGGGGTAACAACCGAGGGGGACCAGCAGCGGGATCCTTGGTCGGCTCATGCATCCCACCCCCAGCAGTCAGTTCGGTGCCCGCACACTAGTTTCGAGGGCCGACTGGGGCTCGGCATGTGTCGATGGTGGTCGAGACAACCGCCCATACCACAGCCCAGCATGTGTCGATGGTGTTTGATGCAACGGCTCGTACTAGGGGCCATCTTGTACCGATGGTGGTCGAGGCAATTGCCCACACCAAGGGCCGGCATGTGCCAATGGTGATAAAGGCAACCGCCTGCACCAAGGCCCAGCTTGTGCCAATGGCGATCGAGGCAAGTGCCTGTACCAAAGGGCAACTTGTGCCGCTGATGGTCGATGCATGTGCCATCACCATACGCCATCATGTGCCACTGATGGTCGAGGCCTTGGTCGGAGTTCAATTTTGAGCCACGGTGCACATGCTGGGCTTGAGCATGTGGTGGTGCCACATTGTTTTCACCCAGGGCACCATCGCTAGAGCATCATCGAAGTACCTAACCAATGGCATTGGGGGTTCCGACGATTGGGGGGGCCGGGGGTGTGTGCACATGATGTGCGATAGGTGCTAGTAATTGGCCCTTATATTGGCCCATATCCCTCATCAAACCTCGAGAGGTCACACCCCCCTAAAGAGCATTTGAGATCTTATTGGTTTGTTCCAAGTAGCCATTAAAGAGTCTAAAATAAGGACATTTTTCTCAAACGGTCACAAAATCTTCTCCACTTCGAGTTTTTAGCTGAATGTTTTTGTGCATGCCAACAAAATATACAAGGATCATGTCTACCAAATTTGGGGCCAAAACTCCTTCTAAAAAAATTTTAAAAAATCTCTAACCGTAAAAACTTTTAAAAATCATGAAAAATAGAAAACGGCTCGTCTTGCCACGAAACTTCACATGAAGGCTTAGGGGACCATTGTATGAATTGACAAGCCATAAAAATGGCATTGGCATGGCAGAAATATGAAGATGTGCCTGAACCCACCTACCACTCGATCGATCCACGGCTTGCGCATCCTGCCTCTCCGGCCGACTAAGTGCCCGCACGTTCATTTCGTGGGTTGACTTAGGCATACGTTGTGCACTCCCAGTCTAAGATCGGATCGGACCAAGGTTGTGGTAGTAGGACCTGCAGCGGGATCGATAGCACGTGGAGGGGACCGGGTCGATCCTCAGCTTGCGTATCTCTCTCTGGCCAGTTGAGCACCCGCACACTCGTTTTGTGGGTTGACTTAGGCATACGGAGTTCATCCCTAGTCTAAGCATATGAAGTTCATTCCTAGTCTAAGCATACGAAGTTCATTCCCAGTCTAAGATTAGATTAGACTGAAGGTTACGGCAGCAGGACCAGCAGTAGGATCGACAGCATACAGGGGGGATCGAGTCGATCCCCGGCTTGCACATTCTGCCTCTCTGACTGCTGAGATCCTACACCTCATTTTGTGGGTTGTCTTAGGCATACGGAGTTCATTTCATGTTTAAGCCCCAGCCGGACCGAGGGTTGTGGTAGCGGGACCGATAGCACGTAGAGGGGGATCGGGCCGATCCCTGGCTTGCGCATTATGCCTCTCCCGCCGACTCAGCGCCCGCACTCTCATTTCGTGGGTTAACTTAGGCATACAAAGTTCATTCCAGTCTAAGCATACAGAGTTCATTCCCAGTGTAAGATCGGACAGACAGCAGGATCGACAACAGCACGCAGAAGGGGATCGGGCCGATCCTCGGCTCGCGCATCCTGCCTCTCCGGTCGGCTGAGCGCCCGCACGGCCGTTTCATGGGTTGACTTAGGCATATGGAGTTCATTCCCGATCTAAGCCACAACCGGACCGAAGGTCCCATAACGAGATCGATAGCACACAGAGGGGGACCAAGCTGATCCTCGGCTTATGCATTCTGGATCACTAGTCGGTTGAGCACTCGCACGCTTGTTTCATGGGTTAACTTAGGCATACGTAGTGCATTCCCCGTCTCGACCAACTAAGGGCCAGAGCCTATCGACGGTGTTTGGGGCAACAACCGAGGGGGACCAGTAGCGGGATCCTTGGTCGGCTCACACATCCTCCCCCAGCGGTGGTTCGATGCTCGCACGCTCATTTCGGGGGCCGACCAGGGCTCGATATGTGCCGATGGTGGTCGAGGCAACTGCTCGCACCACGGCCCAACATGTGCCGATGGTGTTCGATGCAACTGCCCGCACCAGGGGCCATCTTGTGCCGATGGTGGTCGAGGCAACCGCCTGCACCAGGGCCTAGCTTGTGCCGATGGCGATCGAGGCAAGTGCAGGTACCAAAAGGCAGCCTGTGTCGATGATGGTCGATGCATGTGCCATCACCATGCGCCATCATATGCCATTGATGGTCGATGCTTTGGCCGAAGTTTGATTTTGAGCCACGGTGCACATACTGGGCTCGGGCATGTGCTAGTGCTACATTTTTTTTGCCCGGGGCACCATCGTCGAAGCATCGCCAAAGCATCGCCAGAGAACCTAACCGATGACATTGGGGGTTCCGACGATTGGGGGGGCCGGGGGGTGTGCGCACATGATGTGCGATGGGTGCTGGTACTTGGCCCTTATATTGGCCCCCTATCCCTCATCAAACCTCGAGAACTCACACCCCCTTAAAGAGCATTTGAGATTTTATAGGTTTGCTCCCAGTAGCCATTAAAGTGTCTGAAATGGGGACATTTTTTTCAAACGATCACAAAATCTTCTCCACTTCGAGTTTTAGCTGAATTTTTTTGTGCATGCCAACAAAAATACAAGGATCATGTCTACCAAATTTGGGGCCAAAACTCTTTCTAAAAAATTTTAAAAAATCCCAAACCGTAAAAAGTTTCAAAAACCGTGAAAAATAGAAAATGGGTCATCTTGCCACGAAACTTCACATGAAGGCTTAGGGGAGCATTGTATGAATTTACAAGCCATAAAAATGGCATTGGCATGGCAAAAATATGAAGATGTGCCTGAACCCACCTACCACTCGATCGATCCACAGCTTGCGCATCCCGCCTCTCCGACCGGCTAAGTGCCTGTACGCTCGTTTCGTGGGTTGACTTAGGCATACATAGTGCGCTCCCAGTCTAAGATCGGATTGGACTAAGGGTTTTGGCAGTAGGACCTGTAACGGGATCGACAGCACGTAGAGCGAACCGAGTCTATCCCCGGCTTACGTATCCTACCTCTCTGGCCAGCTAAGCGCCCGTACGCTCATTTCATGGGTTGACGTAGGCATACGGAGTTCATCCCCAGTCTAAGATCGGATCGAATCGAGGGTTGCAGTAGCGAGACCAGCGGTAGGATCGACAGCACACAAGGGGGGACCAGGTCGATCCCCGACCTGTGCATTCTGCCTCTCCGGTCGGCTGAGCGCCTGCATGCTCGTTTCATGGGTTGGCTTAGGCATACGGAGTTCATTCCATGTCTAAGCCCCAGTCGGACCGAGGGTTGTGGCTGCGGGACCGACAGCACACAGAGGGGGACCAGGCCAATCCTCGCTTACGCATTATGCCTCTCCGACTGGCTCAGTGCCCGCATGCTCATTTCACGGGTTGACTTAGGCATACGGAGTTCATCCCCAGTCTAAGCATACGGAGCTCATTCCCAGTCTAAGACTGGATCGGACCGAGGGTTACGATAGCAAGACTAGTAGCAGGATCGATAGCACGCAGGGGGGACCGGGTCGATCCCCGCCTTGCGCATTCTGCCTCTTCAACCGGCTGAGCGCCCGCACGCTCATTTTGTGGGTTGGCTTAGGCATACAGAGTTCATTCCATGTCTAAGCCCCAGTCGGATCGATGGTTGTGTTAGCGGGACCGACAGCAGGTAGAGTGGAATCGGGCCAATCCCTAACTTGCACATTATACCTCTCCGACCGACTGAGCGCCCGCACGTTCATTTCATGGGTTGACTTAGGCATACGGAGTTCATTCCCAGTCTAAGCATACGGAGTTCATTCCCAGTCTAAGGTCAGACCAACAGTAGGATCGGTAGTAGCACGTAGAAGGCGATCGGGTCGATCCTCGGCTTGTACATCTTGCCTCTTCGACCGACTGAGTGCCCGCATGCTCATTTCATGGGTTGACCTAGGCATACGGAGTTCATTCCTGATCTAAGCCCCAATCAGACCGAGGGACCCGCAGTGAGATTGGCAGCACGTAGAGGGGGACAGGGTCAATCCTCGACTTGCGCATTTTGGCTCTCCGGTCGGTTGAGCGCCCGTACGCTCATTTCATTGGTTGACTTAGGCATAGGTAGTGCATTGTCGGTCTAAGATCGGACAGGACCGAGGGTTGCAGTAGCAGGACTAGCAGCAGGATCGACAGCACGCAGGGGGGCCCAGGTCGTTCCCCGACTTGTGCATTCTGCCTCTCTAGCTGGCTAAGCGCCCGTACGCTCGTTTCGTGGGTTGACTTAGGCATACGGAGTTCATCCCCAGTCTAAGCATACGGAGTTCATTCCCAATCTAAGATCAAATCAGACCGAGGGTTGCTGCAGTAGGACCAACAGTAGGATCGGCAGCATACAGGGGAGATCGGGTCGATCCCCAGCTTGGTCATTCTACCTCTCCGACCGGATGAGCATCCGTCCACTCGTTTCATGGGTTGGCTTAGGCATATAGAGTTCATTCATGTCTAAGCCCCAGTTGGACCGAGGGTTATGGTAGCGGGATCGACAACAGGCAGAGGGGGATCGGGCCGATCCCCGACTTGCACATTATGCCTCTTGGGTCGGCTCAACGTCCACACACTCATTTCATGGGTTGACTTAGGCATATGGAGTTCATTCCTAGGCTAAGATCAGACCAGCAGCGGGATCAGCAGTAGGACGCAGAGGGGGATTGGGCTGATCCTCGGCTAGCGCATCCTGCCTCTTCAGCCGACCTAGCACCCGCACGCTCGTTTCATGGGTTGACTTAGGCATATGAAGTTCATTCTCAATCTAATCCCTAACCAGATCAAGAGACCCACAACGGGATCGACAACACGCAGAAGGGGATCGAGCTTATCCTCAGCTTGCGCATTCCGGCTCTCCGACCGATTGAGCGCTCGCACGCTCGTTTCATGGGTTGACTTAGGCATACGTAGTGCATTACCGGTCTCGACCAAGCAAGGGCCAGAGGCTATCGACGGCATTTGGGGCAACAACCAAGGGGGACCAGCAGTGGGATCCTTGGTCGGCTCATGCATCCCACCCCCAGCAGTTGGTTCGGTGCTCGTACGCTCGTTTCGGGGGCCGACCGGGGCTCGGCTTGTGCCAATGGTGGTCGAAGTAAGTGCCTGCACCACGGCCCAGCTTGTGCCGATGGTGTTTGATGCAACCTACCACACCAGACACCATCTTGTGCCGATGGTGGTCAAGGAAACCGCCTGCACCAGCACCCAGCTTGTGCCAATGGCGGTCGAGGCAAGTGCCCGTACCAAAGGGCAGCCTGTACCGATGATAGTCGATGCATGTGCCATCACCATGTGCCATCATGTGCCATTGATGGTCGAGGCCTTGGTCAAAGTTCGATTTTGAGCCACGATGCACATGTTGGGCTCGAGCATGTGCTGGTGCCACATTTTTTTCGCCCAGGGCACCATCGTCGGAGCTTCACTGAAGAACCTAATCTGTGGCATTGGGGGTCCGACGATTACGGGGGTCGAGGGGTGTGCGCTCATGATGTGTGATGGGTGCTGGTACTTGGTCCTTATATTGGCCCCCTATCCATCATCAAACCTTGAGAACTCACACCCCCTTAAAGAGCATGTGAGATTTTATAGGTTTGCTCCCAGTAGCCATTAAAGTGTCAGAAATGGGGACACTTTTTTCAAACGGTCACAAAATCTTCTCCACTTCGAGTTTTTAGCTGAATTTGTTTGTGCGTACCAACAAAAATACAAGGACAACATCTACAAAATTTGGGGCCAAAACTCCTAAAAAAGTTTTAAAAAATCCCGAACCGTAAAAAGTTTTGAAAATCGTGAAAAATTGAAAACGGGTCATCTTGCCATGAAACTTCACATGAAGGCTTAAGGGACCGATGGGTGAATTTACAAGCCAAAAAATGGCATTGGCATGGTAGAAATATGAAGATGTGCCTGAACGCACCTACCACTCGATCGATCCACGGCTTGCGCATCCCGTCTCTTCGGCCGGCTAAGTGCCCGCACGGTCGTTTCGTGGGTTGACTTAGGCATACGTAGTGCGCTCCCAGTCTATGATCGGACCGAATCGAGGGTTGTAGCAGCAGGACCCATAGTGGGATCGACAGCACACAGAGGGGATCAGGTCGATCCCCGGCTGATGAATCTTGCCTCTCTGGCCGGTTGAGCGCCCGTACGCTCATTTCGTGAGTTGACTTAGCCATACGGAGTTCATCCCCAGTCTAAGCATACTGAGTTCATTCCCAATCTAAGATCGGATCAAATCAAGGGTTGCAGCAACAGGACTAGCAGCAGGATCGGCAGCACGCAGGGAGGGATCGAGCCAATCCCCAACTTGTGCATCTTGCCTCTCTGGCCGGCTGAGCGCCCGCACGCTCGTTTAATGGGTTGACTTAAGCATACGGAGTTCATCCCTAGTCTAAGCATACGAAGTGCATTCCCAGTCTAAGATCGGACCGGACCGAGGGTTGCAGCAGTAGGATCAGCAGCACGTAGGGGCGACTGGGCCGACCACCAGCTTGTGCATTCTGCCTCTCCAGTCGGCTGAGCGCCTGCACGCTCGTTCCGTGGCTTGGCTTAGGCATACGGAGTTCATTCCATGTTTAAGCCCCAGTCGGACCGAGGGTTGTGGCAGCAATACTGACAGCACGCAAAGGGGGACTGGGCCGATCCCCAGCTTGCGCATTATACCTCTCCGATCGACTCAGGGCCCGTACGCTCGTTTTGTGGGTTGACTTAGGCATACAGAGTTCATTCCCAGTCTAAGATTGGACCAGCAACGGGATCGATAGCAGCACGCAGAGGGGGATCGGGTCGATCCTCAGCTTGTGCATCCTGCCTCTCCGACCGGCTGAGCGCGCGCAGCTTGTTTTGTGGGTTGACTTAGGCATATGGAGTTCATTCCTGTCTAAGCCCCAACCGAACCGAGGGACCCGTAGTGGGATCAGCAGCATGCAGAGGGGGACTGAGCCAATCCTTGGCCTGTGCATTCTGTCTCTCTGACCAACTGAGTGCCCTCACGCTCATTTCAAAGGTTGACTTAGGCATATGTAGTGCATTCTTGATCTCAACCAACCAAGGGCCAAAGGCTATCGACGGTGTTTGGGGCAACAACTGAGTGGGACTAACAGTGGGATCCTTGGTTGGCTCACACATCCCACCCCCAACGGTCAGTTTGGTGCTCGTACGCTTGTTTCGGGGGTCGACCTGGGCTCGACATGCTTTGATGGTGGTCGAGGCAACCGCCCGCACCACGGCCCAGCATGGGCCGATGGTGTTCGAAGCAACCACCCACCCCAGAGGCCATCTTGTCTGATGGTGGTCGAGGCAACCACCCGCACCAGTGCCCAGTTTGTGCCCATGGCGATCGAGGAAAATGCCCGTACCAAAGGGCAACCTACGCCGATGATGGTCGATGCATGTGCCATCACCATGCACCATCATATGCCATTGATGGTCGAGGCCTTAGCCAAAGTTTGATTTTGAGCCACGGTGCATATGCTGGGCTCGGCCATGTGCTGGTGCAACATTTTTTTCTCCCGGGGCACCATCGTCGGAGATACTAACCGGTAGCATTGGGGGTTCCGACGATTGGGGGGGCCGGGGGGTGTGCGCACATGATGTGCGATGGGTGCTGGTACTTCACCCTTATATCGGCCCCCTATCCCTCATCAAACCTCGAGAACTCACACCCCCTTAAAGAGCATTTGAGATTTTATAGGTTTGCTCCCAGTAGCCATTAAAGTGTTTGAAATGGGGACATTTTTTTCAAACGGTTACAAAATCTTCTCCACTTCGAGTTTTTAGCTGAATTTTTTTGTGCATGCCAACAAAAATACAAGGATCACTTCTACCAAATTTGGGGCCAAAACTCCTTCTAGAAAGATTTTTAAAAATCTTGAACCGCAAAAAGTTTTGAAAATCTTGAAAAATAGAAAATAGGTCGTCTTGCCATGAAACTTCACATTAAGGCTTAGGGGACCATTGTATGAATTTACAAGCCATAAAAATGGCATTGGCATGGCAGAAATATGAAGATGTGCCTGAACCCACCTACCACTCGATCGATCCACGACTTGCACATACTGCCTCTCTAACCGGCTAAGTGCCCGCACGCTTATTTCATGGGTTGACTTAGGCATACGTACTGCACTCCCAGTCTAAGATCAAACCAGATCGAGGGTTCTGGCAGTAGGACTCGTAATGTGATCGACAGCATGCAGAGGGGACTAGGTCAATCCTAGGCTTATGCATCCTGCTCTCTAGTCGATTGAGTGCCTGCATGTTCATTTCATGGGTTGACTTAGGCATACGGAGTTCATCCCCAATTTAAAGCATACAGAGTTCATTCCTAGTATAAGATCGGACTGAACTGAAGGTTACTGTACCAGAACCAGTAGCAGGATCGATAGCACGCAAGGGGGATCGGGCTAATTCCAGGCTTACGCATTCTGTCTCTTCAGCCAGCTGAGCGCCTGCACGCTTGTTTCGTGGGTTGGCTTAGGCATACGAAGTTCATTCCATGTCTAAGCCCTAACCGGACCGAGGGTTGTGGCAGCGGGATCGATAGCACGTAGAGGGGGATCGGGCCAATCCCTGGCTTGCCATTATGCTCCCTATCTTATATTGGCCCCATACCCTCATCAAACCTCAAGAACTCACACCCCCTTAAAGAGCATTCAAGATTTTATAGGTTTGCTCCCTGTAGCCATTAAAGTGTCTGAAATGGGGACATTTTTTTTCAAACGGTCACAAAATCTTCTCCACTTCGAGTTTTTAGCTGAATTTTTTTGTGCGTGCCAACAAAAATACAAGGATCACGTCTACCAAATTTAGGGTTAAAACTCTTTCTAAAAAAATTTCAAAAAAATCCCGAACTGCAACAAGTTTCAAAAATCATGAAAAATAGAAAATGGGTCGTCTTGCCATGAAACTTCACATGAAGGCTTAGGGGACCATTGTATGAATTTAAAAGCCATAAAAATGGCATTGCCATGGCAGAAATATGAAGATGTACTTGAACCCACCCACCACTCGATCGATCCATGGCTTGCGCATCCCGCTTCTCCGGTCGGCTAAGTGCCCGGACGCTCGTTTTGTGGGTTGACTTAGGCATACGTAGTGCGCTCCCAGCCTAAGATTAGACCAGACTAAGGGTTGCGACAGCAAGACTCACAACAGGATCGGCAGCACACAGAGGGGATCGAGTCGATCCTCGGCTTATGCATCCTACCTCTCTGGACGGCTGAGTGCTCATACGCTCATTTCGTGGGTTGACTTAGGCATACAGAGTTCATTCCCAGTCTAAGAACAGACTGCACTAAGGGTTACGATAGCAGGACCAGTAGTAAGATCGACAGCACGCAGAGGGGGATTGGGCCGATCCCCGGCTTGCGCATTCTACCTCTCTGGCCGGTTGAACGCCCACACGCTCATTCCGTGGGTTGGCTTAGGCATACGGAGTTCATTCCATGTCTATGCCCTAGCCGAACCGAGGGTTGTGGTAGTGGGACTGGCAGCACGTAGAGGGGGACCGGGTCGATCCTCAGCTTACGTATTATGCCTCTTCGGTCAGCTCAGTGCCCACACTCTCATTTCGTGGGTTGACTTAAGCATACGAAGTTCATTCCTAGTATAAGCATACGGAGTTCATTCCCAGTCTAAGATCGAATTGGCAGCAGCACGCAGAGGGCGATCGGGCCGATCCTCAGCTTGCGCATCCTGCCTCTACGGTCAGTTGAGTGATCACATGCTCATTTCGTTAGTTGACTTAGGTATATGGAGTTCATTCCTGGTCTAAGCCCCAACCGGACTGATGGACCCATAGCAGGATCGGTAGCACACAGAGGGGGACCAGGTCAATCCTTGGCTTGCACATTCTGGCTCCCCGATCGGCTGAGCGCCCGCACACTCGTTTCATGGGTTGACTTAGGCATACGTAGTGCATTCCCAGTCTCGACCAACCAAGGGCCAGAGGCTATCGACAGCGTTTGGGGCAACAACCGAGGGGGACCGACAGTGGGATCCTTGGTCAGCTCGTGCATCCCGTCCTGAACAGTTGGTTCAGGGGTCGACCAGGGCTCGACATGTGCCGATGGTGGTCGAGGCAACCGCCCACACCAGGGCCCAGCTTGTGCCGATGGTGGTCGAGGCAAGTGCCCGTACCAAAGGGCAACCTATGCCGATGATGGTCGATGTATGTGCCATCACCATGTGCCATCATGTGCCATTGATGGTTGAGGCCTTGGCCGAAGTTTAATTTTGAGCGACGGTGCACAGGCTGGGCTCGGACATGTGCTAGTGCCACATTTTTTTCGCCTAGGGCACCATCGTCGGAGAACCTAATCGGCGACATTGGGGGTTTCGACGATTGGGGGGCTGGGGGTGTGCACACATGATGTGCAATGCGTGCTGGTACTTGACCCTTATATTGGCCCCCTATCCCTCATCAAACCTCGAGAACTCACAGCCCCTTAAAGAGCATTCGAGATTTTATAGTTTTGCTCCCTGTAGCCATTAAAGTGTCTGAAATGGAGACATTTTTTTCAAACGGTCACAAAATCTTCTCCACTTTGAGTTTTTAGCTGATTTTTTGTGCATGCCAAAAAAAATACAAGGATCACATCTACCAAATTTGGGGTCAAAAATCCTACTAAAAAAATTTCAAAAAAATCCCGAATCGCAACAAGTTTCAAAAATCATGAAAAATAGAAAACGGGTCGTCTTACCATGAAACTTCACATGAAGGCTTAGGGGACCATTGTATGAGTTTACAAGCCATAAAAATGGCATTGGCATGGCAAAAATATGAAGATGTGCCTGAACCCAACTACCACTCGATCGATCCATGGCTTGCGCATCCCACCTTTCTGGCCAATTGAGAGCCCGTACGCTCGTTTCGTGGGTTGACTTAGGCATAGAAGTTCATCCCCAGTCTAAGCATATAGAGTTCATTCCCAGTGTAAGATCAGACCAGACCGAGGGTTGCGACAGCAAGACCAGCAGCAGGATCGGTAGCACACAGAGGGGACCGGGCCAATCCCTGGCTTGCGCATTCTGCCTCTTTGACCGGCTGAGCCCCTGCACGCTCGTTTTGTGGGCTGGATTAGGCATACAGAGTTCATTCCATGTCTAAGCCCCAGCCGGACTGAAGGTTGTGGCAGCAAGACTGGCAGCACGCAGAGGGGAACGGGCTGATTCTCAGCTTACGCATTATGCCACTCCAGCTTGCTCAGTGCTCGCATGCTCATTTCGTGGGTTGATTTAGGCATACGGAGTTCATTCCCAGTCTAAGCATACAGAGTTCATTCCCAATCTAAGATTGGATCGACAGCAGCATGCAGAAGGGGAGCAGATCGATCCTCGACTTACACATCCTACCTCTTCGATCGGTAGAGTGCCCGTACACTTGTTTCATGGGTTGACTTAGGCATACAGAGTTCATTCTCGATCTAAGCCCCAATCGGACCAAGGGACCCGTAACAGGATCGACTGCACGCTGGGGGGATCGGGCAGATCCTCACTTGCGCATTCTACCTCTCTGGCCGGTTGAGCGCTTGGACGCTCGTTTCATGGGTTGACTTAGGCATACGCAGAGGGGATCGGGTCGATCCTCGGCTTACACATCCTGCCTCTCTGGTCGGTTGAGTGCCCGCACACTCATTTTATGGGTTAACTTAGGCATACGGAGTTCATTGCCAGTCTAAGATCGGATCGGACCGAGGGTTGCGGTAGCAGGACCAGCAGCAGGATCGACAGCACACGGGGGGATCGAGCCGATCCCCGGCTTATGTATTCTGCCTCTCCGATCCACTGAGTGCCCGTATGCTCGTTTTGTGGGTTGGCTTGGCATACGGAGTTCATTCCATGTCTAAGCCCCAGTCAGACCAAGGGTCGTGGCAGCGGGGCCAGTAGCACGCAAAGGGGGATCGGGCCGATCCCCATCTTGCGCATTATGCCTCTCCGACCGGCTCAGCGCTAGCATGCTCATTTCGTGGGTTGACTTAGGCATATGGATTTCATTCCCAGTCTAAGCATACAGAGTTCATTCTCGATCTAAGCCCCAACGGGATCGAGGGACCCACAGCGGGATCGGCAGCACGCAGAAGGGGATCAGACCGATCTTTGGCTTACGAATTCTGGCTCTCCGACCGACTGAGCTCCCACACGTTCGTTTCATGGGTTGACTTAGGCATACATAGTGCATTCTCGATCTCGACCAACCAAGGGCCAAAGGCTATCGATGGCGTTTGGGGTAATAACTGAGGGGGACCAGCAGTGGGATCCTTGGTCAGCTCGAGCATCCCACCCCCAGTGGTCCGTTCGATGCTCGTACGCTAGTTTCGAGGGCTGGCCGGGGCTCGACATGTGCCGATGGTGGTCGAGGCAACCACCTGTACCACGGCCCAGCATGTGCCAATGGTGTTCGATGCAACCGCCCACACCAGGGGCCATCTTGTGCCGATGGTGGTCGAGGCAACCGCCCGTACTAGGGCCCAACTTGTGCCAATGGCGGTCAAGGCAAGTGCCCATACCAAAGGGCAGCCTGTGCCGATGATGGTCGATGCATGTGCCATCACCATGCACCATCATGTGCCATTGATGGTTAAGGCCATGGCCAAAGTTTGATTTTGAGCCACGGTGCACATGCTGGGCTCACGAATGTGCTGGTGCCACATTTTTTTTTGCCCAGGGCACCATCATCGAAGAACCTAACAGCGGCATTGAGGGTTCTGTTGATTGGGGGGCCGGGGGGTGTGCGCACATCATGTGTGATGGGTGCTGGTACTTGGCCCTTCTATTAGCCCACTATCCCTTATCAAACCTCGAGAACTCACACCCCCTTAAAGAGCATTTGAGATTTTATAGGTTTGCTCCTAGTGGCCATTAAAGTTTCTCAAAATGGGGACATTTTTTTCAAACGGTCACAAAATCTTCTCCGCTTCGAGTTTTTAGCTGCATTTGTTTGTGCGTGAAAACAAAAATTCAAGGATCACGTCCACCAAATTTGGGGCAAAAAATCCTTCTAAAAAAATTTTAAAAAATCTCAAACCGAAAAAAGTTTTGAAAATCATGAAAAATAGAAAACGGGTCGTCTTGCCACGAAACTTCGCATAAAGGCTTAGGGGACCATTGTATGAATTTACAAGCCATAAAAATGGCATTCGCATGGTAGAAATATGAAGATGTGCCTGAATCCACCTACCACTCGATCGATCCATGGCTTGCGCATCTCGCCTCTCCGATCGACTAAGTGCCCGCACGTTCGTTTCTTGGGTTGACTTAGGCATATGTAGTGCGCTCCTAGTCTAAGATCAGACCAGATCAAGGGTTACGGTAGCAGGACCCGCAGCAAGATCTACAGCACGCAGAGGGGACCAGGTCGATCCCCGACTTGCGCATCCTGCCTCTCTGGCCAACTAAGCGTCTGCATGCCCATTTCATGGGTTGACTTAGGCATACGGAGTTCATCCCCAGTCTAAGCACACGGAGTTCATTCCCAGTCTAAGATCAGACCGGATCGAGAGTTTGGTAGCAGGACCAGCAGCAGGAACAACAGCACGCAGGGGGGGCCGGGCCTATCCCCAGCTTATGCATTTTGCCTCTCCGGCCAGCTAAGCGCCCGCATGCTCATTTCATGGGTTGGCATAGGCATACAGACTTCATTCCATGTCCAAGCCCCAGCCAGACCGAGTTGATCCTCGGCTTGCGCATTATGCATCTCCAGCCGGCTCAGCGCCCACACACTCGTTTCATGGGTTGACTTAGGGATAAGGAGTTCATTCCCAGTCTAAGCATATGGAGTTCATTCCTAGTCTAAGATCAGACTGGTAGCAGCACAGAGAAGGGCACCGGGTCGATCCTCAGCTTACGCATCCTGCCTCTCCGATTGGCTGAGTGCCCGCACATTCGTTTCATGGGTTGACTTAGGCATACAGAGTTCATTCCTGGTCTAAGCCCTAATCAGACCGACGGACCCGTAGTGGGATCGACAGCACGCAGAGGGGGATCGGGCCAATCCTCGGCCTGCGCATTCTGGCTCTCTGACCGGTTGAGTGCCCGTACGTTCGTTTCATAGGTAGACTTAGGCATACGTAGTGCATTCCCGGTCTCGACCAACCAAGGGCCAGAGGCTATCGATGGCATTTGGGGCAACAACCAAGGGGGACCAACAGTGGGATCCTTGGTCGGTTCGACATGTGCCGATGGTGGTAGAGGCAATCACCCGCACCACGGCCCAACATGTGCCAATGGTGTTTGATGCAACCGCCCGCACTAGGGGCCATCTTGTGCCGATGGTGGTCGAGGCAATCACCCTTACCAAAGGCCGGCATGTGCCGATGGTGATCGAGGCAACCGCCCGCACTAGGGCCCAGCTTGTGCCGATGGCGGTCGAGGCAAGTGCCCGTACCAAAGGGCAGCCTATGCCGATGATGGTCGATGCATGTGCCATCACCATGCACCATCATGTGCCATTGATGGTCGAGGCCTTGGCTGAAGTTCAATTTTGAGCCACGGTGCACATGCTGCGCTCAGGTATCTACTGCTGCCATATATTTTTTGCTTGGGGCACCATCGTGGGAGAACCTAATAAGCGACGTTGGGGATTCCTATGATTGGGGGGCCCGGGGATGTGCGCACATGATGTGCGATGGGTGCTGGTACTTGGCCCTTATATTGGCCCCCTATCGCAAATCAAACCTCGAGAACTCACATCCCCTTAAAGAGCATTTGAGATTTTATAGGTTTGCTCCTAGTAGCCATTAAAGTGTCTGAAATGGGGACATTTTTTTCAAACGGTCACAAAATCTTCTCCACTTCGAGTTTTTAGTTGAAGTTTTTTATGCATGCCAACCAAAATACAAGGTTCACGTCTACCAAATTTGGGCCAAAACTCCTTCTAAAAAAATTTTAAAAAATCCCTAACCACAAAAAGTTTTGAAAATCGTGAAAAATAGAAAACGGGTCATCTTCCCACGAAACTTCACATGAAGGCTTAGGGGACCATTGTAAGAATTTACAAGCCATAAAAATGGCATTGGCATGGTAGAAATATGAAGATGTGCTTGAACCCACCTACCACTCGATCGATCCACGGCTTGCGCATCCTGCCTCTCCGGCCAGCTAAGTGCCTGTACGCTCATTTCGTGGGTTGACTTAGGCATACATAGTGCCCTCCCAGTCTAAGATCGGACCGGACCAAGGGTTGCGGTAGCAGGACACGCAGCAAGATCAACAGCACGCAGAGGGGATCGGAATGATCCCCGGCTTGCACATTTTACCTCTCTGGTCGGTTGAGCACTCGTATGCTCGTTTTGTGGGTTAACTTAGGCATTCGGAGTTCATCCCCCGTCTATGCATATGGAGTTCTTTCCCAGTCTAAGATCAGACCGGACCAAGGGTTGTAGCAGCAAGACTAGTAGCAGGATCGACAGCACACAGGGGGGACCGGGCCGATCCCCGGCTTGTGCATTCTGCCTCTTCGGCCGATTGAGTGCCCGCATGCTTGTTTCGTGGGTTGGCTCAAGCATACAGAGTTCATTCCATGTCTAAGCCCCAACCGGACTGAGGGTTGTTTGCAGTGGGACTAGCAACACACAGAGGGGGATCGGGCCGATCCTTAACTTGCGCATTATTCCTCTCCGGCCGGCTCAGCGCCCGTACGCTCGTTTCGTGGGTTGACTTAGGCATACGGAGTTCATTCCCAATCTAAGCATATGGAGTTCATTCCCAATCTAAGATCGGACCGAACCGAGGGTTGCGATAGCAAGACCAGTAGCAGGATCGGTAGCACGCAGGGGGGGACCGGGTTGATCCCCGACTTGCGTATTCTACCTCTCGGTCGACTGAGCGCCCGTACGCTCGTTTCGTGGGTTGGCTTAGATGTATGGAGTTCATTCCATGTCTAAGCCCCAGCCGAACTGAGGGTTGTGGCAGCGGGATCGATAGCACGTAGAGGGGGATCGGGCCGATCCCTGACTTGTGCATTATGCCTCTCCGGTCGGCTTAGCGCCCGCACGCTCGTTTCGTGGGTTGACTTAGGCATACAGATTTCATTCCTAGTCTAAGCATACGGAGTTCATTCCCAGTTTAACATCAAATCGGTAGCGGGATCGACAGCAGCACGTAGAACGGGACCGGGTCGATCCTCGGCTTGTGCATCCTACCTTTCTAGTCGGTTGAGCTCCTGCACGCTTGTTTCATAGGTTGACTTAGGCATACGGAGTTCATTCTCGGTCTAAGCCCCAATCAGATCGAGAGACCCATAGTGGGATCGGTAGCACGCAGAGGGGGACCGGGCCGATCTTTAGCTTGTACATTCTGGCTCTCTGGCTGACTGAGCACCCACATGCTCATTTCATGGGTTGACTTAGGCATACGTAGTGCATTCCCGGTCTCGACCAACCAAGGGCCAGAGCCTATCGACGGTGTTTTAGGCAACAATCGAGGGGGACCAACAGCGAGATCCTTGGTCGGCTCGTGCATCCCACCCCGCCCCCAGCGGTTGGTTTGGTGCCTGCATACTCATTTCGGGGGTCGACCGAGGCTCGACATGTATTGATGGTGGTCGAGGCATCCATTTGCACCACGACCCAGCATGTGCCGATGGTGGTCGAGGTAATCACCCGTACCAAGGGGTGGCATGGGCCGATGGTGATCGAGGCAACCACCCACACCAGGGCCCAGCTTGTGTCGATGCCGGTCAAGGTAAGTGCCCGTACCAAAGGGTAACCTGTGCCGATGATGGTCGATGCATGTGCCATCACCATGCGCCATCATGTGCCATTGATGGTCGAGGCCTTGGCCGAAGTTCAATTTTGAGCCACAGTGCACATGCTGGGCTCTGGCATGTGCTGGTGCCACATTTTTTTCGCCTGGGGCACCATCACCGAAGCATCACCGGAGAAAACGTGAAAAATAAAAAACGGGTCGTCTTGCCACGAAACTTCACATGAAGGCTTAAGGGACCATTGTATGAATTTACAGGCCATAAAAATGGCATTGGCATGGTAGAAATATGAAGATGTGCCTGAATCCACCTACCACTCGATCGATCCATGGCTTGCGCATCCCGCCTCTCCGGTAAGCTAAGTGCCCGCACGCTCGTTTCGTGGGTTGACTTAGGCATACGTAGTGCACTCCCAGTCTAAGATCTGACCGGACTGAGGGTTGCGATAGCAGGACCCACAGTGGGATCGACAGCACGCAGAGGGGATTGGGTCGATCCCCGGCTTGCGCATCCTGCCTCTCTGGCCAACTGAGCGCCCGCACGCTCATTTCGTGGGTTGACTTAGGAATACGAAGTTCATCCCCAATCTAAGCATACAAAGTTCATTCCCAGTCTAAGATCGAACCAGACCGAGGGTTGCGATAGCAGGACCAGCAGCAGGATCGACAGCACGCAGGGGGGTCAGGTTGATCTCTAGCTTACGCATTCTGCCTCTCCGACCGACTGAGTGCCCACACGCTCGTTTAATGGCTTGGCTTAGGCATACAGAGTTTATTCCATGTCTACGCCCTAGTCAGACCGAGGGTTGTGGCAGCGAGACCGATAGCATGCAGAAGGGGTCGGGTTGATCCTCAACTTGCGCATTATGCCTCTCCGATCGGCTCAGTGCCCGTACGCTCGTTTCATGGGTTGACTTAGGCATAGGGAGTTCATTCCCAGTCTAAGCATATGGAGTTCATTCCCAGTCTAAGCATACGAAGTTCATTCCCAGTCTAATATTGAACCAGCAGTAGGATCGACAACACGTAAGGGGAACCGGGCTGATCACCGGCTTGCATATTTTGCCTCTCCGATCGACTGAGCAACCACACACTTGTTTCGCGGGTTGGCTTAGGCATACGGAGTTCATTCCCAATCTCGACCAACCAAGGGCTAGAGGTTATCGACAGCGTTTGCGGTAACAACTGAGGGGGACCAGCAGCGGGATCCTTGGTCGGCTCGTGCATCCTACCCCTAGCGGTCAGTTCGATGCTCGCACATTCATTTTGGGGGCCGATCGGGGCTCGACATGTGCCGATGGTGGTTGAGGCAACTGCCTGCACCACAGCCCAGCAGGTGTCGATGGTGTTCGATGTAACCGCCCGCACCAGGGGCCATCTTGTGCCGATGGTGGTCGAGGCAATCACCCGCACCAAGGGCCGACATGTGCCGATGGTGATCGAGGCAACTACCCACCCCAGGGCCCAGCTTGTGCCAATGGCGATCGAGGCAAGTGCTCGTACCAAAGGGCAGCCTGTGCCAATGATGGTCGATGCATGTGCCATCACCATGCACCATCATGTGCCATTGATGGTCGAGGCCTTGGCTGAAGTTCAATTTTGAGCCACGGTGCACATGCTGGGCTCGAGCATGTGCTGGTGCCACATTTGTTTCACCCGGGGCACCATCATCGGATCATCGGAGCATCGTCAGAGAACCTGACCGGTGACATTGAGGGTTCTGGCGATTGGGGGGCCTGGGGGGTGTGCGCACATGATGTACGATGGGTGCTGGTACTCGACCCTTATATCGGCCTCATATCCCTCATCAAACCTCAAAAACTCACACCCTTTTAAAGAGCATTTGAGATTTTATAGGTTTGCTCCTAGTAGCCATTAAAGTGTCTAAAATGGGGACATTTTTTTCAAACGGTCACAAAATCTTCTCCACTTCGAGTTTTTAGCTGAATTTTTTTGTGCTTGCCAAAAAAAATAAAAGGATCACGTCTACCAAATTTGGGGCCAAAACACCTTCTAAAAAAATTTTAAAAAGTCTCGAACCGTAAAAAGTTTTGAAAATCATGAAAAATCGAAAACGGGTCGTCTTGCCATTAAACTTCACATGAAGGCTTAGGGGACCATTGTATGAATTTACATGCCATAAAAATGGCATTGGTATGGTAGAAATATAAAGATGTGCCTGAACTCACCTACCACTCGATCGATCATCGGCTTGCGCATCACACCTCTCCGGTCGGCTAAGTGCCCGCACGCTCGTTTCACGGGCTGACTTAGGCATACGTAGTGCACTTCTAGTCTAAGATTAGACCAGACCAAAGGTTATAGTAGCAGGACCCACAGTGGGATCTGCAGCATGCAGAGGGGATCAAGTCGATCCCCGACTTGCGCATCTTGCCTCTCTGGCCGGCTGAGCGCCCGCACGCTCATTTCATGGGTTGACTTAGGGATACAGAGTTCATCCCCATTCTAAGCGTACAGAGTTCATTCCCAGTCTAAGAGCGGACCAGACCAAGGGTTGCGATAGCAGGACCAACAGCAGGATCGATAGCACGCAAGGGGGGATCGGGCTGATCCCCGGCTTGCGCATTCTGCCTCTCCGCCCGTACGTTCATTTCTTGGGTTGGCTTAGGCATACGAAGTTCATTCCATGTCTAAACCCCAGCCAAACGGAGGGCTGTCGCAGTGGGATCGACAACACACAGAGAAGGATCGGGTCGATCCTCAGCTTGCGCATTATGCCTCTCCGATCGGCTCAGTGCCTGCACGCTCATTTCGTGGGTTGACTTAGGCATACTGAGTTCATTCCCAGTCTAAGCATACAGAGTTCATTCCCAGTCTAAGATTAGACCGACAGTGGCATCGATAGCAGCATGCAGAGGGGGACCGGGCCGATCCTCGGCTTACGCATCCTACCTCTCCGGCTGGTTGAGCGCCCGCACGCTCGTTTCGTGGGCTGACTTAGGCATACGAAGTTCATTCTCGGTCTAAGCCCCAACCGAACCAAGTGACCCATGCAGGATCGATAGCACACAGAGGAGGATCGGGCCGATCCTCGGTTTGCACATTCTGGCTCTTCGACCAGTTAAGCACCCGCACGCTCGTTTGATGGTTGACTTAGGCATATGTAGTGCATTCCCGGTCTCGACCAACCAAGGGCCAGAGGCTATCGACGGCATTTGGGGCAATAATTAAGGGGGACCAGCAGCGGGATCCTTGGTCGGCTCGCGTATCCCACCCCCAACGATCGGTTCGATGCTCGCACGCTCATTTCAGGGGTCGACCGATGCTCGACTTGTGCCGATGGTGGTCGAGGCAACCACCCACACCATGGCCTAGCATGTGCCGATGGTGTTCGATGCAACCGCCCACTTCATGGCCCAACATGTGCCGATGGTGGTTGAGGCAACCACCCACACCAAGGCCCAGCTTGTGCCGATTACGATCGAGGCAAGTGCTCGTACCAAAGGGCAGCCTGTGCCGATGATGGTCGATGCATGTGCCATCACCATGCGCCATCATGTGCCATTGATGGTCGAGGCCTTGGCCGAAGTTTGATTTTGAGCCATGGTGCACATGCTTGGCTCAGGCATGTGCTGGTGCCACTTTTTTTTCGGTCGGGGCACCATCATCGGAGTATCACCGGAGAACCTAATCGACGGCATTAGGGGTTCCGTCGATTGGGGGGGCCGGGGGGTGTCCGCACATGATGTGCGATAGGTGCTGGTACTTGGCCCTTATATTCGCCCCCTATCCCTCATCAAACCTTGAGAACTCACACCCCTTTAAAGAGCATTTGAGATTTTATAGGTTTGCTCCTAGTAGCCATTAAAGTGTCTGAAATGGGGACATTTTTTTCAAACGGTCACATAATCTTCTCCACTTGAGTTTTTAGCTGAATTTGTTTGTACATGCCAACAAAAATACAAGGATCACATCTACCAAATTTGGGGCCAAAACTCTTTAAAAAATTTTAAAAAATCCCTAACCGTAAAAAGTTTCAAAAATCATGAAAAATAGAAAACAGGTCGTCTTGCCACGAAACTTTACATGAAGGCTTAGGGGACCATTGTATGAATTTACAAGCCATAAAATAGCATTGGTAGGGCAGAAATATGAAGATGTGTCTGAACCCACCTACCACTCGATCGATCCACGGCTTGCGCATCCCGCCTCTTCGACCGGCTAAGTGCCCGCATGCTCGTTTCGTGGGTTGACTTAGGCATACATAGTGCGTTCCCAGTCTAAGATTAGACCGGACTGAGGGTTACGGTAGCAGGACCCGCAGTGGGATCACCAGCATGCAAAGAGGACTAGGTCAATCCCCGGCTTGATCATCCTGCCTCTCTGGCCGGCTGAGCGCCCATACACTCGTTTTGTGGGTTGACTTAGGCATACGGAGTACATCCCTAGTCTAAGCATACGGAGTTCATTCCCAGTCTAAGATCGAACCAGACCGAGGGTGGCGGTAGCAAGACCAGCAGCAGGATAGACAACACGAAGGGGGGACCGGGCTGATCCCTAGCTTACGTATTTTGCCTCTCCGGTCGGCTGAGCACGGCATGCTCGTTTCATGGGTTGGCTTAGGCATACGAAGTTCATTCCATGTCTAAGCCCTAGCCAGACCGAGGGTTGTGGTAGCGGGATCGACAGTACGTAGAAGAGGATCAGGCCTATCCCCGGCTTACACATTATGCCTCTCCGACACGCCCAACGATCGCACGCTCGTTTCGTGGGTTGACTTAGGCATACAGAGTTCATTCCTAGTCAAGCATACGGAGTTCATTCTCAGTCTAAGATCGAACCGGCAGGGGGATCGATAGTCGCAAGCAGATGGGGACCGGGTCGATCCTCGGCTTTCGCATCTGGCTTTTCCGATCGATGGAGCGCCCGCTCGCTCGTTTCGTGGGTTGACTTAGGCATACGGAGTTCATTCCCAATCTAAGCCCCAATCAGATCGAGGGACCTGTAGCGGGATCAGTAGCACACAGATGGGGATAGGGCCGATCCTCTGCTTGCGTATTCTGGCTCTCCGATCGGTTGAGCGCCTGCATGCTCGTTTTATGGGTTGATTTAGGCATACGTAGTGCATTCCATGTCTCGACCAACCAAGGGTCGAGGCTATCGAAGGCATTTGGGGTAACAATCGAGGGGGACCAGCAGCGGGATCCTTGGTCAGCTCACGCATCTCACCCCTAGTGGTCGGTTTGGTGCTCGCATGCTCGTTTCGGGGGTCGACCTGAGCTCGGCATGTGCCGATGGTGGTCGAAGCAACCGCCCGCACCACGACCCAGCATGTGCCGATGGTGGTCGAGGGAATCGCCCGTACCAATGATTGGCATGTGCCGATGGTGTTGAGGCAACCGCCCATACCAGAGCCCAGCTTGTGCCGATGGCGATCGAGGCAAGTGCCCGTACCAAAGGGCAACTTGTACCGATGATGGTCGATGCATGTGCCATCACCATGCGCCATCATGTGCCATTGATGGTCGAGGCCTTGGCCGAAGTTTGATTTTGAGCCATGGTGCACATACTGGGCTCGGGCATGTGTTGGTGCCACATTTTTTTCACCCGGGGCACCATCGTCGGAGCATCCTCGAAGAACCTAATCGGTGGCATTGGGGGTTCCTGTGATTAGGGGGGCCGAGGGGTGTGCGCACATGATGTGCGATGGGTGCTGGTACTTGGCCCTTATATTGGCCCCTTATCCCTCATCAAACCTCGAGAACTCACACTCCCTTAAAGAGCATTTGAGATTTTATAGGTTTCCTCCCAGTAGCCATTAAAGTGTCTGAAATGGGAAATTTTTTTCAAACGATCACAAAATCTTCTCCACTTTGATTTTTTAGCTGAATTATTTTGTGCATGCCAACAAAAATATAAGCATCACATATGCCGAATTTGGGGCTAAAAGTCCATCTAAAAAAATTTTAAAAAATCTTGAACAGCAAAAATATTTGAAAATCGTGAAAAATAGAAAACGGGTCGTCTTGCCACGAAACTTCACATGAAGGCTTAGGGGACCATTGTATGAATTTACAAGCCATAAAATAGGATTGGCACGGTAGAAATATGAAGATGTGCCTGAACCCACCTACCACTCGAGCGATCCACGGCTTGCGCATCCCGCCTCTTCGGCCGGTTAAGTGCCCGTACGCTCATTTCGTGGGTTGACTTAGGCATACGTAGTGTGCTCCCAGTCTAACATCCGACCAGACCGAGGGTTATGGTAGCAGGACCCGCAGCTGGATCGACAGCACGCAGAGGGGATCGGGTCGATCCTTGACTTACACATCCTACCTCTTTGGCTTGCTGAGCGCCCGCACGCTCATTTCGTGGGTTGACTTAGGCATACGGAGTTCATCCCCATTCTAAGCATATAGAGTTCATTCCCAGTCTAAGATCAGATCGGACCGAGGGTTGCAACAGCAGAACCAGTAGTAGGATCTGCAGCATGTAGGGGGTGACCGGGCCAATCCCCGGCTTACGCATTCTGCCTCTTCGGCCAGCTGAGTGCCCACACGCTCGTTTCATGGGTTGGCTTAGGCATACGGAGTTCATTCCATATCTAAGCCCCAGTCGGACCGAGAGTTGTGGCAGCAAGACCGACAGCACGCAGAAGGGGATCGGGTCGATCCCCGACTTGTGCGTTTTGCCTCTCCGGTCGGTTCAACGCCCGCACGCTCATTTCATGGGTTGACTTAGGCATATGGAGTTCTTTCCCAGTCTAAGCATACGGAGTTCATTCCCAGTCTAAGATCGGACCGATAGCGGGATCGGTAGCAGCACACAGAGGAGGACCGGGCTGATTCTCGGCTTACGCATCATGCCTTTCCGACCGACTGAGCGCCCACACGCTCATTTTGTGGGTTGACCTAGGCATACAAAGTTTATTCTCGATCTAAGCCCCAACCAGATCGAGGGACCCATAGCAGGATCAGCAGCATACAGAAGGGGATCGGGCCGATCGTCAACTTGCGCATTCTGGCTCTTCGATTGGCTGAGTGCCTGTAGTGCATTCTCGGTCTCGACCAACCAAGGGCCAGAGGCGATCGATGGCGTTTGGGGCAACAACCGAGGAGGACCAACAGCGAGATCCTTGGTCGGCTCGTGCATCCCGTCTTTAGTGGTTGGTTCGGTGCTCGCACGCTCGTTTCGGGGTCCGATCGGGGCTCATCATGTGTCGATGGTGGTCGTGGCAATCGTCCTCACAATAGCCCAGCATGTGTCGATGGTGTACGATGCAATCGCCCGCACCAGGGGCTATCTTGTGCCGATGGTGGTCGAGGCAACTACCTGCACCAGGGCCCAGCTTGTGCCGATGGCAGTCGAGGCAAGTGCCGGTACTAAAGGGCAGCCTGTACCGATGATGGTCGATGCGTGTGCCATTGTCACACCCTGGGCAGGCATGCCAGGCACATCAGGTGCACCAACAAGCGAGCCAGAGGTTGAGGCCCGCAGACCAGGGATGCTGGCAGGTATCTGTGCGCAAAGCCTAGCAAACGAGTTCAGAACGCCCACCCAACTTACAGGCCAGCCCGTGAGACCAAGGCCTGGCATACAAGCTGCCCGTAGCACATCCAGAAGGGCCCAAGGTTCTGGACATGCAAGGGAAGCTTCTGGAAGCAGGCAGGATCAGCATGAGCATCCTGGCAGATTTGGTTGACCCTAAAAGTTAGGAGTTAGCATCCTGATTGATTGTAATCTGTATAATCCATTGATTTTAGCCTTTATTCTAGGGATATTGCCTTTAAGTGTAGCTGGAGCCTCAACTATAAATAGAGGGCTACTCCACCCTTATTTGTACACCATCAAATACTTCTGTTTCAGTGAATACAAGAGTATTTCCAGAATTCTACCTTTTTATCCTGTTTCTCTTTAACTTGCGTAATCAGCCTTTCCTATTGTTCTAGCACCCACACGCTTATGTTTTAGGCTGACTTAGGCATAAAGGAGGAGATTCCAAGCCTAAGGCCACACGATTTTTAAGTCTATGGTCAGAGCCCGTGACAGTTGGTATCAGAGCAAGTTTGATTCTACGTGTTTATGTTGTGCAGGTTAGATCGTGATTGAGGAGATGGCATCCCAAAGCGACATTGCTAGCCAACAACCAGAGGCCCAGGAACATGGGCATGGAAGAGGCAAGAATGTCAGTTCTAGAGATATCTGGTCTACCATGGACGGTAGGTTGGCCAAGGTGGAGGTGACCATGAGCGACATGGAAGAGAAGCTTGAGGAAGTAGAGACTCACATTGCATCACTAGACTCCATGGGGCAGGAGATCCAAAGTTAGTTGGAAGCTGCTTTCAACAAAGGCATGGACATGATCACCCAGAAGAATAAGGCCTTGGAGGCTGAAGTGCTGACCTTGCACGATTGCATGGAGCCCATGCGCCAGTGGATGGAAGAGCTTACCAGTGAGTTCGTTGCTTGCAAGACTGCCATTGGGAATGGCATGTTTGCCAGAGTGTCCAAATCCAGATTGGAGGTCCCCAAGCCTAAGAAGTTCAAGGGGACTAGGGCGGCCAAGGAAGTAGACAACTACCTTTGGGGTATGGAGCAGTACTTCCAGGCCATGGGCATGCAAGATGAGGCGATAAAGGTAAGCACTGCTGCTATGTATCTCACTGATGTAGCCTTATTATGGTGGAGGCGTAGGTGTGATGATGTCAGGCATGGGAGCGCCAAGATTGGAACCTGGGCAGAGTTTAAAAAGAAGTTCAGAGAACAATTTTACCCGAAGTATGTCGATGATGACACACGGGCAAAGTTACGCCGGCTTAGCCAGCAAGGAAACATAAGGGAATATGTCCAAAAATTCTTTGAACTGATGCTACAGATCTTGGATCTAGGTGAAAAGGACACCTTATTTGCTTTCATGGATGGGCTGAAGCCGTGGGTGATGCATGAGCTACAAAGGAGGGGAGTTCATGACTTGGCTAAAGCCATGACTACTGTCGAGGCCTTGATAGAGTTCAAGCCTCTGAACAAGTTCGAGTCTTCCAAGCCTAAGGGTAAAGCCAGGGAGGATAGGGACCGAAAGAAGCAGTCCAAGGGGAAGGACCATGACCGAGAGTCTAAGGATGGAGACCGAGACCGTTCAATCAGGGATGGCGAGAAGAAGACACCAGCAGGCAAGTGGAAAGCAAAGGGGGACCGAGAGTTACTAGTATGCTACCATGTGGAGGGAGCCAAATAGCACGTAATTGCCTGCAGAAGGGCAAGCTGGCTATTGTAGACAAGGAGTTTGATGAAGAGCCAGAGTCAGGGGTAGCAAAGCTTGGGGCGTTAGTGCTCAATGCTGTCAAGAGTAAGGGGAGCCGCAAACCAAAGGGCTTAATGTTTACGGATCTGATGGTTACGGGACAGAAGGTGAGTGCATTGGTGGACACAGGTGCCTCACATCTTTTTATTTCAGGTGATGGAGCCTGAAAGCTCAGACTAATGGTGCAGAAAGGGACTGGTACCATTAAAACGGTGAACTCCAAGGAAGTTCCAGCCATTAGAGTAGCACGGGGAGTGGAGTTACAGCTTGGAGACTGGAAAGGCAAGAAGACCATTGAGGTAATACCCCTTGACGACTATGAGTTTATGATTGGGTTGGATTTCTTTGTTTAGATTAATGCCCTCCTTGTGCCTTCTACCGATTGTGTTTGCATCTTGGATGCACGGTGCCAATGCCTAGTGCCATTGAAGAGAGGGTCTGGAATTGGGTCGCGGGTGGTGTCAGCCATCCAATTTGCCAAGACGGTAAGTAGATAAGAAGACACCTTCTTGGCAGCCCTGAAATATGATGAGCTAAGGGAGAAGGAGATCGAGTCACCCTTGGAGGTGCTAAAGGTGCTGAAGACCTTTAGTGATGTGATGCCCGCAAAGCTGCCTAGCAAGCTACCAACTAAGAGGGAGGTGGACCATAAGATCGAGCTGGTGTTCGAGGCCAAGCCACCAGCCAGAGCCCCTTATCGAATGTCTCCACCAGAGTTGGAGGAGTTGAGGAAGTAGCTCAAAGAGTTGTTGATGCTGGTTTTATCAGGCCATCGAAAGCACCCTATGGTGCATCGGTTCTATTCCAGCACAAGCATGATAGGTCATTGTGGCTGTGCGTAGACTACCAGGCTTTGAACAAGCTAACCATCAAGAACAAGTACCCCATCCCACTCATTGCGGACTTGTTCGATCAACTTGGGAGCGCAAGGTGGTTCACCAAGCTAGATTTGAGGTCGGGCTACTACCAAGTCAGGATCGCGGAGGGAGATGAGCCAAAGATAGCATTTGTCACTCGGTATGGTTCGTATGAGTTCTTAGTGATGCCTTTAAGACTCACAAATGCCCCAGCAACATTCTGCACCCTTATGAACAAGGTACTTCAGTCATTCCTTGATCGGTTTGTTGTGGTTTATTTAGATGACATTGTGATCTATAGCCAAACTTTGGGAGAGCATGTAGACCACTTGAGACAGGTGTCCGAGGTGTTGTGGGTGCACAAGCTATTTGTCAAGAGGGAGAAGTGCTCATTCGCCCAATAGGAGATCCCGTTCCTTGACCACATAGTGGGAGGTGGTAGGATACGCATGGATGAAGACAAGATACACGCCATCCTGGAGTGGCAATCGCCAGCCAAGGTCACTGAGTTGAGATCATTCCCTGGGCTGGTTAACTACTACAGGTGCTTCATCAAAGGTCACTCAGCAAGAGCCATGCCATTGACTGACTTACTCAAGAAAGGGAGAGCATGGGAGTGGAGTGCAGGGTGCTAGGAAACCTTTGACAGGTTGAAGTGGGCTGTGATCAAAGAGCCAGTCTTGGCCTTGCCAGACCATGCCAAGCCGTATGAAGTGCATACGGATGCATCAGACTTTGCCATAAGGGGCGTGTTGATGCAGGAGGGACATCCAGTCGCGTTCGAGAGCAGAAAGCTAAACGTGATTGAGCGTAAGTACATGAGAAATGACTGCAGTGGTGCACTGCTTGTGCACTTGGTGCCATTACCTGTTAGGGTCAAGGTTCATGGTGAAGACGGACAATGTGGGGACTAGCAACTTCCAGACGCAGAAGAAGCTGTCCCCCAAGTAGGCAAGATGGCAAGATTTTTTTGTAGAATTTGATTTCCAGATAGAGTACAAGCCAGGACGGGTGAACCTAGTGCGCTTCCAGTCCAAGATCGAACCTGATCGAGGGTTACGGTAGTAGGACCCATAGCGGGATCGACAGCACGCAGAGGGGATCGGGTCAAACCTCAGCTTACGCATCCTGCCTCTCAGTCGGTTGACCGCCCGCATGCTCGTTTCATGGGTTGACTTAGGCATACGGAGTTTATCCCCATTCTAAGCATACAGAGTTCATTCCCAGTCTAAGTTCGAACCGGACTGAGGGTTGTGGTAGCAGGACCAGCAATAGGATCGACAGCACACAGAGGGGACCTGGTCAGTCCCTGGCTTGCACATTCTGCCTCTCCAACCGGTAGAGTGCCCGCACGCTCATTTTATGGGTTGGCTTAGGCATACGGAGTTAATTCCATGTCTAAGCCCCAGCCAGACTGAGGGTTGTGGCAGCGGGACCAACAGCACGCAGAGAGGGATCGGGCTGATCCCTGACTTGCACATTATGCCTCTCCAGCCGGTTCAGTACCCGCAAGCTCATTTCATGGGTTGACTTAGGCATACCAAGTTCATTCCCAATCTAAGCATACGGAGTTCATTCCTAGTCTAAGATCGGACCGACAGCAGCATGTAGAGGGGGACAAGTCGATCCTCGGCTTGTGCATCCTGCCTCTCCGGCTGACTAAGCGCCCGTACGTTCGTTTCGTTGGTTGACTTAGGCATACGGAGTTCATTCCCGATCTAAGCCTCAAGTAGACCGAGGGACCCATAGTGCGATTGGTAGCACGCAGAGGGGGATCGGACTGATCCTCAGCTTGCGCATTCTGGCTCTCCGGCCGACTGAGCGCCTGCACGCTCATTTCATGCATTGACTTAGGCATACGTAGTGCATTCCCAGTCTTGACCAACCAAGGGCTAGAGGCTATCGACGGCATTTGGGGCAACAACCGAGGGGGACCAGCAGTGGGATCCTTGGTCAGCTCGTTAATCGCGCCCCCAGCGGTAAGTTTGATGCTCGCACGCTCGTTTTGGGGGCTGATCAGGGCTCGACATGTACCGATGGTGGTCGAGGCAACCACCCGTACCACGACCCAGCATGTGCCGATGGTGTTCGATGCAACCACCTGTACCAAGGGCCATCTTGTGCCGATGGTGGTCGAGGCAACCGCCCGCACCAGGGCCCAGCTTGTGCCGATGGCGGTCGAGGCAAGTGCCCATACCATAAGGTAGCCTATGCCGATGATGGTCGATGCATGTGCCATCACCATGCACCATCATATGCCATTGATGGTCGAGGCCTTGGCCAAAGTTTGATTTTGAGCCATGGTGCACATGCTGGGCTCGGGCATGTGCTGATGCCCCATTTTTTTCGCCTGGGGCACCATCACCGGAGCATCGCTGGAGAACCTAACTGACAGCATTGGGGGTTCCAATGATTGGGGGGTCGAAGGGTGTGCGCACATGATGTGCGGTGGGTGCTGGTACTTGGCATTTATATTGGCCCCCTATCCCTTATCAAACCTCGAGAACTCACACCCCTTGAAGAGCATTTGAGATTTTATAGGTTTGCTTCAGTGGCCATTAAAGTGTCTGAAATGGGGACATTTTTTTCAAATGGTCACAAAATCTTCTCCACTTTGAGTTTTTAGCTGAATTTGTTTGTGCGTGCCAACAAAAATACACAGATCACATCTACCAAATTTGGGGCCAAAACTCCTAAAAAAATTTTAAAAAATCTCGAACACCAAAAAGTTTTGAAAATCATGAAAAATAAAAAATGGGTCGTCTTGCCACGAAACTTAACATGAAGGCTTAGGGGACCATTGTATGAATTTACAAGCCATAAAAATGGCATTGGCACGACAGAAATATGAAGATGTGCTTGAACCCATCTACCACTCGATCGATCCACGACTTGCGCATCTCGCCTCTCCGACCGGTTAAGTGCCCACACGCTCGTTTCATGGGTTGACTTAGGCATACGTAGTGCGCTCCCACTCTAAGATCGGACCGGACCAAAGGTTACGAGAGTAGGACCCACAGCGAGATCGACAGCATGCAGAGGGGATCGGGTCGATCCCAGCTTATGCATCCTGCCTCTCTGGCGGGCTGAACGCCCGCACGCTCATTTTGTGGGTTGGCTTAGGCATATGAAGTTCATCTCCAGTCTAAGCATATGAAGTTCATTTCCTGTCTAAGATCAGACTGGATCGAGGGTTACGGTAGCAGGACCAGTAGTAGGATCGATAGCACGTAGGGGGGATCGGGCTGGTCTCTGAGTTGCGCATTCTGCCTCTCTGATTCCCTGAGCACCCATACACTCGTTTCGTGGGTTAGCTTAGGCATATGGAGTTCATTCCATGTCTAAGCCCTAGTCGGATCGAGGGTTGTGGTAGCGAGACTGGCAGCACGCAATGGGAGATCGGGCTGATCACTGGCTTGCGCATTATGCCTCTCCGACCGGCTCAACGCCCGCACGCTCGTTTCATCGGTTGACTTAGGCATATGAGGTTCATTCCCAATCTAAGCATACGGAGTTCATTTCTAGTCTAAGATCAGACCGGCAGCAGCATGCAGAGGGGGACCGAGTCAATCTTCGACTTGCGCATCCTGCCTCTCTGATCGACTGAGCACCCGGATGCTCGTTTGAGGGTTGACTTAAGCATACGTAGTGCATTCTTGGTCTCAACCAACCAAGGGCCAGAGGCTATCGACAGCGTTCGGGGCAACAACAGAGGGTGGCCAGCAGCGGGATCCTTGGTCGGCTCACGCATCCTACCCCCTGTAGTCGGTTCGGTGCCTGCACGCTAGTTTTGGGGATGATTGGGGCTCGACCTGTGCCAATGGTGGTTGAGGTAACCGCTCGTACCATGGCCCAGCATGTGTCGATTGTGTTCGATGCAACCGTCCGCACTAGGGGCCATCTTCTGCCGATGGTGGTCGAGGCAATCGCTCGCACCAAGGGCCAGCATGTGCCGATGGTGATCGAGGCAACTGCCCTCACCAGGGCCCAGCTTGTGCCGATGGTGGTCGAGGCAAGTGCCCGTACCAAAAGGTAGCCTATGCCGATGATGGTCGATGCTTGTGCCATCACCATGCGCCATCATCCCAAGTTTGATTTTGAGCCACGGTGCACATGCTGGGCTCGGGCATGTGCTGGTGCCACATTTTTTTCGCTTGGGGCACCATCGTCGGAGCATCGTCGGAGAACCATAATCGGCGACATTAGGGGTTCCGACGATTGGGGGCCCGGGGGTGTGCGCACATGATGTGCGATGGGTCCTAGTACTTGGCCCTTATATTGGCCCCCTATCCCTCATCAAACCTCAAGAACTTACACCCCCTTAAAGAGCATTTGAGATTTTATAGGTTTGCTCCCAGTAGCCATTAAAGTGTCTGAAATGGGGACATTTTTTCAAACGGTCACAAAATCTTCTCCACTTCGAGTTTTTAGTTGAATTTTTTTGTACATGCCAACAAAAATACAAGGATCATGTCTACCAAATTTGGGGTCAAAACTCCTTCTAAAAAACTTTAAAAAAATCTCGAACCCCAAAAAGTTTTGAAAAATCGTTAAAAATAGAAAACGGGTCGTCTTGCCATGAAACTTCACATGAAGGCTTAGGGGACCATTGTATGAATTTACAAGCCATAAAAATGGCATTGGCATGGTAGAAATATGAAGTTGTGCCTAAACCCGCCTACCATTCGATCGATCCACGGCTTGTACATCCTGCCTCTCCGGTCGGCTAAGTGCCCGCACGCTCATTTCGTGGGTTGACTTAGGCATACGTAATATGCTCCCAATCTCAGATCGGACCGGATCAAGGGTTGCAGCACAGGACCCACAGCGGGATCGATAGCACACAGAAGGGATCGGGTCAGTCTTCGACTTGCGCATCCTGCCTCTCTGGCCGACTGAGCGCCCATACGCTCGTTTTATGGGTTGACTTAGGCATACAGAGTTCATTCCCAGTCTAAGCATACGGAGTTCATTCCCAGTCTAAGATCAGACTGGCAGCGAGATCGACAGTAGCACACTGAAGGGGATCGAGTCGATCCTCTGCTTACACATCCTGCCTCTCCAACCGGCTGAGCACATGCGCGCTTGTTTCGTGGGTTAACTTAGGCATACAAAGTTCATTCCCAATCTAAGCCCCAATCGGATCGAGAGACCTGCAACGGGATCGATAGCTCACAGAGGGGGACAGGGCCAATCCTCAGCTTGCGCATTCTGGTTCTCTGGTCGATTGAGCGCCCGCACGCTCATTTCATGGGTTGACTTAGGCATACATAGTGCATTCCCGATCTTGACCAACCAAGGGCCAGAGGCTATCGATGGTGTTTGGGGCAACAACTGAAGGGGACCAGCAGCGGGATCCTTGGTCAGCTCGTGCATCCCACCTCTAACGATCGGTTCAGTGCTCGCATGCTCGTTTCAGGGGTTGATCGGGGCTCGGCATGTACCGATAGTGGTTGAGGCAACCGCCTGCACCACGGCCCAGCATGTGCCGATGGTGTTCGATGCAACTGCCCGCACTAGGGGCCATCTTATCCCGATGGTGGTCGAGGCAACCGCCAGCACCACGGCCCAGCTTGTGCCGATGGAGGTCGAGGCAAGTGCCTGTACCAGTAATGAGATCGATAGCAGCACGCAGAGGGGGATCGGGTCGATCCTTAGTTTATGCAACCTACCTCTTCGGCCGGTTGAGCGCCCGCACGCTCATTTTATGGGTTGACTTAGGCATACGAAGTTCATCCCCATTCTAAGATCAGACCAGTAGCAGCACGTAGAGGGGGACCAAGTGGATCCTCAGCTTGCGCATCCTGCCGCTCCGATCGGCTGAGCGCTCGCACACTCATTTCATGGGTTGACTTAGGCATATGGAGTTCATTCCTAGTCTAAGATCGGACCGACAGTAGCACATAGAGGGGGACTGGGCCAATCCTCGACTTATGCATCCTACCTCTCCGACCGGCTGAGCGCCCGTACGCTTGTTTCGTGGGTTGACTTAGGCATACGGAGTTCATTCCCAGTCTAAGATTGGACTGACAGCAGCACGTAGAGGGGGATCGGGCTGATCCTCAGCTTGCGCATCCTGCCTCTCCGACCGGCTGAGCGCCCGTACACTCATTTTGTGGGTTGACTTAGGCTTATGGAGTTCAATCTTGGTCTAAGCCCCAATCAGACCGAGAGACCCGTAACGGGATCGGTAGCATGCAGAGGGGGACTGGGCCAGTCCTTGGCTTGCGCATTCTAGCTCTTCGATCGACTGAGCGCCCCTACGCTCGTTTCATGGGTTAACTTAGGCATACATAATGCATTCCCGATCTCGACCAACCAAGGATCAGTAGTAGGATCGGTAGCACGTAGGGGGGATCGGGTGGATCCCCGGCTTGTGCATTCTACCTCTCCGGCCAGCTGAGCACCTGCATGCTCATTTCATGGGTTGGCTTAGGCATACGGAGTTCATTCTATGTCTAATCCCCAGCCAAACTAAGGTTTGTGGCAGCAGGATTGACAGCACATGGAGGGGGATCGGGCTGATCCTTCGCTTACGCATTATGCCTCCCCGACTGGGTCAGTGCCGCACGTTCATTTCGTGCGTTGACTTAGGCGTACGGATTTCATTCCTAGTTAGGCATATGGAGGTCATTCCTAGTCTAAGATCGGACCAACAGCGGGATCGACAATAGCACGCAGAGGGGGACTGGGCTAATCCTTAGCTTGCGCATCCTGCCTCTCCGACCGACTGAGCGCCCGCATGCTCGTTTTGTAGGTTGACTTAGGCATACGTAGTTCATTCCCGATCTAACCCCTAACCGGATCGAGAGACCCACAGCAGGATCAACCGCACGCAGAAGGGGATCGGGCTGATCCTCCGCTTACGCATTCTGGCTCTCCGATCGATTGAGTACCCACAGGCTCATTTCATGGGTTGACTTAGGCATACATAGTGCATTCCCGATCTCGACCAACCGAGGGCCAGAGGTTATCGACTGTGTTTGGGGCAACAACTGAGGGGGACCAACAGCGAGATCCTTGGTCAGCTCGTGCATCCCGCCCCCAGCGATCGGTTTAGGGCTCGCATGCTCATTTTGGGGGTTGATTGGGGCTCGACATGTGCCGATGGTGGTCAAGGCGACCGCCCGCACCATGGCCCAGCATGTGTCGATGGTGTTCGATGCAACTGCCCGCACCAGGGGCCATCTTGTGCCGATGGTGGTCGAGGTAACTGCTCACACTAGGGCCCAGCTTGTACCGATGGCGATCGAGGCAAGTGCCCATGTCACGCCCTTGGTAGCTACGTCAGGCACATCAAATGCTCCAGCAGGTGAGCCAAAGGTTGAGGCCCGCAGACCAGGCGTGCTAGCAAGTATCTGTGCACAAAGCCTGGCAAACCAATTCAGAATGCCCGCCCAACTTGCAGGCCAGCCCGTGAGACCAAGGTGTGGCATACAAGCTGCCTGCACCACATCCAAAAGGGCCCAAGGTGTTGGACATGCAAGGGAAGCTTCTGGAAGCAGGCAGGATCAGCAAGAGCATCCTGGCAGATTTGGTTGACCTTAAAAATAGGAGTTAGCATCCTGATTGATTGTAATCTATATAATCCCTTGATTTTAGCCTTTATTCTAGTGATATTGCCATTAAGTGTAGCTGGAGCCTCAACTATAAATAGAGGGCTGCTCCACCCTCATTTGTACACCATCAAACACTTCTATTTCAGTGAATACAAGAGCATTTCCAGAATTTTGTCTTGTTATCCTGTTTCTCTTTAACTTGTGTAATCAGCCCTTCCCATTGTTCTAGTGCCCGTACGCTTGTGTTTTAGGTTGACTTAGGCATATATAAGGAGATTCCAAGCCTAAGGCCACACGGATTTTGAGTCTAAGGTTGGAGCCCGTGACAGTTGGTATCAGAGCAAGTTTGATTTTGCGTGTTTGTGGTGTGCAGGTTAGATCATGATTAAGGAGATGGCATCCTAAGGTGACTTTGCTAGCCAACAACCAGAGGCCCAGAAGCATAGGCATGGAAGAGGCAAAAAAGCCAGTTCTAGAGATATCTGGTCTACCATGGACGGTAGGCTGGCCAAGGTAGAGGTGACCATGGGTGACTGGGGGAGAAGCTTGAAGAAGTAGAGACTCACATTGCACGCTAGACTCTCTGGAAAGGAGATCCAAAGTGAGTTGGAAGCTGCTCTCAACAAAGGCATGGACGTGATTACCTAGAAAATAAGGCCTTGGAAGCTGAAGTGTTGACCTTACGCGATGGCATGGAGGCCATGCACCAGCGGATGGAAGAGCTTACCAGTGAGTTCGTTGCTTGCAAGACTGCCATTGGGAATGGCATGTTTGTCGGAGTGTCCAAATCTAGATTGGAGGTCCCCAAGCCTAAGGAGTTCAAGGGGACTAGGGTGGCCAAGAAAGTAGCCAACTACCTTTAGGGTATAGAGTAGTACTTCTAGGCCATGGGCATGCAGGATGAGGCGATAAAGGTAAGCACCGCTGCTATGATGTCACAGGTGTGATCTCACTGATGTAGCCTTATTGTGGTGGAGGCACAGGTGTGATGATGTCAGGCGTGGGAGCGCCAAGATTGGAACCTGGGTAGAGTTCCAAAAAGAGTTCAAAGAATAATTTTACATGGAGTATGTCGATGATGAGGCGCGGGCAAAGTTGTGCAGGCTGAGCCAACAAGGGGACATAAGGGAGTATGTCCAGAAATTCTCTGAACTGATGCTACAGATCTTAGATCTAGGTGAAAAGGATGCCTTATTTGCTTTCATGGATGGGCTGAAGCCATGGGTGAAGCATCAGCTATAAAGGAGGGGAGTTCATGACTTGGCTAAAGCCATGACTACTGCTAAGGCCTTGATAGAGTTCAAGCCTCTAAACAAGTTTGAGTCTACCAAGCCCAATGGTAAGGGCAGGGATTATAGGGATCGAAAGAAGTAGTCCAAGGGGAAGGACCGTGATCAAGAGTCCAAGGATGGAGACCGAGACCATTCAACCAAGGATGGTGAGAGGAAGCCACCAGCAGGCAAGTGGAAAGCAAAAGGGGATCGAGAGCCACTAGCATGCTACCTATGTTGAGGGAGAGCCACATAGCATGCAATTACCCACAGAAGGGCAAGCTGGCTACTGTAGACAAGGAGTTTGACAAGGAGCCAGAGTCAGGGGCCTTAAAGCTTGGGTCATTGGTGCTCAATGTTGTCTAAAGTAAGGGGAGTCACAAGCCAAAAGGCTTGATGTTTACGGATCTGATGTTTACAGGTCAAAAGGTAAGCGTACTGATGGACACAGGTGCCTCACATCTTTTTATTTCAGGTGATGTAGCCTGGAAGCTTAGACTAAAGGTGTAAAAAGGGACTGGTACCATTAAAACGGTGAACTCCAAGAAGGTTTTAGCCATTAGAGTAGCACAGGGAGTGGAGTTACAGCTTGGAGACTGGAAAGGTAAGGAGATCATAGAGGTAATACCGCTTGACGACTATGAGTTTATGATTGGGTTGGATTTCTTTGTTTGGATTAACACCCTCTTTGTGCCTTTTATCGATTGTGTTTGCATCTTGGATGCACAATGCCAATGCCTAGTGCTGTTGAGGAGAGGGTCTGGAGTTAGGTTACGGGTGGTGTCAGCCATCCAATTTGCCAAGGTGGTAAGGAAAAAAGAAGACACCTTCTTGGCAGCCCTGAAATATGATGAGCCAAGGGAGAAGGAGATCGAGTCACCCTTGGAGGTGCTAAAGGTGCTAAAGACCTTTAGTGATGTGATACCCGTAAAGCTGCCTAGCAAGCTACCACCTAAGAGGGAGGTGGACCATAAGATCGAGTTGGTGTCTAAGGCTAAGCCACCAGCTAGAGCCCCTTATCGAATGTCTCCACTAGAGTTAGAAGACTTGAGGAAGCAGCTCAAAGAGTTAGTTGATGCTGGCTTCATCAGGCCAGTGAAAGTACCTTATGGTGCATCGATTCTATTCCAGCGCAAGCATGATGGGTCATTGTAGCTGTGCATAGACTACTGGGCTTTGAATAAGCTAACCATCAAGAACAAGTACCCCATCCCACTCATTGCGGACTTGTTCGATCAACTTGGGAGTGCAAGGTGGTTCACCAAGCTGTATTTGAGGGCTGGCTACTATCAAGTCAGGATCGTAGAGGGAGATGAGCCAAAAATAGCATGTGTCACTAGGTAAGGTTCGTATGAGTTCTTGGTGATGCCTTTCGGACTCATGAACGCCCCAGCAACATTCTACACCCTTATGAACAAGGTACTTCAGTCATTCCTTGATCAGTTTGTTGTGGTTTATTTGGATGACATTGTGATCTACAGCCAAACTTTAAGAGAGCATGTAGACCACTTGAGACAGGTGTTCGAGGTGTTGCGGGTGCACAAGCTATTTATTAAGAGGGAGAAGTGCTCATTCACCCAACAAGAGATCCCGTTCCTTGGCCACATAGTGGGAGGTGGCAGGATATGCATGGATGAAGGCAAGATATACGCCATCCTGGAGTGGCAACCGCCAGCCAAGGTCATTGAGTTGAGATCATTTCTTGGGCTAGTTAACTACTACAGGTGCTTCATCAAAGGCCACTCAACAATAGCCACGCCATTGACTGACTTGCTCAAGAAAGGGAAAGTATGAGAGCGGAGCGCAGGGTGCCAAGAAGCCTTTGACAGGTTGAAGCGAGATGTGATCGAGGAGCAAGTCTTGGCCTTGCTAGACCATGCCAAGCCATATGAGGTGCATACGGATGCATCAGACTTTGCCATAGGGGGCGTGTTAATATAGGAGGGACGTCTAGTCACATTCGAGAGCAGGAAGCTAAATGAGACTGAACGTAGGTACACGGTCTAAGAGAAGGAGATGACTGCAGTGGTGCACTGCTTGCGCACTTGGTGCCATTAGCTGTTGGGGTCGAGGTTCATGGTGAGGATGGACAATGTGGCAACCAGCTACTTCCAGACGCAGAAGAAGTTATCCCCCAAGTAGGCGAGATGGCAAGATTTTCTTACAGAATTTGATTTCCAGATGGAGTACAAGCTGGGGTGAGCGAACCTAGTGGTAAACGCCCTAAGCAGGAAGCCTAACTTGCTGCCATTAGCCAACCAGAGCGGTCACAGGTGCCGCGCATCAAGGAGGGACTTGCGCATGATCCTACAGCCAAGGCTTTGATGGAGTACGCCCAGCAAGGTAAGACTAGGTGGTTTTGGTTGCAGGATGGCTTGCTGTACACCAGGGGCAGTAGACTATTTGCGCCGTAGCACGGAAAGCTTTACAAGGAAGTTTTGTAAGAATGTCATGATTCAAGGTGGCCTGGACACCCTGGAGTGAGCTGCACCTTGGCACTGATTGAGGACCGATACTACTGACCGTACATGAGGGACGATGTGGAGGCTTATGTGAAGACTTGTCTTGTGTGCCAACAGGACAAGATGGAGCTCAAGAAACCAGGCGATCTCTTGGAGCCATTGCCAGTGCCAGAGCGACCATGGAAGAGTGTTTCTCTAGACTTTATAGTCGGTCTACCCAAAGCAGAAGGGTTTGGAAGCATCATGGTAGTGGTGGATAGGTTTTCCAAATATGGAATCTTCATTCCAGCAACCAAGGAGTGCCCAGCCGAGGAGGCAGCTCGATTGTTCTTGAAGAACATGGTTAAGTACTAGGGAGTGCTGAGGACCATTGTTAGTGATCAGAACGGGCATTTCACGGGCAAGTTTCGGACTAAGTTGTTCAAGCTATTGGGGTCAGACTTGAACTTTTCCACTAGCATGCATCCGCAGACCGATGGGCAAACAGAACGAGTGAATGGACTATTGGAGGTCTACCTCAGGCACTATGTGAGTACCATACAAAGGGACTGGCCAAAGCTGCTAGATGTTGCGTAGTTTTCCTACAACTTGCAAAGGAGCGAGGCAATGAACCAGAGCCCATTTGAGGTTGTGACAGGGCAATAACCACTAACACCCGGTTCGATTACTGCAAGTTATACAGGGTTGAATCCAGTAGCATACAAGTTTGCCAAGGCATGGTAGGAGCAAACTGACTTGGCCAGAGTTTGTCTACATAAGGCGGCCAAGTGGTCAAAGAAGTGGGTAGACCAGAATAGGCGAGACGTGCAGTTCTAGGTTGGAGACTTGGTGTTGGTGAAGCTGCATCCCATTGTGTGCCACGGGGGCCTGCACAAAGGCCTTGTCCAGAGATATGACAGACTTTTTCAAGTAGTCAAGAGGGTAGGCAAGGTTGCCTACAAGCTGGATATGCCACCCAAGCCGAGGGTACACCCAGTGTTCCATGTGAGCATGCTCAAGCCGTTCCATGAGGATGAAGGAGATCCGGGATGGGCAGAGTCAAAACGTGCACCATTGGGAGTAAGGGCCTCATATGAGAAAGAGGTCCACAGCATCATAACTGACCGGGATGTGAGACAGAAGAACTATCAGCCAAGACAAGAGTACTTGGTGCGCTGGAAGGGACTTTCAGACAGTAAGGCGAGCTGGGAACCAGTAGATGACTTATGGTAGTTCGGGGACCAGATCAGGTAGTGCCATGCAGAAGATGTGATGAAGGCATTACGCAATCAGGTGGGGGAGAATGTCACACCCTGGGCAGGTGCGCCAGGCACATCAGGCGCACCAGCAGGCGAGCTAGAGGTTGAGGCCGCAGACCAGGCGTGCTGGCAGGTATCTGCGCGCAAAGCCTAGCAAATGAGTTCAGAACGCCCGCCCAACTTGCAGGCCAGCCCGTGAGATGAAGGCTTGGCATACAAGCTGCCCGCACCACATCCAGAAGGGCCCAAGGTGCTGGACACGCAAGGGAAGCTTCTCGAAGCAGGCAGGATCAGCAGGAGCATCCTGGCAGATTTGGTTGACCCTAAAAATCAAGAGTTAGCATCCTGATTGATGTAATTTGTATAATCCCTTGATTTTAGCCTTTATTCTAGGGATATTGCCATTAAGTGTAGCTGGAGCCTTAACTATAAATAGAGGGCCGCTCCACCCTCATTTGTACACCATCAAACACTTCTGTTTCAATGAATACAAGAGCATTTCCAGAATTCTGTTTTATTATCCTGTTTCTCTTTAACTTGCGTAATCAGCCCTTCCCATTGTTCTAGTGCCCATATGCTTGTGTTTTAGGCTGACTTAGGCATAAAGGAGGAGATTCCAAGCCTAAGGCCGTATGGATTCTGAGTCTAAGGTCGGAGCCCGTGACACCCGTACCAAAGGGTAGCCTGTGCCGATGATGGTCGATGCATGTGCCATCACCATGCACCATCATGTGCCATTGATGGTCGAGGACTTGGTCAAAGTTTGATTTTGAGCCATGGTGCACATGCTGGTGCCACATTTTTTCGCCCGAGGCACCATCGCCGAAGCATCACCAAAGAACCTAACCGACGGCATTGAGGGTTCCGGCGGTTGGGGAGGTCGGGGGGGTGTGCGTACATGATGTGCGATGGGTGCTGGTACTTGGCCCTTATATTGGCCCCCTATCACTCATCAAACATCGAGAACTCACACCCCCTTAGAGAGCATTTGAGATTTTATAGGTTTGCTCCTAGTAGCCATTAAAGTGTGTGAAATGGGGACATTTTTTTCAAACGGTCACAAAATCTTCTCCACTTCGAGTTTTTAGCTGAATTTGTTTGTACGTACCAACCAAAATAAAAGGATCAAGGTGGTTCACCAAGCTGGATTTGAGGTCGGGCTACTACCAAGCCAGGATCACAGAGGGAGATGAGCCAAAGATAGCATGTGTCACTCAGTATGGTTCGTATGAGTTCTTGGTGATGCCTTTCGGACTCACGAACGCCCCAGCAACATTCTGCACCTTTATGAACAAGGTACTTCAGTCATTCCTTGATTGATTTGTTGTGGTTTATTTGGATGACATTGTGATCTACAGCTAGACTTTGGGAGAGCATGTAGACCATTTGAGACAGGTGTTCGAGGTGTTACGGGTGCACAAGCTATTTGTCAAGAGGGAGAAGTGCTCATTCGCGCAACAGGTGATCCCGTTCCTTAGCGATATAGTGGGAGGTGGTAGGATACGCATGGATGAAGGCAAGATACACGCCATCCTGCAGTGGCAACCGCCAGCCAAGGTCACTGAGTTGAGATTGTTCCTTGGGCTGGTTAACTACTACAGGTGCTTCATCAAAGGTCACTCAGCAATAGCCACGCCATTGACTGACTTGCTCAAGAAAGGGAGAGCATGGGAGTGGAAAGTAGGGTGCCAGGAAGCCTTTGACAGGTTGAAATGGGCTATGATCGAGGAGCCAGTCTTGGCCTTACCAGACCATGCCAAGCTGTATGAGGTGCATGAAGATGCATCGAACTTTGCCATAGGGGGCGTGTTGATGCAGGAGGGACATCCAGTCGTGTTCGAGAGCAGGAAGCTGAATGAGACTGAGCCTAAGTACATGATCCAAGAGAAGGAGATGACTGCAGTGGTGCACTACTTGCACACTTGGTGCCATTACCTGTTAGGGTCGAGGTTCGTGGTGAGGACGGACAATGTGGTGACTAGCTACTTCCAGACGTAGAAGAAGCTATCCCCCAAACAGGCGAGATGGTAAGATTTTCTTGCAGAATTTGATTTCCAAATGGTGTACAAGCCAGGACGGGCGAACCTAGTGGCAGACGCCCTGAGCAGAAAGGCTAACCTTGCTGCCATTAGCCAACCAGAGGGGTCACTGGTGTCGCGCATCAAGAAGGGATTTGCGTATGATCCTACAGCCAAGGCTTTGATGGAGTACGCCCAGCAAGGTAAGACTAGGCGGTTTTGGTTGCAAGATGGGTTGCTATACACCAGAGGCAGTAGACTATTTGTGCCACAGCACGGAAAGCTTCGCAAGGAAGTTTTGCAAAAATGCCATGATTCAAGATGGGCTAGACACCCCAGAGTGAGCCGTACCTTGGCGCTGATCGAGGATCGATACTATTGGCAGCACATGAGGGATGATGTGGAGGCCTATGTGAAGACTTGTCGTGTGTGCCAACAGGACAAGGTGGAGCTGCAGAAACCAGGCGATCTCTTGGAGCTATTGCCAGTGCCAGAGCGACCATGGGAGAGTGTTTCTCTGGACTTTATAGTCGGTCTACCCAAAGCAGAAGGGTTTGGAAGCATCATGGTAGTGGTGGACAGGTTTTCCAAGTATGGAATCTTCATTCCAACAACCAAGGAGTGCCCAACCGAGTAGGCAGCTCGATTGTTCCTGAAGAACATGGTTAAGTACTAGGGAGTGCCGAGGACCATTGTTAGTGACCAGGACTGGCATTTCACGGGCAGGTTTTGGACTGAGTTGTTCAAGTTATTGGGGTCAGACTTGAACTTTTCCACCAGCATGCATTCATAGACCGATGGGCAGACAGAATGAGTGAATGGACTATTAGAGGTCTACCTCAGGCACCATGTGAGTGCCACACAAAGGGACTAGCCAAAGCTGCTAGATATTGCGTAGTTTTCCTACAATTTACAAAGGAGTGAGGCAATGAACCAGAGCCCATTTGAGGTTGTGACAGGGCAACAACCACTAACACCCGGTTCGATTGCTGTAGGTTATACAGGGTCGAATCCAGCAGCATACAAGTTTTCCAAGGCATGGCAGGAGTAAACTGACTTGGCCAGAGTTTTTCTACACAAGGCGGCCAAGAGGTCGAAGAAGTGGGTAAACCAAAATAGGCGGGACGTACAGTTCCAGGTTGGAGACTTGGTATTGGTGAAGCTGCATCCCATTGTACGCCACAAGGGGCTGTACAAAGGCCTAGTCTAGAGGTATGAGGGACCTTTCTGAGTAGTCAAGAAGGTAGGCAAGGTTGCCTACAAGCTGGATATGCCACCCAAGTTGAGGGTACACCCGGTGTTCCATGTGAGCATGCTCAAGCCGTTCCATGAGGATAAGGGAGATCTAGGACGGGTAGAGTCAAAGCGTGCACCATTGGGAGCAAAGGCCTCATATGAGAAGGAGGTCCACAGCATCATAGCTGACCGGGAGGTGAGACGGAAGAACTATCAACCAAGACAAGAGTACTTGGTGCGCTGAAAGGGACTTCCAGATAGTGAGGTGAGCTGGGAACCAATAGATGACTTATGGCAGTTCGGGGACCAGATCAGGCAGTACCATGCAGAAGGCGCAATGAGGGCATTACACAATCAGGTGGGGGAGAATGTCATGCCCTGGGCGGGCGCGCCAGGCACATCAGGCGCACCAGCAGGCGAGCGAGAGGTTGAAGCCCGCAGACCAGGTGTGCTAGTGGGTATCTATGCGCAAAGCCTAGCAAACGAGTTCAGAACGCCCGCCCAACTTGCAGGCCAGCCCGTGAGACCAAAGCCTGGCATACAAGCTCCCGCACCACATCCAAAAGGGCCCAAGGTGCTGGACACGCAAGGGAAGCTTCTGGAAGCAGGTAGGATCAACAGGAGCATCCTGGAAGATTTGGTTGACCCTAAAAATCAGGAGTTAGCATCCTAATTGATTGTAATTTGTATAATCCCTTGATTTTAGCCTTTATTCTAGGGATATTGCCATTAAGTGTAGCTGGAGCCTCAACTATAATAGAGGGTTGCTCCACCCTCATTTGTACACCATCAAACACTTTTGTTTCAGTGAATACAAGAGCATTTCCAGAATTCTACCTTCTTATCCTGTTTCTCTTTAACTTGCGTAATCAGCCCTTTCTATTATTCTAGTGCCCGCACACTTGTGTTTTAGACTGACTTAGACATAAAGGAGGAGATTCCAAGCCTAAGGCCACACGGTTTCTGTGTCTAAGGTCAGAGCCCGTGACATCTGTACGCTCGTTTCATGGGTTTACTTAGGCATACAGAGTTCATTCCCAGTCTAAGCCCCAATCGGACTGAGGGACCCGCAGTGAGATAGGCAGGATGAAAAGGGGGATCGGGCCGATCCTCGGTTTGTGCATTCTGGCTCTCTGGCTGGCTGAGCGCCTGCACACTCGTTTCACGGGTTGACTTAGGCATGCATAGTGCATTCCCGATCTCGACCAACCAATGGCTAGAGGCTATCGACGGCGTTTGGGGTAACAATCGAGGGGGACCAACAGCGGGATCCTTCATCGGCTCATGCATCCCACCCCAATGGTTGGTTTAGTGCTCGCACGCTGGTTTCGAGGGCTGATTCAGGCTCGGCATGTGCCGATGGCGGTCGAGGCAACCGCCCTCACCATAGCCCAGCATGTGCCGATGGTGTTCGATGTAACCGCCTACACCAGGGGCCATCTTGTACCGATGGTGCTTAAGGCAACTGTCCACACCAGGGCCCAGTTTATGCCGATGGCAATCGAGGCAAGTACCCGTACCAAAGGGCAGCCTGTGTCGATGATGGTCGATGCATGTGCCATCACCATATGCCATCACCATGCGCCATCATGTGCCATTGATGGTCGAGGCCTTGGCCAAAGTTCTATTTTGAGCCACGGTGCACATGCTGGGCTTGAGCATGTGCTGGTGCCACATTTTTTTTGCCCGAGGCACCATCGTCGAAGCATCGCTGAAGAACCTAACTGGCGGCATTGGGGGTTACAGCGATTAGGGGGGCTGGGGGGTATGTGCACATGATGTGCAATGGGTGCTAGTACTTAGCCTTTATATTGGCCCCCTATCCCTCATCAAACCCTGAGAACTCACAGCCCCTTAAAAAGCATTAGAGATTTTATAGGTTTACTCCTAGTAGCCATTAAAGTGTCTAAAATGGAGACATTTTTTTCAAATGGTCACAAAATGTTCTCCATTTCGAGTTTTTAGCTGAATTTGTTTGTGCGTGCCAACAAAAATACAAGGATCACATCTACCAAATTTGGGGCCAAAACTCCTTCTAAAAAAATTTAAAAAAATCCCGAACCGTAAAAAGTTTCAAAAATCATGAAAAATAGAAACTGGGTCGTCTTGCCACCAAACTTCACATGAAGGCTTAGGGGACCATTGTATGAATTTACAAGCCATAAAAATGGCATTGGCACGACAAAAATATGAAGATGTGCTTGAACCCACCTACCACTTGATCGATCCATGGCTTGCGCATCCCGCTTCTCCGACCGGCTAAGTGCCCGCATGTTCGTTTCGTGGGTTGACTTAGGCATACGCAGAGGGGACCGGGTCGATACCCGACTTGTGCATCCTACCACTCTGACAGACTGAGCACCCACACGCTCGTTTCATGGGTTGACTTAGGCATACAGAGTTCATCCCTTGTATTAGCATATGGAGTTCATTCCAAGTCTAAGATCGGACCGGACCGAGAGTTGCTAAGTAGGACCAGTAGCAGGATCGACAGCATACAGCGGTGGATCGGGCTGATCCTCGGCTTGCGCATTCTTCCTCTCCGATCGGTTGAGTGCCCGTACGCTCGTTTCATGGGTTGGCTTAGGCATACAGAGTTCATTCCATGTCTAAGCCCCAGTCGAATCGAGGGTTGTGGTAGCGGGATCGATAGCATGCAGTGGGGGATCGAGCCGATCCCCGGCTCACACATTATGCCTCTCCAGTCAACTCAACGCCCACACGCTTGTTTCATGGATTGAATTAGGCATACGAAGTTCATTACCAATCTAAGATCGGACCGGTAGCGAGATCGACAGTAGCACGCAGAGGGGGATCGGGTCGATCCTCAGCTTGTGCATCCTGCCTCTCTGATCGGCTGAGGACCCACATGTTCGTTTCTTGGGTTGACTTAGGCATACGGAGTTTATTCTCGATCTAAGACCTAACCGGATTGAGGGACCCACAGTGGGATCAACAGCACGCAGAGGGGGATCGAGCTGATCCTCGACTTACGTATTCTGGCTTTCTGGCTGGCTAAGCACCCCCACGCTCGTTTCATGGGTTGACTTAGGCATATGTAGTGCATTCTTGGTCTCGACCAACCAAGGACCAGAGGCTATCGACGGTGTTTGGGGCAACAACTGAAGGGGACAAGCAGCGGGATCTTTGGTCGGCTCGCGTATCTCACCCCCAGCGATCGGTTTGATGCTCACACGCTCATTTTGGGGGCTGACCGGGGCTCTACATGTGTCGATAGTGGTCGAGGCAACCGCCCATACCATGGCCCAGCATGTGCCGAAGGTGTTCGATGCAACCACCCGTATCAGGGGCCATCTTGTGCCGATGGTGGTCGAGACAACCGCTCATACCAGGGCCCAGCTTGTGCCGATGGTGGTCGAGGCAAGTGCCCATACCAAAGGGCAGCCTGTGCTGATGATGGTCGATGCATGTGCCATCACCATGTGCCATCATGTGCCATTGATGGTCGAGGCCTTGGTCGAAGTTTGATTTTAAGCCACGGAGCACATCTAGGCTCAGGCATGTGCTGGTGGCACATTTTTTTCACCCGAGGCACCATCACCAGAGCGTCGCCGGAGAACCTAATCGACTGGGGCTTGTGTGCACATGATGTGCAATGGGTGCTAGTACTTGGCCCTTATATTGGCCCCCTATCCCTCATCAAACTTCGAGAACTCACACCCCCTTAAAGAGCATTTGAGATTTTATAGGTTTGCTCCCAGTAACCATTAAAGTGTCTGAAATGGGGACATTTTTTTGTAAATGGTCACAAAATCTTCTCCCCTTTGAGCTTTTAGCTGAATTTTTTTGTGCGTGCCAAGAAAAATACAAGGATCATGTCTACCAAATTTGGGGCCAAAACTCCTTCTAAAAAAATTTAAAAAAATCTTGAACCGTAAAAAGTTTCCAAAATCGTGAAAAATAGAAAACGGGTCGTCTTTCCACGAAACTTCACATGAAGGCTTAGGGGACCATTGTATGAATTTACAAGCCATAAAAATGGCATTGGCATGGTAGAAATATGAAGATGTGCCTGAATCCACCTACCACTTGATCGATCCATGGCTTGCGCATCCCGCCTCTCCGGCCGGCTAAGTGCCCGTAAGCTCGTTTCTTGGGTTGACTTAGGCATACATAGTGCGCTCCCAGTCTAAGCTCAGACTGGACCGAGGGTTGCGAAAGCAGAGACCGCAGTGGGATCGGTAGCACACAGAGGGGACCGGGTCGATCCCCGGCTTACGCATCCTACCTCTCTCGTTTCGTGGGTTGACTTAGGCATACGGAGTTCATACCTAGTCTAAGCATACGAAGTTCATTCCTAATCTAAGATCAGACCGGACTGAGGATTATGGTAGCAGGACCAGTTGTAGGATCGACAGCACGTAGTTAGGGACTGAATCGATCCCCTGCTTCCATATTTTGCCTCTCCAGCCGGCTGAGGACCCGCACGCTCGTTTCTTAGGTCGACATAGGCATACAGAGTTCATTCCCAGTCTAATCATACGGACTTCATTCCCAGTCTAAGATGGACCGACAGTAGCCCACAGACGGGGATCGGGCTGATCTTCGGCTTGTGCATCCTGCCTCTTTGACCGGCTAACCGCCCGCACGCTCGTTTCGTGGGTTGACTTAGGCATACAGAGTTCATTCCCGGTCTATGGCCTAACTGGATCGAGGGACCCGCAGCAGGATTGACAGCACGTAGAGGGGGACCAGGTCGATCCTCGGCTTGTGCATTCTGGCTCTTTGGCCAGCTGAGCACCCGCATGCTCATTTCATGTGTTGACTTAGGCATACATAGTGCATTCCCGATCTTGACCAACCAAGGGCCAGAGGTTATCGACGGCGTTTGGGGCAACAACTGAGGGGGATCAGCAGCGGGATCCTTGGTCGACTCGTGCATCTTACCCCAGTGGTCGGTTCGATGCCTGTATGCTCATTTCGAAGGCCGATCGGGGCTCAACATATGCCGATGGTGGTCAAGGCAACCGTCCGCACCATGACCCGGCATGTGCTGATAGTGTTCGATGCAACCGCCCGCACCAGGGGCCATCTTGTGCCGATGGTGGTCAAGGCAATCACCCGCACCAAGGGCCGGCATGTGCCGATGGTGATCGTGGCAACCGCCCGCATCAGTGCCTAGCTTGTGCCAATGGCGGTCAAGGTAAGTGCCCGTACCAAAGGGCAGCCTGTGCCGATGATGGTTGACGCATGTGCCATCACCATGCGCCATCTTGTGCCATTGATGGTTAAGGCCTTGGCCGAAGTTTGATTTTGAGCCACAGTGCACATGCTGGGCTCGAGCATGTGTTGGTGCCACATTTTTTTTGCCCGGGGCACCATTGTCGAAGCATCGTCGGAGAACCTAACCGGTGACATTGGGGGTTTCGACAATTGAAGGGGTCGGGGGGTGTGCGCACATGATGTGGGATTGGTGCTAGTACTTGCCCTTATATTGGCCCCCTATCCTCATGAAACCTCGAGAACTCACACCCCATTAAAGAGCATTTGAGATTTTAAAAGGTTTGCTCCTAGTAGCCATTAAAGTGTCTAAAATGGGGACATTTTTTTGAAACGTTCACAAAATCTTCTCCACTTCGAGTTTTTAGCTGAATTTGTTTGGGCGTGCCAACAAAAATATGGAGTTCATTCCCAGTCTAAGATCGGATCGGATCGAGGGTTACAGCAGCAGGATCGACAGCACGAAGGGAGGATTGGGTTGATCCTCAGCTTGTGCATTCTGCCTCTCTGGTCGGTTGAGCGCCCGCATGCTCGTTTCATGGGTTGGCTTAGGCGTACAAAGATCATTCCATGTCTAAGCCCCAGCCAGACTGAAGGTTGTGGCAGTGGGACCGGTAGCACGCAGAGGGGGACTGGGTCGATCCCTGGCTTGTGCATTATGCCTCTCCGACCGGCTCAACGCCCGCATGCTCATTTCGTGGGTTGACTTAGGCATAGGAGTTCATTTCTAGTCTAAGCATACGGAGTTCATTACCAGTCTAAGATCGGACAGGCAACGGGATCGACAGCTGCACGCAGAGGGGACCGGGCCGATCCTCGGCTTACGCATCCTACCTCTTCGGCCGGCTAACCGCACGCACGCTCGTTTCGTGGGTTGACTTAGGCATACGGAGTTCATTCCTGATCTAAGCCCTAATCGGACTAAGGGACCCGTAGCGGGATCGGTAGCACGTAGAGGGGGACCGGACCGATCCTTGGCTTGTGCATTCTGGCTCTTCGGCTGGCTGAGCGCCCGTACGCTCGTTTCATGGGTTGACTTAGGCATATGTAGTGCATTCTCGGTCTCGACCAGCCAAGGGTCGGAGGCGATCGATGGCGTTTGGGGCAACAACCGATGGGGACCAGTAAAGGGATCCTTGGTCGACTCGTGCATCCTGCCCCCAGTGGTCGGTTTGGTGCCCGCACACTTATTTCGAGGGCTGATCGGGGCTTGACATGTGCCGATGGTGGTCGAGGCAACCGCCCGCACCATGGCCCAGGATGTGCTGATGGTGTTCGATACAACCGTTTGCAGCAGGGGCCATCTTATGCCGATGGTGGTCGAGGCAATCGCCTGCACCAAGGGCTGGCATGTGTCGATGGTGATCGAGGCAACCACCCACACCAGGGCCTAGCTTGTGCCAATGGCGGTTGAGGTAAGTGCCCGTACCAAAGGGCAGCCTGTACCGATGATGGTCGATGCATGTGCCATAACCATGCACCATCATGTGCCATCACCATGCACCATCATGTGCCATTGATGGTCGAGGCCTTGGCCGAAGTTCAATTTTGAGCCATAGTGCACATGCTAGGCTCGGGCACGTGCTGGTGCAACATTTTTTTCGCCTGGGGCACCATCGTCAGAGCATCATTGGAGAACCTAATCGGTGGCATTCGGGGCTCCGACGATTGAGGGGGCCGGGGGGTGTGTGCACAAGATGTACGATGGGTACTGGTACTTGGCCATTATATTGGCCCCTTATCCCTCATCAAACCTCAAGAACTCACACCCCCTTAAAGAGCATTTGAGATTTTATAGGTTTGCTCCCAATAGCCATTAAAGTGTCTGAAATGGGGAGATTTTTTTCAAATGGTTACAAAATCTTCTCCACTTCGAGTTTTTAGCTGAATTTTTTGTGCATGTGAACAAAAATACAAGGGTCACGTCTACCAATTTTGGGGCCAAAACCCCTTCTAAAAAAATTTTAAAAAATATCGAACCGTAAAAAGTTTCAAAAATCGTGAAAAATAGAAAACAGGTCGTCTTGCCACGAAACTTCACATGAAGGCTTAGGGGACCATTGTATGAATTTACAAGCCATAAAAATGGCATTGGCATGGTAGAAATATGAAGATGTGCCTAAACCCACCTACCACTTGATCGATCCACGGCTTGCGTATCCCGCCTCTCCGATCGGCTAAGTGCCCGCACGCTCATTTCGTGGGTTGACTTAGGCATACGTAGTGCGTTCCCAGTCTATGATCAGACCAGACCGAGGGTTGTGACAATAGGACCCGCAGCAGGATTGGCAGCACGCAGAGGGGATCGGGTCGATCCCTGGCTTACGCATCCTGCCTCTCTGGCTGGCTGAGTGCTCGCACACTCATTTTGTTGGTTGACTTAGGCATACGAAGTTCATCCATAGTGTAAGCATACGGAGTTCATTCCCAGTCTAAGATCAGACCGGACCGAGGGCTACAGCAGCAGGACCAACAACAGGATCGGTAGCACGTAGGGGGGACCAAGCTGATCTCCGGCTTACACATTCTGCCTTTGCGGCCGGCTGAGAGCCCGCACGCTCGTTTTGTTGGTTGGCTTAGGCATACGGAGTTCATTACATGTCTAAGCCCCAACTGGATCGAGGGTTATGGCAGTAGGACTGACAGCACGTAAAGGGTGACCGGGTCGATCCCCGGCTTGCGCATTATGCCTCTTCAGCCAGCTCAGTGCCCGTACGCTCGTTTCATGGGTTGACTTAGGCATACGGAGTTCATTCCTAGTCTAAGCATATGGAGTTCATTCCCAGTCTAAGATTGGACCGGTAGCGTGATCGACAATAGCATGCAGAGGGTGACTAGGTCGATCTTCGGCTTGTACATCCTACCTCTCTGGCCGGTTGAGCGCCCGCACGCTCGTTTCGTGGGTTGAATTAGGCATACGGAGTTCATTCTCGGTCTAAGCCCTAATCGAATCAAGGGACCCGCAGTGAGATCGACAGCACGCAGAGGGGGATCGGGCCGATCCTCGACTTGTGCATTCTAGCTCTCTGACTCGCTGAGCCCTTGAACGCTCATTTCATGGGTTGACTTAGGCATATGTAGTGCATTCCCGATCTCGACCAACCAACGGCCAGAGGCTATTGACGGCGTTTGGGGCAACAACTAAGGTGGACCAACAGTGGGATCCTTGGTCGGCTCACGCATCCCTACCCCCAGTGGTCAGTTCGGTGCTCGCACGCTCGTTTCGAGGGCCGATCGGGGCTCGACATGTGCCGATGGTGGTCGAGGCAACCGGCCGCACCACGGCCTAGCACGTGCCGATGGTAACCGTACCAAAGGGTAGCCTGTGCCGATGATGGTTGATGCATGTGCCATCACCATGCGCTATCATGTGCCATTGATGGTCGAGGCCTTGGTCGAAGTTCGATTTTGAGCCTCTGTGCACATGTTGGGCTGAGGAATGTGCTGGTGCCACATTTTTTTCGCCCGGGGCACCATCGTCGGAGTATTGTCGGAGAACCTAACCGACGGCATTAGGGGTTCTGACGATTGGGGGGGCCGGGGGGTGTGCGCACATGATGTGCGATGGGTGCTAGTACTTGGCCCTTATATTGGCCCCCTATCCTTCGTCAAACCTCAAGAACTCACACCCCCTTAAAGAGCATTTGAGATTTTATAGGTTTGATCCTAGTAGCCATTAAAGTGTCTGAAATGGGGACATTTTTTTCAAACGGTCACAAAATCTTCACCACTTTGAGTCTTTAGCTGAATTTTTTTATGCGTGTCAACGAAAATAAAAGGATCACGTCCACCAAATTTGGGGCCAAAACTCCTTCTAAAAAAATTTTAAAAAATCTCAAACCACAAAAAGTTTTAAAAATTGTGAAAAATAGAGAACGGGTCATCTTGCCTCAAAATATGAATTCATTGAAGGCTTAGGGGACCATTGTATGAATTTACAAGCCATAAAAATGGCATTGGCACGGTAAAAATATGAAGATGTGCTTGAACCCACCTAGCACTCGATCGATCCACGGCTTGCGCATCCCGCCTCTCCGGTCGGCTAAGTGCTCGCATGCTCATTTTATGGGTTGACTTAGGCATATGTAGTGCACTCCCAGTCTAAGATTGGATCGGACCGATGGTTGCAGTAATAGGACTCGCAGCGTGATCGATAGCATGTCGAGGGGACCGGGTCGATCCCCAGCTTATGCATCCTGCCTCTCAGGCCGACTGAGCGCCCGCATGCTCGTTTCATGGGTTGACTTAGGCATACAGAGTTCATCTCCAGTCTAAGCATACAGAGTTCATTCCCAGTGTAAGATCAGACCGGATCGAGGGTTGCGGTAGCAGGACCAACAGTAGGATCGATGGCACGTAGGGGGGATCAGGTCGATCCTCGGCTTGCGTATTCTACCTCTTTGGCCGACTGAGTGCCCGCACGCTCGTTTCGTGGGTTAGCTTAGGCATACGGAGTTCATTCCATGTCTAAGCCCCAACCAAACCGAGGGTTGTGACAGCAGGATCGACAGCACGCAGAGAGGGATCGAGCTGATCCCTGGCTTGCACATTATGCCTCTCGATCGGCTCAACGGCCGCACGTTCATTTTATGGGTTGACTTAGGCATACGGAGTTCATTCCCATTCTAAGCATACGGAGTTCATTCCCATTCTAAGATCGGACCGACAGCGAGATCAACAGCTACACGCAGAGAGGGACCTGGTCGATCCTCGGCTTGTGTATCCTGCCTCTCCGGTCGACTGAGCGCCCGCACGCTTGTTTCATAGGTTGACTTAGGCATACGGAGTTCATTCCTGGTCTAAGCCCCAATCGGACTGAGGGATCGGCAGCGGGATCGGCAGCACGCAGAGGGGGATCGGGTCGATCCTTGGCTTGCGCATTCTGGCTCTCTGGCTGGCTAAGCGCCTGCACGCTCATTTCATGGGTTGACTTAGGCATACGTAGTGCATTCTCGGTCTCAACCAACCAAGGGCCAGAGGCTATCGACGGCATTTATGTCAACACCTATGGGGGACTAGCAACGAGATCCTTGGTTGGCTCACACATCCCACCCCAAGCAGTCGGTTCGGTACTGATGGTGGTCGAGGTAACCAGTCGCACCATGGCCCAGCATATGCCGATGGTGTTCGACGCAACCGTCCGCACTAGGGTCCATCTTGTGCCGATGGTGGTCGAGGCAACAGCCCGCACCAGGGCCCAGCTTGTGCCAATGGCGGTCGAGGCAAGTGCCTGTACCAAAGGGCAACCTGTGCCGATGATGGTCGATGCATGTGCCATCACCATGTGCCATCATGTGCCATGGGTGCGATCGATGCTGGTACTTGGCCCTTATATTGGCCCCCTATCCCTCATCAAACCTTAAAAACTCACACCCCTTAAAGAGCATTTGAGATTTTATAGGTTTGCTCCCAGTAGCCATTAAAGTGTCTGAAATGGAGACATTTTTTTCAAACGGTCACAAAATCTTCTCCACTTCGAGTTTTTAGCTGAATTGTTTTGTGCATGCCAACAAAAATACAAGGATCATGTCTACCAAATTTGGGGCCAAAACTCCTTCTAAAAAAATTCTAAAAAATCTCGAACTGCAAAAAGTTTCAAAAATCATGAAAAATAGAAAACGGGTCGTCTTGCCACGAAACTTCACATGAAGGCTTAGGGGACCATTGTTTGAATTTACAAGCCATAAAAATGGCATTGGCACAGTAGAAATATGAAGATGTGCCTGAACCCACCTACCACTCGATCGATTCACGACTTGCGCATCCCACCTTTTTGGTCGGCTAAGTGCCGCACGCTCGTTTAATGGGTTGACTTAGGCATACGTAGTGCACTCCCAGTCTAAGATGGGACCGGACTGAGGGTTGCTGTAGTAGGACCCTCAGCGGGATAGGCAGCACGCTGATGGGATCGGGTTGATCCTCGACTTACGCATCCTGCCTCTCTAGCCGACTGAGTGCCCGTACGTTCGTTTCATGGGTTGACTTAGGCATACAGAGTTCATCACTAGTCTAAGGATGCGGAGTTCATTCCCAATCTAAGACCGGATTGGACCGAGGGTTACGACAGCAAGATCAGCAGTAGGATCGATAGTACGCAGGGGGGACCGGGCCGATCCCTAGCTTACGCATTCTACCTTTCCGGTAGGGTGAGTGCTCACTTGCTCGTTCCATGGGTTGGCTTAGGCATACAGAGTTCATTCCATGTCTACGCCCCAGTCGGACTGAGGGTTGTGGTGGCGGGATCGACAACCTATGCCGATGGTGTTTGATGCAATCGTCCGCACAAGAGGTCATCTTGTGCCGATGGTGGTCAAGGCAATGCCTGCACCAAGGGCTGGCATGTGCCGATGGTGATCGAGGCAACTGCTCACACCAGGGCCCAGCTTGTGCCGATGGCGGTTGAGGCAAGTGCCCATACCAAAGGGCAACCTATGCCGATGATGGTCGATGCATGTGCCATCACCATGCGCCATCATGTGCCATTGATGGTCGAAGCCTTGGTCGAAGTTTGATTTTGAGCCACGGTGCACATGTTGAGCTCGGGCATGTGCTGGTGCCACATTTTTTTCGCCCGAGCACCATCGTCGGAGTATTGTCGGAGAACCTAACTGACGGCATTAGGGGTTCTGACGATTGGGGGGGCCGGGGGGTGTGCGCACATGATGTGCGATGGGTGCTGGTACTTGGCCCTTATATTGGCCCCCTATCCCTCATCAAACCTCCAGAACTCACGCCCCCTTAAAGAGCATTTGAGATTTTATAGGTTTGCTCCCAGTAGCCATTAAAGTGTATAGAATGGGGACATTTTTTTCAAACGGTCACAAAATCTTCTCCACTTCGAGTTTTTAGCTGAATTTTTTTATGCATGTCAAGAAAAATACAAGGATCACGTCTACCAAATTTGGGGCCAAAAATCCTTCTAAAAAAATTTTAAAAAACCCCAAACGAGAACAAGTTTCAAAAATCATGAAAAATAGAAAACGGGTCGTCTTGCCATGAAACTTCACATGAAGGCTTAGGGGACCATTGTATGAATTTACAAGCCATAAAAATGGCATTGGCAAGGTAGAAATATGAAGATGTGCCTAAACCCACCTACCACTTGATCGATCCACGACTTGCGCATCCCACCTCTCTAATCGAGTAAGTGCCCGCACGCTCATTTCATGGGTTGACTTAGGCATATGTAGTGCACTCCCAGTCTAAGACCAGACCGCTCGTTTTATGGCTTGACTTAGGCATATGGAGTTCATCCCCAGTCTAAGCATATGGAGTTCATTCCCAGTCTAAGATTGGACCGGACCGAGGGTTGCGCAGCAGGACTAGCAGTAGGATCGGCAACACGCAGGGGGGACCGGGTCGATCCCCAGCTTACGCATTATGCCTCTCTGGTCGGCTGAGTATCCGCACGCTCGTTTCATGGGTTGGCTTAGGCATACGGAGTTCATTCCATGTCTAAGCCCCAGTCAGACCGAAGGTTGTGGTAGCGGGACCGACAGTATGCAAAGGGGGATCAGGCCGATCCCCGGCTTGCGCATTATGCCTGCTTGCTCGTTTCGTGGGTTGACTTAGGCATATGGAGTTCATTCCCAGTCTAAGCATACGAAGTTCATTCTTAGTCTAAGATCGGACCGGTAGCAAAACACAGAGGGGGACCGAGCTGATCCTCGGCTTGCGCATCCTACCTCTACAGTCGGCTGAGTGCTCGTACGCTCATTTCGTGGGTTGACTTAGGCATATCGAGTTCGTTCCCAGTCTAAGCCCCAACCGGGCCGAGGGACCCGTAGCAGGATCGATAACACGTAGAAAGGGATCGGGCCGATCCTCAGCTTGCGTATTTTGGCTCTCTGGTCGACTGACCGCCCACACGCTCATTTCATGGGTTGACTTAGGCATACGTAGTGCATTTCCGGTCTTGACCAACCAAGGGCCAGAGGCTATTGACGACGTTTGGGGCAACAACCAAAGGGGACCAGCAGTGGGATCCTTGGTCGGCTCGTGCATCCCACTTCCAACGGTCGGTTCGGTGCTCGCATGCTCATTTCGGTGGTCGATCGGGGCTCAGCATGTGTCGATGGTGGTCGAGACAACCGCCTGCACCGCAGCCCAGTATGTGCCGATGGTGTTCGACGCAACTGCCCACACCAGGGGCCATCTTGTGCCAATGGTGGTTGAGGCAACCGCCCACACCAGGGCCCAGCTTGTGCCGATGGTGGTCGAGGCAAGTGCTCGACCCCAGGGCAGCCGTGCCGATGATGGTCAATGCATGTGCCATCACCATGCGCCATCATGTGCCATTGATGGTTGAGGCATTGGTCAAAGTTTGATTTTGAGCCACGGTGCACATGCTGGGCTTGGGCATGTGCTGGTGCCACATTTTTTTCACTCGCGGCACCATCGTCGGAGCATCGCCGGAGAACCTAACCAGTGACATTGGGGGTTCTGGCGATTGGGGAGGCTGGGGGGTGTGCGAACATGATGTGTGATAGGGGACATTTTTTTCAAATGGTCACAAAATCTTCTCCACTTTGAATTTTTAGCTGAATTTGTTTGTGCGTGCCAACAAAAATACAAGGATCATGTCAACCAAATTTGGGGCCAAAACTCCTTCTAAAAAGATTTTAAAAAATCTTGAACTGTAAAAAGTTTCAAAAATCGTGAAAAATAGAAAACGGGTCGTCTTGCCACGAAACTTCGAATGAAGGCTTAGGGGACCATTGTATGAATTTACAAGCCATAAAAAAGGCATTGGCATGGCAAAAATATGAAGATGTGCCTGAACCCACCTACCACTCGATCGATCCACAGCTTACGCATCCCATCTTTCTGGCCGGCTAAGTGCTCGTACGTTCGTTTTGTGGGTTGACTTAGGCATACGTAGTGCGCTCCCAGTCTAAGATCAGACCAGACTGAGGGTTGCGGTAGCAGGACCCACAATGGGTTCGATAGCATACAGAGGGGATCGAGTTGATCCCCGGCTTGTGCATCCTACCTCTCCGGTCGGTTGAGCACCCGCACGCTTATTTTATGGGTTGACTTAGGCATACGGAGTTCATCCCCAGTCTAAGCATACGGGGTTTATTCCCAGTCTAAGATCGGACAAGACCGAGGGTTGGGACAGTAGGACTGGCAGCAGGATCAGTAGCACATAAGAGGGGACCAGGTTGATCCTCAGCTTGTGCATTCTGTCTCTCCGATCGACTAAGCCCCCGCACGCTCATTTCATGGGATGACTTAGGAATACATAGTGCATTCCCGATCTTGACCAACCAAGGGCCAGAGGCTATCGACGGCATTTAAGGTAACAACCGAGGGGCACCAATAGCAGGATCCTTGGTCAGCTCATACATCACACCCCTAGTGGTAGGTTCAGTGCTCGCACGCTCGTTTCAGGGGCCAACTGGGGCTCGACATGTGTCGATGGTGGTCGAGGCAATTGCCCGCACATGGCCCAGCATGTGCCAATGGTGTTCGATGCAACCGCCCGTACCAGGGGCCATCTTATGCTGATAGTGGTCGAGGCAATCACCCGCACCAAGGGCCGGCATGTGTCGATGGTTATCAAGGCAACCGCTTGCACCAGGGCCCAACTTGTGCCGATGGCAGTCGAGGTAAGTGCCCGTACCAAAGGGTAGCCTGTGCCGATGATGGTCAATACATGTGCCATCACCATGCGCTATCATTGCCATTGATGGTCGAGGCCTTGGCTGAAGTTTGATTTTGAGCCACGGTGCACATGTTGGGCTCAGGCATGTTTTGCTGCCACATTTTTTTCACCCGGGGCACCATCGTTGGAGCATCGTCGGAGAACCTAACCGACGACATTAGGGTTCCGACGATTGGGGGGGCCGGGGGGTGTGCGCACATGATGTGCGATGGGTGCTGGTACTTGGCCCTTATATTGGCCCCTCCCTCATCAAACCTTGAGAACTCACACCCCCTTAAAGAGCATTTGAGATTTTATAGGTTTGCTCCCAGTAGCCATTAAAGTGTCTGAAATGGGGACATTTTTTTCAAACAATCACAAAATCTTCTCCACTTCAAATTTTTAGCTGAATTTGTTTGTGCGTGCCAACAAAAATACAAGGATCACGTCTACCAAATTTGGGGCCAAAACTCCTCCTAAAAAAATTTTAAAAAATCTCGAACCGTAAAAAGTTTCAAAAATCGTGAAAAATAGAAAATGGGTCATCTTGCCACGAAACTTCACATGAAGGCTTAGGGGACCATTGTATGAATTTAGAAGCCATAAAAATGGCATTGGCACGGCAGAAATATGAAGATGTGCCTGAACCCACCTACCACTCGATCGATCCACGGCTTGCGCATCCCGCCTCTCTGATGGTTGAGCGCCCGCACGCTCGTTTCATGGGTTGACTTAGGCATACGTAGTGCGTTCCCAGATCGAGGGTTATGGTAACAGGACCAGCAGCAGGATCGGCTAAGCACTGGCACGCTCATTTCGTGGGTTGGCTTAGGCATATAGAGTTCATTCCATGTCTAAGCCCCAGCCCGACCGAGGGTTGTGGTAGAGGGATCGATAGCACGCAGAGGGGGATCGGGTCGATCCCCAGCTTGCGCATTATGCCTCTCTAGCCGGCTCAGTGCCCGCACGCTCATTTTTTGGGTTGACTTAGGTATACAATGTTCATTCCCAGTCTAAGATCAGACCGACAGCAGCGCACAGAGAGGGACCGGGCCGATCCTTTGCTTGCGCATCCTGCCTCTCCGACCAGCTGAGCGCCCGTACGCTCGTTTCATGGGTTGACTTAGGCATACGGAGTTCATTCTCGGTCTAAGCCCCAATCGGACCGAGGGACCTAAAGCGGAATCGACAGCACATAGAGGGGGACCGGGCTGATCCTTGACATGTGCATTCTGGCTCTCCGGTCGACTGAGCTCCCGCACGCGTGTTTCATGGGTTGACTTAGGCATACGTAGTGCATTCCCGATCTCAACCAACCAAGGGCCAGAGGCTATCAATGACATTTGGGGTAACAACCGAGGGGGACCAGCAGCGGGATCCTTGGTCGACTCATGCATCCTACCCCCAGCGGTCGGCTCGATGCTTGTACGCTCATTTTGATGGCCGACCAGGGCTCAACATGTGCCGATGGTAGTCGAGGCAACTGCCCGCACACGACCCAGCATGTGCTGATGGTGTTCGATGCAACCGCCCGCACCAAGAGCCATCTTGTGCTGATTGTGGTCAAGGCAACCACTCACACCACTCACACCAAGGCAACCACTCACACCACTTTAAGTTTTTGGCTGAATTTGTTTATGAGTGCCAACAAAAATACAAGGATCACGTCTACCAAATTTGGGCCAAAACTCCTTCTAAAAAAATTTTAAAAAATTCTGAACCGTAAAAAGTTTCAAAAATTGAGAAAAATAGAGAACGGTTGTCTTGCCGCGAAACTTCACATGAAGGCTTAGGGGACCATTGTATGAATTTACAAGCCATAAAAATGGCATTGGCATGACAGAAATATGAAGATGTGCCTGAACCCACCTACCACTCGATCGATCCACGGCTTGCACATCCCGTCTCTTCGATCGGCTAAGTGCCTGCACGCTCGTTTCATGCGTTAACTTAGGCATACGTAGTGTGCTCCCAGTCTAAGATCGGATCGGACTGAAGGTTGCAGTAGCAGGACCCGTAGCGGGATTGGTAGGAAGTAGAGGGGATCGGGTTGATCCCCGGCTTACGCATCCTGCCTCTCTGGCTGGCTGAGCGTCGCCACGCTCGTTTCGTGGGTTGACTTAGGCATACGGAGTTCATCCCCAGTCTAAGCATATGGAGTTCATTCCCAGTCTAAGATCAGACCAGACCAAGGGTTACGGTAGCAGGACCAGTAGCAGGATCAGCAGCATGCAGGGGGGATCGGGTCGATCCCCGGCTTGCGCATTCTATGTCTTCGGTCGGCTGAGAACCCGCACGCTCATTTCATGGGTTGGCTTGGGCATACGGAGTTCATTGCATGTCTAAGCCCCAGTCGGACCAAGGGTTGTGGCAGCGGGACTGGCAGCACACAGAAGGGGATTGGATCGATCACTGGCTTGTGCATTATGCCTCTCCGGCCAGCTTAGCACCCATACGCTCATTTCGTGGGTTGACTTAGGCATACAGAGTTCATTCCTAGCCTAAGCATATGGTGTTCATTCCCAGTCTATGCATACGAAGTTCATTCCCAGTCTAAGATTGGATCGGCAGCGGGATCGACAGTAGCACGCAGGGGGGGATCGGGCCGATCCTTGGCTTGCACATCCTGCCTCTCCGGTCAGTTGTGCACTCGCATGCTCATTTCGTGGGTTGACTTAGGTGTACAGAGTTAATTCTCGGTCTAAGCCCCAATCAAATCAAGGGACCGGTAGCGAGATCGACAGCACGCAGAGGGGGATCGAGCCGATCCTTGGCTTGCGCATTCTGCCTCTCTGGTCGGCTGAGCACCTGCACGCTCGTTTCATGGGTTGACTTAGTCATACGAAGTGGATTACTGGTCTCGACCAACCAAGGGCTAGAGGCTATCAACATTGTTTGGGGTAACAACCAAGGTGGACCAGCAGTGGGATCCTTGGTCGGCACATGCATCCCACCCCTAACAGTCAGTTTAGTGCTTGCACGCTCGTTTCGAGGGCTGATCGAGGCTCGACATGTGCCGATAGTGGTTGAGGCAATCGCCCGCACCATGGCCCAGCATGTGCCAATGGTGTTCGATGTAACCACCCGTACCAGGGGTCATCTTATACTGATAGTGGTCGAGGCAACCGCCCACACCAGGGCCCAGCTTGTGCCGATGGCGGTCGAGGCAAGTGCCCATACCAAAGGGTAGCCTGTACCGATGATGGTCGATGCATGTACCATCACCATGCATCATCATGTGCCATTAATGGTCGAGGCCTTGGCCAAAGTTTGATTTTGAGCCATGGTGCACATGCTGGGCTCAGGCATGTACTGGTGCCACATTTTTTTCGCTCGGGGCACCATCGTCGGAGCATCACTAGAGAACCTAACCATCGGCATTGGGGGTTTCGATGATTGGGGGATCGGGGGTGTGCGCACATGATGTACGATGGGTGCTGGTACTTGGCCCTTATATTGGCCCCCTATCCCTCATCAAACCTCGAGAACTCACACCCCCTTAAAGAGCATTTTAGATTTTATAAGTTTGCTCCCAGTAGCCATTAAAGTGTTTGAAATAGGGATATTTTTTTCAAACGGTCACAAAATCTTCTCCACTTCGAGTTTTTAGCTGAATGTTTTTGTGCATGCCAACAAAAATACAAGGATCACATCTACCAAATTTGGGGCCAAAACTCCTTTTAAAAAAATTTTAAAAATTCTCGAACTGTAAAAAGTTTCAGAAATCATGAAAAATAGAAAACGGGTCGTCTTGCCAAAAAACTTCACATGAAGGCTTAGGGGACCATTGTATGAATTTACAAGCCATAAAAATGGCATTGGCATGGCAGAAATATGAAGATGTGCCTGAACCCACCTACCACTCGATCCACGGCTTACGAAGATATGCTAAGTGCCCGCACGCTCGTTCCCTAGGTTGACTTAGGCATACGTAGTGTGCTCCCAGTCTAAGATCAGACCAGACTGAGGGTTGTAGCTGTAGGACCCCCAGCGGGATCGATAGCAAGCAGAGGGGATCGAATCGATCCCCGGCTTGTGCATCCTGCCTCTCTGGCCGGCTGAGCGCCCGCACGCTTTGCTTTATGGGTTGACTTAGGCATACGGAGTTCTTGCCCAGTCTAAGCATACGGAGCTCATTCCTAGTCTAAAATAAGATCGGACTGAGGGTTGCGATAGCAAGACCAGTAGCAGGGTCGACAGCACGTAAGGGGGGACCGGGCTGATCCCCGACTTGCACATTCTACCTCTCCGACTGACTGAGCACCCTCAAGCTCATTTCATGGGTTGGCTTAGGCATACGAAGTTCATTCCATGTCTAAGCCCCAGCTGGACTGAGGGTTGTGGCAGCGGGACCGGCAGTACACAGAGGGGGATCGGACTGATCCCCGACTTGCGCATTATGCCTATCCGATCGGCTTAGCACCCGTACGTTCATTTCATGGGTTGACTTAGGCGTACGGAGTTCATTCCTAGTCTAAGCATATGGAGTTCATTCCCAGTCTAAGATCGAACCGGTAGCGGGATCGACTGCAGCACGCAGAGGGGGATGGGGCCGATCTTCGGCTTGCATATCCTGCCTCTCCGACCAGCTGAACGCTCACACGCTCATTTCGTGGGTTGACTTAGGCATACGAATTTCATTCTCGATCTAACCCCAATCGGACAGAGGGACCCGCAGCAGGATCGACAGCACGCAAGGGGTGATCGGGCCGATCGTCGGCTTGCGCATTCTGCCTCTCCGATCGACTGAGTGCCCGTAATCTCGTTTCGTGGGCTGGCTTAGGCATACGGAGTTCATTCCATGTGTAAGCCCCAGTCAGACCGATGGTTGTGGTAGCGAGACCGACATCACGCAGGAAGGGATCGAGCCGATCCTCGGCTTACGCATGATGCGTCTCAAGTCGGCTCAATGCCCGATCGCTTGTTTCATGGGTTAGCTTAGGCATACATGGTTCATTCCCAGTCTAAGCATACGGAGTTCATTCCCAGTCTGAGATCAAACCGGCAGTAGGATCGGCAGCAGCACACAGAGGGGGACCAGGTCGATCCTCAGCTTGTGTATCTTTTTTCTCCGGCCAATTGAGTGCCTGCACGCTCATTTCATGGGTTGACTTAGGGATACGGAGTTCATTCTCGATCTAACCCTCAACCAAACTGAGGGACCCACAATGGGATCGACAGCACTAGAGGGGGATCGGGCCGATCCTTGACTTACGCATTCTGGCTCTCCGATCGACTGAGCACCCGCACGCTCCTTTCATAGGTTGACTTAGGCATACGTAGTGCATTCTCGGTTTCAACCAACTAAGGGCTAGAGGCTATTGACGGCGTTTGGGGCAACAATCGAGGGGACCAGCAGCAGGATCCTTGGTCGACTCGTGCATCCCACCCCCAGTCGTCGGTTCAGTGCCCGTAAGCTCATTTCGGGGGCCAATCGAGGCTCAGCATGAATCGATGGTGGTCGAGCAACTGCTCGCACTACAACCCAGCATGTGCCGATGGTGTTTGGTGCAACCGCCCGCACCAGTGGTCATCTTATGTCGATAGTGGTCGAGGCAATCGATCGCACCAAGGGTTGGCATGTGTCAATGGTGATTGAGGCAACCGCCCGCACCAGGGCCCAGCTTGTACCGATGGTGGTCAAGGTAAGTGCCCGTACCAAAGGGCAGCCTGTGCCGATGATGGTCGATGCATGTGCCATTACCATGTGCCATCATGTGCCATTGATGGTCGGGGCTTTGGCTGAAGTTCAATTTTGAGCCACAGTGTGCATGCTGGGCTCGGGCATGTGCTGGTGCCACATTTTTTTCGCCCATCATCGGAGAACCTAACCGGTGGCATTCCCAGTCTAAGATTGGACTAGACTGAGGGTTGCGGTAGCAAGACCAGCAGCAGGATCGACAGCAAGCAGGGGGGACTGAGCTGATCCTCGGCTTGCGCATTCTGCCTCTCCGGTCGACTGAGTGCCTGCACGCTCCTTTTGTGGGTTGGCTTAGGCATACGGAGTTCATTCCATGTCTAAGCCCCAGTCGGATCGAAGGTTATGGCAGCGAGACCGACAGCACATAGAGGGGGACCAAGTCGATCCCCGGCTTGCGCATTATGCCTCTCCGATCAGCTCAGTGTCCGAACGCTCGTTTCATGGGTTAACTTAGCCATACAGAGTTCATTCCCAATATAAGCATACGGAGTTCATTCCCAGTCTAAGATCGGACCAGCAGCAAGATCGGCAACAGTACGCAGAAGGGGACTGAGTCGATCCTCGACTTGTGTAACCTGCCTCTCTGGTCGGCTAAGCGGCCGCACGCTCGTTTCGTGGGTTGACTTAGGCATACGGAGATCATTCCCAATCTAAGCCCTAATCGGACTGAGGGACCCACAGCGGGATCAGTAGCACACAGAGGGGGACTGGGCAGATCCTTGACTTGTGCAATCTGGCTCTCTGGCTGGCTGAACGCCTGCACACTCATTTCATGGGTTGACTTAGGCATACGTAGTGCATTCCCGGTCTCGACCAACCAAGGGCCAGAGGCTATTGACAGCGTTTAGGGCAATAACCGAGAGGGATTAGCATCCTGCCCCCAGCGATCGGTTCGATGCATGCACGCTCATTTTGGGGGTCGCTCGGGGCTCAGCATGTGCCAATGGTGGTCGAGGCAACCTCGGCACCACGACCCAGTATGTGCCGATGGTGTTCGATGCAACCACCTGCACCAGGGGCCATCTTGTGTCGATGGTGGTCGAGGCAATCGTCCGCACCAAGAGTCGGCATCTGTCAATGGTGATCGAGGCAACCACTCACATTAGGGCAAACGCTTGTGTTGATGGCGGTCGAGGCAAGTGCCCGTACCAAAGGGCAGCCTATGCCGATGATGGTCGATGCATGTGCCATCACCATGCACCATCATGTGCCATTGATGGTCGAGGCCTTGGCCGAAGTTCGATTTTGAGCCATGGTGCACATGCTGGGCTCGAGCATATGCTGGTACCATATTTTTTTCGCCCGACGCACCATCGTCGGAGAACCTAACCGGTGGCATTAGGGGGGCCTCTCCGGTTGGGTGAGTGCCCACACGCTCGTTTCGTGGGTTGGCTTAGGCATACGGAGTTCATTCCATGTCTAAGCCCCAATCAGACTGAGGGCTGTGGCAGCGGGACCTACAGCACGCAGAGGGGGACCAGGTCGATCCCCGGCTTGTGCATTATTCCTCTCCGGTCGACTCAGTGCCCGCACACTGGTTTCATGGGTTGACTTAGGCATACGAAGTTCATTCCCAGTCTAAGCATATAGAGTTCATTCCCAGTCTAAGATCAGACCGACCGCAGCACGCAGAGGGGGATCAGGCCGATCCGTGGCTTGCGCATCTGCCTCTCCTGCCGACTGAGCGCCCGCACGCATGTTTCATGGGTTGACTTAGGCATACAGAGTTCATCCTTAGTCTAAGCATACGGAGTTCATTCCCAGTCTAAGATCAGATCGGATCGAGGGTTATGGTAGTAGGACCAGCAGTAGGATCGACAGCACGTCGGGGGGGATCGAGCTGATCCCCAGCTTGCGCATTCTGTCTCTCTGACCAGTTGAGCACCCGCACGCTCGTTTCGTGGGTTGACTTAGGCATACGAAGTTCATTCCATGTCTAAGCCCCAACTGTACCGAGGGTTGTGGCAGCGGGACCGACAGCATGCAGAGAGGGATCGAGCTGATCCCCGGCTTGCGCATTATGCCTCTCCGATCAGCTCAACGCCTGCACGCTCATTTCGTGGGTTGACTTAGGCATACGAAGTTCATTCTTGGTCTAAGCTCCAATTGGATTGAAGGACCCGCAGCAAGATCAGTAGCACATAGAACGGGATTGACCCGATCAACACGGCTTGTGCATTCTAGCTCTCTGACATGCTGAGCGCCTGCATGCTCATTTCATGGGTCGACTTAGGCTTACATAGTGCATTCTCGGTCTCGACCAACCAAGGGCTAGAGGTTATTGATGGTATTTGGGGTAACAATCGAGGGGGACTAGCAGTGGGATCCTTGGTTAGCTCGTGCATCCAGCCCCCAGCAGTTGGTTCGATGCTCGCACGCTCATTTCGAGGGTCGACCAGGGCTCGACATGTGCCGATGGTGGTCGAGGTAATCGCCCGCACCACGACCCAGTATGTGCCGATGATGTTTGATGTAACTGCATGCACTAGGGGCCATCTTGCATCGATGGTGGTCAAGATAACTGCCCGCACTAGGGCCCAGCTTGTGTCGATGGTGGTTGAGGTAAGTGCCCGTACCAAAGGGTAGCCTATGCCGATGATGGTCGATGTATGTGCCATCACTATGCGCCATCGTGTGCCATTGATGGTCGAAGCCTTGGCTGAAGTTTGGGGCAACAACTGAGGGGGACCAGCATTGGGAACCTTGGTCAGCTCACGCATCCTACCCCTGACTGGGGCTCAGCATGTGCCAATGGTGTTTGATGCAACCGTCCGCACCACTGCCCAGCAGGTGCCAATGGTGTTCGATGCAACCGCCCACACCAGAGGCTATCTTGTGAAATGGTGGTCAAGGCAATCACTCATACCAAGGGCTTGCATGTGTCGATGGTGATCGAGGCAACCGCCCATACCAGGGCCCAGCTTGTGCCGATGGCAGTCGAGGCAAGTGCCTGTACAAAAGGGCAGCCTGTGCCGATGATGGTCGATGCATGCGCCATCACCATATGCCATCATGTGCCATTGATGGTCAAGGTCTTGGCAGAAGTTTGATTTTAAGCCACGGTGCACATGCTGGGCTCAGGCATGTGTTAGTGCCACATTTTTTTCGCCCAGGGCACCATCGTCGGAGCATCGCTAGAGAACCTAACCGACGGTATTGGGGGTTCCGATAATTAGGGGGCCAGGCGGTGTGCGCACATGATGTCCAATGGGTGCTGGTACTTGGCCCTTATATTGGCCCCCTATCCCTCATCAAACCTCAAGAACTTAAACCCCCTTAAAGAGCATTTGAGATTTTATAGCTTTGCTCCCAGTAGCCATTAAAGTGTCTTAAATGGGGATATTTTTTTCAAACGGTCACAAAATCTTCTTCACTTCAAGTTTTTAGCTGAATGTTTTTATACAGCCCAACAAAAATAAAAGGATCACGTCTACCAAATTTGGGGCCAAAACTCCTTCTAAAAAAATTTAAAAAAATCCCAAACCATAAAAAGTTTTGAAAATCATGAAAAAAAGAAAACGGGTCGTCTTGCCATGAAACTTCACATGAAGGCTTAGGGGACCATTGTATGAATTTAGAAGCCATAAAAATGGCATTGGCATGGCAGAAATATGAAGATGTGCTTGAACCTACCTACCACTCGATCGATCCACGGCTTGCGCATCTCGCCTCTCTGGCAGGCTAAGTGCCCGCACGCTCGTTTTGTGGGTTGACTTAGGCATACGTAGTGCGCTCCCAATCTAAGATCAAACCAGACAGAGAGTTGTGGTAGCAGGGCCCGTGACGGGATTGACAGCACGCAGAAGGGACTGGGTCAATCCTCGACTTACGCATCCTGCCTCTTTGGCTGGCTGAGCGCCCTCACGCTCATTTCGTGGGTTGACTTAGGCATACAGAGTTCATCCCCAGTCTAAGCATATGGAGTTCATTCCCAGTCTAAGATCAGACTGGAATGAGGGTTACAGAAGCAGGACCAGCAGCAGGATCGACAGCACGCAAGGGGGATCGGGCTGACCCCCGGCTTGTGCATTTTGCCTCTCCGACTGGTTGAGTGCCTGCACGCTCGTTTCATGGGTTGGCTTAGGCATACAGAGTTCATTCCATGTCTAAGCCCCAACCGGACCGAAGGTTGTGGCAGTGGGACCGACAGCACGTAGAAGGGGATCGGGTCGATCCCTGGCTTGTGCATTATGCCTCTCCGGTCGGCTCAGCGCCCGCACGCTCATTTCGTGGGTTGACTTAGGCATACATAGTGCGCTCCCAGTCTAAGATCAGACCGAATCGAGGGTTACAGTAGTAGGATCCGTAGCGGGATCAGTAGCCTATAGAGGGGACCAGGTCGATCCCCTGGTCTCGTATCCTACCTCTGTTGCCAGTTGAGCGCCCGCACGTTCATTTTGTGGGTTGACTTAGGCATACAGAGTTCATCCCCAGTCTAAGCATACGGAGTTCATTCCCAATCTAAGATCAGACCGGATCGAGGTTTACACTAGCAAGACCAGTAGCAGGATTGTCAGCACGTAGGGGGGACCGAACTGATCCCCGACATGCACATTCTGCCTCTCCTACCGACTGAGCGCCTGCACGCCCGTTTCATGGGTTGGCTTAGGCATATGGAGTTCATTCATGTCTAAGCCCCAGCCGGACTGAAGGCTGTGGCAGCAGGACCGACAGCACGTAGAGGGGACCGAGTTGATCCTCAACTTGCGCATTATGCCTTTTCGATCGGCTCAGCGATCGAACACTTATTTCGTTGGTTAACTTAGGCATACGAAGTTCATTCCCAGTCTAAGCATACAGAGTTCATTCTCAATCTAAGATCGGACTGGTAGTAGCATGCAAAGGGGGACCGGGCTGATCCTCGGCTTGCACATCCTGCCTCTCTGACCGGCTGAGCGCCCGCACGCTCATTTCATGAGTTCACTTAGGCATACAGAGTTCTTTCCCCATCTAAGCCCCAACCGGACTGAGGGACCCATAGCGGGATCGGTAACACGCAGAGGGGGATCGGGTTGATCCTCGACTTGCACATTCTGGCTCTCCAATCGGTTGAGCGCCCGCACGCTCGTTTCATCGGTTGACTTAGGCATACGTTGTGTATTCTCAGTCTCGACCAACCAACGGCCAGAGGCTATCGACGGCATTTGGGGCAACAATCGAGGGGGAACAACAGTGGGATCCTTGGTTGGTTTAGTGCCACACACTCATTTCGAGGGTCGATCAGGGCTCGACATGTACCGGTGATGGTCGAGGCAACCGCCTGCACCACGGCCCAGCATGTGCTGATGGTGTTCGATGCAACCGCCCGCACCAGGGGCCATCTTGTGCCGATGGTGGTCGAGGCAATCGCCTGCACCAAGGGCTGGCATGTGCTGATGGTGATCGAGGCAACCGCCTGCACCAGGGCCCAGCTTGTGCCGATGATGGTCGATGTATGTGCCATCACCATGTGCCATCATGTGCCATCATGTGCCATTATGGTCGAGGCCTTGGTCGAAGTTTGATTTTGAGCCACGATGCACATGCTGGGCTCAGGCATGTGCTGGTGCCGCATTTTTTTTGCCCAGGGCACCATCGTTGGAGCATCGTCGGAGAACCTCACCGGCAGCATTGGGGGTTCTGGCGATTGGGGGGCCGAGGGGTGTGCACATGATGTGCGATGGGTGCTGGTACTCGGCCCTTATATTGGCCCCCTATCCCTCATCAAACCTCGAGAACTCACACCCCCTTAAAAAGCTTTTGAGATTTTATAGGTTTGCTCCCAGTAGCCATTAAAGTGTCTGAAATGGGGACATTTTCTTCAAACAGTCAGAAAATCTTCTCCACTTTGAGTTTTTAGCTGAATGTTTTTGTGCATGCCAACAAAAATGCAAGGATCACATCTACCAAATTTGGGGCCAAAACTCCTTATAAAAAATTTTTAAAAAATCCCGAACCGTAAAAAGTTTCAAAAATCATGAAAAATAGAAAACGGGTCGTCTTGCCATGAAACTTCACATGAAGGCTTAGGCGACCATTGTATGAATTTACAAGCCATAAAAATGGCATTGGCATGGCAAAAATATGAAGATGTGCCTGAACCCACCTACCACTCAATCGATCCACGGCTTGCGCATCCCGCCTCTTCGATCGGCTAAGTGCCCGCATGCTCGTTTCATGGGTTGACTTAGGCATACATAGTGCGGTCCCAGTCTAAGATTGGACCGAACCTATGGTTGCAGTAGCAAGACCCGCAGAGGGATCGACAGCATGCAGAAGGGACCGGGTCGATCCTCGGCTTGCGAATCCTGCCTCTCTGGCCGGTTAAGCGCCCGCACGCTCGTTTTGTGGGTTGACTTAGGCATACGGAGTTCATCCCCAGTCTAAGCATACAGAGTTCATTCCCAGTCTAAGATTGGACCGGATCGAGGGTTGCGACAGCAGGACCAGCAATAGGATCGACAGCACACAGGAGGGATCGGGTCGATCCTCGACTTACGCATTCTGCCTCTCCGACCGGCTGAGTACCCGCACACTCGTTTCATGGGTTGGCTTAGGCATACGGAGTGCATTCCATGTCTAAGCCCCAGCCGGACCGAGGGTTATGGTAGTGGGACTGATAGCACGTAAAGAGGGATCAGGCCGATCCTTGGCTTGCGCATTATGCCTCTCCGACCGGCTCGACGCCCGTACGCTAGTTTCATGGGTTGACTTAGGCATACAGAGTTTATTCCCAGTCTGAGCATACGAAGTTTATTCCAATCTAAGAATGGACCGGCAACGAGATCGGCAGCAGCACGCAGAGGGGGATCGGGCTAATCCTCGGCTTGTGCATCCTGCCTCTCCGGTCGGCTAAGCGCCCGTATGCTCAATTCATGGGTTGACTTAGGCATACGAAGTTCATTCCCAGTCTAAGCCCCAATCAGATCGAGGGGCCCACAGTGGGATCGGTAGCACGCAAAAAGGGATCGGGCCAATCCTCGACTTACGTATTTTGGCTCTCCGATTGGTTGATCGCCCGTATGCTCGTTTCATGGGTTGACTTAGGCATACGTAGTGCATTCCCGATCTCAACCAACCAAGGGCCAGAGCCTATCGACGGCATTTGGAGCAACAATCGAGGGGGACCAATAGCGGGATCCTTGGTCGGCTCATACATCCCACCTCCAGTGGTCGGTTCGGTGCTCGCACTCTCGTTTCAGGGGTCGACTGGGGCTCGACATGTACCGATGGTGGTCGAGGCAACCGCCCGCAACATGGCCCAGCATGTGCCGATGGTGTTCGATGCAACCACCTGCACCAAGGGCCATCTTGTGCCGATGGTGGTTGAGGAAACTACCCGCACCAGGGCCCAACTTGTGCCTATGGCGGTCGAGGCAAGTGCCCGTACCAAAGGGCAGCCTGTGTTGATGATAGTCGATGCATGTGCCATCACCCTACGCCATCATGTGCCATTGATGGTCGAGGCCTTGGTCGAAGTTTGATTTTGGGCCACGGTGTCATGTTGGGCTCGGGCATATGTTGGTGCCAAATTTTTTTCGTTCGGGGCACCATCACCGGAGCATCGTCAGAGAACCTAACCGGCGGCATTGGGGGTTTCGACGATTGGGGGGGCCGGGGGGTGTGCGCACATGGTGTGCAATGGGTGCTGGCACTTGGCCCTTATATTGGCCCCTATCCCTCATCAAACCTTGAGAACTCACACCCCCTTAAAGAGCATTTGAGATTTTATAGGTTTGCTCCCAGTAGCCATTAAAGTGTCTGAAATGGGGACATTTTTTTCAAATGATCACACAATCTTCTCCGTTTTGAGTTTTTAGCTGAATTTGTTTGTGCATGCCAACAAAAATACAAGGATCACGTCTACCAAATTTGGGGCCAAAACACCTTCTAAAAAAATTTTAAAAAATCTCGAACCGTAAAAAGTTTTGAAAATCGTAAAAAATAGAAAACGGGTCGTCTTGCCACGAAACTTCACATGAAGGCTTAGGGGACCATTGTATGAATTTACAAGCCATAAAAATGGCATTGGCATGGTAGAAATATGAAGATGTGCCTAAACCCACCTACCACTCGATCGATCCACGGCTTGCGCATCCTGCCTCTTTGATCGACTAAGTGCCTGCACGCTCATTTCGTGGGTTGACTTAGGCATACGTAGTGCGCACCCAGTCTAAGATTGGACCAGACTGAGGGTTACGACAGCAGGACCCGCAGTGGGATCGACAGCATGCAGAGGGGACAAGGTCGATCCCTGACTTGCGCATCCTGCCTATCAGGTCAGCTGAACGCCCGCACGCTCGTTTCATGGGTTGACTTAGGCATACGGAGTTCATCCCTAGTCTAAGCATACGGAGTTCATTCCTAGTCTAAGATCGGATCGGATTGAGGGCTGTGGCAATAGGTCCAATAACAGGATCGGCAGCACATAGGGGGTGACCGCATCGATCCCCAGCTTGTGCATTCTGCCTTTTTGATCGGCTGAGCGCCCGCATGCCCGTTTCGTGGGTTGGCTTAGGCATACGGAGTTCATTCCATGTCTAAGCCCTAACCAGATCGAGGGTTGTGGCGGCGGGGCCAGTAGCATGCAGAGAGGGATCGGGTCGATCCCCGGCTTCATGGGTTGACTTAGGCATACGGAGTTCATTCCCAGTCTAAGCATACGAAGTTCATTCCCAGTCTAAGATCAGACCAACAGTGGGATTGGCAGCAGCACGTGGAGGGTTATCGGGTTGATCCTCAACTTGCGCATCCTGCTTCTCCGGCCAACTGAGATCCCGCACGCTCGTTTTGTGGGTTGACTTAGGCATATGGACTTTATTCTCGGTTAAGCCCCAACTAGACTGAGGGACCAATAGCGGGATCGACAGCATGCAGAGGGGGACCGGGTCGATCCTCAGCTTTCACATTCTGGCTCTCCAGCTGACTGAGCGCTCGTACGCTCGTTTCATGGGTTGACTTAGGCATACCTAGTGCATTCTCGATCTCGACCAACCAAGGGCCAGAGGCTATCGACGTCATTTCGGGCAACAACCGAGGGGGACTAGTAGTGGGATCCTTGGTCTGTTCGGTGCCCGCACGCTTATTTTAGGGGCCTACCAGGGCTCGACATGTGCCGATTGTGGTCGAGGTAACCGTCCGCACCACGGCCTGGCATGTACGATGGTGTTCGATGCAACCGCCCGTACTAAGGGGCATCTTATGCCGATGATGGTCGAGGCAATCACCCGCACCAAGGGATGGCATGTACCGATGGTGATCGAGGCAACCGCCCGCACCAGGGCCTAGCTTGTGTCGATGGTGGTCGAGGCAAGTGTCGATGGTTGATGCATGTGCCATCACCTTGCGCCATCATGTGCCATTGATGGTCGAGGCCTTGGCCGAAGTTCAATTTTAAGCCACGGTGCATATGCTGGGCTCGGGCATGTGCTGGTGCAAAATTTTTTTCCCTCGGGGCACCATCATCGGAGAATCGCCGGAGAACCTAACCGACGACATTTAGGGTTTCTGCCATTGAGGAGGCCAGGGGGTCTGCGCACTTGATGTGCGATGGGTGCTAGTACTTGGCCTTTATATTGGCCCCCTATCCCTCATCAAACGTCCAGAACTCACACCCCCTTAATGAGCGTTTGAGAATTTATAGGTTTGCTCCCAGTAGCCATTAAAGTGTCTAAAATGGGGACATTTTTTTCAAACGGTCACAAAATCTTCTCCACTTCGAGTTTTTAGCTGAATTTGTTTGTGCGTGCCAACAAAAATACAAGGATCATGTCTACCAAATTTGGGGCCAAAACTCCTTCTAAAAAAATTTTAAAAAATCCCGAACCGTAAAAAGTTTCAAAAATCATGAAAAATAGAAAACGGGTCATCTTGCCATGAAGCTTCACATGAAGGCTTAGGGGACCATTGTATGAATTTACAAGCCATAAAAATGGCTGTGGCCCCAATCAAACTGAGGGACCCGTAGCGAGATCGACTATATTCTGGGTCTCCGACCGGTTGAGGGCTCGCAGACTCGTTGCATGGGTTGACTTAAGGCATACGTAGTGCATTCTCGGTCTCGACCAACCAAGGGCCAAAGGCTATCGATGGTGTTTGGGGTAACAATTGAGGGGACCAGTAGCAGGATCCTTGGTCGACTCGTGCATCCCGACCCCAGCGGTCGATTCGGTGCTCGCACACTTGTTTCGGGGGCCGATCGGGGCTTGACATGTGTCGATGGTGGTTGAGGCAACTGCCCGTACTATGGCCCATAATGTGCCGATGGTGTTCAACGCAACCGCCCGCACTAGGGGCAATCTATACTGATGATGGTCGATGCATGTGCCATCACCATGCGCCATCATGTGCCATTGATGGTTGAGGCCTTGGCCAAAGTTCGATTTTGAGCCACGATGCACATGCTAGGCTCAGGAATGTACTGGTGCCATATTTTTTTCGCCCGGGGCACCATCACCGGAGGATCGTCGGAGAACCTAACCGGCGGCATTGGGGGTTCTAGCGATTGGGGGGCCGAGGGGTGTGCACACATGATGTGCGATGGGTGCTGGTACTTGGCCCTTATATTGGCCCCCTATCCCTCATCAAACCTCGAGAACTCACACCCCTTTAAAGAGCATTTGAGATTTTATAGGTTTGCTCCCAGTAACCATTAAAGTGTCTGAAATGGGGACATTTTTTTTCAAATGGCCACAAAATCTTCTCCACTTCGAGTTTTTAGCTGAATTTGTTTGTGCGTGCCAACAAAAATACAAGGATCATGTCTACCAAATTTGGGGCCAAAACTCTTTCTAAAAAAATTTTAAAAAATCCTGAACCGTAAAAAGTTTCAAAATTTGTGAAAAATAAAAAATGGGTCGTCTTACCACGAAACTTCACATGAAGGCTTAGGGGACTATTGTATGAATTTACAAGCCATAAAAATGGCATTGGCATGGTAGAAATATGAAGATGTGCCTGAAGTCGCCTACCATTCGATCGATCCATGGCTTGCGCATCCCACCTCTCCGGCCTGCTAAGTGCCCGCACGATCGTTTCGTGGGTTGACTTAGGCATACGTAGTGCGCTCCCACTCTAAGATCGGACCGGACCGAGGGTTGCGGTAGAAGGACTTGTAGCAGGATCGACAGCACGCAGAGGGGACCGGGTTGAATCTCAGCTTGGGCATCCTGCCTCTCTGGCCGGCTGAGTGCCCGCAAGCTCGTTTCGTGGGTTGACTTAGGCATATAGAGTTCATCCCCAGTCTAAGGATATAGAGTTCATTCCCAGTCTAAGATCAGACCAGACTGAGGTTTACGGTAGCAGGACCAGCAGCAAGATCGACAGCACATAGGGGCAGACCGAGCCGATTCCTGACTTACGCATTCTGCCCGTCCAATCGACTGAGCACCCACATGCTCATTTCGTGGGTTGACTTAGGCATACGGAGTTCATCCCCAGTCTAAGCATATGGAGTTCATTCCCAGTCTAAGATCGGATCGGACTGAGGGTTGCGGCAGCAGGACCAGCAGCAGGATCGACAGCACGCAGGGGGGACCGGGTCGATCCTCGACTTGCGCATTTTGCCTCTCCGACCAACTGAGCGCCCACATGCTCATTTCGTGGGTTAGCTTAGGCATACGAAGTTCATTCCATGTCTAAGCCCCAGCCGGATCGAGGGTTGTGGCAGCGAGACCGGCAGCACGTAGAGGGGGACTAGGTCAATCCCCGGCTTGAGCATTATGCCACTCTGGCAGGCTCAACGCTCGCACGCTCGTTTCATGGGTTGACTTAGGCATACGGAGTTCATTCCCAGTCTAAGCATATAGAGTTTATTCCCAGTCTAAGATCAGATCGATAGCAGCACGTAGAGGGGGACCGAGTTGATCCTCGGCATGCACATCCTACCTCTCCGATCGGTTGAGCGCTGGCACGCTCGTTTCGTGGGTAGACTTAGGCATATAGAGTTCATTCTCAGTCTAAGCCCCAACCGGACCGAGGGATCGGTAGCACGCAGCGGGGGACCGGGCCGATCATCAGCTTGCACATTCTGGCTCTCCGACAGGCTGTGCGCCCGTACGCTCGTTTCATGTGTTAACTTAGGCATACGTAGTGCATTCCCGATCTCGACCAATCAAGGACTAGAGGCTATCAACGGTGTTTGGGGCAACAACTGAGGGGGACCAGCAGCGGGATCCTTGGTCGACTCACGCATCCCGCCCGTAGCGGTCGGTTCGATGCTTGCACGCTCATTTTGGGGGCCGACCAGGGCTCAGCATGTACCGATGGTGGTCGAGGCAACCGCCCGCACCATGGCCCAGCAAGAGCCGATGGTGTTTGATGCAACCGCCCATACCAGGGGCCATCTTGTGTCAATGGTGGTTGAGGCAACCACCCGCACCAGGGCCCAGCTTGTACCGATGGCGGTCGAGGTAAGTGCTCGTACCGAAAGACAGCCTGTGCCGATGATGATTGATGCATATGCCATCACCATGCCCCTTCATGTGCCATTGATGGTCGAGGCCTTGGCCGAAGTTCAATTTTGAACCACGGTGCACATGCTGGGCTCAAACATGTGCTGGTGCCACATTCTTTTCGCTCCCACCATCGCCAGAGCATCATCAGAGAACCTAACCGGTAACATTGGGGGTTTCGGTGATTACGGGGGTCGAAGGGTGTGCGCACATGATTTGTGATGGGTGCTGGTACTTGGCCCTTATCTTGGCCCCCTATCCCTCATCAAACCTCGAGAACTCACACCCCTTAAAGTGCATTTGAGATTTTATAGGTTTGCTCCCAGTAGGCATTAAAGTGTCTGAAATGGGGACATTTTTTTCAAACGATCAAAAAATCTTCTCCACTTCGAGGTTTTAGCTGAATTTGTTTGTGAGTGCCAATAAAAATACAAGGATCACGTCTACCAAATTTGGGGCAAAAACTACTTCTAAAGAAATTTTAAAAAATCCTGAACCGTAAAAAGTTTCAAAATTGTGAAAAATAGAAAATGGGTCATCTTGCCACGAAACTTCACATGAAGGCTTAGGGGACCATTGTATGAAGATGTGCCTAAACCCACCTACCACTCGATCAATCCACGGCTTGCACATTCCACCTCTCCGACCGACTAGGTGCCCGCATGCTCGTTTTGTGGGTTAACTTAGGCATACGTAGTTCACTCCTAGTCTAAGATCAGACCGGACTGACGGTCATGTAGCAGGACCCCCAGCGGGATCGACAGCATGCTGAGGGGACCTTGTCGATCCCTGACTTACGTATCCTGCCTCTCTGGCCGCCTGAGTGCCCGCACGCTTGTTTCGTAGGTTGACTTAGGCTTACGGAGTTTATCCCTAATCTAAGCATACGGAGTTCATTCCAGTCTAAGATCAGACCGGATCGAGGGTTACGACAGTAAGACCAGCAACAGGATCGACAGCATGCAGGGGGGACCGAGCCGATCCCCGGCATGCGCATTCTACCTTTCTGGCCGACTGAGCCTCGCATGCTCGATTCGTGGGTTGGCTTAGGAATATGGAGTTCATTCCATGTCTAAGCCCCAACTGGACTGAAGGTTATGGCAGGGGGATCGACAACACGCAGAGGGTGACCGGCCTGATCCCCAACTTATGCATTATGCCTTTCTAGCCTGCTCAGCGTCCGCACGCTCGTTTCATGTGTTGACTTAGGCATACGAAGTTCATTCCCAGTCTAAGCATACGGAGCTCATTCCCAGTCTAAGATCAGACCGGTAGTAGCATGCAGAGGGGGACCGAGCTGATCCTTGGCTTGCGCATCCTGCCTCTCCAACCGGTTGAGCGCTCGCACGCTCATTTCATGGGTTGACTTAGGCATACGGAGTTCATTCCCAGTCTAAGCCCCAATCAGACCGAGAGACCCGTAATAGGATCGACAGCACGTAAAGAGGGATCAGGCCGAGCCTCAGCTTACGTAATCTGGCTCTCCGATCAGTTGAGCACCCGTACGCTCGTTTCATTGGTTGACTTAGGCATACATAGTGCATTCTCAGTCTCGACCAATCAAGGGCTAGAGGCTATCGACGACGTTTGGGGCAACAATCGAGGGGGACCAGCAGTAGGATCTTTTATTGGCTCGTGCATGCCACCCCCAACAGTCGGTTCAATGCTCGTACGGTCGTTTCGGGGGTCGATCGGGGCTCGGTAAGTGCCGATGATGGTCAAGGCAATCGCCCGCACCACGTCCCAGCATGTGTCGATGGTCTTCGATGTAACCGCCCGCACCAAGGGCCATCTTGTGCTAATGGTGGTCGAGGCAACCGCCCGCACCAGGGCCCAGCTTGTGCCGATGGTGGGTGAGGCAAGTGCCTGTACAAAAAGGCAGCTTATACCGATGATGGTCGATGCATGTGCCATCACCATGCGCCATCATGTGCCATTGATGGTCGAGGCCTTGGCCAAAGTTCAATTTTGAGCCACGGTGCACATGCTGGGCTCGGGCATGTACTGGTGCCGCATTTTTTTCAGCTGAGGCACCATCGTCGGAGAACCTAACAAGTGGCATTGGGGGTTCCGGTGATTGGGGGGCCAGGGGTGTGCGCACATGATGTGTGATGGGTACTGATACTTGGCCCCTACATCGGCCCCCTATCCCTCATCAAAACTCGAGAACTCACACCCCCTTAAAGAGCATTTGAGATTTTATAGGTTTGCTCCCAGTAGCCATTAAAGTGTCTAAAATGGGGATATTTTTTTCAAATGATCACAAAATCTTCTCCACTACGAGTTTTTAGCTGAATTTGTTTGTGCGTGCCAACAAAAATACATGGATCATGTCTACCAAATTTGGGGCCAAAACTCCTTCTAAAAGAATTTTAAAAAATCCCAAACCGTAAAAAGTTTCAAAAATCATGAAAAATAGAAAACGGGTCGTCTTGCCACAAAACTTCACATGAAGGCTTAGGGGATCCTTGTATGAATCTACAAGCCATAAAAATGGCATTGGCACGGTAGAAATATGAAGATGTGCTTGAACCCACCTACCACTCGATCGACCAATGGCTTGCGCATCCCGCCTCTCCGACCGGCTAAGTGCCCGCACGCTCATTTCGTGGGTTGACTTAGGCATACGTAGTGCGCTCCAAGTCTAAGATCAGACCGGATCAAGGGTTACAGTAGCAGGACTTGCAACGGGTTCGATAGCAAGCAGAGGGGATCGGGTCGATCCCTGGCTTGCGCATCCTGCCTCTCTGACTGACTGAGTGCCCGCGCGCTTGTTTCGTAGGTTGACTTAGGCATACGGAGTTCATCCCCAGTCTAAGCATACGGAGTTCATTCCCAGTCTAAGATCAGACCAGACTGAGGGTTGCAGCAGCAGGATCGGTAGCATGCAGGGGGGACCGGGCCAATGCCCGGCTTGTGCATTCTGCCTCATCGGTCGGTTGAGTCCCCGCTCGCTCGTTTTATGGGTTGGCTTAGGCATACGGAGTTCATTCCATGTCTAAGCCCCAACCGGACCGAGGTTGTGGCAGTAGGACCGGTAGCACACAGAGGGGGATCAGGCCAATCCCCGGCTTACGCATTATGCCTCTTCGGCCTGCTCAACGCCCGTACGCTCGTTTTGTGAGTTGACTCAGGCATACAGAGTTCATTCCCAGTCTTAGCATACGGAGTTCATTCCCAGTCTAAGATTAGACTGGCAGCAGCACGCAGAGGGCGATCGACCCAATCCTCGACTTATGCATCCTGCCTCTCTGGCCGGCTGAGCGCCCGCACGCTCGTTCCGTTGGTTGACTTAGGCATATGGAGTTTATTCTCGATCTAAGCCCCAATTGGACAGAGGGACTCGTAGCAGGATCGACAGCACGCAGAAGGGGACTGGGTCGATCCTTAGCTTGCGCAATCTGGCTCTCCGATCGATTGAGCACCCGGGCGCTCGTTTCATGGGTTGGCTTAGGCATATGTAGTGCATTCCCGATCTCGACCAATCAAGGGAAAGAGGCTAGTGACGGCATTTGGGGCAAGAATTGAGGGGGACCAGTAGTGGGATCCTTGGTCACCGGGATCTCGTTCCTGACGATTGGTTTGGTGCCCGCACGTTCGTTTCAGAGGTCGACCGAGGCTCGGCATGTGCCGATGGTGTTCAATGCAACCGCCCGTACCAAGGGCCATCTTGTGTCGATGGTGGTCAAGGCAATCGCCCGTACCAAGGGTCGGTATGTGCCAATGGTGATGAAGGCAACCGCCCACACTACGGCCCAGCTTGTGCCGATGGCGGTGAGGCAAGTGCCCATTCCAGAGGGCAACTGGTGCCGATGATGGTCGATGGATGTGCCATCACCATGCGCCATCATGTGCCATTGATGGTCGAGGCCTTAGTCGAAGTTCAATTTTGAGCCACGGTGCACATGCTGGGCTCGGGTATATGCTGGTGCCACATTTTTTTCACCCGGGGCACCATCGTCGGAGCATTGTTGGAGAACCTAACCGACGGCATTGGGGGTTTCGACGATTGGGGGGGCTGGTACTTGGCCCTTATATTGGCCCCCTATCCCCCATCAAACCTCGAGAACTCACACCCCCTTAAAGAGCATTTGAGATTTTATAGGTTTGCTCCCAGTAGCCATTAAAGTGTCTAAAATAGGGACATTTTTTTCAAATGATCACAAAATCTTCTCCACTTCGAGTTTTAGCTGAATTTGTTTGTGCGTGCCAACAAAAATACAAGGATCCCGTCTACCAAATTTGGGGCCAAAACTCCTTCTCAAAAAATTTAAAAAAATCTCGAACCGTAAAAAGTTTCAAAAATCATGAAAAATAGAAAACGGGTTGTCTTGCCATGAAACTTCACATGAAGGCTTAGGGGACCATTGTAAGAATTTACAAGCCATAAAAATGGCATTGGCACGGTAGAAATATGAAGATGTGCCTGAACCAACCTACCTCTCGATCGATCCACGGCTTGCACATCCCGCCTCTCCAGCCGGCTAAGTGCCCGCACACTCATTTTGTGGGTTGACTTAGGCATACATAGTGCGCTCCCAGTCTAAGATCGGACTAGACTGGGGGTTGTGGTAGCAGGACCCGCAGCGGGATCGATAGCACGTCGAAGGGATCGGGTCAATCCTCGTGTTACGCATCCTGCCTCTTTGGCCTACTGAGCGCCCGCATGCTCGTTTTGTGGGTTGACTTAGGCATACAGAGTTCATCCCTAATCTAAGCATACAGAGTTCATTCCCAGTCGAAGATCGTATCGGCAACAACATGCAAAGGCGGATCGGGCCGATCCTTGAGTTACGCATCCTGCCTCTCTGGCCGACTGAGCGCCTGCACACTTGTTTCATGGGTTGACTTAGGTATACGGAGTTTATTCCCAATCTAAGCCCCAACCAGATCGAGGGACCTATAGTGGGATCGACAGCATGCAGAGGGGGATCGGGCCAATGCTCGACTTGCGCATTCTGGCTCTCCGACCGGCTAAGCGCCCGCACGCTCGTTTCATGGGTTAACAATTAAGGGGCAACAACCGAGGGGGCCCAGCAGTGGGATCCTGGGTCGGCTCGTACATCCCACCCCCAGCAATCAGTTCGGTGCCGCACGCTCGTTTCGAGGGTCGACCAGGGCTCAGCATGTGCAATGGTAGTCGAGGCAACCGCCCGCACCATGGCCCAGCATGTTCCGATGGTGTTCGATGCAACCGCCCGCACCAGGGGCCATCTTGTGCCGATGGTGGTCCAGGCAATCGCCTGCACCAAGGGCTGGTACATACTGATGGTGATCGAGGCAACCGCCTGCACCAGGGCCCATCTTGTGCCTATGGCGATCGAGGCATGTGGGCAGCCTTTATCGATGACGGTCGATGCATGTGCTATCACCATGCGCCATCATGTGCCATTGATGGTCGCGGCCTTGGCCGAAGTTTGATTTTGAGCCACGGTGCACATGCGGGGCTTAGGCATGTGCTGGTGCAACATTCTTTTTGCCCGAGGCACCATCGTCGGAGCATCACCGGAGAACCTAACCGGCGGCATTGGGGGTTCCGACGATTGGGCGGCTGGGGGGTGTGTGCACATGGTGTGCGATGAGTGCTGGTAGTTGGCCCTTATATTGGCCCCCTATCCCTCATCAAACCTTGAGAACTCATACCCCCTTAAAGAGCATTTGAGATTTTATAGGTTTGCTCCCAGTAGCCATTAAAGTGTCCGAAATGGGGACATTTTTTTTCAAACGGTCACAAAATCTTCTCCACTTCTAGTTTTTAGTTGGATTTGTTTTTGCGTGCCAACAAAAATACAAGGATCACATCTACCAAATTTGTGGCCAAAATCCTTTTAAAAAAATTTTAAAAACTCTCGAACCGTAAAAAGTTTCAAAAATCATGAAAAATAGAAAACGGGTCGTCTTGCCACGAAACTTCACATGAAGGCTTAGGGGACCATTGTATGAATTTACAAGCCATAAAAATGGCATTGGCATGGCAAAAATATGAAGATGTGCCCGAACCCACCTACCACTCGATCGATCCATGGCTTGCGTATCCCACCTCTCCGGCCGGCTAAGTGCCCGCACGCTCGTTTCATGGGTTGACTTAGGCATACGTAATGCGCTCCCAGTCTAAGATCAGACCAGACCGAAGGTTACGGTAGCAGGACCCGTAGCGGGATCGACAGCACGCAGAGGGGACCGAGTCAATCCCCAGCTTGCGAATCCTATCTCTCTGGGCGGCTGAGCACCTGCACGCTCATTTCATGGGTTGACTTAGGCCTACGGAGTTCATCCCTAGTCTAAGCATACGGAGTTCATTCCCAGTCTAAGATCAGACCAGACCAAGGGCTACGGCAGTAGGACGAGCAGCAGGATCGACAGCACATAGGGGGGACCAAGGCGATCTCGGCTTATGTATTCTGCCTCTCCGGTCGACTGAGCCCCCGCACGCTCATTTCGTGGGTTGGCTTAGGCATACGGAGTTCATTCCATGTGTAAGCCCTAGTCGAACCGAGGGTTGTGGCAGTAGGACCGTCAGCACGCAAAGGGGAACCGGACCAGATCGGACCACCCGCACGCTCGTTTCATGGGTAGACTTAGGCATATGGAGTTTATTCCCAGTCTAAGCATACGAAGTTCATTCCCGGTCTAAGATAGGACCGACAGCAGCATGCGGAGGGGGACCGCATTGATCCTCAGCTTACGCATCCTACCTCTCCAGTCGGCTGAGCGCCCGCACGCTCGTTTCATGGGTTTACTTAGGCATACGGAGTTCATTCCCGATCTAAGCCCCAACTGGATCGAGGGACCTATAGCGGGATTGATAGCATGCAGAAGGGGACTGGGCCGATCCTCAGCTTGTGCTTTTTAGCTCTCCGGTTGGCTGAACGCCTGCACGCTTGTTGCATAGGTTGACTTAGGCATACGTAGTGCATTCCTGTTCTCGTCCAATCAACGCCTGTAACAAAGGGCAACCTGTGCCGATGATGGTCGATGCATGTACCATCACCATGTGCCATCATGTGCCATTGATGGTCGAGGCCTTGGTCAAAGTTTGATTTTGAGCCATGGTGCACCTGCGGGGCTCGGGCATGTGCTGGTGCCACATTTTTTCACTCGGGGCACCATCACCAAAGCATCATTGGAAAACCTAACCGACGGCATTGGGGATTCCGATGATTGGAGGGGCTGGGGGGTTGTGCACACATGATGTCCGATGGGTGCTGGTACTTGGCCCTTATGTTGGCCCCCTATCCCTCATCAAACCTCAAGAACTCACACCCCCTTAAAGAGCATTTGAGATTTTATAGGTTTGCTCCAGTAGCCATTAAAGTGTCTGAAATGGGGACATTTTTTTCAAACGGTCACAAAATCTTCTCCACTTCGAGTTTTTAGCTGAATTTTTTGTGTGTGCCAATAAAAATACAAGGATCACGTCTACCAAATTTGGGGCCAAAACTCCTTCTAAAAAAATTTTAAAAAATCCCAAACCACAAAAGTTTCAAAAATCATGAAAAATAGAAAACAGGTCGTCTTGCCACGAAACTTCACATGAAGGCTAAGGGGACCATTGTATGAATTTACAAGCCATAAAAATGACATTGGCACGGCAGAAATATGAAGATGTGCCTGAACCCACCTACCACTCGATCAATCCACAGCTTGCGCATCCCGCCTCTCCGGTCGGCTAAGTTTCTGCACACTCGTTTTGTGGGTTGAGTTAGGCATACGTAGTGTGCTTCCAGTCTAAGATCAGATCGGACTGAGGGTTGTGGCAGCAGGACCCGTAGTGGGATCGATAGCATGGAGTGGGGACCGGGTCGATCCTCAGCTTGTGCATCCTGCCTCTCTGGCTGGCTGAGCACCCGCACGCTCGTTTCTTGGGTTGACTTAGGCATACAAAGTTCATCCCCAGTCTAAGCATATGGAGTTCATTCCCAGTCTAAAATCAAACCAGACCGAGGGTTGCGAGAGCAGGACTAGCAGCAGGATCGCCAGCACGCAGGAGGGATCGAGTCAATCCCCGACTTGCGCATTCTACCTCTCCGACCGACAGAGCCCTCGCATGCTCGTTTAACAGGTTGGCTTAGGCATACGGAGTTCATTCCATATCTAAGCCCCAGGCAGACCAAGGGTTACGGTAGCGAGACCGACAGCACGTAAATGGGGACTAAGCTGATCCTCGACTTACGCATTATGCCTCTCCGATCGGCTTAATGCCCGTATGCTTGTTTCATGGGTTGACTTAGGCATACTGAGTTTATTCCCAGTCTATGATCAGATCAATAGCAGCACGCAAAGGAGGATCGGGTCGATCCTCGGCTTACGCATCCTGCCTCTCCGATCGACTGAGCACCCGCACGCTCATTTCGTGGGTTGACTTAGGAATATGGAGTTCATTCCCAGTCTAAGCCCCAACCAGATCGAGGGACCCGCAGCGGGATCGGTAGCACGTAATAGAAAATGGTGAAAAATAAAAAACGGGTCGTCTTGCCACGAAACTTCACATGAAGGTTGAGCGGACCATTGTATGAATTTACAAGCCATAAAAATGGCATTGGCACGGTAGAAATATGAAGATGTGCCTGAACCCACCTACCACTCGATCGATCCACAACTTGCACATCCCGCCTCTCCGGCCAGCTAAGTGCCCGTACGCTCGTTTCATGGGTTGACTTAGGCATACGTAGTGCACTCCTAGTCTAAGATCGAACCAGACTGAGGGTTGCGATAGCAGGACCTGCAGCGAGATCGGTAGCACACAAAGGGGATAGGGTCGATCCCCGACTTGCGCATCTTACCTCTCTGGCTGGCTGAGCACCCACACGCTCATTTCATGGGTTGACTTAGGCATACGGAGTTCATCCCTAGTCTAAGCATACGTAGTTCATTCCCAGTCTAAGATCGGACTGGACTGAGGGTTGCGATAGCAGGACCAGCAGCAGGATCGACAGCACGTAGGGGCGGATCGGCCCGATCCCTAGCTTGCACATTCTGCCTCTTCGGCCTGTTGAGCGCCCACACGCTCGTTTCGTGGGTTGTATTAGGCATACGGAGTTCATCCCCAGTCTAAGCATACGGAGTTCATTCCCAGTCTAAGATCAGACCAAACTGAGGGTTGTGGAAGCAAGTCCAGCAACAGGATCGATAGCACGCAAGAGGGGACCGGGCTGATCCTCGGCTTGCGCATTCTACCTCTCCGACTGGTTGAGCCCCCGTATGCTCGTTTCATAGGTTGGCTTAGGCATACGAAGTTCATTTCATGTCTAAACCCTAGTCGAAACGAGGGTTGTGGTAGCGGGATCGGCCGAACGCAGAGGGGGATCGGGCTGATTGCTGGTTTACGCATTATGCCTCTCCGGCCTGCTCAGTGCCCGTACGCTTGTTTCGTGGGTTAACTTAGGAATACGGAGTTCATTCCCAGTCTAAGCAAACGGGGTTCATTCCCAGTCTAAGATCGAACCAAGAGTAGCACGCAGAGAGGGATCGGGTCGATCCTCAGCTTACGTATTTTGGCTCATGGTCAACTGGCTACCCGCACGCTCATTCCATGGGTTGACTTAGGCATACGTAGTGCATTCTCGATCTCGACCAATCAAGGGTAGAGGCTATCGATGGCATTTGGGGCAGTAACCGAGGGGGACCAGTAGCCGGATCCTTGGTCAGCTCGTGCATCCTACTCCCAGCGGTTGGTTTGGTGCCCGCACGCTCATTTTAGGGGTTGACCGAGGCTCGGCATGTGCTGATGGTGGTCGAGGCAACCACCCGCACCACGGCCCAAAATATGCTGATGGTGTTCGATGCAACCGCCCATACTAGGGGCCATCTTGTACCGATGGTCATCGAGGTAATCGCCCGCTCTAAGGGCCGGCATGTGCCAATGGTGATCGAGGTAACCACCCGCACCATGGCCCAGCTTGTGCCGATGGCGGTTGAGGCAAGTGCCCGTACCAAAGGTCAGCCTGTGCCAATGATAGTCGATGCATGTGCCATCACCATGCGCCATCATGAGCCATTTATGGTCGAGGCCTTGGTCAAAGTTTGATTTTGAGCCACGGTGCATCTGCTGGGCTCGAGCATGTGTTGGTGCCACATTTTTTTCACCTGGGGCACCATCATCGGAGCATCGCCGGAGAACCTGACCGACGACATTGGGGGTTCTGGCGATTGGGGGGCCGGGGGGTGTGAGCACATGTTGTGCGATGAGTGCTGGTATTTGGTCCTTATATTGGCCCCCTATCCCTCATCAAACCTCCAGAACTCACACCCCCTTAAAGAGCATTTGAGATTTTATAGGTTTGCTCCCAGTAGGCATTAAAGTGTCTGAAATGGGGACATTTTTTCAAACCGTCACAAAATCTTCTCCACTTCGAGTTTTTAGCTGAATTTCTTTATGCGTGTCAACAAAAATAAAAGGATCACGTCTACCAAATTTGGGGCCAAAATTCCTTCTAAAAAAATTTAAAAAAATCTCGAACCGTAAAAAGTTTCAAAAATCATGAAAAATAGAAAACGGGTCATCTTGCCACGAAACTTCACACGAAAGCTTAGGGGACCATTGTATGAATTTACAAGCCATAAAAATGGCATTGGCATGGCAGAAATATGAAGATGGGCCTGAACCCACCTACCACTCGATCGATCCACGGCTTGCGCATCCTGCCTCTCCGGTCGACTAAGTGCCCGTACGCTCGTTTCGTGGGTTGACTTAGGCATACGTAGTGCACTCCCAGTCTAAGATCAGATTGGTCTGAGGGTTGCGACAGCAGGACTCGTAGTGGCATCGGTAGCACGCAGAGGGGATCGGGTCAATCCCTGACTTGCGCATCCTGCCTCTCTGGCCGGCTGACCAGCCACACACTATTTTCGTAGGTTGACTTAGGCATACGGAGTTTATCCTCAGTCTAAGCATACCGAGGGTTGCGACAGCAGGACCAGCAGCTCGACAGCGTGTGGGGGGATCGGGCCAATCCCCTGCTTGCGCATTCTGCCTCATCGGCCGATTGAGCCCCCGCACACTCGTTTCATGGGTTGGCTTAGGCATACAGAGTTTATTCCATGTCTAAGCCCCAATCAGACCGAGGGTTGTGGTAGCGAGATCGACAGCATGCAGAGGGGGATTGGGCCAGTCCCTGACTTACGCATTACGCCTCTCCGGCCTGCTCGACGCCCGCACGCTCGTTTCATGGGTTGACTTAAGTATACGGAGTTTATTCCCAGTCTAAGCATATAGAGTTCATTCCCAGTCTAAGATTGGACTGGTAGCAGCACATAGAGGGGGATCAGGTCGATCCTCGGCTTGCGCATGCTACCTCTCCGGTCGACTGAGTGCCCGTATGCTCGTTTCGTGGGTTGACTTAGGCATACGGATTTCATTCCTGATGGTGAGGCATACCGAGGGTTACGACAGTAGGACCAGTAACAGGATCGATAGCACGTAGGGGGGATCGACCCGATCCCCGACTTGTGCATTCTGCCTCTCCGACCGGCTGAGCCCCCGTACGCTCATTTTATGGGTTGGCTTAGGCATACAGAGTTCATTCCATGTCTATGCCCCAACTGGATCGAGGGTTGTGGTAACAGGATCGATAGCATGTAGAGGGGGACTGGGCCAATCCTCGGCTTACGCATTATGCCTCTCTGGCCTGCTCAGCGCCCGCATGCTCATTTCATGGGTTGACTTAGGCATACGGAGTTCATCCCTAGTCTAAACATACAAAGTTCATTCCCAGTCTAAGATCAGACCGACAGCAGCACGCAGAGGGGGATCGGGTAGATCCTCGGCTTGCGCATCCTGCCTCTCCGACCGGCTGAGTGCCTGCACACTCATTTCATGGGTTGGCTTAGGGATACAGAGTTCATTCCATGTCTAAGCCCCAATCGGATTGAGGGTTGTGGTAGCGGGACCGACAACACGCAGAGGGGGGCCGGGCCAGTCCTCGACTTACGCATTACGCCTCTCTGGCCTGCTCAGCACTTGCACACTCGTTTTGTGGGTTGACTTAGGCATACGGAGTTTATTCCCAGTCTAAGCATACGGAGTTCATTCCCAGTCCAAGATTGGACTAACAGCAACACGCAAAAGGGGATCGGGTCGATACTCGGCTTACGCATCCTGCCTCTCCTATCGGCTAAGCGCCCGCACGCTCATTTTGTGGGTTGACTTAGGCATACAGAGTTCATTCTCGATGGTGGTCGAGGCAACGGCCAGTACCAGGGCCCAGCTTGTGTCGATGGCGGTCGAGGCAAGCGCCTACACCAAAAGGCAGCCTGTGCCCATGACGGTTGATGCATGTGCCATCACGATGCGCCATCATGTCCATTGATGGTCGAAGCCTTGGCTGAAGTTTGATTTTGAGCCACGGTGCACATGCTGGGTGTGTGCTAGTGCCACAATTTTTTCGCCCAGGGCACCATAGCCGGAGCATCGCCAAAGAACCTAACCGGCGGCATGGGGGTTCCGACGTTAGGGGGGCCGGGGGGTGCGCGCACATGATGTGCGATGGGTGCTGGTACTTGGCCCTTATATTGGCCCCCTATCCCTTATCAAACCTCCAGAACTCACACCCCCTTAAAGAGCATTTGAGATTTTATAGGTTTGCTCCCAGTAGCCATTAAAGTGTCTGAAATGGGGACATTTTTTTCCAACGATCACAAAATCTTCTCCACTTTGAGTTTTTTAGCTGAATTTTTTTGTGCGTGGCAACAAAAATACAAGGATCATTTCTACTAAATTTGGGGCCAAAACTCCTTCTAAAAGAATTTTAAAAAATCCCAAATTGTAAAAAGTTTCAAAAATCATGAAAAATAAAAAATGGGTCGTCTTGCCGCGAAACTTCACATGAAGGCTTAGGGGACCATTGTATGAATTTACAAGCCATAAAAATGGCATTGGCATGGCAGAAATATGAAGATGTGCCTGAACCCACCTACCTCTCGATCGATCCACGGCTTGCGCATCCCGCCTCTCCGATCGGCTAAGTGCCCTTAGACTCGTTTCGTGGGTTGACTTAGGCATACGTAATGCACTCCCAGTCTAAGAATGGATCGGACTGAGGGTTGCGGTAGCAAGACCCGCAGTGGGATCGACAGCATGCAGAAAAGACCTGATCGATTCTCGGCTTGCGCATCCAGCCTCTCTGGCTGGCTGAGCACCCGCACGCTCATTTTGTAGGTTGACTTAGGCATACGAAGTTCATTCCCAGTCTAAGATCGAATCAGACCGAGGGTTGCAGTAGCAGGACCAGCAAGAGGATCGACAGCACGTAGGGGGATCGGGCTGATCCACGGCTTGCGCATTCTAACTCTAGTCGACTGAGCGCCCGTACGCTCGTTTCGTGGGTTGGCTTAGGCATACGGAGTTCATTCCATGTCTAAGCCCCAGTTGGACCAAGGGTTGTGGTAGCAGGATCGACAGCACGTAGAGGGCAATCGAGTCGATCCCTGATCCGGTTGGCTCAGCACCCACACACTCATTTCATGGGTTGACTTAGGCATACAGAGTTCATTCCCAGTCTAAGCATAGGGAGTTCATTCCTAGTCCAAGATCAGACCAACAACAGCATGCAGAGGGGGATCGGACCGATCTTCAACTTATACATCGTGCCTCTCCGACCGGTTGAGCGCCCGCACACTCGTTTCGTGGGTTCACGTAGGCATACGGAGTGCATTCTCGGTCTTGACCAACCAAGGGCTAGAGGCTATCGACGGCATTTGGGTCAACAATCGAGGGGGACCAGTAGCGGGATCCTTGGTCGGCTCATGTATCCCACCCCCAACGGTAGGTTCGGTGCCTGCATGCTCATTTCAAGGGCTGACCGGGGCTCGGCATGTGTGGATGGTGGTCGAGGCAATCACCCTCACCATGGCCCAGCATGTACCGATGGTGTTCGATGCAACCGCCCGCACCAGGGGCCATCTTGTGCCGATGATGGTCGAGGCAATCACCCGCAACAAGGGCCGGCATGTGCCGATGGTGATCGAGGCAACCGCCCTCACCAGGGCCCACCTTATGTCGATGGCGGTCGAGGCAAGTGCCCGTACCAAAGGGTAGCCTGTACCGATGACGGTCAATGCATGTGACCTCACCATGCGCCATCATGTGCCATTTATGGTCGAGGCCTTGGCCGAAGTTTGATTTTGAGCCACGGTGCACATACTAGGCTCAGGCATGTGCTGGTGCCACATTTTTTTCGCTTGGGGCACCATCGTCGAAGCATCACCGGAGAACCTAACCGATGGCATTGGGGGTTCCGATGATTGGAGGGGCCACGGGGTGTGTGCACATGGTATGCAATGGGTGCTGGTACTTGGCCCTTATATTGGCACCCTATCCCTCGTCAAACCTCGAGAACTCACACCCCCTTAAAGAGCATTTGAGATTTTATAGGTTTGCTCCCAGTAGCCATTAAAGTGATTGAAATGGGGACATTTTTTTTCAAACGGTCACAAAATCTTCTCCACTTCAAGTTTTTAGCTGAATTTGTTTGTGCGTACCAACAAAAATACAAGGATCACGTCCACCAAATTTGGGGCCAAAACTCCTAAAAAAATTTTTAAAAAATCTTGAACCGTAAAAAGTTTCAAAAATCATGAAAAATAGAAAATGGGTGTCTTGCCATGAAACTTCACATCATGGCTTAAGGGACCACTGTATGAATTTACAAGCCATAAAAATGGCATTGGCATGGCAGAAATATGAAGATGTGCCTGAACCCACCTACCACTCAATCGATCCACGGCTTGCGCATCTCACCTCTCCGACCGGCTAAGTGTTGTAGTAGCAGGACCTGCAGCGGGATCGACAGCATGCAGAGGGGATCGGGTCCATCCCCGACTTGTGCATCCTGCCTCTCTGGCCGCCCGCACGCTCATTTCATGGGTTGACTTAGGCATACGAAGTTCATTCCCAGTCTAAGATTGGACCGGATCGAGGGTTGAGACAGCAGGATAGTAGCAGGATCGACAGCACGCAGGGGGCAACCGGGTCGATCCCCGATTTGTGCATTCTGCCTCTCCAGCCGACTAAGGCCCCCCACGCTTGTTTCATGGGTTAGCTTAGGCATACGGAGTTCATTCCATGTCTAAGCCCTAGTCGGACCGAGGGTTGTGGCAGTGGGACCGACAGCACGTAGAGGGGGACTGGGCTAATCCCCCGCTTGCGCATTATGCCTCTTCGGCCTACTCAACGCCCGCATGCTTGTTTCATGGGTTGACTTAGGCATACCGAGTTCATTCCCAGTCTAAGCATATGGAGTTCATTCCTAGTGTAAGATTGGGTCAGCAGCAACACGCAGAATGGGACCAGGCTGATCTTCGACTTGCGCATCCTGCCTCTCTGACCGGCTGACCGCCCACACGCTCATTTCATTAGTTGACTTAGGCATACGGAGTTCATTCCCGATCTAAGCCCCAACCGGACCAAGGGACCCGCAGCAGGATCGAAAGCACACAGAGGGGGATCGGGTCAATCTTTGGCTTGTGCATTCTGGCTCTCCAGCTGACTGAGTGCCCGTACGCTCATTTCATGGGTTGACTTAGGCATACGTAGTGCATTCCTGGTCTTAACCAACCAAGGGCTAGGAGGCTATCGTAGGCATTTAGGGCAACAACCGAGGGGGACCAGCAACGAGATCTTTCATCGGCTCATGTATCTCACCCCCAGCGGTCGGTTCAGTGCACACAAGCTCATTTTGAGGGCCGACTGAGGCTCGGCATATGCCGATGATGGTCAAGGCAACCACTTGAACCATGACCCAGCATGTGCCGATGGTGTTCAATGCAACCGCCCTCACCAGGGGCCATCTTGTGCCAATGGTGGTCGAGGCAATCGCCCGCACCAGGGGCTGGCATGTGTCGATGGTGATCGAGGCAATCGTTCGCACCAGGGCCCAGCTTGTGCCGACGGCTGTCAAGGTAAGTACCCACACCAAAGGGCAGCCTGAGCCGATGATGGTCCATGCATGTGCCATCACCATGCGCCATCATGTGCCATTGATGGTCGAGGCCATGGCCGAAGTTTAATTTTGAGCCATGGTGTTCATTCCCAGTCCAAGATCAGACTAGCAACAGCATGCAGAGGGGGACCTGGCTGATCCTCGACTTGTGCATCGTGCCTCTCTGACCGGTTGAGCACCCGCACACTCATTTTGTGGGTTCACTTAGGCATACAGAGTGCATTCCCGGTCTTGACAACCAAGGGCTATAGGCTATCGACGACATTTGGGTCAACAATCGAGGGGGACCAGTAGCGGGATCCTTGGTCGGCTCATGTATCCCACCCCTAACGGTAGGTTCGGTGCCTGCACGCTCATTTCAAGGGCTGACCGGGGCTCGACATGTGTCGATGGTGGTCGAGGCAATCGCCCTCACCATGGCCCAGCATGTGCCACTGGTGTTCGATGCAACCGCCTGCATCAGGGCCCATCTTGTGCCAATGGTGTTCGATGCAACCGCCCGCACCAGGGGTCATCTTGTGCCGATGGTGGTCGAGGCAACCTTCCACACCCGGGCCCAGCTTATGCAGATGGTAGTCGAGGCAAGTGCCATACCAAAGGGCAGCCTGTGCCGATGATGGTCGATGCATGTGCCATCACCATGCACCATCATGTGCCATTAATGGTCGAGGCCTTGGCCAAAGTTTAATTTTGAGCCATGGTGCACATGCTGGGCTCGGGCATGTGCTGGTGCCACATTTTTTTCGCCCGGGGTACCATCATTAGAGCATCACCGGAGAACCTAACCAACGACAATGAAGGTTCTAGTGATTGGGGGGGCTGGGGGGTGTGCACACATGATGTGCGATGGGTGCTGGTACTTGGCCCTTATATTGGCCCCCTATCGCTCATCAAACCTCGAGAACTCACAGCCCCTTGGAGAGCATTTGACATTTTCTAGGTTTGCTCCCAATAGCCATTAAAGTGTCTAAAATGAGGACAATATTTTCAAATGGTCACAAAATCTTCTCCACTTTGAGTTTTTAGCTGAATTTGTTTGTGCGTGCCAAAAAAAATACAAGGATCACGTCTACCAAATTTGGGGCCAAAACTCCTTCTAAAAAAAATTTAAAAAATCTCGAACCGCAAAAAGTTTTGGAAATCAAGAAAAATAGAAAACGGGTCGTCTTGCCACGAAACTTCACATGAAGGCTTAGGAGACCATTGTATGAATTTACAAGCCATAAAAATGGCATTGGCATGGCACAAATATGAAGATGTTCCTGAACCAACCTACCACTCGATCGATCCATGGCTTACGCATCCTGCCTCTCTGGCCGGCTAAGTGCTCACACCCTCATTTCATGGGTTGACCTAGGCATACGTAGTGCGCTCCCAGTCTAACATCAGACCAGATGGAGGGTTACGGTAGCAAGACCCGCAGCGAGATCAGCAGCATTCAGAGGGGACCCGATCGATCCTCGGCTTGAGCATCTTGCTTCTTTGGTCGACGGAGCGCCTGCACGCTCGTTTCGTGGGCTGACTTAGGCATACGGAGTTCATCCCCAGTCTAAGCATACGGAGTTCATTCCCAGTCTAAGATCAGGCCAAACCGAAGGTTGCGGTAGCAGGACCAGCTACAAGATCAGTAGCACGCAGGGGGGATCGAGTCGATCCCCGGCTTGCGCATTCTGCCTCTCCGGTCGGTTGAGCGCCCGTACACTCGTTTCGTGGGTTGGCTTAGGCATATGGAGTTCATTCCATGTCTAAGCCCTAGTCGGATCGAGGGTTGTGGCAGCGAGACTGACAACATGCAGAGGAGGACCAGGCCGATCCTCGGCTTACACATTATGCCTCTCCGACCGGCTCAACGCCTGCACACTCGTTTCGTGGGTTAACTTAGGCATACAGAGTTCATTCCTAAACTAAGCATACGGAGTTCATTCCCAGTCTAAGATCGAACCGACAGTGGGATCGGTAGCAGCACACAGAGGGGGATCGGTTTGATCCTCATCTTGCACATTCTACCTCTCCGACCGGCTGAGCACCTGCACGCTCGTTTCGTGGGTTGACTTAGGCATATGGAGTTCATTCCCAGTCTAAGCATACAGAGTTCATTCCCAATCTAAGATCGGACCAGCAGTGGGATCGGTAGTAACACACAGAGGGGGACCGGGTCGATCCTCAGCTTGCGCATCCTACCTCCCCAGCCGGTTAAATGCCCGCACGCTCGTTTCATGGGTTGACTTAGGCATACAGAGTTCATTTTTGGTCTAAGCTCCAATCGGACCGAGGGACCCGCAACGGGATCGACAGCACGCAGAGGGGGACCAGGCCGATCCTTGGCTTACGCATTCTGGCTCTCCGGTTGACTGAGTGCCAGTACGCTTATTTTATGGGTTGACTTAGGCATACGTATTGCATTCTCGGTGTCGACAAACCAAGGGCCAGAGGATATCGACGGCATTTGGGGTAACAACCGAGGGGGACCAGCAGCGAGATCCTTGGTCAGCTCGCACATCCCACCCCCAGCGGTTGGTTCAGTGCTCGCACACTCATTTTGGGGGCCAACCGGGGCTCAGCATGTGCCAATGGTGGTCGAAGCAATCACCCGCACCATAGCCCAGCATGTGTCGATGGTGTTCGATGCAACCGCACTTGCCAGGTACCATCTTATGCTGATGGTGTTCAATGCAACCGCCCTTGCCAGGTACCATCTTATGCCAATGGTGGTCGAGGCAACCACCTGCACCAGGGCCCAGCTTGTGCCGATGGCGGTCGAGGTAAGTACCCGTATCGAACGATAGCTTGTGCCGATGATGGTCGATGCATGTGCCATCACCATGTGCCATCATGTGTCATTAATGGTCGAGGCCTTGGCCGAAGTTCAATTTTGAGCCAAAGTGCACATGTTGGGCCCAGGCATGTGCTGGTGCTACATTTCTTTCACCCAGGGCACCGTCGTCAGAGAATCGACGGAAAACGTAACAGGCGGCATTAGGGTTTCCGACGATTGGGGGGGTCGGGGGGTGTGCACACATGATGCGCGATGGGTGCTGGTACTTGGCCCATATATAGGCCCCTATCCCTCATCAAACCTTGAGAACTCACACAACCTTAAAGAGCATTTGAGATTTTATAGGTTTGCTCCCAGTAGCCATTAAAGTGTTTGAAATAGGGACATTTTTTTCAAACGGTCACAAAATCTTCTCCACTTTGAGTTTTTAGGTGAATTTGTTTGGGCGTGCCAACAAAAATACAAGGATCATGTCTACCAAATTTGGGGCCAAAACTCCTTCTAAAAAAATTTTAAAAAATCTCGAACCGTAAAAAGTTTCAAAAATCATGAAAAATAGAAAACGGGTCGTCTTGCCACGAAACTTCACATGAAGGCTTAGGGGACCATTGTATGAATTTACAAGCCATAAAAATGGCATTGGCACAATAGAAATATGAAGATGTACCTCAACCCACCTACCACTCGATCGATGCACGGCTTGCGCTTCCGCATGCTCATTTCGTGGGTTGACCTAGGCATACGTAGTGTGTTCCCAGTCTAAGATTGGACCAGACCGAGGGTTGCGGTAGCAGGACCTGCAGCGAGATTGACATCACACAGAGGGGACCGAGTTGATCCCCAGCTTGTGCATCCTTCCTCTTTGGCCGGTTGAGCACCCGAGCGTTCGTTTCGTGGGTTGACTTAGGCATACAGGGTTCATCCCCAGTCTAAGAATATAGAGTTCATTCCCAGTCTAAGATCGGATCAGACTGAGGGTTGTGACAGTAGGACTAGCAGCAAGATCGGTAGCACGCAGTAGGGACTGGGTCGATCCTCGGCTTGTGCATTCTACCTCTCCAGTCGGCTGAGCGCCCGCACGCTCGTTTCATGGGTTGGCTTAGGCATACAGAGTTCATTCCATGTCTAAACCCCAGCCGGACTGAGGGTTGTGGTAGCAGGACCGACAACACGCAAAGAGGGATCAGGCCGATCCCCGGCTTACGCATTATGCCTCTCCAGTCGGCTCAACGCTTGCACGCTCATTTCGTGGGTTAACATAGGCATACGGAGTTCTTTCCTAGTCTAAGCATACGGAGTTCATTCCTAGTCTAAGATCAGACCGGCAGTGGGATCGGTAGTAGCACACAGAGGGGGATCAAGCCCATCCTCGGCTTACGCATCTTGCATCTCCGATCGATTGAGCGCCCGTACGTTAGTTTCGTGGGTTGACTTAAGCATACGAAGTTCATTCCCGATCTAAGCCCTAACCGGACCGAGGGACTGACAGTAGGATCGATAGCACGTAGAGGGGGATCGGGCCGATCTTTAGCTTGTGCATTCTGGCTCTCCAACCGACTGAACACCCGGACGGTCGTTTCATGGGTTAACTTAGGCATACGTAGTGCATTCCCTATCTCGACCAACCAAGGGCCAGAGGCTATTGACGGCATTTGGGGCAACAACCGAGGAGGACCAACAGCGGGATCCTTGGTTGGCTCATGCATCCCACCCTCAGTGGTCAGTTCAGTGCCTGCACGTTCATTTTGGGGGTCGACCGGGGCTCAACATGTGCCAATGGTGGTCGAGGCAACCGCCCGCATCATGGCCCAGCATGTGATGGTGTTCGATGCAACCACCCACACCAGGGGCCATCTTGTGCCGATGGTGGTCGAGGCAATTGCCCGCACCAAGGGTCAGCATGTGCCGATAGTGATCGACGTAACCGTCCGCACCAAGGCCCAGCTTGTGCCGATGACGGTCGAGGCAAGTGCCCGTACCAAAGGGCAGCCTGTGCCGATGATGGTCAATGCATGTGCCATCATTATGTGCCATCATGAGCCATTGATGGTCGAGGCCTTGGTTGAAGTTTGATTTTGAGCCACGGTGCACCTGCTGGGCTCAGGCATGTGCTAGTGCCACATTTTTTTCGCCCGAGGCACCATCGTTGGAGAATCGTCGGAGAACCTAACCGACGACATTGAGGGTTCCGGCGATTGGGGGGGCCGAGGGGTGTGCGCACATGATGTGCGATGGGTGCTGGTACTTGGCCCTTATATTGGCCCCCTATCGCTCATCAAACCTCGAGAACTCACACCCCCTTAAAGAGCATTTGAGATTTTATAGGTTTGCTCCCAGTAGCCATTAAAGTGTTTGAAATGGGGACATTTTTTTCAAACGGTCACAAAATCTTCTCCACTTCGGGTTTTTAAATCAATTTGTTTGTCTGTGCCAACAAAAATACAAGGATCATGTCTTCCAAATTTGGGGCCAAAAGTCCTTTAAAAAAATTTTAAAAAATCTCGAACCGTAAAAAGTTTCAAAAATTGTGAAAAATAGAAAACAGGTCGTCTTGCCATGAAACTTCACATGAAGGTTGAGGGGACCATTGTATGAATTTACAAGCCATAAAAATGGCATTGGCACGACAGAAATATGAAGATATGCCTGAACCCACCTACCACTCGATCGATGCACGGCTTGCGCATCCCGCCTCTCCGACAGGCTAAGTGCCCGCACGCTTGTTTCGTGGGTTGACCTAGGCATACGTAGTGTGCTCCCAGTCTAAGATTGGACTGGACCGAGGGTTGCGGTAGCAAGACCCGCAGCGAGATCGACTGCACGCAGAGGGGACCAGGTCGATCCCCGGCTGAGCACCCGTGCGCTCGTTTCGTGGGTTGACTTAGGCATACAGAGTTCATCCCCAGTCTAAGCATACGGAGTTCATTCCTAGTCTAAGATCATATCGGATTGAGGGTTGCTGCAGTAGGACCAGTAGCACGATCAAGAGCACGCAGGGGAGGATTGAGTCGAACCTCGGCTTGCCCATTCTGCCTCTTCGGTCGGCTGAGCACCTGCACGCTCATTTCATGAGTTGGCTTAGGCATACAGAGTTCATTCCATGTCTAAGCCCCAGTCGGATAGAGGGTTGGGGCAGCGGGATCGATAACAGACAGAGAAGGACCGGGCTGATCCCCGGCTTGTGCATTATGCCTCTCCGGCCGGCTCAGTGCCCTCATGCTCATTTCGTGGGTTAACTTAGGCATACGGAGTTCATTCCCAGTCTAAGCATATGGAGTTCATTCCCAATCTAAGATCGGACCAGCAGCGAGATCGACAGCAGCACGCAGAGGGGCATCGGGCTGATCCTCAGCTTGCGCATTCGCCTCTCCGACCGACTAAGCGCCCGCACGCTTGTTTCATGGGTTGGCTTAGGCATACAGAGTTCATTCCATGTCTAAGCCCCAGTCAGACCGAGGGTTGTGGCGGCGGGATCGACAGCACGCAGAAGGGGATCGGTCTGATCCCCGACTTGTGCATTATGCCTCTCTGACCGGCTCAGCGCCCGCACGCTCGTTTCATAGGTTGACTTAGGCATACGAAGTTCATTCCCAGTCTAAGATAAGACCGGCAGCGGGATCGGCAGCAGCATACAGAGGGGGACCGAGCCAATCCTCGACTTGCGCATCTTGCCTCTCCGGCCGGTTGAGCGCCAGCACGCTCATTTCGTGGGTTGACTTAGGCATACGGAGTTCATTCTCGATCTAAGCCCCAACCAAACTGAGGGACCCATAGCAGGATTGACAGCATGTAGAGGGGGATCAGGTTGATCCTCGACTTGCGCATTCTGGTCTTCGACCAGTTGAGCACCCGCACGCTCGTTTCATGGGTTAACTTAAGCAGACGTAGTGCATTCCCGATCTCGACCAACCAAGGGCCAGAGGCTATCGATGGCGTTTAGGGTAACAACTGAGGGAGACCAGCAGCAAAATCCTTGGTCGGCTCGTGTGCTCATTTCGGGGGTCGACCGGGCTCGACATGTGTCAATGGTGGTCGAGGCAACTGCCCGCACCATGATCGAGCATGTACCGATGGTGTTCGTTGCAAACGCCTGCACCAGGGGCCATCTTGTGTCCATTGTGGTCGAGGCGATCACCTACACCAAGGGCCGGTATGTAGCGATGGTGATCGAGGCAACCGTCCACAGCAGGGCCTAGCTTGTGCTGATGGCGGTCGATGTAAATGACTGTACCAAAGGGCAGCCTATGCCGATGATGGTCGATGGATGTGCCATCACCATGCGCCATCATGTGCCATTGATGGTCGAGGCCTTGGTGAAAGTTCAATTTTGAGCCACGATGCACATGCTGGGCTCGGGCAAGTGTTGGTGCCACATTTTTTTTGCCCGGGGTAGCATAATCGGACCATCATCGGAGAACCTAACCGGCAACATTGGGGGTTCCCGTGATTGGAGGGGCCGGGAGGTGTGCACACATGATGTGCGATGGGTGCTGGTACTTGACCCTTATATTGGCCCCCTATCCCTCATCAAACCTTAAGAACTCACACCCCCTTAAAGAGCATTTGAGATTTTATAGGTTTGCTCCCAGTAGCCATTAAAGTGTTTGAAATGGGGACATTTTTTTCAAACGGTCACAAAATCTTGTCCACTTCAAGTTTTTAGCTGAACTTGTTTGTGCGTGCCAACAAAAATCCAAAAATCATGTCTACCAAATTTGGGGCCAAAACTCCTTCTAAAAAAATTTTAAAAAATCCCGAACCGTAAAAAGTTTCAAAAATTATGAAAAATAGAAAAGGGGTCGTCTTGCCACGAAACTTCACATGAAGGCTTAGGGGACCATTGTATGAATTTACAAGCCATAAAACTGGCATTGGCATAGCAGAAATATGAAAATGTGCCTGAACCCACCTAGCACTCGATCGATCCACGGCTTGCGCATTCTGCCTCTCCGACCGGCTAAGTGCTCGCACGCTCGTTTCATGGGTTGACCTATGCATACGTAGTGCGCACCTAGTCTAAGATCAGACTGGAATAAGGGTTGCAACAGCAGGACCCACAGCAGGATCAACAGCACGTAGAGGGGATTGGTCGATCCCCGACTTGCGCATCCTACCTCTCTGGCCGGATGAGTGCCCGCACGCTTGTTTCGTGGGTTGACTTAGGCATACGGAGTTCATCCTCAGTCTAAGCATACGGAGTTCATTCCTAGTCTAAGATTGGACTGGACTGAGGGTTACGGCAGCCGGATCGGTAGCACGCAGGGGGGGACCGAGCCAATCCCCAGCTTGCACATTCTACCTCTCCGGTCGGCTGAGCGCCCGCACGCTCGTTTCATGGGCTGGCTTTGGCATATGGAGTTCATTAGATGTCTAAGCCCCAGCCGGATTGAGGGTTGTGGTAGCAGGATCGATAGCACACAGAGGGGGATTGGGCCGATCCCTGGCTTGCCCATTATGCCTCTCCGACCCGCTCAGTGCCCGCACGCTCATTTCGTGGGTTAACTTAGGCATACGGAGTTCATTCCCAATCTAAGCATACAGAGATCATTTCTAGTCTAAGATCACTCTGGCTGCGGGATTGGTAGCAGCATGCAGAGGGGGATCGGGTCGATCCTTGGCTTGCGCATTCTGCCTCTCCGGCCGGCTGAGCGCTCGCACGCTCGTTTCGTGGGTTGGCTTAGGCATAAGGAGTTCATTCCATGTCTATGCCCTAGCCGGACCGAGGATTGTGGTAGCGGGACCGACAGCACATAGTGGGGGATCGGGTCAATCCTCTGCTTGCGTATTATGCCCTCCGGCTGGCTTAGCACCCACACGCTCATTTCGTAGGTTGACTTAGGCATACGAAGTTCATTCTCAGTCTAAGCATACGGAGTTCATTCCCAGTCTAAGATCGGATGGGCAGCGGGATTGCCACCAGCACGCAGAGGGGGACTAGGTCGATCCTCGGCTTACGCATCCTACCTCTCTGATTGGCTGAGTGCCCGCACGCTCGTTTCGTGGGTTGAGTTAGGCATACGGAGTTTATTCCCGGTCTAAGCGACAACCAGACCGAGGGACCCACAGCGGGATCGACAGCACGTAGAGGGGGACTAGGCCGATCCTCAACTTACGCATTTTGGCTCTCTGATCGGCTGAGTGTCTGTATGCTTGTTTCAAGGGTTAACTTAGGCATATATAGTGCATTCTCGGTCTCGTCCAATCAAGGGCCAAAGGCTATCGACGGCGTTTGGGGCAACAACCGAGGGGGACTCACTCATCCCGCCCCCAGCGGCTGGTTCGGTGCTCGCACGCTCATTTCGGGGGCCGATCGGGGCTTGGCATGTACCAATGGTGGTCCAGGCAACCGCCCGCACCATGGCCCAGCATGTGCCGATGGTGTTCGATGTAACCGCCCGCACCACGGCCCAGTATATGCCGATGATGGTCGATGCATGTGCCATCACCATGCACCATCATGTGCCATTGATGGTCGAGGCCTTGGCCAAAGTTTGATTTTGAGCAACGGTGCACATGTTAGGCTCGGGCATGTGCTGGTGCCACATTTTTTTGCCCGGAGCACCATCGTCGGAGCATCGTCGGAGAACCTAACCGGTGCCATAGGGGGTTCCAGCGATTGGGGGGCCGGGGGTTATGCGCACATGATGTGCAATGGGTGCTGGTACTTGGCCCTTATATTGGCCCCCTATCCCTCATCAAACCTCAATAACTCACACCCCCTTAAAGAGCATTTGAGATTTTATAGGTTTGCTCCCAATAGCCATTAAAGTGTTTGAAATGGGGACATTTTTTTCAAACGGTCACAAAATCTTCTCCACTTTGAGTTTTTAGCTGAATTTGTTTGCGCGTGCCAACAAAAATCCAAGGATCATGTCTACCAAATTTGGGGCCAAAACTCTTTCTAAAAAAATTTTAAAAAATCTCAAACCGTAAAAAGTTTTAAAAATTGTGAAAAATAGAAAAGGGGTCGTCTTGCCATGAAACTTCACATGAAGGCTTAGGGGACCATTATATGAATTTACAAGCCATAAAAATGGCATTGGGATAGCAAAAATATGAAGATGTGCCTAAACCCACCTGCCACTCGATCGATCCACGGCTTGCGCATCCCGCCTCTCCGACTAGCTAAGTGCCCGCACGCTCGTTTCATGGGTTGACCTAGGCATACATAGTGCACTCCTAGTCTAGGATCAGACTGGAATGAGGGTTGCAGTAGCAGGACCCGCAGCGGGATCAACAGCACGTAGAGGGGATCGATCGATCCCCGACTTACGCATCCTGCCTCTCTGGCCGGTTGAGTGCCCGCACGCTCGTTTCATGGGTTGACTTAGGCATACAGAGTTCATCCTCAGTCTAAGCATATGAAGTTCATTCCTAGTCTAAGATTGGACCGGACCGAGGGTTGCAGCAGTAGGACCAGCAGCAGGATCGGTAGCACGCAGGGGGGGACCGGGCCAATCCCCAGCTTGCGTATTCTACCTTTCCTGCCGGTTGAGCACCCGCACGCTCGTTTCATGGGCTGGCTTTGGCATATGGAGTTCATTAGATGTCTAAGCCCCAGCTGGATCGAGGGTTGTGGTAGCAGGATCGATAGCACGCAGAGGGGGATCGAGCCGATCCCTGGCTTGCGCATTATGCCTCTCCGACCCGTTCAGTGCCCGCACGCTCATTTCGTGGGTTAACTTAGGCATACGGAGTTCATTCCCAGTCTAAGCATACGGAGATCATTTCTAGTCTAAGATCACTCTGGCAGCGGGATCGGTAGCAGCACGCAGAGGGGGATCGGGCCGATCCTTGGCTTGCGCATTCTACCTCTCCGGTCGGCTGAGCGCCCGCACGCTCGTTTCATGGGTTGGCTTAGGCATAAGGAGTTCATTCCATGTCTAAGCCCTAGCCGGACCGAGGGTTGTGGTAGTGGGACCGACAGCACGCAATGGGGGCCGGGCCTATCCCCAGCTTGCGCATTATGCCCTCCGGTTGGCTTAGCGCCCACACGCTCATTTCATAGGTTAACTTAGGCATACGGATCAGTTTACTCCTGCCATGCCTTGGCAAACTTATATGCTGCTAGATTCAACCCTGTATAACCTGCAGCAATTGAACCGGGTGTTAGTGGTTGTTGCCCTGTCATAACCTTGAATGGGCTCTGGTTCGTTGCCTCGCTCCTTTACAAGTTATAGGAAAACTACACAATATCTAGCAGCTTTGGCCAGTCCCTTTGTGTGGCACTCACATAGTGCCTAAGGTAGACCTCGAATAGTCCATTCACTTGTTCTGTCTGCCCATCGGTTTGTGGATGCATGCTGGTGGAAAAGTTCAAGTCTGACCCTAACAACTTAAACAACTCAGTCCAGAACCTACCCGTGAAATGCCCGTCCCGATCACTATCAATGGTCCTCAACACTCCCCAGTACTTAACCATGTTCTTCAGGAACAATCAAGCTACCTCCTCGACTGGGCACTCCTTGGTTGCTGGAATAAAGATTCGATACTTGGAAAACCTGTCCACCACTACCATGATGCTTCCAAACCCTTCTACTTTGGGTAGACCGACTATAAAGTCCAGAGAAACACTCTCTCATGGTCGCTCTGGCACTGGCAATGGCTCTAAGAGATCGCCTGGTTTCTTGAGCTCTACCTTGTCCTGTTGGCACATAAGACAAGTTTTCACATAGGCCTCCATATCATCCCTCATATGCGGCCAGTAGTACCTATCCTCGATCAGGGCCAAGGTACGGCTCACTCTGAGGTGTCTAGCCTACCTTGAATCATGGCATTCTTGCAAAACTTCCTTGCGAAGCTTTCCGTGCTGTGGCATAAATAGTTTACTGCCCCTGGTGTACAGCAACCCATCCTGCAACCAAAATCACCTAGTCTTACCTTGCTGGGCGTACTCCATCAAAGCCTTGGCTGTAGGATCATGCATAAGTCCCTCTTTGATGCGTGGCACCAGTGACCCCTCTGGTTGGCTAATGACAGCAAGGTTAGCCTTTCTGCTTAGGGCGTCTACCACTAGGTTCACCCATCTTGGCTTGTACTCCATCTGGAAATCAAATTCTATAAGAAAATCTTACCATCTCACCTGTTTGGGGGACAGCTTCTTCTACATCTGGAAGTAGCTGGTCGCCACATTGTCCATCCTCACCATAAACTTTGACCCCAACAGGTAATAGCTTCAAGTGCGCAAGTAGTGCACCACTGCAGCCATCTCCTTCTCTTGGACCGTGTACTTACGCTCAGCCTCGTTCAGCTTTCTACTTTTGAACGCGACTGGATGTCCCTCTTACATCAACACACCCCCTACGGCAAAGTCTGATGCATCCGTATGCACCTCATACGGCTTGGCAAGGTCTAGCAAGGCCAAGACTGGCTCCTCGATCATAGCCCGCTTCAACCTTTCAAAGGCTTCCTGGCACCCTGCGCTCCACTCCCATGCTCTCCCTTTCTTAAGCAAGTCAGTCAATGGCGTGGCTATTGCTGAGTGACCTTTGATGAAGCGCCTATAGTAGTTAACCAGCCCAAGGAATGATCTCAACTCAGAGACCTTGGTTGGTGGTTGCCACTCCAGGATGGCATGTATCTTGCCTTCATCCATGCGTATCCTACCACCTCCCATTATGTGGCCAAGGAAGGGGATCTCCTGTTGGGCGAATGAGCACTTCTCCCTCTTGACAAATAGCTTGTGCACCCGCAACACCTCGAACACTTGTCTCAAGTGGTCTACATGCTCTCCCAAAGTCTGGCTGTAGATCACAATGTCATCCAAATAAACTATAACAAATCAATCAAGGAATGACTGAAGTACTTTGTTCATAAGGGTGCAGAATGTTACGGGGCGTTCGTGAGTCCGAAAGGCATCACCAAGAACTCATACAAACCATATCGAGTGACACATGCTATCTTTGGCTTATCTCCCTCTGTGATCCTGACTTGATAGTAGCCTAACCTTAAATCCAGCTTGGTGAACCACCTTGCACTCTCAAGTTGATCGAACAAGTCCATAATGAGTGGGATGGGGTACTTGTTCTTGATGGTCAGCTTGTTCAAAGCCCGATAGTCTATACACAGCTGTAACGACCCATCATGCTTGCGCTAGAATAGAACCAGTGCACCATAGGGTGCTTTCGATGGCCTGATGAAGCCAGCATCAACTAACTCTTTGAATTGCTTCCTCAATACCTCCAACTCTGGTGGAGACATTCGGTAAGAGGCTCTGGCTAGTGGCTTGGCCTCGAACACCAGCTCGATCTTGTGGTCTACATCCCTCTTAGGTGGTAGCTTGCTAGGCAGCTTTGAGGGCATCACATCACTAAAGGTTTTTAGCACCTTTAGCACCTCCAAGGGTGACTTGGTCTCCTTCTCCCTTGGCTTATCATATTTCAGGGTTGCCAAGAAGGTGTCTTCTTGTTTGCTTACCGCCTTGGCAAATTGGATGGCTGACAGCACCCGTGACCCAACTCCAGACCCTCTCTTCAATGGCACTAGGCATTGGCACCGTGCATCCAAGATGCAAACGCAATCGGCAAAAGGCACAAGGAGGGCATTAATCCGAACAAGGAAATCCAACCCAATCACAAACTCATAGTCGTCAAGGGGTATTACCTCAATGGTCTCATTGCCTTTCTAGTCTCCAAGCTGCAACTCCACTCCCCGTGCTACTCCAATGGCTGGAACTTCCTTGGAGTTCACTGTTTTAATGGTACCAGTCCTTTTCTACACCTTTAGTCTGAGCTTTCGGGCTTAATCACCTGAAATAAAAAGATGTGAGGCACTGTGTCCACCAGTGCGCTCACCTTCTGACCTGTAACCATCAGATCTGTAAACATCAAGCCCTTTGGCTTATGACTCCCCTTACTCTGGACAGCATTGAGCACCAATGACCCAAGCTTTGCTGCCCCTGACTCTGGCTCCTTGTTAGACTCCTTGTCTACAGCAGCCAACTTGACCTTCTGTGGGTAATTGTGTGCTATGTGGCTCTCTCCACATAGGTAGCATGCTAGTGGCTCTCGGTCCCCTTTTGCTTTCCACTTGCCTGCTGGTGGCTTTTTCTTGCCATCCTTGGTTGAACGATCTCGGTCTCCATCCTTGGACTCCCGATCATAGTCCTTCCCTTTGGACTGCTTCTTCTGGTCCCTATCATCCCTACCCTTACCCTTGGGCTTGGAAGACTCGAACTTGTTCAGAGGCTTGAACTCTATCAACGCCTCGGCAATAGTCATGGCTTTAGCCAAGTCATGAACTCCCCTCTTTTGTAGCTCATGCATCACCCACAGCTTCAGCCCATCCATGAAAACAAATAAGGTGTGCTTTTCACCTAGATCCGAGATCTGTAGCATCAGTTTAGAGAATTTCTGAAGATACTCCCTTATGTCTCCTTGCTGGCTAAGCTGGCATAACTTTGCCCGCTCCTCATCATCGGTATACTTCAGGTAAAATTTTTCTCTGAACTCTTTTTGGAACTCTGCCCAGGTTCCAATCTTGGCGCTCCCATGCCTGACATCATCACACCTGTGCCTCCACAACAATAAGGCTACATCAGTGAGATACATAGCAGCGGTGCTTACCTTTATTGCCTCGTCTTGCATGCCCATGGCCTCCATACCCTAAAGGTAGTTGTCTACTTCCTTGGCTGCCCAAGTCCTCTTGAACTCCTTAGGCTTAGTCCCAATGGTAGTCTCACAAGCAACGAACTCACTGGTAAGCTCTTCCATCCGCTGGCGCATGGCCTCCATGCCATCGTGCAAGGTTAGCACTTCAGCCTCCAAGGCCTTATTCTTCTAGGAGATCACATCCACGCCTTTGTTGAGAGCAGCTTCCAGCTCACTTTGGGTCTCCTCCCCTATGGAGTCTAGCAATGCAATGTGAGTATCTACTTCCTCAAGCTTCTCCCCTATGTAGCCCATGGTCACCTCCACCTTGGCCAGCCTACTGTCCATGGTAGACCAGATATCTCTAGAACTGGCTTTCTTGCCTCTTCCATGCCCATGTTCCTGGGCCTCTGGTTGTTGGCTAGCAATGTCACTTTGGGATGCCATCTCCTCAATCACGATCTAACCTACACAACACAAACACGTAGAATCAAACTTGCTCTGATACCAAGTGTCACAGGCTCCAACCTTAGACTCAGAAACCATGCAGCTTTAGGCTTGGAATCTCCTCCTTTATGCCTAAGTCAGCCTAAAACACAAGCGTGCGGGTACTAGAACAATAGGAAGGGCTGATTACGCAAGTTAAAGAGAAATAGGATAAGAAGGTAGAATTCTAGAAATGCTCTTGTATTCACTGAAACAGAAGTGTTTGATGGTGTACAAATGAGGGTGGAGCAGCCCTCTATTTATAGTTGAGGCTCCAGCTACACTTAATGGTAATATCCTTAGAATAAAGGCTAAAATCAAGGGATTATACAGATTACAATCAATCAGGATGCTAACTCCTGATTTTCAGAGTCAACCAAATCTGCTAGAATGCTCCTGCTGATCCTCCCTGCTTCTAGAAGCTTTCCTTGCATGTCCAGCACCATGGGCCCTTTTGGATATGGTGCGGGCAGCTTGTATGCCAGGCCTTGGTCTCACGGGCTGGCCTGCAAGTTGGGTGGGCATTTTGAACTCGTTTGCTAGGCTTTGCGCACAGATACCTGCCAGCATGCCTGGTCTACGGGCCTCAACCTTTGGCTCACCTACTGGTGCACCTGATGTGCCTGGTGTGCCCACCCAGGGCATGACAATGTCACATGCATCGACCATCATCGGTACAGGCTACCCTTTGGTACGGGCACTTACCTTGACCACCATCGGCACAAGCTAAGACCTGGTACGGGCGGTTGCCTCGACCACCATCAGCACAAGATGGCCCCTGGTGCGGGCGGTTGCATCGAACACCATCAGCACATGCTAGGCCATGGTGCGAACGGTTGCCTCAACCATCATCAGCACATACCGAGCCTCGGTCGACCCCCAAAATGAGTGTGCGAGCACCAAACCGACCACTAGGGGTGAGATGCACGAGCCGAGCAAAGATCCCGCTGCTGGTCCCCCTCGGTTGTTGCCCCAAACGCTGTTGATAGCTTATGGCCCTTAGTTGGTTGAGATCGGGAATGCACTACATATGCCTAAGTCAACCCATGGAACGAACGTGCGGGTGCCCAACCGATCGGAGAGCCAGAATGCATAAGCCGAGGATCGACCCGATCCCCATCTGCATGCTATTGATCCCGCTGTGGGTCCCTCGATTCGGTTAGGGCTTAGATCGAGAATGAATTCTATATGCTTAGACTGGGGATGAACTCTATATGCCTAAGTCAACCCATGAAACGAGCGTGCGGGCACTCAGTCGACCAGAGAGGCAGGATGCGTAAGCCGAGGATCAATCCGGTCCCTTCTGCGTGCTGTCAATCCTGCTGTGAGTCCTGCTGCCAGAACCTTCGATCTGATCTGATCTTAGACTGGGAGCGCACTATGTATGCCTAAGTTAAACCAAGAAAAGAGCGTGCGGGCACTTAGCCGACCGGAAAGACGAGATGCGCAAGCCGTAGATCGATCGAGTGGTAGGTGGGTGCAAGTACATCTTCATATTTCTGCCTTGCCAATGCCATTTTTATGGCTTGTAAATTCATACAACGGTCCCTCAAGCCTTCATGTGAAGTTTCATGGCAAGACGACCCATTTTCTATATTTCATGATTTTTGAAACTTTTTACAGTTCGAGATTTTTTAAAATTTTTTTAGGAGTTTTGGCCCCAAATTTGGTAGACGTGATCCTTGTATTTTCGTTAGTACGCACAAACAAATTCAACTAAAAACTCAAAGTGGAGAAGATTTTGTGACTATTTGAAAAAAATGTCCTCATTTCAGACACTTTAATGGCTACTGGGAGCAAACCTATAAAATCTCAAATGCTCTTTAAGGGGGTGTGAGCTCTCGAGGTTTGATAAGGGATAGAGGGCCAATATAAGGGCCAAGTGCCAGCTCCCATCGCACATCATGTGCGCACACCCCCTGGCCCCCCCAATCGCTGGAACCCCCAATGGCATCGGTTAGGTTCTCCGACGATGCTCCGACGATGGTGCCCCGGGAGAAAAAATTGTGGCACCAGCACATGCCCAAGCCCAGCATGTGCACCATGGCTCAAAATCAAACTTCGGCCAAGGCCTCAACCATCAATGGCACATGATGGTGCATGGTGATGGCACATGCATTGACCATCATCGGCACAAGCTGCCCTTTGGTACGGGCACTTACCTCGATCGCCATCCGCACAAGCTGGGCCCTGCATGCGGTTACGTCGATCACCGTCGGCACATGTCGGCCCTTGGTGTGGGCAATTACCTCAAGCACCATCGGCACATGCTGGCCCGTGGTGCGGGCGGTTGCGTCAACCACCATCGACACATGCCGAGCCCCGGTCGACCCCCAAAATGAGCATGCGAGCATCGAACCAACCGCTGGGGGTGGGATATGTGAGCCGACCAAGGATCCCACTACTGGTCCCCCTTGGTTATTGCCCCAAACACCGTCGATAGCCTCTAGCCCTTGGTTGGTCAAAATTGAGAATGCACCACGTATGCCTAAGTCAACCCATGAAATGAGCGTTTGGGTGCTTAGCCCGTCGAAGAGCTAGAATGCGCAAGTCGAGGATCGGGTCAGTCACCCTCTGTGTGTTGTCAATCCCGTTGTGGGTCCCTCAGTCCGGTTAGCACTTAGACTAGGAATAAACTCCGTATGCGTAAGTCAACTCACGAAACGAGCGTACGGGTGCTCAGTCAGGCAGAGAAGCAGGATGCGCAAGCTGAGGATCGGCCCGATCCCCCTCTACGTGCTGCTGCCGGTCCAATCTTAGACTGGGAATGAACTCCATATGCTTAGACTGGGAATGAAATCCGTATGCCTAAGTCAACCCATGAAATGAGCGTGTGGGCATAGAGCCAGCCAGAGAGGCATAATGCACGAGCTGGGGATCAGCTCGATCCCCCTCTGTGTGCTGCCTATCCCACTGCCACAACCCTCGATCCGGTTGGGCCTTAGACATGGAACAAACTCCATATGCCTAAGCCAACCAATGAAATGAGCGTACGGGAGCTCAGCCTACCGGAGAGGCAAAATGCGTAAGCCGGGGATCGACCCTGTCCCCCCTACATGCTGTTGATCCTGCTACTGGTCCTGCTACCGCAACCCTCGGTCTGGTCTGATCTTAGACTGGGATTCAACTCCGTATGCTTAGACTGGGGATAAACTCCATATGCCTAAGTCAACCCACGAAACAAGCGTCCGGGCACTTAGCTGGCCAGAGAGGTAGAATGCGCAAGTTGGGATCGACTCGATCCCCTCTACATGCTATCGATCCCGTTGTGGGTCCTGTTACCACAACCCTTGATCCGGTCTGATCTTAGACTAGGAGCACAGTACGTATGCCTAAGTCAACCCACGAAACGAGCATGCGGGCACTTAGCCAGCCAGAGAGGTGGGATGCACAAGCCATGGATCGATCGAGTGGTAGGTGGGTTTAGGCACATCTTCTTATTTTTGGAATGCCAATGCCTTTTCTATGGCTTGTAAATTCATAAAATGGTCCCCTAAGCCTTCATGTGACGTTTCGTGGCAAGACGACCTGTTTTCAATTTTTCACGATTTTCAAAATGTTTTGCAGTTCGGGATTTTTTAAATTTTTTTTAGAAAGATTTTTGGCCCCAAATTTGGTAGAGGTGATCCCTGTATTTTTGTTGGCATGCACAAAAAAATTCAACAAAAAACTCGAAGTGGAGAAGATTTTGTGACCATTTGAAAAAAATGTCCCCATTCCAAACACTTTAATGGCTACTGGGAGCAAACCTATAAAATCTCAAATGCCCTTTAAGGGGTATGAGTTTTTGAGGTTTGATGGGGGATAGAGGGCCAATATAAGGGCCAACTACCAGCACCCATCGCACATCATGTGCGCGCACCATCGCACATCCACATCGCTAGAACTCCTAATGCCACCGGTTAGGTTCTCCGGCGATGCTCCGACGATGGTGCCCCGCGCAAAAAAAATATGGCACCAGCACATGCTCGAGCCCAACATGTGCACCGTGCTCAAAATTGAACTTCGGCCAAGGCCTCGACCATCAATGGCGCATGATAGCGCATGGTGATGGCACATGCATCGACCATCATTGGCACAGGCTGCCCTTTGGTACGGGCACTTACCTCGACCTCCATCGACACAAGCTGGGCCCTGGTGCGGGTGGTTGCCTCAATCACCATCGATACATGTCGGCCATTGGTGCGGGCGATTTCTTCGACCACCATCGGCACAAGATGGCCCCTGGTGCAGGCGGTTACATCGAACACCATCGACACATGCTGGGTCGTGGTACGGGCAGTTGCCTTGAAAACCATTAGCACATACCGAGCCCCGAGCGACCCCTGAAATGAGTGTACGGGCACCAAACCAACCGCTGTGGGCAGGATACATGAGTCGACCAAGGATCCCACTGCTGGTTCCCCTCGGTTGTTACCCCAAACGCCATCAATAGCCTCTAGCCCTTGGTTGGTCGAGATCGGGAATACACTACATATGCCTAAGTCAACCCATGAAACGAGCGTGCGGGTGCTCAACCGATCGGAGAGCCAGAATACACAAGTCGAGGATTGACCCGATCCCCCTTTATGTGCTGTCGATCTCGCTGCGGGTCCCTCAGTCCGGTTGGGACTTAGATCGATAATGAACTCCGTATGCCTAAGTCAATCCACGAAATGAGCGTGCGGGTGCTCAGTCGATCGGAGAGGTAGGATGCGTAAGCTGAGGATCGGCCTAGTCCCCCTCTACATGCTGTCAGTCCCGCTGCCACAACCTTTGGTCCGGCTGGGGCTTAGACATGGAATGAACTCTGTATGCCTAAGCTAACCCATGAAACGAGTGTGTGGGCACTCAGCCGGCTGACGAGATAGATTGCACAAGCTGGGGATTGACCTGGTCCCCCCCTGCGTGCTACTGATCCTACTGTTGGTCCTGTTGTCGTAACCTTCGGTCCGGTCCGATCTTAGACTGGGAATGAACTCCGTATGCTTAGATTGGGATGAACTACGTATGCCTAAGTCAACCCATGAAACGAGCGTGCAGGTGCTCAGCCGGCCAGAAAGGTAGGATGCGCTAGTCGGGGATCAACCCGATCCCCTCTGTGTGCTACCGATCCGGCTATGGGTCCTGCTACCGTAACCCTTGGTTCGGTCTGATCTTAGACTGGGAGCATACTATGTATGCCCAAGTCCACCCACAAAATGAGCGTACAGGCACTTAGCCGATCAGAGAGGCGGGATGCGCAAGCCGTGGATCGATTGAGTGGTAAGTGGGTTCAGGCACATCTTCATATTTCTACCATGCCAATCTCTTTTTTATGGCTTGTAAATTCATACAATGGTCCCCTAAGCCTTCATGTGAAGTTTCGTGGCAAGACGACCCGTTTTCTATTTTTCATGATTTTTGAAACTTTTTGCGGTTCAAGATTTTTTAAAATTTTTTAGAAGGAGTTTTGGCCCCAAATTTGGTAGACGTGATCCTTGTATTTTTATTGACATGCACAAAAAAATTCAGCTAAAAAATCGAAGGGGAGAAGATTTTGTGACCGTTTGAAAAAAATGTCCCCATTTCAGACACTTTAATAGCTACTGGGAGCAAACCTATAAAATCTCAAATGCTCTTTAAGGGGGTGTGAGTTCATGAGGTTTGATGAGGGATAGGGGGCCAATATAAGGGCCAAGTACCAGCACCCATCGCACATCATGTGCGCACACCCCCCGGCCCCCTAATCGCTGGAACCCCAATGCTGCCGGTTAGGTTCTCCGACGATGCTTTGACGATGCTGCCCCGAGCGAAAAATATTTGGCACCAGCACATGCCCGAGCCCAGCATGTACACCGTGGCTCAAAATCAAACTTCGGCCAAGGCCTCGACCATCAATGGCACATGATGGCACATGGTGATGGCACATGCATCGACCATCATCGGCATAAGCTACCCTTTGGTACGGTCACTTGCCTCGACCACCATCGGCACAAGTTGGGCCCTGGTGCGGGCGATTACCTCGACCACCATCGGCACAAGCTGGCCCCTGGTGCAGGCGGTTGCATCGAACTCAATCGGCACAAGCTGGGCCGTAGTGCGGCCGATTGCCTCGACCACCATTGGTACATGCCGAGCCCTAGTCGGCCTTCGAAACGAGCGTGCGGGCACCGGACCGACCTTTGGGGGTGGTATGCATGAGCTGACCAAGGATCCCGCTGTTGGTCCCCCTCGGTTGTTGCCCCAAATGCCATCGATAGCCTCTGGGCCTTGGTTGGTCGAGATCAGGAATGCACTACGTATGCCTAAGTCAACCCATGAAATGAGCATACGGGCGCTCAGCCGGCCAGAGAGCCAGAATGCGTAAGCCAAGGATCGGCCCGATCCCCCTCTACGTGCTACCGATCCTGTTGTGGATCCCTCAGTCTGGTTGGGGCTTAGATCGAGAATGAACTTCGTATGCCTAAGTCAACCCACGAAATGAACATGCGGGCACTCAATCGGTCGGAGAGGAAGGATGCGAAAGTCGAGGATCGGCCCGATCCCCCTCTGCGTGCTGCTGTCGGTTCGATCTTAGACTGAGAATGAACTTCGTATGCTTAGACTAGGAATGAACTCCGTATGCCTAAGTCAACCCATGAAACGAGCATGCGGGCATTGAGCCAGCTAGAAAGGCATAATACGCAAGCTGGGGATCAGCCCGTCCCCCCTCTGCGTGTTACTGGTCCCGCTGCCACAACCCTCGGTCCGACTGGGGCTTAGACATGGAATGAACTCCGTATGCCTAAGCCAAACCATGAAACGAGCGTACGGGCACTCTGCCGACCAGAGAGGTAGAATACGTAAGCCGAGGATCGGCCCGGTCCCCCCTATGTGCTGTCGATCCTGCTGCTGGTCCTGCTACCGCAACCGTCAATCCGATCCGATCTTAGACTGGGAATGAACTCCGTATACTTAAACTGGGGATGAACTCCGTATGCCTAAGTCAACCCATGAAACGAGCGTACGGGCACTCAGCCGGCCAGAGAGGCAGGACGGTTGCTTCGACCACCATCGGCACATGTCGAGCCCTGATCGACCCCTGAAATGAGCGTGCGGGCACCGAACCGACTGCTGGGGGCGAGATGCATGAGCTGGCCAAAGAGCCAGAATACGCCTCTGTGTGCTGCCTACCCCCCTCTGCATATGTTCATCCCACTGTAGGCCCCTCGGTCCAGTTGGGGCATAGACCGAGAATAAGCTCCGTATGCCTAAGTCAACCCACAAAATGAGCGTGCGGGTGCTCAACCGGCTTGATCCCCCTCTGCATGCTACTGTCGATCCATCTTAGACTGGGAATGAACTCCGTATGATTAGACTGGGAATGACCTCCATATGCCTAAGTCAACCCATGGACCGAGCGTGCGGGCGCTGAGCTGATCGGATATGCAAAATGCGTAAGCCAAGGATCAGCCCTGTCCCCCTCTGATTACTGCCGATCTTACTGCCACAACCCTCAATCCGGTTGGGGCTTAGACATGGAATGAACTCCATATGCCTAAGCCAACCCACGAAACGAGCGTGCGGGTGCTCAGCTGGCCAGAGAGGCAAAATGCGCAAGCCGAGGATCGGCCCGATCCCCCCTGCGTGCTGTTGATCCTACAGCTAGTCCTGCTACCGCAATCCTCAATTCAGTCCAATCTTAGACTGGGAATGAACTCCGTATGCTTAGATTGGGGATGAACTCTGTATGCTTAGACTGGGGCTGAACTCCGTATGCCTAAGTCAACCTACGAAACGAGCGTACGGGCTCTCAGCCGGCCAGAGAGGCAAGATGCGCAAGTCGGGGATCGATCGGTCCCTTCTGCGTGCTGTCGAACCTACTACGGGCCCTACTTTTGTAACCCTTGATTTGGTCTGATCTTAGACTAGGAGTGCACTACGTATGCCTAAGTCAACCCACGAAACGAGCTTGTGGGCACTTAGCCGGCCGGAGAGACGGGATGCGCAAGCCGTGGATCGATCGAGTGGTAGGTGGGTTCAGGCACATCTTCATATTTCTGCCGTGCCAATGCCATTTTTATGGCTTGTAAATTCATACAATGGTCCCCTAAGCCTTCATGCGAAGTTTCGTGGGAAGACGACCCATTTTCTATTTTTCACGATTTTGAAAACTTTTTACGATTCGGGATTTTTTAAAAGTTTTTTAGAAGGAGTTTTGGCCCCAAATTTCATAGACGTGATCCTTGTATTTTTGTTGGCACGCGTAAACAAATTTAGCTAAAAACTTGAAGTGGAGAAGATTTTGTGACCGTTTGAAAAAAATGTCCCCATTTCAAACACTTTAATGGCTACTGGGAGCAAACCTATAAAATCTCAAATGCCCTTTAAAGGGGTTTGAGTTCTCGAAGTTTGATGAGGGATAGGGGGCCAATATAAGGGCCAAGTACTAGCACCTATCGCACATCATGTGTGCACACCCGCTGGCCCCCCAATCGTAGGAACCCCCAATGCCGTCGGTTAGGTTCTCCGACGATGCTCTGGCGATGGTGCCCTGGGCAAAAAAAATGTGGCACCAGCACATGCCCGAGCCCAGCATGTGCACCGTGGCTTAAAATTGAACTTCGACCAAGGCCTCGACCATCAATGGCACATGATGGCGTATGGTGATGGCACATGCATCGACCATTATCGGCACAGGCTGCCCTTTGGTACGGACACTTGCCTCGACCACCATCGACACAAGCTGGGCCCTGGTGCGACTGGTTGCCTCGACCACCATCGGCACAAGATGGCTCCTGGTGCGGGCGGTTGCATCGAACACCATCAGCACATGTTGGGCCATGGTGCGGGCAGTTGCCTTAACCCCCATCGACACATGCTGAGCCCCGGTCGGCCCCCGGAATGAGCGTGCGAGCATCGAACTGACGTAATGGGTGGGATGCATGAGCGGACCGAGGATCCCACTGCTGGTCTCCCTCGGTTGTTGCCCCAAACGCCATCGATAGCCTCTGGCCCTTCATTGGTCGAGTCTGAGAATGCACTACATATCCCTAAGTCAACCCATGAAAAAGAGTATGCGGGCGTTCAGTCGACCGGAGAGCCAAAATACGCAAGTCGAGGATCACCCGATCCCCCAATACGTGTTGTCGATCCCGTTGCGAGTCCTTCAGTCCGATTGGGGCTTAGATCGGGAATGAACTTCGTATGCCTAAGTCAACCTATGAAACGAGCGTGCGGGCGCTCAGTCAACTGGAAAGGCATGATGCGCAAGTCGAAGATCAGACCGGTCCCCCTCTACGTGCTGCTGTCAATCCCACTACATGTCTGATCTTAGACTGAGAATGAACTCCATAGGCTTAGACTAGGAATGAACACTGTATGCCTAAGTCAACCCATGAAACGAGCGTGTGGGCGCTGAGCCGGTCGGAGAGGTATAATGCGTGAGTCGAGGATCGGCCGGATCCCCTCTACGTGATGCCAGTCCCACTGCCACAACCCTCAGTTCGGCTGAGGCTTAGACATGGAATGAACTCCGTATGCCTAAGCCAACCCACGAAACGAGCGTGCGGGTGCTCAGTCGAATGAAGAGCCAGAATGAGCAAGCCAAGGATCGGTCCGATCCCCCTCTACGCGCTATCGATCCCGTTGTGGGTCCCTCGATTCGGTTGGGACTTAGATCGAGATTGAATTCTATATGCCTAAGTCAACCCACGAAACGAGTGTGCGGGTGCTCAATCGATAGGAAAGGCAGGATGCGTAAGTCGAGGATCGGCCTGATCCCCCTCTGCGTCCTACTACCGGTCTGATCTTAGACTGGGAATGAACTCCATACGCTTAGACTGGGGATGAACTCCATATGCCTAAGTCAACCTACAAAACGAGTGCACGGGCGCTCAGCCGGCCAGAGAGGCAGGATGCGCAAGCCGGGGATCGACCCGATCCCTTCTACGTGTTACCGATCCCACTGCGCGTCCTACTGTAGCAACCCTTAGTCTGATCTGATCTTAGACTAGGAGTGCACTACATATGCCTAAGTCAACCCATGAAACAAGCGTGCAGGCACTTAACCGGCCGGAGAGGCGGGATGTGCAAGCCATGGATCAATCAAGTGGTAGGTGGGATGGGGCACATCTTCATATTTCTACCATGCCAATACCATTTTTATGGCTTGTAAATTCATACAATGGTCCCCTAAGCCTTCATGTGAAGTTTCATGGCAAGACGACCCGTTTTTTATTTTTCACGATTTCTGAAACATTTTACGATTTAGGATTTTTTAAAATTTTTTTAGAAGGAGTTTTGGCCCCAAATTTGGTAGATGTGATCCTTGTATTTTTGTTGGCATGCACAAAACAATTCAGCTAAAAACTCAAAGTGGAGAAGATTTTGTGACCGTTTGAAAAAAATGTTCCCATTTCAGACACTTTAATGGCTACTGGGAGCAAACCTATAAAATCTCAAATGCTCTTTAAGGGGGTATGAGTTCTCAACATTTAATGAGGGATAGGGGGCCAATATAAGGGCCAAGTACCAGCACCCATCGCACATCATGTACGCACACCCCCTAGCCCCCCCAATCGCCGAACCCCAAATGCCACTGGTTAGGTTCTCTGGTGATGCTCCGACGATGGTGCCCCGGGCAAAAAAAATGTGGCACTAGCACATGCTCGAGCCCAGCATGTGCACCGTGGCTCAAACTCAAACTTCAATCAAGGCCTCGAGCATCAATGGCACATGATGGTGCATGGTGACGGCACATGCATCGACCATCATCGGCACAGGCTACCCTTTGGTACAGGCACTTGCCTCGACCACCATCGGCACAAGCTGGGCCCTGGTGCGACCGATTGCCTCAATCACTATCGGCACATGTCGACCCTTGGTGCGAGCAATTGCCTTGACCACCATCAGTACAAGATGGCCCCTGGTGCGGGCGGTTGCATCGAACACCATCGACACATGCTGGGCCGTGGTGCAGGCGGTTGCCTCGACCACCATCGACACATGTCGAGCCCCGGTTGGCCCTCAAAATGATCGTGTGAGCACCGAATCGATCACTGGGGTGGGATACGTGAGCCAACCAAGGATCCCGCTGTTGGTCCCCCTCGGTTGTTGCCCCAGACGCCGTCGATAGCCTCTGGCCCTTGGTTGGTCAAGATCGAGAATGCACTACGTATGCCTAAGTCAACCCATGAAATGAGCGTGAGGGGGCTCAGTCGGTCGAAGAGCCAGAATACGTAAGTTGAGGATCGACCCGATCCCCCTCTATGTACTGTCGATCCCACTGTGGGTCCCTCGATCCGGTTGGGGCTTAGATCAGGAATGAACTCCGTTTGCCTTAGTTAACCCCCAAAACAACCGTGCGGACGCTCAGTTGACCAGAGTGGTCGGATGTGCAACCCGAGGATTGGCCCGGTCCCCCTCTGCATGCTACTGTCGGTCCGATCTTAGGCTAGGAATAAAGTCCATATGCTTAGACTGGGAATAAACTCCGTATGCCTAAGTTAACCCATGAAATGAGCGTGCAGGCACTTAGCCAGTCGAAGAGGCATAATGCGTAAACCGGGGATCAGCCCAGTCCCCCTCTGCGTGCTACCGGTCCCACTACCACAACCCTCGGTCTGATTGGGGCTTAGACATGGAATGAACTCTGTATGCCTAAGCCAACCCATGAAATGAGCATACGGGCACTCAACCGATCGGAGAGGTAGAATGCGCAAGCTGGGGATCGACTCGGTCCCCCCTACATGCTGTCGATCCTACTGCTGGTCCTACTATCATCAGTCCGGTCCGATCTTAGACTGGGAATGAACTGCGTATGCTTGGACTGGGGGTGAACTCCGTATGCCTAAGTCAACCCACGAAACGAGCGTGTGGGCGCTCAGCCGGCCAGAGAGGCAGGATGAGTAAGCCGAGGATCGACCCGATCCCTTCTGCGTGTTGTTGATCCTGCTGCAGGTCCTGCTACCATAACCCTTGGTCCGGTCTGATCTTAGACTGGGAGCGCACTACATATACCTAAGTCAACCCACGAAACGAGCGTGCGAGAACTTAGTCGGCCAGAGAGGTGGGATGCGCAAGCCATGGATCATTCGAGTGGTAGGTGGGTTCAGGCACATCTTCATATTTCTGCCATGCCAATGCCATTTTTATGGCTTGTATATTCATATAATGGTCCCCTAAGCCTTCATGTGAAGTTTCGTGGCAAGACAACCCGTTTTCTATTTTTCAAGATTTTTGAAACTTTTTACAGTTTGGGATTTTTTTAAATTTTTTTAGAAGGAGTTTTGGCCCCAAATTTGGTAGATGTGATCCTTGTATTTTTTTTTGGCATGCACAAACAAATTCAGCTAAAAACTCAAAGTGGAGAAGATTTTGTGACCGTTTGAAAAAAATGTCCCCATTTCAGACACTTTAATGGCTACTGGGAGCAAACTTATAAAATCTCAAATGCTCTTTAAGGGGGTGTGAGTTCTTGAGGTTTGATGAGGGTTAGGGGGCCAATATAAGCACCAAGTACCAGCACCCATCGCACATCATGTGCGCACACCCCCGGTCCCCCCAATCACTGTAACCCCCAATGCCGTCGGTTAGGTTCTTCGGCGATGCTCCGACGATGGTGCCCCGGGCGAAAAAAATGTGGCACTAGCACATGCCTAAGCCCATTATGTGCAGCATGGTTCAAAATCAAACTTTGGCCAAGGCCTCGACCATCAATGGCACATGATGGTGCATGGTGATGGTACATGATGGCGCAAGGTGATGGCACATGCATCGACCATCATCGGCAGAGGCTACCCTTTGGTACGGGCACTTGCCTCGACCGCCATCGGCATATGCTGGGCCCTGGTGTGGATGGTTACCTTAACCACCATCGGTACAAGATGGCCCCTAGTGCGGGCGATTCCATCGAACACCATCGGCACTTGCTGGGTCGTGGTGGGGCGTTTGCCTTGATTGCCATCAGCAAATGTCGAGCCCTAGTCGACCCCCGAAACAAGCGTGCGAGCATCAAACTGACCGCTAGGGGTGAGATACGTGAGCCAACCAAGGATCCCGCTGCTGGTCCCCTTCGGTTGTTGCACCAAACACCGTCGATAGCCTCTGGCCCTTGGTTGGTCGAGATCGAGAATGCACTACGCATGCCTAAGTTAACCCATGAAACGAGTGTGCAGGAGTTCAGTCGATCAGAGAGCCAGAATGCACAAGCTGAGGATCGGCCCGATCCTCCTCTTCGTCCTGTCGATCCCGCTACGGGTCCCTCGGTTCGATTGGGGCTTAGATCAGGAATGAACTCCATATGCCTAAGTCAACCCATGAAACGAGCGTGCAGGTGTCACGAGCTCTGACGTTAGACTCAAAAACCGTACGACCTTAGGCTTGGAATCTCCTTCTTTATACCTAAGTCAACCTAAAACAGAAACGTGCAGGCACTAGAACAATAGGAAGGGCTGATTACACAAGTTAAAGAGAAACAGGATAAGAAGGTAGAATTCTGGAAATGCTTTTGTATTCACTAAAACAGAAGTGCTTGATGGTGTACAAATGAGGGTGGAGCAGCTCTCTATTTATAGTTAAGGCTCCAGCTACACTTAATGGCAATATCCCTAGAATAAAGGCTAAAATCAAGGGATTATACAGATTACAATCAATCAGGATGCTAACTCCTGATTTTCATGATCAACCAAATCTGCCAGGATGCTCCTTCTAATCCTTCTTGCTTCCAGAAGCTTACCTTGCATGTCCAACAACTTGGGCCCTTCTAGATGTGGTGCAGGCAGCTTATATGCCAGGCCTTGGTCTCACGTGCTGGCCTGCAAGTTGGGCAGGCGTTCTGAACTCGTTTGCTAGGCTTTACGCATAGATACCCGCCAGCACGCCTGGTCTACAGGCCTCAAACTCTGGCTCGCCTGTTGGTGCGCCTGATGTGCCTAGCGCACCTGCCTAGGGCATGACATTCTCCCCCACCTGATTGCACAACACCCTCGTTACATCTTCTGCATGGTACTACCTGATCTGGTCCCCGAACTGCCATAAGTCATATGTTGGTTCCCAGCTCACCTCACTATCTAAAAGTCCCTTCCAGTGCACCAAGTACTCTTGTATTGGCTGATAGTTCTTCCATCTCACCTCCCGATCACCTATGATGCTATGGACCTCCTTTTCATATGAGGCCCTTGCTCCCAATGGTGCACACTTCAACTCTGCCCGTCTTGGATCTCCCTCATCCTCATGGACCAGCTTGAGCATGCTCACATGGAACATCGGGTGTACCCTCGACTTGGGTGGCATATCCAGCTTGTAGGCAACCTTGCCTACCCTTTTGACTACTCAGAAAGGTCCCTCATACCTCTGGACTAGGCCTTTGTGCAGCCCCCTGTGGCGTACAATGGGATGCAGCTTCACCAACACCAAGTCTCCAACCTGGAACTGCATGTCCCGCCTATTCTGGTCTACCCACTTCTTCGACCTCTTGGCTGCCTTATGTAGAAAAACTCTGGCCAAGTCAGTTTGCTCCTGCCATGCCTTGGCAAACTTGTATGCTGCTGGATTCAGCCCTGTATAACCTGCAGCAATTGAACCAGGTGTTAGTGGTTGTTACCCTATCACAACCTTAAATGGGCTCTGGTTCGTTGCCTCCCTCCTTTGCAAATTGTAGGAAAACTGTGCAATATCTAGCAGCTTTGGCTAGTCCCTTTTGTGTGGCACTCACATAGTGCCTAAGGTAGACCTCCAATAGTCCATTCACTTGTTCTATCTGCCCATCGGTCTGCGGATGCATGCTGGTGGAAAAGTTCAAGTCTGACCCAACAGCTTGAACAACTCAGTCCAAAACTTGCCCGTAAAACGCACATCCCAATCACTAACAATGGTCCTCGGCACTCCCCAGTACTTAACCATGTTTTTCAGGAACAATCGAGCTACCTCTTCGGTTGGGCACTCTTTGGTTGCTGGAATGAAGATTCCATACTTGGAAAACCTATCCACCACTACCATGATGCTTCCAAACCCTTCTACTTTGGGTAGACCGACTATAAAGTCCAGAGAAACACTCTCTCATGGTCGTTTTGGCACTGGCAATGGCTACAAGAGACCGCCTGGTTTCTTGAGCTCCACCTTGTCCTATTGGCACATAAGACAAGTCTTCATATAGGCCTCCACAACGTCCCTCATGTGCCACCAATAGTACCGATCCTCGATCAACGCCAAGGTACGGCTCACTCCGGGGTGTCCAGCCCACCTTGAATCATGGCATTCTTGCAAAACTTCCTTGTGGAGCTTCCCGTGCTACGACACAAGCAGTCTACTACCTCTGGTGTATAGCAACCCATCCTGCAACCAAAACTGCCTAGTCTTACCTTGCTGGGTGTACCCTATCAAAGCCTTGGCCGTAGGATCATGCGTAAGTCCCTCCTTGATGCGCGACACTAGTGACCCCTCTGGTTGGCTAATGGCAGCAAGGTTAGCCTTTCTGCTCAGGGCATCTACCACTAGGTTCGCCCGTCCTAGCTTGTACTCTATCTGGAAATCAAATTTTGCAAGAAAATCTTGCCATCTCGCCTGCTTGGGGGATAGCTTCTTCTACGTCTGAAAGTAGCTGGTCGCCACATTGTCCATCCTCACCATGAACCTCGACCCCAATAAGTAATGGCACCATGTGCACAAGCAGTGCACCACTGTAGTCATCTCTTTCTCTTGGATCGTGTACTTGCACTTAGTCTCGTTTAGCTTTCTGCTCTCGAACACGACTGAACGTCCCTCCTACATTAACACGCCCCCTATGGCAAAGTCTGATGCATCTGTATGCACCTCATACGGCTTGGCATGGTCTGGCAAGGCCAAGATTGGTTCCTCGATCACAGCCCATTTCAACCTATCAAAAGCTTCCTGGCACCCTGCGCTCCACTCCCATGCTCTCTCTTTCTTGAGCAAGTCAGTCAATGGTGTGGCTATTGCTGAGTGACCTTTGATGAAGCACCTGTAGTAGCTAACCAGCCCAAGGAATGATCTTAACTCAGTGACCTTGGCTAGCAGTTGCCACTCCAGGATGGTGTGTATCTTGCCTTCATCCATGCGTATCCTGCCACCTCCCACTATGTGGCCAAGGAACGGGATCTCTTGTTGGGCGAATGAGCACTTCTCCCTCTTGACAAACAGCTTGTGCACCCACAACACCTCAAACACCTATCTCAACTGCTCTACATGCTCTCCCAAAGTTTGGTTGTAGATCACAATGTCATCCAAATAAACCACAACAAACCGATCAAGGAATGACTGAAGTACCTTGTTCATAAGGGTGCAAAATGTTGCTGGGGTGTTCGTGAGTCTGAAAGGCATCACGAAGAACTCATACGAACCATACCGAGTGACACATGTTGTCTTTGGCTCATCTCCCTTCGTGATCCTGACTTGGTAGTAGCCCGACCTCAAATCCAGCTTGGTGAACCACCTTGCGCTCCCAAGTTGATCGAACAAGTCCACAATGAGTGGGATGGGGTACTTGTTCTTGATGGTCATCTTGTTCAAAGCTTGGTAGTCTATGCACAGCCACAACAACCCATCATGCTTGCACTGGAATAGAACTGGTGCACCATAGGGTGCTTTTGATGGACTGATGAAGCTAGCATCAACTAACTCTTTGAACTACTTCTTCAACTCCTCCAACTCTGGTGGAGACATTCGGTAAAGGGCTTTGGCTGGTGGCTTGGCCTCGGACACCAACTTAGCCAACATCAACTAACTCTTTGAGCTACTTCCTCAACTCTTCCAACTCTGGTGGAGACATTCGGTAAGGGGCTCTGGCTGGTGGCTTGGCCTCGGACACCAACTTTGCCCGTGCCTTATCATCAGCATACTCCTGGTAAAATTGTTCTCTAAACTCTTTTTGGAACTCTGCCCAGGTTCCAATCTTGGTGCTTTCACGCCTGACATCATCACACCTATGCCTCACCACAATAAGGTTACATCAGTGAGATACATAGCAGCGGTGCTTACCTTTATCACCTCGTCTTGCATGCCCATGGCCAAGAAGTACTGCTCCATACCCCAAAGGTAGTTGTCTACTTCCTTGGCTGCCCTAGTCCCCTTGAACTCCTTAGGCTTGGGGACCTCCAATCTGGATTGGGACACTCTGGCAAACATGCCATTCCTAATGGCAGTCTTGCAAGCAACGAACTCACTGGTAAGCTCTTCCATCCGCTGGCGCATGGCCTCCATGCCATCGCACAAGGTCAGCACTTCAGCCTCCAAGGCCTTATTCTTCTGGGTGATCACATCCATGCCCTTGTTGAAAGCAGCTTCCAGCTCACTTTGGATCTCCTCCCCCATGGAGTCTAGTGACGCAATGTGAGTCTCGACTTCCTCAAGCTTTTCCCTCATGTTGCCCATGGTCACCTCCACCTTGGCCAGCCTACCGTCCATGGTAGACCAGATATCTCTAGAACTGGCTTTCTTGCCTCTTTCACACCCATGTTCTTGGGCCTCTGGTTGTTGGTTAGCAACGTCACTTTGGGATGCCATCTCCTTAATCACGATCTAACCTGCACAATACAAACACGCAGAATCAAACTTGCTCTGATACCAACTGTCATGGGCTCTGACCTTAGACTCAGAAACCGTGCGACCTTAGGCTTGGAATCTCCTCTTTTATGCCAAGTCAACCTAAAACACAAGTGTGCGGGCACTAGAACAATAGGAATGTCTGATTACGCAAGTTAAAGAGAAATAGGATAACAAAGGTAGAATTTTGGAAATACTCTTGTATTCACTGCAACAGAAGTGTTTGATAGTGTACAAATGAGGGTGAAGCAGCCCTCTATTTATAGTAGAGGCTCCAACTACACTTAATGGCAATATCCCTAGAATAAAGGCTAAAATCAAAGGATTATATAGCTTACAATCAATCAGGATGCTAACTCCTGATTTTCAGGGTTAACCAAATATGCCAGGATGCTCCTGTTGATCCTACCTGCTTCCAAAAGCTTCCCTTGTATGTCCAACATCTTGGGCCCTTCTGGATGTGGTACGGGTAGCTTGTATGCCAGGCTTTGGTCTCACAGATTGGCCTGTAAGTTGGGCGGGCATTCTGAACTCGTTTGCTAGGCTTTGCGCATAGATACCCGCCAGCATGCCTGGTCTACGGCCTCAACCTCTGGCTCGCCTACTGGTGCACCTGATGTGCCTGGCACGCCCACCCAGGGTGTGACACAGGTGCTCAGCCAGTCAGAGAGGTAGGATGTGAAGTCAAGGATCAGCCTGATCCCCCTCTGTGTGCTGCTATCGATCTAGCTGCAGGTCTGATCTTAGACTGGGAATGAACTCCGTATGCCTAAGTCAACCCATAAAACGATCGTGTGGGCGCTGAGCCGATCGGAGAGGCATAATGCGTAAGCCGAGGATAGGCTCGATCCCCCTCTGTGTGCTGTCAGTCCCGTTGCTACAACCCTCGGTCTAACTGGGGCTTAGACATGGAATGAACTCCGTATGCCTAAGCCCCACCCATGAAACGAGTGAGCGGGCACTCAGTAGGCCGGAGAGGTAAAATGCATAAGCCGACGATCGGCCCAGTCCCCCTTTGTGTGCTACCGATCCTACAACTAGTCCTGCTGCTGGTCCTGCTCTCGTAACCCTCGGTCTGATTCAATCTTAGACTAGGAATGAACTTCGTATGCTTAGTCTGGGGATGAACTCTGTATGCCTAAGTCAACCTATGAAACGAGCGTGCGAGCGCTCAACCGGCCAGAGAGGCAGGATGCGTAAGCCGGGGATCGACCCGGTCCCCTCTGTGTGTTATCGATCCTACTGCGGGTCTTGTTGCTACAACCCTCGATCCAGTCCGATCTTAGACTGGGAGCGCACTATGTACACCTAAGTCAACCCACGAAACGAGCGTGTAGGCACTTAGCCGGCCGGAGAGGTGGGATGTGCAAGCCATGGATCAATCGAGTGGTAGGTGGGTTCAGGCACATCTTCATATTTCTGCCATGCCAATGCCATTTTTATGGCTTGTAATTTCATACAATGGTCCCCTAAGGCTTCATGAGAAGTTTCATGGCAAGACGACCCGTTTTCTATTTTTCACGATTTTGGAAACTTTTTACGGTTCGGGATTTTTTTAAATTTTTTTAGGAGTTTTGGCCTAAATTTCTTAGACATGATCCTTGTATTTTTGTTGGCTTGCACAAAAAAATTCAGCTAAAAACTTGAAGTGGAGAAGATTTTGTGACCGTTTGAAAAAAATGTGCCCATTTTAGACAATTTAATGGCTATTGGGAGCAAACCTATAAAATCTCAAATGCTCTTTAAGATGGTGTGAGTTCTCGAGGTTTGATGAGGGATAGGGGGCCAATATAAGGGCCAAGTACCAACACCCATTGCACATCATGTGCGCACACCCCCTGACCCCCCAATCGCCGGAACCCCCAATGCAGCCAGTTAGGTTCTCCGGTGATGCTCCGGCGATGGTGCCCTGGGCAAAAAAATGTGGCACCAGCATATGCCCGAGCCCAGCATGTGCACCGTGGCTCAAAATCAAACTTCGACCAAGGCCTCGACCATCAATGGCACATGATGGTGCATGGTGATGGCACATGATGGTGCATTATGATGGCACCTACATCGACCATCATCGGCACAGGCTGCCTTTTGGTATGGGCACTTGCCTCAACCGCCATCGGCACAAGCTAGTCCCTGGTGCAGGCAGTTGCCTTGATCACCATCGGCACATGCTGGCCTTTGGCACTGGCAATTGCCTCGACCACCATCGGCACAAGATGGCCTCTGGTGCGAGCGGTTGCATCGAACACCGTCGGCACATGTTGGGCCGTGGTGCGGGTGGTTGCCTCAACCACCATCGACACATGTCGAGCCCTGATCAGCCCCTGAAATGAGCGTGCGGTCACCGAACCGATCGTAGGGGTGGGATGCGTGAGCCGACCAAGGATCCCTCTGTTGGTCCCCCTCCGTTGTTGCCCTAAACGCCGTCCATAGCCTATGGCCCTTGGTTGGTCAAGATCAAGAATGCACTATGTATGCCTAAGTCAACCCATGAAATGAGCGTGCGGGCGTTCAGCCAGTCGAAGAGCCAAAATGCGTAAGCCGAGGATCGACCTGATCCCCTTCTGCGTGCTGTCGATCCCGCTGCAGGTCCCTCGATCCAGTTGGGGCTTATATCGGGAATAAACTCCGTATGCCTAAGTCAACCCATGAAATGAGCGTGCGGGTGCTCAACCGACTGGAGGATGCGCAAGTTGAGGATCGACCCGGTCCCCCTCTACATGCTACTACCGGTCTGATCTTAGACTGCAAAAGAACTGCGTATGCTTAGACTGGGAATGAACTCTGTATGCCTAAGTCAACCTATGAAATGAGCGTACGGGCATTGAGTCGACTGGAGAGGCATAATGCGCAAGCCAGGGATCAGCCCGGTCCCCCTCTGCGTGCTGTCGGTCCAGCTACCACAACCCTCGATCCGACTGGGGCTTAGACATGGAATGAATTTTGTATGCCTAAGCCAACCCATGAAACGAGCGTGCGGGTGCTCAACCGTTCAGAGAGGTAGAATACGTAAGCCGGGGATCGGCCCGGTCCCCCCTGCGTGGTGCCGATCCTGCTGCTGCAACCCTCAGTTCGGTTCGATCTTAGACTGGGAATGAACTCCGTATGCTTAGACTGGGGATGAACTCTATTTGCCTAAGTCAACCCACGAAACGAACGTACGGGGCGCTCAGCCAACCAGAGAGGCAAGATGCGTAAGCCGATGATCGACCCGGTCCCCTCTGCATGCTATTGATCCCGCTGTGGGTCCTGCTACCATAACCCTCGGTCCGGTCTGATGTTAAACTGGGAGCACACTACATATGCCTAAGTCAACCCATGAAACGAGCGTACGGGCACTCAGTCGGCCAGGGAGCCAGAATATGCAAGTCGAGGATTAGTCCGATCCTCCTCTGCGTGCTGTCGATCCTATTGCTGGTCCTGCTATCACAAACCTTGGTTTGGTCTGATCCTAGATTGGGAATGAACTCTGTATGCTTAGACTAGTAATGAACTCCGTATGCCTAAGTCAACCCACGAAACGAGCGTGCGAGCGCTCAGCTGGCCAGAGAGGCAGGTTGCATCGACCATCGTTGGCATAGGCTACCCTTTGGTATAGGCACTTGCCTCGACCGCCATCGGCATAAGCTGGGCCCTGGTGCGGGCGGTTGCCTCGACCACCATCGGCACAATATGGCCCTTGGTGCAGGCGGTTGCATCGAACACCATCGGCACGTGCTGGGTCGTGGTGCGGGCGGCTGCCTCGACCACCATCGGTACATGTCGAGCCCCGATCGGCCCCTGAAATGACCGTACGAGCACCGAACCGACCGCTGGGGATGGGATGCGTGAACCGACCAAGGATCCCGTTATTGGTCCCCGTAGGTTGTTGCCTCAAACGCCGTCGATAGCCCTGGCCCTTGGTTGGTCGAAACCGGGAATGCATTACGTATGCCTAAGTCAACCTATGAAACAAGCGTATGAGCGCTCAGCAAGTCGGAGAGCCAGAATGCGCAAGCTGAGGATTGGCTCGGTCCCTCTCTACGTGTTGCCGATCCCGCTGCGGGTCCCTCGATCCAATTGGGGCTTAGACCGGGAATGAAGTTCGTATGCCTAAGTCAACCCACAAAACGAGCGTGCGAGCGCTCAGCCGATCGAAGAGGCAGGATACGCAAGTCAAGGATCGATACGGTCCCCTTCTGCATGCTGCTACCGTCCTGCTACCGGTTCGATCTTAGACTGGGAATGATTTTGTGATCGTTTGAAAAAAATGTCCCCATTTCAGACACTTTAATGGCTACTGGGAGCAAACCTATAAAATCTCAAATGCTCTTTAAGGGGGTGTGAGTTCTCAAGGTTTGATGAGGGATAGGGGGCCAATATAAGGGCCAAGTACCAGCACCCATCGCACATCATGTGCGCACTCCCCCCGACCGCCCAATCGTTGGAACCCCCAATGCCGCCGGTTAGGTTCTCTGGCGACGCTTCGGTGATGGTGCCCTGGGTGAAAAAAATGTGGCACCAGCACATACCTGAGCCTAGCATGTGCACCGTGGCTCAAAATCGAACTTCGGCCAAGGCCTCGTCTATCAATGGCACATGATGGCGCATAGTGATGGCACATGCATCGACCATCATCGGCATAGGCTGCCTTTTGGTACGGGCAATTGCCTCGACCACCATCGGCATAAGCTGGGCCCTGGTGCGAGCGGTTGCCTCGACCACCATCGGCACAAGATGGCCCCTGGTGCGGGCGATTGCATCGAACACCATCGGCACATGCTGGGCCATGGTGCGGACGGTTACCCTAACCATCATCGGCACATGCTGAGCCTCGATCGGCCCCCGAAACGAGCGTACGAGCATCGAACTGACCGCTGTGGGTGGGATGCATGAGTCAACCAAGGATCCCGCTGCTGGTTCCCCTCGGTTGTTGCCCTAAACGTCGTTGATAGCCTTTGGCCCTTGGTTGGTCGAGATCGAAAATGCACTACATATGCCTAAGTCAATTCATGAAACGAGCGTACGGGTGATCAGCCAATCGGAGAGCCAGAATGCGAAAGCTGAGGATCGGCCTGATGCCCTCTGCGTGCTGCCGATCTTTCTGCAGGTCCTTCGGTCCAGTTAGGGCTTAGACAAGATATGAACTCTATATGCCTAAGTCATCCCACAAAATGAGCGTGCGGGCGCTCAGCCGACCGGAGAGGCAGGATGCGTAAGCCGAGGATCGGCTCGGTCCTCTTCTACGTGCTGCTACAGATCCCGCTGTCGGTCCAATCTTAGACTGAGAATGAGCTCCGTATGCTTAGATTGGGAATGAAGTCCGTATGCCTAAGTGAAACCACGAAAGGAGCGTGCGGGTGCTGAGCCGATCGGAGAGGTGTAATGCACAAGCTGGGGATCAGCTCGTTCGCCCTCTACGTGCTGCCGATCCCGCTGCCACAACCCTCTGTCCGACTGGGGCTTAGACATGGAATGAACTTCGTATGCCTAAGCCAACCCATGAAACAAACGTGCGGGTGCTCAGCTGATCGGAGAGGCAGAATGCGCCAGCCGGGGATCGACCGGATCCCCCCTTACATGCTACTGGTCCTGCTATTGGTCCTGCTACCGTAACCCTCGATTCGGTCTGGTCTTAGAATGGGAATGAACTCCGTATGCTTAGACTGGGGATGAACCCCGTATGCCTAAGTCAACCCACGAAATGAATGTACGGGCGCACAGCTGGCCAGAGAGGGAGGATGCGTAAGCCAGGGATCCATCCGGTCCCCTCTACGTGTTGCCGATCCCACTGTGGGTCCTGTTACCGCAACCCTTGGTCTGGTTTGATCTTAGACTCGGAGTGCACTATGTATGCCTAAGTCAACCCACGAAACGAGCGTGCGGGCACTTAGCCGACCGGAGAGGCGAGATGCGCAAGCTGTGGATTGATCGAGTGGTAGGTGGGATCAGGCACATCTTCATATTTTTGCCATGCCAATGCCATTTTTATGGCTTGTAAATTCATACAATGGTCCCATAAGCCTTCATGTGAAGTTTCGTGGCAAGATGTCCCGTTTTCTATTTTTCACGTTTTTTGAAACTTTTTGTAGTTCGAGATTTTTTAAAATTTTTTTATAAGGAGTTTTGGCCCCAAATTTGGTAGACGTGATCCTTGTATTTTTGTTGGCACGCACAAACAAATTCAGCTAAAAACTCAAAGTGGAGAAGATTTTATGACCATTTGGAAAAAATGTCCTAATTTCAGACACTTTAATGGCTACTGGGAGCAAACCTATAAAATCTCAAATGCTCTTTAAGGGGGTGTGAGTTCTTGAGGTTTGATGAGGGATAGGGGGCCAATATAAGGGCCAAGTACCAGCACCCATCGCACATCATGTGCGCACACCCCCCGGCCCCCCAATCGTCGAAACCCCCAATACCGCCGGTTAGGTTCTCCGGTGATGCTTCGGTGATGGTGCCCTGGGTGAAAAAAATGTGGCACTAGCACACGCCCGAGCCTAGCATGTGCACCGTGGCTCAAAATCAAACTTCGGCCAAGGCCTCGACCATCAATGGCACATGATGGCGCATGGTGATGGCACATGCATCGACCATCATCGACACAGGCTACCTTTTGGTATGGGCACTTGCCTCAACCGCCATCGGCACAAGCTGGGCCCTGGTGCAGGTGGTTGCCTCTACCACCATCGGCACAATATGGCCCTGGTGCGAGCGGTTGCATCGAACACCATCGCACATGCTGGGCCATGGTGTGGTTGGTTGCCTCGACAACCATCTGCACATGTCGAGCCCCGGTCACCTATGAAATGAGCGTGCGGGCACTGAACCGACCGTTGGGGGCAGGATGCATGAGCCAACCAAGGATCCCACTACTGGTCCCCCTCGGTTGTTACCCTAAATGCTGTCGATAGCCTCTGGCCCTTGGTTGGTCGAGACTGAGAATGCACTATGTATGCCTAAGTCAACCCATGAAACGAGCGTGCGGGCGCTCAACCGGTCAGAGAGCCAGAATGCGCAAGCTGAGGATCGGCCTGGTCCTCCTCTGTGTGCTACCGATCCCGCTGTGGGTCCCTCAGTCTAGTTGGGGCTTAGACAAGAATGAACTCCGTATGCCTAAGTCAACCTATGAAATGAGCATACGGGCGCTCAGCCGACCGGAGAGGCAGGATGTGCAACCTGAGGATCGGTCGGTCCCCCTCTGCGTGCTGTTGTCGGTCTGATCTTAGACTGGGAATGAACTCCATATGCTTAGACTGGGAATGAACTCCGTATACCTAAGTCAACCCACGAAACGAGCGTGCGGGCGCTGAGCTGGTCGGAGAGGCATAATGCGTAAGTCGGGGATCGGCCCGATCCCCTTCTGCATGCTGCCAGTCCCGCTGCCACAACCCTCAGTCCGGTTGGGGCTTAGACATGGAATGAACTTCATATGCCTAAGCCAACCCATAAAATGAGCATGCGGGCGCTCAGCCAGCTGGAGAGGGAGAATGCACAAGCCGGGGATTGGCTGGTCCCCCCTGCGTGCTGTTGATCCTGCTGTCGCAACCCTCAGTCCGGTCTAATCTTAGACTGGGAATGAACTTCGTATGCTTAGACTGGGGATGAACTCCATATGCCTAAGTCAACCCATGAAATTAGTGTGCGGGCGCTAAACCGGTCAGAAAGGCAGGATGTGCAAGTCGGGGATCTACCCGGTCCCCTCTGCATGCTATCGATCCCATTATGGGTCTTGCTATAGCAACCCTCGGTTTGATCTGATCTTAGACTGGGAGTGCACTATGTATGCTTAAGTCAACCCACGGAACGAGCATGCGGGCGCTTAGTCGGCCGGAGAGGCGGGATGCGCAAACTGTGGATCGATCGAGTGGTAGGTGTGTTTAGGCACATCTTCATATTTTTGCCATGCCAATGCCATTTTTATGGCTTGTAAATTCATACAATGGTCCCCTAAGCCTTCATGTGAAGTTTCGTGGCAAGACGACCCGTTTTCTATTTTTCACGATTTTTGAAACTTTTTACGGTTCAGGATTTTTTAAAATTTTTTTAGAAGGAGTTTTGGCCCCAAATTTGGTAGACGTGATCCTTGTATTTTTGTTGGTACGGACAAACAAATTCAGCTAAAAACTCGAAATGGAGAAGATTTTGTGACCATTTGAAAAAAAAGTCCCCATTTCAGACACTTTAATGGCTATTGGGAGCAAACCTATAAAATCTCAAATGCTCTTTAAGGGGGTGTGAGTTCTCGAGGTTGGATGAGGGATAGGGGGCCAATATAAGGGCCAAGTACCAGCACCCATCGCACATCATGTGTCCACACCCCCCGACCCCCTAAATCATCGGAACTCCCAATGCCGTCAGTTAGGTTCTCCGGTGATGCTCCGACGATGGTGCCCTAGGCGAAAAAAATGTGGCACCAGCACATGCCCCGAGCCCAGCATGTGCACCGTGGCTGAAAATTGAACTTCAGCCAAGGCCTCGACCATCAATGGCACATGATGGTGCATGGTGATGGCACACGCATCGACCATCATCGGCACAGGCTGCCCTTTGGTATGGGCACTTACCTCGATCACCATCGGCGCAAGCTGGGCGCTGGTACGGGCAGTTGCCTTGACCACCATCAGCACAAGATGGCCCCTGGTGTGGGCGGTTGCATCGAACACCATCGGCACATGTTGGGCCGTGGTGCGGGCGGTTGCCTCAACCACTATCTGCACATGCTGAGCCCCGGTCGGCCCTCGAAATGAGCTTGCGAGCATCGAGCCGAACAGTGGGGGTGGGATGCGTGAGCGGACCAAGGATCCCGTTGCTGGTCCCCCTCGGTTGTTGCCCCAAATGCCATCGATAGCCTCTAGCCCTAGGTTGGTCGAGATCGGGAATGCACTACGTATGCCTAAGTCAACCCACGAAATGAGCATGTGGGCACTTAGCTGGCTGGAGAGCCAGAATGCACAAGCCGAGGATCGGCCCGGTCACCCTATACGTGCTGTCGATCCCGCTGCAGGTCCCTCGGTCCGATTGGGGCTTAGACTGGGCATGAACTCCGTATGCCTAAGTCAACCCACGAAATGAGCGTACGGGTGCTGAGCCGACCGGAGAGGCATAATGCGTAAGTCGAGGATCGACCCAGTCCCACTCTAAGTGCTGTTGGTCCCGCTACCCAACCCTCGGTCCGGCTGGGGCTTAGACATGGAATGAACTCTGTATGCCTAAGCCAACCCATGAAACGAGCGTGCGGGCGCCCAGCCAACCGGAGAGGCAGAATGTGTAAGCCGAGGATCGGCCCGGTCCCCCCTGCGTGCTGTCAATCCTACTGCTGGTCCTGCTACCGTAACCTTCGGTCCGGTCTGATCTTAGACTGGGAATGAACTCTGTATGCTTAGACTGGGGATGAACTCGGTATGCCTAAGTCAACGCACGAAAAGAGCGTGCGGGCGCTCAGTCGGCCAGAGAGGGAGGATGCGCAAGTCGGGGATTGACCCAGTCCCCTTTACGTGCTGCAGATCTTGCTATGGGTCCTACTATCGTAACCCTCAATTTGGTCTGATCTGAGATTGGGAGCGCACTACGTATGCATAAGTCAACCGATGAAACGAGCATGCAGGCACTTAGCCGCCCGGAGAGGCGGGATGCACAAGCCGTGGATCGATCGAATGGTAGGTGGATTCTGGCACATCTTCATATTTCTACCATGCCAATGCCATTTTTTATGGCTTGTAAATTCATACAATGGTCCCCTAAGCCTTCATGTAAAGCTTCGTGGCAAGACGACCCATTTTCTATTTTTCACGATTTTTGAAACTTTTTACAAATTTTTTAAAATTTTTTTAGAAGGAGTTTTTGTCCCCAAATTTGGTAGACATGATCCTTGTATTTTTGTTGGCACGCATAAACAAATTTAGCTAAAAACTCAAAGTGGAGAAGATTTTGTGACCATTTGAAAAAAAGGTCCCCATTTCAGACACTTTAATGGCTACTGGGAGCAAACAATAAAATCTCAAATGCTCTTTAAGGAAGTGTGAGTTCTCAAGGTTTGATGAGGGATAGGGGGCCAATATAAGGGCCAAGTACCAGCACCCATTGCACATTATGTGCGCACACCCCCCGCCCCCCCAATCATCAGAACCCCCAATGTCGCCGGGCGAAAAAAATGTGGCACCAGCACATGCCGGAGCCTAGCATGTGCACCGTGGCTCAAAGTCAAACTTCAGCCAAGGCCTCGACCATATATGGCACATGATGACGCATGGTTATTGCTCATGCATCGACCATCATCGGCACAAGCCACCCTTCGGTACGGGCACTTGCCTCGACCACCATCGGCACAAGCTGGGCCCTGGTGCGGGTGGTTGCCTCGACCACCATCGGCACAAGATGGCCCCTGGTGTGGGCAGTTGTATCGAACACCATCGTCACATGCTGGGTCGTGGTGCGGGCAGTTGCCTCCACCATCATCGACACATGTCGAGCCCCGGTCGAACCCCGAAACGAGCGTGCGAGCACCGAACCAACCGCTCGGGGTGGGATGCATGAGCCAAGCAAGGATCCCCGTTGCTGGTCCCCTTCGGTTGTTACCCCAAATGCCATTGATAGCCTCTGTCCCTTGGTTGGTCGAGATCGGGAATGCACTACGTATGCCCTGCGTGCTATCGATCATGTTGCGGGTCCCTCAGTTCGATTGGGCCTTAGACCAAGAATGAACTCCGTATGCCTAAGTCAACCCATGAAACGAACGTATGGGCACTCAACCAGTCGGAGAGGCAGGATGCGCAAGTTGAAGATTGGCCTGGTCCACCTCTGCGTGCTGCTGTCGATCCTGCTGTCGGTCCGATCTTAGACTTGGAGTGAACTCCATATGCTTAGACTGGGAATGAACTCCGTATGCCTAAGTCAACCCATGAAACGAGCGTGCGAGCGCTGAGCTGGCCGGAGAGGCATAATGAGCAAGCTGGGGATCAGCCTGATCCCCCTCTGTGTGCTGTCAGTCTCGCTGCCACAACCCTCAGTCCGGCTGGGGCTTAGACATGGAATGAACTTCGTATGCCTAAGCCAACCCATGAAATGAGTGTACGGGTGCTTAGCCGGCCGGAGAGGTAGAATGCGCAAGCTGGGGATCGACCCAGTCCCCCTATATGCTGTTGATCCTGCTGCTGGTCCTGCTACCGCAACCCTCGGTCCAGTTCGATCTTAGACTGGGAATGAACTTCGTATGCTTAGACTAGGGATGAACTCTGTATGCCTAAGTCAACCCATGAAACGAGCGTACGGGCACTCAGTCGGCTTGAGAGGCAGGATGTGCAAGCCGAGGATCGACCCGATCCCCATCTACGTGCTGCTATCGATCCCACTGCCAGTCTGATCTTAGACTGGGAATGAACTCCGTATGCTTAGACTGGGACGTATGCCTAAGTCAACCCACGAAACGAGCATACGGACGCTGAGCCGACCATAGAGGCATAATGCGCAAGCCGGGTGTCACAGACTAAGCTTTCTCTCAACAAGCAATAGACTGTGCGGCACTTGAATAGGCACTCCCAACCAAGTCAGCCTTCAATAGATCGATATCTGAAAAAATAACCATAAGCCATGGTTAGTCCCAAGCATTCACAATAAGGCAAAATATATCGAGATCAATCTCAAGCACACACACAAGAAGGCATATTCGCATCGAGAAAAAGAAAAACACATCAAGGCAACAATCGGGACATTCAATCAGGATGAGTTTTATTATAATTGGGAATCATACATCGGGACCTCCCACCATCACCAGGGCCAGGGGGCAGCCCATGGTGGGTGGCCTAGGCTCACATAGCAACCGATGAGACAGCCCAACACTACGCTGCCGACTCACCCCCCTAAAGAGCCTTAGAGATTTTAGAGCTATGCTACCAGTAACCATTACAATGTTTGAAATGGGGACACTTTTCCTAGCACAAAAGATCTACCCAGCCATGGCCTTATACATGGGTGGCTCATGGCAACCTAAGTCCCGATCATGGCCCTATACAAGGTTGGCTCATGACATCCTCCCCTACCTATTCTATCGACGTCCTCGTCAACTTGCTGGCTTGAAATTCTTCGATCTTCTTTTGAATCTCTGAAGGTCGTGTTCTCTCTCCCAATTGGTTTCTTCTAGTCCTAATCCCTTCCACTTCACTAAGTACTCCTGAACTAGTCTTCGAGATATCTTGGTTTCCCTGTCAGCTAAGATTTCTTAAACTCGACGCTCTGAGGGTGGCTTATGGTGATGGCGGCTCTGGTTGGCTCCCTTCGGCTAGCATCTATAGGATCTGCATGGAAGGGTTTCAGGTTGCTCACATAAAATACTGGGTGCACCTTCATCCACTTTGGTGGATCGATTTTGTAAGAAGCATTCCCTACCTTGGAAGGGACCTTTACAGGACCTTCATATTTGCGCACCAGTCTATGATCTCTCTTTCTTAAGAACCTAGTTTGTTCAGAAACTAGCCGGACAAGAACCAAATCACCAACTTGAAATTGTTGAGCCCTACGACCCTTGTCTGCCTATTTCTTCATCCGCTTTGATGCTTTCTCAAGGTAGGCTTGTGTAATCTCTGTGTTTTGTTTCCACTCCTTGCTAAGATTGAAGGCTCTCGGATTCTTTCCTCTATATTGTTCCAAGGAAGTGTAGGGTAGCCTTGGTAATTGTTCGGTGACCACCTTAAATGGGCTCTTATTGGTGGAAGAGCTTTTGCTGGAATTAAAGTAGAGTTGAACCACGTCCAATAATGAAGGCCAGTCTTTCTGATTGGCTTAAACAAAGTGCCTCAAGTATTCCTCTAATAACCCGTTGAACCGTTTCGTTTGACCATCGGTTTGAGGGTGATAGTTTGAGGAGATATTGAGTTGGGACCCTAATATCTTGAAAAGTTCTCTCCAAAAAGACCCCGTGAATCTCGGATCTCGATCGCTGACAATATTTTGAGGGAGGCCCCAGTATTTGACCACATGTTTGAACAATAGTCGAGTTGTGTCTTTCGCTGCTTAATACTTATGAGCGGGAATGAATGTGGCGTACTTAGAGAACCGGTCAATCACCACCAAAATAGCTCCAAGGTCACCAACCTTGGGTAGGCTCGAAATGAAATCGAGGGAGATGCTTTCCCATGGTTTGGTGGGTACTGGTAGTGGTTCAAACATGCCTGCAGGTTTCCTTCTTTCAACCTTGTCTTATTGGAAAATGAGGCAAGTCTTCGTGTAGTCCATCACATCTTGTCGCATGTGAGGCCAATAGTATCCCTGTTTCAATAACGTCAAAATACGTTGCCAGCCCGGGTGTCCTGCCCATGGTGTGTCATGACATTCCCTTATCAGCATCTTTCTCAGACCTTCTGCTCTTGGCACAAACACTCGAGGCCCCTTGGTCCATAAGACCCCATTTTCTTGCCAAAAGTACTTGGACTTCCCTTCTTCTACTAGCTTCAGGATGGCACAAGCTTGCGGGTCCTTCCCTAAGTGATCTTATCCTTTTCGGACATGTTTTGAATATCCAACATCAGGGTAGAAAAGCTCCTTACAAACTCTCGCACCATTCCTGTTTGCACCAATTCTCGAAGTCTCCTTCGAGCCATATACTCCACATTCTCAGGGAAAAACTGGTTTTTCAATTCTCGCTTCAGATCCGTCCAAGTCTTAATCAGGCACTCATCATCGACAAACTTGGAGTGCCACCACAGCTTGGCATCCCCTGCGAGGTACATCAATGCCATTGCTACCTTGTCTTCCTCTGAATCCGTGTGTACAGCTTGAAAGTACTGCTCCATGTCAAACAAGAAATTTTCAAGTTCCTTAGCATCCCTTGCCCCCTCATAGCATCAAGGCTCTGGCACCTTGAGCCTTTTTCCCCTTTCCATCGAGTTCGAACCCGATCTGGCCACAGCCATTTGTAAGATGCTCACCTGTGCTCTGAGCTCCTTAAACTCCTTTTGGAGAATGTTCAAGGCATCTCTAGCCTCTTCGCTCACATTGTGGAGAGTATTGGACAACTCCAGCTGGGTTGTCTCGATCTCTTTCACTCGGTCTTTAGTCGCAATATGAGTTTTCCTTGCCGCCACTGCTGCCTCAAGTTCCTCAATCTTCTATTGATGATTGGCTCCACCACTTGTGGCCATCTCATCCATTTTTCTAGCACTTCTCAACCGTGCTCTGATACCACGTGTCACGGACTAAGCTTTCTCTCAACAAGCAATAGATCGTGCAGCACTTGAATGGGCACTCCCAACCAAGTCAGCCTTCAATAGATTGATATCTGAACAAATAACCATAAGCCATGGTTAGTCCCAAGCATTCACAATAAGACACAATATATCGAGATCAATCTCAAGCACACACACAAGAAGGCATATTTGCATCGAGAAAAAGAAAAACACATCGAGGCAACAATTAGGACATTTAATCGGGATAAGTTTTATTATAATTAGGAATCATACATCAAGACCTCCCACCATCACCAGGGCTAGGGGGCAGCCCATGGTGGGTGGCCTAGGCTCGCATAGCAATCGGTGAGACAGCCCAACACTACGCTGCTAGCTCACCCCCCTTAAAGAGCCTTAGAGATTTTAGAGCTATGCTACCAGTAACCATTACAATGTTTAAAATGGGGACACTTTTCCTAGCATAAAGGATCTACCCGACCATGGCCTTATACATGGGTGGCTCATGGCAACCTAAGTCCCAGTCATGGCCATATACAAGGTTGGCTCATGACACCGGGGATAGGCTCGATCCCCCTCTGCGTGCTGTCAGTCCCGCTGCCACAACCCTTGGTCTGACTGGGGCTTAGATGTGGAATGAATTTCATATGCCTAAGCCAACCCATGAAACGAGCGTGTGGGCTCTCAACCGGCCGGAGAGGCAAAATACGCAAGCTGGGGATCGGCTCGATCCCCCTGCATGCTGTCGAACCTGCTGCTGGTCCTGCTATCGCAACCCTTAGTTCGGTCTAATCTTAGACTGGGAATGAACTTCGTATGCTTAGACTAGGGATGAACTCTGTATGCCTAAGTCAACCCATGAAACGAGCGTACGGGTGCTCAATCGGATAGAGAGGCAGGATGCGCAAGCCGTGGATCGACCCAGTCCCCTCTACGTGCTGTCGATCCCACTGCGAGTCCTGCTATCGTAACCCTCTGTCTAGTGTAATCTTAGACTAGGAGTGCACTACGTATGCCTAAGTCAACCCACGAAACGAGCGTGTCAGCACTTAGCCGACCGGAGAGGCGGGATGTGCAAGCCGTGGATCGATCGAGTGGTAAGTGGGTTCAGGCACATCTTCATATTTCTACCATGCCAATGCCATTTTTATAGCTTGTAAATTCATACAATGGTCCCCTAAGCCTTCATGTGAAGTTTCATGGCAAGACGACCCGTTTTCTATTTTTCACGATTTTTGAAACTTTTTACGGTTCGAGATTTTTTAAAATTTTTTTATAAGGAGTTTTGGCCCCAAATTTGGTAGACGTGATCCTTGTATTTTTGTTGGTATGCACAAACAAATTCAGCTAAAAACTGGAAGTGGAGAAGATTTTGTGACCGTTTGAAAAAAATGTCCCCATTTCAAACACATTAATGGCTACTGGGAGCAAACCTATAAAATCTCAAATGCTCTTTAAGGGGGTGTGAGCTCTCGAGGTTTGATGAGGGATAGGGGGCCAATATAAGGGCCAAGTACCAGCACCCATCGCACATCATGTGCGCATACCCCCCAACCCCCCCAATCGTCGGTACCCTCAATGCTGCTGGGTAGTTTCTCTAGTGATGGTTCGGCGATGGTGCCCCAGGCAAAAAAAATGTGGCACCAGTACATGCCTGAGCCTAGCATGTGCATCGTGGCTCAAAATTGAACTTCGACCAAGGCCTCGACCATCAATGGCACATGATGGCACATGGTGGTGGCACATGCATCGACCATTATCGGCACAGGCTGCCCTTTGGTACGGGCACTTACCTCGACCGCCATCGGCACAAGCTGGGCCTTGGTACGGGCGGTTGCCTCGACCACCATCGGTACAAGATGGCCTCTGGTGTGAGTGGTTGCATCAAACACCATCGGCACATGCTGGGTCGTGGTGTGGACGGTTGCCTCGACCACCATCGATACGTGCCGAACCATGGTTGGCCAGTGAAACGAGCGTGCGAGCACCAAGCCGACTGCTGGGGTTGGGATGCACGAGCCGACCAAAGATCCCACTGTTGGTCCCTTTCGGTTGTTGCCCCAAACACCATCGATAGCCTCTGGCCCTTGGTTCGTCGAGATCGGAATGCACTACATATGGTTAAGTCAACCCATGAAACGAGCGTGCTGGCGTTCAGCCGACCGGAGAGACAAAATGCACAAGCTGAGGGTTGGCCCGATCCTCCTTTGCATGCTGCCAATCCCGCTATGGGTCCCTCCATTCGATTAGGGCTTAGATCGAGAATGAACTCTGTATGCTGAAGTCAACCCATGAAACGAGCGTACGGGCGCTCAGCCGACCAGAGAGGTAAAATGCGTAAGTCGAGTATCGGCCCGGTCCTCCTCTACGTGCTACTGCCAATCCCGCTGCTGGTCCGATCTTAGACAGGGAATGAACTTCATATGCTTCGACTGGGAATGAACTCTGTATGCCTAAGTCAACCCACAAAACGAGCGTGCAGACGCTTAGCCAGCCGGAAACGCATAATGCACAAACCAAGCATCGACCCGATCCCCCTCTACGTGCTGTCGGTCCCGTTGCCACAACCCTCGGTCCGACTAGGGCTTAGACATGGAATGAACTCCGTATGCCTAAGCCAACTCATGAAATGAGCGTACGGGTGCTCAGCCGACTGAAAAGGCAGAATGTGCAAGTCAGGGATCAGCTCGGTCCCCCCTTGCATGCTGTCGATCCTGCTATTGGTCCTGCTACCACAACCTTCGATCCGATCGGATCTTAGGCTAGGAATGAACTCCATATGCTTAGACTGGGGATGAACTCCGTATGCCTAAGTCAACCCATGAAATGAGTGTGCGGGCGCTCAGCCGGCCATAGAGGTAGGATGCGCAAGCTAGGGATCGACCCTGTCCCCTCTGCATGCTGTCAATCCTGCTGTGGGTCTTGCTGCCACAACCCTCGATTAGGTCTAATCTTAGAATGGGAGCGCACTACGTATGCCTAAGTCAACCCACGAAACGAGCATACGGGCACTTAGCTGGTCGAAGAGGCGGGATGTGCAAGCCGTGGATCGATCGAGTGGTAGGTGTGTTCAGGCACATCTTCATATTTCTGCCATGCCAATGCCATTTTTATTGCTTGTAAATTCATACAATGGTCCCCTAAGCCTTCATGTGAACTTTCGTGGCAAGACGACCCGTTTTCTATTTTTCACGATTTTTTAAACTTTTTACGATTCAAGATTTTTTAAAATCTTTTAAGAAGGAGTTTTGACCCCAAATTTGGTATACGTGATCCTTGTATTTTTGTTGGCATGCACAAACAAATTCAGCTAAAAACTTAAAGTGGAGAAGATTTTGTGACCGTCTGAAAAAAATGTCCCCATTTCAAACACTTTAATGGCTACTGGGAGCAAACCTATAAAATCTCAAATGCTCTTTAAGGGGGTGTGAATTCTCAAGGTTTGATGAGGGATAGGGGGCCAATATAAGGGCCAAGTACTAGCACCCATCACACATCATGTGCGCACTCCCCTCGGCCCCCCTAATCACCGAAACCCCTAATACCGCCAGCTAGGTTCTCCAGTGATGCTCCGACGATGGTGCCCCAGACGAAAAAAATGTGGCACAGCATATGCCCGAGCCCAGCATGTACACCGTGGCTCAAAATCGAACTTCGGCCAAGGCCTTGATCATCAATGGCACATGATGGCGCATGGTAATGGCATATGCATTGACCATAATCGGCACAGGTTGCCCTTTGGTACGGGCACTTGCCTCGACTGCCATCAGCACAAGCTGGGCCTTAGTGTGAGCAGTTGCCTCAATCACCATCGGCACATGCTGGCCCTTGGTGTGAGCGATTGCCTCGACCACCATCAGCACAATATGGCCCATGATGCGAGCAATTGCATCGAACACCATCGGCACATGCTGGGCGGTGGTGCGGGCGGTTGCCTTAACCACCATCGGCACATGCTAAACCTCGGTTAAAACGAGCGTGCAAGCATCGAACCGACTGTTGGGGGCGGTGCGTGAGCCGACCAAGGATCCTGCTATTGGTCCCCCTCAGTTGTTGCCCTAAACGCCATCCATAGCCTCTGGCCATTGGTTGGTCGAGACCGAGAATGCACTACATATGCCTAAGTCAACCCATGAAACGAGCGTGCGGGTGCTTAAGACGTCGGAGAGCCAGAATGCACAAGCCGAGGATCGACTCGGTCCCCCTCTGCATACTGTTGATCCTGCTGTGGGTCCCTCGATCTGATTGGGGCTTAGACCGAGAATGAACTCTGTATGCCTAAGTCAACCCACGAAATGAGCGAACGGGCACTCAGCCAGCTGGAGAGGCAGGATGCGCAAGCCGAGGATTGGTCCAGTCCCTCTCTGTGTGCTGCTACCGATACCGCTATCGGTTCGATCTTAGACTGGGAATGAACTCTGTATGCTTACACTTGGAATGAACTCAGTATGCCTAAGTCAACCCATGAAACGAGTGTGAAGGCATTGAGTCGATCGGAGAGGCATAATGTGCAAGCCAGGGTTCGGCCCAATCCCCCTCTGCATGCTGTCGGTCCCACTGCCACAACCCTTGGTCCGACTGGGGCTTAGACATGGAATGAACTTCATATGCCTAAACCAACCCATGAAATGAGCGTGCAGGCACTCAGCAGACCGGAGAGGTAGAATGCGCAAGCCAGGGATCAGCCTGGTCCACCCTTACGTGCTGTCGATCTTGCTGTTGGTCCTGCTACCGTAACCCTTGGTCCGATCCGATCTTAGACTAGGAATGAACTCCATATGCTTAGACTGGGGATGAACTCTGTATGCCTAGGTCAACCAATGAAACGAGCGTACGGGCGCTCAGCCAGCCATAGAGGTAGGATGTCCAAGCTGGGGATCGACCCGGTCCCCTCTGCATGCTATCGATCCCGCTGCAGGTCCTACTACCGCAACCCTCAGTTCAGTCCAATCTTAGATTGGGAGTGTACTACGTATGCCTAAGTTAACCAACAAAACGAGTGTGCGGGCACTTAGCCAACCAGAGAGACGGGATACGCAAGCCGTGGATCGATCGAGTGGTAGGTGGGTTCAGGCACATCTTCATATTTCTACCGCGCCAATGCCATTTTTATGGCTTGTAAATTCATACAATGGTCCCCTAAGCCTTCATGTGAAGTTTCGTGGCAAGACGACCCGTTTTCTATTTTTCACGATTTTTGAAACTTTTTGTGACCGTTTGAAGTGGAAAAGATTTTGTGACCATTTGAAAAAAATGTCCCCATTTCAAACACTTTAATGGCTACTAGGAGCAAACCTATAAAATCTCAAATGCTCTTTAAGGATGTGTGAGTTCTCGATGTTAGAAGAGGGATAAGGGGCCAATAGAAGGGCCAAGTACCAGCACCCATCACACATCATGTGCACACACCCCCTGGCCCCCCCAATCGCCGGAACCCCCAATGCCGTAGGTTATGTTCTCTGGCGATGCTCCGGCGATGGTGCCCCAGGTGAAAAAAATGTGGCACCAGCACATGCCCGAGCCCAGCATGTGCACCATGGCTCAAAATCAAACTTCAGCCAAGGCCTTGACCATCAATGGCACATGATGGCGCATGGTGATGGCACATGCATCGACCATCATCGGCACAGGCTGCCCTTTGGTACGGGCACTTGGCTCCACCGCTATCAGCATAAGCTGGGCCCTAGTGCGGGTAGTTGCCTCGACCACCATCGGCACAAGATGGCCCCTGGTACGGGCGGTTGCATCGAACACCATTGGCACATGCTGGGCCGTGGTACAGGCAGTTGCCTCGACCACCATCGGCACATGCCGAGCCCCGATTGGCCCTCGAAACGAGCGTGCAAGCACCGGACCGACCGCTGGGGTTGGGATGCACGAATTGACCAAGGATCCCACTGCTGGTCTCCCTTGGTTGTTGCCCCAAATGCCGTCGATAGCCTTTGGCCCTTGGTTGGTTGAGATCGGGAATGCACTATGTATGCCTAAGTCAACCCATGAAATAAGCGTGCTAGCGATCAACCGGTCAGAGAGCTAGAATGCACAAGCCGAGGATTGGCTCGATCCCCCTCTGCGTGCTGTCGATCCCGCTGTGGGTCCCTCTATCCGGTTGGGGCTTAGGCCAAGAATGAACTCTGTATGCCTAAGTGTACCCACGAAACGAGCGTGCGGGTGCTCAGTCAGCCGGAGAGGTAGGATGCGCAAGCTGAGGATCAGCCTATTCCCTCTCTGCGTGCTGCTGTCGGTCCGATCTTAGACTGGAAATGAACTCCGTATGCTTAAACTGGGAATGAACTCCGTATGCCTAAGTCAACCCACGAAACGAGCACGCGGGCGCTGAGCCGACCGGAGAGGCATAATGCATAAGCCAAGGATTGGCCCGATCCCCCTCTACGTGCTATCGGTCCCGCTACCACAACCCTCGGTCTGGCTGGGGCTTAGACATGGAATGAACTTTGTATGCCTAAGCCAACCTACGAAACGAACGTGTGGGCGCTCAGCCGACCGAAGAGGTAGAATGCGCAAGCCGGGGATCAGCCCATTCCCCCTGCGTGCTGTCGATCCTGCTGCTGGTCTTGCTATCGCAACCCTCGATCCAGTCTGATCTTAGACTGGGAATGAACTCCGCATGCTTAAACATGGAATGAACTTCGTATGCCTAAGACAACCCATAAAATGAGCGTGCGGGCGCTCAGCCGATCAGAAAGGTAGAATGCGCAAGTCGAGGATCGGCTCGGTCCCCCTGCGTGCTATCGATCCTGCTGCTAGTCCTGCTGCCACAACCCTCGATCCGATCCGATCTTAGACTGTGAATGAACTCTGTATGCTTAGACTGGGGATGAACTCTGTATGCCTAAGTCAACCCATGAAACGAGCGTGTGCGTGCTCAGCCAGCCAGAGAGGCAGGATGCGCAAGTCGGGGATCGACCTGGTCCCTTCTACATGCTACCGATCCCACTGCGGGTCCTGCTACTGCAACCCTTCATCCGGTCTGATCATAGGCTGGGAGCGCACTACGTATGCCTAAGTCAACCCACGAAATGAGCGTGCAGGCACTTAGCCGACCAGAGAGGCGGGATGCGCAAGCCGTGGATCGATCGAGTGGTAGGTGGGTTTAGGCACATCTTCATATTTCTGCCATGGAAATTGTATTTTTATGGCTTGTAAATTCATATAATGGTCCCCTAAGCCTTCATGTGAAATTTCGTGGCAAGACGACCCTTTTTCTATTTTTCACGATTTTTGAAACTTTTTCTGGTTCGAGATTTTTTAAAATTTTTTTAGAAGGAGTTTTGGCCCCAAATTTGGTAGACATGATCCTTGTATTTTTGTTGGCACGCAAAAAAAAATTCAGCTAAAAACTCGAAAGGGAGAAGATTTTGTGACTGTTTGAAAAAAATGTCCCCATTTTAGACACCTTAATGGCTACTGGGAGCAAACCTATAAAATCTCAAATGCTCTTTAAGGCGGTGTGAGTTCTCAAGGTTTAATGAGGCATAGGGGGCCAATATAAGGGCCAAGTCCCAGCACCCACCGCACATCATGTGCGCACAACCCCCGGCCCCCCAATCGCTGGAACCCCCAATACCGTCGATTAGGTTCTCCGGTGATGCTCCGATGATGTTGCCTCGGGCAAAAAAAATGTGGCACCAGCACATGCCCAAGCCCAGCATGTGCACCGTGGCTCAAAATTGAACTTTGGCCAAGGCCTCGACCATCAGCGGCACATGATGGCACATGGTGATAGCACATGCATCGACCATCATCGGCACAGGCTGCCCTTTGGTATGGGCACTTACCTCGACCACCATCGACACAAGCTGGGCCCTGGTGCAGGCAGTTGCCTCGATCACCATTGGCACATGCCAACCCTTGGTGTGAGCAATTGCCTCGACCACCATCGATACAAGATGGCCCCTGGTGCGAGCGGTTGCATCGAACACCATCGGCACATGCTGGGCTGTGGTGCTGGCGGTTGCCTTGACCACCATCGGCACATGCCAAGCCTTGGTCGGCCCCCGAAATGAGTGTGCAGGCACTGAACTGACCGCTAGGGGTGGGATGCGTGAGCCGACCAAGGATCCCACTGCTAGTCCCCCTCGGTTGTTGGCCCAAACACCGTCGATAGCCTCTGGCCCTTGGTTGGTCGAGATCAAGAATGCACTATGTATGCCTAAGTCAACCCATGAAATGAGCGTGCGGGTGCTCAGCCGGTCGGAGAGCCAAAATGCACAAGCTGAGGATCGATCCGATCCCCCTCTACGTGCTACCAATTCCGCTGTGGGTCCCTCAATCTGATTGGGGCATAGACCGGGAATGAACTCCGTATGCCTAAGTCAACCCATGAAACTAGCGTGTGGGCGCTCAGCCAACCGAAGAGGCAGGATGCGCAAGCAAAAGATCGGTTTGGTCCACCTCTACATGCTGCTACCGTTCTGATCTTAGACTGGGAATGAACTCCATATACCTAAGTCAACCCACGAAACGAGCATGCGGGCACTGAGCAGGTGGGAAAGGCATAATGCGCAAGCCGGGGATCGGCCCGGTCCCCCTCTGCGTTCTGTCGATCCTGATGCCACAACCCTCGGTCCGGCTGGGGCTTAGACATGGAATGAACTCCGTACGCCTAAGCCAACCCACAAAACGAGCGTGCGGGTGCTCAGTCGGCCAGAGAGGTAGGATGTGCAACCGGGGATCGACCTGGTACATTTTGCGTGTTGTCGATCCCACTACGGGTCCTGCTAATGCAACCCTCAGTCCGATCCGATCTTAGACTAGGAGCACTTTACTTATGCCTAAGTCAACCCCCGAAACGAGCATACAGGCACTTAACCGGCCGGAGAGTTGGGATGCGCAAGCCGTGGATCGATCGAGTAGTAGGTGGGTTCAAGCACATCTTCATATTTCTGCCCTTCCAATGCCATTTTTCTAGCTTGTAAATTCATAAAATGGTCCCCTAAGCTTTCATGTGAAGTTTCGTGGCAAGATGACCCGTTTTTTATTTTTCATGATATTCGAAACCTTTTACGGTTCAGGATTTTTTAAAATTTTTTTAGAAGGTGTTTTGGCCCCAAATTTGGTAGACGTGATCCTTGTATTTTTGTTGGCATGCCCAAAAACATTCAGCTAAAAACTCGAAGTGGAGAAGATTTTGTGATCGTTTGAAAAAAATATCCCCATTTCAGACACTTTAATGGCTACTGGGTGCAAGCCTATAAACTCTGAAATGCTCTTTAAGGGGGTGTGAGCTCTCAAGGTTTGATGAGGGATAGGGGGCCAATATAAGGGCCAAGTAGCAGCACCCATTGCACATCATGTGTGCACACCCCCCGGCCCCCCCAATCGTCAGAACCCGTAATGCCACTGGTTAGGTTCTCTGGCGATGCTCCAGCAATGGTGCCCCGGGCGAAAAAAATGTGGCACCAGCACATGCCCGAGCCCAACATGTGCACCGTGGCTCAAAATTGAACTTCGGCCAAGGCCTCGACCATCAATGGCACATGATGGCGTATGGTGATGGCACATGATTGACCATCATCAGCATAGGCTGCCTTTTGGTACGGGCACTTGCCTCGACCGCCATCGGTACAAGCTGGGCCCTGGTGCGGGTGGTTGCATCAAACACCATAGGCACATGCTGGGTCGTGGTGCAGAAAGTTGCCTCAACCACCATCCGTAAATGTCAAGCCTCGGTCGGACCCCAAAATGAGCGTGCAAGCATTGAACAGACCACTGGGGGCGGGATACATGAGTCGACCAAGAATCTCGTTGCTGGTCCCCCTCTGTTGTTGCACCAAATGCCGTCGATAGCCTCTGGCCCTTGGTTGGTCGAGATCGGGAATGCACTACGTATGCCTAAGTCAACACAGAAAACGAGTATGTTGACACTCAGCTGATCGAAGAGGCAGGATGCGTAAGTCGAGGATTGGCTCGGTCCCCCTCTGCATGCTGCTATCGGTCCGATCTTAGACTGGGAATGAACTCCATATGCTTAGAATGAGAATAAACTTTGTATGCTGTCCGGTTGGGGCTTAGACATGGAATGAACTCCGAATGCCTAAGCCAACCCATAAAACTGAGTGTGCAGGCGCTCAGCCTGTCGGAGAGGTAGAATGTGCAAGTTGGAGATCTGCCCGGTCCCCCCAGCATGCTGCCGATCTTACTGCTGTTCCTGTTATCGCAACCCTCGGTCCGATCCGATCTTAGACTGGGAATGAACTCCATATGCTTCGATTGGGGATGAACTCCGTATGCGTAAGTCAACCCACGAAACGAGCGTACGAGCGCTCAGCCAACCAAAGAGGCAGGATGCGCAAGCCGAGGATCGACCCGGTCCCTTTTGCGTGCTACCGAACCCGCTACGGGTCATGCTCCACAACCCTCGATCCGATCTGATCTTAGACTGGAAGTACACTACGTATGCCTAAGTCAACCCACGAAACGAGCATGCGGGCACTTAGCCAGCCAGAGAGGCGGGATGTGCAAGCCGTGGATTGATCGAGTGGTAGGTGGATTCAGGCACATCTTCATATTTCTGCCCTGCCAATGCCATTTTTATGGCTTGTAAATTCATACAATGGTCCCCTAAGCCTTCATGTGAAGTTTCGTGGCAAGACGACCCGTTTTCTATTTTTACGATTTTTGAAACTTTTTACGGTTCAGGATTTTTTAAAATTTTTTTAGAAAGAGTTTTGGCCCCAAATTTGGTAGACGTGATCCTTGCATTTTTGTTGGCACGCATAAAAACATTCAGCTTCAAACTCGTAGTGGAAAAGATTTTGTGACAGTAAAATCTCAAATGCTCTTTAAGGGGGTGTGAGTTCTCGAGGTTTGATGAGGGATAGGGGCCAATAGAAGGGCCAAGTACCAGCAGCCATCGCACATCATGTGCGCACACCCCTCGGCCCCCCCAATCACTGGAACCCCCAATGCTGTTGGTTAGGTTCTCTCGTGATGGTGCCCCGAGCGAAAAACATATGGCACCAGGATGTGCGATGGGTGCTGGTACTTGGTCCTTATATTGGCCTCCTATCTCTCATCAAACCTCGAGAACTCACACCCCCTTAAAGAGCATCTGAGATTTTATAGGTTTGCTCCCAGTAGCCATTAAAGTGTCTGAAATGGGGACATTTTCTTCAAACGGTCACAAAATCTTCTCTAGTTCGAGTTTTTAGCTGAATTTGTTTGTGCGCGCCAACAAAAATACAAGGATCATGTCTACCAAATTTGGGGCCAAAACTCCTTTTAAAAAAATTTTAAAAAATCCCGAACCGTAAAAAGTTTCAAAAATCGTGAAAAATAGAAAACGGGTCATCTTGCCACGAAACTTCACATGAAGGCTTAGGGGACCATTGTATGAATTTACAAGCCATAAAAATGGTTTTGGCAGGGCAAAATTATGAAGATGTGCTTGAACCCACCTACCACTCGATCGATCCACGGCTTGCGCATCCCACCTCTCCGGATGACTAAGTGCCGGCACGCTAATTTCATGGGTTGACCTAGGCATACGTAGTGTGTCATGGGCTCTGACCTTAGACTCAGAATCCGTGTGGCCTTAGGCTTGGAATCTCCTCCTTTATGCCTAAGTCAGCCTAAAACACAAGCGTACGGGCACTAGAACAATGGGAAGGGCTGATTACGCAAGTTAAAGAGAAACAGGATAACAAGACAGAAATTTGGAAATGCTCTTGTATTCACTGAAACAGAATGTACAAATGAGGGTGGAGCAGCCCTCTATTTATAGTTGAGGCTCCAGCTACAACTTAATGGCAATATCCCTAGAATAAAGGCTAAAATCATGGGATTACAATCAATCAGGATGCTAACTCCTAATTTTCAGGGTCAACCAAATCTGTCAGGATGCTCCTGCTGATCCTGCCTGCTTTCAGAAGCTTCCCTTGCGTGTCCAGCACCTTGGGCCCTTCTGGATGTGGTGTGGGTAGCTTGTATGCCAGGCCTTGGTCTCACGGGCTGGCTTGCAAGTTGGGCGGGCATTTTGAACTTGTTTGCTAGGTTTTGTGCACAGATACCCGCCAGCACACCTGGTCTGTGGGCCTCAACCTCTGGCTCACCTGCTGGTCCGCTTGATGTGCTTGGCGTGCCCGCCCAGGGCGTGACATTCTCCCTCACCTGATTGTGCAATGCCTTCTTGCGTCTTCTGCATGGTACTACCTGATTTGGTCCCCGAACTGCCATAAGTCCTCTGCTGGTTCCTAGCTCACCTCACTATCTGGAAGTCCCTTCCGATACACCAAGTACTCATGTCTTGGTTGATAGTTCTTCCATCTCACCTCCTGGTCAGCTATGATGCTGTGGACCTCCTTCTTATATAAGGCCCTTGCTCCCAATGGCACATGCTTTGACTTTACCCATCCTGGATCTCCCTCATCCTCATGGAACGGCTTGAGCATACTCACATGGAACACTGGGTGTACCCTCAGCTTGGGTGGCATATCCAGCTTGTAGGCAACCTTGCCTACCCTCTTTACTACTCGAAAAGGTCCCTTATACCTCTGGACTAGGCCTTTGTGCAGCCCCCTATGGCACAGAATGGGATGCAGCTTCACCAACACCAAGTCTCTAACTTGGAACTGCACATCCTGCCTCTTCTGGTCTGCCCACTTCTTCGACCTCTTGGCCGCCTTGTGTAGACAAACTTTGGCCAAGTCAGTTTGCTCCTGCCATGCCTTGGCAAACTTGTATGCTGCTGGATTCAGCCCTATATATCTTGCAGTAATCAAACTGGGTGTTAGTGGTTGTTGCCCTGTCACAACCTCAAATGGGCTCTGGTTCATTGCCTCACTCCTTTGCAAGTTGTAGGAAAACTATGCAATATCTAGCAGCTTTGGCCAGTCCCTTTGTGTGGCACTCACATAGTGCCTGAGGTAGACCTCCAATAGTCCATTCACTCATTCTGTCTACCCATCGGTCTGTGGATGCATGCTAGTGGAAAAGTTCAAGTCTGACCCTAACAGCTTGAACAACTCAGTCTAGAACCTGCCCGTGAACCGCCCATCCTGATCATTAACAATGGTCATCGGTGCTCCCCAGTACTTAACCATGTTCTTCAAGAAGAATCGAGCTGCCTCTTCGGCTGGGCACTCCTTGGTTGCTGGAATGAAGATTCCATACTTGGAAAACCTGTCCACCACTACCATGATGCTTCCAAACCCTTCTGCTTTGGGTAGACTGACTATAAAGTCCAAAGAAACACTCTTCCATGGTCGTTCTGGCACTGGCAATGGCTCCAAGAGACCGCTTGGTTTCTTGAGCTCCACCTTGTCTTGTTGGCACACAAGACAAGTCTTCACATAGGCCTCCCCATCGTCCCTAATGTGCGGCCAGTAGTACCGATCCTCGATCAGCACCAAGGTGCAGCTCACTCCGGGGTGTCCAGCCCACCTTGAATCATGGCATTCTTGCAAAACTTCCTTGGGGAGCTTCCCGTGCTGTGGTACAAACAGTCAACTGCCCCTAGTGTACAGCAAGCCATCCTATAACCAAAATCGCCTAGTCTTTCCTTACTGGGCGTACTCCATCAAAGCTTTGGCTGTAGGATCATGTGTAAGTCCCTCCTTGATGCACAGCACCAGTGACCCCTCTGGTTGGCTAATGGCAGCAAGGTTAGCCTTCCTACTCAGGGCATCTGCCACTAGGTTCGCCCGTCATGGCTTGTACTCCATTTGGAAATCAAATTTTGTAAGAAAACCTTGCCATCTTGCCTGCTTAAGGGACAACTTCTTCTACGTTTGGAAGTAGCTGGTTGCCACATTGTTTGTCCTCACCATGAACCTCAACCCCAACAGGTAATGGCACCAAGTGCCCAAGCAGTGCACCACTGCAATCATCCCTTTTCTTGGACCGTGTACCTACGTTCAGTCTCATTTCACTTCCTGCTCTCGAACGCGACTGGACATCCCTCCTGCATCAACACGCCCCCTATGGCAAAGTCTGATGCATCTGTATGCACCTCATACGACTTGGTATGGTCTGGCAAGGCCAAGACTGGCTCTTCGGTCATAGCCCGCTTCAACCTGTCAAAGGCTTCTTGGCACCCTACGCTCCACTCCCATGCTCTCCATTTCTTGAGCAAGTCAGTCAATGGCGTGGCTATTACTGAGTGACCTTTGATGAAGCGCCTGTAGTAGTTAACCAGCTCGAGGAACGATCTCAACTCAGTGACCTTGGCTGGCGGTTGCCACTCCAGGATGGCATGTATCTTGCCTTTATCCATGCGTATCCTGCCACCTCGCACTATATGGCCAAGGAATGGGATCTCCTGCTAGGTGAATGAGCACTTCTCCCTCTTGACAAACAGCTTGTGCACCCGTAACACCTCGAACACATGCTCTCCCAAAGTCTGGTTGTAGATCACAATGTCATCCAAATAAACCCTAACAAACCGATCAAGGAATGACTGAAGTACATTGTTCATAATTTCATGAGTCTGAAAGGCATCACCAAGAACACATACGAACCATACCGAGTGACACATGCTGTCTTTGGCTCATCTTCCTCCGTGATCCTGACTTGATAGTAGCCCGACCTCAAATCCAACTTGGTGAACCACCTTGCGCTTCCAAGTTGATCGAATAAGTCCGCAATGAGTGGGACAGGGTACTTGTTCTTGATGGTCAGCTTGTTCAAAGCCTGATAGTCTATGCATAGCCGTAACGACCCATCATGCTTGCACTGGAATAGAACCGGTGCACCATAGGGTGCCTTCGATGGCTTGATGAAGCTAGCATCAACTAACTCTTTGAGCTGCTTCCTCAACTCCTCCAACTCTGGTGGAGACATTCGGTAAGGGGCTATAGCTGGTGGCTTGGCCTCGGACACCAGCTCGATCTTGTGGTCCACCTCCCTCTTAGGTGGTAGCTTGCTAAGTAGCTTTGCGGGCATCACATCACTAAAAGTCTTCAACACCTTTAGCACCTCCAAAGGTGACTCGGTCTCCTTGTCCCTTGGCCCATCATATTTCAAGGCTGCCAAGAACTTGTCTTCTTGTCTGCTTACCGCCTTGGCAAATTGGATGGCTGACACCACCAGCGACCCAACTCCAGACCCTCTTCTCAATGGTACTAGGCATTGGCACCGTGCATCCAAGATGCAAACATAATCGACAAAAGGCATAAGGAGGGCGTTAATCTGAACAAGGAAATCTAACCCAATCACAAACTCATAGTCGTCAAGGGGTATTACTTCTATGGTCTCCTTGCCTTTCCAGTCTCCAAGCTACAACTCCACTCCCCGCGCTACTCCAATGGTTGAAACCCCCTTGGAGTTCACCGTTTTGATGGTACCAGTCCCTTTTTACACCTTTAGTCCGAGCTTTCGGGCTCCATCACCTGAAATAAAAAGATGTGAGGCACCTATGTCCACCAGTGTGCTCACCTTCTGACCCGTAACCATCAGATCCGTAAACATCAAGCCCTTTGGTTTGCAGCTCCTCTTACTCTGGATAGCATTGAGCACCAACGACCGAAGCTTTGCTACCCTTGACTCTGGCTCCTCATTAGACTCCTTGTCTACAGGAGCCAGCTTGCCCTTCTATGGGTAATTGCACGCTATGTGGCTCCCTCCACATAGGTAACATGGTAGTGGCTCTCGGTCCCCCTTTGCTTTCCACTTACCTGCTGGTGGCTTCCTCTCGCCATCCTTGGTTGAACGGTCTCGATCTCCATCCTTAGACTTCCGATCATGATCCTTCCCCTTGGACTACTTCTTTCGATCCTATCATCCCTGCCCTTACCCTTGGGCTTGGTAGACTCGAACTTGTTTAGAGGCTTGAACTCTATCAAGGCCTCGGCAGTAGTCATGGCTTTAGCGAAGTCATGAACTCCCCTCCTTTGTAGCTCATGCTTCAGCCACGACTTCAGCCCATCCATGAAAGCAAATAAGGCATCCTTCTAGCCTAGATCCGAGATCTGTAGCATCAGTTTAGAGAATTTCTGGACATACTCCCTTATGTCCCCTTGCTGGCTCAGCCTGCGCAACTTTGTCTGTGCCTCATCATCGACATACTTCGGGTAAAATTGTTCTCTAAACTCCTTTTGGAACTCTACCCAGGTTCTAATCTTGGCGCTCCCACGCCTGACATCATCACACCTGTGCCTCCACCACAATAAGGCTACATCAGTGAGATACATAGTAGTGGTGCTTACCTTTATCGCCTCGTCTTGCATGCCTATGGCCTGGAAGTACTGCTCCATACCCCAAAAGTAGTTGTCTACTTCTTTGGCCGCCCTAGTCCCCTTGAACTCCTTAGGCTTGGGGACCTCCAATATGGATTTGGACACTCCGGCAAACATGCCATTCCCAATGGCAGTCTTGCAAGCAACGAACTCACTAGTAAGCTCTTCCATCCGTTGGCGCATGGCCTCTATGCCATCGCGCAAGGTCAACACTTCAGCGTCCAAGGCCTTATTCTTCTAGGTGATCATGTCCATGCCTTTGTTGAGAGCAGCTTCCAGCTCACTTTGGATCTCCTCCCCCATGGAGTCTAGCGATGCAATGTGAGTCTCTACTTCCTCAAGCTTCTCTCCCATGTCACCCATGGTCAGCTCCACCTTGGCTAGCCTACCATCCATGGTAGAGCAGATATCTCTAGAACTGGCTTTCTTGCCTCTTCCACACCCATGCTACTAGGCCTCTAGTTGTTGGCTAGCAACGTCACTTTGGGATGCCATCTCCTCAATCACATCTAATCTGCACAACACAAACACGTAGAATCAAACTGGGTTTGATACCAACTGTCACGGGCTCCGACCTTAGACTCAGAATCCGTGCGACCTTGGGCTTGGAATCTCCTCCTTTATGCCTACGTCAACCTAAAACACAAGCGTGCGGGCACTAGAACAATGGGAAGGGCTGATTACGCAAGTTAAAGAGAAACAGGATAACAAGATAGAATTCTGGAAATGCTCTTGTATTCACTGAAACAGAAGTGTTTGATGATGCACAAATGAGGGTGGAGCAGCCCTCTATTTATAGTTGAGGCTCCAGCTACAACTTAATGGTAACATCCTTGGAATAAAGGCTAAAATCATGGGATTACAATCATTCAGGATGCTAACTCCTGATTTTCAAGGTCAACCAAATCTGCCAGGATACTCCTACTGATCTTGCCTACTTTCAAAAGCTACCCTTGCGTGTCCAGCACCTTGGGACTTTTTGGATGTGGTACGGGCAGCTTGTATGCCAGGCCTTGGTCTCACGGGCTGGCCTGCAAGTTGGGTGGGCCTTCTAAACTCGTTTCCTAGGCTTTGCACATAGATACCCGCCAGCACGCCTAGTCTACGGGCCTCAACCTCAGGCTCGCCTGCTGGTCTGCCTGATGTGCCTAGCTCGCCTGCCCAGGGTGTGACATAGTGCGCTCCTAGTCTAAGATCAGACTAGACTGAGGGTTGCGACAGTAGGACCCGCAGCAGGATCGATAGCATGTAGAGGGGACCGGGTCGATCCCTAACTTGCGCATCCTACCCTTCTGGCTGGCTGAGCACCCACACGCTCATTTCGTGGGTTGACTTAGGCATACGGAGTTCATTCCCAGTCTAAGATCGGACCGGACCAAGGGTTGTGGCAACAGGACCAGCAGCAGGATCGACAGCATGTAGGGGGAACCGGGTCGATCCCTGGCTTACGCATTCTGCCTCTCCGGTTAGCTGAGCCCCCGTACACTCGTTTCATGGGTTAGCTTAGGCATACGGAGTTCATTCCATGTCGAAGACCTAACCGGACCGAGGGTTGTGGCAGCGAGACTGGCAGCACACAGAGGGGAACCGGGTCGATCCCTGGCTTTTGCATTATGCCTCTCCGGCCTGCTTAGTGCCTGCATGCTCGTTTCATGGGTTGACTTAGGCATACGGAGTTCATTCCCAGTCTAGGCATACGAAGTTCATTCCTAGTCTAAGATTGGACCGACAATATCACGCAGAGGGGGATCGGGCTGATCCTCGGCTTGCGCATCCTGCCTCTCCGGTCGGCTGAGCATCCGCACGCTCGTTTTGTGGTTTGACTTAGGCATACGAAGTTCATTCCCGGTCTAAGCCCTAATCAGATCGAGGGACCCACAGCGAGATTCATAGCATGTAGAGGAGGATCGGGTCGATCCTTGGCTTATGTATTCTGGCTCTCCGGCAGGCAGAGCACCCGTACGCTCATTTCATGGGTTAACTTAGGCATACGTAGTGCATTCCCGGTCTCCACCAACCAAGGGCCAGAGGCTATCGATGGCGTTTGGGGCAACAACCGAAGGGGACCAGTAGCGGGATCCTTGGTTGGCTCATGCATCCTTCCCTCAGTGGTCGGTTCAATGCCCACACGCTTGTTTTGGGGGCCAACCGAGGCTCGGCATGTGTCGATGGTGGTCGAGGCAACTGCCCGCACCAGGGCCCAACGTGTGCCGATGGTGTTCGATGCAACTGCCCGCACCAGAGGCTATCTTATGCCGATGGTGGTCGAGGCAATCACCCACACCAAGGGCCGGCATGTGCTGATGGTGATCGAGGCAACCGCCCGTACCAGGGCCTAGCTTGTGTTGATGGTAGTCGAGGCAAGTGCCCGTACCAAAGGGCAGCCTGTGCCGATGATGGTCGATGCATGCACCATCACCATGCGCCATCATGTGCCACTGATGGTCGAGGCCTTGGTCGAAGTTCAATTTTGGGCCACAGTGCACATGCTGGGCTCAGGCATGTGTTGGTGCCACATTTTTTTCGTCGGGGCATAATCACCAGAGCATCACCAGAGAACCTAACCGACGGCATTGGGGGTTCCGATGATTGGGGGGGTCGGGGGGTGTGCGCACATGATGTGCGATGGGTGCTGGTACTTGGCCCTTATATTGGCCTCTTATCCCTCATCAAACCTCGAGAACTCACACCCCTTTAAAGAGCATTTGAGATTTTATAGGTTTGCTCCCAGTAGGTATTAAAGTGTCTGAAATGGGGACATTTTTTTCAAACGGTAACAAAATCTTCTCCATTTTGTGCGTGCCAACAAAAGTACAAGGATCACTTGTACCAAATTTGGGGCCAAAAATCCTTCTAAAAAAATTTAAAAAAATCCCGAACCGTAAAAAGTTTCAAAAATCCTGAAAAATAGAAAACGGGTCGTCTTACAACGAAACTTCACATGAAGGCTTAGGGGACCATTGTATAAATTTACAAGCCATAAAAATGGAATTGGTACAGCAAAAATATGAAGATGTGCCTGAACCCACCTACCACTCGATCGATCCACGGCTTGCATATCCCGCCTCTCCGGCAGGCTAAGTGCCCGCACGCTCGTTTTGTGGGTTGACTTAGGCATATGTAGTGCGCTCCTAGTCTAATATCAGACCGGACAGAGGGTTACGGTAGCAAGACCCGCAGCGAGATCGACAGCACACAGAGGGGACCGGGTCAATCCCCGGTTTACACATCCTACCTCTCTGGGCGCCTGAGCGCCCGTACGCTCGTTTCATGGGTTGACTTAGGCATACGGAGTTCATCCCTAGTCTAAGCATAAGGAGTTCATTCCCAGTCTAAGATTGGACCGGATCGAGGGTTGCGGCAGCAGGACCAACAGTAGGATCGACAGCACGCAGGGAGGAACCGGGCATATCCCCGGCTTGTGCATTCTGCCTCTCCGACCGGCTGAACGCCCGCACGCTCATTTTGTGGGTTGACTTAGGCATATGGAGTTTATTCCAGTCTAAGCATATGGAGTTCATCCCCAGTCTAAGCACATGGAGTTCACTCCCAGTCTAAGATCAGACCGAACTGAGGGTTGCGGTAGCAGGACCAGCAGCAGGATCGACAGCATGCAGGGAGGGACCGGGCCGATCCCTGACTTGCACATTCTACCTCTCCGGCCGACTGAGCCCCCGCACACTCGTTTCGTGGGTTGGCTTAGGCATACGAAGTTCATTCCATTTCTAAGCCCCAATCAGACTGAGGGTTGTGGTAGCGGGACCGACAACACGCAGAGGGGGACCAGGCAGATCCTCGGGTTACGAATTATGCCTCTCCGACCTGCTCAGCGCTCGCATGCTCATTTCGTGGGTTGACTTAGGAATACGAAATTCATTCCCAGTCTAAGCATACAGAGTTCATTCCCAGTCTAAGATCGTACCAGCAGTAGCACACAGAGGGGGACCAGGCCAATCCTTGGCTTACGCATCCTGCCTCTCCGACCGGCTGAGCGCCTAAATGTTCGTTTCGTGGGTTGACTTAGGCATACGGAGTTCATTCCCGGTCTAAGCCCCAATTGGATCGAGGGACCCACAGCAGTATCGATAGCACGCAGAAGGGGATTGGGCCGATCCTTGGCTTACGCATTTTGGCTCTCCAGCCGGCTGAGCGCCCGCACGTTCATTTCATGGGTTGACTTAGGCATACGTAGTGCATTCTCAGTCTCGACCAACCAAGGGCCAGAGGCTATCGACGGCGTTTAGGGTAACAACCGAGGGGGACAGCAGTAGGATCCTTGGTCGGCTCGTGCATCCCATCCCCAACAGAAGGTTCGGTGCCTGCACGCTCATTTCGGGGGCCGACCGGGGCTCTGCATGTGCCAATGGTGGTCGAGGCAACCACCTGCACCACAGCCTAGCAAGTGTCGATGGTGTTTGATGCAACCGCCCGCACCAAGGGCCATCTTATGCCGATGGTGGTCGAGGCAATCACCCACACCAAGGGCTAGCATTTGTTAATGGCAGTCGAGGCAAGTGCCCGTACCAAAGGGCAGCTTATGCCGATGATGGTCGATGCAAGTGCCATCACCATGCACCATCATGTGCCATTGATGGTCGAGGCCTTGGCCGAAGTTTGATTTTGAGCCACGATGCACATACTGGGCTCGGGCATGTGCTGGTGCCACATTTTTTTCGCCCGGGGCACCATCGTCGAAGCATTGCCGGAGAACCTGACAGACAACATTGGGAGTTCTGGCGATTGGGGAGGCCGGGGGGTGTGCGCACATGATGTGTGATAGGTGCTAGTACTTGGCCCTTATATTGGCCCCCTATCCCTCATCAAACCTCGAGAACTCACACCCTCTTAAAGAGCATTTGAGATTTTATAGGTTTGCTCCCAGTAGCTATTAAAGTGTCTGAAATGGGGACATTTTTTTCAAACAGTCACAAAATCTTCTCCAGTTTGAGTTTTTAGCTCAATTTTTTTATGTGCGCCAACAAAAATACAAGGATCACGTCTACCAGATTTGGGGCCAAAACACCTTCTAAAAAAATTTTAAAAAATCCCGAACCATAAAAAGTTTCAAAAATCATGAAAAATAGAAAATGAGTCGTCTTGCCACGAAACTTCACGTGAAGGCTTAGGGGACCATTGTATGAATTTACAAGCCATAAAAATGGCATTGGCATGGGTGAATTATGAAGATGTGCCTAAACCCACCTACCACTCGATTGATCCACGGCTTGTGCATCCCGCCTCTCTTATCGGCTAAGTGCCCGCACGCTCGTTTCGTGGGTTGACTTAGACATACGTAGTGCCCTCCCAATCTAAGATCAGACCGGATTAAGGGTTGCAGTAGTAGGATCCATAGCGAGATTGGTAGCAGGCAGAGAAGATCGGGTCGATCCCCGACTTGTGCATCTTGCCTCTCTGGCCGACTGAGCGCCCGCACGCTCGTTTCATGGGTTGACTTAGGCATACGAAGTTCATCCCCAGTCTAAGCATACAGAGTTCATTCCCAGTCTAAGATCGGATCGGACCGAGGGTTACGATAGCAGGACCAGCAGTAGGATCGACAGCACACAAGGGCGGACCGGGCCGATCCTCGACTTGCGCATTCTGCGTCTCCGCCCGACTGAGCACCCGCACACTCATTTCGGGGGTTGGCTTAGGCATACGGAGTTCATTCCATGTCTAAGCCCCAACCGGATCGACCGTTGTGGTAGCGGGACCGGTAGCACGCAGAGGGGGACCGGGTTGATCCCCGGCTTGCGTATTATGCCTCTCCGACCTGCTCAGTGCCCACATGCTAGTTTCATGGGTTGACTTAGGCATACGAAGTTCATTCCCAGTCTAAGCATACGGAGTTCATTCCCAGTCTAAGATCAGACCGACAGTAGTACGCAAAGGGGGATCGGGTCGATCCTCGGCTTGCGCATCCTGCCTCTCCAGTCAGCTGAGCGCCCGTATGCTCGTTTCATGGGTTGACTTAGGCATACGGAGTTCATTCTCGGTCTAAGCCCCAACCAGACCAAGGGACCCACAGCGTGATAGGCAGCACGTAGAGGGGGATCAGGCCGATCCTTGGCTAGCGCATTCTATCTCTCCGGTCGACTGAGCGCCCTCACGCTCGTTCCATGTGTTGACTTAAGGATACATAGTGCATTCTCGATCTCGACCAACCAAGGGCCAGAGGCTATCGACTGTGTTTAGGGCAACAACCGAGGGGGACCAGCAGCGGGATCCTTGGTTAGCTCGCGCATCCCGCCCCCAGCGGTCAGTTCGGTGCCCACACGCTCATTTTGGGGGTCGACCGAGGCTCAACATGTGCCAATGGTGGTCGAGGCAACCGCCCGCACCACTGCCCAGCATGTGTCGATGGTGTTCGATGCAACTACCCACACCAGGGGCCATCTTGTGCCGATGTTGGTTGAAGCAATCACCCGCACCAAGGGTCGACATGTGCCTGAACCCACCTACCACTCGATCGATCCACGACTTGCGCATCCCGCCTCTCTGATCGGCTAAGTGCCCGCACGCTCATTTCGTGAGTTGACTTAGGCATACGTAGTGCGCTCCCAGTCTAAGATCAGAATAGACCGAGGGTTGCGGTAGCTGGACCCGTAGCGGGATCGACAATACACAGAGGGGACTGGGTCGATCCCTAACTTGTGCATCTTGCCTCTCTGGCCGGCTGAGCGCCCGTACACTCGTTTCATGGGTTGACTTAGGCATACGGAGTTCATTCCCAGTCTAAGCATATGGAGTTCATTCCTAATCTGAGATCGAACCGCCTGTACCACGGCCCAGCATGTGCCGATGGTGTTCGATGCAACGGCCCGCACCAAGGGCCATCTTGTGCCGATGGTGGTCGAGGCAACTGCCCACACCAGGGCCCAGCTTGTGTCGATGGCGGTCGAGGCAAGTGCCCGTACCAAAGGGCAGCCTGTGCCGATGATGGTCGATGCATGTGCCATCACCATGCGCCATCATGTGCCATTGCTGGTCGAGGCCTTGGTCAAAGTTTGATTTTGAGCCACGGTGCACATGCTGGGCTCAGGCATGTGTTGGTGCCACATTTTTTTCACCTGGGGCACTATCACCGGAGCATCGTCGGAGAACCTAACCGACGGCATTGGGGGTTTCGATGATTGGGGGGCCGGGGGGTGTGCGCACATGATGTGCGATGGGTACGGGTAGTCGGCCCTTATATTGGCCCCCTATCCCTCATCAAACCTCGAGAACTCACACCCCCTTAAAGAGCATTTGAGATTTTACAGGTTTGCTGTGAGTAGCCATTAAAGTGTCTGAAATGGGGACACTTTTTTCAAACGGTCACAAAATCTTCTCCACTTTGATTTTTTAGCTAAATTTGTTTGTGCATGCCAAAAAAAATACAAGGATCACGTCTGCCAAATTTGGGGCCAAAACTCCTTCTAAAAAATTTTTAAAAAGTCTCGAACCGTAAAAAGTTTTGAAAATCGTGAAAAATAGAAAACGGGTCATCTTGCCACGAAACTTCACATGAAGGCTTAGGGGACCATTGTATGAATTTACAAGCCATAAAAATTGCATTGGCACAACAGAAATATGAAGATGTGCCTGAACCCACCTACCACTCGATCGATCCACGGCTTACGCATCCCGCCTCTCTGGCCGGCTAAGTGCCCATATGCTCGTTTCGTGGGTTGACTTAGGCATACGTAGTGCACTCTGAGTCTAAGATCAGACTGGACTGAGGGTTACGGTAGCAAGACCCATAGCGGGATTGGAAGCAAGACCCACAGCGAGATCAGCAACATGCAGAGGGGACCGAGTCAATCCTCGACCTACGCATCCTACCTCTCTGGCTGGTTGAGTGCCCGCACGCTCGTTTCATGGGTTCACTTAGGCATACGAAATTCATCCCCAGTCTAAGATCAGATCGGATCGAGGGTTGTGATAGCAGGACCAGTAGCAGGATTGGCAGCACGCAGGGGGTCCCCGAGCCGATGGTGTTTGATGCAACCAACCGCACCAGGGGCCATCTTGTGCCGATGGTGGTCGAGGCAATCGCCTGCACCAAGGGCCAGCATGTACCGATGGTGATCGAGGTAACCGCCCGCACTAGGGCCTAGCTTGTGTCGATGGCGGTCGAGGCAAGTGCCCGTACCAAAGGGCAGCCTGTGCCGATGATGGTTGATGCATGTGCCATCACCATGCACCATCATGTGCCATTGATGGTCGAGGCCTTGGTCAAAGTTCAATTTTGAGCCATGGTGCACATGCTAGGCTCGGTCATGAGCTGGTGCCACATTTTTTTCGCCCGGGGCACCATCGTCGGAGCATCGTCGGAGAACGTAACCGGCGGCATTGGGGGTTCCGACGATTGGGGGGCGGGGGGTGTACTTGGCCCTTATATTGGCCCCCTATCCCTCATCAAACCTCAAGAACTCACACCCCCTTAAAGAGCATTTGAGATTTTATAGGTTTGCTCCCAGTAGCCATTAAAGTGTCTGAAATGGGGACATTTTTTTCAAACAGTCACAAAATCTTCTCCACTTCGAGTTTTTAGCTGAATTTTTTTGTGCATGCCAACAAAAAATACAAGGATCACGTCTACCAAATTTGGCGCCAAAACTCCTTCTCAAAAAATTTTAAAAAATCTCGAACCGTAAAAAGTTTCAAAAATCATGAAAAATAAAAAACGAGTCGTCTTGCCATGAAACTTCACATGAAGGCTTAGGGGACCATTGTATGAATTAACAAGCCATAAAAATCTCATTGGCATGGTAGAAATATGAAGATGTGCCTAAACCCACGTACCACTCAATCGATCCATGGCTTGCGCATCTCGCCTCTCCGGTCGGCTAAGTGCCCGCAAGCTCGTTTCGTGGGTTGACTTAGGCATACGTAGTGCGCTCCCGATCTAAGATCAGACCAGACCGAGGGTTGCGGTAGCAGGACCCGCAGCGGGATCAACAACACACAGAGTGGACCGGGTCGATCCCACCTCTCTGGTCGGCTGAGCGCCCGTATGCTCATTTCGTGGGTTGACTTAGGCATATGGAGTTCATCCCCAATCAAGCATACGGAGTCTATTCCCAGTCTAAGATCGGATCGAACTGAGGGTTGCGATAGTAGGACAAGCAGCAGGATCGACAGCACGCAAGGGGGCCCCGAGCCATTCCCTGGCTTGCGCATTCTGCCTCTTCGGCTAGCTGAGCGCCCGCACGCTTGTTTCGTGGGTTGGCTTAGGCATGCGGAGTTCATTCCGTGTCTAAGCCCCAGCCAGACCGAGGGTTGTGACAGTGGGATCGGTAACACGCAGAGGGGGACTGGGCTGATCCCCGACTTGCGCATTATGCCTCTCCGGTCGGCTCAGCACCCGTATGCTCATTTCGTGGGTTGACTTAGGCATACAGAGTTCATTCCCAGTCTAAGATCGGACCGGCAGCAGTACGCAGAGGGGGACCGAGCCGATCCTTGGCTTGCGCATCTTACCTCTCTGGTCGGTTGAGCGCCCGCACGCTCGTTTCCTGGGTTGACTTAGGCATACGGAGTTCATACCCTATCTAAGCCCCAACCAGATAGAGGGACCCACAGTAGGATCGATAGCACGTAGTGGGGGACCGGGCCAATCCTCGGCTTGTGCATTCTGGCTCTCCGATCGACGGAGCACCTGCACGCTCATTTCATAAGTTGACTTACGCATACGTAGTGTATTCCCGGTCTCGACCAACCAAGGGCCAGAGGCATCGACGATGTTTGGGGTAACAACCGAGGGGGACCAGCAGCGGGATCCTTGGTCAGCTTATGCATCCCACCCCTAGCGGTCGATTCGGTGCTCACATGCTCATTTATCGATGGTGGTCGAGGCAATTGCCCGTACCACAGCCCAGCATGTACCGATGGTGTTCGATGCAACCGCTCGCACCAGGGGCCATCTTATGCCGATGATGGTCGAGCTAATTGCCCGCACCAAGGGCCAGCATGTGCCAATGGTGATCGAGGCAATCGCCCACACCAGGGCCCAACTTGTGCCCATGGCGGTCGAGGCAAGTGCCTGTACCAAAGGGCAGCCTGTGCGGATGATGGTCGATGCATGTGCCATCACCATGTGCCATCATGTGCCATTGATGGTCGAGGCCATGGCCGAAGTTCAATTTCGAGCCACGGTGCACATGCTGGGCTTAAGCATGTACTGGTGGCACATTTTTTTTGCTCGGGGCACCATCGTCGGAGCATCATCGGAGAACCTAACCGACGGTATTGGGGGTTTCGATGATTGGGGGGGCCGGGGAGTGTGCGCACATGATATGCGATGGGTGCCGGTACTTGGCCCTTATATTGGCACCTTATCCCTCATCAAACCTCAAGAACTCACACCCCCTTAAAGAGCATTTGAGATTTTATAGGTTTGCTCCCAGTAGCCATTAAAGTGTCTAAAATGGGGACTTTTTTTCAAACGGTCACAAAATCTTCTACACTTCGAGTTTTTAGCTGAATTTTTTTGTGCGTGCCAACAAAAATTTAAGGATCACGTCTACCAAATTTGGGGCCAAAACTAGTTCTAAAAAAATTTTAAAAATCCCGAACCGTAAAAAGTTTCAAAAATCATGAAAAATAGAAAACGAGTCGTCTTGCCACGAAACTTCACATGAAGGCTTAGGGGACCATTGTATGAATTTACAAGCCATAAAAATGGCATTGGCATGGCAGAAGTATGAAGATGTGCCTGAACCCACCTACCACTTGATCGATCCACGGCTTGCGCATCTCGCCTCTCCGACCGGCTAAGTGCCCGCACGTTCATTTTGTGGGTTGACTTAGGCATATGTAGTGCGCTTCCAGTCTAAGATCAAACCAGACCAAGGGTTGCGACAGCAGGACCCGCAGCGAGATCGACAGCATGCAGAGGGGATCGAGTCGATCCCTGGCTTGTGCATCCTGCCTCTCTAGCTGGCTGAGTGCCCGCACGCTATTTTTGTGGGTTGACTTAGGCATAAAGAGTTCATCCCCAGTCTAAGCATACAGAGTTCATTCCCAGTCTAAGATCGGACCGGATCGAAGGTTGCGATATCAGGACCAGCAGCAGGATTGTTAGCATGTAGGGGGGACCGAGTCGATCCCCAGCTTGCGCATTCTGCCTTTTCGGCCAGTTGAGCGCCCACACACTTCTTTCATGGGTTGGCTTAGGCATACAGAGTTCATTCCATGTTTAAGCCCTAGCCAGACCGACGGTTGTGGCAGCGGGACTGGCAGCACGCCAAGAAGGACCAGGTCAATCCCCAGCTTGCGCATTATGCCTCTCCGGCCGGCTCAACGCCCGTACGCTCATTTCGTGGGTTGACTTAGGCATACAGAGTTCATTCCCAGTCTTAGATCGGCCAGGCAGCAGCACGCAGAGAGGGATTGGGTCGACCCTTGGCTTGCGCATCCTACCTCTTCGGCTGGCTGAGCGCAACGCTCATTTCGTGGGTTAACTTAGGCATACGGAATTCTTTCTCGATCTAAGCCTCAATCAGACCGAGGGACCCATAGCGGGATCGATAGCACGTAGAGAGGGACCGAGCCGATCCTCAGCTTGCTTATTCTGGCTCTTCGGCCGGCTGAGCGCCCGCACGCTCGTTTCATGGGTTGACTTAGGCATACGTAATGCATTCCCAGTCTCGACCAACCAAGGGCCAGAGGCTTTCGACGGTGTTTGGGGCAACAACCGAGGGGGACCAGCAGCGGGATCCTTGGTCGGCTCACGCATCCAGCCCCCAGTGGTCGGTTCGATGCTCGTACGCTCATTTCGAAAGTCGATCGGGGCTCCGTATGTGCCGATGGTGGTCGAGGTAATCGCCCGCACCATGGCCCAACATGTGCCGATAGTGTTCAATGCAACCGTCCGCACCAGGGGCCATCTTCTACCGATGGTGGTTGAGGTAACTGCCTGCACCAGGGCCCAGCTTCTGCCGATGGCGGTCGAGGCAAGTGATCGTACCAAAGGGCAGCCTGTGTTGATGATGGTCGATGCATGCGCCATCACCATGCGCCATCATGTGCCATTGATGGTCGAGGCCTTGGCCGAAGTTTGATTTTGAGCCATGGTGCACATGCTGGGCTCGGGCATGTGCTGGTGCCACATTTTTTTCACCCGAGGCACCATCACCGGAGCATCATCGGAGTACCTAACCGATGGCATTGGGGGTTTCGACAATTGGGGGGTCGGGGGGTGTGCGCACATGACGTGCAATGGGTGCTGGTACTTGGCCCTTATATTGGCCCCCTATCCCTCATCAAACCTCGAGAACTCACACCCCCTTCAAGAGCATTTGAGATTTTATAGGTTTGCTCCCAGTAGCCATTAAAGTGTCTGAAATGGGGACATTTTTTTCAAACGGTCACAAAATCTTCACCACTTCGAGTTTTTAGCTGAATTTGCTTGTGCGTGCCAACAAAAATACAAGGATCACATCTACCAAATTTGGGGCCAAAACTCTTTCTAAAAAATTTTTAAAAAATTTCGAATCGTAAAAACTTTTGAAAATCATGAAAAATAGAAAACGGGTCGTCTTACCACGAAACTTCACATGAAGGCTTAGGGGACCATTGTATGAATTTACAAGCCAAAAAAATGGCATTGGCATGGCATAAATATGAAGATGTGCCTAAACCCACCTACCACTTGATCGATCCACGGCTTGCACATCCCGCCTCTCCGACCGGCTAGGTGCCCGCACGCTCGTTTCATTGGTTGACTAAGGCATACGGAGTTCATCCGCAGTCTAAGCATACGAGTTCATTCCCATTCTAAGATCGGATCAGACCAAGGGTCGCGGTAGCAGGACCAGTAGCAGCATCTGCAGCACGCAGGGAGGATCGGGTCGATCCTCGTCTTGCGCATTCTACCTCTTCGACTGACTGAGCGGCTGCACACTTGTTTCGTGGGTTGGCTTAGGCATAAGGAGTTCATTCCATGTTTAAGCCCCAGTCGGACCGAGGGTTGTGGCTGCGGGATCAGCCGCACGTAGAGGGGGACCAGACCTATCCCCAGCTTGCGCATTGTACCTCTCCAGTCGGCTCAGCTCCCACACGCTCGTTTCGTGGGTTGACATAGGCATATGAAGTTCATTCCCATTCTAAGCATACAGAGTTCATTCCCAGTCTAAGATCGGACCGACAGCAGCACGCAGAGTGGGACCGTGTCGATCCTCTACTTGTGCGTCCTGCCTCTCCGACTTGCTGAGCGCCCACACATTCATTTCGTGGGTTGACTTAGGCATACGGAGTTCATTCTCGATCTAAGCCCCAACCAGACCGAGGGATCCACAACGGGATCGGTAGCACGTAGAGGGGAACCAGATCGATCCTCCGCTTGCACATTCTGGCTGTCCGATCGACTGAGTGCCTGTACGCTCGTTTCATGGGTTGACTTAGGCATACGTAGTGCATTCCCGATCTCAACCAATGAAGGGCCAAAGGCTATCGATGACATTTGGGTCAACAACTAAGGGGGACCAGCAGCTGGATCCTTGGTCGACTCACGCATCCCGCTTCCAGCGATCGGTTCAGTTGAGCACCCGCACGCTCGTTTTACGGGTTGACTTAGGCATACAGAGTTCATCCCTAGTCTAAGCATACGGAGTTCATTCCCAGTCTAAGATTAGACCAGATCGAGAGTTGCGACAGCAGGACCAGCAGCAGGATTGGTAGCACTCATGGGGGCCCCGAGCCGATAGTGTTCGATGCAACCACCCGCACCAGGGGCCATCTTGTGCCGATGGTGGTTGAGGTAATCACCCGCACCAAGGGCCGACATGTACCAATGGTGATCGAGGAAACCACCCACACCAGGGCCCAACTTGTGCCCGTGGTGGTCGAGGCAAGTGCCCGTACCAAAGTGCAGCCTGTGCCGATGATGGTCGATGCATGTGCCATCACCATGTGCCATCATGTGCCATTGATGGTCGAGGCCTTGGTCGAAGTTTGATTTTGAGCCATGGTGCACATGCTAGGCTCGGGCATGTGCTGGTGTCACATTTTTTTCACCTGGGACACCATCACCGGAGCATCATCGGAGAACCTAACCAACGGCATTGGGGGTTCCGACGATTGGGGGGTCGGGGGTGTTCGCACATGATGTGAGTTGGGTGCTGGTACTTGGCCCTTATATTGGCCTCCTATCCCTCATCAAACCTTGAGAACTCACACCCCCTTAAAGAGCATTTGAGATTTTATAGGTTTGCTCCCAGTAGCCATTAAAGTGTCTGAAATGGGGACATTTTTTTCAAATGGTCACAAAATCATTTCCACTTCGAGTTTTTAGCTGAATTTGTTTATGTGTGCCAACAAAAACACAAGGATCACGTGTACCAAGTTTGGGGCCGAAACTCCTTCTAAAAAAATTTTAAAAAATCTTGAAACGTAAAAAGTTTCAAAAATCGTGAGAAATAGAAAACGGGTCGTCTTGCCATGAAACTTCACATGAAGGCTTAGGGGACCATTGTATGAATTTACAAGCCATAAAAATGGCATTGGCACGGTAGAAATATGATGTGCCTGAACCCACCTACCACTCGATCGATCCACAGCTTGCGCATCCCATCTCTCCGGTCGACTAAGTGCCCGCACGCTCGTTTCGTGGGTTGACTTAGGCATACATAGTGCGCTCCTAGTCTAAGATCAGACCGGACCGAGGTTTGCGGTAATAGGACCTGCAACAGAATCGATAGCATGCAGAGGGGACCGAGTCGATCCCTGGCTTGCGCATCCTGGCTCTTTGGCTGACTGAACGCTCGCATGTTCGTTTCATGGGTTGACTTAGGCATGCGGAGTTCATCCCCAGTCTAAGCATACGGAGTTCAATCCCAGTCTAAGATCAGATTGGATCAAGGGTTGTCGTAGCAAGACTAGCAGTAGGATCGACATCACGCAGGAGGGACCGGGCCGATCCTTGACTTACGCATTCAGCCTACTTGATCTGTTGAGCACCTGCACGCTCATTTCGTGGGTTGGCTTAGGCATACGGAGTTCATTCCATGTCTAAGCCCCAGCCAGACCGAGGGTTATGGCAGCGGGACCTGCAGCGCACAGAGGGGGACCGGGCTGATCCTTGACTTGCGTATTATGCCTCTCTGGCCGGCTCAACGCCTGCACGCTCGTTTCATGGGTTCACTTAGGCATACGGAGTTCATTCCCAGTCTAAGATCGAACCGGCAGCAGCACGCAGAGGGGGACCGGGCTGATCTTTGGCTTGCACACCATGCCTCTCTGGTCGACTGAGCACCCGCATGCTTGTTTCGTGGGTTGACTTAGGCATACAGAGTTCATTCCCGATCTAAGCCCCAATCAGACCAAGGGACCCGCAGCGAGATCGATAGCACACAGAGAGGGATTGGGTCGATCCTCGTCTTGCGCATTCTGGCTCTCTGATCGGTTGAGCACCCACACGCTTGTTTCATGGGTTGACTTAGGCATACGTAGTGTATTCCCGGTCTCCACCAACCAAGGGCCAGAGGTTATCGACGACGTTTGGTCGGCTCGAGCATCCCACCCCTAGCGGTCGGTTGGGTGCTCGCACGCTCGTTTCGAGGGCCGACTGGGGCTCAGCATGTACCGATGGTGGTCGAGGCAACCACCCACACAAGAGCCCGGCTTGTGCCGATGGCGGTCAAGGCAAGTGTCGGTACTGAAGGGCAGCCTGTGCCGATGATGGTTGATGCATGTGCCATCACCATGCGCCATCATGTGCCATTGATGGTCGAGGCCTTGGCCGAAGTTTGATTTTAAGCCTCGGTGCACATGCTGGGCTTGGGCATATGTCGGTACCCCATTTTTCTTGCCTGGGGCACCATCGCCGGAGCATCACCGAAGAACCTAACCGACGGTATTATGGGTTCCGGTAATTAGGGGTGCCGGGGGTGTGCGCACATGATGTGCGATGGGTGCTGGTACTTGGCCCATATATTGGCCCCCTATCCTTCATCCAACCTTAAGAACTCACTCCCCCTTAAAGAGCATTTGAGATTTTATAGGTTTGCTCCCAATAGCCATTAAAGTGTTTGAAATGGGGACATTTTTTTCAAATGATCACAAAATCTTCTCCACTTCCAGTTTTTAGCTGAATTTGTTTGTGCGTGCCAACAAAAATACAAGGATCATGTCTACCAGATTTGGGGCCAAAACTCCTTCTAAAAAAATTTTAAAAAATCCCGAATCGTAAAAAGTTTCAAAAATCATGAAAAATAGAAAACTGGTCGTCTTGCCACGAAACTTCACATGAAGGCTTAGGGGACAATTGTATGAATTTACAAGCCATAAAAATGGCATTGGCATGGCAGAAATATGAAGATGTGCCTGAACCTACTTACCACTCGATCGATCCATGGCTTGCACATCCCGCCTCTCCGGGCGGCTAAGTGCCCGCACGCTCATTTCGTGGGTTGACTTAGGCATACATAGTGTGCTCCCAGTCTAAGATCGAATCGGATTGAGGGTTTCGATAGCAGGACCCGTAACAGGATTAGCGGCACGCAGAGGGGATCGAGTCGATCCCCGACTTATGAATCCTACCTCTCTAGCCGGCTGAGCACCTACACGCTCATTTCGTGGGTTGACTTAGGCATACGGAGTTCATCCCCAGTCTAAGCATACGGAGTTTATTCTCAGTCTAAGATCAAACTGGATCGAGGGTTACGGTAGCAGGACCAACAGTAGGATCAACAGCATGTAGGGAGGGACGGGCCAATCCCTGGCTTGCGCATTCTGCCTCTCCGGTCAACTGAGCCCCCATACGCTCGTTCCGTGGGTTGGCTTAGGCATACAAAGTTCATTCCATGTCTAAGCCCTAGTTGGACCAATGGTTATGGCAGCGGGACCAGTAGCACACAGAAGGGGACTAGGTCGATCCCCAGCTTGCGCATTATGCCTCTCCGACCTGCTCAGCGCTCGCATGCTCATTTCGTGGGTTGAATTCGGCATGCGGAGTTCATTCCTAGTCTAAGCATACAGAGTTCATTCCTAGTCTAAGATCGGACCAACAACAACACGCAGAGGGGGACCGAGCTAATCCTCAGCTTGCACATCCTGCCTCTCCGACCGGCTGAGTTCCCGCACGCCCGTTTCGTGGGTTGACTTAGGCATACGGAGTTCATTCACGGTTTAAGCCCCAACCAGACCGAGGGACCCACAGCGGGATCGATAGCATGCAGAGGGGGATCGGGCCGATCCTCGGCTTGTGCATTCTGGCTCTCCGACCGACTGGGCACCCCCATGCTCGTTTCATTGGTTGACTTAGGCATACGTAGTGCATTCTCGATCTCAACCAATCAAGGGCCAGAGGCTATCGACGGCATTTGGGGTAACAACCGAAGGGGACCAGTAGTGAGATCCTTGGTCGGCTCGTACATCCCGCCCCCAGTGGTCGGTTCGATGCCCGCATCCTCATTTCGGGGGTCGACTAGGGTTCAACATGTGCCGATGGTGGTCGAGGCAACCGCCTGCACCATGGCCCAGTGTCACGCCCTAGACGGGCACGCGAGGCACATCAGGTGGACCAGTAGGTGAGCCAGAGGTTGAGGCTCGTAGACGAGGCGTCCAACTTGCAGGCCAGCCCGTGAGACCAAGACCTGGCATACAAGCTGCCCGTACCACATCCAGAAGGGCCCAAGGTGTTGGACAAGCAAGGGAAGCTTCTAGAAGTAGGCAGGATCAGCAAGAGCATCCTGCCAGATTTTGTTGACCCTGAAAATCAGGAGTTAGCATCCTGATTGATTGTAATCCCATGATTTTAGCCTTTATTCTAGGGATATTGCCATTAAGTTGTAGCTGGAGCCTTAACTATAAATAGAAGGCTGCTCCACCCTCATTTGTACACCATCAAACACTTCTGTTTCAGTGAATACAAGAGCATTTCCAAAATTCTGTCTTGTTATCTTGTTTCTCTTTAACTTGCATAATCAGCCCTTCCCAATGTTTTAGTGCCCGTACGCTTGTGTTTTAGGCTGACTTAGGCACAAAAGAGGAGATTCCAAGCTTAAGGCCGCACGAATTCTGAGTCTTAGGTCGAAGCCCATGAAAGTTGGTATTAGAGCAAGTTTGATTCTACGTGCTTGTGTTGTGCAGGTTAGATCACGATTAAGGAGATGGCATCCCAAAGCGACGTTGCTAGCCAAAAACCAGAGGCCCAGGAGCATGGGCGTGGAAGAGGTAAGAAAGCCAGTTTTAGAGATATCTGGTCTACCATGGACGGTAGGCTGGCTAAGGTGGAGGTGACCTTGGGCGATATGGGGGAGAAGCTTGAGGAGGTAGAGACTCACATTGCATCACTAGACTCCATAGGGGAGGAGATCCAAAGTGAGCTGGAAGCTGCTCTCAACAAAGGCTTGGACGTGTTCACCTGAAAGAATCAGACCTTGGAGGCTAAAGTGCTAACCTTATGCGATGGCATGGAGGCCATGCGCCAGCGGATGGAAGAGCTTGCCAGTGAGCTCGTTGCTTGCAAGACTGCCATTAGGAATGGCATGTTTGCTGGAGTGTCCAAATCCAGATTGGATGTCCCTAAGCCTAAGGAGTTTAAGGGGACTAGGGCAGCCAAGGAAGTAGACAACTACTTTTGGGGTATGGAGCAGTACTTCCAGGCCATGGGCATGCAAGACGAGGCGATAAAGGTAAGCACCGCTGCTATGTATCTCATTGATGTAGCCTTATTGTGGTGGAGGCACATATGTGATGATGTCAGGCGTGGGAGCACCAAGATTAGAACTTGGGCAGAGTTCCAAAAGGAGTTTAGAGAACAATTTTACTCAGAGTATGCCGATGATAAGGCACGGGCAAAGTTACGTAGGTTGAGCCAGCAAGGGGACATAAGGGAGTATGTCTAGAAATTCTCTGAACTGATGTTACAGATCTCAAATCTAGGCAAGAAGGATGCCTTATTTGCTTTCATGGATGGGCTGAAGTCGTGGGTGAAGCATGAGCTACAAAGGAGGGGAGTTCATGACTTGGCTAAAGCCAAGACTACTGTCGAGGCCTTGATAGAGTTCAAGCCTCTGAACAAGTTCGAGTCTACCAAGCCCAAGGGTAAGGGCAGGGACGATAGGGACCGAAAAAAGTAGTCCAAGGGGAAAGACCATGACCGAGAGTCGAAGGATGGAGATTGAGACCATTCAACCAAGGATGGTGAGAGGAAGCCACCAGCAGGCAAGTGGAAAGCAAAAGGGGACCGAGAGCCACTAGCATGCTACCTATGTTGAGGGATCCACATAGCGTGTAATTGCCCACAGAAGGGCAAGCTGGCTATTATAGACAAGGAGTCTGACGAGGAGCCAGAGTCAGGGGCAGCAAAGCTTAGGTCGTTAGTGCTCAATGCTGTCCAGAGTAAGGGGAACCGCAAGCCAAAAGGCTTGATGTTTGTGGATCTGATTGTTACGGGTCAGAAGGTGAGTGCACTAGTGGACACAGGTGCCTCACATCTTTTTATTTCAGGTGATAGAGCCCGAAAGCTCAGACTAAAGGTACAGAAAGAGACTGGTACCATTAAGATGGTGAACTCCAAGGAGGTTCCAGCCATTGGAGTAGCACGAGGAGTGGAGTTGCAACTTGGAGACTGGAAAGGCAAGGAGAACATAGAGGTAATACCCCTTGACGACTATGAGTTTGTGATTGGGTTGGATTTCCTTGTTCGGATTAATGCCTTCCTTGTGCCTTTTGCAGATTGTGTTTGCATCTTGGATGCACGGTGCCAATGCCTAGTGCCATTGAGGAAAGGGTCTGGAGTTGGGTCACGGGTGGTGTCAGCCATCCAATTTGCCAAGACGGTAAGCAAACAAGAAGACACTTTCTTGGTAGCCCAGAATATGATGAACCAAGGGAGAAGGAGATCGAGTCACCCTTGGAGGTGCTAAAGGTGCTGAAGACCTTTAGTGATGTGATGCCCGTAAAGTTGTCTAGCAAGCTACCACCTAAGAGAGAGGTGGACCACAAGATCGAGCTGGTGTCCGAGGCCAAGCCACCAGCTAGAGCCCCTTATCGAATGTCTCCACCAGAGTTGGAGGAATTGAGGAAGCAACTCAAAGAGTTAGTTGATGCTGGCTTCATCAGGCCATCGAAGGCACCCTATGGTGCACCGGTTCTATTCCAGTGCAAGCATGATGGGTCGTTGTGGCTGTGCATAGACTACTAGGCTTTGAACAAGCTGACCATCAAGAACAAGTACCCCATCCCACTCATTGCGGACTTGTTCGATCATCTTGGAAGTGCAAGGTGGTTCACCAAGTTAGATTTGAGGTCGGGCTACTATCAAGTCAGGATTGCAGAGGGAGATGAGCCAAAGATAGCATTGTCACTAGGTATGATTCGTATGAGTTCTTGGTGATGCCTTTTGGACTCACGAACACCCCAGCAACATTCTGCACCCTTATGAACAAGGTACTTCAGTCATTCCTTGATCGATTTGTTGTGGTTTATTTGGATGACATTGTGATCTACAGCTAGACTTTGGGAGAGCATGTAGACCACTTGAGACAGGTGTTCGAGGTGTTGTGGGCACACAAGCTGTTTGTCAAGAGGGAGAGGTGCTCATTCGCCCAGCAGGAGATCCCGTTCCTTGGCCATATAGTGGGAGGTGGCAGGATACACATGGATGAAAGCAAGATACACGCCATCCTGGAGTGGCAACCGCCAGCCAAGGTCACTGAGTTGAGATCATTCCTTGGGCTGGTTAACTACTACAGGTGCTTCATCAAAGGTCACTCAGCAATAGCCACGCCATTAACTGACTTGCTCAAAAAAGGGAGAGCATGGGAATTGAGTGCAGGGTGCCAAGAAGCCTTTGACAGGTTGAAGCAGGCTGTGACAAAGGAGCCAGTCTTGGCCTTGCCAGACCATGCCAAGCTGTATAAGGTGCATACGGATGCATCAGACTTTGCCATAGAGGGCGTGTTGATGCAAAAGGGATGTCCAGTCACGTTTGAGAGTAGAAAGCTGAACGAGACTGAACGCAAGTACACAGTCCAAGAGAAAGAGATGACTGTAGTGGTGCACTACTTACGCACTTGACGCCATTACCTGTTGGGGTCAACGTTCATGGTTAGGATGGACAATGTGGTGACCAGTTACTTTCAGACGCAGAAGAAGCTATCCCTCAAGCAGGCGAGATGGCAAGATTTTCTTGCGAAATTTGATTTTTAGATGGAGTACAAGTCAAGGTGGGTGAACCTAGTGGCAGACGCCCTGAGCAAGAAGGCTAACCTTGCTGCCATTAGCCAACCAGAGGGGTCACTGGTGCCGCACATTAAGGAGGGACTTGTGCATGATCCTACAGCCAAAGCTCTGATGGAGTACGCCCAGCGAGGTAAGACTAGGCAATTTTGGATGCAGGATGGTTTGTTGTACACCAGGGGTGTTAGACTATTTGTGCCGCAGCACGGGAAGCTCTGCGAGGAAGTTTTGTAAGAATGTCATGATTCAAGGTGGGCTGGACACCTCGGAGTGAGTCACACCTTGGCGCTGATCGAGGACCGATACTACTGGCTGCACATGAGGGACGATGTGGAGGTCTATGTGAAGACTTGTCTTATGTGCCAACAAGACAAGGTGGAGCTCAAGAAACTAGGGGGTCTCTTGGAGCCATTGCCAGTGCTAGAGTGACCATGGGAGAGTGTTTCTGTGGACTTTATAGTCGATCTACCCAAAGCAGAAGGGTTTAAAAGCATCATGGTAGTGGTGGATAGGTTTTCCAAGTATGGAATCTTCATTCCAGCAACCAAGGAGTGCCCACCTGAGGAGGCAGCTTGATTGTTCCTAAAGAACATGGTTAAGTACTGGGGAGTGCCGAGGACCATTGTTAGTGATCAGGACGGGTAGTTCACGGGCAGGTTCTGGACTGAGTTGTTCAAGCTGTTAGGGTCAGACTTGAACTTTTCCACCAGCATGCATCCATAGACCGATGGGCAGACAAAATGAGTGAATGGACTATTGGAGGTCTACCTCAGGCACTATATGAGTGCCACACAAAGGGACTGGCCAAAGCTGTTAGATATTGCGTAGTTTTCCTATAACTTGCAAAGGAGCGAGGCAACGAACCAGAGCCCATTTGAGGTTGTGACAGGGCAACAACCACTAACACCAGGTTCGATTGCTACAGGTTATACAGGGGCGAATCCAGCAGCATACAAGTTTGCCAAGGCATGGCAGGAGTAAACTGACTTGGCTAGAGTTTGTCTACACAAGGCAGCCAAGAGGTCAAAAAAGTGGGCAGACCAGAAGAGGCGGGATGTGCAGTTCCAGGTTGGAGACTTGGTGTTGGTGAAGCTGCATCCCATTGTATGCCATAAGGGGCTGCATAAAGGCCAAGTCCAGAGGTATGAGGGACCTTTTCGAGTAGTCAAGAGGGTAGGCAAGGTTGCCTATAAGTTGGATATGCCACCCAAGCCAAGGGTACACTCGGTGTTCCATGTGAGCATGCCCAAGCCGTTCCATAAGGATGAGGGAGATCCAGGACGGGCAGAGTCAAAGCATGTGCCATTGGGAGCAAGGGCCTCATATGAGAAGGAGGTCCACAGCATCATAGCTTATCGGGAGGTGAGACAGAAGAACTATCAACCAAGACATGAGTACTTGGTGTGCTAGAAGGGACTTCCAGACAGTGAGGCGAGCTGGGAACCAGCAGAGGACTTATGACAGTTCGAGGACCGGATCAGGTAGTACCATGCAGAAGACGTAATGAGGGCATTGCACAATCAGGTAGGGGAGAATGTCATGCCCTGGGCAGGTGCGCCAGGTACATCAGGCAGACCAGCAGGCGAGCCAAAGGTTGAGGCCTACAGACCAGGCGTGCTGGCATGTATCTATGTGCAAAGCCTAGCAAATGAGTTCAGAATGCCCGCCCAACTTGCAGGCCCGCCCGTGAGACTAAGGCCTGGCATACAAGCTGCTCGCACCACATCTAAAAGGGCCCAAGGTGCTAGACACGCATGGGAAGCTTCTGGAAGCAGGCAGGATCAGTAAGAGCATCCTGGCAGATTTGGTTGACCCTGAAAATTAGGAGTTAGCATCCTGATTGATTGTAATCCCATGATTTTAGCCTTTATTCTAGGGATATTGCCATTAAGTTGTAGCTGCAGCCAAAACTATAAATAGAGGGCCGCTTCACCCTAATTTGTACACCATCAAACACTTCTGTTTCAGGGAATACAAGAGCATTTCCAGAATTCTGTCTTGTTATCCTGTTTCTCTTTAACTTGCGTAATCAGCCCTTTCCAGTGTTCTAGTGCCCACACGCTTGTGTTTTAGGTTGACTTAGGCACAAAGGAGGAGATTCCAAGCCTAAGGCCGCACAGATTCTAAGTCTTAGGTCGGAGCCCGTGACAGCAGCATGTGCCGATGGTGTTCGATGCTACCGCCCGCACCAGGGGCCATCTTGTGCCGATGGTGGTCGAGGCAATCGCCCACACCAAGGGTCGGCATGTGTCGATGGTGATTGAGGCAACCGTCTGCACCAGGGCCTAGCTTGCACCAATGGCAGTCGAGGTAAGTGCCAGTACCAAAGGGCAGCCTGTGCCGATGATGGTCGATGCATGTTCCATCACCATGCACCATCATGTGCCATTGATGGTCGAGGCCTTGGCCAAAGTTTGATTTTGAGCCATGGTGCACATGCTGGGCTTGGGCATGTGCTGGTGCCATATTTTTTTCACCCGAGACACCATCGTCGGAGCATCACCAGAGAACCTAACCTGCGATATTGGGGGTTCCAACGATTGGGGAGCCGGGGAGTGTACGCACATGATGTGCAATGGGTGCTGGTGCTTGGCCCTTATATTGGCCCCCTATCCCCCATCAAACCTCAAGAACTCACACCTCCTTAAAGAGCATTTAAGATTTTATAGGTTTGCTCCCAGTAGCCATTAAAGTGTCTAAAATGGGGACATTTTTTTTAAACGGTCACAAAATCTTCTCCACTTCGAGTTTTTAGCTGAATTTGTTTGTGCGTGCCAAAAAAAATACAAGGATCACGACTGCCAAATTTGGGGCCAAAACTCCTTCTAAAAAATTTTAAAAAAATCTCGAACCATAAAAAGTTTCAAAAATCATGAGAAATAGAAAACGGGTCGTCTTGCCACGAAACTTCACATGAAGGCTTAGGGGACCATTGTATGAATTTACAAGCCATAAAAATGGCATTGGCATGGTAGAAATATGAAGATGTGCCTGAACCCACCTACCATTGGATTGATCCACGGCTTACGCATCCCACCTCTCCGAACCGTTAAGTGCCCGCACGCTTGTTTTGTGGGTTGACTTAGGCATACGTAGTGCGCTCTAAGTCTAAGACTGGATCGGATTGAGGGTTGAGGTAGCAGGACCCATAGCGAGATCGGCAGCACGTAAAGGGGACTGGGTCGATCCCCAACTTGCGCATCCTGCCTCTCTGGCCTACTAAGCGCCCTCACGCTCGTTTCGTGGGTTGACTTAGGCATACAGAGTTTATCCCCAGTCTAAGCATACAGAGTTCATTCCCAGTCTAAGATCGGAATGGATCGAGGGTTATGGCAATAGGACCAGCAACAGGATAGGCAGCATGCAGGGGGGACCGGGCGATCCTTAGCTTGCGCATTCTGCCTCTCCAGCCGGCTGAGCGCCAGAACGCTCGTTTCGTGGGTTGGCTTAGGCATACAGTGTTCATTCCATGTCTAAGCTCCAGCAGGACCGAGGGTTGTGGCAGCGGGACCGACAGCACGCAAAGGGGGACCGGATCGATCCCCGGCTTATGCATTATGCCTCTTCGGTCGACTCATCTCCCGCACGCTTGTTTCATGGGTTGACTTAGGCATACGGAGTTCATTCCCAGTCTAAGATTAGACTGACAGCAGCATGCAGAGGGGGTCTAGGCTGATCCTCGGCTTGCGCATCCTACCTCTCCGACTGGCTGAGCACCCGTACACTCGTTTCATGGGTTGACTTAGGCATACGAAGTTTATTCCTGGTCTAAGCCCCAACCAGACCAAGGGACCCGCAACGGGATCGACAGCATGTAGAGAGGGACCAGGTCGATCCTTGGCTTGCGTATTCTAGCTCTCTGACTGGTTGAGAGCCCGTACGCTCGTTTCATGGGTTGACTTAGGCATACATAGTGCATTCCCGATCTCGGCCAACCAAGGGCTAGAAGCTATCGACGGCGGTTGAGGCAACAATCGAGGGGGACCAGAAGCGGGATCCTTGGTCGGCTCGTGCATCCCGCCCCCAATGGTCAGTTCAGTGCTCGCACACTCATTTCGGTGGTCGATCGGGGCTCGGCATGTGCCAATGGTGTTCGATGCAACCGCCCTCACCAGGGGCCATCTTGTGCCGATGGTGGTTGAGGCAACCGCCCGCACCAGGGCCCAACTTGTGCTATGGCGTTGAGGCAAGTACCCGTACCGAAGCACAGCCTTTGCCGATGATGGTCGATGCATGTGCCATCACCATGTGCCATCATGTGTCATTTATGGTCGAGGCCTTAGCTGAAGTTTGATTTTGAGCCATGGTGCACATGCTGGGCTCGGGCATGTGCTGGTGCCACATTTTTTTTGCTCGGGGCACCATCGCCGGAGCATCGTCGAAGAACCTAACCGGTGGCATTGAGGGTTTCGGTGATTGGGGGGTTAGGGCCGTGCGCACATGATGTGCGATGGGTGCCGATACTAGGCCCTTATATTGGTCCCCTATCCCTCATCAAACCTCGAGAACTCACACCCCCTTAAGGAGCATTTGAGATTTTATAGGTTTGCTCCCAGTAGCCATTAAAGTGTCTAAAATGGGGACATTTTTTTCAAACGGTCATGAAATCTTCTCCACTTCGAGTTTTTAGCTGAATTTTTTTGTTCATGCCAACAAAAATACAAGGATCATGTCTACCAAATTTGGGGCCAAAACTCCATGTAAAAAAATTTTAAAAAATCTTGAAACGTAAAAATTTTCAAAAATCTTGAAAAATAGAAAACGGGTCGTCTTGCCACAAAACTTTACATGAAGGCTTAGGGGACCATTGTATGAATTTACAAGCCATAAAAATGGCATTGGCACAGTAGAAATATGAATATGTGCCTGAACCCACCTACCACTCGATTGATCCACGGCTTACGCATCCCGCCTCTCCGGTCGGCTAAGTGTCTGGACGCTCATTTCATGGGTTGACTTAGGCATCCGTAGTGCACTCCCGGTCTAAGATTGGACCAGACCGAGGGTTGTGGTAGCAGGACCCGTAACGGGATCAGTAGCACACAAAAAGGACCGGGTCGATCCCCGGCTTGCACATCCTGCCTCTCTATCCACCTGAGCGCCCGTACGCTCGTTTCATGGGTTGACTTAGGCGTACGAAGTTCATCCCCAGTCTAAGCATACGAAGTTCATTCCCAGTCTAAGATCGGATCGGTAGCAGCACGTAGAGGGGGACCGGGTCGATCCTCAACTTGAGCATCCTGCCTCTCTGGTCGACTGAGCGCCTGCACGCTTGTTTCATGGGTTGACTTAGGCCTACGGAGTCTAAGATCAGACCAGACAGAGCATTGCGGTAGCAGGACAGGCAGCAGGATTGACAGCATGCATGTGCCATCACCATGCACTATCATGTGCCATTGATGGTTGAGGCCTTGGTCAAAGTTCAATTTTGAGCCACGGTGCACATGCTGGGCTCGGGCATGTGCTGGTGCCACATGTTTTTCGCCCGGGGCACCATTGTCGGAGCATCGTCGGAGAACCTAACCGACGGCATTGGGGGTTTCGACGATTGGAGGGGCCGGGGTGTGTGCGCACATGATGTGCGATGGGTGCTGGTACTAGGCCCTTATATTAGCCCCCTATCCGTCATCAAACCTCAAGAACTCACACCCCCTTAAAGAGCATTTGAGATTTTATAGGTTTGCTCCCAGTAGCCATTAAAGTGTATGAAAATGGGGACTTTTTTTCAAACGGTCACAAAATCTTCTCCATTTCGAGTTTTTAGCTGAATTTGTTTGTCCGTGCCAACAAAAATACAAGGATCACGTCTACCAAATTTGGGGCCAAAACTCCTTCTAAAAAAATTTTAAAAAATCCTGAACCGCAAAAAGTTTCAAAAATCGTGAAAAATAGAAAATGGGTCGTCTTGCCACGAAACTTCACATGAAGGCTTAGGGGACCATTGTATGAATTTACAAGCCATAAAAATGGCATTGGCATGGTAGAAATATGAAGATGTGCCTAAACCCACTTACCATTCGATCGATCCACAGCTTGCGCATCTTACCTCTCCGGTCCGTTAAGTGCCCGCACGCTCGTTTCGTGGGTTGACTTAGGCATACGTAGTGCGCTCCCAGTCTAAGATCAGACCAGACCAAGGGTTGCGATAACAGGACTCGCAGCGGGATCGACAGCACACAAAGGGGATCGGGTCGATCCTCGACTTGCGCATCCTGCCTCTCTGGCCGATTGAGCGTCCGCACGCTCATTTCATGGGTTGACTTAGGCATACGGAGTTCATCACCAGTCTAAGCATATGGAGTTCATTCCCAGTCTAATATCAGACCATACCAAGGGTTGCCGCAGCAAGACCAGTAGCAGGATCGATAGCACGAAGGGAGGGATCGGGCCGATCCCCGGCTTGCACATTCTGCCTCTCCGATCGGCTAAGCGCCATCATGTGCCATCACCATGCGCCATCATGTGCCATTGGTGGTTGAGGCCTTGGCCGAAGTTTAATTTTGAGCCACGATGCACATGCTGGGCTCAAGCATGTGCTGGAGCCACATTTTTTTCACCCGGGGCACCATCGTCGGAGCATCATCGGAGAACCTAACAGGCGGCATTCGGGGTTCCAGCGACTGGGGGGACCGGGGGGTGTGCGCACATGATGTACGATGGGTGCTGGTACTTGGCCCTTATATTGGCCCCCTATCCCTCATCAAACCTCAAGAACTCACACCCCCTTAAAGAGCATTTGACATTTTATAGGTTTGCTCCCAGTAGCCTTTAAAGTGTTTGAAATGGGGACATTTTTTTCAAACAGTCAGAAAATTTTCTCCACTTCAAGTTTTTAGCTGAATATTTTCGTGCATGCCAATAAAAATACGTCTACCAAATTTGGGGCCAAAACTCCTTGTAAAAAAATTTTAAAAAATCCTGAACCATAAAAAGTTTTGAAAATCGTGAAAAATAGAAAATGAGTCGCCTTGCCACGAAACTTCACATGAAGGCTTAGGGGACCATTGTATGAATTTACAAGCCATAAAAATGGCATTGGCACGGTAGAAATATGAAGATGTGCCTGAACCCACCTACCACTCGATCGATCCATGGCTTGCACATCCTGCCTCTCCGGTCGGTTAAGTGCCCGTATGCTCGTTTCATGGGTTGACTTAGGCATACGTAGTGCGCTCCCAATCTAAGAGCAAACCAGACCAAGGGTTGCAGTAGCAGGACCCACAGCGGGATCGACAGCACCCATAGGGGATCGGGTCGATCCCTAGCTTGTGCATCCTGCCTCTCTGGTCGGCTGAGCACCCGCACGCTCGTTTCGTGGGTTTACTTAGGCATACGGAGTTCATCCCCAGTCTAGGCATGCAAAGTTCATTCCCAGTCTAAGATCGGACCAGATCGAGGGTTATGGCAGCAAGACTAGTAGCAGGATCGACAGCACGCAATGGGGGACCGGGCTGATCTCTGACTTGCGTATTCTGCCTCTCCAACCGGTTTAGCCCTCGCACGCTCATTTCATGGGTTGGCTTAGGCATACGGAGTTCATTCCATGTCTAAGCCCCAGCTGGATAGATGGTTGTGGCAGCGGGATAGAAAGCACACAGAGGGGGATCAGGCCGATCCCCGACTTCTGCATTATTCCCCTCTGGCCTAGCGCCCGGACGCTCGTTTCATGCGTTGACTTAGGCATACAGAGTTCATTCCCAGTCTATGCATACAGAGTTCATTCCCAGTCTAAGATAGGACCGATAGCGGGATCGACAGCAGCACGCAGAGGGGGATCGGGTCGATCCTTGGCTTGCGCATCCTGCCTCTCCGATCGGTTGAGCACCTGCACGCTCGTTTCATGGGTTGACTTAGGCATACAGAGTTCATTCTCGGTCTAAGCCCCGACCACCGCAACGGGATTGGCAGCATGCAGAAGGGGATCGGGCCGATCCTCGGCTTGCACATTTAGGCTCTCCAGTCGGCTGAGCGCCCGCACGTTCATTTCATGGGTTGACTTAGGCATACGTAGTGCACTCCCGGTCTCGACCAACCAAGGGCCAGAGGTTATCGATGGCGTGTGGGGCAACAACTACGGGGGACCAGCAGTGGGATTCTTGGTCACCTCGAGCATCCTGCCCCCACGGTAGGTTCGGTGCTTGCACGCTCGTTTCAAGGGTCGACCAGGGCTCGACATGTGCTGATGGTGGTCGATGGTGTTCGATGCAACCGCCTGCACCAGGGGCCATCTTGTGCCAATGGTGGTTGAGGCAACCGCCTGCACTAGGCCCAGCTTTTGTCGATGGCAGTCGAGGAAAGTGTCTATACCAAAGGGCAGCCTGTGCCAATGATGGTCGATGCATTTGCCATCACCATGCGCCATCATGTGCCATTGATGGTCGACGCCTTGGCTGAAGTTTGATTTTGAGCAACGGTGCCCATGTTGGGCTCGAGCATGTGCTGGTGCCACATTTTTTTCACTCGGGGCACCATCACCGAAGAACCTAACTGGCGGTATTGGCGGTTTAGACGATTGGAGGGGCCGGGGGTGTGCGCACATGATTTGCGATGGGTGCTAGTACTTGGCCCTTATATTGGCCCCCTATCCCTCATCAAACCTCAAGAACCCACACCCCCTTAAAGAGCATTGGAGATTTTATAGGTTTGCTCCCAGTAGCCATTAAAGTGTCTGAAATGGGGACATTTTTTTTCAAACGGTCACAAAATCTTCTCCACTTTGAGTTTTTAGCCGAATTTGTTTTTGCATGCCAACAAAAATACAAGGATCACGTCTACCAAATTTGAAGCCAAAACTCTTAAAAAAATTTTAAAAAATCCCGAACCATAAAAAGTTTCAAAAATCATGAAAAATAGAAAATGGGTCGTCTTGCCATGAAACTTCACATGACGGCTTAGGGGACCATTGTACGAATTTACAAGCCATAAAAATGGCATTGGCACAGCAAAAATATAAAGATGTGCCTAAACCCACCTACCACTCGATCGATCCACGGCTTGTGCATCCCGCCTTTTCGATCGGCTAAGTGACCGCACACTCGTTTCATAGGTTGACTTAGGCATACGTAGTGTGCTCCCAGTCTAAGATCGAACTGGACTGAAGGTTACCATAACAGGACCCGCAGCTAGATCGGCAGAATGCAGAGGGGACCGGGTCGATCCCCGCTTGTGCATCCTGCATCTCTGGCCGGTTGAACACCCGCACGTTCGTTTCATGGGTTGACTTAGGCATACAGAGTTCATCCTAGTCTAAGCATACGGAGTTCATTCCCAGTCTAAGATCAGACTGGCAGCACGACGCAGAGGGGGACCGAGTCGATCCTTGACTTGCGCATCCTACCTCTTCGGCCGACTGAGCGCCCGCACGCTCGTTTCATGGGTTGACTTAGGCATACGGAGTCTAAGATCAGACCGAACCGAGGGTTACGGTAGCAGGACCGATAGTAGGACCAATAGCAGGATCAGTAACATGTAGGGGGGATCGGGATGATCCCCGACTTGTGCATTCTACCTATCCGGCCGGCTCGTTTCGTGAGTTGGTTTAGGCATACGGAGTTCATTCCATGTCTAAGCCCCAACCGGACAGAGGGTTGTGGTAGCGAGACTGACAGCACGCACAGATGCCTCTCCGACCTACTTAGCGCCTGCACGCTCGTTTCGTGGGTTGACTTAGGCATACATAGTTCATTCCCAGTCTATGCATACAGAGTCTAAGATCAGACCAGATCGATGGTGGTCGAGGCATCCGCCCGTACCACGACCCAGCATGTGCCAATGGTGTTCGATGCAACCGCTCGCACCAGGGGCCATCTTATGCCGATGGTGGTCAAGGCAACCTCCCACACCAAGACCCAACTTGTGTCGATGGTGGTCAAGGCAAGTTCCCGTACCAAAGGGCAACCTGTGCCGATGATGGTCGATGCATGTGCCATCACCATGCGCCATCATGTGCCATTAATGGTTGAGGCCTTGGCCGAAGTTCAATTTTGAGCCACGATGCACATGCTGGGCTCGAGCATGTGCTGATGCCACATTTTTTTCACTCGGGGCACCATCACCGGAGCATCATCGGAGAACCTAACCAACGACATTGGGGGTTCTGATGATTGGGAGGGCCGGGGGGTGTGCGCACATGATGTGCGATGGGTGCTGGTACTATGCCCTTATGCTGGCCCCCTATCCCTCATCAAACCTCGAGAACTCACACGCCCTTAAAGAGCTGAATTTGTTTGTGCGTGCCAACAAAAATACAAGGATCACGTTTACCAAACTTGGGCCAAAACTCCTTCTAAAAAAATTTTAAAAAATCTCGAACCGTAAAAAGTTTTGAAAATCGTGAAAAATAGAAAACGAGTCGTCTTGCCACGAAACTTCACATGAAGGCTTAGGGGACCATTGTATGAATTTACAAGCCATAAAAATGGCATTGGCAGGGCAGAAAAAAGAAGATGTGCCTGAACCCACCTACCACTCGATCGATCCACGACTTGCGTATCTCGCCTCTCCGGTCGACTAAGTGCCCGGACGCTCGTTTCATGGGTTGACTTAGGCATACGCAGTGCGCTCCCAGTCTAAGATCAGACCGGATCGAGGGTTGGAATAGCAAGACCCATAGCCGGATCGACAGTACGCAGAGGGGATCAGGTCGATCCCCAGCTTGCGCATCCTACCTCTCTGGTCGGTTGAGCGCCTGCACATTCATTTCGTGGGTTGACTTAGGCATACAGAGTTCATCCCCAGTCTAAGTATACGAAGTTCATTCCCAGTCTAAGATCGGATCGGATCAAGGGTTGTGGTAGTAAGACCAGTAGCAGGATCCGCAGCACGCAGAGGGGAACCGGGCCAATCTTCGGCTTGCGCATTTTGCCTCTCTAGTCGGCTGAGCGCCCGTACGCTCGTTTCATGGGTTGGCTTAGGCATACGGAGTTCTTTCCATGTCTAAGCCCTAGTCAGATCGATGCTTGTGGTAGCAGGACTGGCAGTACGTAGAGGGGGACCATCCTGATCCCTAGCTTGCGCATTATGCCTCTCCGGCTGGTTCAGCACCCGCATGCTCATTTCATGGGTTGACTTAGGCATACGAAGTTCATTCCCAGTCTAGGCATACGGAGTTCATTCCCAGTCTAAGATCGGACCGGCAACAGCACGCAGAGGGTGATCGAGCTGATCCTCGACTTGAGCATCCTACCTCTCTAGTCGGTTGAGTGCTCGCATGCTCGTTTCGTGGGTTGACTTAGGCATACGGAGTTTATTCTTCGTCTAAGCCCCAACTGGACAAGGGACCCATAGCGAGATCAGCAGCAGATAGAGGGGGACCGGGTCGATCCTTGACTTACGCATTCTGGCTCTCCGACCGGCTGAGTGCCCGCACGCTCGTTTCATGGGTTGACTTAGGCATACGTAGTGCATTCTTGGTCTCAACCAACCAAGGGCCAGAGGCTATCGACAGTATTTGAGGCAACAACCGGGGGGGACCAAAAGTGGGATCCTTGGTCAACTCGTGCATCCCACCCCCAACGGTCGGTTTGATGCTTGCACACTCATTTCGAGGGTCGACCGAGGCTCAGCAAGTGCCGATGGTGGTTGAGGCAACCACTCGCACCACGACCCAGCATGTGTTGATGGTGTTTGATGCAACCGCCCATACCAGGGGCTATTTTGTGTCGATGGTGGCTAAGGCAATCGCCCACAACAAGGGCCGGCATGTGTTGATGGTGATCAAGGCAACCACCTGCACCAGGGCCCAGCTTGTGCCGATGGCAGTCAAGGCAAGTGCCCATACCAAAGGGCAGCGTGTACCGATGATGGTTGATGCATGTGCCACCACTGTGCGCCATTATGTGCCATTAATGGTCGAGGCCTTGGTCGAAGTTCAATTTTGAGCCACGGTGCACATGCTGGGCTCGGGTATGTGCTGGTGCCACATTTTTTTCACCTGGGGCACCATCGTTGGAGCATCATCGGAGAACCTAACCGACAGCAATGGGGGTTCCGACGATTGAGGGGGGCGGGGGGTGTGCGCACATGATGTGTGATGGGTGCTGGTACTTGGCCCTAATATTGGCCCCCTATCCCCCATCAAACCTCGAGAACTCACACCCCCTTAAAGAGCATTTGAGATTTTATAGGTTTGCTCCCAGTAGCCATTAAAGTGCCTGAAATAGGGACATTTTTTTCAAACGGTCACAAAATCTTCTCCACTTTGAGTTTTTAGCTGAATTTGTTTGTGCGTGCCAACAAAAATAAAAGGATCATGTCTACCAAATTTGGGGCCAAAACTCCTAAAAGAATTTTAAAAAATCCCGAACCGTAAAAAGTTTCAAAAATCTTAAAAAATAGAAAACGGGTCGTCTTGCCACGAAACTTCACATGAAGGCTTAGGGGACCTTTGTATGAATTTACAAGCCATAGAAATGGCATTGGCACGGTAGAAATATAAAGATGTGCCTGAACCCACCTACCACTCGATCAATCCACAGCTTGCGCATCCCGCCTCTCCGGCCTGCTAAGTGCCCGCACGTTCCTTTCGTGGGTTGACTTAGGCATACATAGTGTGCCCCTAGTCTAAGATCAGACCTGACCGAGGGTTGCGGTAGCAGGACCCATAGCGGGATGAACAGCACATAGAGGGGATCAGGTCGATCCCCGGCTTGCACATCCTACCTCTCTGGTCGGCTGAGCACCCGTACACTCATTTCGTGGGTTGACTTTGGCATACGCAGTTCATCCCCAGTCTAAGCATACAGAGTTCATTCCTAGTCTAAGATCAGACCGGATCGAGGATTACGATAGCAGGACCAGTAGCAGGATCGACAGTACGTAGGGGGGACCGAGTCGATCCCCGGTTTGTGCATTCTACCTCTCTGGTCGACTGAGTGCCCGTACGGTCGTTTCATGGGTTGGCTTAGGCATACAGAGTTCAATCCATGTCTAAGCCCCAGCCAGACAGAAGGTTGTGGCAGCGGGATCGACAGCACGCAGAGGGGGATCAGGTCGATCCCCGACTTGTGCATTATGCCTCTCCGACCGGCTCAGTGCCCGCACGCTCGTTTCGTGGGTTGACTTAGGCATACGGAGTTCATTCCCAGTCTAAGCATACAGAGTTCATTCCAGTCTAAGCATACAAAGTTCATTCCCAGTCTAAGATCAAAATGGCAGTGGGATTGGCAGCAACATGTAAAAGGGGACCGGATCGATCCTCGACTTGCGCATCCTACCTTTTCGACCGACTGAGCGCCCGCACGCTCGTTTCATGGGTTGACTTAGGCATACGGAGTTCACTCTCTGCCTAAGCCCCAATCGAATCGAGGGACCTGTAGCGAGATCGGTAACACACAGAGGGGGCTGGGTCGATACTCGACTTGTGCATTCTGGCTCTCCGACCGACTGAACGCCCAGACGCTCATTTCATAGGTTGACTTAGGCATACGTAGTGCATTCTCGGTCTCGACCAACCAAGGGCTAGAGGCTATCGATGGCATTCGGGGCAACAACCAAGGGGGACCAGTAGCAGGATCTTTGGTCGGCTGGTGCATCCTGCCCCCAGTAGTGGGTTCGATGCTCGCATGCTCGTTTCGGGGGCCAACTGGGGCTCGGCATGTAATGATGGTGGTCGAGGCAACCGCCCACACAACGGCCCAGCATGTGCTGATGGTGTTCGATGCCACCGCCCGCATCAGGGGCCATCTTGTGCCGATGGTGGTCGAGGCAACCGCCTGCACCAAGGCCCAGCTTGTGTCGATGGCGGTCGAGGGAAGTGCCTATACCAAAGGGCAGCCTGTGCCGATGATGGTCGATGCATGTGCCATCACCATGCGCCATCATGTGCCATTGATGGTTGAGGCCTTGGTCGAAGTTCAATTTTGAGCCACGGTGCACATGCTGGGCTCGAGCATGTGCTGGTGCCACATTTTTTTTGCCTAGGGCACCATCGCCGGAGTATCACCGAAGAACCTAACCGACGGCATTAGGGGTTCCGATGATTGGGGGGGCGGGGGGTGTGCACACATGATGTGCGATGGGTGGTGGTACTTGGCCCTTATATTGTTCCCCTATCCCTCACCAAACCTTGAGAACTCACACCCCCTTAAAGAGCATTTAAAATTTTATAGGCTTGCTCCCAGTAGCCATTAAAGTGTCTGAAATGGGGACATTTTTTTCAAACGGTCACAAAATCTTCTCCACTTCGAGTTTTTAGCTGAATTTGTTTGTGCGTGCCAAGAAAAATACAAGGATCACGTGTACCAAATTTGGGGCCAAAACTCCTTCAAAAAGAATTTTAACAAAATCTCGAACCATAAAAAGTTTCAAAAATCGTGAAAAATAAAAAACGGGTCGTCTTGCCACGAAACTTCACATGAAGGCTTAGGGGACCATTGTATGAATTTACAAGCCATAAAAATGGCATTGGCATGGTAGAAATATGAAGATGTGCCTGAACCCACCTACCACTCGATCGATCCACGACTTGCGCATCCCGCCTCTCCGGCCATCTAAATGCCCGCAAACTCGTTTCGTGGGTTGACTTAGGCATACGTAGTGCGCTCCTAGTCTATGATCGGACCGAACTGAGGGTTGTGGAAGCAGGACCAGTAGCGGGATCGACAACACGCAGAAGGGATCAGGTTGATCCCCGGCTAACGCATCCTACCTCTCTGGTCGGCTGAGCGCCCACACGCTCGTTTCGTTGGTTGACTTAGGCATACGGAGTTCATCCCCAGTCTAAGCATACAAAATTCATTCCTAGTCTAAGATTGCACCGAATTGAGGGTTGCGGTAGCAGGACCAATAGTAGGATCGACAACACGTAGGGGGATCGGGTCAATCCCTGGCTAGCTCATTCTGCCTCTCCGGTCGGCTGAGTGCTTGCACGCTTGTTTCATGGGTTAGCTTAGGCATACGGAGTTCATTCCATGTCTAAGCCTCAGCAAGACTAAAGGTTGTGGCAGCGGGACCGGTAGCATGTAGAAGGGGATCGGGTCGATCCTCGACTTACGCATTATGCCTCTTCGGCTGGTTCAGTGTCTACACGCTCGTTTCGTGGGTTGACTTAGGCATATGGAGTTCATTCCCAGTCTATGATCGGACTGACAGTAGCACATAGAATGGGATCGGGTCGATCCTCAGCTTGCACATCTTGCCTCTCCGGTCGGCTGAGCGCCCGCACACTCGTTTCATGGGTTGACTTAGGCATACGGAGTTCATTCTCCGTCTAAGTGCCAATCGGACAGAGGGACCCGTAACTGGATCGATAGCACACAGAGGGGGACCGAGTCGATCGTCGACTTGGGCATTTTGGCTCTCTGGCCGACTGAGCACCCACACTCTCATTTCATGGTTTGACTTGGGCATACATAGTGCATTCTCGATCTTGACCAACCAAGGGCTAGACGCTATCGATGGCGTTTGGGGCAACAACCGAGGGGGACCAGTAGCAGGATCCATGGTCGGCTCGTGCATCCTACCCTCGGCGGTTGGTTCGGTGCCCACACATTCATTTCGAGGGTCGATCGAGGCTCAGCATGTGTCGATGGTGGTCGAGGCAACCGCCCACACCACGACCCAGCATGTACGGATGGTGTTCGATGTAACCGCCCGCACTAGAGGCCATCTTGTGCTGATGGTGGTTGAGGTAATCGCCCGCACCAAGGGCCGGCATGTGCCGATGGTGATCAAGGCAACCGCCCGTACCAGGGCCCAGCTTGTGTCGATGGCGGTTGAGGCAAGTGCCCGTACAAAAGGGCAGCCTGTGCCAATGGTGGTCGATGTATGTGCCATCACCATGCGCCATCATGTGCCATTGATGGTCGAGGCCTTGGTTGAAGTTCAATTTTGAGCCACGGTGCACATGCTGGGCTCGAGCATGTGCCGGTGCCACATTGTTTTTGCCCGAGGCACCATCATCGGAGCATCATCAGAGCATCATCAGAGAACCTAACCGATGGCATTGGGGGTTCTAGCGATTGGGGGGGCCGGGGGCGTGTGCACATGATGTGCGATGGGTGCTAGTACTTGGCCCTTATATTGGCCCCCTATCCCTCATCAAACCTTGAGAACTCACATCCCCTTAAAGAGCGTTTGAGATTTTATAGGTTTGCTCCCAATAGCCATTAAAGTGTCTAAAATGGGGACATTTTTTTCAAACGGTCACAAAATCTTCTCCACTTCGAGTTTTTAGCTGAATTTCCTTGTGCATGCCAAAAAAAATACAAGGATCACGTCTACCAAATTTGAAGCCAAAATTCCTTCTAAAAAAATTTTAAAAAATCTCAAACCGTAAAAAGTTTCAAAAATCATGAAAAATAGAAAACGGTTCGTCTTGCCACGAAACTTCACTTGAAGGCTTAAGGGGCCATTTTATGAATTTACAAGCCATAAAAATGGCACTGGCATGGCAGAAATATGAAGATGTGCCTGAACCCACCTACCACTCGATCGATCCACGGCTTGCGCATCCCGCCTCTCCGGCTAGCTAAGTGCCCGCATGCTTGTTTACTTGGTTGACTTAGGCATATGTAGTGCGCTCTCAGTCTAAGATCGGACCGAACCGAGGGTTGCAGTAGTAGGACCCACAGTGGGATTGACAGCACACAGAAGGGACCGGGTTGATCCCCGGCTTGTGCATCCTACCTCGCTGGCCGGCTGAGCGCCAGCACGCTAATTTCGTGGCTTGACTTAGGCATATGGAGTTCATTCCCAGTCTAAGATCGGACCGAACTAAGGGTTGCGGTAGCAGGACCAGCAGTAGGATCGACAGCACATAGTGGGGACTGGGCTAATCCCAGGCTTGCGCATTCTGCCTCTCCAGTCGGTCGAGCGCCCGCATGCTCGTTTCATGGGTTGACTTAGGCATATGGAGTTCATTCCCGATCTAAGCCCCAATCGAAGCAAGGGACCCATAGCGAGATCAGCAGCATGCAGAGGGAGATCGAGCTGAACCTTAGCTTACACATTCTGGCTCTCCGACCAGCTGAGCGCCCATACACTCGTTCCATGGGTTGACTTAGGCATACGTACTGCATTCCCGGTCTCGACCAACCAAGGGCCAGAGGCTATCGACGGTGTTTGGGGCAACAACCGAGGGGGACCAGCAACGGGATCCTTGGTTGGCTCACGCATCCTGACCCCAGCAGTCGGTTTGATGCTCGCATGCTCGTTTGAGGGTCGACCGAGGCTGGGCATGTGCCGATGGTGGTCAAGGCAACCGCCTGCACCACGGCCCAGCTTGTGCTGATGGTGTTCGATGCAACCACCCGCATCAGAGGCCATCTTGTGTCGATGGTGGTCAAGGCAATGGCCCGTACCAGGGCCCAACCTGTGCCGATGGTGGTCGAGGCAAGTGCCTGTACCAAAGGGCAGCCTGTGCCGATGATGGTCGATGCATGTGCCATCACCATGCACCATCATGTGCCGTTGATGGTTGAGGCCTTGGCCAAAGTTTGATTTTGAGCCACGGTGCACATGCTGGGCTCGGGCATGTGTTGGTGCCACATTTTTTTTGCCCGGGGCACCATCACCGGAGCATCATCAGAGAACCTAACCGATGACATTGGGTGTTCCGACGATTGGGGGGTCCGAGGGGTGTACGCACATGATGTGCGATGGGTGCTGGTACTTGGCCCATATATTGGTCCCCTATCCTTCATCAAACCTCGAGAACTCAAACCCCCTTAAAGAGCATTTGAGATTTTATAGGTTTGCTCCCAGTAGCCATTAAAGTGTCTAAAATGGGAACATTTTTTTCAAATGGTCACAAAATCTTCTCCACTTCGAGTTTTTAGCTGAATTTGTTTGTGCGTGCCAACAAAAATACAAGGATCATGACTACCAAATTTTGGCCAAAACTCCTTCTAAAAAAATTTTAAAAAATCTTGAACTGTAAAAAGTTTCAAAAATCATGAAAAATAGAAAATGGGTCGTCTTGCCACGAAACTTCACATGAAGGATTAGGGGACCATTGTATGAATTTACACGCCATAAAAATGGCATTGGCAAGGCAGAAATAAGAAGATGTGCCTGAACCCACCTACCACTCGATCGGTCCATGGCTTGCGCATCCCGCCTCTCCGGCCGGCTAAGTGTTCGCACGCTCGTTTCATGGGTTGACTTAGGGATACATAGTGCGGTCCCAGTCTAAGATCGAACCAGACTGAGGGTTACGATAGCAGGACCCGTAACGAGATCAACAGCACGCAGAAGGGATCGGGTCGATCCCTGGCTTGTACATCTTGCCTCTTTGGCTGGTGAGGCACTACACGCTCGTTTCATGGGTTGACTTAGGCATACGTAGTGCGCTCCCAGTCTATGATTGAACCAGACTAAGGGTTGCTACAGCAGAAGCTGCAGCAGGATCGAAAGCATGCAGAGGGGATCGGGTCAATCCCTGGCTTATGCATCCTGCCTTTCTGGCCGGTTGAGCACCTGCACACTCGTTTCGTGGGTTAACTTAGGCATACGGAGTTCATCCCCAGTCTAAGCATACGATTTCATTCCCAGTCTAAGATCAGACCAGACCGAGGGTTACGGTAGCAGGACCAGCAGCAGGATCAGCAGCATGCAGGAAAGGATCGGGTTGATCCCCGATTTATGCATTATGCCTCTCCGATCAGCTTAGCACCCGTACGCTCATTTCGTGGGTTGACTTAGGCATACGGAGTTCATTCCCAGTCTAAGCATGCGGAGTTCATTCCCAATCTTAGATCGGATCGATAGCGGGATTGGTAGTAGCACGCAGAGGGGGATCGGGCTGATCCTCAACTTGTATATCCTGCCTCTCCGATCGGTTGAGCACCCGCACGCTTGTTTCATGGGTTGACTTAGGCATACGAAGTTTTTTCTCGATCTAAGCCCCAACTGGATCGAGGGACCTGCAGTGAGATCAATAGCATGCAGATGGGGACCAAGCCGATCCTCGGCTTACGCATTATGGCTATCCGATCGACTGAATGCCTGCAAGCTTGTTCCATGGGTTGACTTAGCCATACGTAGTGCATTCCCGGTCTCGACCAACCAAGGGCCAGAGGCTATCAACGGCAGGCTATCGACGGCGTTCGGGGCAACAATCGAGGGGGTCCAGCAGCGGGATCCTTGGGCGGCTCGTGCATCCCCCGCAGGGGTCAGTTCGATGCTCGCGCGCTCATTTCGTGGGCTGACCGGGGCTCGACATATGTCGATTGTGTTCGATGCAACCACTCACACCGATGGCCATCTTATGCCGATGGTGGTCGAGGCAACCGCCTACACCAGGGCCCACCTTGTGCCGATGGTGGTCGAGGCAAGTGCCCGTACCAAAGGGCAGCCTGTGCCAATGATGGTTGATGCATGTGCCATCACCATGCGCCATCATGTGCCATTACCATGCGCCATCATGTGCCATTGATGGTCGAGGCTTTGTCTGAAGTTTGATTTTGAGCCACGGTGCACATGCTAGGCTCCGGTCGGCTAAGTGCCCGCATGCTCATTTCATGAGTTGACTTAGGCATACGTAGTGCGCTCCCAATCTAAGATCAGACCGAACTGAGGGTTGCGGCTATAGGACCCACAACAGGATCGATAGCACACAGAGGGGACTGGTTCGATCCTTGGCTTGCGCATCCTGCCTTTCTGGCCGACTGAGTGCCTGCACGCTCCTTTCGTGGGTTGACTTAGGCATACTGAGTTCATCCACAGTCTAAGAATGCGGAGTTCATTCCCAATCTATGATCAGACCAGACTGAAGGCTGCAGTAGCAGGAACAGTAGCAAGCAGGGGGGACTGGGCCGATCCCTGGCTTACGTATTCTGCCTCTCCGACCGGCTGAGCCCCCGTATGCTCATTTCATGGGTTGGCTTAGGCATACAGAGTTCATTCCATGTCTAAGCCCCAGCCAGACCGAGGGTTGTGGCAGCGGCACTGGCAGCATGTAAAGGGGGACCGGGCTGATCCCCGGCTTACGCATTATGCCTCTCCGGTTGGCTCAGCGCCCACACGCTCATTTCGTGGGTTGACTTAGGCATTTATATTGGCCCCCTATCCCTTATCAAACCTCAAGAACTCACACCCCCTTAAAAAGCTTTTAAGATTTTATAGGTTTGCTCCTAGTAGCCATTAAAGTGTCTGAAGTGGGGACATTTTTTTCAAGCTTGCCACGAAACTTCACATGAAGGCTCAGGGGACCATTGTATGAATTTACAAGCCATAAAAATGGCATTGGCATGGTAGAAATATGAAGATGTGCCTGAACCCACCTACCACTCGATTGACCCACGGCTTGCGCATCCCACCTCTCCGATCGGCTAAGTTCCCGCACGCTCGTTCCGTGGGTTGACTTAGGCATATGTAGTGCGCTCTTAGTCTAAGATCGAACCAGACTGAGGGTTGTGGCAGTAGGACCCATAGCAGGATCGACAGCACACAGAGGGGATCGGGTTGATCCTCGATTGGCATATCCTACCTCTCTGGTCGGCTGAGCTCCCGTACGCTCGTTTTATGGGTTGACTTAGGCATACGAAGTTCATTCCCAGTCTAAGCACACGAAGTTCATTTCTAGTCTAAGATCAGATTGGACCGAGGGTTGTGGTAGTAGTACCAGCAGTAGGATCGATAGCATACAAGGGGGACCGGGCTGATCCCCAGATTGCGCATTCTGCCTCTTCGGTTGGCTGAGCACCCGTATGCTCATTTCGTGGGTTGGCTTAGGCATACAGAGTTCATTCCATGTCTAAGCCCCAGTCAGATCAAGGGTTATCGCAGTGGGATTGGTAGGACACGGAGGGGGATCGAGTCGATCCCCGGCTTGCCCATTATGCCTTTCCGACCGGCTAAGTGCCCGTACACTCATTTCGTGGGTTAACTTAGGCATACGGAGTTAATTTCCAGTCTAAGCATACAGAGTTTATTCCCAATCTAAGATTGGATTGACAGCAGCACGTAAAAGGGGATCGGGCCGATCTTCGGCTTAGCATCCTACCTCTCTGATCGACTGAGCACTTGTACGCTCGTTTCATGGGTTGACTAAGGCATACGGAGTTCATTCCTGGTCTAAGCCCCAATGGGACTGAGGCACTCGCAGCGGGCTCGGCAGCACACGGAAGGGGATCGGGCCAATCTTTAGCTTGCGCATTCCAGCTCTTCGACCGGTTGAGCACCCGCATGCTCATTTCATGGGTTGACTTAGGCATACGTAGTGCATTCTCGGTCTTGACCAACCAAAGGCCAGAGGCTATCGACAACGTTTGGGGCAACAACGGAGGGGGACCAGTAGTGGGATCCTTGGTCGACTCATGCATCCCACCCCCAGTGGTCGATTCGATCGGTTTGAGGGTCGATTGGGGCTCAGCATGTGCCGATGGTGGTTGAGGCAACCGCCTGCACCATGGCCCAGCATGTGCCGATGGTGTTTGATGCAACCGCCTGCACTAGAGGCCATCTTGTGCCGATGGTGGTCGAGGTAATCGCCTGCACCAAGGGCCGGCATGTGCCGATGGTGATCAAGGCAATCGCCTGCACCAAGGCCCAGCTTGTGGCGATGGCGGTCAAGGTAAGTGCCGTACCAAAGGACAGCCTGTGTCGATAATGGTCGATGCATGTGCCATCACCATGCACCATCATGTGCCATTGATGGTCGAGGCCTCGGCCAAAGTTCAATTTTGAGCCACGGTGCACATGCTGGGCTTGGGCATGTGCTGGTGCCATATTTTTTTCGCCCAGGGCACCATCGCCAGAGCATCATCAGAGAACCTAATCGATGACATTGGGGGTTCCGACAATTGGGGGGCCGGGGGGTGTGCGCACATGATGTGTGATGGGTGGTGGTACTTGGCCCTTATATTGGCCCCCTATCCCTCATCAAACCTTGAGAACTCACACCCCCTTAAAGAGCATTTGAGATTTTACAGGTTTGCTCCCAGTAGCCATTAAAGTGTCTGAAATTGGGACATTTTTTTCAAATGGTCACAAAATCTTCTCCACTTTGACTTTTTAGCTGAATTTGATTGTGCGTGCCAACAAAAATACAAGGATCACGTCTACAAAATTTGGGGCCAAAATTCCTTCTAAAAAAATTTTAAAAAATCCCCGAACTGGAAAAAGTTTCAAAAATCGTGAAAAATAGAAAACGGGTCGTCTTGCCACAAAACTTCACATGAAGGCTTAGGGGACCATTGTATGAATTTACAAGCCATAAAAATGGCATTGGCATGGCAGAAATATGAAGATGTGCCTGAACCCACCTACCATTCGATCGATCCACGGGTTGCGCATCCCGCCTCTCCGATCGACTAAGTGCCCGTATGCTCGTTTCGTGGGTTGACTTAGGCATACGTAGTGCGCTCCCAGTCTAAGATCGGATCGGACCAAGGGTTGCAATAGTAGGACCCACAGCGGGATCAATAGTACATAGAACGGATCGAGTCGATCTCCAGCTTGCGCATCCTGCCTCTCTGACAAGCTGATCGCCCGCATGCTCGTTTCGTGGGTCAACTTAGGCATAGGGAGTTCATCCCCAGTCTAAGCATACGAAGTTCATTCCTAGTCCAAGATCAAACCGGACTGAAGGTTGCGGTAGCAGGACCAGCAGCACGTGAGGGGGACCGGGCCGATCCCCGACTTGCACATTCTGCCTCTTCGGCCGACTGAGCACCCATACGCTCGTTTCGTGGGTTTGCTTAGGCATACGGAGTTCATTCCATGTCTAAGCCCCAGCCAAATCGAGGGTTGTGGCAGCAGGATCGGCAGCACACAGAGGGGGATCGGGTTGATCCCCGACTTGTGCATTATGCCTCTTTGACTTGCTCAGTGCCCGCACGCTCGTTTCGTGGGTTGACTTAGGCATACGGAGTTCATTCCCAGTCTAAGATCATATCGACAGCAGCACGTAGAGGGGGACTGAGTCGATCCTTGGCTTACGCATCCTGCCTCTCCGGCTGGCTGAACGCCCACATGCTCGTTTCATGGGTTGACTTAGGCGTACGGAGTTTATTCTCGGTCTAAGCCCCAAACGCCTAGCATGTTCCAATGGTGTTCGATGCAACCGCCAACACCAAGGGCCATCTTGTGTCGATGGTGATTGAGGTAATCGTCCACACCAAGGGTCGGCATGTGCCGATGGTGATCGAGGCAACCGCCCGCACCAGGGCCTAGCTTGTGTCGATGACAGTCGAGGCAAGTGCCCTTACCAAAGGGCAGCCTGTGCCGATGATGGTCGATGCATGTGCCATCACCATGCGCCATCATGTGCCATTGATGGTCCAGGCCTCGGCTGAAGTTTGATTTTGAGCCACAGTGCACATTCTGGGCTCGGGCATGTGCTGGTGCCACATTTTTTTCACCCGGGGCACAACGCCGGAGCATCGTCGTAGAACCTAACCGGTGGCATTAGGGGTTCCGACGATTAGAGGGGTCAGGGGGTGTGCACACATTATGTTCGATGGGTGCTGGTACTTGGCGCTTATGTTGGCCCCCTATCCCTCATCAAACCTCGAGAACTCACACCCCCTTAAAGAGCATTTGAGATTTTATAGGTTTGCTTCCAGTAGCCATTAAAGTGTCTGAAATGGGGACATTTTTTTGAAACGGTCACAAAATCTTCTCCGCTTTGAGTTTTTAGCTGAATGTTTTTGTGCGTGCCAAAAAAAATACAAGGATCGTGTCTACCAAATTTGGGGCCAAAACTCCTAAAAAAATTTTAAAAAATCCCGAACCGTAAAAAGTTTTAAAAATTGTGAAAAATAGAAAATGGGTCGTTTTGCCACGAAACTTCACATGAAGGCTTAGGGGACCATTGTATGAATTTACAAGCCATAAAAATGGCATTGGCATGATAGAAATATAAAGATGTGCCTGAACCCACCTACCACTCGATCGATCCATGGCTTGCGCATCCCGCCTCTCCGATCAGCTAAGTGCCCGCATGCTTGTTTCATGGGTTGACTTAGGCATACGTAGTGTGTCACGGGCTCTGACCTTAGACTCAGAATCGGTTTGGTCTTAGGCTTGGAATCTCCTCTTTTATGCCTTAGCCAGCCTAAAACACAAGCGTACGGGCACTAGAACAATGGGTTGACTTAGGCGTACGGAGTTTATTCTTGATCTAAGCCCTAACCGGATTGAGGGACCCGCAGCGAGATTGGTAGCACGCAGAGGGGGACCGAACCGATCCTCAGCTTATGCATCTGGCTCTCCGATCGATTGAGCGCTTGCACGCTCATTTCATGGGTTGACTTAGGCATACGTAATGCATTCCCAATCTCGACCAACCAAGGGCCAGAGGCTATCGACGGCATTTAGGGCAACAACCGAGGGGGCCAACAATGGAATCCTTGGTCGGCTCACGCATACAGCCCCCAACAGTTGGTTCAGTGCTTGCACACTCGTTTCAGGGGCCAACCGGTGCTCGGTATGTGTCGATGGTGGTCGAGGCAACTGCCCGCACCACGGCCCAGCATGTGCCGATGGTGTTCGATGCAACCGCCCGCACTAGGGTCCATCTTGTGTCGATGGTGGTGAGGCAATCGCCCGCACCAAGGGCCAGCATGTATCGATGGTGATCGAGGCAACCACCCGTACCAAGGCCTAGCTTGTGCCGATGGCGATCGAGGCAAGTGCCCGTACCAAAGGGCAGCCTATGCCGATGATGGTCGATGCATGTACCATCACCATGCACCATCATGTGCCATTGATGGTCGAGGCCTTGGCCGAGGTTTGATTTTGAGCCACGATGCACATGCTGGGCTCGGGCATGTGCTGGTGCCATATTTTTTTCGCCTGGAGCACCATCGTCAGAGCATCACCGGAGAATCTAACCGGAGGCATTGGGGGTTACGATAGTTGTGGGGGCCAGGGGGTGTGTGGACATGATGTGCGATGGGTGTTGGTTCTTGGCCCTTATATTGGCCCCCTATCCCTCATCAAACCTCGAGAACTCACACCCCCTTAAAGAGCATTTGAGATTTTATAGGTTTGCTCCCAGTAGCCATTAAAGTGTCTGAAATGGGGACATTTTTTTCAAACGGTCACAAAATCTTCTGCACTTCGAGTTTTTAGCTGAATTTGTGTGCGTGCCAACAAAAATACAAGGATCACGTCTACCAAATTTGGGGTAAAAAATCCTAAAAAAATTTTAAAAAATCCTGAACCGTAAAAATTTTCAAAATTTGTGAAAAATAGAAAACGGGCCATCTTGCCACGAAACTTCACATGAAGGCTTAGAGGACCATTGTATGAATTTAGAAGCCATAAAAATGGCATTGGCATGATAGAAATATAAAGATGTGCCTGAACCCACCTACCACTCGATCGATCCATGGCTTGCGCATCCCGCCTCTCCGATCGGCTAAGTGCCCGCATGCTTGTTTCATGGGTTGACTTAGGCATACGTAGTGTGTCACGGGCTCTGACCTTAGACTCAGAATCCGTGTGGTCTTAGGCTTGGAATCTCCTCCTTTATGCCTAAGCTAGCCTAAAACGCAAGCGTATGGGCACTAGAATAATGGGAAGGGCTGATTACGCAAGTTAAAGAGAAACAGGATAACAAGACAGAATTCTGGAAATGCTCTTGTATTCACTGAAATAGAAGTGTTTGATGATGTACAAATGAGGGTGGAGCAGCCCTCTATTTATAATTAAGGCTCCAGCTACAACTTAATGGCAATATCCCTAGAATAAAGGCTAAAATCATGGGATTACAATCAATCAGGATGCTAACTCCTGATTTTCAGGGTCAACCAAATCTGCCAAGATGCTCCTACTGATCCTGCCTGCTTCCAGAAGCTTCCCTTGTGTGTCCAGCACCTTGGCCCCTTCTGGATGTGGTGCGGGTAGCTTGTATGCCAGGCTTTGGTCTCACAGGCTGGCCTGGAAGTTGGGCGGGTGTTCTGAACTCGTTTGCTAGGCTTTGCGCACAGATACTCGCCAGCACGCCTGGTCTGAGGGCCTCAACCTCTGGCTCACCTGTTGGTCCACCTGATGTGCCTAGCGCACCCGTCCAGAGTGTGACATTCTCCCTCACCTGATTGTACAATGCCCTCGTTATGTCTTCTGCATGGTACTACCTGATCTGGTCCTCAAACTGCCATAAGTCCTCTGCTAGTTCCCTACTCACCTCACTGTCTGGAAGTCCCTTACAGCACACCAAGTACTCATGTCTTGGTTGATAGTTCTTTCATCTCACCTCCTGGTTAGCTATGATGCTGTGGACCTCCTTCTCATATGAGGCCCTTACTCCCAATGGCGCACACTTTGACTCTGCCCATCCTGGATCTTTCTCATCCTCATGGAACGGCTTGAGCATGCTCACATGGAACATCGGGTGTACCCTCAGCTTGGGTGGCATATCCAGCTTGTAGGCAACCTTGCCTACCCTCTTGACTACTCAGAAAGGTCTCTCATACCTCCAGACTAGGCCTTTGTCTAGCCCCCTATGGCGTACAATGGGATGCAGCTTAACCAACACCAAGTCTCCAACCTAGAACTGCACATCCCGCCTCTTCTGGTTTGCCCGCTTCTTTGACCTCTTGGCCACCTTATGTAGATAGACTCTGGCCAAGTCAGTTTACTCCTACCATGCCTTGGCAAACTTGTATGCTGCTGGATTCAGCCCTGTATAACCTACAGCAATCGAACCGGGTGTTAGTGGTTGTTGCCCTGTCACAACCTCGAATGGGCTCTGGTTCGTTACCTCGCTCTTTTGCAAGTTGTAGGTAAATTGCGCAATATCTAGCAACTTTGGCCAGTCCCTTTGTGTGGCACTCACATAGTGCCTGAGGTAGTCCTCCAATAGTCCATTCACTCATTCTGTTTGCCCATCGGTCTGCGGATGCATGCTGGTGGAAAAGTTTAAGTCTGACCCCAACAGCTTGTACAACTTAGTCCAGAACCTGCCCGTGAACTGCCTATCCCTATCACTAATAATGGTCATCGGCACTCCCCAGTACTTAACCATGTTCTTCAGGAACAATCGAGCTGCCTCTTCAATTGGGCACTCCTTGGTTGCTGGAATGAAGATTCCATACTTGGAAAACCTATCCACCACTACCATGATGCTTCCAAACCCTTCTACTTTGGGTAGACCGACTATAAAGTCCAGAGAAACACTCTCCCATGGTCACTCTGGCACTGGCAATGGCTCCAAGAGATCGCCTGGTTTCTTGAGCTCCACCTTGTCCTGTTGGCACACAAGAGAAGTCTTCACATAGGCCTCCACATTGTCCCTCATGTGCGGCCAGTAGTACCGATCCTCGATCAGTGCCAAGGTGCAGCTCACTTCGAGGTGTCTAGCCCACCTTGAATCATGGCATTCTTGCAAAACTTCCTTGCGGAGCTTCTCGTGCTGTGGTACAAACAGTCTACTGCCCTCGATGTACAGCAAGCCACCCTGCAACCAAAACCACCTAGTCTTACCTTGGCTGTAGGATCATGCATAAGTCCCTCCTTGATGCACGGCACCAGTGACCCCTCTGGTTGGCTAATGGCAGCAAGGTTAGCCTTCCTGCTCAGGGCGGCTGCCACTAGGTTCATCCATCCTGGCTTGTACTCCATCTGGAAATCAAATTTTGTAAGAAAATCTTGCCATCTCGCCTGCTTGGGGGACAGCTTCTTCTGCGTTTGGAAGTAGCTGGTCGCCACATTGTTCGTCCTCACCATGAACCTCGAACCCAACACGTAATGGCGCCAAGTGCGCAAGTAGTGCACCATTGCAGTCATCCCTTCTTTTGGACCATGTACCTACGTTCAGTCTCATTCAGCTTCTTGCTCTCGAATGTGACTAGACGTCCTTCCTGCATCAACACGTCCCCTATGGCAAAGTCTGATGCATCCATATGCGCCTCATATGACTTGGCATGGTTTGGCTCGGCCAAGACTGGCTCTTCGGTCACAGCTTGCTTTAACTTGTCAAAGGCTTCCTGGCACCCTGCGCTCCACTCCCATGCTTTCCCTTTCTTGAGCAAGTCAGTCAATGGCGTGGCTATTGCTAAGTGACCTTTGATTAAGTGCCTGTAGTAATTAACCAGTCTAACGAACGATCTCAACTCAGTGACCTTGGCTGGCGATTGCCATTCCAGGATGGCGTGTATCTTACCTTTATCCATGCATATCCTACCACCTCCCACTATATGGCCAAGGAATGGGATCTCCTGCTGGGCGAATGAGCACTTCTCCCTCTTGACAAACAGCTTGTGCGCCCACAACACCTCGAACACCTGTCTCAAGTGGTCTACATGCTCTCCCAAAGTCTGGCTGTAGATCACAAAGTCATCCAAATAAACCACAACAAACCAATCAAGGAATGACTGAAGTACATTGTTCATAAGGGTGCAAAATGTTGCTGGGGCGTTTGTGAGTCTGAAAGGCATCACCAAGAACTCATACGAACCATACCGAGTGACACATGTTGTCTTTGGCTCATCTCTCTCAGCGATCCTGACTTGATAGTAGCCTGACCTCAAATCCAACTTGGTGAACCACTTTGCGCTTCCAAGTTGATCAAACAAGTCCGCAATGAGTGGGATGGGGTACTTGTTCTTGATGGTCAGCTTGTTCAAAGCCTGATAGTCTATACACAGCCACAACGACCCATCATACTTGTGCTGGAATAGAACCGGTGCACCATAGGGTGCCTTCGATGGCCTGATGAAGCCAGCATCAACTAACTCTTTGAGCTACTTCCTCAACTCCTCCAACTCTGGTGGAGACATTCGGTAAGGGGCTCTGGGTGGTGGCTTGGCCTTGGACACCAGCTCGATCTTGTGGTCCACCTCCCTTTTAAGTGGTAAGAGCATCGTCAGAGAACCTAACCGGCGGCAGTACGGGTTCTGACGATTGGGGGTCGGGGGGTGTACGCACATGATGTGCATGGGAGCTGGTACTTGGCCCTTATATTGGCCCCCTATCCCTCATCAAACCTCGAGAACTCACACCCCCTTAAAGAGCATTTGAGATTTTATAGGTTTGCTCCTAGTAGCCGTTAAAGTGTCCGAAATGGGGACATTTTTTTCAAATGGTCACAAAATCTTCTCCACTTCGAGTTTTTAGCTAAATTTTTTTGTGTGTGCCAACAAAAATACAATGATCACGTCTACCAAATTTGGGGCCAAAACTCCTTTTAAAAAAATTTTAAAAAGTCCCGAACCGTAAAAAGTTTTAAAAATCGTGAAAAATAGAAAACGGGTCATCTTGCCACGAAACTTCACATGAAGGCTTAGGGGACCATTGTATGAATTTACAAGCCATAAAAATGGCATTGGCATGGCAGAAATATGAGGATGTGCCTGAACCCACCTACCACTCGATCGATCCACGGCTTGCGCATCCAGCCTCTCTGACCGGCTAAGTGCCCGCACGCTCATTTCATGGGTTGACTTAGGCATACGTAGTGCGCTCCCAGTCTAAGATCGGATCAGATTGAGGGTTGCGGCAGCAAGACCCACAGCGAGATTGAAAGCACGCAGAGGGGACTGGGTCAATCCCCGGCTTGCGTATCCTGCCTCTCTGGCCGGCTAAGTGCTCGCACGCTCATTTCATGGGTGACTTAGGCATACGGAGTTCATCCCCAGTCAAGCATACGGAGTTCATTCCCAGTCTAAGATTGGACCAGACTGAAGGTTGCGGTAGCAGGACCAGTAGCAGGATCGACAGCACGTAGGGGGGATCAAGTCGATCCCCGGCTTGTGCTTTCTGCCTCTCCGACCGACTGAGCCCCCGCACGCTCCTTTCGTGGGTTGGCTTAGGCATACGGAGTTCATTCCATGTCTAAGCCAGCCAGATTGAGGATTGTGGTAGCGGGACCGGCAGCACGTAGAGGGGGATCGTGTCAATCCCTGGCTTGCGGATTATGCCTCTCCGCCCTGCTCAGTGCCCTGCTCATTCCCAGTCTAAGGATATGGAGTTCATTCCCAGTCTAAGATCGGATCGATAGTAGCACGCAGAGGTGGACCGGGCCGATCCTCATCTTGCGCATCTTGCCTCTTCGACCGGTTGAGCGCCCGTACACTCGTTTCGTGAGCTGATTTAGGCATACGAAGTTCATTCCTGGTCTAAGCCCCAATCGAACCGAGGGACCCACAGCGGGATCGGCAGCAAGTAGAGGGGGACTGGGTCGATCCTTGACTTGCACTTTCTGGCTCTTCGGTCGGTTGACCACCCTTACGCTCATTTCATGGGTTGACTTAGGCACACGTAGTGCATTCCTGGTTTCTACCAACCAAGGGCTAGAGACTATCGACGACGTTTGGGGCAACAACTGAGGGGGACCAGTAGTGGGATCCTTGGTTGGCTCGCGTATCCAACCACCAGCGGTTGGTTTGGTGCCGGCATGCTCATTTTGGGGGTCGACCGGGGCTTGGCATGTGTCGATGGTGGTCGAGGCAACCGCCCGTACCACAGCCCAGCATGTGCCAATGGTTTTCGATGCAACCGCCCGCTCCAGGGGCCATCTTGTGCCGATGGTGGTCGACGCAACCGCCTGCACCAGGGCCCAGCTTGTGCCGATGGCGGTCGAGGCAAGTGCCCATACCAAAGGGCAGCCTATGCCGATTATGGTCGATGCATGTGCCATTTCCATGCGCCATCATGTGCGATTGATGGTCGAGGCCTTGGCCGAAGTTTGATTTTGAGCCACGGTGCACATGCTGGGCTTGGGCATGTGCTGGTGCCACATTTTTTTTGCCAGTGGCACCATCGTCGGAGCATCACCGGAAAACCTAATCGACGGCATTGGGGGTTCCGGTGATTGGGGGGCCGCGGCTGTACGCACATGATGTGCGATGGGTGCTGGTACTTGGCCCTTATATTGGCCCCTATCCCTCATCAAACCTCAAGAACTCACACCCCCTTAAAGAGCATTTAAGATTTTATAGGTTTGCTCCCAGTAGCCATTAAAGTGTCTGAAATGGGGACATTTTTTTCAAACGGTCACAAAATCTTCTCCACTTCGAGTTTTTAGCTGAATCTGTTTATGCGTGCCAACAAAAATACAAGGATCACGTCTACCAAATTTGATGCCAAAATTCTTTCTAAAAAAATTTTAAAAAATCTCAAACCGTAAAAAGTTTCAAAAATCGTGAAAAATAGAAAACGGGTCGTCTTGCCATGAAACTTCACTTGAAGGCTTAGGGGACCATTGTATGAATTTACAAGCCATAAAAATGGCATTGGCATGGTAGAAATATGAAGATTTGCTTGAACCCACTTAAGCATACGGAGTTCAACCCCAGTCTAAGCATACGAAGTTCATTCTCAGTCTAAGATCAGACCAGACCGAGGGTTGCAGCAGCAGGATTGGTAGCATGCAGGGAGGGACCGTGCCGATCCCCGGCTTGCGCATTCTGTCGCTCCAACCAGTTGAGCACTCGTACGTTCGTTTCGTAGGTTGGCTTAGGCATACGAAGTTCATTCCATGTCTAAGCCCCAGTCAGACCGAGGGTTGTGGCAGTGGGACCGGTAGCACGTAGAGGGGGACCGGGCCGATCCCTTGCTTGCGCATTATGCCTCTCCAGTCGGCTCAGTGCCCGCACACTCGTTTCATGGGTTGACTTAGGCATACGGAGTTCATTCCCAATCTAAGCATATGGAGTTCATTCCCAGTCTAAGATCAGACTGACAGCGGGATTGACAGCAGCACGTAGAGTGGGATTGGGTCGATCCTTGGCTTGTGCATCCTACCTCTCCGGCCGGCTCAGCACCCGCACGCTCATTTCATGGGTTGACTTAGGCATACGTAGTTCATTCCTGATCTAAGTGCCAACCGGACCGACAGACCCGCAGCGGGATCGACAGCCCGTAGTGGCGGATCGAGCTGATCCTCGACTTGCGCATTCTGGCTCTCCGATTGACTGAGCGCCCGCACACTCGTTTTATGGGTTGACTTAGGCATACGTAGTGCATTCCCGATCTCGACCAACCAAGGGCCAAAGGCTATCGACAGCGTTTGGGGTAACAACCGAGGAGGACCAGCAGCGGGATCATTGGTCGGCTCATGCATCCCGCCCCCAACAGCTAGTTCGGCATGTGTCGATGGTGGTTGAGGCAACCGCCCACACCACGGCCCAGCATGTGCTGATGGTGTTCGATACAACCGACCGCACCAGAGGCCATCTTATGCCGATGGTGGTCGAGGTAATCACCCGCACCAAGGGCCGGCATGTGCCGATGGTGATCGAGGCAACCGCCCGCACTCGGGCCTAGCTTGTGCCGATGGCGGTCGAGGTAAGTGCCCGTACCAAAGGGCAGCCTGTGCCGATAATGGTTGATGCATGTGCCATCACCATGCACCATCATGTGCCATCGATGGTCGAGGCCTTGGCTGAAGTTTGATTTTGAGCCCCGATGCACATGCTGGCTCAGGCATGTGCTGGTGCCACAATTTTTTCACCCGGGGCACCATCGTCGGAGCATCGTCGGAGAACCTAACCGACGGCATTGGGGGTTTCGGCGATTGGGGGGGCGGGGGGTGTGCACACATGATGTGCGATGGCTGCTGGTACTTGGCCCTTATATTGGCCCCCTATCCCTCATCAAACCTCAAGAACTTACACCCCCTTAAAGAGCATTTGGGATTTTATAGGTTTACTCCCAGTAGCCATTAAAGTGTCTAAAATGGGGACATTTTTTTCAAACGATCACAAAATCTTCTCCACTTCGAGTTTTTAGCTGAATTTTTTTGTGCGTACCAACAAAAATACAAGGATCACGTCTACCAAATTTGGGGCCAAAACTCCTTCCAAAAAAATTTTAAAAAAGCCCGAACCGAAAAACGTTTTCGAAAATCATGAAAAATAGAAAACGGATTGTCTTGCCACGAAACTTCACATGAAGGCTTCAGGGACCAGTGTGTGAATTTACAAGCCATAAAAATGGCATTGGCATGGTAGAAATATGAAGATGTGCCTAAACCCACCTACCACTCGATCGATCTACGACTTGCGCATCCTGCCTCTCCGGTCGGCTAAGTGCCCTTACGCTCATTTTGTGGGTTGACATAGGCATACGTAGTGTGCTCCCAGTCTAAGATCGGACCGAACCGAAGGTTGCGGTAGCAGGATCCACAACGAGATCGGCAACATGCAGAGGGGATTAGGTCGATCCCTGGCTTGCGCATCCTGCCTCTCTAGCCATCTGAGTGCCCGCACGCTCGTATCGTGGGTTGACTTAGGCATACGGAGTTCATCCCTAGTCTAAGCATACGGAGTTCATTACCAGTCCAAGATCGGACCAGACCGAGGGTTGTGACAGTAGGACCAGTAACAGGATCGGCAACACGTAGGGGGGATCGGGTCGGTCCCCAGCTTACGTATACTACCTCTCCGACAGGCTGAGCATCCGCACGCTCATTTTGTGGGTTGGCTTAGGCATACAGAGTTCATTCCATGTCTAAACCCTAGTTGGACCGAGGGTTATGGCAGCGGGGTCGGTAGCACACAGAGAGGGACCGGGCTGATCCCCCGCTTGCGCATTATGCCTCTCGGGTCAGCTCAGCGCCTACACGCTCGTTTCATGGGTTGACTTAGGCATACGTAGTTCATTCCCAGTCTAAGCATACGGAGTTCATTCTCAGTCTAAGATCGGACCGACAGCGAGATCGATAGCAGTAGGCAGAGAGGGTCTGGGCCGATCCTCAGCTTGCGCATCCTGCCTCTCTGGTCGGTTGAGCACCCGCACGCTCGTTTCATGGGTTGGCTTAGGCATACAGAGTTCATTCCTGGTCTAAGCCAAAATCAGACCGAGAGACCCACAGCGAGATCGGTAGCACGCTGAGGGGGACTAGGTCGATCCTTGACTTGTGCATTCTAGCTCTCCGATCGGCTGAACGCCCGCACGCTCGTTTCATGGATTGACTTAGGCATACATAGTGCATTCCCAGTTTCGACCAACCAAGGGCTAGAGGCTATCGACGACGTTTAGGGCAACAACCGAGGGGGACCAGTAGTGGGATCCTTGTTCAGCTCGTGCATCCCGCCCCCAACAGTAGATTTAATGCCCACACGCTCATTTTGGGGGTCGATCGGGGCTCTTCATGTGCCGATGGTGGTCAAGGCAACCACCCGCACCACGACCTAGCTTGTGTCGATGGTGTTCGATGCAACCGCCCGTACCAGGGGCCATCTTATGCCGATGGTGGTTGAGGCAATCGCCCGCACCATGGGTCGGCATGTGTCGATGGTGATTGAGGAAATCGCTCGCACCAGGGCCCAGCTTGTGCTGATGGCAGTCGAGGCAAGTGCCCGTAGCAAAGGGCAGCCTATGCCGATGATGGCTGATGCATGTGCCATCACCATGCCCCATCATGTGCCATTGATGGTCGAGGCCTTGGCTGCAGTTTGATTTTGAGCCATGGTGCACATGTTGGGCTCGAGCATGTACTGGTGCCACATTTTTTTCACTCGGGGCACCATCGTCGGAGCATCACCGGAGAACCTAACCGACGGCATTGAGGGTTCTGGCGATTGGAGGGGCCGGGGGGTGTGCGCACATGATGTGCGATGGGTGCTAGTACTTGGCCCTTATGTTGGCCCCCTATCCCTCATCAAACCTCGAGAACTCACACCCCTTTGAAGAGCATTTGAGATTTTATAGGTTTGCTCCTAGTAGCCATTAAAGTGTCTGAAATAGGGACTTTTTTTCAAACGGTCACAAAATCTTCTCCACTTCAAGTTTTTAGCTGATTTTTTTTGTGCGTGCCAACAAAAATACAAGGATCACGTCTACCAAATTTAGGGCCAAAACTCCTTCTAAAAAAATTTTAAAAAAATTCCGAACCGCAAAAAGTTTTCGAAAATCATAAAAAATAGAAAATGGGTCGTCTTGCCACGAAACTTCACATGAAGGCTTAGGGGACCATTGTATGAATTTACAAGCGATAAAAATGGCATTGTCATGGTAGAAATATGAAGATGTGCCTGAACCCACCTATCACTCGATCGATCCATGGCTTGCACATCCCGCCTCTCCGGCCAGCTAAGTGCTTGCACGCTCGTTTCGTGGCTTGACTTAGGCATACTTAGTCTGCTCCCATTATAAGATCAGATCGGACCAAGGGTTATGATAGTAGGACCCGTAGCAGGATTGACAGTAAGCAGAGGGGACCGAGTCGATCCCCGACATACGCATCCTACCTCTCTGGCCGGTTGAGCACCCGCACGCTCATTTCGTGGGTTGACTTAGGCATACGGAGTTCATCCCCAGTCTAAGCATACGGAGTTCATTCCCAATCTAAGATCAGACCAAACCAAAGGTTACGATAGCAGGACCAACAGCAGGATCGACAGCACGCAGGGGGTTCGCGTCGATCCCTGGCTTGCACATTCTGCCTCTTCGACCATGGGTTGGCTTAGGCATATGGAGTTCATTCCATGTCTAAGCCCCAGTCGGACCGAGGGTTGTGGCAGCGGGATTGACAGCACGTAGAGGGGGACCTAGCCGATCCCCAGCTTGCGCATTATGCCTTTCCGATCGGCTCAATGCCCATACGCTCGTTTCATGGGTTGACTTAGGCATACGAAGTTCATTCCCAGTCTAAGCTCGGACCGGCAGCGGGATCGGTAGCAGCACACAGAGGGGGACCAGGTCGATACTTGACTTGCGCATCCTGCCTCTCCAGCCGGTTGAGCGGCCGTATGCTTATTTTATGGGTTGACTTAGGCATACGGAGTTCATTCCTAGTCTAAACCCCATCTGGACTAAGGGATCGATGCAGGATCGGCAGCACACAGAGGGGGACTGGGCCGATCCTCGACTTATGCATTTTGGCTCTCAGGTCGGTTGAGCGCCAGCATGCTCGTTTCATGGGTTGACTTAAGCATACGTAGTGCATTCCCATTCTCGCCCAACCAAGGGACAAAGGCTATCGATGGCATTTAGGGCAACAACCGAGGGAGAGCAGCAGCGGGATCCTTGGTCGGCGCATGCATCCTACCCCCAAAGGTCGTTTCGGTGCCCACACGCTCATTTTGAGGGCCGATCGGGGCTCAGCATGTGCCGATGGTGGTCGAGGTAACCGCCTGCACCACGGCCCAGCATGTGCCGATGGTGTTCGATGCAACTGCACGCATCAGGGGCCATCTTGTGCTGATGGTGGTCAAAACAATCACCCACACCAAGGGCCGGCATGTGTCGATGGTAATCGAGGCAACCGCCCGCACCAGGGCCCAGCTTGTGCCGATGGCGGTCGAGGTAAGTGTCCGTACCAAAGGGTAGCTTGTGCCGATGATGGTTGATGCATGCGGCATCACCATGCGCCATCATGTGCCATTGATGGTCGAGGCCTTGGCTGAAGTTCAATTTTGAGCCACGGTGCACATGCTGGGCTTGGGCATGTGCTGGTGCCACATTTTTTCCACCCAGGGCACCATCGTCGGAGCATCGTCAGAGAATCTAACCGGCGGCATTAAGGGTTCCAACGATTGAGGTGGCCGGGGGGGTGCACACATAATGTGCGATGGGTGCTGGTATTTGGACCTTATATTGGCCCCCTATCCCTTATTAAACCTCGAGAACTCACACCCCCTTAAAGAGCATTTGAGATTTTATAAGTTTGCTCCCAGTAGCCATTAAAGTGTCTAAAATGGGGACATTTTTTTCAAATGGTCACAAAATCTTCTCCACTTCGAGTTTTTAGTTGAATTTTTTTGTGCTTACCAAAAACAATACAAGGGTCACGTCTACCAAATTTGGTGCCAAAACTCCTTCTAAAAAAATTTTAAAAAATCCTGAACCGTAAAAAGTTTTCGAGTCTTGCCATGAAACTTCACATGAAGGCTTAGGGGACCATTGTATGAATTTACAAGCCATAAAAATGGCATTGGCAAGGTAGAAATATGAAGATGTGCCTGAACCCACCCATCACTCGATCAATCCACGACTTGCACACTCGCCTCTCCGGTCGGGTAAGTGCTCGCACGCTCATTTTGTGGGTTGACTTAGGCATACCTATTGCGCTCCTAGTCTAAGATCAGACCGGACCAAGGGTTGTGGCCATAGCACCTGCAGTGGGATCGATAGCATGCAAAGGGGTCGGGTCGATCCCTAGCTTGCGCATCCTGCCTATCTGTCCAGCTGAGTGCCCGCACGCTTATTTTGTAGGTTGACTTAGGCATACGGAGTTCATCCCCAGTCTAAGCACACGGAGTTCATTCCCAGTCTAAGATCGGACCAGATCGAGGGTTGCGGTAGCAGGACCAGCAACAAGAATGATAACACGTAGGGGGATTGGGCTGATCCCCAACAGCATGCTCGTTTCATGGGTTGGCTTAGGCATATGGAGTTCATTCCACGTCTAAGCCCCAGTCGGACTGAGGGTTGTGGCAGTGGGACCGACAGCATGCAGAGGGGGATTGAGCTGATCCCTGACTTATGCATTATGCCTCTTCGGCTGGCTCAACGCCCGTACAATCATTTCGTGAGTTGACTTAGGCATACTTAGTTCATTCGTAATCTAAGATCAGACCGGCAGCGAGATCGACAGTAGCAGGCAAAGGGGGACCGAGCCGTACTCAGCTTGCGTTTTCTACCTCTCTGATCGGCTGAGCACTCGCACGTTCATTTCATGGATTGACTTAGGCATATGAAATTCATTCCTGGTGTAAGACCCAACCAGATCGAGGGACCCGCAGCAGGATTGGCAGCACGTAGAAGGGGACCGAGCCGATCTTCAGCTTACTTATTCTGGCTCTCCGATCGGCTGAGCGCCTGTACATTTGTTTCATGGGTTGACTTAGGCATACGTAGTGCATTCCCGTCTCCACCAACCAAGGGCCAGAAGCTATCAACGGTGTTTGTGGCAACAACTGAGAGGGACCAGCAGTGGGATCCTTGGTTGGCTCACGCATCCCGCCCCCAGCCTTTGGTTTGGTGCCTGCATGCTTGTTTTAGGGGTCAATCAGGGCTCGGCATGTGCCGATGGTGGTCGAGGCAATCACCCTCACCATGGCCCAGCATGTGTCGATGGCGTTCGATGCAACCGCCTACACCTGGGGCCATCTTGTGCCGATGGTGGTCGAGGCAATCGCCTTCACCAAGGGTCGCCATGTGCCGATGGTGATCAAGGTAACCCCCCGCACCAGGGCCCAGCTTGTGCCAATGGCAGTCGAGGGAAGTGCCCGTACCAAAGGGTAACCTGTGCCGATGATGGTCGATGCATGTGCCATCACCATGCGCCATCATGTGCCATTAATGGTCTAGGGGACCGAGTCGATCCTCAGCTTGCGCCTCCTGCCTCTCTGGCCGGCAAAGCACCCACACGCTCATTTTGTGGGTTGGCTTAGGCATATGGAGTTCATCCCCAGTCTAAGCATACAGAGTTCATTCCCAGTCTAAGATCAGGTCGGATTGAGGGTTGCGGTAGTAGGACCAGTAGCAGGATCAGAGCACGCAGGGGGGGACCTAGCTAATCCCTGGCTTGTGCATTCTACCTCTTCGGTCAGCTGATCGCCCGCACACTCGTTTCATGGGTTGGCTCAGGCATACGGAGTTTATTCCACGTCTAAGTGTCACACCTTGGGCGAGCACACCAGGCACATCAGGCGGACCAGCGACGAGCCAAAGGTTGAGGCCCGCAGACCAGGCGTGCTCGCAGGTATCTGTGTGCAAAGCCTAGCAAACGAGTTTAGAACACCTGCCCAACTTGCACGCCAGCCCGTGAGACCAAGGCCTGGTATACAAGCTGCCCGCACCACATCCAGAAGGGCTCAAGGTGCTGGAGACGTAAGGGAAGCGTCTGGAAGCAGGCAGGATCAGCAGGAGCATCCTGGCAGATTTGGTTGACCCTGAAAATTAGGAGTTAGCATCTTGATTGATTGTAATCCCATGATTTTAGCCTTTATTCTATGGATATTACCATTAAGTTGTAGCTGGAGCCTCAACTATAAATAGAGGGTTGCTCCACCCTCATTTGTACATCATCAAACGCTTATGTTTCAGTGAATACAAGAGCATTTCCAAAATTCTGTCTTGTTATCCTGTTTCTCTTTAACTTGCTAATCAGCCCTTCCCATTGTTCTAGTGCCCGCACGCTTGTGTTTTAGGCTGACTTAGGCATAAAGGAGGAGATTCCAAGCCTAAGGCCACACGGATTCTAAGTCTAAGGTTAGAGCCCGTGACAGTTGGTATCTGAGCCAGTTCGATTCTGCATGTTTGTGTTGTGCAGGTTAGATCGTGATTGAGGAGATGGCATCCCAAAGTGACGTTGCTAGCCAACAACCAGAGGCCCAAGACCATAGGAGTGGAAGAGGCAAGAAAGCCAGTTCTAGAGATATCTGGTCTACCATGGATGGTAGGCTGGCCAAGGTGGAGGTGACCATGGGCGACATAGGGGAGAAGCTTGAGGAAGTAGAGACTCACATTGCATCGCTAGACTCCATGGGGGAGGAGATCTAAAGTGAGCAGGAAGCTGCTCCCAACAAAGGCATAGATGTGGTCACCCAGAAGAATAAGGCCTTGAAGGCTGAAGTGCTGAACTTGCACGATGGCATGGAGGCCATACGCCAGCGGATGGAAAAGCTTACCAGTGAGTTCGTTGCTTGCAAGACTGCCATTGGGAATGGTATGTTTGTCGGAGTGTCCAAATCCAGATTGGAGGTCCCCAAGCCTAAGGAGTTCAAGGGGACTAGGGTAGCCAAGGAAATAGACAACTACCTTTGGGGTATGGAGCAATATTTCCAGGCCATGGGCATGCAAGACGAGGTGATAAAGGTAAGCACCGCAGCTATGTATCTCACTGATGTAGCCTTATTGTGGTGGAGGCACAGGTGTGATGATGTTAGGCATGGGAGTGCCAAGATTGAAACCTGGGCAGAGTTTTAAAAAGAGTTTAGAGAACAATTTTAATCAGAGTATGCCGATGATGAGGCACGGGCAAAGTTGCGCAGGCTGAGCCAGTAAGGGGACATAAGGGAGTATGTCCAAAAATTCTCTGAACTGATGCTACAGATCTCAGATCTAGGTGAGAAGGATGCCTTATTTGCTTTCATGGATGGGCTGAAGCTGTGGGTGAAGCATGAGCTACAATGGAGGGGAGTTCATGACTTGGCTAAAGCTATGACTACTACCGAGGCCTTGATAGAGTTCAAGCCTCTGAACAAGTTCGAGTCTACCAAGCCCAAGGGTAAGGGTAGGGACGATAGGGACCAGAAAAAGTAGTCCAAGGGGAAGGACCGTGATCGAGAGTCCAAGGATAGAGATCGAGACCGTTCAATCAAGGATGGCGAGAGGAAGCCACCAGCAGGCAAGTGGAAAGCAAAGGGGAACCGAGAGCCACTAGCATGTTACCTATGTGGAAAGAGCCACATAGCGTGCAATTGCCCACAGAAGGGCAAGCTGGCTGCTATAGACAAGGAGTCTGACAAGGAGCCAGAGTCAGAGGTAGCAAAGCTTGGGTCATTGGTGCTCAATGTTGTCCAGGGTAAGGGGAGCCACAAGCCAAAGGGCTTGATGTTTATGGATCTGATGGTTGCAGTCAGAAGGTGAGCGCACTGGTGGACACACGTGACTCACATCTTTTTATTTCAGGTGATGGAGCCTGAAAGCTCGGACTAAAGGTGCAGAAAGGGATTGGTACCATCAAAACGGTGAACTCCAAGGAGGTTCCAGCCGTTGGAGTAGCGCGGGGAGTGGAGTTGCAGCTTGGAGACTAGAAAGGCAAGAAGACCATAGAGGTAATACCCCTTGATGACTATGAGTTTGTGATTGGGTTGGATTTTCTTGTTCGGATTAATGCCCTCCTTGTGCCTTTTACGGATTGTGTTTGCATCTTGGATGCACGATGCCATGCCTAGTACCATTGAAGAGAGGGTCTGGAGTTGGGTCACGGGTGGTGTCGGCCATCCAATTTGTCAAGGCAGTAAGCAAACAAGAAGACACCTTCTTGGCAGCCCTAAAATATGATGAGCCAAGGGACAGAGAGACTGAGTCACCCTTGGAGGTGCTGAAGGTGTTGAAGACCTTTAGTGATGTGATGCCCGCAAAGCTGCCTAGCAAGCTACCACCTAAAAGGGAGGTGGACCACAAGATCGAGCTGGTGTCTGAGGCCAAGCCACCAGCTAAAGCCGCTTACCGAATGTCTCCACCAGAGTTGGAGGAGTTGAGGAAGTAGCTCAAAGAGTTAGTTCATGTTAGCTTCATCAGGCCATCGAAGGCACCCTATAGTGCACTGGTTCTATTCTAGTGCAAGCATGATGAGTCATTGCAGCTGTGCATAGTCTACCGGGCTTTGAACAAGCTGACCATCAAGAACAAATACCCCATCCCACTCATTGCGGACTTGTTCGATCAACTTGGAAGCGCAAGGTGGTTCACCATGTTGGATTTGAGGTCGGGCTACTATCAAGTCAGGCTCGCGGAGGGAGATGAGCCAAAGACAGCATGTCTCACTCGGTATGGTTCTTATGAGTTTTTGGTGATGCCTTTCGGACTCACGAATGCCCCAGCAACATTTTGCATCCTTATGAACAAGGTACTTCAGTCATTCCTTGATCGGTTTGTTGTGGTCTATTTAGATGACATTGTGATCTATATTCAGACTTTGGGAGAGCATGTAGACCACTTGAGACAGGTGTCTGAGGTGTTGCGGGTGCACAAGCTATTTGTCAAGAGGGAGAAGTGCTCATTCCCCCAGCAGGAGATCTCGTTCCTTGGCCACGTAGTGGGAGGTGGCAGGATACGCATGGATGAAGGCAAGATACATGCCATCATGGAGTGGCAACCACCAGCCAAGGTCATTGAGTTGAGATCATTCCTTGGGTTGGTTAACTACTACAGGCGCTTCATCAAAGGTCACTCAACAATAGCCACGCCATTGACTGACTTGCTCAAGAAAGAGAGAGCATGGGAGTAGAGCGCAGGGTGCCAGGAAGCCTTTGATAGGTTGAAGCAGGCTGTGACTGAGGAGCTAGTCTTGGCCTTGCCAGACCATGCCAAGTCATATGAGGTGCATATGGATGCATTTGACTTTGCCATAGGGGGCGTGTTGATGCAGGAGGGACGTCCAGTCACGTTCGAGAGCAGGAAGCGGAATGAGACTGAACGTAAGTACACGGTCCAAGAGAAGGAGATGACTGCAGTGGTGCACTGTTTGTGCACTTGATGCCATTACCTATTAGGGTCGAGGTTCATGGTGAGGACGGACAATGTGGTGACCAACTACTTCCAAATGCAGAAGAAGTTATCCCTCAAATAGGCAAAATGGCAAGATTTTCTTACAGAATTTGATTTTCAGTTGGAGTACAAGCCAGGACAGGCGAACCTAGTGGCAGACACCCTGAGCAGGAAGGCTAACCTTGCTACCATTAGCCAACCAGAGGGGTCACTGGTGCCATGTGTCAAGGAGGGACTTGTGCATGAACCTACAGCCAAGGCTTTGATGGAGTATGCCCAGCAAGGTAAGACTAGGTGGTTTTGGATGCAAGATGGCTTGCTATACACCAAAGGTAGTAGATTGTTTGTGCCGCAGCACAAAAAGCTCCGCAAGGAATTTTTGCAAGAATGCCATGATTGAAGGTGGGCTGGACACCCCGAAGTGAGCCGCACCTTGCCCCTGATTGAGGATCGATACTATTAGCCGCACATGAGGGACGATGTGGAGGCCTATGTGAAGACTTATCTTATGTGCCAACAGGACAAGGTGGAGCTCAAGAAACCAGGCAGTCTCTTGGAGCCATTGCCTATGCCAGAGTGGCCATGGAAGAGTGTTTCTCTAGACTTTATAGTCGGTCTACCCAAAGCAGAAGGGTTTGGAAGCATCATGGTAGTGGTGGACAGGTTTTCCAAGTATGGAATCTTTGTTCCAGCAACCAAGGAGTGCCCAGCTGAGGAGGCAGCTCGATTGTTCTTGAAAAACATGGTTAAGTACTGGGGAGTGTCGAGGACCATTGTTAGTGATCGAGACGGGTGGTTCACGGGCAGGTTCTAGACTGAGTTGTTCAAGCTGTTGGGGTCAGACTTAAACTTTTCCACCAGCATGCATCCACAGACCGATGGGCAGATAGAATGAGTGAATGGACTATTGGAGGTCTACCTCAGGCACTATGTGAGTGCCACACAAAGGGACTGGCCAAAGCTGCTAGATATTACACAGTTTTCCTACAACTTGCAAAGGAGCGAGGTAACGAACTAGAGCCCGTTTGAGGTTATGACAGGGCAACAACCACTAACACCTGGTTTGATTGTTGTAGGTTATACAAGGCTGAACCCAGCAGCATACAAGTTTGCCAAGGCATGGCAGAAGCAAACTGACTTGGCTAGAGTTTGTCTATACAAGGAGGCCAAGAGGTCGAAGAAGTGGGCAGACCAGAAGAGGCAGGATGTGCAGTTCCAGGTTGGAGACTTGGTGTTGGTGAAGCTGCATCCCATTGTGCGCCATAGGGGGCTGCACAAAGGCCTAGTCCAGAGGTATGAGGGACCTTTCCGAGTAGTCAAGAGGGTAGGCAAGGTTACCTACAAGCTGGATATGCCACCCAAGCCGAGGGTACATCGGGTGTTCCATGTGAGCATGCTCAAGCTATTCCATGAGGATGAGGGAGATCCAGGATGGGCAGAGTCAAAGCGTGCACCATTGGGAGCAAGGGCCTCATATGAGAAGGAGGTCCACAACATCATAGCTGATCAGGAGGTGAGACAGAAGAACTATCAACCAAGACATGAGTACATGGTATGCTGGAAGAGACTTCCAGATAGTGAGGTGAGCTAGGAACTAGCAGAGGACTTATGGCAGTTGGGGGACCAGATCAGGCAGTACCATGCAGAAGAAGCAACGAGGGCATTGCACATTCAGGTGGGGGAGAATGTCACACCCTGGGCGGGCGCGCCAGGCACATCAGGTAGACCAGCAGGTGAGCCAGAGGTTGAGGCCCGTAGACTAGGCGTACTGGTGGGTATCTGTGCGCAAAGCCTAGCAAACGAGTTCAGAATGCCCACCCAACTTGCAAGCCAGCCCGTGAGACCAAGGCCTACCATACAAGCTGCCCGCACCACATCTAGAAGGGCCCAAGGTGCTAGACACGCAAAGAAAGCTTCTGGAAGCAGACAGGATCAGCAGGAGCATCCTGGCAGATTTGGTTAACCTTAAAAATTAGGAGTTAGCATCCTGATTGATTGTAATCCCATGATTTTAGCCTTTATTCTAGGGATATTGCCATTAAGTTGTAGCTGGAGCCTCAACTATAAATAGAGGGCTGCTCCACCCTCATTTGTACATCATCAAACACTTCTGTTCCAGTGAATACAATAGCATTTCCAGAATTTTGTTTTGTTATCCTGTTTCTCTTTATCTTGCGTAATCAGCCCTTCCCATTGTTCTAGCGCCCGCATGCTTGTGTTTTAGGCTGACTTAGGTATAAAGAAGGAGATTCCAAGCCTAAGGCCGCAAGGATTCTGAGTCTAAGGTTAGAGCCCGTGACATAAGCCCCAACCGGACTGAGGGTTGTGGCAGCGGGACCGACAACACGCAGAGGGGGACCGGGTCGATCCCCAGCTTGCGCATTATGCCTCTCCAGTCGGCTCAATGCCTGCACGCTCGTTTCGTGGGTTGACTTAGGCATACGGAGTTCATTCCCAGTCTAAGATCGGATCGACAGCGGGATCGACAGCAACACGTAGAGGGGGACCGGGCCGATCCTCGGCTTGCGCATCCTACCTCTCCAGCTGGTTGAGTGCCCGCACGCATATTTCGTGGGTTGAATTAGGCATACGAAGTTTATTCTCGGTCTAAGCCCCAATCGAACCAAGAGACCCGCAGCGAGATCGGCAACAAGCAGAGGGGGACCAAGCCGATCCTCGGCTTCAGTATTCTGGCTCTCCGATCGGCTGAGCGCCCGCACGCTCGTTTAATGGGTTGACTTAGGCATACGTAGTGCATTCTCAGTATCGACCAACCAAGGGCCAGAGGCTATCAACGATGTTTGGGGCAACAACCGAGGGGGACCAGCAGTGGGATCCTTGGTTGGCTCACGCATCCTGCCCCTAGTGGTCGGTTCGGTGCCTGCACGCTCATTTCGGGGGTCGACCGGGGCTAGGCATGTGCCGATGGTGGTCGAGGCAACCGCCTGCACCACGGCCCAGCATGTGTCGATGGTGTTCGATGCAACCGCCAGCACCAGGGGCCGTCTTGTGCTGATGGTTGTCGAGGCAATCGATAGCACCAAGGGCCGGCATGTGCCGATGGTGATCGAGGCAACTGCCTACACCAGGGCCTAGCTTGTGCCGATGGCGGTCAAGGCAAGTGCCCATACCAAAGGCCAGCCTGTGCCGATGATGGTCGATGCATGTGCCATCACCATGTGCCATCATGTGCCATTGATGGTTGAGGCCTTGGTCGAAGTTCAATTTTTAACCATGGTGCACATGTTGGGCTCGGGCATGTGCTGGTGCCACATTTTTTTCGCCCGGGGCACCATCGTCGGAGCATCACCGGAGAACCTAACCGATAGCATTAAGGGTTTCGGCGATTGGGGGGCTGGGGGGTGTGCGCACATGATGTGCGATGGGTGCTGGTACTTGGCTCTTATATTGGCCCCCTATCCCTCATCAAACCTCGAGAACTCACACCCCTTTAAAGAGCATTTGAGATTTTATAGGTTTGCTCCCAGTAACCATTAAAGTGTCTGAAATGGGGACATTTTTTTCAAACGGTCACAAAATCTTTTCCACTTCGATTTTTTAGCTGAATTTTTTTATGCATGCCAAAAAAAATACAAGGATCACGTCTACCAAATTTGGGTCAAAACTCCTTTTAAAAAAATTTTGAAAAATCTCAAACCGCAAAAGGGTTTTGAAAATCATGAAAAATAGAAAACGGGTCATCTTGCCATGAAACTTCACATGAAGGCTTAGGGGACCATTGTATGAATTTACAAGCCATAAAAATGACATTGGCATGGCAAAAATATGAAGACGTGCCTAAATCCACCTACCACTGGATCGATCCACAGCTTGCGCATCCCGCCTCTTCGGCCGACTAAGTGCCCACACGCGCGTTTCATGGGTTGACTTAGGCATACGTAGTGCGCTCCCAGTCTAAGATTAGACCGGACCGAGGGTTGTGGTAGCAGGACCCATAGCAGAATCGACAGTACGCAGAGGGGACCAGGTTGATCCTCGGCTTGCACATCCTGCCTCTCTGGTCAACTGAGCACCCAGACGCTCGTTTCATGGGTTGACTTAGGCATACGGTGTTCATCCCTAGTCTAAGCATACGGAGTTCATTCCCAGTCTAAGATCGGACCAAACCGAGGGTTGCCGCAGTAGGACCAGCAGTAGGATCAGCAGCATGCAGGGGGGACCGAGCCAATGCCCAGCTTAAGATTCTGCCTCTCCGGTTGGCTGAGTGCCCGCACGCTCATTTCATGGGTTGGCTTAGGCATACGGAGTTCATTTCATGTCTAAGCCCCAGTCGAACCGAGGGCTATGGCAACAGGACCAGCAGCACACAGAGGGGGATCGAGCCGATCCCCGGCTTGCGCATTATGCCTCTCCGACTGGCTGAGTGCCCGTACGCTCATTTCGTGGGTTGGCTTAGGCATACGGAGTTCATTCCATGTCTAAGCCCCAGCCGGACCGAGGGTTGTGGCAGTGGGACCGGTAGCACGCAGAGGGGGATCGAACGGATACCCGGCTTGCGCATTATGCCTCTCTGACTGGCTTAGTGCCCGCACGCTCATTTTGTGGGTTGACTTAGGCATACGGAGTTCATTCCCAGCCTAAGCGTATAGAGTTCATTCCCAGCCTACGCGTACAGAGTTCATTCCCAGTCTAAGATCGAATCGACAGCGAGATCGTAGTAGCACGCAAAGGGGGATCGGGCCGGTCCTCGACCTTCGCATCTTGCCTCTCCGGCCAACTGAGCGCCTGTACGTTCGTTTCGTGGGTTGACTTAGGCATACGGAGTTCATTCCCGGTCTAAGCCCCAACCGGTCTGAGGGACCCGCAGCGGGATCGACAGCACACAAAGGGGGACCGAGCCAATCCTTGGCTTATGCATTTTAGCTCTCCGATCGACTGAGCACCCACACACTTGTTTCATGGGTTGACTTAGGCATACGTAGTGCATTCCCAGTCTCGACCAACCAAGGGCCAGAGGCTATTGACGGTGTTTGAAGCAACAACCAGGGAGGACCAGCAGTGGGATCCTTGGTCGGCTCGCGCATCCCACCCCCAACGGTTAGTTCAGTGCCCACACGCTCATTTCGAGGGTCGATCGGGGCTCGACATGTGTCAATGGTGGTCGAGGCAACCACCTACCCCACTGCTCGGCATGTGTCGATGGTGTTTGACACAATCGCCCGCACCAAGGGCCATCTTATGCCGATGGTGGTCGAGGCAATTGCCCGCAGCAAGGGCCAGCATCTGTCGATGGTGATCGAGGCAACCACCAGAACCAAGGCCCTACTTGTACTGATGGCAGTCGAGGCAAGTGCCCGTGTCACACCCTGGGCGGGTGCGCTAGGCACATTAGGCGGACCAGCAGGTGAGACAGAGGTTAAGGGCCACAAACCAGGCGTACTAGCAGGTATCTACTCGCAAAGCCTAGCAAACGAGTTCAGAATGCCCGTCCAACTTGCAGGCCTGCCCGTGAGACCAAGGCCTGGCATACAAGCTGCTCGCACCACATCCAAAAGGGCCCAAGGTGATGGACACACAAGGGAAGCTTCTGGAAGCAGGCAGGATCAGCAGGAGCATCCTGGCAGATTTGATTGACCCTGAAAATCAGGAGTTAGCATCCTGATTGATTGTAATCCCATGATTTTAGCCTTTATTCTAGGGATATTGCCATTAAGTTGTAGCTGGAGCCTCAACTATAAATAGAGGGCTGCTTCACCCTCATTTGTACACCATCAAACACTTCTGTTTCAGTGAATACAAGAGCATTTAATGAATTCTATCTTGTTATCCTATTTCTCTTTTACTTGCGTAATCAGCCCTTCCCATTGTTCTAGTGCCCGCACGCTTGTGTTTTAGGTTGACGTAGGCATAAAGGAGGAGATTTCAAGACCAAGGTCACACGGATTCTGAGTCTAAGGTCGGAGCCCGTGACAGTTGATATCAGAGCAAGTTTGATTCTGCGTGTTTGTGTTGTGCAGGTTAGATCGTGATTGAGGAGATGGCATCCCAAAGCGACGTTGCTAGCCAACAACCAAAGGCCCAGGAGCATAGGCGTCGAAGAGGCAAGAAAGCTAGTTCTAGAGATATCTGGTCTACAATGGACGGTAGGCTGGCCAAGGTGAAGGTGACCATGGGCGACATGGGGGAAAAGCTTAAAGAGGTAGAGACTCACATTGCATCGCTAGACTCCATGGGGGAGGAGATCTAAAGTGAGCTGGAAGCTGCTCTCAACAAAGGCATAGATGTGATCACCCAGAAGAATAAGGCCTTGGAGGTTGAAGTGCTGACCTTGTGCGATGGCATGGAGGCCATCCGCCAGTGGATGAAAGAGCTTGCCAGTGAGCTTGTTGCTTGTAAGACTGCCATTGGAAATGGCATGTTTTTTAGAGTGTCCAAATCCAGATTGGATGTCCCTAAGCCTAAGGAGTTCAAAGGGACTAGCGCAGCCAAGGAAGTAGACAACTACCTTTGGGGTATGGAGTAGTACTTCTAGGCCATGGGCATGCAAGACGAGGTGATAAAGGTAAGCACCGCTGCTATGTATCTCACTGATGTAGCCTTACTGTGGTGGAGTCATAGGTGTGATGATGTCAGGCACAGGAACGCCAAGATTGGAACTTGGGCAGAGTTCCAAAAGGAGTTCAGAGAATAATTTCACCCAGAGTATACCGATGATGAGACGCGGGCAAAGTTGGGCAGGTTGAGCCAATAAGGGGACATAAGGGAATATGTCCAGAAATTCTCTGAACTAATGCTACATACTCAGATCTAGGTGAGAAGGATGCCTTCTTTGCTTTCATAGATGGGCTGAAACTGTGGGTGAAGTATGAGCTACAAAGGAGGGGAGTTCATGACTTGGCTAAAGCCATGACTACTACCGAGGCCTTGATAGAGTTCAAGCCTCTGAACAAGTTCGAGTCTTCCAAGCCCGAGGGTAAGGGTAGGGACGATAGGGACCGAAAGAAGCAGTCCAAGGGGAAGGACCATGATCCGGAGTCCAAGGATGAAGATCGAGACCATTCAACCAAAGATGGCGAGAGGAAGCCACTAGCAGGCAAGTGGAAAGCAAAAAGGGATCGAGAGCCACTAGCATGCTACCTATGTGAAGGGAGCCACATAGCGTGCAATTACCTGTAGAAGGGCAAGCTGGCTGCTGTAGACAAGGAGTCTGACGAGGAGCCAGAGTCAGGGGCAGCAAAGCTTAGGTTGTTGGTGCCCAACGCTGTCCAGAGTAAGGGGAGTCGTAAGCCAAAGGGCTTGATGTTTACGGATCTACTGGTTGCGGGTCAGAAGGTGAGCGCACTGGTGGACACAGGTGCCTCACATCTTTTTATTTCAGGTGATAGAGCCTGAAAGCTCAGACTAAAGGTACAGAAAGGGATTGGTACCATTAAGATGGTGAACTCCAAGGAGTTCCAGCCATTGGAGTAGCAGGAGAGTGGAGTTACAGTTTGGAGGCTACAAAGGCATGGAGACCATAGAGGTAATACCCCTTGATGACTATGAGTTTGTGATTGGGTTTGATTTCCTTGTTCGGATTAACGCCCTCCTTGTGCCTTTTTCCGATTGTGTTTGCTTCTTGGATGCATGGTGCCAATGCCTAGTGCCATTGAGGAGAGGGTCTAGAGTTGGGTCGTGGGTGGTGTCAGCCATCCAATTTACCAAGGCGGTAAGCAGACAAGAAGACACCTTATTGGTAGCCCTGAAATATGATGACCAAAGGGAGAAGGAGATCGAGTCACCCTTTGAGGTGCTAAAGGTGCTGAAGACCTTTAGTGATGTGATGCCCGCAAAGTTACCTAGCAAGCTACCACCTAAGAGAGAGGTGGACCACAAGATCGAGCTAGTGTCCGAGGCCAAGCCACCAGTTAGAGACCCTTACCGAATGTCTCCACCAGAGTTGGAGGAGTTGAGGAAGTAGCTCAAAGAGTTAGTTGATGTTGGCTTCATCAGGCCATCGAAGGCACCCTATGGTGCACCGGTTCTATTCCAGCACAAGCATGATGGGTCGTTATGGCTGTGCATAGACTATCGGGCTTTGAAGAAGCTGACCATCAAGAACAAGTACCCCATCCCACTCATTGCGGACTTGTTCGATCAACTTGGAATGCAAGGTGGTTCACCAAGTTGGATTTGAGGTTGGGCTACTATCAAGTTAGGATCACGGAGGGAGATGAGCCAAAGACAGCATGTGTCACTCAATATGGTTCGTATGAGTTCTTGGTGATGCATTTTGGACTCATGAACGCCCCAGCAACATTCTACACCCTTATGAACAAGGTACTTCAGTCATTCCTTGATTGGTTTGTTATGGTTTATTTGGATGGCATTGTGATCTACAGCCAGACTTTGGGAGAGCATGTAGACCACTTGAGACAGGTGTTCGAGGTGTTACAGGTGCACAAGCTATTTGTCAAGAGGGAGAAGTGCTCATTCGCCCAGCAGGAGATCCCGTTCCTTGGCCACATAGTGGGAGGTGGCAGGATACGCATGGATGAAGGCAAGATACACACAATCCTGGAGTGGCAACCGCCAGCCAAGGTCACTAAGTTGAGATCGTTCCTTGGGCTGGTTAACTACTACAGGTGCTTCATCAAAGGTCACTCAGCAATAGCCACGCCATTGACTGACTTGCTCAAGAAAGGGAGAGCATGGGAGTGGAGCGCAGGGTGCCAGGAAGCCTTTGACAGGTTGAAGCGGGCTGTGACAGAGGAGCTAGTCTTGGCCTTGCCAGACCATGCCAAGCCGTATGAGGTGCATACGGATGCATCAAACTTTGCCATAGGAGGCGTGTTGATGCAGGAGGGACGTCCAGTCACGTTTGAGAGCAGAAACTGAACGAGATTGAACGCAAGTACACGGTCCAAGAGAAAGAGATGACTGCAGTGGTGCACTGCTTGTGCACTTGGTGCCATTACCTATTGGGGTTGAGGTTCGTGGTTAGGACAGACAATGTGGCGACCAGCTACTTCCAGATGCAGAAGAAACTGTGCCTCAAGCAAGTGAGATGGTAAGATTTTCTTACGGAATTTGATTTTTAGATGGAGAACAAGCCGGGGTGGGTGAACCTAATGGCAGACGCCCTGAGCAGGAAGGCTATCCTTGCTGCCATTAGCCAACTAGAGGCGTCACTGGTGCCGTGTATCAAGGAGGGACTTGCACATGATGCTACAGCCAAAGCTCTGATGGAGTACGCCTAGCAAGGTAAGACTAGGCGGTTTTGGATACAGGATGGTTTGTTGTACACCAAGGGTAGTAGACTGTTTGTGCCACAGCATGAAAAGCTCTGTAAGGAAGTTTTCCAAGAATGTCATGTGCCCATCACCAGGGCGTGACACCATCACCATGCGCCATCATGTGCCATTGATGGTCGAGGCCTTGGCCGAAGTTTGATTTTAAGCCACGGTGTTCATTCCTAGTCTAAGCATATGGAGTTCATTCCCCGTCTAAGATCGGACCGACAGCTGGATTGGTAGCAACACGTAGACGGGGACCAGGCTGAGCACCCACACGCTCGTTTCATGGGCTGAATTAGGCATACAGAGTTCATTCCTGATCTAAGCCCCAACTGAACCGAATGACCCACAGCGAGATCGACAGCACGCAGAGGGGGATCGGGTTGATCGTTGGCTTGCACATTTTGGCTCTTTGGCCGGCTGAGCAGCCGTATGCCCATTTCATCGGTTGACTTAGGCATACGTAGTGCATTCCTGGTCTCGACCAACCAAGGGCCAGAGGCTATCAACGGCGTTTGGGGTAACAATCGAGGGGGACCAGCAGCGGGATCCTTGTTTGGCTCGTGTATCCCACCCCCAGCGGTTGGTTCAGTGCCCACACGCTCATTTCTGGGGCCGACCAGGGCGCGGCATGTGCCAATCATGGTAGAGGTAATCGCCCGTACCACGGCCCAGCATGTGCCGATGGTGTTCGATGGAATCGCCTGCACCAGGGGCTTTCTTGTGCCGATGATGGTTGAGGTAATTGCCCGAACCAAGGGCCAGCATGTGCCGATGGTGATCAAGGCAATCGCTCGCACCAGGGCCCAGCTTGTGCCAATGGCGGTCGAGGTAAGTGCCCGTACCAAAGGGCAGCTTGTGCCGATGATGGTCGATGCATGTGCCATCACCATGCGCCATCTTGTGCCATTGATGGTCGAGGCCTTGGTCGAAGTTTGATTTTGAGCCATGGTGCACATGCTGGGCTCGAGCATGTGCTGGTGCCACATTTTTTTGGCCCAGGACACCATCGTCGGAGCATCGTCGGATAACCTAACCGATGAAATTGGGGGTTCCGACGATTGGGGGGGTCGAGGGGTGTGCACACATGATGTGCGATGGGTGCTGGTACTTGGCCCTTATATTGGCCCCCTATCCCTCATCAAACCTCGAGAACTCACACCCCCTTAAAAAGCATTTGAGATTTTATAGGTTTGCTCCCAGTAGCCATTAAAGTGTCTGAAATGGGATATTTTTTTCAAACGATCACAAAATCTTCTCCACTTCGAGTTTTTAGCTGAATTTTTTTGTGCATTCCAAGAAAAATACAAGGATCACGTCTACCAAATTTGGGGCCAAAACTCTTTTTAAATTTTTTTTTAAAAATCCCGAACCGTAAAAAGATTTCAAAAATCGTGAAAAATAGAAAACGGGTCGTTTTGCCACGAAACTTCACATGAAGGGTTAGGGGACCATTGTACGAATTTACAAGCCATAAAAATTGCATTGGCATGGCAGAAATATGAAGATGTGCTTGAACCCACCTACCACTCGATCGATCCACGGCTTGCGCATCCCGCCTCTCCGGTCGACTAAGTGCCCACACGCTCGTTTCGTGGGTTGACTTAGGCATACGTAGTGTGCTCGCAGTCTAAGATCAAACCAGACCAAGGGTTGTGACAGTAGGACCAGCAGCAGGATTGGCAGCATGCAGGGGGGATCAGGTCGATCCCTGGCTTGCGCATTCTACCTCTCCGACCGACTGAGTGCCTGCACGCTCGTTTCGTGGGTTGGCTTAGGCATACGGAGTTCATCCCCAGTCTAAGCATACGGAGTTCATTCTCAGTCTAAGATCAGACCGGACCGAGGGTTGGGACAGTAGCACCAGCAGTAGGATCGGCAGCATGCAAGGGGGATCGAGCTGATCCCCGACTTGCGCATTCTGCCTCTCTGGCCGACTGAGCGCCCACACGTTTGTTTCATGGGTTGGCTTAATCATACGGAATTCATCCCCAGTATAAGCATACGGAGTTCATTCCTAGTCTAAGATTAGACTGCATCGAGGGTTGCAGTAGCAGGACTAGCAACAGGATCGGCAGCACGCAGGAGGGGACCGAGTCGATCCTCAGGTTATGTATTCTAGCTCTCCAGTCAGCTAAGTGCCCGCACGTTCATTTCATGGGTTGACTTAGGCATACGTAGTGCCTTCCCGATCTCGACCAACCAAGGGCCAGAGGCTATCGACGGTGTTTGGGGCAACAACCAAGGGGGACCAGTAACGGGATCCTAGGTCGGCTCACGCAACCCACCCCCAGCGGTCAGTTCGGTGCCCGTACACTCATTTCATTGGCCGACCGAGGCTTCGTATGTGTCAATGGTGGTCGAGGCAACCGCCCGTACCATAGCCCAGCATGTGCCGATGGTGTTCGATGCAACTGCCCACACAAGGGGCCATATTGTGCCGATGGTGGTCGACGCAATCGTCCGCACTAAGGGTTGGCATGTGCCGATGGTGATCGATGCAACCGCCTGCACCAGGGCCCAGCTTTTACTGATGACGGTCGAGGCAAGTCCCGCGCCAAAGGCCAGCTTGTGTCGAAGATGGTCGATGCAAGTGCTATAACCATGCGCCATCATGTGCCATTGATGGTCAAGGCCTTGGTTAAAGTTCAATTTTGAGCCACGGTGCACATACTGGGCTCGAGCATGTGCTGGTGCCACATTTTTTTTTCACTCGGGGCACCATCACCGGAGAACCTAACCTGCAGCATTGAGGGTTCCGACGATTGGGGGGCCTGAGGGGTGTGCGCACATGATGTATGATGGGTGCTGGTACTTGGCCAATATATTGGCCCTCTATCCCTCATCAAACCTCGAGAACTCACACCCCCTTAAAGAGCATTTGAGATTTTATAGGTTTGCCCCCAGTAGCCATTAAAGTGTCTGAAATGGGGACATTTTTTTCAAAGGGTCACAAAATCTTCTCCACTTCGAGTTTTTAGCTGAATTTTTATGTGCATGCCAATAAAAATACAAGGATCACGTCTACCAAATTTGGGCCCAAAAATCCTTTTAAAAAAATTTTAAAAAATCCCGAACTGTAAAAAGTTTTCAAAAATCGTGAAAAATAGAATACGGGTCATCTTGCCACGAAACTTCACATGAAGGCTTAGTGGACAATTGTATGAATTTACAAGCCATAAATATGGCATTGGCATAGCAAAAATATGAAGATGTGCCTGAACCCACCTAACACTCGATCGATCCATGGCTTGCGCATCCTGCCTCTCCGGCCAGCTAAGTGCTCGTATGCTCGTTTCGTGGGTTGACTTAGGCAGAGGTAGTGCGCTCCCAGTCTAAGATTGGACCGGAGCGAGGGTTGCAGCAGAAGGACCCGCAACAAGCTCGGTAGCACACAGATGGGATCGGGTCGATCCCCGGCTTATGCATCCTGCCTCTCTGGGCGGCTGAGTGCCCGTATGCTCATTTTGTGGGTTGGCTTAGGCATACAAAGTTCATCCCCAGTCTAAGCATACGGAGTTCATTCCCAGTCTAAGATCAGACCAGACCGAAGGTTATGACAGTAGGACCCATAGCAAGATCGGTAGCTCACAGGAGGGACCGAGCCGGTCCCCAGCTTGCGCATTTTACCTCTCCGACCAGCTAAGCACCCGCACGCTCGTTTCATGGGTTGACTTAGGCATACGTAGTGCATTCCCGATCTCGACCAACTAAGGGCCAGAGGCTATCGACGGTGTTTGGGGCAACAACTGAGGGGGACCAGCAGCGGGATCCTTGGTTGGCTCACGTATCCCTTCCCCAACGTTCAGTTCAGTACCTGCACTATCCTTTCGGGGGTCGACCAGAGCCCAGCTTATGCCGATGGAGGTCGAGGCAAGTGCCCGTAGCAAAGGGCAGCCTGCGTCGAAGATGGTCGATGCATGTACCATCACCGTGCGCCATCATGTGCCATTGATGGTTGAGGCCTTGGCCGAAGTTCGATTTTGAGCCACGGTGCACATGCTGGGCTTGAGCATGTGCTGGTGCCACATTTTTTTCACCTAGGGCACCATCGTCGGAGCATTGTCGGAGAACCTAACCGGCGGCATTGGGGGTTCTAGCGATTGGGGGGCCGGGGGGTGTGCGCACATGATGTGCGATGGGTGCTGGTACTTGGCCCTTATATTGGCCCCCTATCCCTCATCAAACCTCGAGAACTCACACCCCCTTAATGAGCATTTGAGATTTTATAGGTTTGCTCCCAGTAGCCATTAAAGTGTCTAAAATAGGGACATTTTTCTCAAACGGTCACAAAATCTTCTCCACTTCGAGTTTTTAGCTAAATTTTTTTGTGCGTGCCAACAAAAATACAAGGATCACGTCTACCATATTTGGGGCAAAAACTCCTTCTAAAAAAATTTTAAAAATCCTGAACCGTAAAAAGTTTTTAAAAATCGTGAAAAATAGAAAATGGGTCATCTTGCCACGAAACTTGACATGAAGGCTTAGGGGACCACGAAAAATAGAATCGCACGCTCGTTTCATGGGTTGACTTAGGCATACATAGTGCACTCCCAGTCTAAGATCGCATCAAACTGAGGGTTGCAGCAGCAAGACCCGTAGCAGGATCGACAGCACGCCGAGGGGACCGGGTCGATCCCCGGCTTGCGCATCCTACCTCTCTGGCTGGCTGAGCGCCTGCGCGCTCATTTAATGGGTTGACTTAGGCATACGAAGTTCATCCCCAGTCTAAGCATACGGAGTTCATTCCCAGTCTAAGATCGGATCGGACTGAGGGTTACGGCAGCAAGATCGGTAGCACGCAGGGGGGACCAGGATGGTCCCCGACTTGTGCATTCTGCCTCTTCGGCTGGCTGAGCGCCCGCACGCTCGTTTCATGGGTTGGCTTAGGCATACAGAGTTCATTCCATGTCTAAGCCCCAGTCGGACCGAGGGTTGTGGCAGGCGGATCGATAGCACACAGAGTGGGACCGAACCGATCCCCGGCTTACGCATTATACCTCTCCGGCCGGCTCAGCACCCGTACGCTCGTTTTATGGGTTGACTTAGGCATATGGAGTTCTTTCCCAGTCTAAGCATATAGAGTTCATTCCCAATCTAAGATTGGAATGATAGCGGGATCAGTAGCATTACGCAGAGGGGGACCGAGCTGATACTCAGCTTGCACATCCTACCTCTCTGGTCGGCTGAGCACCTGTACGCTCGTTTCATGGGTTCACTTAGGTGTATGGAGTTCATTCCCGATCTAAGCCCCAACAGGATCGAGGGACCCATAGCGGGATTGACAGCACGTAGAGAGGGACCGGGTCGACCCTCGATTTGCTCCTTCTGGCTCTTCGATTGGCTGAATGCCCGCACGCTCGTTTCATGGGTTGACTTAAGCATACGTAGTGCATTCTGGATATCGACCAACCAAGGGCCAGAGGCTATCGACAACCGAGGAGGACCAACAGCGGGATCCTTGGTCGGCTCATGCATCTTGCCCCCAACGGTCGGTTCAGTGCCCGCACGCTCGTTTCGGAGGCCGATCGAGGCTCAGCATGTGCCGATGGTGGTCTAATCTACCTCTCGCACCACAGCCCAGCATGGGTCGATGGTGTTCGTTGCAACATCCTACAGCAGGGGCCATCTTATGCTGATGGTGTTCAATGCAACTGCCCGTACCAGAGGCCAGCTTGTGCCGATGGTGGTCGAGGCAATCACCCGCACCAAGGACCGACATGTGCCGATGGTGATAGAGGCAACCACCTGCACCAGGGCCCACCTTGTGCCAATGGTGGTCGAGGCAAGTGCCTGTACCAAAGGGTAGGCTGTGCTGATGATGGTCGATGTATGTGCCATCACCATGCACCATCATGTGCCATTGATGGTCGAGGCCTTGCCGAAGTTTGATTTTGAGACATGGTGCACATGCTGGGCTGGGCTCGGGCATGTGCTGGTGCCACATTTTTTTCGCTCGGGGCACCATCGCAAGAGTATCGCCAGAGAACCTAACCGGCATCGTTGGGGGTTCTGGCGATTGGAGGGGCTGGGGGGTGTGCGCACATGATGTGCAATGGGTGTTGGTACTTGGCCCTTATATTAGCCCCATATCCCTTATCAAACCTCAAGAACTCACACCCCCTTCAAGAGCATTTGAGATTTTATAGGTTTGCTCCCAGTAGCCATTAAAGTGTCTGAAATGGCGACATTTTTTTCAAACGATCACAAAATCTTCTCCACTTCAATTTTTTAGCTGAATTTGTTTGTGCGTGCCAACAAAAATACAAGGATCACGTCAACCAAATTTGGGGCCAAAACTCCTTCTAAAAAAATTTAAAAAATTCTCGAACCGTAAAAAGTTTTGAAAATCGTGAAAAATAGAAAGCGGGTCGTCTTGCCACGAAACTTCACATGAAGGCTTAGGGGACCATTGTATGAATTTACAAGCCATAAAAATGGCATTGGCATGGCAGAAATATGAAGATGTGCCTAACCCAACTACCACTCGATCTATCCATGGCTTACGCATCCCGTCTCTACGGCCGGTTAAGTGCTCGCATGCTCATTTCATGGGTTGACTTAGGCATACGTAGTGTGCTCCCAGTCTAAGATCAGACCAAACTATGGCTTGTGACAGTAGAGCCCGCAGCGAGATCGACAGCAAGCAGAGGGGACAGGGTCGATCCCTGACTTGCGCATCCTGCCTCTCTGGCCGGTTGAGTGCCCGCACGTTCGTTTCATGGGTTGACTTAGGCATACGGAGTTCAGCCCCAGTCTAAGCATACGGAGTTCATTCCAAGTCTAATATCAGACTGGATCAAGGGTTATGACAGCAGGACTAGCAGCAGGATCGGTAGCATGCAGGAGGGGATCGGGACAATCCCCGGCTTGCGTATTTTGCCTCTCCGACTGGCTGAGCCTCCGGACGCTCGTTTCGTGGGTTGGCTTAGGCATACATAGTTCATTCCATGTCTAAGCCCCAGCCGGATCGAGGATTGTGGTAGCGGGATCGACAGCACGCAGAGGGGGATCGAGTCGATCCCCAGCTTGTGCATTATGCCTCTCCGACCGACTCAGCACTCGCACGCTCGTTTCGTGGGTTGACTTAGGCATACGGAGTTCATTCACAGTCTAAGCATATAGAGTTCATTTCCAGTCTAAGATTGGACCGGTAGCGGGATCGACAGCAGCATGCAGAGGGGGACCGGGCCGATCCTTGACTTATGCATCCTGCCCTTCCGGTCGACTGAGCGCCCGCACGCTCGTTCCGTGGGTTGACTTAGGCATACGGAGTTCGTCCCCAGTCTAAGCATATGGAGTTCATTCCCAGTCTAAGATGGCTTAGGCATGTGCTGGTGCCACAATTTTTTCGCCCGAGACACCATCACCGGAGCATCATCGGAGAACGTAACCGACGGCATTGAGGGTTCTGGCGATTGGGGGGGCCGGGGGTGTGCGCACATGATGTGCGATGGGTGCTGGTACTTGGCCCTTATATTGGCCCCCTATCCCTCATCAAACCTCAAGAACTCACACCCCCTTAAAGAGCATTTGAGAGTTTATAGGTTTGCTCCCAGTAGCAATTAAAGTATCTGAAAATGGGGACATTTTTTTCAAACGGTCACAATATCTTTTCCACTTCAAGTTTTTAGCTGAATTTGTTTGTGCGTACCAACAAAAATACAAGGATCAAGTCTACCTAATTTGGGGCCAAAACTCCTTCTAAAAAAATTTTAAAAAATCTCAAACCGTAAAAAGTTTCAAAAATCATGAAAAATAGAAAACGAGTCGTCTTGCCACGAAACTTCACATGAAGGCTTAGGGGACCATTGTATGAATTTACAAGCGATAAAAATGGCATTGGCATGGCAGAAATATGAAGATGTGCCTGAACCCACCTACCACTCGATTGATCCACGGCTTGCGCATCCTGCTTTTTCGTTCGGCTAAGTGCCCGCACGCTCGTTTTGTAGGTTGACTTAGGCATACATAGTGCGCTCCCAATCTAAGATCGGACTGGACTGAGGGTTGCGATAGCAGGACCTGCAGTGGGATCGACAGCACGCAGAGAGGATCGAGTTGATACCTGGCTTACGTATTCTACCTCTCTGGCTGGCTGAGCGCCCGTACGCTCGTTTCGTGGATTGACTTAGGCATACAGAGTTCATCCCCAGTCTAAGCATACAGAGTTCATTCTTAGTCTAAGATCAGACTGGATCAAGGGTTGCGGTAGCAGGACAGACAGTAGGACCAGCAGCAGGCAGGGGGGACTGGCCGATCCCGGGCTTGTGCATTCTGCCTCTCCGGCCGATTGAGCGCTCGCATGCTCGTTTCGTGGGTTGGCTTAGGCATACGGAGTTTATTCTATGTCTAAGCCCTATTTGGATCGAGGGTTGTGGTAGTGGGACCGGTAGCACGTAGAGGGGGACCGGGTCGATCCCCGACTTGCTCATTATACCTTTCCGGCCTGCTCAACGCCTGGACGCTCATTTCGTAGGTTAACTTAGGCATGCAAAGTTCATTTCCAGTCTAAGCATATGGAGTTCATTCCCAGTCTATGATCGGACCGGTAGCAGCACGTAGAGTGGGACCAGGCTGATCCTCGGCTTACGCATCCTACCTCTTCGGTCGGCTGAGAGCCCATACGCTCGTTTCGTGTGTTGACTTAGGCATACGGAGTTCATTCCCGATCTAAGCCCTAATCGGACCGAGGGACCCACAGCGAGATCGGCAACATGCAGAGAGGGATCGAGCCGATCCTTGACTTGTGCATTTTTGCTCTCCGACCGACTGATCGGCCACACGCTCGTTTCATTGGTTGACTTAAGCATACGTAGTGCATTCTCGGTCTCGACCAACCAAGGGCCAGAGGCTATCGATGGTGTTTGGGGCAACAATCGAGGGGGATCAGCAATGGGATCCTTGGTCGACTCGTGCATCCCACCCCCAGCGATCGGTTCGATACTCGAACGCTCATTTCGGTGGCCGATCGAGGCTCGGCATGTGCCGATGATGGTCGAGGCAACCGCCCGCACCATGGCCCAGCATGTGTCGATGGTGTTCGATGTAATCGCCCACACCAGGGGCCATCTTGTGCTGATGGTGGTCGAGACAACCGCCCGCACCAGGGCCCAGCATGTGTCGATGGCGATCGAGGCAAGTGCCCGTACCAAAGGGTAGCCTATGTTGATGATGGTCGATGCATGTGCCATCACCATGCGCCATCATCTGCCATTGACGATTGAGGCTTTGGCCAAAGTTTGATTTTTAGCCACGGTGCACATGCTGGGCACGGGCATGTGCTAGTGCCACATTTTTTTCACTCAGGGCACCATCGTCAAAGCATTACCGGAGAACCTAATCGGCAGCATTAGGGGTTCCGTCGATTAGGGGGCCGGGGGGTGTGCGCACATGATATGCGATGGGTGCTGGTACTTGGCCCTTATATTGGCCCCCTATCCCTAATCAAACCTCGAGAACTCACACCCCCTTAAAGAGCATTTGAGATTTTATAGGTTTGCTCCCAGTAGCCATTAAAGTGTCTGAATGGGGACATTTTTTTGAAACGGTCACAAAATCTACTCCACTTCTAGTTTTTAGATGAATTTGTTTGTGCGTGCCAACAAAAATACAAGGATCATGTCTACCAAATTTGGGGCCAAAAATCCTTCCAAAAAAATTTTAAAAAATCTCGAACCGTAAAAAGTTTCAAAAATCGTGAATAATAGAAAACGGGTCGTCTTGCCACAAAACTTCACATGAAGGCTTAGGGGACCATTGTATGAATTTACAGGCCAAAAAATGGCATTGGCATGGCAGAAATATGAAGATGTGCCTGAACCCACCTACCACTCGATCATCCATGGCTTGCGCATCCTTCCTCTCCGGCTGGCTAAGTGCCTGCACGCTCGTTTCGTGGGTTGACTTAGGCATACGTAGTGTGCTCTCAGTCTAAGATCGAACCCGATCGAGGGTTGCGATAGTAGGACCAGTAGAAGGATCGGTAGCACGCAGGAGGGATGAAGCCAATCCCCAGCTTACACATTTTGCCTCTCTGATCAGTTGAGCCCCCGCACGCTTGTTTCGTGGGTTGGCTTAGGCATACGGAGTTCTTTCAATGTCTAAGCCCCAGCCAGACCGAGGGTTGTGGTAGCTTGAGCTGATGGCTTGTTCATTCTGGATTAGAGGACCATTGTATGAATTTACAAGCCATAAAAATGGCATTGGCGTGGCAGAAATATAAAGATGTGCCTGAACCCACCTACCACTCGATCGATCCACGGCTTGCACATCCCACCTCTCCGGTCGGCTAAGTGCCTGCACGCTCCTTTCATGGGTTGAATTAGGCATACGTAGTGCGCTCCTAGTCTAAGATCAGATCGGATCGAGGGTTGCGATAGTAGGACCTACAACGGGATTGATAGCACGCAAAGGGGACTGGGTTGATCCCCGACTTGTGCATCCTGCCTCTCTGGTCGGCTGAGCCCCCGCATGCTCGTTTCGTGGGTTGACTTAGGCATACAGAGTTCATCCCTAGTCTAAGCATACGGAGTTCATTGCCAGTCTAAGATTGGATCGGATCGAGGGTTACGGTAGCAAGACCAGCAGAGGATCGACAGCACGCAGAGGGGATCGGGCCGATCCCTGGCTTGCGCATTCTGCCTTTCTGGCCCGTTGAGCACCCGCACGCTCATTTCATAGGTTGGCTTAGGCATACGGAGTTCATTCCATGTCTAAGCCACAGTCGGACCGAGGGTTGTGGCAGCAGGACCGGCAGCTCACAAAGGAAGACCGAGCTAATCCCTGGCTTGTGCATTATGCCTCTTCGATCGGCTCAGCGCCCGCACACTCGTTTCGTGGGTTGACTTAGGCATACGGAGTTCATTCCCAGTTTAAGATCAGACCAGCAGCAGCACGCAGTAGCTCGTACGCTCATTTCGGGGGTCGATCAAGGCTCGACATGTGCCGATGGTGGTAGAGGCAACCGCCCGCACCACAGCCAAGCATGTGTTGATGGTGTTCGATGCAACCGCCAGCAACAGGGCACAGCTTGTGCTGATGGCAGTCGAGGCAAGTGCCCGTACCAAAGGGCAACCTGTGCCGATGATGGTAGGTGCATGTGCCATCACCATGCGCCATCATGTGCCATTGATGGTCGAGGCCTTGGCCGAAGTTCGATTTTGAGCGACGGTGCACATGCTGGGCTCAGGCATGTGCTAGTGCCACATTTGTTTTGCCCGGGGCACATCGTCAGATCATCACCAAAGAACCTAACCGACGGCATTGGGGGTTTCGGCAATTGGGGGGCCGGGTGGTGTACGCACATGATGTGCGATGGGTGCTGGTACTTGACCCTTATATAACGCGTCATCTTGCCACGAAACTTCACATGAAGTCTTAGGGGACCATTGTATGAATTTACAAGCTATAAAAATGGCATTGGCACGACAGAAATATGAAGATGTGCTTGAAACCACCTACCACTCGATCAATCCACGGCTTGCGCATCCCGCCTCTTCGATCGGCTAAGTGCCCGCACGCTCGTTTTGTGGGTTGACTTAGGCATACATAGTGTGCTCCCAGTCTAAGATTGGACCAGAACAAGGATTGTGGCAGTAGGACCCATAGCAGGATCGACAGCATGACCCACGACGGGATCGGTAGATGCAGAGGGGATCGGGTCGATCCTCGACTTGCGTATCTTGCCTCTTTGGCCGGCTAAGTACCCGCATGCTCATTTCATGGGTTGACTTAGGCAAACGGAGTTCATTCCCAATCTAAGATCGGACCAGACCAAGGGTTGCGGTAGCAGGACCAGCAGCAGGATCAAAAGCACATCGGGGGGACCAGGTCGATCCCCGGCTTGTGCATTCTACCTCTCCTACCGGTTGAGCCCCGACACACTCGTTTCATGGGTTGGCTTAGGCATACGAAGTTCATTCCATGTCTAAGCCCTAGTTGGACTGAGGGTTATGGCAGCGGGACCGGTAGCAGGTAGAGGGGGACCGGGCTGATCCTCGGCTTATGCATTATTCCTCTCTGACCTGCACAGTGCCCGCACACTCGTTTCATGGGTTGACTTAGGCATACAGAGTTCATTCGCAGTCTAAGCATATGAAGTTCATTCCCAGTCTAAGATTGGACCGGTAGCAGCATGCAGAGAGGGATCGGACCGATCCTCGGCTTGCACATCCTGCCTCTCCGATCGACTGAGCGCTCGCACGCTCGTTTCGTGGGTTGACTTAGGCATACGGAGTTTATCCCCAGTCTAAGCATACGGAGTTCATTCCCAGTCTAAGATGGGATCAGATCGAGGGTTGCAGCAGCAGGACCAGCAGCAGGATCGGTAGCACGTCAGGGGGGATCGGGTCGATCCCCGGTTTACGCATTCTACCTCTTCGATCGACTGAGCGCCCGCACGCTCATTTCGTGGGTTGGCTTAGGCATATGGAGTTCATTCCATGTCTAAGCCCCAGCCAGACCGATGGTTGTGGCAGCGCGACCGACAGCACGTAGAGGGGGATCAGGCCGATCTTCGGCTTGTGCATTATGCCTCTCTGACCAGCTCAACGCCCGCACGTTCATTTCGCGGGTTGACTTAGGCATACGAATTTCATTCCCAATCTAAGCATACGGAGTTCATTCCCAATCTAAGATCAGACTGGCAGCAACACGCAGAGTGAGACCGGGCCGATCCTCAGCTTGCACATCCTGCCTTTCCAGCCAACTGAGTGACTGCACGCTCGTTTTGTGGGTTGACTTAGGCATACGAAGTTCATTCTCGATCTAACCCCCAACCGGACTGAGGGACCCATAGCGGGATCTGTATCACGCAGAGGGGGTTGGGTCGATCTTCGGCTTGCGCATTCTAGCTCTCCGACTGGCTGAGCGCCCGCATGCTCGTTTCATGGGTTGACTTAGGCATACGTAGTGCATTCTCAGTCTCGACCAACCAAGGGCCAGAGGCTATCAACAGCGTTTGGGAAAACAATCGAGGCGGACCACCAGTGGGATCCTTAGTCAGCTCGCGCATCCCACCCCAAGTGGTCGGTCGATGCTCGTACGCTTGTCTTAGGGCCGACCGGGGCTCGGCATGTGCCGATGGTGGTCGAGGCAACCGCCTGTACCATGGCCCAGCATGTATCGATGGTGTTCGATACAACAGCCCGCACCAGGGCCTAGCTTGTGCCGATGGCGGTCGAGGCAAGTGCCCGTACCAAAGGACAGCCTGTGCCGATGATGGTCGATGCATGTGCCATTAATGGTTGAGGCCTTGGCCGAAGTTTGATTTTGAGCCACGGTGCACATGCTAGGCTCAGGCATTTATCGGTGCCATATTTTTCTCGCTAGGGGCACCATCGCTGGAGAACCTAACCCGCACGCTCGTTTCATGGGTTGGCTTAAGTTACGGAGTTCATGCCCAGTCTAAGATATGGAGTTCATTCCCAGTCTAAGATCGGACCAACAGTGGGATTGGTAGCAGCACATATAGAGGGATCGGGCTGACCCTCAGCTTGTGCATCCTGCCTCTCCGACCGGTTGAGCACCCGCACGCTCGTTTCGTGGGTTGACTTAGGCATACGTAGTGCATTCTCGGTCTCGACCAACCAAGGGGGATCGACAGGGCACAGAGGGGGATCGGGCCGATCCATGGCTTGCGTATCCTACCTCTCTGGTTGGCTGAGTGCCCACACGCTCGTTTCATGGGTTGACTTAGGCATACGAAATTCATTCCTGGTCTAAGCCCCAACCGGACCGAGGGACCCGTAGTGGGATCGATAGCAACCGAGGGGGACCAGCAACGAGATCCTTGGTTGGCTCATGCATCGCACCCCCAGCGGTCGGTTCGAAGCCCGCACACTCATTTCGGGGCCGACCGGGGCTCGGCATGTGCCGATGGTGGTCGAGGCAACCGCCTACACCATGACCCAGCATGTGTCAATGGCGTTCAATGCAACCGCCCACACCAAGGGCCATCTTGTACCAATGGTGGTTGAGGCAATCGCCCACACCAAGGCTCGACATGTGCCAATGGTGATTGAGGCAACCACCCCCACCAGGGCCCAGCTTGTGCCGATGGTGGTTGAGGCAAGTGCTCATACCAAAAGGCAGCCTATGCGGATGATGGTGATGCATGTGCCATCACCATGCACCATCATGTGCCATTGATGGTTGAGGCCTTGGCTGAAGTTTGATTTTGAGCCATGGTGCACATGATGGGCTCAGGCATGTGCTGGTGCCACATTTTTTTCACCCGGGGCACCATCGACGGAGCATCATTGGAGAACCTAACCGACGGCATTGGGGGTTCCAACGATTGGGGGGCCGGGGGGGTGCGCACATTATGTGCGATGGGTGTTGGTACTTGGCCCTGATATTGGCCCCCTATCCCTCATCAAACCTTGAGAACTCACACCCCCTTAAAGAGCATTTGAGATTTTATAGGTTTGCTCCCAGTAGCCATTAAAGTGTCTGAAATGAGGACATTTTTTTCAAACGGTCACAAAATCTTCTCCGCTTTGACTTTTTAGCTAAATTTTTTTGTGCATGCCAACAAAAATACAAGGATCACGTCTACCAAATTTGGGGCCAAAACTATTTCTAAAAAAATTTTCCAAAATCCCGAACCGTAAAAAGTTTCAAAAATCATGAAAAATAGAAAACGGGTCGTCTTGCCACGAAACCTCACATGAAGGCTTAGGGGACCATTGTATGAATTTACAAGCCATAAAAATGGCATTGGCACGGCAGAAATAGGAAGATGTGCCTGAACCCACCTACCACTCGATCGATCCACGGCTTGCGCATCCTGCCTCTCCGCCCGGCTAAGTGCCCGCACGCTTGTTTAATGGGTTGACTTAGGCATACGTAGTGCGCTCCCAGTCTAAGATCAGACCGGACCGAGGGTTACAGTAGCAGGACCCGTAGCGAGATCGGTAGCACACAGAGGGAACCGAGTCAGTCCGCAGTTTACGCATCCTGCCTCTCTGGCCGGTTGAGTGCCCGTACGCTCGTTTCATGGGTTGACTTAGGCATACGGAGTTTATCCCCAGTTTAAGCATACGGAGTTCATTCCCAGTCTAAGCATACGGAGTTCATTCCCAATCTAAGATCGAACCGACAGCGGGATCGGTAGCAGTACGTAAAGGGGGATCGGGCTAATCCTCGAGTTGCACATCCTGCCTCTCCACTCGACTGAGCACCCACACGCTCGTTCCGTGGGTTGACTTAGGCATACGGAGATCATTCCCGGTCTAAGCCCTAACCAGATCGTGGGACCTACAGCAGGATCAACAGGACGCGGAGGGTGACTGGGCTGATCCTTGACTTGCGCATTCTGGCTCTGCGGTCGACTGAGCACCTGCACGTTCATTTCATGGGTTGACTTAGGCATACATAGTGCATTCTCAGTCTCGACCAACCAAGGGCCAGACGCTATCAATGGCGTTTGGGGCAATAATCGAGGAGGACCAGTAATGGGATCCTTCGTTGGCTCGTGCATCCCACCCCCAGTGGTCAGTTCGATGTCCCTACACTCTTTTCGAGGGTCGATCAGGGCCTGACATGTGCCGATGGTGGCCGAGGCAATTGCCCACACCATAGCCCAGCATGTGCCGATGGTGTTTGATGCAACCACCCGCACTAGGGGCCATCTTGTGCCAATGATGGTCGAGGCAATCACCCACACCAAGGGCCGACATGTGCTGATGGTGATCGAGGCAACCGCCCGCACCAGGGCCCAGCTTGTGCTGATGGCGGTCGAGGCAAGTGCCCATACCAAAGGGCAGCCTAAGCCGATAATGGTCGATGCATGTGCCATCACCATGCACCATTATGTACCATTGATGGTTGAGGCCTTGGCCGAAGTTTGATTTTGTGCCACGATGCACATGCTAGGCTGAGCATGTGATGGTGTCACATTTTTTTCACCCGAGGCACCATCACTGGAGAACCTAACCAGTGGCATTGGGGGTTCCAACGATTGGGGGGGCCGAGGGGTGTGCGCACATGATGTGTGATGGGTGCTGGTACTTGGCCCTTATATTGGCCCCCTATCCCTCATTAAGCCTCAAGAACTCACACCCCCTTAAAGAGCATTTGAGATTTTATAGGTTTGCTCCCAGTAGCCGTTAAAGCATCCGAAATGGGGACATTTTTTTCAAACGGTCACAAAATCTTCTCCGCTTCGAGTTTTTAGCTGAATTTTTTTGTGCATGCCAACAAAAATACAAGGATCACGTTTACCAAATTTGGGACCAAAAAACCTTCTAAAAATATTATAAAAATATCGAACAGCAAAAAGTTTTAAAAATCATGAAAAATAGAAAATGGGTCGTCTTGCCACGAAACTTCACATGAAGGCTTAGGGGACCATTGTATGAATTTACAAGCCATAAAAATGGCATTGGCACAGCAGAACTATGAAGATGTGCCTGAACCCACCTACCACTCGATCGATCCACGGCTTGCGCATCCCGTCCCTCCGATCGGCTAAGTGCCCGCACGCTCGTTTCGTGGGTTGACTTACGCAAACGTAGTGCGCTCCCAGTCTAAGATCGGACTAGATCGAGGGTTACAGTAGCATGACCCGTAATGGGATCGACAGCAGCAGAGGGGACCGAGTCGATCCTCGGCTTACTCATCCTCGCACGCTCGTTTCATGGGTTGACTTAGGCATATGGAGTTCATCCCTAGTCTAAGCATACAGAGTTCATTCCCAGTCTAAGATCGGACCGGACCGAAGGTTGCGACAGTAGGACTTGCAGCAAATCGATAGCACACAGGGGGGACTGGGTCGATCCCCGACTTGCGCATTCTACCTCTCCAGTCAACTGAGAGCCCACACGCTCGTTTTGTGAGTTTGCTTAGGCATACGGAGTTCATTCCATGTCTAAGGCCCAATCGGATCGAGGGTTGTGACAGTGGGATCGGCAGCATGCAGAGGGGGACCGACAGCATGCAGAGGGGACCGATCCTCGGCTTACGCATTATGCCTCTCCGACTAGCTCAACGTCCACATGCTCATTTCGCGGGTTAACTTAAGCATACGTAGTTCATTCCTAGTCTAAGCACATGGAGTTCATTCCCAGTCTAAGATCAGACCGGTAACAGCACGCAGAAGGGGACCAGGTCGATATTCGGCTTGCGCTTCCTGCCTATCCGGCCGGTTGAGCACCTGCACGCTCGTTTCATGGGTTGACTTAGGCATACGGAGTTCATTCTCAATCTAAGCCCCAATTGGACTGAGGGACCCGTAGCGAAATCGACAGCACGCAGATGGGGACTGAGCCGATCCTCATATTATGCATTTTGGCTCTCCGACCAGCTGAGTGCCCGTACGCTCGTTTCATGGGTTGACTTAGGCATACGAAGTTCATCCCTAGTCTAAGCATACGGGGTTCATTCCTAGTCTAAGATCAGACCAGACTGAGGGTTACGACAGCAGGACCAGCAGCAAGATCGATAGCACGCAGGCAGGACCAAGCTGATCCTCGGCTTGCTCATTCTGCTTCTCCAGCTGGCTGAGCGCCCGCACACTCGTTTTGTGGGTTGGCTTAGGCATACGGAGTTCATTCCCAGTCTAAGATTAGACCGGTAGTAGCACGCAGAGGGGGATCGGGCCGATACTCAGCTTGCGCATCCTACCTCTTCAACTGACTGAGCACCCGTACGCTCGTTTCGTGGGTTGACCTAGGCATACAGAGTTCATTCCTGGTCTAAGCCCCAATCGGACCAAGGGACCTGCAGTAAGATCGATAGCACGTAGAGAGGGACCAGGCCGATCCTCGACCTGTGCATTCTAGCTCTCGGGCCAGTTGAGCACCTGCACGCTAGTTTCATGGGTTGACTTAGGCATACGTAGTGCACTCCTGGTCTCGAGCAACCAAGGGCCAGAGGCTATCGATGACGTTTGGGGCAACAATCGAGGGGGAACCAGCAGCGGGATCCTTGGTCAACTCGAGCATCTCGACCCCAGTGGTCGGTTCGATGCCCGCGCACATTGTTTTGAGGGTCGACTAGGGCTCGGCATGTGCTGATGGTGGTCGAGGCAATTGCCCGCACCACGACCCAGCATTTGTCGATGGTGTTTGATGCAACCACCGGCACCAGGGGCCATCTTGTGTCGATGGTGGTCGAGGCAATCCCTCGCACCAAGGGCCAGCATGTGCCGATGGTGATCGAGGTAACCACCCGTACTAGGGCCTAGCTTATGCCGATGGCGGTCGAGGCAAGTGCCCATACCAAAGGGTAGCCTGTGCTGATGATGGTCGATGCATATGCCATCACCATGTGCCATCATGTGCCATTGATGGTCGAGGCCTTGGCCAAAGTTTGATTTTGAGCCACGGTGCACATGCTGGGCTTGGCTTGTGATGGTGCCACATTTTTTTAACCCGGGGCACCATTACCGGAGCATCACCGGAAAACCTAACTGGCGGCATTAAGGGTTCCGACGATTGGGGGGCCGAGGGGTGTGCGCACATGATGGGAGATGGGTGCTAGTACTTGGGCCTTATATTGGCCCCCTGTCCCTCATCAAACCTCGAGAACTCACACCCCCTTAAAGAGCATTTGAGATTTTATAGGTTTGCTCCCAGTAGGCATTAAAGTGTCTGAAATGGGGATATTTTTTTCAAACGGTCACAAAAACTTCTCCACTTCGAGTTTTTAGCTGAAATTTTTTGTACATTCCAACAAAAATACAAGGATCAGGTCTACCTTATTTGGGGCAAAAACTCTTTCTAAAAAAATTTTGAAAAATCCCCAACTGTAAAAAGTTTCAGAAATTGTGAAAAATAGAAAACGGGTCGTCTTGCCACGAAACTTCACATGAAGGCTTAGGGGACCATTGTATGAATTTACAAGCCATAAAAATGGCATTTGCATGGTAGAAATATGAAGATGTGCTTGAACTCACCTACCACTCGATCGATCCACGACTTGCGCATCCCGCCTCTCCGACCGGCTAAGTACCCGCACGCTCATTTCATGGGTTGACTTAGGCATACGTAGTGCGCTCCCAATCTCAAATCAGACCGAATCGAGGGTTGCAGCAGTAGGACCTGCAGCGAGATTGGCAGCACACAGAGGGGACCGGGTCGATCCCTGGCTTGCGCATCGTGCCTCTCTGGATGGCTGAGCGCCCGCACGCTCATTTCGTGGGTTGACTTAGGCATACAGAGTTCATCCCCAGTCTAAGCATACGGAGTTCATTCCCAGTCTAAGATCAGATCGACAGCGGGATCGACAGCACGCAGAGGGGATCGAGTCGATCCCCGACTTGTTCATCCTGCCTCTCTGGCCGGCTAGGTGCCTGCACGCTCGTTTTATGGGTCGACTTAGGCATACTGAGTTCATCCCCAGTCTAAGCATACGAAGTTCATTCCCAGTCTAAGATCGAACCAGACTGAGGGTTGTGTCAGCAAGACCAGCAGCAGGATCGGTAGCATACAGGGGGGCACTAGGTCGATCCCCGATTTGTGCATTCTGCCTCTCCGACTGACTGAGCACCCGCACGCTCGTTTCGTGGGTTGGCTTAGGCATACGGAGTTCATTCCATGTCTAAGCCCCAACCGGATCGAGGGTTGTGGCAGTGGGATCGACAGCACATAGAGGGGGACCGGGGCGATCCCCGGCTTGCGCATTATGCCTGTCCGGCCAGCTCAGCGCCCGCACACTCGTTTCGTGGGTTGACTTAGGCATATGGAGTTCATTCCCAGTCTAAACATCATGCTCGAGTTTTTGGCTGAATTTGTTTATGCGTGCCAACAAAAATACAAGGATCATGTCTACCAAATTTAGGGCCAAAACTCCTAAAAAAATTTTAAAAAATCTCGAACCGTAAAAAGTTTTAAAAACTATGAAAAATAAAAAACGGGTCGTCTTGCCACGAAACTTCACATGAAGGCTTAGGGGACCATTGTATGAATTTACAAGCCCTAAAAATGGCATTGCCACAGCAGAAATATGAAGATGTGCCTAAACCCACCTACCATTCGATCGATCCACGGCTTGCTCATCCCATCTCTCCGATCGGCTAAGTGCCCGCATGCTCGTTTCGTGGGTTGACTAGGCATACGTAGTGCGCTCCTAGTCTAAGATAATCGAACTGAGGATTGTGGCAGCAAGACCCATAACAGGATCGACAGCACGTAGAGGGGATCAGGTCGATCCTCGGCTTACCCATCCTACATCTCTGGCCGGCTGAGCGCCCGCACGCTCATTTCGTGGGTTGACTTAGACATACGGAGTTCATCCCCAGTCTAAGCATATGGAGTTCATTCCCAGTCTAAGATTGGATCGGATCCGACCGAGGGTTGTGATAGCAGGACCAGCAGCAAGATCGACAGCATGCAGGGGGGATCGGGTTGATCCCCGGCTTACGCATTCTACCTGTCCGGCCTGCTCAGTGCCCGCACGCTCGTTTCGTGGGTTGACTTAGGTATACAGAGTTCATCCCTAGTCTAAGCATATGGATCGGACTGAGGGTTATGACAGCAGGACCAGCAGTAGGATCGACAGCACGTAGGGGGGACCGGGCTGATCCCCGGCTTGTGTATTCTACCTCTCCAACCTGCTCAGTGCCCGCACGCTCTTTTCGTGGATTGGCTTAGGCATACGGAGTTCATTCCCAGTCTAAGCATATGGAGTTCATTCCCAGTCTAAGCATATGGAGTTCATTCCCAGTCTAAGATCAGACCGATAGCAGCACGTAGAGGGGACCAGGCCGATCCTCGGCTTACGCATCCTACCTCTCTGAGTGGCTGAGCGCCTGTACGCTTGTTTCGTGGGTTGACTTAGGCATACGGAGTTCATTCTCGGTCTAAGCCCCAATCGAACCGAGAGACCCGCAGCGAGATCGATAGCACGCCGATGGGGATCGACTCGATCCTCAGCTTGCGCATTCTGGCTTTCTGACTGGCTAAGCGCCCACATGCTCGTTTGATAGGTGGACTTAGGCATACGTAGTGCATTCCTGATCTCGACCAATCAAGGGCCAGAGGCTATCGACGGCATTTTGGGTAACAACTGGAGGGGACCAGCAGCGGGATCCTTAGTTGGCTCACGCATCCCAACTCCAACGGTTGGTTCAGTGCCCACACACTCATTTCGGGGCTCGACATGTGCCGATGGTGGTTGTCGAAACTACTCGCACCATGGCCCAGCATGTGCCGATGGTGTTCGATGCAACCGCCCGCACTAGGGGCCATCTTGTGCCGATGGTGGTTGAGGCAACTGCCCACACCAGGGGCCATCTTCTGCTGATGGTGGTTGAGGCCACCGCCTGTACCAGGGCCCAGCTTGTGCCGATGGCGGTTGAGGCAAGTGCCCCTACCAAAAGGCAGCCTGTGCCGATGATGGTCGATGCTTGTGCCATCACCATGTACCATCATGTGCCATTGATGGTCGAGGCCTTGGCCGATGTTCGATTTTGAGCCACGATGCAGATGTTGGGCTCGGGCATGTGCTGGTGCCACATTTTTTTTGCCCGGGCCACCATCGTCGGAGCATCATCGAGAACATAACCTACGGCATTGGGGGTTCCAACGATTGGGGGGGTCGAGGAGTGTGCGCACATGATGTGCAGTGGGTGCTGGTACTTGGTCCTTGTATTGGCCCCCTATCCCACATCAAACCTCGGGAACTCACACCCCCTTAAAGAGCATTTGAGATTTTATAGGTTTGCTCCCAGTAGCCATTAAAGTGTCTGAAATAGAGACATTTTTTTCAAACGGTCGCAAAATCTTCTCCACTTTGAGTTTTTAGCTGAATTTGTTTGTGTGTGCCAACAAAAATACAAGGATCAGGTCTACCATATTTGGGGACAAAACTTCTTCTAAAAAAATTTTGAAAAATCACAAACCGCAAAAAGTTTCAAAATTATGAAAAATAGAAAACGGGTCGTCTCGCCACGAAACTTCACATGAAGGCTTAGGGGACCATTGTATGAATTTACAGCCATAAAAATGGCATTGGCATGGTAGAAATATGAAAATGTGCCTAAACCCACCTACCACTCGATCGATCCATGATTTATGCATCCCGGCTCTCCGGCCGACTAAGTGCCCGCACGCTCGTTTCGTGGGTTGACTTAGGCATACGTAGTGCGCTCCCAGTCTAAGATCAGACCGGACCGAGGGTTACGGCAGCAGGACCTATAGCGGGATCGACAGCACGTAGTGGGAACCGAGTCGATCCCCAGCTTACGCATCCTGGCTCTCTGGCCGGTTGAGCGCCCGCACGCTCGTTTCGTGGGTTGACTTAGGCATACGGAGTTCATCCCCAGTCTAAGCATACGGAGTTCATTCCCAGTCTAAGATCGGACCGGACCGAGGGTTGCGGTAGCAGAACTAGTAGTAGGATCAGTAGCACACAGGGGGGATCAAGCCGATCCTTGGCTTACGCATTCTGCCTCTCTAGCTGGTTGAGCACCCGTATGCTCGTTTTGTGGGTTGGCTTAGGCATACAGAGTTCTTTGCGTGTCTAAGCCCCAGTCAGACCGAGGGTTGTGCCAGTAGGACCGATAGCACACAGAGAAGGATCGGGCCGATCCTTAGCTTGTACATTATGCCTCTCCGGCCAGCTCAGCACCCGCACACTCATTTCGTGGGTTGACTTAGGCATACGAGTTCATTCTCAATCTAAGCGTACGGAGTTCATTCCCAGTCTAAGATTGAATCGACAGTGAGATCGACAGCAGCACCCAGAGGGGAACCGGGTCGATCCTCGGCTTTCGCATCCTGCGTCACTAGTCGACTGAACGCCCGCATGCTTGTTTTGTGGGTTGACTTAGGCATATGGAGTTCATTCCCGGTCTCGACCAACCAAGGGCCAGAGGCTATCGACGGTGTTTGGGGCAACAATTGAGGGGGACCAGCAGCGGGAACCTCGGTCGACTTATGCATCTTGCCCCCAACAATCGATTCGGTGCCCGCACGATCATTTCGGGTGCCGACCGGGGCTCGGCATGTGCCAATGGTGGTCGAGGCAATCGCCCGCACCACGGCCTAGCATGTGCTGATGGTGTTTGATGCAACCGCCTGTACCAGGGGCCATGTTGTGACGATGGTGGTCGAGGCAATCGCCCGTACCAAGGGCCAGCATGTGCAGATGGTATTGAGGCAAACGCCTGCACCAGGGCCCAGCTTGTGCCGATGGCGGTCGAGGCAAGTGCCTATACCAAAAGGTACCCTGTGCCGATGATGGTCAATGCATGTGCCATCACCATGTGTCACGCCCTAGGCGGGCGTGCCAGGCACATCAGGGAGACCAGCAGGCAAGCCAGAGGTTGAGGCTCGCAGACCAGGCGAGCTGGTGGGTATCTGTGTGTAAAGCCTAGCAAACGAGCTCAGAACGCCCACCCGACTTGCAGGCCAGCTCGTGAGACCAAGGCCTGGCATACAAGCTGCCCGCACCACATCTAGAAGGGCCCAAGGTGCTGGACATGCAAGGGAAGCTTCTGGAAGCAAGTAGGAGCATCCTGGCAGATTTGGTTGACCCTGAAAATCAGGAGTTAGCATCCTGATTGATTGTAATCCCATGATTTTAGCCTTTATTCTAGGGATATGCCATTAAGTTGTAGTTGGAGCCTTAACTATAAATAGAGGGCTACTCCACCCTCATTTGTACACCATCAAACACTTCTGTTTCAGTGAATACAAGAGCATTTCCAGAATTCTGTCTTCTTATCCTGTTTCTCTTTAACTTGCGTAATCAGCCCTTCCCATTGTTCTAGTGCCCGCACGCTTGTGTTTTAGGCTGACTTAGGCATAAAGGAGGAGATTCCAAGCCTAAGGCCGCACGAATTCTGAGTCTAAGGTCGGAGCCCGTGATAGCTGGTATCAAAGCAAGTTCGATTCTGCATGTTTGTTTGTGCAGGTTAGATCATGATTGAGGAGATGGCATCCCAAAGCGACATTGCTAGCCAACAACCAGAGGCCCAGGAGCATGGCCATGGAAGAGGCAAGAAAGCTAGTTCTAAAGATATCTGGTCTACCATGGACGGTAGGCTGGCCAAGGTGGAGGTGACCATGGGCGACATGGGGGAGAAGCTTGAGGAAGTAGAGACTCACATTGCATCGCTAGACTCCATGGGGGAGGAGATCCAAAGTGAGTTGGAAGCTGCCCTCAACAAAGGCTTGGACGTGTTCACCAAAAAGAATCAGACCTTGGAGGCTGAAGTGCAGACCTTGCGCGATGGCATGGAGGCCATGCGCCAACGGATGGAGGAGCTTACCAGTGAGCTCGTTACTTGCAAGACTGCCATTGGGAATGGCATGTTTGCTGGAGTGTCCAAATCCAGATTGGATGTCCCCAAGCCTAAGGAGTTCAAGGGGACTAGGGCGACTAAGGAAGTAGACAACTACCTTTAGGGTATGGAGCAGTACTTCCAGGCCATGGGCATGCAAGACAAGGTGATAAAGGTAAGCACCGCTGCTATGTATCTCACTGATGTAGCCTTATTTTGGTGGAGGCGTAGGTGTGATGATGTCAGGCGTGGGAGCGTCAAGATTGGAACCTGGGCAGAGTTCCAAAAAGAGTTCAGAGAACAATTTTACCTGGAGTATGTCGATGATGAGGCACAGGCAAAGTTACGCAGGCTGAGCCAGTAAGGGGATATAAGGGAGTATGTCCAAAAATTCTCTAAACTGATGCTACAGATCTCGGATCTAGGTGAGAAAGATACATTCTTTGCTTTCATGGATGGGCTGAAGTCATGGGTGAAGCATGAGCTACAAAGGAGAGGAGTTCATGACTTGGCTAAAGCCATGACTACTGCTGAGGCTTTGATAGAGTTCAAGCCTATAAACAAGTTTGAGTCTTCCAAGCCCAAGGGTAAGGGCAAGGATGATAGGGACTGAAAGAAGCAGTCCAAAGGGAAAGACCGTGACCAGGAGTCCAAGGATGGAGACCGAGATTGTTCAACCAAGGATGGCGAGAGGAAGCCACCAGCAGGCAAGTGGAAAGCAAAAGGGGACTGAGAGACACTAGCATGCTACCTATGTGGAAGGAGCCACATAACATGTAATTGCCCACAGAAGGGCAAGCTGGCTGCTGTAGACAAAGAGTCTGACGAAGAGCCAAAATCAGGGGCAATAAAGCTTGGGTCGATGGTGCTCAATGCTGTCCAGAGTAAGGGGAGCCGCAAGCCAAAGGGCCTGATGTTTATGGATCTGATGGTTACGGGTCAGAAGGTGAGCGCACTGGTGGACACAGGTTCCTCACATCTTTTTATTTCAGGTGATGGAGCTTGAAAGCTCGGACTGAAGGTGCAGAAAGGGATTGGTACCATTAAAATGGTGAACTCCAAGGAAGTTCCAGCCATTGGAGTAGCACGGGGAGTGGAGTTACAGCTTGGAGACTAGAAAGGCAAGGAGACCATTGAGGTAATACCCCTTGATGACTATGAGTTTGTGATTGGGTTGCATTTCCTTGTTCGGATTAATGCCCTCCTTGTGCCTTTTGTCGATTGTGTTTGCATCCTGGATGCACGGTGCCAATGCCTAGTGCCATTGAGGAGAGGGCCTGGAGTTGGCTCGCGGGTGGTGTCAGCCGTCCAATTTGCCAAGGCGGTAAGCAGACAAGAAGACACCTTCTTGGCAGCCCTGAAATATGATGAGCCAAGGCAGAAGGAGACCGAGTCACCCTTGGAGGTGCTAAAGGTGCTGAAGACCTTTAGTGATGTGATACCCGTAAAGCTACCTAGTAAGCTACCACCTAAGAGGGAGGTGGACCACAAGATCGAGCTGGTGTCTGAGGCCAAGCCACCAGTTAGAGCCCCTTTCTGAATGTCTCCATCAGAGTTGGAGGAGTTGAGGAAGCAGCTCAAAGAGTTAGTTGATGCTGGCTTCATCAGGCCATCGATAGCACCCTATGGTGCACCGATTCTATTCCAACGCATGCATGATGGGTCGTTGCAACTGTGCATAGACTACCGAGCTTTGAACAAGCTAACCATCAAGAACAAATACCCCATCCCACTCTTTGCGGACTTGTTCGATCAACTTGGGAGCGCAAGGTGGTTCACCAAGCTGGATTTGAGGTCGAGCTACTATCAAGTCAGGATCGCGGAGGGAGATGAGCAAAAGATAGCATGTGTCACTCGGTATGGTTCGTATGAGTTCTTGGTGATGCCTTTTGGACTCACGAATGCCCCAGCAATATTCTGCACCCTTATGAACAAGGTACTTCAGTCATTCCTTGATCGGTTTGTTGTGGTTTATTTGGATGACATTGTGATCCATAGCCAAACTTTGGGAGAGCATGTAGACCACTTGAGACATGTGTTCGAGGTGTTGCGAGTGCACAAGCTGTTTGTCAAGAGGGCGAAGTGCTCATTCACCCAGTAGGAAATCCCATTCCTTGGCCACATAGTGGGAGGTGGCAAGATACGCATGGATGAAGGCAAGATACACGCTATCCTAGAGTGGTAATCACCAGCCAAGGTCACTGAGTTAAGATCGTTCCTTGGGCTGGTTAACTACTATAGGCACTTCATCAAAGGTCACTCAGCAATAGCCATGCCATTGACTGACTTACTCAAGAAAAAGAAAGCATGGGAGTGGAGCGCAGGGTGCCAGGAAGCCTTTGACAGGTTGAAATGGGCTGTGACCGAAGAGCCAATCTTGACCTTGCCAGACCATGCCAAGCCGTATAGGTGCATATGGATGCATCAGACTTTGCCATAGGAGGCATGTTGATGCAGGAGGGACGTCCAATTGTGTTCGAGAGTAGGAAGCTGAACAAGACCGAATACAAGTACACAGTCCAAGAGAAAGAGATGACTACAGTGGTGCATTGCTTGCGCACTTGGCACCATTACCTATTGGGGTCGAGGTTCATGGTGAGGACGGACAATGTGATGACCAGCTACTTCTAGACGCAAAAGAAGCTATCCCTCATGCAGGCGAGATGGTAAGATTTTCTTGCAGAATTTGATCTCCAGATGGAGTACAAGCCAGGATGGACGAACCTAGTGGCAGACGCCCTGAGCAAGAAGGCTAACCATGCTGCCATTAGCCAACCAGAGGGGTCACTGATGTCACGCATCAAGGAGGGACTTGCGCATGATCCTACAGCCAAAGCTTTGATGGAGTACACCCAGCAAGGTAAGACTAGGTAATTTTTGTTGCAGGATGGCTCGCTGTACACCAGGGGCAGTAGACTGTTTGTGCCACAGCACAGGAAGCTCTGCAAGGAAGTTTTTGCAAGAATGTCATGATTCAAGGTGGGCTGGACACCTCGGAGTGAGCTGCAACTTGGCGCTAATCGAGGACTGGTATTACTGGCCACACATGAGGGACGATGTGGAGGCCTATGTGAAGACTTGTCTTGTGTGCCAACAGGACAAGGTGGAGCTCAAGAAACCAAGCGATCTCTTGGAGCCATTGTCAGTGCCAGAGTGACCATGGGAGAGTTTTTCTTTGGACTTTATAGTCGGTCTACCCAAAGCAGAAGGGTTTGGAAGCATCATGGTAGTGGTGGACAGGTTTTCCAAGTATGGAATCTTCATTCCAGCAACCAAGGAGTGCCCAGCCGAGGAGGCAGCTCGATTGTTCCTGAAGAACATGGTTAAGTACTGGGGAGTGCCGAGGACCATTGTTAGTGATCGGGACGGGCAGTTCACGGATAGGTTCTGGACTGAGTTGTTCAAGCTATTGGGGTCAGACTTGAACTTTTCCACCAGCATGCATCCACAGATCGATGGGCAGACAGAACGAGTGAATGGACTATTGGAGGTCTACCTCAGGCACTATGTGAGTGCCACACAAAAAGACTGGCCAAAGCTGCTAGATATTGCGTAGTTTTCCTACAACTTTCAAAGGAGCGAGGCAACGAACCATAGCCCATTTGAGGTTGTGACAGGGCAACAACCACTAACACCCGGTTCGATTGCTGCAGGTTATGCAGGGCCGAATCTAGCAGCATACAAGTTTGCCAAGGCATGGCAGGAGCAAACTGACTTGGCCAGAGTTTGTCTACACAAGGCAGCCAAGAGGTCAAAGAAGTGGGCAGACCAGAAGAGGCGGGATGTGCAGTTCCAGGTTGGAGACTTGGTGTTGGTGAAGCTGCATCCCATTGTGTGCCATAGGGGGCTGCACAAAGGCCTAGTTCAGAAGTATGAGCGACCTTTCCGAGTAGTCAAGAGGGTAGGCAAGGTTGCCTACAAGCTGGATATGCCACCCAAGCCGAGGGTACACCTGATGTTCCATGTGAGCATGCTCAAGCCGTTCCATGAGGATGAGGGAGATCTAGGACGGGCAGAGTCAAAGCGTGCACCATTGGGAGCAAAGGCCTCATATGAGAAGGAGGTCCATAGCATCATAGCTGATCGGGAGGTGAGACGGAAGAACTATCAGCCAAGACATGAGTACTTGGTCGCTGGAAGGGACTTCCAGACAGTGAGGCAAGCTGGGAACCAGCAGAGGACTTATGGCAGTTTGGGGACTAGATTAGGCAGTACCATGCAGAAGACGCAATAAGGGCGTTGTGTAATTAGGTGGGGGAGAATGTCACGCCCTGGGTGGGCGCGCCAGGCACATCAGGCAGACCAACAGGTGAGCTAGAGGTTGAGGCCTGCAGACCAGGCATGCTAGTGGGTATCTGTGCGCAAAGCATAGCAAACGAGCTCAGAACGCCCGCCCGACTTGCAGGCCAACCCGTGAGACCAAGGCCTGGCATACAAGCTGCCCGCACCACATCCAGAAAGGCCCAAGGTGCTGGACACGCAAGTGGATGGAGGAGCTTACTAGTGAGCTCATTACTTATAAGACTACCATTGGGAATGGCATGTTTGCTGGAGTGTCCAAATCCAGATTGGATGTCCCCAAGCCTAAGGAGTTCAAGGGGACTAGGGTGGCTAAGGAAGTAGACAACTACCTTTGGGGTATAGAGCAGTACTTCCAGGCCATGGGCATGCAAGACGAGGCGATAAAGGTAAGCACCGCTGCTATGTATCTCACTGATGTAGCCTTATTGTGGTGGAGGCACATGTGTGATGATGTCAGGCGTGGGAGCACCAAGATTGGAACCTGGGTAGAGTTCCAAAAGGAGTTCAGAGAATAATTTTACCCGGAGTATGCCGATGATGAGGCACGGGCAAAGTTACGCAGGCTGAGCCAGCAAGGGGATATAAGGGAGTATGTCCAGAAATTCTTTGAATTGATGCTACAGATCTTAGATCTAGGTGAGAAGGATTCATTCTTTGCTTTCATGGATGGGCTGAAGCCGTGGGTGAAGCATGAGCTACAAATGAGAGGAGTTCATGACTTGGCTAAAGCCATGACTACTGCCGACGCTTTGATAGAGTTCAAGCCTCTGAACAAGTTCGAGTCTTCCAAGCCCAAGGGTAAGGGTAGGGATGATAGGGATCGAAAGAAGCAGTCCAAGGGGAAGGACCATGATCGGGTGTCCAAGGATGGAGATCGAAACCGTTCAACCAGGGATGGCAAGAGGAAGCCACCAGCAGGTAAGTGGAAAGCAAAAGGGGATCGAGAGCCACTAGCATGCTACCTATGTAGAGGGAGCCACATAGCACGCAATTACCCGTAAAAGGGCAAGCTGGCTGCTATAGACAAAGAGTTTGATGAGGAGCCAGAGTCAGGGGCAGCAAAGCTTGGGTCGTTGGTGCTCAATGCTGTCCAGAGTAAGGGGAGTCGCAAGCCAAAGGGCTTGATGTTTGCAGATCTGATGGTTGCGGGTCAGAAGGTGAGGGCACTGGTGGACACAGGTGCCTCACATCTTTTTATTTCAGGTGATGGAGCTCAAAAGCTCAGACTGAAGGTGCAGAAAGGGACTGGTACCATTAAAACGGTGAACTCCAAGAAAGTTCCAGCCATTGGAGTAGCATGGGGAGTGAAGTTGCAGCTTGGAGACTAGAAAGGCAAGAAGGGCATTAAGGTAATACCCCTTGACGACTATGAGTTTGTGATTGGGTTGGATTTCCTTGTTTGGATTAACGCCCTCCTTGTACCTTTTGCCGATTGTGTTTGCATCCTGGATCCACAGTGCCAATGCCTAGTGCCATTGAGGAGAGGGTCTAGAGTTGGGTCGCAGGTGGTGTCAGCCATCCAATTTGCCAAGGGGGTAAGCAGACAAGAAGACACCTTCTTGGTAGCCCTGAATATGATGAGCCAAGGGAGAAGGAGACCGAGTCACCCTTGGAGGCGCTAAAGGTGCTGAAGACCTTTAGTGATGTGATGCCCGTAAAGCTACCTAGCAAGCTACCACCTAAGAGGGAGGTGGACCACAAGATTGAGTTGGTGTCCGAGGCCAAGCCACCAGCTAGAGCCCCTTACCAAATGTCTCCACCAGAGTTGGAGGAGTTGAGGAAGTAGCTCAAAGAGTTAGTTGATGCTGGCTTCATCCGGCCATCGAAGGCACCCTATGGTGCACCGGTTCTATTCCAGCGCAAGCATGATGGGTCATTGTGGCTATGCATAGACTACTGGGCTTTGAACAAGCTAACCATCAAGAACAAGTACCCCATCCCACTCATTGCGGACTTGTTCGATCAACTTGGGAGTGCAAGGTGGTTCACCAAGCTGGATTTGAGGTCGGGCTACTATCAAGTCAAGATTGCAAGGGAAATGAGCAAAAGACAGCATGTGTCACTCGGTATGATTTGTATGAGTTCTTGGTGATGCCTTTCGGACTCACGAATGCCCCAGCAACATTCTACACCCTTATGAACAAGGTACTTCAGTCATTCCTTGATCGGTTTGTTGTGGTTTATTTGGATGACATTGTGATTTACAGCCAGACTTTGGAAGAGCATGTAGACCACTTGAGACAGGTGTTAAGGTGTTGTGGGTGCACAAGCTGTTTGTCAAGAGGGAGAAGTGCTCATTCGCCCAGCAGGAAATCCCGTTCCTTGGCCACATAGTGGGAGTTGGCAAGATACGCATGGATGAAGGCAAGATACATGCCATCCTGGAGTGGCAACCGTCAGCCAAGGTCACTGAGTTGAGATCGTTCCTTGGGCTGGTTAATTACTACAGGCGCTTCATCAAAGGTCACTCAACAATAGCCACGCCATTGACTGACTTGCTCAAGAAGCCTTTGACAGGTTGAAGCAGGCTGTGATCGAAGAGCCAGTCTTGGCCTTGCCAGACCATGCCAAGCTGTATAAAGTGCATACGGATGCATCAGACTTTGCCATGGGGGGCGTGTTGATGCAGGAGGGATGTCCAGTCGCATTCGAGAGCAGGAAGCTGAACGAGACTGAGTGGAAGTACACGGTCCAAGAGAAGGAGATGACTGCAGTGGTGCACTGCTTGCGCACTTGGCGCCATTACCTATTGGGGTCGAGGTTCATGGTGAGGATAGACAATGTGGAGACCAGCTACTTCCATATGTAGAAGAAGCTATCCCCCAAGCAGGCGAGATGGTAAGATTTTCTTACAGAATTTGATTTCCAGATGGAGTACAAGCCAGGACGGGCGAACCTAGTCGCAGACGCCCTGAGCAGGAAGGCTAACCTTGCTGTCATTAGCCAACCAGAGGGGTCACTGGTGTCACGTATCAAGGAGGGACTTACACATGATCTTACAGCCAAGGCTTTGATGGAGTACGCCCAGCAAGGTAAGACTAGGTGGTTTTGGTTGCAGGATGGCTTGCTATACACCAGGGGCAGTAGACTATTTATGCCGCAGCACGGGAAGCTCCACAAGGAAGTTTTACAAGAATGTCATGATTCAAGGTGGGCTGGACACCCTGGAGTGAGCCATACCTTGGCGCTAATCGAGGACCGGTACTACTAGCCACACATGAGGGACGATGTGGAGGCTTATGTGAAGACTTATCTTGTGTGCCAACAGGACAAGGTGGAGCTCAAGAAACCAGGCGATCTCTTGGAGCCATTGCCAATGCCAGAGCGACCATGGGAGAGTGTTTCTCTGGACTTTATAGTCGGTCTACCTAAAGCAGAAGGGTTTGGAAGCATCATGGTAGTGGTGGATAGGTTTTCCAAGTATGGAATCTTCATTGCAGCAACCAAAGAGTGCCCAACCGAGGAGGCAGCTCGATTGTTCCTGAAGAACATGGTTAAGTACTGGGAGTGTCGAGGACCATTGTTAGTAATCGACACCGGTGGTTCACGGGTAGGTTCTGGACTGAGTTGTTCAAGCTGTTGGGGTCAGACTTGAACTTTTCCACCAGCATGCATCCACAGACCGATGGGCAGACAGAACGAGTGAATGGACTAGTGGAGGTCTACCTTAAGCACTATGTGAGTGCCACACAAAAGGACTGGCCAAAGCTACTAGATATTACGCAGTTTTCCTACAACTTGTAAAGGAGCAAGGCAACAAACCAGAGCCCATTTGAGGTTGTGACAGGGCAACAACCACTAACACCCGGTTCGATTGCTATAGGTTATACAGGGTCAAATCCAGCAGCATACAAGTTTGCCAAGGCATGGTAGGAGCAAACTGACTTGGCCAGAGTTTGTCTACACAAGGCAGCCAAGAGGTCGAAGAAGTGGGCAGACCAGAAAAGGCGGGATGTGCAGTTCCAGGTTGGAGACTTGGTGTTGGTGAAGCTGCATCCCATTGTGCGCCATAGGGGGCTGCACAAAGGCCTAGTTCGAAGGTATGAGGGACCTTTACGAGTAGTCAAGAGGGTAGGCAAGGTTGCCTACAAGCTGGATATGCCACCCAAGCTGAGGGTACACCCGGTGTTCCATATGAGCATGCTCAAGCCGTTCCATGAGGATGAGGGAGATCCAAGTTGGGCAGAGTCAAAGCGTGCGCCATTGGGAGCAAGGGCCTCATATGAGAAGGAGGTCCACAGCATCATAGCTAACCGGGAGGTGAGACGGAAGAACTATCAGCCAAGACATGAGTACTTGGTACACTAGAAGGGACTTCCAGACAGTGAGGCAAACTGGGAACCAGTAGAGGACTTATGGCAGTTTGGGGACCAGATCAGGCAGTACCATGTAGAAGACGCAATGAGGGCATTGCGTAATTAGGTGAGGTAGAATGTTACGCCCTGGGCAGGCACGCCAGGCACATCAGGTAGACCAGCAGGCGAGCCAGAGTTTGAGGCCCGCAGACCAGGCATGCTGGGGGGTATCTGTGCGCAAAGCCTAGCAAACGAGTTCAGAACACCCGCCCAACTTGCAGGCTAGCCCGTAAGACCAAGGCCTGGCATACAAGCTACCCGCACCACATCCAAAAGGGCCCAAGGTGTTGGACACGCAAGGGAAGCTTCTGGAAGCAGGCAGGATCAGCAGGAGCATCCTGGCAGATTTGGTTGACCCTGAAAATCAGGAGTTAGCATCCTGATTGATTGTAATCTATAAAATCCCTTGATTTTAGCCTTTATTCTAGGGATATTGCCATTAAGTGTAGCTGGAGCCTCAACAATAAATAGAGGGCTGCTCCACCCTCATTTGTACACCATCAAACACTTTTGTTTCAGTGAATACAAGAGCATTTCCAGAATTCTGCCTTCTTATCCTGTTTCTCTTTAACTTGCGTAATCAGCCCTTCCTACTGTTCTAGTGCCTGCACACTTGTGTTTTAGGCTGACTTAGGCATAAAAGAGGAGATTCCAAGCCTAAGGCCGCACGGTTTCTGAGTCTAAGGATGGAGCCCATGACATCCGTACCAAAGGGCAGTCTGTGCCGATGATGGTCAATGTATGTGCCATCACCATACGCCATAATGTGCCATTGATGGTCGAGGCCTTGGGTGAAGTTTGATTTTGAGCCACGGTGCACATGCTGGGCTCGAGCATGTGCTGGTGCCACATTTTTTTCGCCCGAGGCACCATCGCCAGAGCATCATCGGAGAACTTAACCGGCGGCATTGGGGGTTCTGACGATTGGGGGGGCCGGGGGGTGTGCGCACATGATGTGCGATGGGTGCTGGTACTTGGCCCTTATATTGGCCCCCTATCCCTCATCAAACCTTGAGAACTCACACCCCATTAAAGAGCATTTGAGATTTTATAGGTTTGCTCCCAGTAGCCATTAAAGTGTGTGAAATGGGGACATTTTTTTCAAACGGTCACAAAATCTTCTCCACTTTGAGTTTTTAACTGAATTTTTTTTTTTGCATGCCAACAAAAATACAAGGATCATGTCTACCAAATTTGGGGCCAAAAGTCCTTCTAAAAAAATTTTAAAAAATCCCAAACCATAAAAAGTTTTGAAAATCGTGAAAAATAGAAAACGGGTCGTCTTGCCACGAAATTTCACATGAAGGCTTAGGGGACCATTGCATGAATTTAAATGCAATAAAAATGGCATTGGCATGGTAGAAATATGAAGATGTGCTTGAACACACCTACCACTCGATCGATCCACGGCTTGTACATCCCACTCTCCGACCGGCTAAGTACCCGCACGCTCGTTTCATGGGTTGACTTAGGCATACATAGTGTGCTCCCATTCTAAGATCAGACCAGACCATGGGTTACAGTAGCAGGACATCACAGCAGGATCGGCAGCACACAGAGGGGATCGGGTCGATCCCTGGCTTGTGCATCCTACCTCTCTGGCCAGCTAAGCACCCGTATGCTCGTTTCGTGGGTTGACTTAGGCATACGGAGTTCATCACCAGTCTAAGCATACGGAGTTCATTCCTAGCCTAAGATCACACTAGATCGAGGGTTGTGGTAGCCGGACCAGTAGCAGGATCGACAGCATGTAGGAGGGGCTCGAGTCGATCCCCGACTTACGCATTCTGCCTCTCCGATCAGCTGAGCACTCGTACGCTCGTTTTGTGAGTTGGCTTAGGCATACAAAGTTCATTCCATGTCTAAGCATACGGAGTTCATTCCCTATCTAAGTTCAAACTGACAGCGGGATCGATCGTAGCACACAGAGGGGGACCGGGTTGATCCTCGGCTTGCGCATCCTACCTCTCTGGCCGACTGAGTCCCTGTACGCTCGTTTCGTTGGTTGACTTTGGCATACGGAGTTCATTCTCGATCTAAGCCTCAATCAAATGGAGGGACCCACAGCGGGATCGATAGCACACAGAGGGGGATCGGGTCGACCCTCGGCTTACGCATTCTGGCTCTTCGATCGGCTGAGTGCTAGCACGCTCATTTCATGGGTTGACTTAGGCATACGTAGTGCATTCCCGGTCTCGACCAACCAAGGGCCAGAGGCTATTGATGACAATTAGGGCAATAATTGAGAGGGACCAACAGCGGGATCCTTGGTCGGCTCATGCATCCTGGCCCCAACGGTCGGTTCGATGCTCGTTTCGAGCCGAGTTCGACATGTGCCAATGGTGGTTGAGGCAACCGCCCACACCATGGCCCAGCATGTGCCGATGGTGTTTGATGCAACCGCTCGCACCAAGGGCCATCTTGTACCGATAGTGGTCGAGGCAACCGCCCGCACCAGGGCCCAGCTTGTACCGATAACGGTCGAGGTAAGTGCCCGTACCAAAGGGCAGCCTGTGCCGATGATGGTCGATGCATGTGCCATCACCATGCACCATCATATGCCATTGATGGTCGAGGCCTTGGCCGAAGTTCGATTTTGAGCCACGATGCACATGCTGGGCTCGGGCATGTGCTGGTGCCACATTTTTTTCGCCTAGGGCACCGTCGTCGAAGCGTCATCGGAGAACCTACCCGATGGCATTAGGGGTTCCAGCAATTGGGAGGGCCGGGGGGTGTGTGCACATGATGTGCGATGGGTGCTGGTACTTGGCGCTTATATTGGCCCCCTATCCCTCATCAAACCTCGAGAACTCACACCCCCTTAAAGAGCATTTGAGATTTTATAGGTTTGCTCCCAGTAGCCATTAAAGTGTCTGAAATGAGGACATTTTTTTCAAACGATCACAAAATCTTCTCCACTTCGAGTTTTTAGATGAATTTGTTTGTGCATGCCAACAAAAGTACAAGGATCACATCTACCAAATTTGGGGCCAAAACTCCTAACAAAATTTTAAAAAATCCTAAACCGTAAAAAGTTTCAAAAATCATGAAAAATAGAAAACGGGTCGTCTTGCCACGAAACTTCACATGAAGGCTTAGGGGACCATTGTGTGAATTTACAAGCCATAAAAATGGCATTGGCGTGGAAGAAATATGAAGATGTGCTTGAACCCACCTACCACTCGATCAATCCACGACTTGCGCATCCTGCCTCTCCGACCGGTAAGTGCCCGCACGCTCGTTTCGTGGGTTGACTTAGGTATACGTAGTGCGCTTCTAGTCTAAGATCAGACCAGATGGAGGGTTGCAGTAGCAGGACTCGTAGCAGGATCGATAGCATGCAGAGGGGACCGAGTCGATCCCTGGCTTATGCATCCTGCCTCTCTGGCCGGCTGAGCACTCTCACGCTCGTTACATGGGTTGTCTTAGGCATACGGAGTTCATTCCCAGTCTAAGCATACAGAGTTCATTCCCAGTCTAAGATCAAACCAGACCGAGGGCTACGACAGCAGGACCAACAATAGGTTCGACAGCACGTAGGGGGGACCGAGTCGATCCTCGGCTTGCGCATTCTGCCTCTCCGTTCAGCTCAACGCCCGTTCGGTTGTTTCATGGGTTGGCTTAGGCATACGGAGTTCATTCCATGTCTAGGCCCCAGTTGGATCAAGGGTTGTGGTAGCGGGATCGACAGCACGCAGAGGAAGATCGGGTCGATCCCCGGTGTCATGAGCCAACCTTGTATAGGGCCATGACCGGGACTTAGGTTGCCATGAGCCACCCATGTATAGGGCCATCGTCAGGTAGATCCTTTGTGCTAGGAAAAGTGTCCCCATTTTAAACATTGTAATGGTTACTGGTAGCATAGCTCTAAAATCTCTAAGGCTCTTTAGGGGTGGTGAGCCGGCAGTGTAGTGTTGGGTTGTCTCACCGGTTGCTATGCGAGCCTAGGCCACCCACCATGGGCTGCCCCCTGGCCCTAGTGATGGTGGGAGGCCCCAATGTATGATTCTCGATTATAATAAAACTCATCCTGATTGAATGTCTCGATTGTTGCCTCGATGTGTTTTTTTTTTTCTCGATGCGAATATGCCTTTTTGTGTGTGTGTGTGCTTGAGATTGATCTCGATATATTGTGTCTTATTATGAATGCTTGGGACTAACCATGGCTTATGGTTATTTGTTCAGATATCAATTTGTTGAAGGCTGACTTGGTTGGGAGCACCCATTCAAGTGCCGGACGGTCTATTGCTTGTTGAGAGAAAGCTTAGTCCGTGACACGTGGTATCAGAGCATGATTGAGAAGTGCTAGAAAAATGGATGAGATGGCCACAAGTGGTGGACCCAATCATCAATAGAGAATTGAGGAACTTGAGGCTGCAGTGGCCGTAATGAAAACTCATATGGTGATCGAAGACTGTGTGAGGGAGACCGAGACAACCCAACGGGAGTTGTCCAATACTCTCCACAACGTGAGCGAAGAGGCTAGAGATGCCTTGAACATTCTCCAAAAGGAGTTTGAGGAGCTCAGAGCACAGGTGAGCATCCTACAAATGGCTATGGCCAGATCGGGTTTAAGCTCGATGGAAAGGGGAAAAAGGCCCAAGGTGCCGGAGCCTCGATGCTATGAGGGGCAAAGGGATGCTAAGGAACTTGAAAATTTCTTGTTTGACATGGAGCAGTACTTTCGAGCCGTACAAACGGATTCAGAGGAAGATAAGGTACCAATGGCATTGATGTACCTCACAGGGGATGCCAAGCTGTGGTGGTGCTCCAAGTTTGTCGATGACGAGTGCCCGATTAAGACTTGGACGGATCTGAAGCGAGAATTGAAAAACCAGTTTTTCCCTGAGAATGTGGAGTATATGGCTCGAAGGAGACTTCGAGAATTGGTGCAAACAGGAATGGTGCGAGAGTTTGTAAGGAGTTTTTCTACCCTGATGTTGGATATTCGGGACATGTCCAAAAAGGACAAGATGTTGTATTTTCTTGAGGGCCTCAAGCCTTGGGTGAGGACAGAACTACAAAGACAGAAAGTGCAAGACGTGGCCATGACCATGGCTGCAGCTGAACGTCTCCACGATTACAATGATGGCTCCTCAAAATGGAAAAATCCTCCATCAACTGGCTGTAGCTTCAACTTTGGGAGTGGGGGAAAGATGACTAGGTTGGACCTACCCTTCAGTGGGGGATCAGATAGGAGGTCCTTTGGTCGAGATAGCACCCAACCCAAGACAAGCAACGTAGGGATTTTCAAGCTTAGGCAACTGCTAGCTTGCTTTCTTTGCAAGGGGTCACATCGGGTGGCTGAATGCCCGTACAGGGGAGCCCTTAATGCCTTAAGGACCTCATCTCAAGAGTCTATAAAAATGCCAGAGAGTGTTGAAAAAGCTAAATAGGAGCCAGCCAGGATGGGTTCAATAAGGTTCTTCAATGCCCTTCATACCCAATTGAACACTATAAAGAAAGAGAAGAGTAGAGGCTTGATGTATGTGAACTTGACGATCAATGAGAAAGCCACCAAGGCCATGGTGGATACGGGTGCAACTGACACTTTCATCACACCAGAAGAAGCAAAAAGGTGTGGTCTTTAGATTAGTAAAGACTGTGGACAAATGAAGGCGATCAATTCGCCAGCCTTTACGATCCGTGTAAGCTCTAAGAGTGTGACAACCCGATTGGGGCCATGGGAAGGGAAGATAGACTTTATAGTCTCCCCATGGATGACTTTGATGTTGTTCTCAGATTGGACTTCATGATGTTGGCTCAGGTCATCCCTATCCCTGCTGCTAGCTGCTTGTTGTTCTTAAGGGAACACCCATGTGTGGTGCCAGCCAACATCTTACCAAAGAGTGGGAAAAAAATGATTTTAGCTTTGCAGTTCAAGAAAGGGGTAAAGAGAGGGGAACCATCCTTTGTGGCTATGTCGATCTACAAAGAAGGGTCAGAAGTAGAACCAATAACTGATGGTGTGGAAAAAGTGTTGGAAGAATTCAAAAAGGTGATGCCAGAGATGTTGCCTATAGTTCTACCCCCTCGACGAGTAGTGGACCATGAAATTGAACTCCTCCCAAGAGCGAAACCCCCTACTAGAACTCCTTACCGCATGGCCCCACCAAAGTTGGTCGAACTAAGAAAACAGTTAGATAAGCTACTATAAAACTGGTTCATCAGACCATCAAAGGCTCTTTTCGGAGTGCCAGTGCTATTTTAGAAGAAGCATGATGGAAGTTTGCGATTATGTGTTGATTGTAGGGCCCTAAACAAAGTCACCGTAAGAAACAAATATCCCATCCCCCTTATAGCAGACTTGTTTGATCAACTGAGTCGAGCCAAGTACTTTTCCAAATTGAACCTAAGATCTGACTACCATTAGGTCAGAATCGTTGAGGGAAATAAGCCAAAGACCACTTGTGTGACACGGTATGGTGCATTTGAATTTCTTGTTATGCCTTTTGGACTAACCAATGCTCTTGCCACATTTTGTACATTGATGAATCAGGTGTTCCATGACTACCTAGACAAATTTGTAGTCATCTATTTAGACGATATAGTGGTATATAGCTCCACCTTAAAGGAACATCAAGAACACCTGCGCCGAGTACTTCAAAGATTATAGGACCACCAGTTATACGTAAAAAAGGAGAAGTTGTGCATTTGCTCAGACCCAAATCCATTTTCTCGATCACATTGTCAAACGTGGCCACATTCGAATGGACATGGAAAAGGTTAGGGCCATCAAGGAGTGGACAACACCGAAGAACATTAGTGAGCTCCGCTCATTTTTGGGACTAGCCAACTATTATAGAAGGTTTGTGGAAGGGTACTCTCGCAAGACCACGGCCCTCACAGAGCTATTGAAGAAGGAGCATAAATGGTGTTGGACGAATGAGTGCCAAGAGGCCTTTGAGGGATTAAAGGATGCTATAATGAAGGATCCCATCTTAGCTCTCCCTGATATTGAAAAGCCTTTTGAAATCCAGATGAATACATCTAATTTTACTATTAGAAGAGTGCTTTTGCAACAACATCACCCGGTAGCATTTGAAAGTAGAAAGCTAAGTGAAGCTGAAAGGAAATATACAACCCAGGAAAAAGAATTCTTGGCAGTGGTTCACTACTTGAGGGCTTGGCGACATTACTTGTTGGGTTCACACTTTGTCATGAAGACAGACAATATGGCCGTTAGCCATTTTCTCACCCAACCAAGGCTTACGACAAAACAAGCTAGGTGGCAGGAATTTTTAGCAGAGTTCAACTTGTGTTTTGAGCACACCACTGGAAAGACCAATCAAGTGGCTGATGCATTGAACAGGCGAGCAGATTTAGCGGCCCTTAGAAGAATTACCCTAATGGCGGCTAGCAAAGCCACTACAAACATTCACAAGTTGATTAGAGATCACTTAAGGAAGGACCTGCAAGCTTGTGCCATCCTAAAGCTAGTAGAAGAAAGGAAGTCCAAGTACTTCTGGCAAGAAAATGGGATCTTTGGACCAAGGGGCCTCGAGTGTTTGTGCCAAGAGCAGAAGGTCTGAGATAGATGCTGATGAAGGAATGTCATGACACACCATGGGCGAGACACCCAGGCTAGCAACGTACTTTAGCGTTATTGAAACAGGGATACTATTGGCCTCACATTCGACAAGATGTGATGGACTACACAAAGACTTGCCTCATTTGCCAACAAAACAAGGTTGAAAGGAGGAAACCTGCAGGCATGCTTGAACCACTACCAGTACCCACCAAACCATGGGAAAGCATCTCCTTTGATTTCATTTCGAGCCTACCCAAGGTTGGTGACCTTGAGCTATTTTGGTGGTGATTGACTAGTTCTCTAAGTACGCCACATTCATTCCCGCTCACAAGTATTGCACAGTAGAAGACACAGCTCGATTATTGTTCAAACATGTGGTCAAATATTGTGGCCTCCCTTAAAATATTGTTAGCGATCGAGATCCGAGATTCACGGGGTCCTTCTAGAGAGAACTTTTCAAGATATTGGGGTCCTAACTCAACATCTCCTCAAGCTATCACCCTCAAACCGATGGTCAAATGAAATGGTTCAACGGGTTATTAGAGGAATACTTGAGGCACTTTGTTCAAGCCAATCAGAAAGATTGGCCTTTATTATTGGACGTGGCTCAACTCTGCTTTAATTCCAACAAAAGCTTTTCCACCAATAAGAGCCCATTTGAGGTGGTCACCGAACAATTACCAAGGCTACCCTACACTTCCTTAGAACAATATGGAGGAAAAAATCCAAGAGCCTTCAATCTCAGCAAGGAATGGAAACAAAACACAGAGATTGTACAAGCCTACCTTAAGAAAGCATCAAAGTGGATGAATAAATGGGTAGACAAGGGTCGTAGGGCTCAACAATTTCAAGTTGGTGATTTGGTTCTTGTCCGACTAGTTCCTGAACAAACCAGGTTCTTGAGAAAGAGAGATCGTAGACTGGTGTGCAAATATGAAGGTCCAGTAAGGGTCTTTTCCAATGTGGGGAATGCTTCTTACAAAATCGACCCACCAAATTGGATGAAGGTGCACCTAGTATTTCATGTGAGCAACCTGAAACCCTTCCATGCAGATCCTACAGATGCTAGCCGAAGGCAGCCAATAAGAGCTGCCATCAGCATGAAGCCACCCTCAGAGCATCGAGTCGAAGAGATCTTAGCTGACAGGGAAACCAAGATATCTCGAAGACTAGTTCGGGAGTACTTAGTGAAGTGGGAGGAATTAGGACTAGAAAAAACCAGCTGGGAGAGAGAACACGACCTCCAGAGATTTCAAAGAAAGATCGAAGAATTTCAAGCCAACAAGTCGACGAGGATGTCGATAGAATAGGCGGGGGAGGATGTCATGAGCCAACTTTGTATAGGGCCATGATCGGGACTTAGGTTGCCATGAGCTACCCATGTATAGGGCCATGGCCGGGTAGATCCTTTGTGCTAGGAAAAGTGTCCCAATTTCAAACATTTTAATAGTTACTGGTAGCATAACTCTAAAATCTCTAAGGCTCTTTAGGGGGTGAGCCGACAGCGTAGTGTTGGGTTGTCTCACTGGTTGCTATGCGAGCCTAGGCCACCCACCATGGGCTGCCCCCTTGACCCTGGTGATGGTGGGAGGTCCCGATGTATGATTCCCGATTATAATAAAACTCATCCCAATTGAATGTCCCGATTGTTGCCTCGATGTGTTTTTCTTTTTCTCGATAAGAATATGCCTTCTTGTGTGTGTGCTTGGGACTAACCATGGCTTATGGTTATTTGTTCAGATATCGATCTATTGAAGGCTGACTTGGTTGGGAGCGCCCATTCAAGTGCCGGACGATCTATTGCTTGTTGAGAGAAAGCTTAGTCTGTGACACCCGGCTTGCGTATTATGCCTCTTCGGCCGGCTCAGCGCCCGCACGCTCATTTCGCAGGTTGACTTAGGCATACGGAGTTCATTCCCAGTCTAAGTAAACAGAGTTCATTCCCAGTCTAACATCGAACCGGCAGCGGGATCGGTAGCAGCACGCAGAGGCAGACCGGGTCGATACCCGACTTGCGCATCCTGCCTCTCTGGCCAGCTGAGCGCCCGCACGCTCGTTTCGTGGGTTGACTTAGGCATACGGAGTTCATCCCCAGTCTAAGCATATGAAGTTCATTCCCAGTCTAAGATCGGACCAGACCGAGGGTTGTAGTAGCAGGACCAGCAGCAAGATCGACAGCACGCAGGGGGGACTGGGTCGATCCCCGACCTGCGCATTCTGCCTCTCTGACCAGCTGAGTGCCCGCACGCTCATTTCATGGGTTGGCTTAGGCATACGGAGTTCATTCCATGTCTAAGCCGCAGCCGGATTGGGGGTTGTGGCAGCAAGACCGACAGCACGCAGAAGGGGATCGGATCGATCCCCGGCTTGCGCATTGTGCCTCTCCGGTTGGCTCAGTGCCCGCACGCTCGTTTTGTGGGTTGACTTAGGCATACGGAGTTCATTCCCAGTCTAAGATCGGACCGGCAGCGAGATGACAGTATCCCGCAGAAGGGGACTGGGCCGATCCTTGACTTATGCATCCTGCCTCTTCGGCCGGCTGAGCGTCCACACGTTCGTTTCGTCGGTTGACTTAGACATACGGAGTTCATTCTTAGTCTAAGCCCCAACCGGACCGAGGGACCCGCAACGGGATCGACAGCATGCAGAAGGGGACTGGGCCGATCCTCGGCTTGCACATTCTGGCTCTCAGTCCGGCTGAGCGCCCGCACGCTCATGTCATGGGTTGACTTAGGCATACGTAGTGCATTCCCGATCTTGACCAACCAAGGCCAGAGGCTATTGACGACATTTGGGGTAGCAACCGAGGGGGACCAGCAGTGGGATCCTTACTCGGCTCGCGCATCCCACCCCGAACGGTCGATTCGGTGCTCGCACGCTCATTTTATGGGCCGATCGGGGCTCGACATATGCCGATGGTGGTGGAGGCAACCACCCACACCACGACCCAGCATGTGCCGATGGTATTTGATACAACCGCCCGTACCAGAGGTGATCTTGTGCTGATGGTGGTCTAGGCAACCACCGGCACCAGGGCCCAGCTTGTGCCGATGGTGGTCGAGGCAAGTGCCTGTACCAAAGGGCAGCTTGTGTCGATGATGGTCGATGCATGTGCCATCACCATGCATCATCATGTGCCATTGATGGTCGAGGCCTTGGTCGAAGTTTGATTTTGAGCGACGGTGCACATGCTAGGCTCCGGCATGTGCTGGTGCCACATTTTTTTTGCCCGAGCACCATTGTCGAAGCATCGTCGGAGAACCTAACAGACAGCATTGGGGGTTCTGGCGATTGGGGGGGCCGGGGGGTGTGCCCACATGATGTGCGATGGGTGCTGGTACTTGGCCCTTATATTGGCCCCCTATCCCTCATCAATTCTCGAGAACTCACACCCCCTTAAAGAGCATTTGAGATTTTATAGGTTTGCTCCCAGTAGCCATTAAAGTGTCTGAAATAGGGACATTTTTTACAAACGGTCACAAAATCTTCTCCACTTCGAGTTTTTAGCTGAATTTGTTTATGCGTGCGAACAAAAATACAAGGATCATGTCTACCAAATTTGGGGCCAAAACTCCTTCTAAAAAAATTTTAAAAAATCCCGAACCACAAAAAGTTTAGAAAATCATGAAAAAAAGAAAACGGGTCGTCTTGCCACGAAACTTCACATTAAGGCTTAGGGGACCATTGTATGAATTTACAAGCCATAAAAATGGCATTGGCAAGTAGAAATATGAAGATGTGCCTGAACCCACCTACCACTCGATCGATCCACGGCTTGTGCATCCCGTATCTCCGGCCGGCTAAGTGTCCGCACGCTCGTTTCATGGGTTGACTTAGGCATACGTAGTGTGCTCCCAATCTAAGATCGAACCGAACCGAGCGTTGCGGTAGTAGGACTTGCAGCGGCATCGGCAGCACGCAGAGGGGATCGGGTTGATCCCCAACTTACGCATCCTCCCTCTCTGGCCGACTGAGCGCCCGTACACTCGTTTCATGGGTTGACTTAGGCATACGGAGTTCATCCCCAGTCTAAGCATACGGAGTTCATTCCCAGTCTAAGATTGGACTGAACCGAGGGTTGCAACAGTAGGACCAACAGCAAGACCAGCAGTAGGATCGGTAGCACGCAGGAGGGGATCAGGCCGATCCTTGGCTTGCGCATTCTGCCTCTCTGGCTGGCTGAGCGCCCGCACGCTCATTTCGTCGGTTGGCTTAGGCATATGGAGTTCATTCCATGTCTAAGCCCCAGTCGGACCGAAGGTTGTGGCAGCGGGATCGATAGCACGTAGAGGGGGAACGAGCCGATCCTCAGCTTGCGCATTATGCCTCTTTGGCTGGCTCAGTGCCCATACGCTCGTTTTATGGTTTCACTTAGGAATACAGAGTTCATTCCTAGTCTAAGCATATGGAGCTCATTCCCAGTCTAAGATCGTATCGGTAGCGGGATCGGTAGTAGCACGTAGAGAGGGACCTGGTCGATCCTCAGCTTGCGCATCCTACCTCTCCGGTCAGCTGAGCGCCCACACGTTCATTTTGTGGGTTGACTTAGGCATACAGAGTTCATTTTTGGTCTAAGCCCCAACTGGACTGAGGGACCAGTAGTGGGATCGATAGCACGTAGAGGGGGACCGGGTCAATCCTCAACTTACGCATTCTACCTCTTCGGCTAGCTGAGCTCTCGTACGCTCATTTCATAGGTTGACTTAGGCATAGTAGTGCATTCCCGATCTTGACCAACAAAGGGCCAGAGGCTATCGACGGTGTTTGGGGCAACAACCGAGGTGGACCAGCAGTGGGATCGTTGGTAGGCTCATGTATCCCACCCCCAATGGTCAGTTCGGTGCTCGCACACTCGTTTCGGGGGTCGATCGAGGCTCGGCATGTGCCGACAGTGGTCGAGGAAACCGTCCGCACCACCTCCCAGCATGTGTCGATGGTGTTCGATGCAACCACCCGCACCAGGGGCCATCTTGTGCCGATGGTGGTCGAGGCAACCGCCCGCACTATGGCCCAGCTTGTACCGATGACGGTCGAGGCAAGTGCCCGTACCAAAGGGCAGCCTGTGCCGATGATGGTCGATGCATGTGCCATCACCATGCGCCATCATGTGCCATTGACGATCGAGGCCTTGGTCGAAGTTTGATTCTGAGCCACGGTGCACATGCAAGGCTCGGGCATGTGCTGGTGCCACATTTTTTTCGCCCGGGGCACCATCGTCGGAGAGCCTAACCGGCGGCATTAGGGGTTCCGGTGATTGGGGTGGCCAAGGGGTGTGCGCACATGATGTGCGATGGGTGCTGGTACTTGGCCCTTATATTGGCCCCCTATCCCTCATCAAACCTCGAGAACTCACACCCCCTTAAAGAGCATTTGAGATTTTATAGGTTTGCTCCCAGTAGCCATTAAAGTGTCTGAAATGGGGACATTTTTTTCAAACGGTCACAAAATCTTCTCCACTTATAGTTTTTGGCTGAATTTGTTTGTGCGTGCCAACAAAAATACAAGGATCACGTCTACCAAATTTGGGTCCAAAACTCCTTCTAAAAAAATTTTAAAAAATCTCGAACCGCAAAAAGTTTAGAAAATCATGAAAAAAAGAAAATGGGTCGATGGGTGCTGGTACTTGGCCCTTATATTGGCCCCCTATCCCTCATCAAACCTCGAGAACTCACACCCCCTTAAAGAGCATTTGAGATTTTATAGGTTTGCTCCCAGTAGCCATTAAAGTGTCTGAAATGGGGACATTTTTTTCAAACGGTCACAAAATCTTCTCCACTTATAGTTTTTGGCTGAATTTGTTTGTGCGTGCCAACAAAAATACAAGGATCACGTCTACCAAATTGGGGTCCAAAACTCCTTCTAAAAAAATTTTAAAAAATCTCGAACCGCAAAAAGTTTAGAAAATCATGAAAAAAAGAAAATGGGTCGTCTTGCCACGAAACTTCACATGAAGGCTTAGGGGACCATTGTGTGAATTTACAAGCCATAAAAATGGCATTGGCATGGTAGAAATATGAAGATGTGCCTGAACTCACCTACCACTCGATCGATCCACGGCTTGCGCAACCCGCCTCTTCGACCAGCTAAGTGCCTGCACGCTCGTTTCGTGGTTGACTTAGGCATACATAGTGCTCTCCCAGTCTAAGATCAGATCGGATCGAAGGTTGCGGTAGCAAGACCCGCAGCGGGATCGATAGCACGCAGAGGGGATCAGGTCGATCCACGGCTAGTGCATCCTACCTCTCTGGTCGGCTGAGCGCCTGCACGCCTGTTTCGTGGGTTGACTTAGGCATACAGAGTTCATCCCTAGTCTAAGCATACAGAGTTCATTCCGAGTCTAAGATCGGATCGGATCGAGGGTTGCGACAGTAGGACCAACAGCAGGATCGGTAGCACATAGGGGGGACCGGGCTGATCTCCAACTTGTGCATTCTGCCTGTTTGTCCGGCTGAGCTCTCGCATGTTGGTTTCATGGGTTGGCTTAGGCATACGAAGTTCATTCGATGTCTAAGCCCCAGTCGGACCAAGGGTTGTGGCAGCGAGACTGGTAGCAAGTAGAGGGGGACCGAGCCGATCTCTGGCTTATGCATTATGCCTCTCCGGCCAGCTCAACGCCCGTATGCTCGTTTCATGGGTTGACTTAGGCATACAGAGTTGAGTCCCAGTCTAAGCATATAGAGTTCATTCCCAATCTAAGATTGGACCGACAGCAGCACACAGAGGGGGAGCGAGCCGATCCTCGGATTGCACATCCTACCTCTCTGGTCGACTGAGCGCCCGCACGCTCGTTTCATGGGTTGACTTAGGAATACGAAGTTCACTCCCGGTCTAAGCCCGAACTGGATCGAGGGACCTGCAGGGGGATCGACAGCACGCAGAGGGGGACCAGGCTGATCCTCGTGCATTCTGGCTCTCCGACTTGCTGAGCGCCCGTACGCTCGTTTCATGGGTTGACTTAGGCATACGTAGTGCATTCCTGGTCTCGACCAACCAAGGGCTAGAGGCTATCGAGGCCTTTTAGGGCAACAACCGAGGGGGACCAGCAGCAGGATCCTTGGTCAACTCACGCATCCCACCCCCAGCGGCTGGTTCGGTGCTCGTACGCTCATTTTGGGGGCCGACTGGGGCTCGACATGTACCGATGGTGGTCAAGGCAATCACCGCACCATGGCCCAGCATGTGCCGATGGTGTTCGATGTAACCGCCTGCACCAGGGGCCATCTTGTGCCGATGGTGGTCGAGGCAACCGCCCGTACCAGGGCCCAGCTTGTGCCGATGGCGGTCGAGGCAAGTGCCCGTACCAAAGGGTAGCCTGTGTCGATGACAGTCGATGCATCCTACCTCTCTGGCCGGCTGAGCGCCCGCATGCTCATTTCGTGGGTTGACTTAGGCATACAGAGTTCATCCCTAGTCTAAGCATACAGAGTTCATTCCCAGTCTAAGATCAGATCGGACAAAGGTTTGCGATAGCAGGACTAGCAGTTGGATCCGCAACATGCAAGGGGGGATCAGGCCGATCCTCAGCTTGCACATTTTGCCTCTTCGCCCGGCTGAGAGCCCGCACGCTCATTCCGTGGGTAGGCTTAGGCATACAGAGTTCATTCCATGTCTAAGCCCTAACTGGATCGAGGGTTGTGGTAGTGATACCGGTAGCACGTAGAAGGGAACTGGGTCGATCCTCGGCTTGCGAATTATGCCTCTTCGACCGGCTCAGTGTCCATCCACTCATTTCGTGGGTTGACTTAGGCATACAGAGTTCATTCCCAGTCTAAGCATACGGAGTTCATTCTCAGTCCAAGATCGAACCGACAGCAGGATCGGCAGCAGCATGCAGAGAGGATCGGGTTGATCCTTGACTTGAGCATCCTACCTCTCCGGCTGGCTGAGCACCCGCACGCTCATTTCGTGGGTTGACTTAGGCATACGAAATTCATTCCCGATCTAAGCCCTAACCAGATCGAAGGACCGATAGTGGGATCGGCAGCATGCAGAGGAGGACTGGGCCGATCCTCGGCTTACGCATTCTAGCTCTCCAGTCGGCTAAGCACCTGCACGTTCATTTCATGGGCTGACTTAGGCATACGTAGTGCATTCCTGGTCTCGACTGACCAAGCGCCAAAGGCTATCGATAGCATTTGGGGCAACAACCGAGGGGGACCAGCAACGGGATCCTTGGTTAGCTCGTGCATCCCGTCCCCAGCAATCGGTTCTTTGCTCGCACGTTCGTTTTGAGGGCTAACCAAGGCTGGCATGTGCCGATGGTGGTCAAGGCAACCGCCCACACCAAGGCCCAGCTTGTGCCAATGGCGGTCGAGGCAAGTGACCGTTCCAAAAGGCAGCCTGTGCTGATGATTGTCGATACATGTGCCATCACCATGCGCCATCATGTGCCATTAATGGTCAAGGCCTTGGTCAAAGTTTGATTTTGAGCCATAGTGCACATGCTGGGCTTGGGCATGTGCTGGTGCCACATTTTTTTCACCCGGGGCACCATCATCGGAGCATCGTTGGAGAACCTAACCGGCCGCATTGGGGGTTTCGATGATTGGGGGGCCGGGGGTGTGCGCACATAATGTGTGATGGGTGCTGGTTCTTGGCCCTTATATTGGCCCCCTATCCCTCATCAAACCTCGAGAACTCACGCCCCTTTAAAGAGCATTTGAGATTTTATAGGTTTGCTCCAGTAGCCATTAAAGTGTCTAAAATGGGGACATTTTTTTCAAACGGTCACAAAATTTACTCCACTTCGAGTTTTTAGCTGAATTTGTTTATGCATGCCAACAAAAATACAATGATCACGTCTACCAAATTTGGGGCCAAACCTCCTTCTAAAAAAATTTTAAAAAATCTTGAATCGTAAAAAGTTTCAAAAATCATGAAAAATAAAAAATGGGTCATCTTGCCATGAAACTTCACATGAAGGCTTAGGGGACCAATGTATGAATTTACAAGCCATAAAAATGGCATTGGCATGGCAGAAATATGAAGATATGCCTGAACCCACCTACCACTAGATCAATCCATGGCTTGCGCATCCCACTTCTTCGGCTGGCTAAGTGCCCTCACGCTTGTTTCATGGGTTGCCTTAGGCATACGTAGTGCGTTCCCGGTCTAAGATCCGACCAGATTAAGGGTTGCCATAGTAGGACCCGCAGTGGGATCGACAGCACGCAGAGGGGACTGGGTCGATCCCCGACTTGTGCATCTTGCCTCTCTGGCCGATTAAGCGCCCGTACGCTCGTTTCATGGGTTGACTTAGGCATACAGAGTTCATTCCTAGTCTAAGCATACGGAGTTCATTCCCAGTCTAAGATCGGACCGGACCGAAGGTTTTGGCAGCAGGACCAGCAGTAGGATCGGCAGCACGCAAGAGGGGATCGGGCCGATCCGCGGCTTGCACATTATGCCTCTCTGGCCGGCTCAACGCCCGTATGCTTGTTTCGTAGGTTGACTTAGGCATATGGAGTTCATTCCTAGTCTAAGCATACGGAGTTCATTCCCAGTCTTATATCACACCGGTAGCGGGATCGACAACAGCACGTAGAGGGCGACCAGGCCGACCCTCAGCTTGCGCTTCCTACCTCTCCGACCGACTAAGTGCCAGCACGCTCGTCTCGTAGCTTGACTTAGGCATACGAAGTTCATTCCAGATCTAAGCCCTAACTGGATTGAGGGACCCACAACGGGATCAACAGCACACAGAGGAAGACCAGGCCGATCCTTGGCTTACGCATTCTGGCTCTCCGATCGGCTGAACTCCTGCACACTTATTTAATGGGTTGACTTAGCCATACATACTGCATTCCCGATCTCAACCAACCAAGGGCCAGAGGCTATCGATGGCGTTTGAGGCAACAACCGAGGGGGACCAGCAATGGGATCCTTGGGCAATTCACGCATCTCACCCCCAGCAGTCGGTTCGGTGCTCGCACGCTCGTTTCGGGGGTCGACCAGGGCTCGACATGTGCCAATGGTGGTCTAGGCAACCGCCCGCACCACGGCCCAGCATGTACGGATGGTGTTCGATGCAATCGCTTGCACCAGAGGCCATCTTATGCCGATGGTGGTCGAGGCAACTGCCCGCACCAGGGCCCAGCTTGTGCCGATGGCGGTCGAGGCAAGTGCCCCTACCAAAGGGCAGCCTATGTCGATGACGGTCGATGCATCCTGCCTCTCTGGCCGATTGAGCACCCACACACTCGTTTTGTGGGTTGACTTAGGCATACGAAGTTCATCCCCAGTCTAAGCATACGGAGTTCATTCCCAGTCCAAGATCAAACTGGACCGAGGGATATGACAGCAAGACCAGTAGCAGGATCGACAGCACGCTCGTTTTGTTGGTTGGCTAAGGTATACGGAGTTCATTCCATGTATAAGCCCCAACCAGACCGAGGGTTGTGGCAGTGAGATCGATAGCACATAGAGGGGACCGGGCCGATCCTCGGCTTGTGCATTATGCCTCTTCGGCTGGCTCAACATCCGCACGCTTATTTCTTGGGTTGACTTAGGCATACAGAGTTCATTCCCAGTCTAAGCATATGAAGTTCATTCCCAGTCTAAGATCGGATCGGTAGCAGCACGTAGAGAGGGGTCGGGCTGGCCTTCGGCTTACGCATCCTAACTCTCCGATCGGCTGAGTGCCCGCACGCTCATTTCGTTGGTTGAATTAGGCATACGGAGTTCATCCCTGATCTAAGCCCCAACTAGACCGAGGGACCCGTAGCGAGATCGACAACACGTAGAGGGGGATCGAGCCGATCCTTGACTTTTGCGTTCTGGCTCTCCGATCGGCTGAGCGCCCGCACGCTCGTTTCATGGGTTGACTTAGGCATACGTAGTGCATTCCTGATCTCGACCAACCAAGGGCCAGAGGCTATCGACGGCGTTTGGGGAAACAACTGAGGGGGACCAGCAGCGGGATCCTTGGTCGGCTCGTGCATCCGATGCTTGTACGCTCGTCTCAGGGGTCGACTGAGGCTCGGCATGTGCTGATGGTGGTTGAGGAAACTGCTCGCACCACAACCTAGCATGTGTCGATGGTGTTTGATGCAACCGCCTACACCAAGGGCCATCTTGTGCCGATGGTGGTCGAGGCAACCACCCGCACCAAGGCCCAGCTTGTGCTGATAGCGGTCGAGGCAAGTGCCCGTCCCAAAGGGTAGCCTGTGCCGAAGATGGTCGATGCATATGCCATCACCATGCGCCATTATGTGCCATTGATGGTCAAGGCCTTGGCCAAAGTTCAATTTTGAGCCATGGTGCACATGCTAGGCTCGGACATGTACTGGTGCCACATTTTTTTCGCACGGGGCACCATCGCCGGAGCATCATCGGAGAATGGAACCGGTGGCATTGGGGGTTCCGACGATTGGGGGGGCCGGGGAGTCTGCGCACAAGATGTACGATGGGTGCTGGTACTTGGCCCTTATATTGGCTCCCTATCCCTCATCAAACCTCGAGAACTCACACCCTCTTAAAGAGCATTTGAGATTTTATAGGTTTGCTCCAGTAGCCATTAAAGTGTCTGAAATGGGGACATTTTTTTCAAACGGTCACAAAATCTTCTCCACTTTGAGTTTTTAGCTGAATTTTTTTGTGCATGCCAACCAAAATACAAGGATCACGTCTACCAAATTTGGGGCCAAAACTCCTTCTAAAAAAATTTTAAAAATATCCTGAACCATAAAAAGTTTAAAAAATCGTGAAAAATAGAAAGCAGGTCGTCTTGCCACGAAACTTCACAAGAATGCTTAGGGGACCATTGTATGAATTTACAAGCCATAATAATGGCATTGGCATGGCAAAAATATGAAGATGTGCCTGAACCCACCTACCACTCGATCAATCCACGACTTACGTATCTCGCCTCTCCAGCCGGCTAAGTGCCCGCACGCTCGTTTCATGGGTTGACTTAGGCATACGTAGTGCGCTGCCAGTCTAACATCAGACCGCACTGAGGGTTACGACAGTAGGACCCGCAACGGGTTTGATAGCATGCAGAAGGGACCAGGTGGATCCCGACTTACGCATCCTACCTCTCTGGCCGGCTGAGCTCCCGTACGCTCATTTCATGGGTTAACTTAGGCATACGGAGTTCATCCCTAGTCTAAGCATACGGAATTCATTCCCAGTCTAAGATCAGACCGGATTGAAGGTTATGACAGTAGGACCAGTAGTAGGATTGACAGCAAGCAGGGGGGATCGGGTCGATCCTCGGCTTGCGCATTCTGCCTCTCCGACCGATTGAGTGCCCGTACACTCATTTCATGGGTTGGCTTAGTCATATGGAGTTCATTCCATGTCTAAACCCCAGTCAGACCGAGGGTTGTGGTAGTAGGACCGACAGCACATAGAGGGGGATTGGTCTGATCCCCAGCTTGCCCATTATACCTCTTCGACCGACTGAACGCCCACATGCTCGTTTCGTGGGATGACTTAGGCATACGGAGTTCATTCCTAGTCTAAGATCAGACCGACAGCGGGATCGGTAGCAGCACGTAGAGGGGGATCAGGTCGATCCTCGACTTGCGTATCCTGCCTCTCCGATCGGCCCGCGCGCTCATTTCGTGGGTTTACTTAGGCATACAGAGTTCATTTCCGATCTAAGCCCCAATTGGACTGAGGGACACGTAGCGAGATTGATAGCATACAGAGAGGGACCGGGCCGATCCTCGGCTTACGCATTCTGGCTCTTCGATCGACTGAGTGCCCGCACGCTCGTTTCATTGGTTGACTTAGGCATACATAGTGCATTCCCGATCTCGACCAACCAAGGGTCAGAGGCTATCGATGGCGCTTGAGGCAACAACCAAGGGGGACCAATAGTGGGATCCTTGGTCAGCTAGCGCATCCCGCCCCCTGCGGATGGTTCGATGCTCACACGCTCGTTTCGGGGGCCAATCGAGGCTCAGCATGTGTCGATGGTGTTTGATGCAACCGCCCGCACCAGGGGCCATCTTGTGTCGATGGTGGTTGAGGCAACCACCCACACCAGGGCCCAGCTTGTGCCGATGGTGATCGAGGCAAGTGCTAGTACCAAAGTGCAGCCTATGTCGATGATGGTAGATGCATATGGCATCACCATGCACCATCATATGCCATTGATGGTCGAGGCCTTGGTCGAAGTTTGATTTTGAGCCACGGTGTACATGCTAGGCTCGGGCATGTGCTGGTGCCACATTTTTTTCGTCCGGGGCACCATCGTTAGAGAACCTAACGAGCAGCATTGGGGGTTCCGATAATTGGGGGGCCGGGGGGTGTGCACACATGATGTGCGATGGGTTACTTAGGCATACAGAGTTCATTCCCAGTCTAAGCATACAAAATTCATTCCTAGTCTAAGATCAGACCGACAGCGGGATCGACAACAGCACGTAGAGGGGGACTGGGCCGATCTTCGACTTACGTATCCTACCTCTTCGATCGGTTGAGCGCCCGCACGCTTGTTTCATGGGTTGACTTAGGCATACAGAGTACATTCCTGATCTAAGCCCCAACCAAATCGAAGGACCCGCAACGGGATCGGTAGTACCCAAAGAGGGATCGGGCCGATCCTCGGCTTGCGTATTCTAGCCTCTGACCGGCTGAACGCCCATACGCTCGTTTCATGGGTTGACTTAGGCATACGTAGTGCATTCCCAGTCTCGACCAACCAAGGGCCAGAGGCTATCGATGGCATTTGGGGCAACAACCGAGGGGGCAGTGATATCATTGGTCGGCTCACGCATCTAGCCCCCAGCAGTCGATTCGGTGCTCGCATGCTCATTTTAGGGGTCGACCGGGGCTCACATGTGCCAATGGTGGTCGAGGCAACCGCCTGCACTACGGCCCAGCATGTGCCGATGGTGTTCGATGCAACCGCTTGCACTAGGGGCCATGTTGTGCTGATGGTGATTGAGGTAACCACCTGCACTAGGGCCCAGCCTGTGTCGATGGCGGTCAAGGCAAGTGCCCATAACAAAGGGCAGCCTGTGCCAATAATGGTCGATGCATGTGCCATCACCATGTGCCATCATGTGCCATTGATGGTCAAGCACTTGGTCGAAGTTCAATTTTGAGCCACGATGCACATTCTGGGCTCGGGCATGTGCTGGTGCCACATTTTTTTCGCCCGGGGCACCATCGTCGGAGCATCACCGAGAACTTAACCGGCGACATTGGAGGTTCCAGCGATTAGGGGCCCAGGGGGTGTGCGCACATGATGTGTAATGGGTGCTAGTACTTGGCCCTTATATTGGCCCCCTATCCCTCATCAAACCTAGAGAACTCACACCCCCTTGGGGGACCAGACCGATCCTCGGCTTGCACATTATGCCTCTCCGGCTTGCTCAGCGCCCGCACGCTCGTTTCGTGGGTTGACTTAGGCATACGGAGTTCATTACCAGTCTAGGCATACGGAGTTCATTCCTAGTCTAAGATCGGATCGACAGCAGCACGCAAAGGGGGATCGAATCGATCCTCAGCTTGTGCATCCTACCTCTCCGGCCAGCTGAGCACCTGCACGTTCATTTCATGGGTTGACTTAGGCATACGGAGTTCATTCTTGATCTAAGCCCTAATCAAACCGAAGGACCTGTAGTGGGATTTATAGCACGCAAAGGGGGATCGGGTCGATCCTCAGCTTACGCATTCTGGCTCTCCGGTCAGCAGAGCCCCCACACGTTCATTTCATGGGTTGAGTTAGGCATATGTAGTGCATTCCTGGTCTCGACCAACCAAGGGCCAAAGGCTATTGACGACGTTTGGGGCAACAACCAAGGGGGACCAGCAGCGGGATCCTTGTTCGGCTCATGCATCCCACCCCCAACAGTTGGTTCAGTGTGCACACGCTCATTTCAGGGGCCAATCAGGGCTCGACTTCTGTCGATGGTGGTCGAGGCAACCGCTCGTACCACGGCCCAACATGTACCGATGGTGTTCGATGCAACCGACTGCACCAGGGGCCATCTTGGGCCGATGGTGGTCGAGGCAATCACCCGCACCAAGGGCCGGCATGTGCCGATGGTGATTGAGGCAACCGCCCGCATCAGGGCCCAGCTTGTGCCGTTGGCGGTCGAGGCAAGTGCCCGTACCAGAGGGCAGCCCGTCCGATAATGGTCGATGCAAGTGCCATAACCATGCACCGTCATGTGTCATTGATGGTTGAGGCCTTGGTCGAAGTTCAATTTTGAGCCACGGTGCACATATTGGGCTCGGGCATGCACTGGTGCCACATATTTTTCGCTCGGGGCACCATCGCCTGAGCATCACCGGAGAACCTAACCGACGGCATTGAAGGTTCCGACGATTGAGGGCGCCGGGGGTTGTGCGCACATGATGTGCAATGGGTGCTGGTACTTGGCCCTTATATTGGCCCCCTATCCCTCATCAAACCTCAAGAACTCACACCCCCTTAAAGAGCATTTGAGATTTTATAGGTTTGCTCCAGTAGCCATTAAAGTGTCTGAAATGGGGACATTTTTTTCAAACGGTCACAAAATCTTCTCCACTTCGAGTTTTTAGCTGAATTTTTTTATGCGTACCAACAAAAATACAAGGATGACGTGTACCAAATTTGGGGCCAAAAATCCTTCTAAAAAAATTTTAAAAAATCTCGAACCGGAAAAAGTTTTGAAAATCGTGAAAAATAGAAAATGGGTCGTCTTGGCACGAAACTTCACATGAAGGCTTAGGGGACCATTGTATGAATTTACAAGCCATAAAAAATGACATTGGCATGGCAAAAATATGAAGATGTGCCTGAACCCAGCTACCACTCGATCGATCCACGGCTTGCACATCTTGCCTCTCCGGTAGGTTAAGTACCCGCATGCTCGTTTTATGGGTTGACTTAGGCATATGTAATGCGCTCCTAGTCTAAGATCGAACCGGACCGAGGGTTGCGGCAGTAGGACTCGTAGTGGGATCGACACCACACAGAAGAGACCGGGTCAATCCCAGGCTTGCGCATCCTGCCTCTATAACCGGCTGAGCACCTGCATGCTCGTTTCATGGGTTGACTTAGGCATACGAAGTTTATTCCCAGTCTAAGCATACGTAGTTCATTCTTGGTCTAAGATCGGACCGATAGTAGCACGCAGAGAAGGATCGGGCCGATCCTCGACTTGCACATCCTGCCTCTCCGGCCGACTGAGTGCCCGCACAGTCGTTTCGTGGGATGACTTAGGCATACGGAGTTCATTCCTAATCTAAGCCCCAACTGGACCAAGGGATGTGGCAACGAGACTGGCAGCACGTAGAGGGGGACCAGGTCGATCCCCGACTTGCACATTACGCCTCTCCCGCCGGCTCAACACCCACACGTGCATTTCGTGGGTTGACTTAGACATATGGAGTTCATTCCCAGTCTAAGCATACAGAGTTCATTCCCAATCTAAGATCAGATCGACAGCAGCACGCAGAAGGGGATCGGGCTAATCCTCGACTTACGCATCCTGCCTCTCCGGTTGGCTGAGTGCCTGCATGCTCATTTTGTGGGTTGACTTAGGCATACGAAGTTCATTCTCGGTCTAAGCCCTAATCGGACCGAGGGACCTACAGTGAAATCAACAGCATGCAGAGGGTGGTCAGGCCGATCCTCAGCTTGCGCATTCTAGCTCTCCGACCCGCTGAGTGCCCGCACGCTCATTTCATGGGTTGACTTAGGCATACGTAGTGCATTCCCAGTCATGACCAACCAAGGGCCAGAGGCTATTGATGGCGTTTGGGGCAAAAACCAAGGGGGACCAGCAGTGGGATCCTTGGTCGGCTCACGTATCCCACCCCCAACGGTCGGTTTAGTGCTCGTACACTCATTTTGAGGGCCGACCGGGGCTCAACATGTGCCGATGGTGGTCGAGGCAACATCCCACACCGCGGCCCAACATGTGCCGATGGGGGTCAAGGCAACTGCCTACACCAGGGCCCAGCTTGTGCCGATGGCGATCGAGGCAAGTGCCCATACCAAAGGACAGCCTGTGCCGATGATGGTCGATGCATGTGCCATCACCATGTGCCAGCATGTGCCATTAATGGTCGAGGCTTTGGTCGAAGTTTGATTTTGAGCCACGGTGCACATGCTGGGCTAAGGCATGTGCTGGTGACACATTTTTTTTACCCGGGGCACCATCGCCAGAGCATCACTGGAGAACCTAACCGACGACATTAGGGGTTCCAGCGATTAGGGGGGTCGGGGGGTATGCATACATGATGTGCGATGGGTGCTGGTACTTGGCCCTTATATTGGCCCCCTATCCATCTTCAAACCTCGAGAACTCACACCCCCTTAAAGAGCATTTGAGATTTTATAGGTTTGCTCCCAGTAGCCATTAAAGTGTTTGAAATGGGGACATTTTTTTCAAACGGTCACAAAATCTTCTCCACTTCGAGTTTTTAGCTGAATTTTTTTGTGCATGCCAAAAAAAATACAAGGATCACGTCTACCAAATTTGGGGCCAAAACTCCTTCTTAAAAAATTAAAAAAAATCTTGAACCGCAAAAAGTTTTGAAAATCGTGAAAAATAAAAAATGGGTTATCTTGCCACGAAACTTCACATGAAGGCTTAGGGGACCATTGTATGAATTTACAAGCCATAAAAATGGCATTGGCATGGCAGAAATATGAAAATGTGCCTGAACCCACCTACCACTTGATTGGTACACGGCTTGCGCATCCCGCCTCTCCGACCGGCTAAGTGCCCGCACGCTCATTTCGTGGGTTGACTTAGGCATATGTAGTGCGCTACCAGTCTAAGATCAAACCAAATCGAGGGTTGTGGTAGCAGGACTCGCAACGAGATGGATAGCACACAGAGAGAACCGAGTCGATCCTCGACTTGCGCATCCTGCCTCTCTAGCCGGCTGAGCACCCGCACGCTCGTTTCATGGGTTGACTTAGGCATACGGAGTTCATCCCCAATCTAAGCATGCAGAGTTCATTCCTAGTCTAAGATCGGATCAGACCGAGGGTTGCGATAGTATGATCGACAGCACGAAGTGGGGGATCGGGTTGATCCCTGACTTACGCATTCTGCCTCTCTAGCCGGCTGAGCCCTCGCAAGGTTGTTTCATGGGTTGGCTTAGGCATACAGAGTTCATTCGATGTCTAAGCCCCAGTCAGACTGAGGGTTGTGGCAGCGAGATCGGTAGCACGTAGAGGGGGACCGGGTGATCCCCGGCTTGTGCATTATGCCTCTCCAGCCTGCTCAGTGCCTGTACGCTCATTTCATGGGTTGACTTAGGCATACGGAGTTCATTCCCAGTCTAAGCATATGGAGTACATTCCTAGACTAAGATCGGACTGACAGCAGCACGTAGAGGGGGACCAAGCCGATCCTTGGCTTGTGCATCCTGCCTCTCCAATTGGTTGAGTGCTCGCACACTCGTTTCATGGGTTGACTTAGGCATACGGAGTTTATTCTCAGTCTAAGCCCCAACCGGATCGAGGGTCCCGCAGCGAGATCGACAGCTCACATAGTGGGACTGGACCAATCCTCGACTTACACATTCTGGCTCTTCGGTCTATTGAATGCCTGTACGCTCGTTTCATGGGTTGACTTAGTCATACGTAGTGCATTCCCGATCTCAACCAACCAAGGGCCAGAGGCTATCGACGATGTTTAGGGTAACAATCGAGGGGGACTAGTAGCGAGATCTTTGGTCGGCTCACGCATCCTGCCCCCAGTGGTTGGTTCGATACCTGCACGCTCATTTCTGGGGTCGACCAGGGCTTGGCATGTGTCGATGGTGGTCGAGCCACCCGCCCGCACCACGGCCCAGCATGTGTCGATGGTGTTCGATGCAACCGCCCGCACCAGGAGCCATCTTGTGTCGATGGTGGTCGAGGCAATCGCCCGTACCAAAGGTTGGAATGTGCCGATGGTGATCGAGGCAACCGCCCGTACCAAGGCCTAGCTTGTGCCGATGGCGATCGAGGCAAGTGCCCGTACCAAAGGGCAGCCTGTGCCGATGATGGTCGATGCAAGGGCCATCACCATGTGCCATCATGTGCCATTGATGGTCGAGGCGTTGGTTGAAGTTTGATTTTGAGCCACGGTGCACATGCTAGGCTCAGGCATGTGTTGGTGCCACATTTTTTTCACCCGGGGCACCACCGTCGGAGCATCGTCGGAGAACCTAACCGACGGCATTGGGGATTCCGGTTATTGAGGGGCCGGGGGGTGTACGCACATGATGTGCGATGGGTGCTGGTCCTTGGCCCTTATATTGGCCCCCTATCCCTCATCAAACCTCGAGAACTCACACCCCCTTAAAGAGCATTTGAGATTTTATAGGTTTACTCCCTGTAGCCATTAAAGTGTCTGAAATGGGGACATTTTTTTCAAACGGTCCAAAATCTTCTCCACTTCGAGTTTTTAGCTGAATTTGTTTGTGTGTGCCAACAAAAATACAAGGATCACGTCTACCAAATTTGGGGCCAAAACTCCTAAAAAATTTTTAAAAAATCTCGAACCGTAAAAAGTTTCAAAAATCGTGAAAAATAGAAAACGGGTCGTCTTGCCATGAAACTTCACATGAAGGCTTAGGGGACCATTGTATGAATTTACAAGCCATAAAAATGGCATTGGCATGGCAGAAATATGAAGATGTGCCTTAACCCACCTACCACTTGATCGATCCACGGCTTGTGCATCCCGCCTCTCCGGTCGGCTAAGTGCCCGCATGCTCGTTTCATGGGTTGACTTAGGCATACGTAGTGTGTCATGGGCTTTGACCTTAGACTTAGAATTCGTGTGACCTTAGGCTTGGAATCTCCTCCTTTATGCCTAAGTCAACCTGAAACACAAGTGTGCGGGCACTAGAACAATGGGAAGGGCTAATTACGCAAGTTAAAGAGAAACAAGATAACAAGACAGAATTCTGGAAATGCTCTTGTATTCACTGAAACAGAAGTGTTTGATGATGTACAAATGAGGGTGGAGCAGCCCTCTATTTATAGTTGAGGCTTCAGCTACAACTTAATGGCAATATCCCTAGAATAAAGGCTAAAATCATGGGATTACAATTAATCAGGATGCTAACTCCTAATTTTCAAGGTCAACCAAATCTGCCAGGATGCTCCTACTGATCCTGCCTACTTCCAAAAGCTTCCCTTGCGTGTCCAGCACCTTGGGCCCTTCTGGATGTGGTGCAGGCAACTTGTATGCCAAGCCTTGGTCTCACAGGCTGGCCTGCAAGTTGGGCGGGTGTTCTGAACTTGTTTGCTAGGCTTTGCGCATAGATACCCGCCAGTACACTTGGTCTACGGGCCTCAACCTCTGGCTCACCCGCTGGTCCACCTGATGTGCCTGGCGTGCCCGCCCAGGGCATGGCATTCTCCCTCACCTGATTGTGCAATGCCCTCGTTGCATCTTCTACATGGTTCTACCTGATCTAGTCCCCGAACTACCATAAGTCCTCTGTTGGTTCCCAGCTCACCTCACTATCTGAAAGTCTCTTCCAGCACACCAAGTACTCATGTCTTGGTTGATAGTTCTTTCTTCTCACCTCCCGATCAGCTATGATGCTGTGGACCTCCTTCTTATATGAGGCCCTTGCTCCCAATGGCGTACATTTTGACTCTGCCCGTCCTGGATCTTCCTCATCCTCATGGAACAGCTTGAGCATGCTCACATGGAACACTGGGTGTACCCTCAGCTTGGGTGGCATATCTAGCTTGTAGGCAACCTTTCCTACCCTCTTGACTACTCAGAAAGGTCCCTCATACCTTCGGACTAGGCCTTTGTGCAGCCCCTATGGCACCCAATGGGATGCAGCTTCACCAACATCAAGTCTCCAACCTGGAACTGCACATCCTGCCTCTTCTGGTCTGCCCACTACTTCGACCTCTTGGCCGCCTTATGTAGACAAACTCTGGCCAAGTCAGTTTGCTCCTGCCATGCCTTGGCAAACTTGTATGATGTTGGATTCAGCCCTGTATAACCTGCAGCAATCAAACCGGGTGTTAGTGGTTGTTGCCCTGTCACAACCTCAAATGGGCTCTGGTTTGTTGGCTTGCTCCTTTGCAAGTTGTAAGAAAACTGGGCAATATCTAGTAGCTTTACCCAGTACCTTTGTGTGGCACTCACATAGTGCATGAGGTAGACCTACAATAGTCCATTCACTCATTCTGTCTGCCCATTGGTCTGCGGATGCATGCAAGTGGAAAAGTTCAAGTCTGACCCCAACAGCTTGAACAACTCAGTCCAGAACCTACTCGTGAACCGCCCATCCCAATCTTAACAATGGTCCTCGACACTCCCTAGTACTTAACCATGTTTTTCAAGAACAATCAAGCTGCCTCCTCGGTTGGGCACTCTTTGGTTGCTGCAATGAAGATTCCATACTTGGAAAACCTATCCATCACTACCATGATGCTTCCAAACCCTTCTGCTTTGGGTAGACTGACTATAAAGTCTAGAGAAACACTCTCCCATGGTCGCTCTGGCACTGGTAATGGCTCCAAGAGACCACCTGGTTTCTTGAGCTCCACCTTGTCCTATTGGCACACAAGACAAGTCTTCACATAGGCCTCCACATTATCCCTCATGTGCGGCCAGTAGTATCGATCCTCGATCAGCGCTAAGGTGTGGCTCACTTCAGGGTGTCCAACACACCTTGAATCATGGCATTCTTGTAAAACTTCCTTATGGATCTTCTCGTGCTGCGGCACAAACAGTCTACTACCCCTGGTGTACAGCAAGCCATCCTGTAACCAAAATCGCCTAGTCTTACCTTACTGGGCATACTCCATCAACGCCTTGGCTATAGGATCATGTGCAAGTCCCTCCTTGATGTGAGGCACCAGTGACCCCTCTGGTTGGTTAATGGCAGCAAGGTTAGCCTTCCTGCTCAGGGCATCTGCCACTAGGTTTGCCCGTCCTAGCTTGTACTCCATCTGGAAATCAAATTCTGCAAGAAAATCTTGCCATCTTGCCTGCTTGGGGGATAGCTTGTTCTACATTTGGAAGTAGCTGGTCGCCACATTATCCATCCTCACTACGAACCTCGACCCCAACAGGTAATGGCACCAAGTGCGCAAGCAGTACACCACTGCAGTCATCCCTTCTCTTGGACCATGTACCTACGTTCAGTCTTATTCAGCTTCCTACTCTCGAACGCTACTAGACGTCCCTTCTGCATCAACACACCCCCTATGGCAAAGTCTGATGCATCCGTATGCACCTCATACGACTTGGCATGGTTTGGCGAGGCCAAGACTGGTTCTTCGATTACAGCCCACTTTAACCTATCAAAGGTTTCCTGGCACCCTACGCTCCGCTCCCATGCTCTCCTTTTCTTGAGCAAGTCAGTCAATGGCGTGGCTATTGCTGAGTGACCTTTGATGAAGCACCTGTAGTAGTTAACCAGCCCAAGGAATGATCTCATCTCAGTGACCTTGGCTGGCGGTTGCCATTCCAGGATGGCATGTATCTTGCCTTTATCAATGCGTATCCTGCCACCTCCCACTATGTGGCCAAGGAACGGGATCTCCTGCTGGGCGAATGAGCACTTCTCCCTCTTGACAAATAGCTTGTGCGCCTGCAACACCTCAAACACCTATCTCAAGTGGTCTACATGCTCTCCCAAAGTCTGGCTGTAGATCACAATGTCATCCAAATAAACCACAACAAATCGATCAAGGAATGACTGAAGTACCTTGTTCATAAGGGTGCAGAATGTTGCTGGGATGTTCATAAGTCCGAAAGGCATCACCAAGAACTCATACGAACCATATTGAGTGACACATGCTATCTTTGGCTCATCTCCCTCTGTGATCCTGACTTGATAGTAGCCCGACCTCAAATCCAACTTGGTGAACCACCTTGCGCTTCCAAGTTGATCGAACAAGTGCACAATGAGTGGGATGGGGTACTTGTTCTTGATGGTCAGCTTGTTCAAAGCCCGATAGTCTATGCATAGCCGCAATGACCCATCATGCTTGCGCTGGAATAGAACCGGTGCACCATAGGGTGCCTTCGATGGCCTGATAAAGCTAGGTGCTAAAGATGATGAAGACCTTTAGTGATGTGATGCTCGCAAAGCTACCTAGCAAGCTACCACCTACAAAGGAGGTGGACCATAAGATCGAGCTAGTGTCCAAGGCCAAGCCACCAGCAAGAGCCCCTTACCGAATGTCTCTACCAGAGTTGGAGGAGTTGAGGAAGCAGCTCAAAGAGTTAGTTGATGCTGGCTTCATCAGGCCATCGAAAGCACCCTATGGTGCATCAGTTCTATTCCAGTGCAAGCATGATGGGTCGTTGCAACTGTGCATAGACTACCAGGCTTTGAACAAGCTGACCATCAAGAACAAGTACCCCATCTCACTCATTGCAGACTTGTTCGATCAACTTGGGAGCGCAAGGTGGTTCACCAAGCTGGATTTGAGGTCGGGCTACTACCAAGTTAGGATCACAGAGGGAGATGAGCCAAAGACAGCATGTGTCACTCAATATGGTTCGTATGAGTTCTTGGTGATGCCTTTCAGACTCACGAATACCCCAGCAACATTTTGCACCCTTATGAATAAGGTACTTCAGTCATTCCTTGATCGGTTTGTTATGGTTTATTTGGATGACATTGTGATCTATAGCCAAACTTTGGAGAGCATGTAGACCACTTGAGATAGGTGTTCGAGGTGTTGCAGGCACACAAGCTGTTTTTCAAGAGGGAGCAATGCTCATTCACCCAACAGGAGGTCCCGTTCCTTGGCCACATAGTGGGAGGTGGCAGGATACGCATGGATGAAGGCAAGATACACGCCATCCTGGAGTGGCAACCACTAGCCAAGGTCACTAAGTTGAGATCATTCCTTGGGCTGGTTAACTACTATAGGAGCTTCATCAAAGGTCACTCAGCAATAGCCATGCCATTAACTGACTTGCTCAAGAAAGAGAGACCATGGGAGTGGAGCGCAGGGTGCCAGAAAGCCTTTGACAGGTTGAAACAGGCTGTGACCGAGGAGCCAATCTTGGCCTTGCTAGACCATGCCAAGCTGTATGAGGTGCATATGGATGCATCAGACTTTGCCATAGGGGGTGTGTTGATGCAGGAGGGACGTTCAATCGCGTTCAAGAGCAAGAAGCAGAACGAGACTGAGCGTAAGTACACGGTCCAAGAGAAGGAGATGACTGTAGTGGTGCACTACTTGCGCACTTGGTGCCATTACCTGTTAGGGTCGAGGTTCATGGTGAGGATGGACAATATGGCTACCAGCTACTTCCAGACGCAGAAGAAGCTGTCCCCTAAGCAGGCGAGATGATAAGATTTTCTTGTAGAATTTGATTTCCAGATGGAATACAAGCCAAGACGGGCAAACCTAGTGGCAGACACCCTGAGCAAAATGGCTAACCTTGCTGCCATTAGCCAACCAGAGGGGTCACTGGTGCCATGCATCAAGGAGGGACTTGTGCATGATCCTACAGCCAAGGCTTTGATGGAGTACGCCCAGCAAGGTAAGACTAGGCAGTTTTGGTTGCAGGATGGGTTGCTGTACACCAGGGGCTGTAGACTATTTATGTCGTAGCACGGGAAGCTCCACAAGGAAGTTTTGCAAGAATGCCATGATTCAAGATGGGCTGAACACCCCAGAGTGAGCCGCACCTTGGCGCTAATCGAGGACCGATACTACTGGACGCACATGAGGGATGATGTGGAGGCCTATGTGAAGACTTGTCTTGTGTGCCAACAGGACAAGGTGGAGCTCAAGAAACCAGGCAGTCTCTTGGAGCCATTGCCAGTGCCAGAGCGACCATGAGAGAGTGTTTCTCTGGACTTTATAGTCGGTCTACCCAAAGCAGAAGGGTTTGGAAGCATCATGGTAGTGGTGGATAGGTTTTCCAAGTATGGAATCTTTATTCCAGCAACCAAGGAGTGCCCAGCCGAAGAGGCAGCTCGATTGTTCCTGAAAAACATGGTTAAGTACTGGGGAGTGCCAAGTACTATTGTTAGCGATCGGGACGGCCGTTTCACGAGCAGGTTCTGGACTGAGTTGTTCAAGCTATTGGGGTCAGACTTGAGCTTTTCCACCGGCATGCATCCGTAGACTGATGGGCTGATAGAACGAGTGAATCGACTATTGGAGGTCTACCTCAGGCACTATGTGAGTGCCACACAAAGGCACTGGCCAAAGCTGTTAGATATTGCGTAGATTTCCTACAACTTGCAAAAGAGGGAGGCAACGAACCAGAGCCCATTTAAGGTTGTGACAGGGTAACAACCACTAACACCCGATTCGATTGCTGCAGGTTATACAGGGTTGAATCCAGCAGCATACAAGTTTACCAAGGCATGGGAGGAGCAAACTGACTTGGCCCGAGTTTGTCTACACAAGGTGGCCAAGAGGTCGAAGAAGTGGGCAGACCAGAATAGGCGGGACGTGTAGTTCCAGGTTGGAGACTTGGTGTTGGTGAAGCTACATCCTATTGTACGCCACAGGGGGCTGCACAAAAACCTAGTCCGGAGGTATGAGGGACCTTTTCGAGTAGTCAAGAGGGTAGGCAAGGTTGCCTACAAGCTAGATATGCCACCCAAGCTGAGGGTACACCTAGTGTTCCATGTGAGCATGCTCAAGCCATTCCATGAGGATGAGGGAGATCCAGGACGAGCAGAGTCAAAGCGTGCGCCATTAGGAGCAAGGGCCTCATATGAGAAGGAGGTCCACAGTATCATAGCTAACCAGGAGGTGGGACAGAAGAACTATCAACCAAGATAAGAGACTTGGTGTGCTGGAAGGGACTTCCAGATAGTAAGGCGAGCTGGGAACCAACAAATGACTTATGACAGTTCGGGGACTAGATCAGGTAGTACCATGCAGAAGACTCAATAAGGGCATTGTGCAATTAGGTGGGGGAGAATGTCACACCCTGGGTGGGCGCACTAGGCACATCAGGCACACCAGCAGGTGAGCTAGAGGTTGAGACCCGTAGACCAGGCGTACTGGCGGGTATCTATGCGTAAAGCCTAGCAAATGAGTTCAGAATGCCCGCCCAACTTGCAGGCCAGCCCGTGAGACCAAGGCCTGGCATACAAGCTACCCACACCACATCCAGAAGGGCCCAAGGTGCTGGACACGCAAGGGAAGCTTCGAGAAGCAGGTAGGATTAGTAGGAGCATCCTGGCAGATTTGGTTGACCCTGAAAATTAGGAGTTAGCATCCTGATTGATTATAATCTGTATAATCCTTTGATTTTAGCCTTTATTCTAGGGATATTGCCATTAAGTGTAGTTGGAGCCTCAACTATAAATAGAGGGCTGCTCCACCCTCATTTGTACACCATCAAACACTTTTGTTTTAGTGAATACAAAAGCATTTCCAGAATTCTACCTTCTTATCCTGTTTCTCTTTAACATGTGTAATCAGCCCTTCCTATTGTTCTAGTGCTCGCACGCTTGTGTTTTAGGCTGACTTAGGCATAAAGGAGGAGATTCCAAGCCTAAGGCCGCACGGTTTCTGAGTCTAACATCAGAGCCAGTGACACCATCACCATGTGCCATCATGTGCCATTGACGGTCGAGGCCTTGGCCGAGGTTTGATTTTGTGCCACGGTCCACATGCTGGGATCAGGCATGTGCTGGTGCCACATTTTTTTTGCCCGGGGCACCATCACTGGAGCATCATCGAAGAACCTAACCGGTGGCATTGGGGGTTCCGACGATTGGGGGGGCCGGGGGGTGTGCGCACATGATGTGCGATGGGTGCTGGTACTTGGCCCTTATATTGGCCCCTATCCCTCATCAAGCCTCGAAAACTCACACCCCCTTAAAGAGCATTTGAGATTTTATTGGTTTGCTCCCAGTAGCCATTAAAGTGTCTGAAATGGGGACATTTGTTTCAAACGATCACAAAATCTTCTCCACTTCGAGTTTTTAGATGAATTTTTTTTGGATGCCAACAAAAATACAAGGATCACGTCTACCAAATTTGGGGTCAAAACTCCTTCTAAAAATAGAAAATGGGTCGTCTTGCCACGAAACTTCACATGAAGGCTTAGGGGACCCTTATATGAATTTACAAGCCATAAAAATGGCATTGGCAGGGCAGAAATATCAAGATGTGCTTGAACCCACCTACCACTCGATTGATCCACGGCTTGCGCATCCCACCTCTTCGGCCGGCTAAGTGCCCGCACGCTCGTTTCGTGGGTTGACTTTGGTATACGTAGTGCACTTCCATTCTAAGATCAGACAAGAGTAAGGGTTGTGGCAGCACGAAAAGGGGACCGAGTCAATCCCCAACTTGCGCATCCTACCTCTCTGGCCGACTGAGCACCCGCACGCTCATTTCGTGGGTTGACTTAGGCATATGGAGATCATCCCCAGTCTAAACATACAGAGTTCATTCCCAGTCTAAGATCAAACTGGACCGAGGGTTGTGGCAGTAGGACCAGCAGCAGGATCGGTAACACGTAGGAGGGGACCGGATCGATCCCCGGCTTGCGCATTCTGCCTCTCCGACCGGCTGAGCACCCGCACACTTGTTTCGTGGGTTGGCTTAGGCTTACGGAGTTCATTCCATGTCTAAGCCCCAACTAGACCGAGGATTGTGGCAACGAGATCGACAGCACACAGAGGGGGACCGGGCTGATCCCTGGCTTACGCATTATGCCTCACCGGCCGATTCAACGCCTGTATGCTCGTTTCGTGGGTTGACTTAGGCATACAGAGCTCATTCCCGATCTAAGCCCCAATCAGACCGAAGGACCTGTAGTGGGATTGGCAGCACGCAGAGGGGACGGGGCTGATCCTCGACTTACGTATTCTGGCTCTCTGATTGACTGAATGCCTGCACGCTCGTTCCATGGGTTGACTAAGGCATACGGAGTTCATTCCCAGTCTAAGCATATGGAGTTCATTCCCAGTCTAAGCATACAGAGTTCATTCCCAGTCTAAGATCAGACCGGTAGTAGCACGCAGAGAGGGACCGAACCGATCCTCGGCTTACGCATCTTGCCTCTCTGGTCGGTTGAGTGCCCGTACGCTCGTTTCATGGGTTGACTTAGGCATACGGAGTTCATTCCCGATCTAAGCCCCAATTGGATTGAGGGACCCACAACGGGATCAGCAGCACGCAAAGAAAGACTGGGCCAATCCTCGGTTTGTGCATTCAGGCTCTCTGACCGACTGAGTGCCCGCACACTTGTTTTATGGGTTGACTTAGGCATACGTAGTGCATTCTCGATCTCGACCAACCAAGGGCCAGAGGCTATCGACGACATTTGGGGCAACAACTGAGGGGGACCAGCAGTGGGATCCTTGGTTGGCTCACGAATCCCACCCCTAGCTACAGGTTTGGTGCCCGCACGCTTATTTCGGGGGTTGACCGGGGCTCGACATGTGTCGATGGTGGTCGAGGCAACCGCCTGCTCCACGGCCCAGCATATGCCGATGGTGTTCAATGCAACCGCTCACACCAGGAGCCATCTTGTGCCGATGGTGGTCAAGGCAATCGCCTGCACCAAGGGCTGGCATGTGCCGATGGTAATCGAGGCAACCGCCCACTCCAGGGCCCAGCTTGTGCTGAGGGCGGTTGAGGTAAGTGCCCATACCAAAGGGCAGCCTGTGCCGATGATGATCGATGCATGTGCCATCACCATGCGCCATCATGTGCCATTGATGGTCGAGGCCTTGGCCAAAGTTTGATTTTGAGCCACGGTGCACATGCTAGGCTGGGCATGTACTGGTGCCACATTTTTTTTGCCCGGGGCACCATCACCGGAGCATCGTCAGAGAACCTAACCGACGGCATTGAGGGTTTTGACAATTTGGGGGGCCGGGGGATGTGCACACCTGATGTGCGATGGGTGCTGGTACTTGGCCCTTATATTGGCCCCCTACCCTCATCAAACCTCGAGAACTCACACCCCATTAAAGAGCATTTGAGATTTTATAGGTTTGCTCCCAATAGCCATTAAAGTGTCTGAAATGGGGACATTTTTTTCGAACGATCACAAAATCTTCTCCACTTCGAGTTTTTAGCCGAATTTGTTTGTACGCGCCAACAAAAATACAAGGATCACGTCTACCAAATTTGGGGCCAAAACTCCTTCTAAAAAAATTTTAAAAAATCTTGAACCGTAAAAAGTTTCAAAAATCATGAAACTAAGTGCCCGCACGCTCGTTTCATGGGTTGGCTTAGGCATATGTAGTGCCCTCCCAGTCTAAGATTGGATCGGATCGAGGGTTGCGACAGCAGGACCTGCAGCGAGATCGACAGCACGCAGAGGGGATCAGGTCGGTCCTCGGCTTACGCATCCTGCCTCTCTGGCCGACTGAGCGCCTGCACGCCCGTTTCATGGGTTAACTTAGGCATACGGAGTTCATTCCTAGTCTAAGCATACGGAGTTCATTCCCAATCTAAGATTGGATCGGACTGTGGGTTACTGTAGCAGGACCAGCAGTAGGATCGACAGCACGCAGGGGGGGACTGGGTCGATCCCTGGCTTGCGTATTCTACCTCTCCGGCTGGCTAAGCGCCCGTACGCTCATTTCATGGGTTGGCTTAGGCGTACAAAGTTCATTCCACGTCTAAGCCCCAACCGGACCGAAGGTTGTGGCAGCGGGACCGACAGTACACAGAGGGCGACCGGGTTGATCCCTGGCTTACGCATTATGCCTCTCCGGCCAACTCAGCGATCGCACGCTCATTTCATGGGTTGACTTAGGCATACGGAGTTCATTCCCAGTCTAAGTGCCCGGCACGGCACGACTGGCGCATCCCGCCTCTCCAGTCGGTTAAGTACCTGCACGCTCATTTTATGGGTTGACTTAGGCATACGTAGTGTGCTCCCAGTCTAAGATCGGACTGAACTGAGGGTTGCGACAGCAGGACCTGTAGCGAGAAGGGCAGCACGCAGGGGGGGATCGGGCCGATCCCTGGCTTACGCATTCTGCCTTTCTGGCCGGCTGAGCCCCTGCATGCTCATTTCGTGGGTTGGCTTAGGCATATGGAGTTCATTCGATATCTAAGCCCTAGCTGGACCGAAGGTTGTGGCAGCTGGATCGAGAGTTGTGGCAGCGGGACCGACAGTACGCAGAGGGGGACCGAGCCAATCCTCGATTTGTGCATTATGCCTCTTCGGCCTGCTCAGTGCCCGCACGCTTGTTTTGTGGGTTAACTTAGGCATACGGAGTTCATTCCCAGTCTAAGCATACGGAGTTCATTCCCAGTTAAAGACAAGACCAGCAGCAGCACGCAAAGGGGGACCGAGCCGATCCTCAACTTACACATCCTGCCTCTCCAGTCGGTTAAGCACCCGCATGCTCATTTCATGGGTTGACTTAGGCATACGAGGTTTTTTCCCGGTCTCGACCAATCAAGGGCTAGAGGCTATCGATGGTGTTTGGGGTAACAACCGAGGGGGACCAACAGCGGGATCCTTGGTCAGCTCACGCATCCACCCCCAATGATCGGTTTGGTGCCTGCACACTCGTTTCGAGGGTCGATCAGGGCTTGGCATGTGCCGATGGTGGTCGAGGTAACCGCCCTTACCATGACCCAGCATGTGCCGATGGTGTTCGATGCAACCGCCTGCACCAGTGGCAATCTTGTGTCGATGGTGGTCGAGGCAATTGCCCGCACCAAGGGTCAGCATGTACCGATGGTGATCGAGGCAACTGCCTGCACCAGGGCCGAGCTTGTGCCAATGGCGGTCGAGGCAAGTGCCCGTACCAAAGGGCAGCCTGTGCCGATGATGGTCGATGCATGTGCCATCACCATGCGCCATCATGTGCCATTGATGGTCGAGGCCTTGCTCAAAGTTTGATTTTGAGCCACGGTACACATGCTGGGCTCAGGCATGTGCTGGTGCCACATTTTTTTCGCCCAGAGCACCATCGTCGGAGCATCGTCGGAGCATCGTCGAAGAACCTAATCGACGGCATTGGGGGTTCCGACGATTAGTGGGGCCAGGGGGTGTGTGCACATGATGTGCGATGGGTGCTGGTACTTGGCCCTTATATTGGCCCCCTATCCCTCATCAAACCTCGAGAACTCACACCCCCTTAAAGAGCATTTGAGATTTTATAGGTTTGCTCCCAGTAGCCATTAATGTGTCTGAAATGGGGACATTTTTTTCAAGCGGTCACAAAATCTTCTCCACATCGAGTTTTTAGCTGAATTGTTTTGTGTGTGCCAACAAAAATACAGTGATCATGTCTACAAAATTTGGGGTCAAAACTCATTCTAAAAAGATTTTAAAAAATCTTGAACCATAAAAAGCTTCGAAAATTGTGAAAAATAGAAAACGGGTCGTCTTGCCACGAAACTTCACATGAAGGCTTGCGGGACCATTGTGTGAATTTACAAGCCATAAAAATTTCATTGGCATGGCAGAAATATGAAGATGTGCCTGAACCCACCTACCACTCGATCGATCCATGGCTTGCGCATCCCGCCTCTCCGACCGGCTAAGTGCTCGCACGCTCGTTTCGTGAGTTGACTTAGGCATACATAGTGCACTCCCAGTCTAAGATTGAAATGGATCGAGGGTTACGGCAACAGGACCCGTAGTGGGATTGACAGCACGCAGAAGGGATCGGGTCGATCCCCGACTTGCGCATCCTACCTCTCTGGCCGACTGAGCGCCCACATGCTTGTTTTGTGGGTTGACTTAGGCATATGGTGTTCATCCCCAGTCTAAGGTTACGGAGTTTATTCCTAGTCTAAGATCGAACTGGATCGAGGGTTGCAACAGTAGAACTAGCAGTAGGATCGGCAGCACGCAAGGGGGGATCGAGCGGATCCTCAGCTTGCGCATTCTGCCTCTCCGACCGGTTGAGTGTCCGCACACTCATTTCGTGGGTTGGCTTAGGCATACGGAGTTCATTCCATGTCTAAGCGCCAGCCGGATCGAGGGTTGTGGCAGTGGGACCGGTAGCACGCAGAGGGGGATCAAGCTGATCCCCGGTTTGCGCATTATGCCTCTCCGGCTGGCTCAGCACCTGCACGCTCATTTCGTGCGTTGACTTAGGCATACGGAGTTCATTCTCGGTCTAAGCCCCAATCGGACTGAGAGACCCATAACGAGATTGGTAGCACGCATTGGGATAGGGCTGATCCTCGACTTGCGCATTTTGGCTCTCCGGCTGACTGAGCGCCCGCATGCTCGTTTCATGGGTTGAATTAGGCATACATAGTGCATTCCCGATCTTGACCAACCAAGGGCCAAAGGCTATCGACGGCATTTGGGGCAACAACCGAGGGGGACCAGTAGTGAGATCCTTGCTCAGCTCCCGCATCCCACCTCCAGTGGTCGGTTTGATGCTCGCATGCTCGTTTCAGGGGTAGACCGGGGCTCGACATGTACCGATGGTGGTCGAGGCAACATCGCCCGGGGCACCATCGTCGGAGCATCGCCAGAGAACCTAATCGACGGCATTGGGGGTTCCAGCGATTGGGGGGGTTGAGGGGTGTGCGCACATGATGTGCAATGGGTGTTGGTACTTGGCCCTTGTATTGGCCCCCTATCCCTCATCAAACCTCAAGAACTCACACCCCCTTAAAGAGCATTTGAGATTTTATAGGTTTGCTCCCAGTAGCAATTAAAGTGTCTGAAATGGGGACATTATTTTCAAACGGTCACAAAATCTTCTCCACTTCGAGTTTTTAGTTGAATTTGTTTGTGCGTAACAACAAAAATACAAGAATCATGTCTACCAAATTTGGGGCCAAAACACCTTCTAAAAAAATTTTAAAAAATCCCAAATTGTAAAAAGTTTCAAAAACCGTGAAAAATAGAAACGGGTCGTCTTGCCACGAAACTTCACATGAAGGCTTAAAGGACCATTGTTTGAATTTACAAGCCATAAAAATGGCATTGGCACGGCAAAAAAATGGAGATGTGCCTGAACCCACCTACCACTTGATCGATCCACGGCTTGCGCATCCCACCTCTCCGGCCAGCTAAGTGCCCGCACGTTCGTTTTGTGGGTTGACTTAGGCATATGTAGTGCTCTCCCAGTCTAAGATCAGACCGAACTAAGGGTTCTGACAGTAGGACCCGTAACGGGATCGATAGCACACAGAGGGGACAGGTCGATCCTCTTCTTGTGTGTCCTGCCTCTCTAGACAGCTGAGCACCCGCACGTTCGCTTCGTGGGTTGACTTAGGCATGCAAAGTTTATCCCCAATCTAAGCATACGGAGTTCATTCCCAATCTAAGATCGGACCGGACCGAGGGTTGCGGCAGCAAGACCAGTAGCAGAATCGACAGCACGCAGGGGGCACCAGGCTATACCCAGCTTGCGCATCCTACCTCTCCGACCGACTGAGCCCCGCATGCTCGTTTTGTGGGTTGGCTTAGGCATACGGAGTTCATTCCATGTCTAAGCCCCAGTCAGACCGAGGGTTGTAGCAGTGGGATTGGCAGCACACAGAGGGGGACCAGGTCGATCCTCGACTTGCGTATTATGCCTCTCCGACCTGCTCAACTCCCGCACGCTTGTTTCATGGGTTGACTTAGGCATACGGAGTTCATTCCCAATCTAAGCATACGGAGTTCATTCCCAGTCTATGATCGACTGATAGCAGCACGCAGAGGGGGACTAAGCCGATCCTAGGCTTGCGCATCCCACCTCTCTGGCTGACTGAGCACCCACACGCTCGTTTCATGGTTTGTCTTAGGCCTACGGAGTTTATTCCTGGTCTAAGCCCCAACCGGACCGAGGGACTCGCAGCGGGATCGATAGCTCACAGAGCGGGATTAGGTCGATCCTCGACTTGCGCATTCTAGCTTTCAATTGGCTGAGCACCCACACGTTGATTTCATGGGTTGACTTAGGCATACGTAGTGCATTCCCGATCTCGACCAACTGAGGGCCAGAGGCTATCGACGGCATTTGGGGCAACAACCGAGGGGGTCTAGTAGCGGGATCATTGGTCGGCTCGTGCATCCTGCCCCTAGCGGTTGGTTCAGGGCCAGCACACTTGTTTCGGGGGCCGATCGAGGCTCGGCATGTGCCGATGGTGGTCAAGGCAACCGCCCGCACCACGGCCCAGCATGTGTCAATGGTGTTCGATGCAACCGCCCACACCAGGGGCCATCTTGTGCCAATGGTGGTTGAGGCACTCACCTGTACCAAGGGTCGGTATGTGTCGATGGTGATCTAGGCAACTCCCGCACCAGGGCCCAGCTTATGTCGATGGCGGTCGAGGCAAGTGCCCGTACCAAAGGGCAGCTTGTGCCGATGATGGTCGATGCATGTGCCATCACCATGTGCCATCATGTGCCATTGATGGTCGAGGCCTTGGTGGAAGTTTGATTTTGAGCGATGGTGCACATGCTGGGTTCGTCATGCGCTGGTGCCACATTTTTTTCGCCTGGGGCACCATCGTCGAAGATCGTCGAAGAACCTAACCAGTGGTATTGGGGGTTCCGACGATTGGGGGGGTCGGGGGGTGTTGGCATATGATGTGCGATGGGTGCTGGTACTTGGCCCTTATATCAGCCCCCTATCCCTCATCAAACCTCGAGAACTCACACCCCCTTAAAGAGCATTTGAGATTTTATAGGTTTGCTCCCAGTAGCCATTAAAGTGTCTGAAATTGGGACATTTATTCAAACCGTCACAAAATCTTCTCCACTTCGAGTTTTTAGCTGAATTTTTTTGTGCGTACCAACAAAAATACAAGGATCACGTCTACCAAATTTGGGGCCAAAACTTCTAAAAAAATTAAAAAAAATCTCGAACCGTAAAAAGTTTTGAAAATCATGAAAAATAAAAAATGGGTCATCTTGCCACGAAACTTCACATGAAGGGTTAGGGGACCATTGTATGAATTTACAAGCCATAAAAATGGCATTGGAAGGGCAGAAATATGAAGATGTGCCTGAACCCACCAACCACTCGATCGATCCACGGCTTGCACATCCCACCTCTCCGGCCAGCTAAGTGCCCGCACGCTCGTTTCGTGGGTTGACTTAGGCATACGTAGTGCACTCCCAATCTAAGATCAGACCGGATCGAGGGTTGTAGCACCAGAACCCGCAGTAGGATTGACAATGTGTAGAGGAGACCGGGTCGATCCCCGGCATATGCATCCTGCCTCTTTGGCCGGCTGAGCGCCCGCACGCTCATTTCATGGGTTGACTTAGGCATACGGAGTTCATCCCCAGTATAAGCATACGGAGTTCATTTCCAGTCTCAGATCAGACCGACAACAGCACACAGAAGGGGATCAAGCCGATCCTCAGCCAGCACATCCTGCCTCTCTGGTCGACTGAGCGCCCGCACGCTCGTTTCATGGGTTGACTTAGGCATACGTAGCGCATTCCCAGTCTCAACCAACCGAGGGCCAGAGGCTATTGACAGTGTTTGGGGTAACAACTGAGGGGACCAGCAGCGGGATCCTTGGTCAGCTCACGCATCCCACCCCCAGCAATCAGTTCGGGGCCAACATGGTCGTTTCGAGGGCTGATCGGGGCACGGCACGTGTCGATGATGGTCGAGGCAACCGCCCGCACCACGGCCTAGCATGTGTCGATGGTGTTCGATGCAACCACCCGCACTAAGGGCCATCTCGTGCCAATGGTGGTCGAGGCAATCGCCCACACCAAGGGTTGAGGTAATCGAGGCAACCACCCGTACTAGGGCTCAGCTTGTGCCGATGGCGGTCGAGGTAAGTGCCCATACCAAAAGGCAGCCTGTTTCGATGATGGTCGATGCATGTGCCATCACCATGCGCCATCATGTGCCATTGATGGTCGAGGCCTTGGCCGAAGTTCAATTTTGAGCCACGGTGCACATGCTTGGCTCGGGCATGTGCTGGTGCCACATTTTTTTTGCCCGGGGCACCATCGCCGGAGCATCGCCGAAGAACCTAACCGATGACATTGGGGGTTTGACGATTAGGGGGCCGGGGGGTGCGCGCACATAATGTGTGATGGATGCTGGTACTTGGCCCTTATATTGGCTCCCTATCCCTCATCAAACCTCGAGAACTCACACCCCCTTAAGGAGCATTTGAGATTTTATAGGTTTGCTCTCAGTAGCCACTAAAGTGTTTGAAATGGGGACATTTTTTTCAAACGGTCACAAAATCTTCTCCACTTCGAGTTTTTAGCTGAATTTTTTTGTGCATGCCAAAAAAAATACAGGGATCACGTCTACCAAATTTGGAGCCAAAATTCCTTCTAAAAAAATTTTAAAAAATCTTGAACCACTAAAAGTTTCAAAAATCATGAAAAATAGAGAACCGGTCGTCTTGCCATGAAACTTCACATGAAGGCTTAGGGGACAATTGTATGCATTTACAAGCCATAAAAATGGCATTGGCATGGCAGAAATGTGAAGATGTGCCTGAACCCACCTATGACTCGATCGATCCACAGCTTGTGCATCCGCTTCTCTGGTCGGCTAAGTGCCTGCACGTTCGTTTCATGGGTTGACTTAGGCATACGTTGTATGCTCCCAGTTTGAGATTCGATCAGACTGAGTGTTGCAGCTGCAGGACCCGCAACGGGATCGATAGTATGTAGTGGGGATCGGATCGATCCTCAGCTTATGCATCTTGCCTCTCTGGTCGACTTAGCACCCCCACGCTCGTTTTATGGGTTGACTTAGTCATACGGAGTTCCTCCCTAGTATAAGCATATGGAGTTCACTCCCAGTCTAAGATCAAACCGACAACAGATCATAGATAGGGACCGGGCCGATCTTCGGCTTGCGCATCCTGCCTCTCAGGCTGGCTGAGTGCCCGCACGCTCGTTTCGTGGGTTGACTTAGACATACAGAGTTCATTCCTGGTCTAAGCCCCAACCAGACCGAGGGACCCGTAGCAAGATTGGTAGCACACAGAGGGGGACCAGGCCGATCCTCAGCTTGCAAATTTTGGCTCTTCGATCGGCTGACCGGCCGCACGCTCATTTCATGGGTTGACTTAGGCATACATAGTGCATTCCCGATCTCAACCAACCAAGGGCCAGAGGCTATCGATGATGTTTGGGGCAACAACCGAGGGGGACCATAGTGGGATCCTTGTTCGGCTCACGCATCTCACCCCCAACAGTCAATTCGGTGCTCGTACGCTCGTTTCGGGGGTTGATCGGGGCTCAGTATGTGCCGATGGTGGTCGAGAAAACCGCCTACACCAAGGCCCAACATGTGCCGATCGTGTTTGATCCAACCGCCCTCACCAAGGCCCAGCTTGTGCCGATGGCGGTTGAGGCAAGTGCCCATACCAAAGGGCAGCCGTGCCGATGATGGTCGATGCATGTGCGATCACCATGCGCCATCATGTGCCATTGATGGTCGAGGCCTTGACCGAAGTTTGATTTTGAGCCACGGTGCACATGCTGGGCTCAAGCATGTGCTGGTGCCACATTTTTTTCGCCTAGGGCACCATCGCCAAAGCATCGCCAGAGAACCTAACCGACGGCATTGGGGGTTCCGACGATTGGGGAGGTTGGGGGGTGTCCGCACATGATGTGCGATGGGTGCTGGTACTTGGCCCTTATATTGGCCCCCTATCCCTCATCAAACCTCGAGAACTCACACCCCTTAAAGAGCATTTGAGATTTTATAGGTTTGCTCCCAGTAGCCATTAAAGTGTTTGAAATGGGGAAATTTTTTTCTAACAGTCACAAAATCTTCTCCACTTCGAGTTTTTAGCTGAATTTTTTTGTGCGTGCCAACAAAAATAAAAGGATCATGTCTACCAAATTTGGGGCCAAAAAAATTTTAAAAAATCCCGAACCGCAAAACTTTTGAAAAATCATGAAAAATAGAAAATGGGCCGATTTGCCACGAAACTTCACATGAAGGCTTAGGGGACCATTGTATGAATTTACAAGCCATAAAAATCGCATTGGCATGGCAGAAATATGAGGATGTGCCTGAACCCACCAACCACTCGATTGATCCACGGCTTGTGCATCCCACCTCTCCGATCGACTAAGTGCCCGCATGATCGTTTCATGGGTTGACTTAGGCATACATAGTGTGCTCCCAATTAAGATCGGACTGGACTGAGGGTTGCGGCAACATGACCCGTAGTCGGATCGACAGCACGCAGAGGGGATCGAGTCGATCCCTGGCTTGCGCATCCTGCCTCTCTGGTCGACTGAGCGCCCGCACTCTTATTTCATGAGTTGACTTAGGCATATGGAGTTCATCCCCAGTCTAAGCATACAGAGTTCATTCCTAGTCTAAGATCAGATCGAACCGAGGGTTGCGATAACGGGACCTGCAGCAGGATAGGCAGCACGTAGGTGGGGATCAGGCCGATCCCTGGCTTGCGCATTCTACCTTTCCGACCGACTGAGCGCACGCACGCTTGTTTCGTGGGTTGGTTTAGGCATACGGAGTTCATTCCATGTCTAAGCCCCAGTCGGATCGAGGGTTGTGGCAGCGGGACTGATAGTACGTAAAATGGGATCAGGCCAATCCCCGGCTTACCAATTATGCCTCTCCGACTAACTCAGTGCCCGTACGTTCATTTCGTGGGTTGACTTAGGCATATGGAGTTCATTCCCAGTCTAAGCATACGGAGTTCATTCCCAATCTAAGATCAGACTGGTAGCAGAACACAGAGGGGGATCGGGTCGATCCTCTGCTTGCGCACCCTGCCTCTCCGATCGGTTGAGTGCCCGCACGCTTGTTTCATGGGTTGACTTAGGCATACAGAGTTCATTCCTTATCTAAGCCCCAACAGGACCACAGGACCCATAGCAGGATCGGCAGCATGTAGAGGGGGATCGGGCTGATTCTCAGCTTGCGTATTCTGGCTCTCCGATCTGTTGACTGCCCGTACATTCATTTCATGTGTTGACTTAGGCATACGTAGTGCATTCCTGGTCTCGACCAACCGAGGGCCAGAGGCTATCGATGACGTTTGGGGCAACAACCGAGGGGAACCAGCAGTGGAAACCTTGGTTGGCTCGCGCATCCCGCCCCAAGCGGTCGGTTCACTGCTGCATGCTCATTTTGAGGGTCGATCGGGGCTCAGCATGTGCCGATGGTGGTCAAGACAACTGCCCGCACCACGGCCCAGCATGTGTCGATGGTGTTCGATGCAACCGCCCGCATCAGGGGCCATCTTGTGCCAATGGTGGTTGAGGCAACCACCCGCACCAAGGCCCAGCTTGTGCCGATCACAGGCGGGGTAAGTGCCCATACCAAAGGGCAGCCGTGCCAATGATGGTCGATGCATGTGCCATCACCATGCGCCATCGTGTGCCATTGATGGTTGAGGCCTTGGCCAAAGTTTGATTTTGAGCCACGGTGCACATGCTGGGCTCGACCATGTGCTGGTGCCACATTTTTTTCACCCTGGGCGCCATCGATGGAGCATCGTCGGAGAACCTAACCGGTGGCATTAGGGGTTCTGGCGATTGGGGAGGCCGAGGTGTATGCGCACGTGATGTGTGATGGGTGCTGGTACTTGGCCCTTATATTGGCCCCCCGTCCCTCATCAAACCTCGAGAACTCACACCCCCTTAAAGTGCATTTGAGATTTTATAGGTTTGCTCTCAATAGCCATTAAAGTGTCTAAAACGGGGACATTTTTTTCAAATGGTCACAAAATCTTCTCCACTTCGAGTTTTTAGCTGAATTTGTTTATGCGTGCCAACAAAAATACAAGGATCACGTCTACCAAATTTGGGGCCAAAACTCCTTCTAAAAAAATTTTAAAAAATCCCGAACCGTAAAAAGTTTCAAAAATCATGAAAAATAGAAAACGAGTCGTCTTGCCACAAAACTTCACATGAAGGCTTAGGGGACCACTGTATGAATTTACAAGCCATAAAAATGGCATTGGCATGGTAAAAATATGAAGATGTGCCTGAACCTACCAACCACTCGATCGATCCACGGCTTACGCATCCCACCTCTCCGGTCGGTTAAGTGTCCGCACGCTCATTTCGTGGGTTGACTTAGGCATACAGAGTTCATCCCTAGTCTAAGCATATGGGGTTCATTCCCAGTCTAAGATCAGACCAGATCGAGGGTTGTGGTAGCAGGACCGGTAGCAGGACGAGTAGTAGGGGGGACCGGACCGATCCCAGACTTACGCATTCTGCCTCTCCGACTGGCTGAGCCCCCGTACGCTCGTTTCATGGGTTGGCTTAGGCATACAAACTTCATTCCATGTCTAATCCCCAGCCGGACCGAGGGTTATGGTAGCGTGACCGGCAGCACGCAGAGGGGGATCGGGTTGATCCCCGACTTGCACATTATGCCTCTTCGGCCTGCTTCGACTCCCACACGCTCATTTCGTGGGTTGACGTAGGCATACGGAGTTCATTCCAAGTCTAAGATAGGACTGGTAGCAGCACATAGAGGGGGATCGAGTCGATCCTTCACTTGCGTATCCTACCTCTACGACCGGCTGAGTGCCCGCATGCTCCTTTCATGGGTTGACTTAGGCATATGGAGTTCATTCCCGGTCTAAGCCCCAACCGGATCGAGGGACCTACAGTGGGATCGATAGCATGCATACATAGTGCATTCCTGGTCTCGACCAACCAAAGGCCAGAGGCTATCGATGGCATTTGGGGTAACAACCGAGGGGGACCAGTAACGGGATCCTTGGTCGGCTCATGCATCCCACCCCCAGCGGTAGCTTCGATGCCCGCAAGCTCATTTCGAGGGTCGATCGAGGCTTGACATGTGTCGATGGTGGTCGAGGCAATCGCCTGCACCATGGCCCAGCATGTACCGATGGTGTTTGATGTAACTGCCCGCACCAGGGGCCATCTTGTGCCGATAGTGGTCGAGGTAATCGCTCGCACCAAGGGCCGGCATGTGCCTATGTTGATCGAGGTAACCACCCACACCACGGCCCAACTTGTGCCGATGGAGGTCGAGGCAAGTGCCCATACCAAAGGGCAGCCTGTACCAATGATGGTCGATGCATGTGCCATCACCATACACCATCATGTGCCATTGATGGTCGACGCCTTGGCCGAAGTTTGATTTTGAGCCACGGTGCACATGCTGGGCTTAGGCATGTGCTGGTGCCATATTGTTTTTGCCCGGGGCACCATCATCGGAGCATCGTCGAAGAACCTAACAGTCGGCATTGGAGGTTCCGACGATTGGGGGGTCGGGGGGTGTGCCCAAATGATGTGCTATGGGTACTAGTACTTAGCCCTTATATTAGCCCCTATCCCTCATCAAACCTCGAGAACTTACACCCCCTTAAAGACTATTTAAGATTTTATAGGTTTGCTCCCAGTAGCCATTAAAGTGTCTGAAATGGGGACATTTTTTTCAAACGGTCATAAAATCTTCTCCACTTCGAGTTTTTAGCTGAATTTTTTTATGCATGCCAACAAAAATACAAGGATCCATGGCTTGCACATCCCACCTCTCCGACCGGCTAAGTGCCCGCATGCTCATTTCGTGGGTTGACTTAGGCATACGTAGTGCAATCCCAGTCTAAGATCAGATCGGATCGATGGTTGCGGCAACAGGACCCGCAACGGGAACGGTAGCATGCAGAGGGGATCGGGTCGATCCCCAGCTTGCGTATCCTACCTCTTTGGCCGGCTAATTGCCCGCATGCTCGTTTCATGGGTTGACTTAGGCATACAGAGTTCATCCCCAGTCTAAGATCGGACCAAACCAAGGGTTACAATAGTAGGACCCACAGCGAGATCGACAGCACGCAGAGGGGGTCGGGTCGGTCCTTGGCTTACGTATCCTGCCTCTCTGGCTGGCTGAGCGCCTGCACGCTCGTTTCATGGGTTGACTTAGGCATATAGAGTTCATCCCTAGTCTAAGCATACGGAGTTCTTTCCCAGTCTAAAATCAGATCGGATCGAGGGTTACGGCAGCAAGACCAGCAACAGGATCAGCAGCACGTAAGGGGGATCGAACCTATCCCCAGCTTGCACATTCTACCTCTCCGGTTGACTAAGCCCCCGCACTCTCGTTTCATGGGTTGGCTTAGGCATACAGAGTTCATTCCATGTCTAAGCCCCAGCCAGACCAAAGGTTGTGGCAACGGGACCGACATCACGCAGAGAGAGACCAGGCTGATTTTCGGCTTGCGCATTATGCCTCTCCGGCCTACTCAACGCCCACACGCTCGTTTCGTGGGTTGCCTTAGGTATACGGAGTTCATTCGCAGTCTATGCATACGGAGTTCATTTCGATCTAAGATCGGATCGATAGCAGCATGCAGAAGGGGATCAGGCCGATCCTTGACTTGCGCATCCTACCTCTCCGACTGGTTGAGTACCTGCACGCTCATTTCGTGGGTTGACTTAGGCATACAAAGTTCATTCCCGATCTAAGCCCCAACCGGATCGAGAGACCCGTAGCGAGATCGATAGCACGTAGAGAGGGACCGGGCCAATCCTCGGCTTGCGTATTCTGGCTCTTCAGCCTGTTTAGTTCCCGCACGTCGTTTCATGGGTTGACTTAGGCATACGTAGTGCATTCCCAGTCTTGACCAACCAAGGGCCAGAGGCTATCGATGGTGTTTAGGGCAACAACCGAGGCAGACCAGCAACGGAATCCTTGGTCTGCTCGTGCATCCCGCCTCCAGCAGTCGACTTAGGCATACGGAGTTCATTCCACGTCTAAGCCCCAACCGGACCGAAGGTTGTGGCAGCAGGACCAGCAGCACGTAGATTGGGATCGGGTCGATCCCCGACTTGGAATTATGCCTCTCTGGTCCGCTCAGCACCCGCATGCTCGTTTCATGGGTTAACTTAGGCATATGGGTTCATTCCCAGTCTAAGCATATGGAGTTCATTCCCAGTCTAAGATTGGACTGGCAGTAGCACGCAGAGGGGGATCGGGTCGATCCTCAGCTTGCACATCTTGCCTCTCCGACCGACTGAGTGTACACACGCTTGTTTCGTGGGTTGACTTAAGCATACGAAATTCATTCCCAGTCTAAGTCCTAATCAGAACGAGGGACCCATAACAGGATCAATAGCATGCAGAGGGGGACCGGGCCAATCCTCGACATGCGCATTCTGGCTCTCCAATTCTGCTGAGTGCCCGCACACTCATTTCATAGGTTGACTTAGGCATACATAGTGCATTCTCGGTCTCGACCAACCAAGGGCTAGAGGCTATCAACGGTGTTTGGGGCAACAACCGAGGGGGACCAGCAGCAGGATCCTTGGTCCCATTTACAAGAAGGGTGTGGAAAGGATCTATGTATAAAGGATTATGAAAGCTATATCTATATATCTATTTATGGCTTGGAGGACAAAAGAGAGATAGAGAGAGAAAGTGTAAGAGAGAGAAAGAGTGAAGAATTTGCCTCCTGGAAGTTCTGCCTAAAACTTTACAATGAACCTCCTTAAATAGAAAAATATTATCCTATGAACAGTAATCTATACAGTTGCCCGCTACAGTGTACAGTAGAATTTGATCTACAGTGACTGCTACAGTGTCTTTCGTAGTAGGTCTCTGTCTTTTTCTATTACAGTGACTGCTACAGTGACGTTTATCTTCTGCTACAGTGTTTTCTGTCTGCTAGTCATTGGCACCGAATGGAGTTTTATCCTTTTGTGTCAGCTGTTCTGTTTTGGCTTATTTTGGATTAGAGTTGGCACAGTTTTATCCTTCCATAGCATTGTTTAGGTTATGGAATTCTTCATCCAGTGCGTTAAGTGACTGGGGTGAATGTGGAGATCCTGAATGTGATTTGTTCCACATCTGCCATCCTTCTTGATAACGGTATAGTAGATCAGTTGGATGATCCAAATATTCCATTTTAGATAATTTATCTAAAAGCTCAATTGCTTCTGGTGCATTTTCAATGTCAAGATCTTCATGTGGTTCAAGAAATCTTTTAACAAAAATCCATCTGCCATCTGTCCAATAGGCTATTTTTGGATAGTTTTGTTTGGTGGCTAAATGGAAAAAGAATTTTGCTTTATCCATAAGGTCAGTTCCTGTTTGGAAGTGATAGGAGTTTGGGTTGGAATATTTAGAGATGATTTTGTTTAAATCATCAGAGAATTCGATATGGTCTGTGGGTGGATCAAGTATATTATAGGGTTGTAGAAAGTGTCCACCAGATACGGTATCAAATTCCCATATTTGATAGGCTTGGTAAAATCTTTCTCGTTGAAAGGTACCCAAAAAACTATATATAGTAAAGTGAACGTAAAAAAGGTGTTTTGACCATTTGATACATTCAAAAAAGCGTTGCTTTATAAAAGCTGGAAAATCTTTTAAAAGATGAAAAGAATAATTTTGTACAGTTATTTGTCCAATTAAACCAAGTTCAATACTTTTTATATCAAAACTTTCATGGTCAAGTGGAAACTTTAGTTTAGGTATGTACTCACCAAAAGATGTATTATACATATAAGTAGAAGTATAATAATCTGAAAAACTTTTCAACCAACAGTTTTTCTGTTGATTATAAAATAGAAGAATTAATTTGCTGGAATAGTTCTGGGATTAAGAACACCAGTCAGTTCGGTGCTCACACGTGCGTTTCGAGGGCCGACCGGGGCTCGACAAGTGCCGATGGTGGTCGAGGCAACCGCCCGCACCACGGCCCAACATGTGCCGATGGTGTTCGATGCAACCGTCCGCACCAGGGGCCATCTTGTGTCGATGGTGTTCAGGGCAACCGCCCGCACCAGGGCCCAGCTTGTGCCGACAAGTACCTGTACCAAAGGGCAGCCAGTGCCGATGATGGTCGATGCATGTGCCATCACCATACGCTATCATGTGCCATTGATGGTCGAGGCCTTGGCCGAAGTTCAATTTTGAGCCACGGTGCACATGCTGGGCTTAGGCATGTGCTGGTGCCACATTCTTTTTCGCTCAGGGCACCATCGTCGGAGCATCACCGAAGAACCTAACCGACGACATTGGGGGTTCCAACGATTGGAGGGGCCGGGGGTGTGCGCATATGATGTGCGATGGGTGCTGGTATTTGGCCCTTATATTGGCCCCCTATCCCTCATCAAACCTCGAGAACTCACACCCCCTTAAAGAGCATTTGAAATTTTATAGGTTTGCTCCCAGTAGCCATTAAAGTGTCTGAAATGGGGACATTTTTTTCAAACACTCACAAAATCTTCTCCACTTCAAGTTTTTAGATGAATTTGTTTGTGCATGCCAACAAAAATAAAAGGATCACATCTACCAAATTTGGGGCCAAAACTCCTAAAAAAATTTTAAAAAATCCCGAACCATAAAAAGTTTTAAAAATCGTGAAAAATAGAAAACGGGTCGTCCTGCCACGAAACTTCACATGAAGGCTTAGGGGACCATTGTATGAATTTACAAGCCATAAAAATGGCATTGGCACGGTAGAAATACGAAGATGTGCCTGAACCCACCTACCACTCGATCGAGCCACGGCTTGCGCATCCCGCCTCTCCGGCCGACTAAGTGCCCGTACGCTCGTTTCATGGGTTGACTTAGGCATACATAGTGCAATCCCAATCTAAGATCAGACCGAACCGAGGGTTGCGATAGTAGGACCCATAGCGAGATCGACAGCACACAGAGGGGATCGGGTCGATCCTTAGGTTACGATCCTACCTCTCTTGTCGGCTGATCGCCCGCACGCTCCTTTCATGGGTTGACTTAGGCATACGGAGTTCATCCCCAGTCTAAGCATATGGAGTTCATTCCCACTCTAAGATGGGATCGGATCGAGAGTTGCGCAGTAAGACCAGCAGCAGGATCGGCAGCACATAGGGGGGATCAGCCCGATCCCCTCTTGCGCATTTTGCCTCTCCGATCAGCTGAGCGCCCGTACGCTCATTTCATTTGTTGGCTTAGTCATATGAAGTTCATTCCATATCTAAGCCCCAGTCGGACCGAGGGTTGTGGCAGTGGGATCGGTAGCACATAGAGGGGGACTGGGCCGATCCCCGGCTTGTGATTATGCCTCTTCAGCCGGCTCAGCACCCGCACACTCGTTTCATGGGTTAACTTATGCATACAGAGTTCATTCCCAGTCTAAGCATATGGAGTTCATTCACAGTCTAAGATCAAACCGATAGCAGCACGCAGAGGGGGATCGGGTCAATCTTCGACTTGCGCATCCTACCTCTCTGATCGGCTGAGCACCACACACTCATTTCGTGGGTTGACTTAGGCATACAGAGTTCATTCATGGTCTAAGCCCCAACCGGATCGAGAGACCTCAGTGGGATTGGCAGCACGCAGAGAGGGACCGGGTTGATCCTTGACTGACGCATTTTGGCTCTTTGGTCGGCTGAATGCCCGCACGCTCGTTTCATGGGTTGACTTAGGCATACATAGTACATTCTCGGTCTCGACCAACGAAAGGCAAGAGGCTATTGATCGCATTTGGGGCAACAACTGAGGGGGACCAGTAACGGGATCCTTGGTCGGCTTACACATCCTACCCCCAGTAGTCGTTCGATGCTCGCACGCTCATTTTGAGGGTCGACCAAGGCTCAGCATGTGCCGATGGTGGTCGAGGCAACCGCCTGCACCAGGGGCCATCTTGTGCCAATGGTGGTTGAGGCAACCGCTCGCACTAGGGCCTAGCTTGTGCCATTGGCGATCGAGGCAAGTGCCAGTACCAAAGGGCAGCCTGTGCCGATGATGGTCAATACATATAGAGTTCATTCCATGTCTAAGCCCCAGTCGGACCGAGGGTTGTGGCAACGGGACCGATAGCGTACAGAGGGGGACCAAGCCGATTCTCGGCTTTCACATTATGCCTCTCCGACCTGCTCAGTGCCTGCATGCTCATTTTGTGGGTTGACTTAGGCATACAGAGTTCATTCCTAGTCTAAGCATATGAAGTTCATTCCCAGTCTAAGATCAGATCGACAGTAGCACACAGAGGGGGATCGAGCTGATCCTCAGCATGTGTATCTTGCCTCTCCGATCGGTTGAACGGGACCGATAGCGTACAGAGGGGGACCGGGCCAATCCTCGGCTTGCGTATCCAACCTCTCCGATCAGTTGAGCTCCCACACGCTCGTTTCGTGGGTTGACTTAGGCATATGTAGTGCGCTCCCAATCTATCGATGGTGTTTAGGGCATATGTAGTGCAATCCCGATCTCGACCTAACTGGCGGCATTTGGGTTTTCGATGATTGGGGGGGCTAGGGGGTGTGCGCACATGATGTACGATGGGTGCTGGTACTTGGCCCTTATATTGGCCCCCTATCCCTCATCAAACCTCAAGAACTCACACCCCCTTAAAGAGCATTTGAGATTTTATAGGTTTGCTCCCAGTAGGCATTAAATTGTTTGAAATGGGGACATTTTTTTCAAACGGTCAAAAATCTTCTCCACTTCGAGTTTTTAGCTGAATTTGTTTGTGCATACCAACAAAAATGCAAGGATCACATCTACCAAATTTGGGGCCAAAACTCCTTCTAAAAAAATTTTAAAAAATCCCGAACCGTAAAAAGTTTCAAAAATCATGAAAAATAGAAAACGGGTCGTCTTGCCACGAAACTTCACATGAAGGCTTAGGGGACCATTGTATGAATTTACCAGCCATAAAAATGGCATTGGCACAGCAAAAAATATGAAGATGTGCCTGAACCCACCTACCACTCGATCGATCCATGGCTTGCGCATCTCACCTCTATGGTCAATTAAGTGCCCACATGCTCGTTTCGTGGGTTGAATTAGGCATACGTCGTGCGCACCCAGTGTAAGATCAGATCAAACTAAAGGTTGTGATAGTAGGACCCGCAGCAGGATCGACAACACGCAAAGGGGATCGGATCGATCCCTGGCTTACGTATTCTGCCTCTCTGGCCAGCTAAGTGCCCGTACGCTCGTTTCGTGGGTTGACTTAGTCATACGGAGTTCATCCCCAGTCTAAGCATACGAAGTTCATTCCCAGTCTAAGATCGGGTTGGATCGAGGGTTACGGTAGCAGGACCGGTAGCAGGACCAACAGTAGGATCGACAGCATGTAGGAGGGGACCGGGCCAATCCCCAGCTTGTGCATTCTACCTCTCTATCTGGCAAAGCCCCCGCACGCTCATTTCGTGGGTTGGCTTAGGCATACTAAGTTCATTCCATGTCTAAGCCCCAGCTGAATCGAGGGCTGTGGCAACGGGACTGACAACACGTAGAGGGGGACTGGGTCAATCTTCAGCTTACGCATTATGCCTCTTCAGCCTGCTCAGTGCCTGCACGCTCGTTTCATGGGTTGACCTAGGCATACAGAGTTCATTCCCAGTCTAAGCATACGGAGTTCATTCCCAGTCTAAGATCGGACCGATAGTAGCACATAGAGGGGAACCAGGCCGATCCTCGACTTACGCATCCTACCTCTTCGACTGGTTGAGTGCCCGTACGCTCGTTTCGTGGGTTGACTTAGGCATACGGAGATCATTCCCGGTCTAAGCCCCAACCAAATCGAAAGACCCGCAGTGAGATCGGTAGCACGTAGTGGGGGACTTAACCGATCCTCGGCTTGCTCATTCTGGCTCTCCAGTTGGCTGAGCACCCGCACGCTTGTTTCATGGGTTGACTTAGGCATACGGAGTTTATTCCCAGTCTAAGCATATGGAGTACTTTCCCAGTCTAAGATCAAACCAGCAACAGCATGCAGAGGGGGATCAGGCCAATCCTTGGCTTGTGCATCCTGCCTCTCCGGCCGGCTGAGTGCCCGCACGCTCGTTTCATGGGTTGACTTTAGCATATGGAGTTCATTCCTGATCTAAGCCCCAACCGGATCGAGGGACCCACAGTGAGATCGACAGCACACAGAGGGGGATCGGATCGATCCTTGACTTACGCATTCTGGCTCTCTGGCCAACTGAGCACCCGCACACTTGTTTCATGCGTTGACTTAGGCATACGTAGTGCATTCTCGATCTCGACCAACCAAGGGCCAGAGGCTATCAACGGCGTTTAGGGCAACAACCGAGGTTGACCAGCAGCGGGATCCTTGGTCGACTCGCACATCCTGCCCCCAACAGGTGGTTCAATGCCCACACGCACGTTTCAGGGGTCAACCAGGGCTCGGCATGTGTCGATGGTGGTCGAGGCAACCGCCCGCACCACGGTCCAGCATGTGCCGATGGTGTTCGATGCAACTGTCTGCACTAGGGGCCATCTTGTGTCGATGGTAGTCTAGGCAATTGCCCGCACCAAGGGTCGGCATGTGCCAATGCTGATCGAAGCAACCACCCGTACTAGAGCCCAGCTTGTGTCGATGGCGGTCGAGGCAAGTGCCCGTACCAAAGGGTAGCCTATACCGATGATGGTCGATGCATGTACCATCACCATGCGCCATCATGTGCCATTGATGGTCGAGTCCTTGGCCGAAGTTTGATTTTGAGCCACGGTCCACATGCTGGGCTCGGGCATGTGTTGGTGCCACATTTTTTTCGCCTGAGGCACCATCCCCGGAGCATCGTCGGAGAACCCAACTGACAGCATTGGGGGCTCCGATGATTGGGGGGTCGGGGGTGTGCACAAATGATCTGCGATGGGTGCTGGTACTTGGCCCTTATATTGGCCCCCTATCCCTCATCAAACCTCGAGAACTCACACCCCCTTAAAGAGCATTTGAGATTTTATAGGTTTGCTCCCAGTAGCTATTAAAGTGTCTAAAATGGGGACATTTTTTTCAAACGGTCACAAAATCTTCTCCACTTCGAGTTTTTAGCTGAATTTGTTTATGCATGCCAACAAATATACAAGGATCACATCTACTAAATTTGGGGCCAAAACTCCTTCTAAAAAAATTTTAAAAAATCTCGAACCGTAAAAAGTTTCAAAAATCATGAAAAATAGAAAACGGGTCGTCTTGCCATGAAACTTCACATGAAGGCTTAGGGGACCATTGTATGAATTTACCAGTCATAAAAATGGCATTGGCACAACAAAAAATATGAAGATGTGCCTGAACCCACCTACCACTCGATCGATCCATGGCTTGCGCATCTCGCTTCTACGGTCAATTAAGTGCCCACACGCTTGTTTCGTGGGTTGACTTAGGCATACGTCGTGTGCTCCCAGTCTAAGATTAGATCAAACTGAGGGTTGTGATAGTAGGACCCGCAGCGGGATCGACAGCACGCAAAGGGGATCGGGTCGATCCCTGGCTTGCGCATCTTGCCTCTCTGGCCAGCTAAGCACCCGTACGCTCGTTTCGTGGGTTGACTTAGTCATACGGAGTTCATCCCCAGTCTAAGCATACGAAGTTCATTCCCAGCCTAAGATCGGGCTGGATCGAGGGTTACGGTAGCAGGATCGGTAGCAGGACCAACAGTAGGATCGACAGCATGTAGGAGGGGACCGAGCCAATCCCCGGCTTGTGCATTCTACCTCTCTATCTGGCAAAGCCCCAGCATGCTCATTTCGTGGGTTGGCTTAGGCATACTGACTTCATTCCATGTCTAAGCCCCAGTTGAACCGAGGGCTGTGGCAACGGGACTGACAGCACGTAGAGGGGGACTGGGTCGATCCTCAGCTTACGCATTATGCCTCTTCAGCCTGCTCAGTGCCTGCACGCTCGTTTCATGGGTTGACCTAGGCATACAGAGTTCATTCCCAGTCTAAGCATACGGAGTTCATTCCCAGTCTAAGATCGGACCGACAGTAGCACATAGAGGGGGACCAGGGCGATCCTCAGCTTACGCATCCTACCTCTTCAACTGGTTGAGTGCCCGCACGCTCGTTTCGTGGGTTGACTTAGGCATACGAAGATCATTCTCGGTCTAAGCCCCAACCAAATCGAAGGACCCACAGTGAGATCGGTAGCTCGTAGTGGGGGACTTAGCCGATCCTCGGCTTGCTCATTTTGGCTCTCCAGTTGGCTGAGTGCCCGCACGCTTGTTTCATGGGTTGACTTAGGCATACGGAGTTTATTCCCAGTCTAAGCATATGGAGTACTTTCCCAATCTAAGATCAGACCAGCAACAGCACGTAGAGGGGGACCAGGCCAATCCTTGGCTTGTGCATCCTGCCTCTCCGGCCGGCTGAGCGCCCGCACGCTCGTTTCGTGGGTTGACTTTGGCATATGGAGTTCATTCCTGATCTAAGCCCCAACCGGATCGAATGACCCGCAATGAGATCGACAGCACACAGAGGGGGATCGGATCGATCCTCAACTTACCCATTCTGGCTCTCTGGCCGACTGAGCACCCACACGCTTATTTCATGCGTTGACTTAGGCATACGTAGTGCATTCCCGATCTCGACCAACCAAGGGCCAGAGGCTATCGATGGTGTTTAAGGCAACAATCGAGGTTGACCAGCTGCGGGATCCTTGGTAGGCTCACACATCCTGCCCCCAACAGTTGGTTCAGTGCCTGCACGCACGTTTCAGGGGTCGACCAGGGCTCGGCATGTGTCGATGGTGGTCGAGGCAAGCGCCCGCACCACGACCCAGCATGTGCCGATGGTGTTCATACAACTGTCTGCACTAGGGGCCATCTTGTGTCGATGGTAGTCTAGGCAATTGTCCGCACCAAGGGTCGGCATGTGCCGATGGTGATCGAAGCAACCACCCGTACCAGAGCCCAGCTTGTGCCGATGGCGGTCGAGGCAAGTGCCCGTACCAAAAGACAGCCTGTGCCGATGATGGTCGATGCATGCACCATCACCATGCGCCATCATGTGCCATTGATGGTCGAGTCCTTGGCCGAAGTTTGATTTTGAGCCACGGTCCACATGCTGGGCTCGGGCATGTACTGGTGCCACATTTTTTTCGCCTGAGACACCATCGTCAGAGCATCGTCGGAGAACCTAACTGACAACATTGGGGGCTCCGATGATTGGGGGGTCGGGGGTCTGCGCAAATGATGTGCGATGGGTGCTGGTACTTGGCCCTTATATTGGCCCCCTATCCCTCATCAAACCTCGAGAACTCATACCCCCTTAAAGAGCATTTGAGATTTTATAGGTTTGCTCCCAGTAGCTATTAAAGTGTCTAAAATGGGGACATTTTTTTCGAACGGTCACAAAATCTTCTCCACTTCGAGTTTTTAGCTGAATTTGTTTGTGCATGCCAACAAATATACAAGGATCACATCTACCAAATTTGGGGCCAAAACTCCTTCTAAAAAAATTTTAAAAAATCCCGAACCGTAAAAAGTTTCAAAAATCATGAAAAATAGAAAACGGGTCGTCTTGCCAGGAAACTTCACATGAAGGCTTAGGGGACCATTGTATGAATTTACCAGTCATAAAAATGGCATTGGCACAGCAGAAAATATGAAGATGTGCCTGAACCCACCTACCACTCGATTGATCCATGACTTGCGCGTCTCACCTCTACGGTCAGTTAAGTGCCCACACGCTCGTTTCGTGGGTTGACTTAGGCATACGTCGTGCGCTCCCAGTCTAAGATCAGATCAGACTGAGGGTTGTGATAGTAGGACCCACAACGGGATCGATAGCACGCAGAGGGGATCAGGTAGATCCCCGACTTACGCATCCTGCCTCTCTGGCTAGCTGAGCGCCCGTACGCTCGTTTCGTCGTTGGATTTAGTCATACAGAGTTCATCCCCAGTCTAAGCATACGAAGTTCATTCCCAGTCTAAGATTAGACTGGATCGAGGGTTACGACAGCAAGACTGACAGCAAGACCAACAGTAGGATTGACAGCATGTAGGGGGGCCGAGTCGATCCCTGGCTTGTGCATTCTACCTCTCTATCCGGGAAAGCCCCCGCACGCTCGTTTCATGGGTTGGCTTAGGCATACGGAGTTCGTTCCATGTCTAAGCCCCAACCAGATCGAGGGCTGTGGCAGCGGGACTGACAGCACGTAGAGGGGGACCGGGTCGATCCTCGGCTTACGCATTATGCCTCTTCAGCCTGCTCAATGCCTGCACGCTCGTTTCATGGGTTGACTTAGGCATACAGAGTTCATTCCCAGTCTAAGCATATGGAGTTCATTCCCAGTCTAAGATCGGACCGACAGTAGCATGTAGAGGGGGACCAGGCTAATCTTCAGCTTGCGCATCCTACCTCTTCGGCCGGTTGAGTGCCCACACGCTCGTTTTATGGGTTGACTTAGGCATACGGAGATCATTCCCAATCTAAGCCCCAACTGGACCGAATAACCCATAGTGAGATCGGTAGCACGTAGTGGGGGACCGAGCCGATCCTCGGCTTGCTCATTCTGGCTCTCCAGTCAGCTGAGCGCCCATACGCTCGTTTCATGGGTTGACTTAGGCATACAGGGTTCATTCCCAGTCTAAGCATATGGAGTACTTTCCCAGTCTAAGATCAGACCGACAGCAGCACGCAGAAAGGGACCAAGTCGATCCTTGGCTTGTGCATCCTGCCTCTCCGGCCGGTTGAGCGCCCGTATGCTCATTTCGTGGGTTAACTTAGGCATATGGAGTTCATTACTGGTCTAAGCCCCAACAGGATCGAGGGACCCGCAGTGAGATTGACAGCACGCAGTAGGGGATCGGACTGATCCTCGGCTTATGCATTCTGGCTCTCTGGTCGGCTGAACACCCGTACGTTCATTTCATGCATTGACTTAGGCATACGTAGTGCATTCCTGGTCTCGACCAACAAAGGGCTAGAGGCTATCGACGGTGTTTAGGGCAACAACCGAGGTGGACCAGCAGTGGGATCCTTGGTCTGCTCACGCATCCTGCCTCCAGCAGTTGGTTCGATGGTCGCACGCTCATTTTGGGGGCCGATCGGGGCTCGACATGTGCCGATGGTGGTCGAGGCAACCGCCCGTACCACGCCCAGCATGTGCCGATGGTGTTCGATGCAACCGTACGCACTAGGGGCCATCTTGTGCCGATGGTGGTCGAGGCAATCGCCCGCATCAAGGGTCGGCATGTACCGATGGTGATCAAGGCAACCACCCATACCAGGGCCCAACTTGCGCCGATGGCGGTCGAGGCAAGTGCCCATACCAAAAGGCAACCTATGCCGATGATGATCGATGCATGCGCCACCACCATGCACCACCATGTACCTTTGGTGGTCGAGGCCTTGGCCGAAGTTTGATTTTGAGCCACGGTGCACATGCTGGGCTCGGGCATGTGCTGGTGCCACATTTTTTCGCTCGAGGCACCATCGTCGGGGCATCGTCGGAGAACCTAACCGACGGCATTGGGGGTTCCGACGATTGGGGGGGCCGGGGGGTGTGCGCACATGATGTGCGATGGGTGCTGGTACTTGGCCATTATATCGGCCCCCTATCGCTCATCAAACCTCGAGAACTCACACCCCCTTAAAGAGCATTTGAGATTTTATAAGTTTGCTCTAGTAGCCATTAAAGTGTCTGAAATGGGGACATTTTTTTCAAACAGTCACAAAAATCTTCTCCACTTCGAGTTTTTATCTGAATTTGTTTATGCATGCCAACAAAAATATAAGGATCACATCTACCAAATTTGGGGCCAAAACTCCTTCTAAAAAAATTTTAAAAAATCTCGAACCGTAAAAAGTTTCAAAAATCGTGAAAAATAGAAAATGGGTGGTCTTGCCACGAAACTTCACATGAAGGCTTAGGGGACCATTGTATGAATTTACAAGCCATAAAAATGGCATTGGCATGGCAAAAAATATGAAGATGTGCCTGAACCCACCTACCACTCGATCGATCCACGGTTTGTGCGTCCCGCCTCTACTGTCAGTTAAGTTCCCACATGCTCGTTTCGTGGGTTGACTTAGGCATACGTCGTGAGCTCCCAGTCTAAGATCAGATCAGACTGAGGGTTGCGATAGCAGGAGCCTTAACGGGATCGACAGCATGCAGAAGGGATCGGATCGATCCCCGGCTTACGCATCCTGCCTCTCTGGCCAGCTGAGCGCCCGTATGTTTATTTCGTGGGTTGACTTAGTCATACGGAGTTCATCCCCAGTTTAAGCATACGGAGTTCATTCCCAGTCCAAGATCGGATCAAGGGTTACGGCAGCAGGACCAGTAGCAGGACCAACAGTAAGATCGACAGCATGTAGGAGGGACTGGGTCGATCGTCGGCTTACGCATTCTACCTCTCTGTCCGACAAAGCCCCTGCACGCTTGTTTCATGGGTTGACTTAGGCATACAGAGTTCATTCCTAGTCTAAGCATACGGAGTTCATTTTTAGTCTGAGATCGAACTGGCAGTAGCACGTAGAGAGGGACTAGGCCGATCCTCGGCTTGTGCATCCTACCTCTTCGGCCAGTTGAGTGCCCGCACGCTCGTTTCATGGGTTGACTTAGGCATACAGAGATCATTCTCGGTCTAAGCCCCAACCGGACCGAAGGACCCGCAGTGAGATTGGTAGCACATAGTGGGGGACCGGGTCGATCCTCAGCTTGCTCATTCTGGCTCTCCAGTCGACTGAGCGCCCGCACGCTCATTTCATGGGTTGACTTAGGCATACATAGTGCATTCCCAGTCTCGACCAACCAAGGCCCAAAGGCTATCGACGATGTTGGGGGAAACAACTAAGGGGGACCAGTAGCGGGATCTTTGGTCGGCTCGCGCATCCCACCCCTAGCAGTCGGTTCAGTGCCCACCCACTCATTTTGGGGGTCGACCGGGGCTCGACAATGCCGATGGTTATCGAGGCAACCACCCGCACCACGGCCCAGCATGTACCGATGGTGTTCGATGCAACCGCCCACACCAGGGGCCATCTTGTCCCGATGGTGGTCGAGGCAATCGCCCACACCAAGGTTGGCATGTGTCGATGGTGATCGAGGTAACCGCCTGCACCAGTGCCCAGCTTGTACTGATATCAGCCGAGGCAAGTGCCCATACCAAAGGACAGCCTGTGTCGATGATGGTCGATGCATGTGCCATCACCATGCGCCATCATGTGCCATTGATAGTCGAGGCCTTGGCCGAAGTTTGATTTTGAGCCATGGTGCACATGCTGGCTTGGGCATGTGCTGGTGCCACATTTTTCTCGCTCGGGGCACCATCGTCGGGGCATTACCGGAGAACCTAACCGACGACATTGGGGGTTCTGGTGATTGGGGGGTCGGGGGTGTGCGCACATGATGTGTGATGGGTGCTGGTACTTGGCCCATATATTGGCCCCCTATCCCTCATCAATCCTCGAGAACTCACACCCCCTTAAAGAGCATTTGAGATTTTATAGGTTTGCTCCCAGTAGCCATTAAAGTGTTTTTTTCAAACGGTCACAAAATCTTCTCCACTTCGAGTTTTTAGCTGAATTTTTTTGTGTGTACCAACAAAAATACAAGGATCACGTCTACCAAATTTGGGTTGATCCCTGGCTTGCGCATCCTGCCTCTCTGGCTGGTTGAGAGCCCCATGCTCGTTTCATGGGTTGACTTAGGCATACGGAGTTCATCCTCAGTCTAAGCATACGGAGTTCATTCCCAGTCTAAGATCGAACCGGACTGAGGATTGTAGTAGCAGGACCAGTAGCACATAGGGGGGACCAGGTCGATGCCCGGCTTGCGCATTCTGCCTCTCCCACCGACTGAGCCCTTGCATGCTCGTTTCATGGGTTGGCTTAGGCATGCGGAGTTCATTCCTTGTCGAAGCCCCAGCCGGACCGGCGGTTTTGGTAGCGGGACTGATAGCACGCAGAGGGGGATTGGTTCGATCCCCGAGTTGCGTATTATGCCTTCCGGCTTACGCATCCTACCTCTCTGGCCGATTGAGCGCCCACACGCTCGTTTCATGGGTTTACTTAGGCAAACAGAGTCCATCCCCAGTCTAAGCATATGAAGTTCATTCCTAGTCTAAGATCAGACTGGACCGAAGGTTGCGGTAGTAGGACCAGCAGTAGGATCGGTAGCATGCAGGGGGGATCGAGTCGATCCCCAGCTTGCATATTCTGCCTCTCCGGTTGACTGAGCACCCGCACAATTTTTTCGTGGGTTGGCTTAGACATAAGGAGTTCATTCCATGTCTAAGCCCCAGCCAGACTAAGGGTTGTGGCAGCGGGATCGGCAGCACGCGGAGGGGGACCGGACCTATCCCCAGCTTGCGCATTATGCCTCTCCGACCTGCTCAGCGCCCGCACGCTCATTCCATGGGTTGACTTAGGCATACGAAGTTCATTCCCAGTCTAAGCATACGAAGTTCATTCCCAATCCAAGATCAGACCGGTAGCAGCACGTAGAGGGGGACCGGGTCGATCCTTAGCTTGCGCTCCTGCCTTTTCGATCGGTTGAGCGCCTGTATGCTCGTTTCGTGGGTTGACTTAGGCATACATAGTTCATTCTCGATCTAAGCCCCAACCGAACTGAGGGACCCGCAGCAAGATCAATAGCACGAAGAAAGGGATCAGGTCAATCCTTGACTTGCGCATATATAGTGCATTCTTGGTCTCGACCAACCAAGGGCCAGAGGCTATCGACGGCGTTTGGGGCAACAACCGAGGGGGACCAGCAGCGGGATCCTTGGTTGGCTCGCGCATCCCACCCCCAGCAGTCGGCTCAGTGCCCACACGCTCATTTCAGGGGTCGATCGGGGCTCAACATGTGTCGATGGTTGTCGAGGCAACCACCCGCACCACGGCCCAGCATGTGCCGATGATGTTCAATGCAACCACCCGCACCAGGGGCCATCTTGTCCCGATGGTGGTCGAGGCAATCGCCCGCAACAAGGGTCGGCATGTGCCGATGGTGATCGAGGCAACCGCCTGCACCAGGGCCTAGCTTGTGCCGATGGCGGCCGAGGCCAGTGCCCGTACCAAAGGGCAGCCTCTGCCGATGATGGTCGATGCGTGTGCCACCACCATGCACCATCATGTGCCATTGATGGTTGAGGCCTTGGCCAAAGTTTGATTTTGAGCCACGGTGCACATGCTAGGCTCGGACATGTGCTGGTGCCACATTCTTTTCACCCGGGCCACCATCGTCGGAGCATCACCGAAGAACCTAACCGACGGCATTGGGGGTTCCGATGATTGGGGGGTCGAGGGGTGTGCGCACATGATGTGCGATGGTTGCTGGTACTTGGCCCTTATATTGGCCCCCTATCCCTTATCAAACCTCAAGAACTCACAACCCCTTAAAGAGCATTTGAGATTTTATAAGTTTGCTCCCAGTAGCCATTAAAGTGTCTGAAATGGGGACATTGTTTTCAAACGGTCACAAAATCTTCTCCACTTCGAGTTTTTAGCTGAATTTTTTTGTACGTGCCAACAAAAATACAAGGATCATGTCTACTGAATTTGGGGCCAAAAATCCTTCTAAAAAAATTTAAAAAATCTCGAACCGTAAAAAGTTTCAAAAATTGTGAAAAATAGAAAACGGGTCATCTTGCCACGAAACTTGACATGAAGGCTTAGGGGACCCTTGTATGAATTTGCAAGCCATAAAAATGGCATTGGCAAGGTAGAAATATGAAGATGTGCCTAAACCCACCTACCACTCGATCGATCCATAGCTTACGCGTCCTGCCTCTCTGGCCGGCTAAGTGCCCGCACGCTCATTTTGTGGGTTGACTTAGGCATACATAGTGCGCTCCCAGCCAAATATCAGACCGGACTGAGGGTTACGGCAGCAAGACCCACAACGGGATTGACAGCACGCAGAGGGGACCGGGTCGATCCTCGACTTACGCATCTTGCCTCTTTGGCCGACTGAGCGCTCGCACGCTCGTTTCGTGGGTTGACTTAGGCATACGGAGTTCATCCACAGTCTAAGCATACAGAGTTCATTCCCAGTCTAAGATGGGATCGGATCAAGGGTTGCGGCAGCAGGACCAGCAATACGATCGATAGCACACAGGGGGGACAGGGTCGATCCCCGGCTTGTACATTCTGCCTCTCCATCCGGCTGAGTGCCCGCACGCTCGTTTCGTGGGTTGGCCTAGGTATACAGAGTTCATTCCATGTCTAAGCCCCAGTCGGATCGAGGGTTGTGGCAGCAGGACCGACAGCACGCAGAGGGGGATCGGGCCAATCCCTGAGTTGGCATTATGCCTTTCCGGCCAGCTCAGCGCCCGTACGCTCGTTTCGTTGGTTGACTTAGGCATACGGAGTTCATTCCCAGTCTAAGCATATGGAGTTCATTCCCAGTCTAAGATCGAACCGGCAGCAACACGCAAAAGGGGATCGAGCCGATCAACTTTAAGTTTTTAGCTGAATTTGTTTGTACGTGCCAACAAAAATACAAAGATCACGTCTACCAAATTTGGGGCCAAAACTCCTTCCAAAAAATTTTTAAAAAATCCCTAACCGTAAAAAGTTTAAAAAATCGTGAAAAATAGAAAACGGGTCATCTTGCCACGAAACTTCACATGAAGGCTTAGGGGACCATTGTATGAATTTACAAGCCCTAAAAATGGAATTGGCATGACGGAAATATGAAGATGTGCCTGAACCCACCGACCACTCGATCGATCCACGGCTTGCGTATCCTGCCTCTCTGGCCGGTTAAGCGCCCGTACGCTCGTTTTATGGGTTGACTTAGGCATACGGAGTTCATTCTTGGTCTAAGCCCCAATCAGATCGAAGGACCCACAGTGGCATCGACAGCACATAGAGAGGGATCAGGCTGATCCTCGGCTTGTGCATTCTGGCTCTCTGATCGGTTGAACGCCCGCACGCTTATTTCATGGGTTGACTTAGGCATACGTAGTGCATTCCCAGTCTCAACCAACCAAGGGCTAGAGGCTATCGACGGTGTTTGGGCCAACAACCGAGGGGGACCAGCAGCAGGATCCTCGGTCGGCTTACGCATCCCACCCCCAGTAGTCGATTTGATGCCCACACGCTCATTTTGGGGGTCGACTGGGGCTCGGCAAGTGTCGATTGTGGTCAAGGCAACCTCTCGCACCATGACCCAGCATGTTTCGATGGTGTTCGATGCAACCGCCTGCATCAGGGGCCATCTTGTGCCAAAGGTGGTCGAGGCAATCGCCTATACCAAAGGCTGGCATGTGCCAATGGTGATCGAGGCAACCGCTCACACCAGGGCCCAGCTTGTGCCGATGGCAGTCGAGGCAAGTGCCCGTGCCAAAGGGCAGTTTGTGTCGATGATGGTCGATGCATGTGCCATCACCTTGCGCCATCATGTGCCATTGATAGTCGAGGCCTTGGCGGAAGTTCAATTTTGAGCCACAGTGCACATGCTGGGCTCGGGCATGTGCTGGTGCCACATTTTTTTCACCCGAGGCACCATCGTCGAAGCATCATCGGAGAACCTAACCGGCGGCATTGGGGGTTTTGATGATTGGCGGGGCCGGGGGGTATGCGCACATGATGTGCGATGGGTGTTGGTACTTGGCCCTTATATTGGCCCCCTATCTTTAATCAAACCTCGAGAACTCACACCCTTTTAAAGAGCATTTGAGATTTTATAGGTTTGTTCTCAGTAGCCATTAAAGTGTCTGAAATAGGGCCAAAACTCCTTCTAAAAAAATTTGAAAAAATCTCGAACCGTAAAATGTTTCAAAAATCGTAAAAAATAGAAAATGGGTCATCTTACCATGAAACTTCACATGAAGGCTTAGAAGACCATTGTATGAATTTACAAGCCATAAAAATGGCATTGGCTTGTAGAAATATGGAGATGTGCCTGAACCCACCTACGACTCGATCGATTCACAGCTTGCGCATCCAACGTCTCCGACCGACTAAGTGCCTGCGTGCTTGTTTCATGGGTTAACTTAGGCATACGTAGTGCACTTCCAGTCTAAGATCAGACTGGACCAAGGGTTGCGATAGCAGGACCCACAGTGGGATCGATAGCATGCAGAAGGGATCAAGTCGATCCTCGACTTGTGCGTCCTACCTCTCTGGCCGACTGAGCGCCCACACGCTCATTTCATGGGTTGACTTAGGCATATGGAGTTCATCCTCAGTCGAAGCATAAAGAGTTCATTCCCAGTCTAAGATCAGTCCAGACTGAGGGTTACGATAGTAGGACTAGCAATAGGATCGGCAGCACATATGGGGGGATCGGGTCGATCCCTGGCTTCCGCATTCTGCCTCTCCGGCTGATTGAGTGCTCGCACACTCATTTCATGGGTTAGCTTAGGCATACGGAGTTCATTCCACATCTAAGCCCTAGCCGGATCGAGGGTTGTGGTAGCGGGACCGACAGCACGCAGAGGGGGATCGAGTCGATCCCCGACTTGTGCATTATGCCTTTCCGACTAGCTCAGCACCCGCACGCTCGTTTCGTGGGTTGACTTAGGCATACGGAGTTCATTCCTAGTCTAAGCATACAGAGTTCATTCCCAATCTAAGATCAGACCGACAGCAGCACGTAGAGAGGGATCGAGCCGATCCTCGACTTATGCATCCTGCCTCTTCGGTCGGCTAAGTGCCCGCACGCTTGTTTCGTACGTTGACTTAGGCATACGGAGTTCATTCCTGGTCTAAGCCCCAACCAGACTGAGGGACCTACAGCAAGATCAGCAGCATGTAGGGAGGGATCGGGTCGATCCTCGACTTGCGCATTCTGGCTCTCCGACCAGCTGAGCACCCGCACGCTCGTTTCATGGGTTGACTTAGGCATACGTAGTGTGCTCCTGATCTCGACAAACCAAGCGCCAGAGGCTATCGATGGTGTTTGGGGCAACAACCGAGGGGGACCAGTAGCGGGATCCTTGGTTGGCTCATGCATCCCACCCCCAGTGGTCGGTTTTGACAGTGGTCGAGGTAACTGCTCGCCCCAGAGGCCATCTTATACCGATGGTGGTCGAGGAAACCGCCCGCACCAGGGCCCAGCTTGTGTCGATGGTGGTCGAGGCAAGTGCCCATAGCAAAGGGTAGCCTGTGCCGATGTTGGTCGATGCATGTGCCATCACCATGCACCATCATGTGCCATTGGTGGTCGAGGCCTTGGCTGAAGTTCAATTTTGAGCCATGATGCAGATGTTGGGCTCAGGCATGTGCTTGTGCCGCATGTTTTTCACTCTGGGCACCATTGTCGGAGCATCATCAGAGAACCTAACCGGTGGCATTGGGGGTTTCGACGATTAGGGGGCCCGGGGGTGTGTGCACATGATGTGCAATGGGTGCTGGTACTTGGCCCTTATATTGGCCCCCTATCCCTAATCAAACCTTGAGAACTCACACCCCCTTAAAGAAAATTTGAGATGTTATAGGTTTGCTCCCAGTAGCCATTAAAGTGTCTAAAATGAGGACATTTTTTTTCAAACGGTCACAAAATCTTCTCCACTTCGAGTTTTTAGCTGAATTTGTTTGTGCATGCCAACAAAAATACAAGGATCACGTCTACCAAATTTGGGGCCAAAAGTCTTAAAAAAATTTTAAAAAATCTTGAACCGTAAAAAGTTTCAAAAATTGTGAAAAATAGAAAACGGGTCGTCCTGCCACGAAACTTCACATGAAGGCTTAGGGGACCATTGTATGAAATTACAAGCCATAAAAATGGCATTGGCATGGAAAAAATATGAAGGTGTGCCTGAAACCACCTACCACTTGATCGATCCACGGCTTGCGCATCCCGTCTCTTTGGTCGGCTAAGTGCCCGCACGCTTGTTTCGCGGGTTGACTTAGGTGTACGTAGTGCACTCCCTGTGTAAGATTGGACCGGACTGAGGGTTACGGTAGCAAGACCCGCAGCGGGATCCGCCGCACGCAGAGGGGATCGGGTCGATCCCTAGCTTGCGCATCCTGCCTCTCTGGTCGGTTGAGCGCCCGCACACTCGTTTCATGGGTTGACTCAGGCATACGGAGTTCATTCCCAGTCTAAGATTGGACCGGACCGAGGGTTGCGGTAGTAGGACCAGTAGTAGGACTAGCAGCAGGATCGACAGCACACAGGGGGGGACTGGGCCGATCCCCGGCTTGCACATTCTGCCTCTCTGGCCGGTTGAGACCCTGCACGCTTATTTCATGGGTTGGCTTAGGCATACGAAGTTCATTCCATGTCTAAGCCCCTACCGGACTGAGGGTTGTGGCAGCGGGAATGGTAGCATGTAATGGGGGACCGGGTCGATCCCCGACTTGCGCATTATGCCTCTTCGACTGACTCAGCACCCGCACGCTCGTTTCATGGGTTGACTTAGGCATACGGAGTTCATTCCCAGTCTAAGCATACGGAGTTCATTCCCTATCTAAGATCAGACCGATAGTAGCACGCAGAGGGGGATCGAGGCAATCCTCGGCTTGCGCATCCTGCCTCTCTGACTGGTTGAGAGCCCGTACACTCGTTTCGTGGGTTGACTTAGGCATACAGAGTTTGTTCCAGGTCTAAGCCCCAATCAAACTAAGGGACCCATAGCAGGATCGGTATCACACAGAGGGGGACTGGCTGATCCTTGACGTGTGCATTTTGGCTCTCCGACCGGCTGAGCGCCCGTACGCTCGTTTCATTGGTTGACTTAGGCATACGTAGTGCATTCTCGATCTCGACCAACCAAGGGCCAGAGGCTATCGACGGTGTTTGGGGGAACAACCAAGGGGGACCAGCAGTTGGATCCTTGGTTGGCTCACGCGTCCCACCCCCAGCGGTCGGTTCGATGCTTGCATGCTTGTTTCGAGGGCTGATCGGGGCTCGACATGCGTCGATGGTGGTCGAGGCAACCGCCCGCACCACGGCCCAGCATGGGATGATGGTGTTCAATGCAACCGCCTACACCAGGGGCCATCTTGGGTAGATGGTGGTCGAGGCAACTGTCCCCACCAGGGTCCAGCTTGTGCCGATGGCGGTCGAGACAAATGCTCGTACCAAAGGGCAGCCTGTGCCGATGATGGTCGATGCATGTGCCATCACCATGCGCCATCATGTGCCATTGATGGTCGAGGCCTTGGCCGAAGTTCAATTTTGAGCCACGGTGCACATGCTGGGCTTGGACATGTGCTGGTGCCATATTTTTTTCACCCCGAGCACCATCACCAGAGAACCTAACCGACAGCATTGGGGGTTTCGGTGATTAGGGGGGTCGAGAGTTGTGCGCGTATGATGTGCGATGGGTGCTAGTACTTGGCCCTTATATTGGCCCCCTATCCCTCATCAAACCTCAAGAACTCACACCCCCTTAAATAGCATTTGAGATTTTATAGGTTTGCTCCCAGTAGCCATTAAAGTGTCCGAAATGGGGACATTTTTTTCCAACGGTCACAAAATCCTCTCCACTACGAGTTTTAAGCTGAATGTTTTTGTGTGTGCCAACAAAAATAGAAGGATCACGTCTACCAAATTTGGGGCCAAAACTCCTTCAAAAAAATTTTTAAAAAATCTAGAACCGTAAAAAGTTTCAAAAATCATGAAAAATAGAAAACGGGTTGTCTTGCCCCGAAACTTCACATGAAGGCTTAGGGGACCATTGTATGAATTTACAAGCCATAAAAAAGGCATTGGCATGGCAAAAATATGAAGATGTGCCTCAACCCACCTACTACTCGATCGATCCACCGCTTGCGCATCCCGTCTCTCCGGTTGGCTAAGTGCTCACACGCTCATTTAATGGGTTCACTTAGGCATACGTAGTGCACTCCCAGTCTAAGATCAGACTGGACTGAGTGTTGTGGTAGCATGACCCGTAGCGGGATCGGTAGCACACAGAGGGGACCGGGTCGATCCTCGGCTTATGCATCCTACCTCTCTGGCCGGCTGAACACCCGCACGCTTGTTTCGTGGGTTGACTTAGGCATACGGAGTTCATCCCCAATTGAAGCATATGGAGTTCATTACCAGTCTAAGATCGGACCGGACCTAGGGTTGTGGCAACAGGACCAGAAGTAGGATTGGCAGGATGCAGGGGGGATCGGGCTGATTTTCAGCTTGCACATTCTACCTCTCCGACCGACTGAGCACCCGTACACTCGGTTCGTGGGTTGGCTTAGGCATACGAAGTTCATTAAATGTCTAAGCCCCAACTAGAGAGCATACGGAGTTCAATCTCAGTCTAAGCATACAGAGTTCATTCCCAATCTAAGATCGACCGATAGCAGCATGTAGAGGGGGACCGAGCTGATCCTCGGCTTACCTATCCTACCTCTCTAATCGACTGAGCATCGACATGCTCATTTTGCGGGTTGACTTAGGCATACGTAGTGCATTCTCGATCTCGACCAACCAAAGGCTAGAGGCTATCGATGGTGTTTGGGGCAACAACCGAGGGGGACCAGCAGCGGGATTCTTGGTTGACTTGCATATCCCACCCCCAGTGATCTGTTCGATGCTCGCACGCTCATTTCGGGGTCTGATCGAGGCTCGACATTTGTCGATGGTGGTCGAGGCAACTGCCCGTACCATGAGCCAGCATGTGCCGATGGTTTTTCATGCAACCGCCCGCACCAGGGGCCATCTTGTGTCGATAAGGGTCTAAGCAACCACCCATACCAGGGCCCAGCTTGTGCTGATGGCGGTCGAGGCAAAGGGCAACCTGTGCCGATGATGGTCGACGCATGTGCCATCACCATGTGCCATCATGTGCTGTTGATGGTCGAGGCCTTGGTCGAAGTTTGATTTTGAGCCACAGTGCACATGTTGGGCTCAGGCATGTGCTGGTGCCACAATTTTTTTGCCTGGGGCACCACCATCAGAGCATCACCGGAGAACCTAGTCGACGACATTGGGGGTTTCGGTAATTGGGGGGGCCAGGGGGTGTGCGCACATAATGTGCGATGTGTGCTGGTACTTGGCCCTTATATTGGCCCCCTATCCCTCATCAAACCTCGAGAACTCACACCTCCTTAAAGAGCATTTGAGATTTTATAGGTTTGCTCCCAGTAGCCATTAAGGTGTCTGAAATGGGGACATTTTTTTCAAATGGTCACAAAATTTTCTCCACTTCAAGTTTTTAACTGAATGTTTTTGTGAGTGCCAACAAAAATACAAGGATCATGTCTACCAAATTTGGGGCCAAAACTCATTGTAAAAAAATTTTAAAAAATCTCGAACCATAAAAAGTTTCAAAAATTGTGAAAAATAGAAAATGGGTGGTCTTGCCATAAAAATGGCACTGGCACGACAGAAATATAAAGATGTGCCTAAACCCAGCTACCACTCAATCGATCCATAGCTTGTGCATCCCGCCTCTCCAGTCGACTAAGTGCCCACACGCTCGTTTTGTGGGTTGACTTAGGCATATGTAGTGCTCTCCCAGTCTAAGATCAGACCGGATCGAGGGTTGCAGTAGCAGGACCCGCAGTGGGATCGGTAGCACGCAGAGAGGATCGGGTCAATCCCCGACTTGCGCATTCTTCCTCTCTGGTCGACTGAGTGCCCGGACGCTCATTTCATGGGTTGACGTAGGCATACGTAGTTATCCCCAGTCTAAGCATACAGAGTTCATTTCTAGTCTAAGATCGGATCGGACCAAGGGTTACGGTAGTAGGACCACCAATAGGATCGACAGCATGTAAGGGGGAACCGGGTCGATCCTCAGCTTGTGCATTCTTCCTCTCCGGCCGGTTGAGTGCCCGCACGCTCATTTTGTGGGCTAGCATAGGCATACGGAGTTCATTCCATGTCTAAGCCCCAGTCGGATAGAGCGTTGTGGCAGTGGGACTGACAGCACGTAGAAAGGGATCGGGCCAATCCCCGGCTTACACATTATGCCTCTCCGATCAGCTCAGCGTCGCACGCTCATTTCGTGGGTTGACTTAGGCATACAGAGTCCATTCCCAGTCTAAGCATACAAAGTTCATTCCCAGTCTAAATCAGACCGACAGCAGCACGCAAAGGGGGACAAGGTCGATCTTCGACTTGCGCATCCTGCCTCTCCGGTCGGCTGAGCGCCCGGACGCTCGTTTTGTGGGTTGACTTAGGCATACGGAGTTCATTCCCGATCTAATCCCCAATCAAACTGCAGGACCCGCAGCGAGATCAATAGCACATAAAGCGGGACCGAGCTGATCCTTGACTTACGCATTCTAGCTCTCCGACTGGCTGAGCGCCCGCACGCTCGTTTCATGGGTTGACTTAGGCATACGTAGTGCATTCCCGATCTCGACCAACCAAGGGCCAGAGGCTATCGGTGGCATTTGGGGCAACAACCGAGGGGGACCAGCAGTGGGATCCTTGGTTGGCTCGTGCATCCCACCCCCAGCTATCGATTCGATGCTCGCACACTCGTTTCGGGGGCTGACCGAGGCTCGATATGTGCTGATGGTGGTCGAGGCAACTGCCCGCACCATGGCCCAGCATGTGCCGATGGAGTTCAATGCAACCGCCCACACCGAGGGCCATCTTGTGCCAATGGTGGTCGAGGCAACCACTCGCACCAGGGCCCAGCTTGTGCCAGTGGCGGTCGAGGCAAGTGCCCGAACCAAAGGGTAGTCTGTGCTGATGATGGTCGATGCATGTGCCATCACCCTGCGCCATCATGTGCCATTGATGGTTGAGGCCTTGGCCGAAGTTCGATTTTGAGCCACGGTGCACATGCTGGGCTCGGGCATGTGCTGGTGCCACATCTTTTTCGCCCGGAGCGCCATCGTCGGAGAACCTAACCGACGGCATTAGAGGTTTCGACGATTGGGGGGCCGAGGGGTGTGCTCACATGATGTGTGATGGGTGCTGGTACTTGGCCTTTATATTGGCCCCCAATCCCTCAACAAACCTTGAGAACTCACACCCCCTTAAAGAGCATTTGAGATTTTATAGGTTTGCTCCCAGTAGCCATTAAAGTGTCTGAAATGGGGACATTTTTTTCAAACGGTCACAAAATCTTCTCCACTTCGAGTTTTTAGCTGAATTTTTTTGTGCATGCCAACAAAGATACAAGGATCACATCTACCAAGTTTGGGGCCAAAACTCCTTCTAAAAAAAGTTTAAAAAATCCCGAACCGTAAAAATTTTCAAAAATCATGAAAAGTAGAAAACGGGTCGTCTTGCCATGAAACTTCGCATGAAGGCTTAGGGGACCATTGTATGAATTTACAATCCATAAAAATGGCAATGGCATGTCAGAAATATGAAGATGTGCCTGAACCCACCTACCACTTGATCGATCCATGGCTTGCGCATCTAGCCTCTCCTGCCGGCTAAGTGCCCGCACGCTCATTTCGCGGGTTGACTTAGGCATACGTAGTGCGCTCATAGTCTAAGATCAGACCAGACCAAGGGCTGTAGTAGCAGGACCCACAGCGGGATCGACAGCATGTAGAGGGGATCGGGTCGATCCTCAGCTTGCACATCCTGCCTCTCTGGCCGGTTGAATGCCCGCGTGCTCGTTTCATGGGTTGACTGGACTGAAGGTTGCAACAGCAGGATCGACAGCACATAGGGGGACCGGGTCGATCCCCAGCTTACGCATTCTACCTCTTTGGCGGACTGAGTGCCTGCACGATCGTTTCGTGGGTTGGCTTAGGCATACGGAGTTCATTCCATGTCTAAGCCCCAGCCGAACCGAGGTATATGGCAGTGGGATCAATAGCATGTGGAAGGGCAACAACCAAGGGGGACCAGCAACAGGATCTTTTGTCAGGTCGTGCATCCCGCCCCCAACGATCAGTTCGATGCTCGCATGCTCATTTTGAGGGCCGATCGGGGCTCAGCATGTGTTGATGGTGATCGAGGCAACCATCCGCACCATGACCCAGCATGTGCCATGGTCTTCGATGCAACTGCTCGCACTAGGGCCCAACTTATGCCGATGGCTGTCGAGGCAAGTGCCCATACTAAAGGGTAGCCTGTGCTGATGATGGTCGATGCATGTACCATCACCATGCGCCATCATGTGCCATTGATTGTCGAGGCCTTGGATGAAGTTTGATTTTGAGCCACGATGCACATGCTGGGCTCGAGCATATGCTGGTGCAACATTTATTTCACCCGGGGCACCATCACCAGAGCATCACCGGAGAACCTAACTAGCGGCATTGGGGGTTCCGATGATTGGGGGGTCATGGGATGTGCGCACATGATGTGCGATAGGTGCTGGTACTTGGCCCTTATGTTGGCCCCCTATCCCTCATGAAACCTGGAGAACTCACACCCCTTTAAAGAGCATTTGAGATTTTATAGGTTTGCTCACAGTAGCCATTAAAGTCTCTGAAATGGGGACATTTTTTTCAAATGGTCACAAAATCTTCTCCACTTCAAGTTTTTAGCTGAATTTGTTTGTACGGGCCAACAAAAATACAAGGATCATGTCTACCAAATTTGGGGCCAAAACTCCTTCTAAAAAAATTTTAAAAAATCTCGAACCGTAAAAAGTTTCAAAAATCATGAAAAATAGAAAACAGGTCGTCTTGCCACGAACCTTCACATGAAGGCTTAGGGGACCATTGTATGAATTTACAAGCCATAAAAATGGCATTGGCACGGCAGAAATATGAAGATGTGCCTAAACCCGCCTACCACTCGATCGATCCATGGCTTGCGCATCCCGCCTCTTCGGCCGACTAAGTGTCCGTACGCTCGTTTCGTGGGTTGACTTAGGCATACGTAGTGCGCTCCCAGTCTAAGGTTGGACCGGATCAAGGGTTGTGGCAGCAAGACCTGCAGCGAGATCGATAACATGCAGAGAGGATCGAGTCGATCCCCGGCTTGCACATCCTGCCTCTCTGGCCAGCTGAGCACCCGCACGCTGGTTTCATAGGTTGACTTAGGCATATGGAGTTCATCCCCAGTCTAAGCATACAAAGTTCATTCCCAATCTGAGATCGAACCAGATCGAGGGTTGCAACAGTAGGACTAGCAGCAGGATCGACAGCACGCAGGGGGGACCGAGTCAATCCCCAGCTTGCGCATTCTACCTCTCCGACCAGCCGAGCCCCTGCATGCTCGTTTCGTGGGTTGGCTTAGGCATACGGAGTTCATTCCATGTCTAGGCCCTAGTCAAACCGAGGGTTGTGGCAGCGGGACCAGCAGCACACAGAGGGGACCGGGCCAATCTTCGACTTGCACATTATGCCTTTTTGGTCTGCTCGGCACCCGTACGCTCATTTTGTTGGTTGACTTAGGCATATAAAGTCCATTCCAGTCTAAGATCAGATCGATAGTAGTACGTAGAGGGGGACCGGGCCGATCCTTAGCTTGCGTATCCTGCCTCTCCGACTGGCTGAACGCCCGCACGCTCGTTTCATGGGTTGACTTTGGCATACGGAGTTCATTCCCGGTCTAACCCCCAACCAGACCGAGGTGCTCGTAGCGAGATCGACAGCACACAGAGGGGATCAAGCCGATCCTCGGCTTGTGCATTCTGGCTCTTCGGTCAACTAAGTGCTCGTACGCTCATTTCATAGGTTGACTTAGGCATACGTAGTGCATTCTCGATCTCGACAAACCAAGGGCTAGAGGTTATTGACGACGTTTAGGGCAACAACAGAGGGGGACCAGCAACAGGATCCTTGGTCAGCTCACTCATCCCACCCCCAGCAGTCGGTTCGATGCTCGGACAATCGTTTCGAGGGCCAATCGGGGCTCGACATGTACCGATGGTGGTCGAGGCAACTGTCTGCACCACTGCCTAGCATGTGCCGATGGTGTTCGATGCAACCACCCACACCAGGGGCCATCTTGTGCCGATGGTGGTTGAGGCAACCGCTCGCACCAGGGCCTAGCTTGTGCCGATGGTGATCGAGGCAAGTGCCCGTACCAAAGGGCAGCCTGTGCCGATGATGGTTGATGCATGTGCCATCACCATGCACCATCTTGAGCCACGGTGCACATGCTGGGCTGGAGCAAGTACTGGTGCCACATTTTTTCGCCCGGGGCAACATCATCGGAGCGTCGTTGGAGAACCTAACCGACGGTATTAGGGGTTCTGGTGATTGGGGGGGGCCGGGAGGTGTGCGCACATGATGTGCAATGGGTGTTGGTACTTGGCCCTTATATTGGCCCCCTATCCCTCACCAAACCTTGAGAACTCACACCGCCTTAATGAGTATTTGAGATTTTATAGGTTTGCTCCCAGTAGCCATTAAAGTGTCTGAAATGGGGACATTTTTTTCAAATGGTCACAAAATCTTCTCCACTTCGAGTTTTTAGCTGAATTTGTTTGTACGAGTCAACAAAAATACATGGATCACATCTACCAAATTTGGGGCCAAAACTCCTTCTAAAAAATTTTTAAAAAATCCCAAACCGTAAAAAGTTTTGAAAATCGTGAAAAATAGAAAATGGGTCGTCTTGCCACGAAACTTCACATGAAGGCTTAGGGGAGCATTGTATGAATTTACAAGCCAGAAAAATGGCATTGGCATGGCAAAAATATGAAGATGTGCCTGAACCCACCTACCACTCGATCGATCCACGGCTTGCGCATCCCGTCTCTCCGACCAACTAAGTGCCCGCACGCTTGTTTCATGGGTTGACTTAGGCATACGTAGTGCACTCCCAGTCTAAGATCGGACCAGATCAAGGGTTGTGGTAGCAGGACCCGCAGTGGGTTTGGTAGAACGCAGAGGGGATCAGGTCGATACCCGACTTGCGCATCCTGCCTCTCTGGCCGGCTGAGTGCCCACACGCTCCTTTCATGGGTGACTTAGGCATATGGAGTTCATCCCCAGTCTAAGTATATGGAGTTCATTGCCAGTCTAAGATCAGATCAGACTGAGGGTTACGGTAGCAGGACCAGTAGCAGAATCGACAACACGCTAGAGGCATCGAGCCGATCCTTGGCTTGCGCATTCTGCCTTTTCGGCCTGTTGAGCCCGTACACGGTCGTTTCGATGGTTGTTTTAGGCATATGGAGTTCATTCCATGTCTAAGCCCCAGTAGAACCGAGGGTTGTGGTAGGGGACCGACAACACACAGAAGGGGATCGGGCCAATCCTCGGCTTGTGGATTATGCCTCTCCGGTAGGCTCAGCGCCCGCACGCTCATTTTGTGGGTTGACTTAGGCATATGGAGTTCATTCCCAATCTGAGATCGGACCAGACTGAGGGTTGCAGTAACAGGACCTGTAGCGGGATCGACAACACGTAGAAGGGATCGGGTCAGTCCCCGGCTTACGTATCCTGCCTCTCTGGCCGGTTGAGCGCCCGTATGGTCATTTCATGGGTTGACTTAGTCATACAGAGTTCATCCCCAGTCTAAGCATACGGAGTTCATTCCCAGTCTAAGATCAGACCGGATCGAAGGTTGCAGTAGCAGGACCAGCAGTAGGATCGACAGCACGCAGGGGGGACTCAACTGATCCCCGACTTATGCATTCTGCCTTTTCGACCGGCTGAGAGCCCGCACGCTCGTTCCGTGGGTTGGCTTAGGCATACAGAGTTTATTCCATGTCTAAGCCCCAGTCGGACCGAGGGTTGAGGCAATGGGACCGATAGCACGCAGAGGGAGATCGAGCCAATCCCCGGCTTGCGCATTATGCCTCTCCGGCTGGCTCAGCACCCGCACGCTCATTTCATGGGTTGACTTAGGCATACGGAGTTAATTCCCAGTCTAAGCATAAAGAGTTCATTCCCAATCTAAGATCGAACCGGTAGCAGGATCGGCAGTAGCACACAGAGGGGGACAGGGTCGATCCTCGACTTGCGCATCCTATCTCTCCGACTGGCTAAGCACTTGCATGCTCGTTTCATGGGTTGACTTAGGCATACGAAGTTCATTCCTAGTCTAAGCCCCAACCGGATTGAGGGAGCCACAGCGGGAGTGGCAGGACGTAGAGGGGGACTGGGCCGATCCTCGGCCTATGCACTCTGGTTCTCCGATCGGTTGAGCACCCGCACGCTCATTTCATGGGTTGACTTAGGCATACGTATTGCATTCTTGGTCTCGACCAACCTAGGGCCAGAGGCTATCGATGGCATTTGGGGCAACAACCGAGAGGGACTAGTAGCGGGATCCTTGGTCGGCTCACGCATCTCACCGCCAGCAGTCGATTCGATGCTCACACGCTTGTTCAGGGGTCGATCGGGGCTCGACATGTGTCGATGGTGATCGAGGCAACCGCCTGCACCATGGCCCAGCATATGCCGATGGTGTTCGATGCAGCTGCCCGCACCAAGGGCCATCTTGTGCCTGTGGTGGTCGAGGCAACTGCCCACACTAGGGCCCAGCTTTTGTCGATGGCGGTCGAGGCAAGTGCCCGTACCAAAAGGCAACCTGTGTCGATGATGGTCCATGCATGTGCCCTCACCATGCATCATCATGTGCCATTGATGGTCGAGGCCTTGGCTGATGTTCGATTTTGAGCCACGGTGCACATGCTGGGCTCAGGCATGTGCTGCTGCCATATTTTTTTTGCCTTGGGCACCATCACCGTAGCATCATCGGAGAACTTAACCGGTAGCATTAGGGGTTTCGACGATTGGGGTGCTCGGGCGGTGTGCGCACATGATGTGCGATGGGTGCTGGTACTTGGCCCTTATATTGGCCCCCTATCCCTTTTCAAACCTCGAGAACTCACACCCCCTTAAAGAGCATTTGAGATTTTATAGGTTTGCTCCCAGTGGCCATTAAAGTGTCTGAAATGGGGACATTTTTTTCAAACGGTCACAAAATCTTCTCCATTTCGAGTTTTTAGCTGAATTTGTTTGTGCTTGCCAAAAAAAATACAAGGATCACATCTACCAAATTTGGGGCCAAAACTGCTTCCAAAAAAATTTTAAAAAATCTCGAACCGTAAAAATTTTGAAAATAATGAAAAATAGAAAATGGGTCATCTTGCCACGAAACTTCACATGAAGGCTTAGGAGATCGTTGTATGAATTTAAAAGCCATAAAAATGGCATTGGCACGACAAAAATATGAAGATGTGCCTAAACCCACCTACCACTCGATCGATCCATGGCTTACGCATCCCGCCTCTCCAACCGACTAAGTGCCCGCACTCTAATTTCATGGGTTGACTTAGGCATACGTAGTGCGCTCCCAGTCTAAGATCAGACCAGATCGAGGGTTGCGACAGTAGTACCCACAGTGAATCGATAGCACGCAGAGGGATCGGGTCGATCTCCGGCTTGCGCGTTCTGCCTCTCTGGCTGGCTGAGTGCCCGTACGCTAGTTTCGTGGGTTGACTTAGGCATACGGAGTTCATCCCCAGTCTAAGCATACAGAGTTCATTCCAAGTCTAAGATCAGCCCGAAGCAAGGGTTGCAGTAGCAGGACTAGCAGTAGGATTGACAGCACGCAGGGGGGACCGGGCTGATCCCTGGCTTGCGCATTCTGCATCTTAGGTCAGCTAAGCACCCACATGCTCGTTTCGTGGGTTGGCTTAGGCATATGGAGTTCATTCCATGTCTAAGCCCCAGCCAGACCGAGGGTTGTGATAGCGGGACGGGCAGCACATAGAAGGGGATCGGGCTAATCCCCGACTTACGCATTATGCCTTTCCGGCCAGCTCAGCACCTGCACGCTCATTCATGGGTTGACTTTGGCATATGGAGCTCATTCTCAGTCTTAGCATATGGAGTTTGTTCCCAGTCTAAGATCAGACCGGCAGCAGCATGCAGAGGGTGAACGGGTCAATCCTCGGCTTGCGCATCTTACCTCTTTGATCGACTGAACGCTTGTACGCTCATTTCCTTGGTTGACTTAGGTATACGAAGTTCATTCATGGTCTAAGCCCCAACCGGATCGAGGGACCCACAGTAGGATTGGTAGCACACAGAGGGGGATCAAGCTAATCCTCAGCTTGCACATTCTGGCTCTCCGACCGATTAAGCATTCGCACGCTCGTTTCATGGGTTGACTTAGGCATACGTAGTGCATTCCCGATCTCAGCCAACCAAGGGCCAGAGGCTATCCACGGCGTTTGGGGCAACAATCAAGGGGGACCAGCAGTGGGATCCTTGCTCAGCTCGCGCATCCCGCCCCCAGCTTGTGCCGATGGTGATCGAGGCAAGTACCTGTACCAAAGGGCAGCCTGTGCCGATAATGGTCGATGCATGTGCCATCACCATGCACCATCATGTGCCATTGATGGTCAAGGCCTTAGCCAAAGTTCAATTTTGAGCCACGGTGCACATGCTGGGCTCGGGTAGGTGCTGGTGCTACACTTTTTTTGCCTGGGGCACATTGCTGAAGAACCTAATCGACGGCATTGAGGGGGTCGGGGGGTGTGCGCACATGATGTGTGATGGGTGCTGGAACTTGGCCCTTATATTGGCCCCCTATCCCTCATCAATCCTGGAGAACTCACACCCCCTTAAAGAGCATTTGAGATTTTATAGGTTTGCTCCCAGTAGCCATTAAAGTGTCTGAAATTGGGGCATTTTTTTCAAACGGTCACAAAATCTTCTCCACTTCCAGTTTTTAGCTGAATTTGTTTGTGCATGCCAACAAAAATACAAGGATCACGTCTACCAAATTTGGGGCCAAAACTCCTAAAAAAATTTTAAAAAATCTCGAACCGTAAAAAGTTTCAAAAATCATGAAAAATAGAAAACGGGTCATCTTGCCACGAAACTTCACATGAAGGTTAGGGGACCATTGTATGAATTTACAAGCCATAAAAATGGCATTGGCATGGCAGAAATATGAAGATGTGCCTGAACCCACCTACCACTCGATCGATCTACGGCTTGTGCATCCCGCCTTTCCGGCTGGCTAAGTGCCCGCACGCTCGTTTCATGGGTTGACTTAGGCATACGTAATGTGCTCCTAGTCTAAGATCAGACTAGATCGAGGGTTGAGGTAGCAGGACCCACAGCGGGATTGATAGCACACAGAGGGGTTCGGGTCGATCCTCGACTTACGCATCCTACCTCTATGGTTGGCTGAGCGCCCGCACACTCGTTTCGTTGGTTGACTTAGGCATACGGAGTTCATCCCTAGTCTAAGCATATGGAGTTCATTCCCAATCTAAGATCAGATCAGACCGAGGGTTAGGAAAGCAGGACCAACAGCAAGATCGACAGTATGCAGGGGTGGACCAAGCCGATCCCCGGCTTGCGCATTCTACCTTTTCGATCGATTGAGTGCCCGCACGCTCATTTCATGGGTTGGTTTAGGCATACAGAGTTCATTCCATGTCTAAGCCCTAGTCGGACCAAAGGTTGTGGTAGCGGGACCGACAGCATGCAGAGGGGTGTTGGGCCTAACCCTGGCTTGCGCATTATGCCTCTCCAACTGGCTCAACACCTTCATGCTCATTTCATGGGTTGACTTAGGCATACGGAGTTCATTCCCAGTCTAAGATCGGACCGACAGCGGGATCGACAGCAGCACGCAGAGGGGGACCAAGCCAATCCTCGGCTTGCACATCCTGCCTTTCCGATCGACTGAATGCCCGTTCGCTCGTTTCGTGGGTTGACTTAGGCATACAGAGTTTATTCTCAGTCTAAGCCCCAACTAAATCGAGGGACCCACAGCGGGATTGACAACATGTAGAGGGGGATCGGGTCGATCCTCGACTTGTGCATTCTGGCTTTCTGACCGGTTGAGCACCTGCACGCACGTTTCATGGGTTGACTTAGGCATATGTAGTGTATTCCCGATCTCGACCAACCAAGGGCCAGAGGCTATCGCGGTGTTTGGGGCAACAACCGAGGGGGACCAGCAGCGGTATCATTGGTCGACTCATGTATCCCACCCCCAGCGATCAATTCGGTGCTCGTACACTTGTTTCAGGGGCTAATCAGGGTTCGGCAAGTGTCGATGGTGGTCGAGGCAACCGCCCGCACCACGGCCTAGCATGTGCTGATGGTGTTCGATGCAACTGCTCGCACCAGGGGCCATCTTGTGCTGATGGTGGTCGAGGCAATCGCTCATGCCAAGGGCCAGCTTGTGCCGATGGTGATCGAGGCAACTACCCGGACTAGGGCCCAGCTTGTGCTGATGGCGGTCGAGGCAAGTGCCCGTACCAAAGGGCAGCCTGTGCCGATTATGGTCAATGCATGTGCCATCACCATGCGCCATCATGTGCCGTTGATGATCGAGGCCTTGGTCGAAGTTCAATTTTGAGCCATGATGTACATGCTAGGCTTGGACATGTGCTGGTGCCACATTTTTTTCGCTCGGGGCACCATCGTCAGAGCATCGTCGGAGAACCTAATCGGGGGCATTAGGGGTTTCGGCGATTGGGGGAGCCAGGGGGAGTGCACACATGATGTGCAATGGGTGCTGGTACTTGGCTCTTATATTGGCCCCCTATCCCTCATCAAACCTTGAGAACTCACACCCCCTTAAAGAGCATTTGAGATTTTATAGGTTTACTCCCAGTAGCCATTAAAGTGTCTGAAATGGGGACATTTTATTCAAACGGTCACAAAATCTTCTCCACTTCGAGTTTTTAGCTTAATTTGTTTGTACGTGCAAAAAAAAATAAAAGGATCACATCTACCAAATTTGGGGCCAAAACTCCTTCTAAAAAGATTTAAAAAAATCCCGAATCGTAAAAAGTTTCGACAATCATGAAAAATAGAAAACGGGTCGTCTTGCCACGAAACTTCACATGAAGGCTTATGGGACCATTGTATGAATTTACAAGCAATAAAAATGGCATTGGCATGGCAAAAATATGAAGATGTGCCTGAACACACCTACCACTCGATCAATCCACGGCTTGCGCATCCCGCCTCTCCAACCGGCTAAGTGCCCGCACGCTCATTTCGTGGGTTGACTTAGGCATATGTAGTGCGCTCCCATTCTAAGATCAGACCGGATCGAGGGTTGCGATAGCAGGACCCACAGTGGGATAGATAGGACAGGGTCAATCGCTGGCTTGCACATCTTGCCTCTATGGCCGGCTGAGCGCCCGCACGCTCGTTTCATGGGTTGACTTAGGCATATGGAGTTCATCCCCAGTCTAAGCATACGGAGTTCGTTCCCAGCCTAAGATCAGATCGGATCGAGGGTTGCGGTAGCAGGACCAACAGCAGGATCGACAGCATGCAAGGAGGGACCGAGCTGATCCCCGGCTCGCACATTCTGCCTCTTCAGCTGGCTGAGCCCCCACATGCTCATTTCGTGAGTTGGCTTAGGCATACAGTGTTCATTCCATGTCAAAGCCCCAGTCGGACCGAGAGTTGTGGTAGCGAGACCGACAGCTCGCAGAGGGGGATCGGGTCGATCCCCGACTTATGCATTATGCCTTTCCAGTTGGCTAAGCGTCCCTACGCTCATTTTGTGGGTTGATTTAGGCATACGGAGTTCATTCCCAGTCGAAGCATATGGAGTTCATTCCTTGTCTAAGATCAAACCGGCAGTGGGATCGACAGTAGCACGCAGAAGGGGATCGGGCTGATACTCGGCTTACGCATTCTACCTCTATGGCTGGCTGAGCGCCTGTACACTCGTTTCGTGGGTTGACTTTGGCATACGGAGCTCATTCTCGATCTAAGACCCAATTGAACGGAAGAACCCATAACGGGATCGGTAACACACAAAGAGGGACCAGGCTGGCCCTCGACTTATGCATTTTGGCTCTCCGATCGGCTGAGCACCAGCACGCTCGTTTCATGGGTTGACTTAGGCATACGTAGTGCATTCTAGTCTCGACCAACCAAGGGCCAGAGGCTATCGACGGCGTTTAGGGCAACAACCGAGGGGGACCATTAGCGGGATCCTTGGTCAGCTCGTGCATCCTACCCCCAGCGGTCAGTTCGATGCTTGCAAACTCGTTTCCAGGGACAACCGGGGTTCAACATGTGTCGATGGTGGTCGAGGCAACCACCCACACCACAGCCCAGCATGTGCCAATAGTGTTCGATGCAACCGCTCGCACCAGGGGCCATCTTGTACCGATGGTGGTCAAGGCAACTGCCCGCACCAAGGCCCAGCTTGTGTCGATGGCGGTTGAGGCAAGTGCCCGTACCAAAGGGCAGCATGTGCCAATGATGGTCGATGCATATGCCACCACCATGCGCCATCATGTCCCATTGATGGTCGAGGCCTTGGCTGAAGTTCAATTTTGAGCCACGATGTACATGCTGGGCTCAGGCATGTACTAGTGCCACATTTTTTTTGCCTCGGGCACTATCGCCGAACCATTCACCAAAGAACCTACCCGACGGCATTGGGGGTACCGACGATTGGGGGGGTCGGGGGGTGTGCGCACATGATGTGTGATGGGTGCTGGTACTTGGCCCTTATATTGGCCCCCTGTCCCTCATCAAACCTAAAGAACTCACACCCTCTTAAAGAGCATTGAGGTTTTATAGGTTTGCTCCCAGTAGCCATTAATGTGTCTGAAATAGGGACATTTTTTTCAAACGGTCACAAAATCTTCTCCACTTCGAGTTTTTAGCTGAATTTGTTTGTGCGTGCCAACAAAAATACAAAGATCACGTCTACCAAATTTGGGGCCAAAACTCCTTCTAAAAAAATTTTAAAAAATCTCAAACCCTAAAAAGTTTCGAAAATCGTGAACAATAGAAAACGGGTCATCTTGCCACGAAACTTCACATGAAGGCATAGGGGACCATTGTACGAATTTACAAGCCATAAAAATGGCATTGGCGTGGTAGAAATATGAAGATGTGCCTGAACCCACCTACCATTCGATCGATCCACAGCTTTCGCATCCCGCCTCTCCGGCCGGCTAAGTGCCCGCACGCTTATTTCGTGGGTTGACTTAGGCATACATAGTGCACTCCTAGTCTAAGATCAGACCGGACTGAGGGTTACGATAGCAGTACTCGCAGTGGAATCGATAGCACATAGAGGGGATCGGGTCAATCCCCAGCTTACGCATCCTGCCTCTCTGTCTGGCTGAGCGCCCGTATGCTCGTTTCATGGGTTGACTTACGGTGTTCATGCCCAGTCTAAGTATACGAAGTTCATTCCTAGTCTAAGATCAGATCGGACCAAGGGTTGCGACAGCAGGACCAGCAGTAGGTTCAACAGCACGCAGGGGGGATCGAGTCGATCCCCGGCTTACGCATTCTACCCCGGCTTACGTACGCTCATTTCATGGATTGGCTTAGGCATATGGAGTTCATTCCATGTCTAAGCCCTAGTCAGACCAAGGGTTGTGGCAGCGGGATTGGCAGCACGTAGAGGGGGATCAGGTCGATCCCCGGTGTCATGACCCAACCTTGTATAGGGCCATGACTGGGACTTAGGTTGCCATGAGCCACCCATGTATAGGGCCATGGCCGGGTAGATCCTTTATGCTAGGAAAAGTGTCCCCATTTCAAACATTGTAATGGTTACTGGTAGCATAGCTCTAAAATCTCTAAGGCTCTTTAGGGGGGTGAGCCAGCAGCGTAGTGTTGGGTTATCTCACCGGTTGCTATGCGAACCTAGGCCACCCACCATAGGCTGCCCCCTGGCCTTGGTGATGTTGGGAGGTCCTGATGTATGATTCCCAATTATAATAAAAGTCATCTCGATTGAATGTCCCAATTGTTGCCTCGATGTGTTTTTCATTTTCTCGATGCGAATATGCCTTCTTGTGTGTCTTATTGTGAATGCTTGGGACTAACCATGGCTTATGGTTATTTGTTCAGATATCGATCTATTGAAGGCTGACTTGGTTGGGAGTGCCCATTCAAGTGCCGCATGGTCTGTTGCTTGTTGAGAGAAAGCTTAGTCTGTGACACGTGGTATCAGAGGACGATTGAGAAGTGCTAGAAAAATGGATGAGATGGCCAATCATCAACAGAGAATTGAGGAACTTGAGGCCGCGATGGCCGTAATGAAAACTCATATGGCGACTAAAGACCGAGTGAGGGAGATCGAGACAACCCAGCTGGAGTTGTCCAATACTCTCTATAATGTGAGCGAAGAGGCTAGAGATGCCTTGAACATTCTCTAAAAGGAGTTTAAGGAGTTCAGAGCATAGGTGAGCATCCTATAAATGGCTATCGCCAAATCGAGTTCGAGCTCGATGGAAAGGGGAAAAAGGCTCAAGGTGCCAGAGCCTTGATGCTATGAGGGGGCAAGGGATGCTAAGGAACTTGAAAATTTCTTGTTTGACATGGAGCAGTACTTTCGAGCTGTACACACGGATTCAGAGGAAGACAAGGTAGCAATGGCATTGATGTACCTCGTAGGGGATGCCAAGCTGTGGTGGCGCTCCAAGTTTGTCGATGATGAGTGCCCGATTAAGACTTGGATGGATCTGAAGCGAGAATTAAAAAACCAATTTTTCCTTGAGAATGTGGAGTATATGGCTTGAAGGAGACTTCGAGAATTGGTGCAAACAGGAACGATGCGAGAGTTTGTAAAGAGCTTTTCTACCCTGATGTTGGATATTCGAGACATGTCCGAAAAGGACAAGATCACTTAAGGAAGGACCCGTAAGCTTGTGCCATCCTGAAGATAGTAGAAGAAGGGAAGTCCAAGTATTTTTGGCAGGAAAATGGGGTCTTATGGACTAAGGGGCCTCGAGTGTTTGTGCCAAGAGCAGAAGGTCTGAGATAGATGCTGATGAGGGAATGTCAGACACACCATGGGTGGGACACCCGGGCTGGCAACGCACTTTGGCGTTATTGAAACAGGGATACTATTGGCCTCACATGCGACAAGATGTGATGGACTACATGAAGACTTGCCTCATTTGCCAACAAGACAAGGTTGAAAGGAGAAAACCTGCAGGCATGCTTGAACCACTACCAGTACCCGTCAAACCATGGGAAGGCATCTCTCTCGATTTCATTTTGAGCCTACCCAAGGTTGGTGACCTTGGAGCTATTTTGGTGGTGATTGATCAATTCTCTAAGTACACCACATTCATTCCCGCTCATAAGTATTGCACAGCGGAAGACACAACTCAACTATTGTTCAAACATGTGGTCAAATACTGGGGCCTCCCTCAAAATATTGTCAGTGATCGAGATTCGAGATTCACCGGGTCCTTCTAGAGAGAACTTTTCAAGATATTAGGGTCCCAACTCAACATCTCCTCAAGCTATCACCCTCAAACCAATGGTCAAACGGAACGGTTCAACGGGTTATTAGAGGAATACTTGAGGCACTTTGTTCAAGCCAATCAGCAAGACTGGCCTTCATTATTGGACGTGGCTTAACTCTGCTTTAATTCTAGCAAAAGCTCTTCCACCAATAAGAGCCCATTTGAGGTGGTCACTAGACAATTACCAAGGCTACCCTACACTTCCTTGGAACAATATGGAGGAAAGAATCTGAGAGCCTCAATCTCAGCAAGGAGTGGAAACAAAACACAGAGATTGCACAAGCCTACCTTGAGAAAGCATCAAAGCAGATGAAAAAATACGCAGACAAGGGTCGTAGGGCTCAACAATTTCAAGTTGGTGATTTGGTTCTTGTCTGACTAGTTCTTGAACAAACCAAGTTCTTGAGAAAGAGAGATCGTAGACTGGTGCGTAAATATGAAGGTCCAATAAGGGTCCTTTCCAAGGTAGGGAATGCTTCTTACAAAATCGACCCACCAAGGTGGATAAAGGTGCACCCAGTATTTCATGTAAGCAACCTGAAACCCTTCCATGCAGATCCTATAGATGCTAGCTGAAGGGAGCCAACCAGAGCCACCATCACCATAAAGGCACCCTCAGAGCGTCGAGTCGAAGAGATCTTAGCTGATAGGGAAACCAAGATATCTCGAAGACTAGTTCAGGAGTACTTAGTGAAGTGGGAGGGATTAGGCCTAGAAGAAACCAGCTGGGAGAGAGAACACGACCTCCAGAGATTTCAAAGGAAGATCGAAGAATTTCAAGCCAACAAGTCGACAAGGACGTCGATAGAATAGGTGGGGGAGGATGTCATGAGCCAACCTTGTATAGGGCCATGACAGGGATTTAGGTTGCCATGAGCCACCCATGTATAGGGCCATGGCCGGGTAGATCCTTTGTGCTAGGTAAAGTGTCCCCATTTCAAACATTGTAATGGTTATTGGTAGCATAGCTCTAAAATCTCTAAGGATCTTTAGGGGGTGAGCCGACAGCGTAGTGTTGGGCTATCTCATCGGTTGCTATGCGAGCCTAGGCCACCCACCATGGGCTGCCCCCCTGGCCCTGGTGATGGTGGGAGGTCCCAATGTATGATTCCCAATTATAATAAAACTCATCCCGATTGAATGTCCCAATTGTTACCTCGATGTGTTTTTTTTTTTCTCGATGCGAATATGCCTTCTTATGTGTGCGCTTGAGATTGATCTCGATATATTGTGCTTTATTGTGAATGCTTGGGACTAACCATGGCTTATGGTTATTTGTTTAGATATCGATCTATTGAAGGCTGACTTGGTTGGGAGCACCCATTCAAGTGCCGTACGGTCTATTGCTTGTTGAGAGAAAGCATAGTCCGTGACACTCGGCTTGCACATTATGCCTCTACGGCCGGCTCAGCGCCCGCACGTTCATTTTATGGGTTGACTTAGGCATACGGAGTTAATTCCCAATCTAACATCAGACCGATAGCAGGATCGGTAGCAGCATACAGAGGGGGATCGGGTCGATCCTTGGCTTGCACATCCTGCCTCTCTGGTCGATTGAGCACCCGTACGCTCGTTTCATGGGTTGACTTAAGCATACGGAGTTCATCCGCAATCTAAGCATACGGAGTTCATTCCCAGTCTGAGATCGGATCGGATCGAAGGTTACAACAACAGGACCAGCAGCAAGATCGACAGCACACAGGGGGGATCGGGCCCTTCCTCGGCTTACGCATTCGCCTCTGCGACTGGCTGAGTGCCCGTACACTCGTTTCATGGATTGGCTTAGGCATACAGAGTTCATTCCATGTCTAAGCCCCAGCCAGACCGAGGGTTGTGGCAACGGGACTGACAGCACGTAGAGGGGGATCGGGCTGATCCCCGGCTTGTGCATTATGCCTCTCCGGCCAGCTCAGCGCCCGCATGCTCATTTCATGGGTTGACTTAGGCATACAGAGTTCATACCCAGTCTAAGCATATGGAGTTCATTCCCAGTCTAAGATCGGACTGGCAGCAGGATTGGCAGCAGACGTAGAGGGGGATCGAGCCAATCTTTGACTTGCGCATCCTGCCTCTCCAGCAGGCTGAGCACCCACACGTTCGTTTCGTGCGTTGACTTAGGCATACGGAGTTCATTCTCGGTCTAAGCCCCAACCGGACCGAGGGACCCGTAACTTGATCGGCAGCACACAGAGGGGGATCGGGCCGATCCTTGGCTTGCACATTTTGGCTCTCAGGCTGGCTGAGCGCCCGTACGCTCGTTTCATGGGTTGACTTCGGCATACGGAGTTCATTCTCGGTCTCGACCAACCAAGGGCCAGAGGCTATCGATGGCATTTGGGGTAACAACCGAGGGGGACCAGCAACGGGATCCTTGCTCGTCTCACGCATCCCACCCTGAGTAGTTGGTTCGGTGCTTGCAAGCTCGTTTCAGCGGTCGACCGGGGCTTGGCATGTACCGATGGTGATGGAGGCAACCGCCCGCACCACGGCCCAACATGTGCCGATGGTGTTTGATACAATCGCCCGCACCAGGGGCCATATTGTGCCGATGGTGGTCGAGGCAACCACTCGCACCAGGGCCAAGCTTGTGCTGTTGGCGGTCGAGGCAAGTGCCCGTACCAAAGGGTGGCCTGTGCCGATGATGGTCGATGCATGTGCGATCACCATGCATCATCATGTGCCATTGATGGTTCAGGCCTTGGCCGATGTTTGACTTTGAGCTACGGTGCACATGTTGGGCTCTAGCATGTGCTGGTGCCACATTTTTTTCACACGGGGCACCATCACCGAAGCATCGCCGGAGAACCTAACCGACGGCATTGGAGGTTCCAGCGATTGGGGGGGTCGGAGGGTGTGCACACATGATGTGCGATGGGTGCTGGTACTTGGCCCTTATATTGGCCCCCTATCCCTTATCAAACCTTGAGAACTCACACCCCCTTAAAGAGCATTTGAGATTTTATAGGTTTGCTCCCAGTAGCCATTAAAGTGTTTGAAATGGGGACATTTTTTTTCAAACAGTCAAGGCCTCTCCGACTTGCGCATCTCGCCTCGCCGGTCGGCTAAGTGCCCGCACGCTCGTTTCGTGGGTTGACTTAGGCATACGTAGTGCGCTACTAGTCTATGATCGGATCGAACCGAGGGTTACGGTAGCAGGACCCGTATCGGGTTCGACAACTCGTAGAGGGGAACGGGTCGATCCCCTGCTTGGGCATCCTACCTCTCTGGCCGGCTGAGCACCCGCACGTTCGTTTTGTCGGTTGACTTAGGCATACTAAGTTCATCACCAGTCTAAGCATACGGAGTTCATTCCCAGTCTAAGATTGGACGGGACTGAGGGTTGTGATAGTAGGAGGATTGGCAGCACGTACGGGGGATCAGGCCGATCCCCGGCTTGCGCATTCTGCCGCTCGGCCGGTTGAGCGTCCGCACGCTCATTTCATGGGTTGGCTTAGGCATATGAAGTTCAGTCCATGTTTAAGCCCCAGCCAGACCGAGGGTTGTGGCAGTAAGACCGACAGCACGTAGAGGGGGACCGGGCTGATCCCCGGCTTGCGCATTATGCCTCTCCGGCCTGCTCAACACCCGCACGCTCGTTTCGTGGGTTGACTTAGGCATACGGAGTTCATTCCCAGTCTAAGCATATGGAGTTCATTCCTAGTCTAAGATCGGACCGATAGCAGCATGGAGAGGGGGACCGGGTCGACCCTCGGCTTGCGCATCCTGCCTCTCCAGTCGGCTGAATGCCCGCACGCTCGTTTCGTTGGTTGACTTAGGCATACAGAGTTCATTCCATGTTTAAACCCCAGCCGAAACGAGGGTTGTGGCAACGAGACCGACAGCATGTAGAGGGGGATCAGGCCGATCCCTGACTTACGCATTATGCCTCTTCGGCCGGCTCAGTGCCCACACGCTCATTTCATGGGTTGACTTAGGCATACGGAGTTCATTCCTAAAGCATACGGAGTTCATTCTCAATCTAAGATCAGAACGACAATAGCATGCAAAGGGGGACCGGGCTGATCCTCAGCTTGCGCATCCTACCTCTCCGGCCGACTAAGTGCCTGCACACTCGTTTCATGGGTTGACTTAGGCATACGGAGTTCATTCTTGATCTAAGCCCCAATCGGACCGAAGGGCCCGTAACGGGATCGACAGCACGTAGAGGGGGACCGAGCCGATCCTCGGCTTGTGCATTCTGGCTCTCCGATCAGCTGAGCGCCCACACACTCGTTTCATGGGTTGTCTTAGGCTTACATAGTGCATTCCCGATCTCGACCAACCAATGGCCAGAGGCTGTCAATGGTGTTTGGGGCAACAATCGAGGGGGACTAGCAGTGGGATCCTTGGTCGGCTCGTGCATCCCACCCCCAGCGGTCGGTTTGGTGCCTGCACGTTCCTTTCAGGGCTGGCCAGGGCTCAGCATGTGCCGATGGTGGTCGAGGTAACCACCTGCACCATGGCCCAGCATATGCTGATGGTGTTTGATGCAACTGCCTGCACTAGGGGCCATCTTGTGCCGATGGTGGTCGAGGCAATCGCCCGCACCAAAGGCCAGCATATGCCGATGGTGATTGAGGTAACCACCCGCATCGGGGCCCAGCTTGTGCCGATGGCGATCGAGGCAAGTGCCCGTACCAAAGGGCAGCCTGTGCCGATGATGGTCGATGCATGTGCCATCACCATGCTCCATCATGTGCCATTGATGGTCGAGGCCTTTGTCGAAGTTCAATTTTGAGCCACGGTGCACATGCTGGGCTCGGGCATGTGCTGGTGCCACATTTTTTTCGCCCGAGACACCATCGTCGGAGCACGTCGGAGAACTTAACTGACGGCATTAGGGGTTCCGACGATTGGGGGGGCCGGTGGGTGTGCGCACATGATGTGCGATGGGTGTTAGTACTTGGCCCTTATATTGGCTCCCTATCCCTCATCAAACCTCGAGAACTCAAGCCCCCTTAAAGAGCATTTGAGATTTTATAGCTTTGCTCCTAGTAGCCATTAAAGTGTCTGAAATGGGGACATTTTTTTCAAACGGTCACAAAATCTTCTCCCCTTCGAGTTTTTTGCTGAATATTTTTGTGCATGCCAACAAAAATACAAGGATCACGTCTCCCAAATTTGGGGCCAAAAATCCTTCTAAAAAAATTTAAAAAAATCTTGAACCGTAAAAAGTTTCAAAAATCATGAAAAATAAAAAATGGGTCATCTTGCCACGAAACTTCACATGAAGGTTAGGGGACCATTGTATGAATTTACAAGGCATAAAAATGGCATTGGCACGGTAGAAATATGAAGATGTGCCTGAACCCACTTACCACTCAATTGATCCGCGGTTTGCGCATCCCGTCTCTCCGACCGGCTAAGTGCCCGCACGCTCGTTTCGTGGGTTGACTTAGGCATATGTAGTGCACTCCCAATCTAAGATCAGACTGGACCGAGGGTTGTAGCAGCAGGACCCGTAGCGGGATCGACAGTACGCAGAGAGGATCGGGTCGATCCCCAGTCTATGCATATGAAGTTCATTCCCAATCTAAGATCGGACCGGACCGAGGGTTGTGACAGCAAGACCAGCAACAGGATCAACAGCATGCAGGAGGAACCGGGCCGATCCCCGGCTTGCACATTTTGCCTCTTTGGTCAGCTGAACGCCCGCACACTCGTTTCGTGGGTTGGCTTCGGCATACGGACTTCATTCCATTTCTAAGCCCTAGCCAGACCGAGGGTTGTGGCAGCGGGACCGACAGCATGTAGAGGGGGATTGGGCCAATCCTTGGTTTGTGGTCAGCTCATGCCTCTTTGGTCGGCTCAATGCCCGCACGCTCGTTTTACGGGTTGACTTAGGCATACGGAGTTCATTCCCAATCTAAGCATACGGAGTTCATTCCCAGTCTAAGATCAGACTGGCAGCAGTACGCAGAGAGGGAACGGATCGATCCTCAGCTTACGCATCCTACCTCTCCAGCTGGCTGAGCACCCACACACTCCTTTCATGGGTTGACTTAGGCATACATAGTGCATTCTCGGTTTCGACAAACCAAGGGCCAGAGTCTATCGAGGATGTTTGGGGTAATAACCGAGGGGGACCAGTAGTGGGATCCTTGGTCAGCTTGAGCATCCCACCCCCAGTGATCTATTCGATGCCTGCACGCTCATTTTGAGGGTCGACCAGGGCTCGACATGTGCCGATGGTGGTCGAGGCAACTGCCCGTACCACGGCCCAGCATGTGCCGATGGTGTTCGATGCAACCGCCTGCACCAAGGGCCATCTTGTGCCGATGGTGGTCGAGGCAATCGCCCGTACCAAGGGTCGGCATGTCTCGATGGTGATCGAGGCAACCGCCCGCACCAGGGCCCAGCTTGTGCCGATGGCAGTCGAGGCAAGTGCCCGTACCAAAGGGCAGCATGTGTCGATGGTGGTCGATGCATGTGCCATCACCATGCGCCATCATGTGCCATTGATGGTTGAGGCCTTGGCCGAAGTTCAATTTTGAGCCATGGTGCACATGCTGGGCTCAGGCATGTGCTGGTGCCAAATTTTTTTCACCCGAGGCACAATCGTCGGAGCATCACCGGAGAACCTAATCGATGGCATTGGGGGTTCCGGTGATTGGGGGGCCGGGGGGTGTGCGCACATGATGTGCGATGGGTGCTTATACTTGGCCCTTATATTGGCCCCCTAACCCTCATCAAACCTTGAGAACTCACACCCCCTAAAAGAGCATTTCAGATTTTATAGGTTTGCTCCCAAAAGCCATTAAAGTGTCTGAAATGGAGACATTTTTTTCAAACGGTTGCAAAATCTTCTCCACTCTGGGTTTTTAGCTGAGTTTTTTTGTGCATGCCAACAAAAATATAGGGATCACATCTACCAAATTTGGGGCCAAAATGCCTTCTAAAAAATTTTTAAAAAATCCCGAACCGTAAAAAGTTTCAAAAATCATGAAAATTAGAAAATGGGTCGTCTTGCCACGAAACTTCACATGAAGGCTTAGGGGACCGTTGCCTGAATTTACAAGCCATAAAAATGGCATTGGCATGGTAGAAATATGAAGATGTGCCTGAACCCACCTACCACTCGATCGATCAATGGCTTGCGCATGCCGTCTCTCCGGTCGGCTAAGTGCCCGTACGCTCATTCCGTGGGTTGACTTAGGCATACATAGTGCACTCCCAGTCTAAGATCAGACTAGACAGAGGGTTGCGGTAACAGGTCCCGTAGCGGGATCAGCAACACTCAGAGGGGACTGGGTCGATCGTTGGCTTGCGCATCCCGCCTCTCTGGTCGGTTGAGCGCCCGCATGCTTGTTTCATAGGTTGACTTAGGCATACGGAGTTCATTTGTAGTCTAAGCATATGGAGTTCATTCCCAGTCTAAGATCGGATCAGACCGAGGGTTAGGGCCGCAAGACCAGCAGTAGGATCGACAGCACGCATGGGGGGATCGGGTCGATCCCCAGCTTGCACATTCTGCCCTCCAGCCGACTGAGCACCCGTACGCTCATTTCGTGGATTGGCTTAGGCGTACGAAGTTCATTCCATGTCTAATTCTAGTCGGACCGAGGGTTGTGGCAGTGGGATCGACAGCACGCAGAGGGGGATCCCCGACTTACGCATTATGCCTCTCGACCAACCAAGGGCCAGAGGCTATCGACGGCGTTTGGGGCAACAACCGAGGGGGACCAGCAGCAAGATCCTTGGTTGGCTCGTGCATCCCACCCCCAGCCATCGGTTCGGTGCCCACAGGCTCATTTTGGGGGCCGATCGGGGCTCGATATGTCCCGATGGTGGTCGAGGCAACCGTCCGTACCACGGCCCAGCATGCGCCGATGGTGTTCGATGCAACCGCTTGCACCAGAGGCCATCTTGTGCTGATGGTGGTCGAGGCAACCGCCCGCACCAGGGCTTAGCTTGTGCCGATGGCAGTCGAGGCAAGTGCCCATACCAAAGGGTAGCCTGTGCCGATGATGGTCGATGCATGGGCCATCACCATGCTCCATCATGTGCCATTGATGGTCGAGGCCTTGGTCGAAGTTTGATTTTGAGCCACGGTGCACATGCTGGGCTCGGGCATGTGCTGGTGCCACATTTTTTTTGCCCGGGGCACCATCGTCGGAGCATCGTCGGAGAACCTAACTGGCGGCATTGGGGGTTCCGACAATTGGAGGGCTGGGGGTTTGCGCACATGATGTGCGATGGGTGCTGGTACTTGGCCCTTATATTGGCCCCCTATCCCTCATCAAACCTAGAGAACTCACACCCCCTTAAAGAGCATTTGAGATTTTATAGGTTTGCTCCCAGTAGCCATTAAAGTGTTTGAAATGGGGACATTTTTTTCAAACGGTCACAAAATCTTCTTCCCTTCGAGTTTTTAGCTGAATTTTTTTGTGCATGTCAACAAAAATACAAGGATCACGTCTACCTAATTTGGGGCCAAAACTCCTAAAAAAATTTTAGAAAATCCTAAACTATAAAAAGGTTCAAAAATCGTGAAAAATAGAAAACGAGTCGTCTTGCCACGAAACTTCACATGAAGGCTTAGGGGACCATTGTATGAATTTACAAGCCATAAAAAAGACATTGGCATGGCAGAAATATGAAGATGTGCTTGAACCCACCTACCAGTCGATCGATCCACAACTTGCGCATCCCGTCTTTCTGATCGGCTATGTGCTTGCACGCTCATTTCGTAGGTTGACTTGGACATACGTAGTGCACTCCCAGTCTAAGATCGGATCGGACCAAGGGTGGTAGCAAGACCCGCAGTGGGATCGGTAGCATGCAGAGGGGATCGGGTCGATCCCCGACTTACGCATCCTGCCTCTTTGGCCGGCTGAGCACATGCACGCTCCTTTCATGGGTTAACTTAGGCATGCGGAGTTCACCCCTAGTCTAAGCATACAGAGTTCATTCCCAGTCTAAGATCGGACCGGATCGAGGGTTGTGACAACAGGACCAGTAGTAGGATCGATAGCACGCAGAGGGGGATCGGGCCGATCCCCAGCTTGTGCATTCTACCTCTTCGACCGACTGAGTGCCCACACACTCGTTCCATGGGTTAGCTTAGGCATATGAAGTTCATTCCATGTCTAAGCCCCAGTCAGATTGAGGGTTGTGGTAGTGGGATCAACAGCACGTAGAGAGGGACTAGGTCGATCCTTGGTTTATGCATTCTACCTCTCCGGCTGGCTGAGCACCCATACACTCATTAATTGGGTTAACTTAGGCATACGGAGTTCATTCTCGATCTAAGCCCCAACCAGACCGAGGGACCCGTAGTGGGATCGATAGCACGTAAAGGGGGACCGGATCGATCCTTGACTTGCACTTTTTGGCTCTCCGACCGACTGAGCACCCGCACGCTCATTTCATGGGTTGACTTAGGCATACATAGAGCATTCTCGATCTCGACCAACCAAGGGCCAAAGGCTATTACGGCATTTGGGGCAACAACCGAGGGGGACTAGCAGCGAGATCCTTGGTCGACTCATGTATCCTGCACCCAGCGGTCGGTTTGGTGCCTGTACGCTCATTTCGGGGGTCAATCAAGGCTTAGTATGTGCCGTTGGTGGTCGGGGCAACTGCCGACACCACGACCCAGCATGTGCCGATGGTGTTCGATGCAATCGCCTGCATCATGGGCCATCTTATGCTGACGGTGGTCGAGGCAATCGCCTGCACCAAGGGCCGACATGTGTCGATGGTGATCGAGGCAACTGCCCGCAACAGGGCCCAACTTGTACCGATGGCGGCCGAGGTAAGTGCCCGTACCAAAGGGCAACCTGTACCGATAATGGTCGATGCATGTGCCATCACCATGCGCTATCATGTGCCATTGATGGTCGAGGCCTTGGTCGAAGTTCAATTTTGAGCCACGGTGCACATGCTAGGCTCGGACATGTGTTGGTACCATATTTTTTTCACCAGGGGCACCATCACCGGAGCATCGCCGGAGAACCTAACCGACGGCATTAGGGGTTCTGGCAATGGGGGGGCCGGGGGGTGTGCGCACATGATGTGCGATGGGTGCTGGTACTTGGCCCTTATATTGGCCCCCTATCCCTCATCCAACCTTAAGAACTCACACCCCTTAAAGGGCATTTGAGATTTTATAGGTTTGCTCCCAATAGCCATTAAAGTGTTTCAAATGGGGACATTTTTTTCAAATGGTCACAAAATCTTCTGCACTTCGAGTTTTTTGTTGAATTTTTTTGTGCATGCCAAAAAAAATACAAGGATCACGTCTACAAAATTTAGGGCCAAAAATCTTTCTAAAAAAATTTTAAAAAATCCCAAAGTGCATACTATTTCAAAAATCGTGAAAAATTGAAAATGGGTCGTCTTGCCACGAAACTTCAGATGAAGGCTTAGGGGACCATTGTATGAATTTACAAGCCATAAAAAAGGCATTGGCATTCTAGAAATAAGAAGATGTGCCTGAACCCACCTACCACTCGATCGATCTACGGCTTGCGCATCCCGTCTCTTCGGTCGGCTAAGTGCTCGCACACTCATTTTGTGGGTTGACTTAGGCATACATAGTGCGCTCCCAGTCTAAGATCAGACCAGACCGAGCGTTGTGGTAGCAAGGCCCACAACGGGATCGACAGTACGCAAAGGGGATCGGGTGGATCTCCGACTTACGCATCCTGCCTCTCTGGCCGACTGAGCACTCGTACGCTCATTTCGTGGGTTGACTTAGGCATACGGAGTTCATCCCCAGTCTAAGCATACAGAGTTCAATCCCATTCTAAGATCAGACCAGACCGAGGGTTACGGTAACAGGACCAGTAGCAGGATCAACAGCATGTAGGGGGGACCGAGTCGATCCCTGGCTTGCACATTCTGCCTCTCCGGTAGGCTGAGCGCCCGCACGCTCGTTTCATGGGTTGGCTTAGGCATACGAAGTTCATTCCATGTCTAAGCCCCAACCGGACCGAGGGTTGTGGCAGCAGGATAGGCAGCACGCAGAGGGGGACCGGGTTGATCCCCGGCTTGTACATTATGCCTCTCTGGCTGGCTCAGTGCCCGCACGCTTGTTTCATGGGTTGACTTAGGCATACGGAGTTCATTCCCAGTCTAAGCATATGGAGTTGATTCCCAGTCTAAGATTGGATCGACAGCAGCACGCAGAGGGGGATCGGGTCGATCCTCGGCTTACGTATCCTGCCTCTTCGGCCGACTGAGCACCTGTACGCTCGTTTTGTGAGTTGACTTACGCATACGGAGTTCATTCCTGGTCTAAGCCCCAATCGGACCGACGAACCCGCAACGGGATTGGCAACATGCAGAGGGTGATCGACCCGATCCTCAGCTTACGCATTTTGGCTCTCCGATGGGCTAAGTGCTTGCACGCTCGTTTCATGGGTTGACTTAGGCATACGTGGTGCATTCCTGATTTCGACCAACCAAGGGCCAGAGGCTATCGATGACGTTTGGGCAATAACTGAAGGTGATCAGTAGCGGGATCCTTGGTTGGCTCGTGCACCCCACCCCCAGCGGTCGGTTCGGTGCTCGCACGCTCATTTCAGGGTCGACCAGGCCTCGGCATGTACCAATGGTGGTCGAGGCAACCGCCTGCACCACGGGCCAACATGTGCCGATGGTGGTCGAGGCAATTGCTGATACCAAGGGCAGGCATGTGCCGATGGTGATCGATGTAACCACTTGCACCAGGGCCCAGCTTGTGCAGATGGCGGTCGAGGTAAGTTCCCATACCAAAGGATAGCTTGTGCCGATGATCGTCGATGCATGTGCCATCACCATGCACCATCATGTGCCATTGATGGTTGAAGCCTTGGCCGAAGTTCAATTTTGAGCCACGGTGCACATGCTGCGCTTGGGCATGTGCTAGTGGCACTTTGTTTTCGCCCGGGGCACCATCACTGGAGCATCGTCGGAGAACCTAACCGGCGGCATTGGAGGTTCCAGCGATTGGGGGGGCCGGGGGGTGTGCGCACATGATGTGAGATGGGAGCTGGCACTTGGCCCTTATATTGGCCCCCTATCCTTCATCAAACCTCGAGAACTGACACCCCCTTAAAGAGCATTTGAGATTTTATAGGTTTGCTCCCAGTAGCCATTAAAGTGTCTAAAATGAGGACATTTTTTTCAAACAGTCACAAAATCTTCTCCACTTCGAGCTTTTAGCTTAATTTGTTTATGCATGCAAACGAAAATACAAGGATCACGTCTACCAAATTTGGGGCCAAAACTCTTTCTAAAAAAAATTTAAAAAATCTCGAACCGTAAAAAGTTTCAAAAATCGTGAAAAATAGAAAATGGGTCGTCTTGCCAAGAAATTTCACATGAAGGCTTAGGGGATCGTTCTATGAATTTACAAGCCATAAAAATGGCATTGCACGGTAGAAATATGAAGATGTGCTTGAACCCACCTACCACTCGATCGATCCACGGCTTGTGCATCCCGCCTCTCCAGTCGGCTAAGTGCCCACACGCTCGTTTCGTGGTTTGACTTAGGCATACGTAGTGCGCTCCCAGTCTAAGATTGGATCAGACCGAGGGTTCTGGCAGCAGGACCCGTAGCAGGATCGACAGCACACAGAGGGGATCGGGTCGATCCCTAGCTTGTGCATCCTGCCTCTCTGACCGGCTGAGTGCCCGTACGATCATTTCGTGGGTTGACTTAAGCATACAGAGTTCATCCCCAGTCTAAGCATACGGAGTTCATTCCCAGTCTAAGATCAGATCGGACCGAGGGTTGTGACAGTAGGGCCAGCAACAAGATCGGTAGCACAGAAGGGGGACCGAGCTGATCCTCGGCTTGCGTATTTTGCCTCTCTGGCCGATTGAGTGCCCGTACACTCGTTTCATGGGTTGGCTTAGGCATACGAAGTTCATTCCATGACTAAGCCCCAACCGAATCGAGGGTTGTGGCAGCGAGACCTACAGCACGCAGAAGGGGATTGGGCTGATCCCGGCTTGCGTATTATGCCTCTTCGACCGGCTCAACACTTGCATGATCGTTTCGTGGGTTGACTTAGGCATACGAAATTCATTCCCAGTCTAAGATCAGACCGACAGTAGCACTCAAAGGGGGACAGGGCTGATCTTCGGCTTATGCATCCTGCCTCTCTGATCGGCTGAGCACCCACACGCTCTTTTCATGGGTTGAGTTAGGCATACGGAGTTCATTCCTGGTCTAAGCCCTAATCGAATCGAGGGACCCATAGCAGGATCGACAGCACGCAGAGGGGGATCGGGTCGATCCTCGACTTACGTATTCTGGCTCTCCGACCGGTTGAGCGCTCGCACGTTCGTTTCATAGGTTGACTTAGGCATACGTAGTGCATTCCCAATCTTGACCAACCAAGGGCCAAAAGCTATCAACGGCGTTTGGGGCAACAACCGAGGGGGACCAACAGCGGGATCCTTGGTCAGCTCACGCATCCTGCCCCCAGCGGTCGGTTTGGTGCCCTTACACTCATTTTAGGGGCCGATCGGGGTTCGATATATGCTGATAATGGTTGAGGCAACCACCCGAACCATGGCATAGCATGTGCTGATGGTGTTCGATGCAACCACCCGTACCAGGGGCCATCTTGTGCCGATGGTGGTCGAGGCAACCGCCTGTACCAGGTCCCAACTTGTGCCGATGGTGCTCGAGGTAAGTGCCCGTGCTAAAGGGTAGCCTGTGTCGATGATGGTTGATGCATGTGCCATTGTCACGCCTTGGGTGGGCGCTCCAGGTAGATCAGGCACACCAGCAGGTGAGCCAGAGGTTGAGGCTTGTAGACTAGGCATGCTGGTAGGTATCTGTGCGCAAAGCCTAGCAAATGAGTTCAGAACGCCCACCCAACTTGCAGGCCAGCCCGTTAGACCAAGGCTTGGCATACAAGCTGCCCGTACCACATCCAAAAGGGCCCATGGTGCTAGACACGTAAGGGAAGCTTCTGGAAGCAGGGAGGATCAGCAGGAGCATCCTGGCATATTTGGTTGACCCTAAAAATTAAGAGTTAGCATCCTGATTGATTGTAATCTGTATAATCCCTTGATTTTAGCCTTTATTCTAGGGATATTGCCATTAAGTGTAGCTGGAGCCTTAACTATAAATAGAGGGCTACTTCACCCTCATTTGTAAACCATCAGACACTTCTGTTTCAGTGAATACAAGAGCATTTCCAAAATTCTACCTTCTTATCCTATTTCTCTTTAACTTATGTAATCAGCCCTTCCTATTGTTCTAGTGCCCGCACGCTTGTGTTTTAGGCTGACTTAGGCATAAAGGAGGAGATTCCAAGCCTAAAGCCGTACGGTTTTTGAGTCTAAGGTTGGAGCCCGTGACAGTTGGTATCAGAGCCAGTTTGATTCTACGTGTTTGTTTGTGTAGGTTAGATCGTGATTGAGGAGATGGCATCCCAAAGCGCCGTTGCTAGCCAACAACCAAAGGCCCAAGAACATGGGCGTGGAAGAGGCAAGAAAGCTAGTTCTAGAGATATCTGGTCTACCATGGACGGTAGGCTGGCCAAGGTGGAGGTGACCATGGGCGACATGAGGGAGAAGCTTGAGGAAGTAGAGACTCACATTGCATCGCCAGACTCCATGGGGGAGGAGATCCAAAGTGAGCTGGAAGCTGCTCTCAACAAAGGCATGGATGTGATCACCCAGAAGAATAAGGCCTTGGAGGCTGAAGTGCTGACCTTGCGCGATGGCATGGAGGCCATGCGCCAGTGGATGGAAGAGCTTACCAGTGAGTTTGTTGCTTGCGAGACTGCCATTAAGACTAAGTCTAAGGAGTTCAAAGGGACTAGGGTGGCCAAGGAAGTAGACAACTACCTTTGGGGTATAGAGCAATACTTCTAGGCCATGGGCATGCAAGACGAGGTGATAAAGGTAAGCACCGCTGCTATGTATCTCACTGATGTAGCCTTATTATGGTGGAGGTGCAAGTGTGATGATGTCAGGCGTGGGAGCACCAAGATTGGAACCTAGGCAGAGTTCCAAAAAGAGTTCAGAGAACAATTTTACCCGAAGTATGCCGATGATGAGGCACAGGCAAAGTTACGCCAGCTTAGCCAGTAAGGAGACATAAGGGAGTATGTCTAAAAATTCTCTGAACTGATGCTACAGATCTCCAATCTAGGCAAAAAGAACACCTTATTTGCTTTCATGGATGGGCTGAAGCCGTGGGTGATGCATGAGCTACAAAAGAAAGGAGTTTATGACTTGGCTAAAGCTATAACTACTGCTGAGGCCTTGATAGAGTTCAAGCCTTTGAACAAGTTCGAGTCTTCCAAACCCAAAGGTAAGGGCAGGGACGATAGGGACCAGAAGAAGCAGTCCAAAGGGAAGGACCATGATCGGGAGTCCAAGTCCAAGGATAGAGATCGAGACCGTTCAACCAAGGATGGCGAGAAGAAGCCACCAGCAGGCAAGTGGAAAGCAAAAGGGGACCGAGAGCCACTAGCATGCTACCTATGTAGAGGGAGCCACATAGCACGTAATTACCGCAGAAAGGCAAGTTGGCTGCTATAGACAAGGAGTCTGACGAGGAGCCAGAGTCAAAGGCAGCAAAGCTTGGGTCGTTGGTGCTCAATGTTATCCAGAGTAAGAGGAGTCGTAAGCCAAAGGGCTTGTTGTTTGTGGATCTGATGGTTGTGGGTCAGAAGGTGAGTGCACTGGTGGACACATATGCCTCACATCTTTTTATTTCAGGTGATGGAGCCCGAAAGCTTGGACTAAAGGTGCAAAAAGGGACTGGTACCATTAAAACGATGAACTCCAAGGAAGTTCCAGCCATTGGAGTAGCACAGCGAGTGGAGTTATAGCTTGGAGACTGGAAAGGCAAAGAGACCATTGAGGTAATACCCCTTGACGACTATGAGTTTGTGATTGGTTTGGATTTCCTTATTCAGATTAACACCCTCCTTGTGCCTTTTGCCGATTGTGTTTGCATCTTGGATGCACGGTGCCAATGCCTAGTGCCATTGAAGAGAGGGTCTGGAGTTAGGTCGAGGGTGGTGTCAGCCATCCAATTGGCCAAGGTGGTAAGCAGACAAGAAGACACCTTCTTGGTAACCCTAAAATATGATAAGCCAAGGGAGAAGGAGACCAAGTCACCCTTGGAGGTGCTAAAGGTGCTGAAAACCTTTAGTGATGTGATGCCCGCAAAGCTGCCTAGCAAGCTACCACCTGGACCACAAGATCGAGCTGGTGTCTGAGGCAAAGCCACCAGCCAGAGCCTCTTACCGAATGTCTCCACTAGAGTTGGAGGTATTGAGGAAGTAGCTTAAAGAGTTAGTTGATGCTGGCTTCATCAAGCCATCGAAAACACCCTATGGTGCATCGGTTTTATTCTAGTGCAAGTATGATGGGTCATTGCAGCTGTGCATAGATTATCGGGCTTTGAACAAGCTGACCACCAAGAACAAGTACCCCATCCCACTCATTGCAGACTTGTTCGATCAACTTGGGAGTGCAAGGTGGTTCACCAAGCTGGCTTTGAGGTCGGGCTACTACCAAGTTAGGATCGCGGAGGGAGATAAGCCAAAGATAGCATGTGTCACTCAATATGGTTCGTATGAGTTCTTGGTGATGCCTTTCAGACTCACGAACACCCCGTAACATTGTGCACCCTTATGAACAAGGTACTTCAGTCATTCTTTGATCGGTTTGTTGTGGTTTATTTAGATGACATTGTGATCTACAGCCAGACTTTGGGAGAGCATGTAGACCACTTGAGACAGGTGTTCGAGGTGTTACAGTTGCACAAGCTGTTTTTCAAAAGGGAGAAGTGCTCATTCGCCCAACAGGAGATCCCCTTCCTTGGCCACATAGTGGGAGGTGGTAGGATACGCATGGATGAAGGCAAGATACATGCCATCTTGGAGTGGCAACCGCCAGCCAAGGTCATTGAGTTGAGATCGTTCCTTGGGCTGGTTAACTACTACAGGCGCTTCATCAAAGGTCACTCAGCAATAGCCACGCCATTGACTGACTTGCCCAAGAAAAGGAGAGCATGGGAGTGGAGTACAGGGTGCCAAGAAGCCTTTGACAGGTTGAAGTGGGCTGTGACTGAGAAGCTAGTCTTGGCCTTGCCAGACCATGCCAAGCCATATGAGGTGCATACGGATGCATCAGACTTTGCCGTAGGTGACGTGTTGATGCAAGAGGGACGTCCAGTCGCGTTCGGGAGCAGGAAGTTGAACGAGGCTGAGCGTAAGTACACGGTCCAAGAGAAGAAGATGACTACAGTGGTGCACTGCTTGCGCACTTGGTGCCATTACCTGTTGGGGTCGAAGTTTGTGGTGAGGATGGACAATGTGGCGACCAGCTACTTCCAGACGCAGAAGAAGCTGTCCCCCAAGTAGGCAAGATGGCAAGATTTTCTTGCTGAATTTGATTTCCAGATGGAGTACAAGCCAGGATAGGTGAACCTAATGGCAGATGCCTTGAGCAGAAAGGCTAACCTTGCTGCCATTAGCCAACCAGAGGGGTCACTGGTGCCACTCATCAAGGAGGGACTTGCGCATGATCCTACAGCCAAGCCCTTGATGGAGTACGCCCAATAAGGTAAGACTAGGTGATTTTGGTTGCAGGATGGGTTGTTGTACACCAGGGGCAGTAGACTGTTTATGCCATAGCACGAAAAGCTCCGTAAGGAAGTTTTGTAACAATGCCATGATTCAAGGTGGGCTGGACACCTCGGAGTGAGCGGTACCTTGGCGCTGATCGAGGATAGGTACTACTGGCCGCACATAAGGGACAATATGGAGGCCTACGTGAAGACTTGTCTTGTGTGCCAACAGGACAAGGTGGAGCTCAAGCAACCAAGCGGTCTCTTGGAGCCATTGATAGTGCCAGAGCGACCACGATAGAGTGTTTATCTGGACTTTATAATCGGTCTACCTAAAGTAGAAGGGTTTGGAAGCATCATGGTAGTGGTGGACAGGTTTTCCAAGTATCGAATCTTTATTCCAGCAACCAAGGAGTGCCGAGCCAAGAAGGCAGCTCGATTGTTCCTAAAAAACATGGTTAAGTACTAGGAAGTGCCGAGGACGATTGATAGTGATCGGGACGGGCATTTCACGGGTAGGTTCTGGACTGAGTTGTTCAAGCTGTTGGGGTCAGACTTGAACTTTTCTACTAGCATGCATCCACAGACCAATGGGCAGACAGAACGAGTGAATGGACTATTGGAGGTCTACCTCAGGCACTATGTGAGTGCCACATAAAGGGACTGCCCAAAGCTGCTAGATATTGTTCAGTTTTCCTACAACTTGCAAAGGAGAGAGGCAACTAACCAGAGCCCATTTGAGGTTGTGACAGGGCAACAACCACTAACACCCGGTTCGATTGCTGCAAGTTATACAGGGTTGAATCCAGCAGCATATAAGTTTGCCAAGGCATGGCAGGAGCAAATTGACTTGGTCAGAGTTTGTCTACATAAGACGGCCAAGAGGTCGAAGAAGTGGGCAGACCAAAATAGGTGGGACATGCAGTTCCAGGTTGGAGACTTGGTGTTGGTGAAGCTTTATCCCATTGTGCACCACAGGGGGCTGCACAAAGGCCTAGTCCGGAGGTATGAGGGACCTTTTCCAGTAGTCAAAAGGGTAGGCAAGGTTGCCTACAAGCTGGATATGCCACCCAAGCTGAGGGTACACCCGATGTTCCATGTGAGCATGCTCAAGCCATTCCATGAGGATGAGGGAGATCGAAGACGGGCAGAGTCAAAGTGTGCACCATTGAGAGCAAGGGCCTCATATGAGAAGGTGGTCCATAGCATCATAGCTGACCGAGAGGTGAGACGAAAGAACTATCAGCCAAGACAAAAGTACTTGGTGCACTGGAAGGGACTTCTAGATAGTGAGGCGAGTTGGGAACCAGCAGATGACTTATGGTAGTTTGGAGACCAGATCAGGCAGTACCATGTAGAAGACACAATGAAGGCATTGCGTAATCAGGTGGGGGAGAATGTCACACCTTGGGCGGGTGCGCCAGGCACATCAAGCGCACCAGCAGGCGAGCCAGAGGTTGAGGCCAGTAGACTAGGCGTGCTGGCAGGTATCTATGCACAAAGCCTAGCAAACGAGTTCAGAACGAACGCCCAACTTGAAGGGCAGCCCATGAGACCAAGGCCTAGCATACAAGCTGCTCGCACCACATCCAAAAGGGCTGAAGGTGCTGGACATGCAAGGGAAGCTTCTGGAAGCAGGCAGGATCAGCAGGAGCATCCTGGCCGATTTGATTGACCCTGAAATTTAGGAGTTAGCATCCTGATTGATTGTAATCTGTATAATCCTTTGATTTTAGCCTTTATTCTAGGGATATTGCCATTAAGTGTAGCTGGAGCCTCAACTATAAATAGAGAGCTGCTCCACCCTCATTTGTACACCATCAAACACTTTTGTTTCAGTGAATACAAAAACATTTCCAGAATTCTGCCTTCTTATCCTGTTTCTCTTTAACATGTGTAATCAGCCCTTCCTATTGCTCTAGTGCCCGCACGCTTGTGTTTTAGGCTGACTTAGGCATAAAGGAGGAGATTCCAAGCCTAAGGCCGCATGATTTTTGAGTCTAAGGTCAGAGCCTGTGACACCATCACCATGCGCCATCATGTGCCATTGATGGTCGAGGCCTTGGCCGAAGTTTGATTTTGAGCCACGGTGCACATGCTGGGCTCAAGCATGTCCTGGTGCCACATTTTCTTCGCCCGAGGCACCATTTTCGGAGCATCATCGAAGAACCTAACCGACGGCATTGAGGGTTCCGATGATTGGGGGGGCCAGGGGTCGTGCGCACATGATGTACGATGGGTACTGGTACTTGGCCCTTATATTGGCCCCCTATCCTTCATCAAACCTTGAGAACTCACACCCCCTTAAAGAGCATTTGAGATTTTATAGGTTTGCTCCCAGTAGCCATTAAAGTGTTTGAAATGGGACATTTTTTTCAAACGGTCACAAAATCTTCTCCACTTTGAGTTTTTAGCTGAATTTGTTTATGAGTGCCAACAAAAATAAAAGGATCATGTCTACCAAATTTGGGGCCAAAACTCCTTCTAAAAAAATTTTAAAAAATCTCGTACCGTAAAAAGTTTCAAAAATCGTGAAAAATAGAAAATGGGTCGTCTTGCCACGAAACTTCACATGAAGGCTTAGGGGTCCATTGTATGAATTTACAAGCCATAAAAATGGCACTGGCACGGTAGAAATATGAAGTTGTGCCTGAACCCACCTACCACTCGATCGATCCACGCCTTGCGCATCCCGTGTCTCTGGTCGGTTAAGTGCCCGTACGCTCGTTTCATGGGTTCACTTAGGCATACATGGTGCGTTCCTAGTCTAAGATCAGACCGGACCAAGGGTTGTGATAGTAGAACCCATAGCAGGATTGACAGCACGCAGAGGGGATCGGATCGATCCTCGACTTTGATAGGTTGAAGCGAGCTGTGATCGAGGAGCCAGCCTTGGCCTTGCCAGACCATGCCAGGCCGTATGAGGTGCATACAGATGCATCAGACTTTGCCATAGGGGGCGTGTTGATGTAGGAAGGACGTCCAATCACGTTCGAAAGTAGGAAGCTGAATGAGACTAAACGTAGGTAAACGATCCAAGAGAAGGAGATGACTGCAGTGGTGCACTGCTTGCGCACTTGGTGCCATTACTTGTTGGGGTAGAGGTTCATGGTGAGGATGGACAATGTGGCGATGAGCTACTTCTAGATGTAAAAGAAGCTATCCCCCAAGCAGTCGAGATGGCAAGATTTTCTTACGGAATTTGATTTCCAGATGGAGTACAAGCCGGAGTAGGCAAACCTAGTGGCAGATGCCCTAAGCAGGAAGGCTAACCTTGCTGCCATTAGCCAACCAGAGGGGTCACTGGTGCTGCGCATCAAGGAGGGACTTACGCAAGATCCTACAGCCAAGGCTTTAATGGAGTACACCCAACAAGGTAAGACTAGGCAATTTTGGTGTCAGGATGGCTTGCTGTACACCAGGGGTAGTATACTGTTTGTGCCGCAGCACGGGAAGCTCCATAAGGAAGTTTAGCAAGAATGTCATTATTCAAGGTGGGCTGGACACCTCGAAGTGAGCCACACCTTGGCGCTGATCAAGGACCAGTACTACTGGCCGCACATGAGGGATGATGTGGAGGCGTATGTGAAGACTTGTCTTGTGTGCCAACAAGACAAGATAGAGCTCAAGAAACCAGGTAGTCTCTTGGAGCCACTGCTAGTGCCAGAGTGACCATGGAAGAGTGTTTCTTTGGACTTTATAGTCGGTCTACCCAAAGCAGAAGGGTTTGGAAGCATCATGGTAGTGGTGGACAGGTTTTCCAAATATGGAATCTTCATTCCAGCAACCAAGGAGTGCCCAGCCAAGGAGGCAGCTCGATTGTTCCTGAAGAACATGGTTAAGTACTGGAGAGTGCGGAGGACCATTGTTAGTGATCGGGACGGGCGTTTCACGGGCAGGTTCTAGACTAAGTTGTTCAAGCTGTTGGGGTCAGACTTGAACTTTTCCACTAGCATGCATCCGCAGATCAATGGGCAGACAGAACGAGTGAATGGACTATTAGAGGTCTACCTCAGGCAATATGTGAGTGCCACACAAAGGGACTGGCCAAAGCTGCTAGATGTTGCACAGTTTTCCTACAACTTGTAAAGGAGCGAGGTAACAAACCAGAGCCCATTTGAGGTTGTGACAGGGCAACAACCACTAACACCCGGTTCGATTACTACAGGTTATACAGGGCTGAATCCAGCAGCATACAAGTTTGCCAAGGCATGGCAGGAGGAAACTGACTTGCCTAGAGTTTGTCTACACAAGGTGGCCAAGAGGTCAAAGAAGTGGGCAGACTAGAATAGGTGGGACGTGCAGTTCTAGGTTGGAGACTTGGTGTTGGTGAAGCAGCATCCCATTGTGCGCCACAGGGGGTTGCACAAAGGCCTAGTCTAGAGGTAGGAGGGACCTTTCCGAGTAGTCAAGAGGGTAGGCAAGGTTACCTACAAGCTGGATATGCCACCTAAGCTGAGGGTACACCCGGTGTTCCATGTGAGCATGCTCAAGCCGTTCCATGAGGATGAGGGAGATCCAGGATGGGCAGAGTCAAAGCGTGTGCCATTGGGAACAAGCGCCTCATATGAGAAGGAGGTCCGTAGCATCATAGCTGACCAGAAGGTGAGACAGAAGAACTATCAACCAAGACAAGAGTACTTGGTGCGCTGGAAGGGACTTCCAGACAGTGAGGCGAGCTAGGAACCAGCAGATGACTTGGCAGTTCAGGGACCAGATTAGGCAGTACCATGCAGAAGATGCAATGAGGGCACTACACAATCAGGTGGGGGACAATGTCACACCCTGGGCAGGCGAGCCAGGCACATCAGGCGCACCTGCAGGCGAGCTAGAGGTTGAGGCCCGTAGACTAGGTGTGCTGGCAGGTATCTACGTGCAAAGCCTAGCAAACGAGTTCAGAACACCCGCCCAACTTGCAGGCCAGCCCGTGAGACCAAGGACTGGCATACAAGCTACCTGCACCACATCCAGAAGGGCCCAAGGTGCTGGACACGCAAGGAAAGCTTCTAAAAGCAGGCAGGATCAGCAGGAGCATCCTGGTAGATTTGGTTGACCTTAAAAATCAGGAGTTAGCATCCTGATTGATTGTAATCTATATAATCCCTTGATTTTAGCCTTTATTCTAGGGATATTGCCATTAAGTATAACTGGAGCCTCAACTATAAATAGAGGGCTGCTCCACCCTCATTTGTACACCATCAAACACTTCTGTTTCAGTGAATATAAGAGCATTTCTAGAATTCTATCTTGTTATCCTGTTTCTCTTTAACTTGTGTAATCAGCCCTTCCCATTGTTCTAGTGCCCGCACACTTGTGTTTTAGGCAGACATAGGCATAAAGGAGGAGATTCCAAGCCAAAGGTCGCACGGATTCTGAGTCTAAGGTCAGAGCCCGTGACACCCATACCAAAGGGCAGCCGGTGCCGATGATGGTCGATGCATGTGCCATCACCATGCGCCATCATGTGCCATTGATGGTCGAGGCCTTGGCCGAAGTTCAATTTTGAGCCACGGTGCACATGCTGGGCTCGGGCATGTAATGGTGCCACATTTTTTTTGCCTGGGGCACCATCGCCAGAGCATCGTCGGAGAACCTAACCGATGGCATTAGGGGTTCCGACAGCATGCAGAAGGGGACAGAGCCGATCTAAGCCCCAATCGAATCGAGGGACCCACAGCGAGATCGGTAGCATGCAGAGGGTGATCGAGCCAATCTTCAACTTGCGAATTCTAGCTCTCCGACCGGTTGAGCGCCCGCATGCTCATTTCATGGGTTGACTTAGGCATACGTAGTGCATTCACAGTCTCGACCAACCAAGGGCCAGAGGCTATTGACGGCATTTGGGGCAACAACTAAAGGGGACTAATAGCGGGATCCTTGGTCGGCTTGTATATCCCACCCTAACGGTCGGTTCGGTGCTCGTACGCTCATTTTGAGGGTCAATCGGGGCTCGACATGTCCTGATGGTGGTCGAGGCAACCGTCCGCACCACATCCCAACATGTGTCGATAGTGTTCGATGCAACCGCTCGCACCAGGGGCCATCTTGTGCCGATGGTGGTCGAGGCAATCGCCCGCACCAGGGGCCATCTTGTGCCAATGGTGGTCGAGGCAATCACCCACACCAAGGGCCAGCATGTGCCGATGGTGATCAAGGCAACCGCCCACACCAGGAACTAGCTTGTGCCGATGGCAGTCGAGGCAAGTTCCCGTACCAAACGGCAGCCTGTGTCGATGATGGTCGATGCATGTGCCATCACCATGTGCCATCATGTGCCATTGATGGTCGAGGCCTTGGCTGAAGTTCAATTTTGAGCCACAGTGCACATGCTGGGCTCGGGCAAGTGCTGGTGCCACATTTTTTTCGCCCGGGGCACCATCACCGGAGCATCGTCGGAAAACTTAACCGACAGCATTGGGGGTTCCAACGATTGGGGGGGTTGGGGGGTGTGCGCACATGATGTGTGATGGTGCTGGTACTTGGCCCTTATATTGGTCCCCTATCCCTCATCAAACCTCAAGAACTCACACCCCCTTAAAGAGCATTTGAGATTTTATAGGTTTGCTCCCAGTAGCCATTAAAGTGTCTGAAATGGGGACATTTTTTTCAAACAGTCACAAAATCTTCTCCACTTCGAGTTTTCAGCTCAATATTTTTGTGCGTGCCAACAAAAATACAGGGATCACGTCTACCAAATTTGGGGCCAAAACTCCTTCTAAAAAAATTTTAAAAAATCTCGAACCATAAAAAGTTTCAAAAATCATGAAAAATAGAAAACAGGTTGTCTTGCCACCAAAATTCACATGAAGGCTTAAGGGACCATTGTATGAATTTACAAGCCATAAAAATGGCATTGGCATGACAGAAATATGAAGATGTGCCTGAACCCACCTACCACTCGAACGATCCACGGCTTGCGCATCCTACCTCTTCGGTTGGCTAAGTGCCCGCACGCTCGTTTCGTGGGTTGACTTAGGCATACGTAGTGTGCTCACAGTCTAAGATTGGATTGGATGAAGGGTTGCGGCATCAGTACCTGCAGCAAGATCGACAGCATGCAGAGGGGACCGAGTCGATCCTCGACTTACACATCCTGCCTCTCTGGCTGGCTGAGGGCCCACACGCTCATTTCGTGGGTTGACTTAGGCATATGGAGTTCATCCCCAGTCTAAGCATACGGAGTTCATTCGCAGTCTAAGATCAGACCGGACCATGGGTTGCTACAGCAAGATCAGCAGTAGGATCGGCAGCATGTAGTAGGGGTTCGGGTCAATCCTCGGCTTACGCATTCTGCCTCTTCGACCAGCTAAGCACCTGCACGCTCATTTTCTAGGTTGGCTTACGCATACGGAGTTCATTCCATGTCTAAACCCCAGCCAGACCGAGGGTTCTGGCTGCGGGATCGCCAGCATACAGAGGGGGACCGAGCCGATCCCCGGCTTGCGCATTATGCCTCTCTGGCTGGCTAAGTGCCCGCATGCTCGTTTCATAGGTTGACTTAGGCATACGGAGTTCATTCCCAATCTAAGATCGAACTGGTAACAGCACGTATAGGGAGACCGGGTCGATCCTCGGCTTGCGCATCCTACCTTTCCGACCGATTGAGCGCCCATACGCTCGTTTCATGGGTTGACTTAGGCATACGAAGTTCATTCCCAGTCTAAGCCCCAACTGCACCGAGGGACCCGTAGCAGGATCGGTAGCACGTAGAGGGGGACTGGGTCGATCCTTAGCTTGTGCATTCTGGCTCTCTGACCGGCTGAGCGCCCGTAAGCTCGTTTCATGGGTTGACTTAGCCATACGTAGTGCATTCCTGGTCTCGACCAACCAAGGACCAAAGGCTATCGATGGTGTTTCCAGCAACAACCGAGGGGGGCCAACAGCGGGATCCTTGGTTGGCTAGAGCATGTAGCCCCCAGCGGTCGGTTCAGTTCTCGTACGCTTTTTTATAGGGTTGACCGGGGTTCGGCATGTGCCAATGGTGGTGAGGCAACCACCCGCACCACGGCCAAGCATGTGCCAATGGTATTCGATGTGACCGCCCACACCAGGGGCCATCTTCTATCGATCGTGGATGAGGCAGCCACCCGTACCAGGGCCCAGCTTGTGTTGATGGCGGTCGAGGCAAGTGCCCATACCAAAGGGCAGCCTATGCCGATGATGGTCGATGCATGTGCCATCGCCATGCCCCATCTTGTGCCATTGATGGTCGAGGCCTTGGCCGAAGTTTGATTTTGAACCACGGTGCACATGCTGGGCTCGGGCATGTACTGGTGCCACATTTTTTTTGCGTGGGGCACCATCGTCGGATCATCGCCGGAGAACCTAACCGATGGCATTGGGGGTTCTGATGATTGGGGGGGCCGGGGGGTGTGCGCACATGATGTGCGATGGGTGCTGGTACTTGGCCCTTATATTGGCCCCCTATCCCTCATCAAACTTGAGAACTCACACCACCTTAAAGAGAATTTGAGATTTTATAGGTTTGCTCCCAGTAGCCATTAAAGTGTCTGAAATAGGGACATTTTTTTCAAACGGTCATAAAATCTACTCCACTTCGAGTTTTTAGCTGAATTTGTTTGTGCGTGCCAACAAAAATACAAGGATCATGTCTACCAAATTTGGGGCCAAAACTCCTTCTAAAAAAATTTTCAAAAATCCCGAACCGTAAAAAGTTTAAAAAATCATGAAAAATAGATAAGGGTTGTCTTGCCACGAAACTTCACATGAAGGCTTAGGGGACCATTGTATGAATTTACAAGCCTTAAAAATGGCATTGGCACAGCAGGAATATGAAGATGTGCCTGAACCCACCTACCACTCTATCGATCCACAGCTTGCGCATCCCGCCTCTCTCGGCCGGTTAAGTGCCCGCACGCACGTTTCGTGGGTTAATTTAGGCATACGTAGTGTGCTCCTAGCCTAAGATCAAACCGGACCAAGGGTTGTGACAGCAAGACCCGCAGTGGGATTGACAGCACGCAGTGAGGACTGGGTCGATCCCCGACTTATGCATCCTGCCTCTCTGGCCGGTTGAGCGCCCCATACGCTCGTTTCGTGGGTTAACTTAGGCATATGGAGTTCATCCCCAGTCTAAGCATACGGAGTTCATTCCCAGTCTAAGATCAGACCAGACCGAGGGTTGTAGTAGCAGGACTAGCAGCAAGATCGACTGCACGCAGAAGGGGATCGGGTCGATCCTCGACTTGCGCATTCTGCCTCTCCGACCGACTGAGCACCCGTACGCTTGTTTCGTGGGTTGGCTTAGGCATACGGAGTTCATTCCATGTCTAAGCCCTGGCCAGACTGAGGGTTGTAGCAGCAGGACCGACAGCACGTAGAGGGGGACCGGACCGATCCCCGGCTTGCACATTATACCTCTCTGATTGGCTCAGTGCCTGCAAGCTCGTTTCATGGGTTGGCTTAGGCATACGGAGTTCATTCCATGTCTAAGCCCCGGCCGGACCGAGGGTTGCGGCAGTGGGACTGACAGCACGTAGAGGGGGACCGGGCCGATCCCCGACTTGCACATTATGCCTCTTCGGCTGGCTCAGCGCCTGCACGTTCATTTCATTGGTTGACATAGGTATAGGAGTTCATTCCCAATCTAAGATCAGACCGATAGCAGCACCCAGAGGAGGACCGAGCCGATCCTCACTTGCACATCCTGCCTCTCTGGCTGGTTGAGCGCCCGTACATTTGTTTTGTGGGTTTACTTAGGCATACGTAGTTCATTCTCGATCTAAGCCCCAACCTGACCGGGGGACCCATGGCGGGATCGACAGCACACAGAGGGGGACCGGGCCGATCCTCAGCTTGTGCATTCTGGCTCTCCGATTGGCTGAGTGCCCGCATGCTCATTTCATGGGTTGACTTTAGGCATATGTAGTGCATTCACGATCTCGACCAACCAAGGGCCAGAGGCTATCGACGGTGTTTGGGGAAACAACCGAAGGGGACCAGCAGTGAGATCCTTGGTTGGCTCGTGCATCCAGCCCCCAACGATCGGTTCGATTCTTGCATGCTCATTTCAGGGGTCGATAGGGGCGCGGCATGTGTCGATGGTGGTCGAGGCAACCATCCGTACCACGGCCAAGCATGTGACAATGGTGTTCGATGCAACCACCCGCACCAGGGGCCATCTTGTGCTGATGGTGGTCGAGGTAGTAGCCTACACCAGGGCCCAGCTTGTGCTGATGGTGGTCGAGGCAAGTGCCCATACCAAAGGGCAGCCTGTGCCGATGATGGTCGATGCTTGTGCCATCACCATGCCCATCATGTGCCATTGAGGGTCGAGGTCTTTGCCAAAGTTTGATTTTAAGCCACGGTGCACATGCTAGGCTCGGGCATGTGCTGGTGCCACATTTTTTTCGCCTAGGGCACCATCGTCGAAGCATTGTCGGAGAACCTAACCGACGGCATTGGGGGTTCCGACGATTGGGGGGGCCGGGGGGTGTGCGCACATGATGTGCGATGGGTGCTGGTACTTGGCCCTTATATTGGCCCCCTATCCCTCATCAAACCTCGAAAACTCACACCCCTTTAAAGAGCATTTGAGATTTTATAGGTTTGCTCCCAGTAGCCATTAAAGTGTCTGAAATGGGGACATTTTTTTCAAACGGTCATAAAATCTTCTCCACTTCAAGTTTTTAGCTGAATTTGTTTGTGCGTGCCAACAAAAATACAAGGATCATGTCTACTAAATTTGGGGCCAAAATGCCTTCTAAAAAAATTTAAAAAAATCCCGAACCGTAAAAAGTTTCAAAAATAGAAAAGGGTCATCTTGCCACAAAACTTCACATGAAGGCTTAGGGGACCATTTTATGAATTTGCAAGCCTTAAAAATGGCATTGGCACGGTAGAAAAATAAAGATGTGCTTGAACCCATCTAGGCACGGTGATTGAGGCAACCGCATGCTCCAGGGCCCAGCTTACGCCATTGATGTTGGGCTCGGGCATGTGCTGGTGCCACATTTTTTTCCCTCGGGGCACCATCACCGAAGTATCGTTGGAGAACCTAACCGGTGGCAATGGGGGTTCCGACGATTGGGGGGCCGGGGGGCATGCGCACATGATGTGCGATGGGTGCTAGTACTTGGCCCTTATATTGGCCCCCTATCCCTCATCAAACCTTGAGAACTCACACCCCCTTAAATAGCATTCGAGAGTTTATAGGTTTGCTCCCAGTAGCCATTAAAGTGTTTGAAATGGGGACATTTTTTTCACACGATCACAAAATCTTCTCCACTTTGAGTTTTTAGCTGAGTTTTTTTGTGCATGCCAACAAAAATACAAGGATCATGTCTACCAAATTTGAGGTCAAAACTCCTTCTAAAAAAATTTAAAAAAATCTCGAACCGCAAAAATTTTAAAAATTGTGAAAAATAGAAAATGGGTCATCTTGCCACGAAACTTCACATGAAGGCTTAGGGGACCATTGTATGAATTTACAAGCCATAAAAATGGCTTTGGCATGGCAGAAATATGAAGATGTGCCTGAACCCACCTACCACTCGATCGATCCACGGCTTGCGCATCCCGCCCCTCCGGCTGGCTAAGTGCCCCGTACGCTCGTTCCGTGGGTTGACTTAGGCATACGTAGTGCTCTCCCAGTCTAAGATCAGACCGAACCGAGGGTTGCAACAACAGGACCCGCAGCGGGATCGACAACACGTAGAGGGGACCGGGTCGATCCCTGGCTTGCGCATCCTGCCTCTCTAGCCGGTTGAGTACTCGCACACTTGTTTCATGGGTTGATGTGTCGATGGTGGTCGATGCAATTGCCCGCACCAGGGGCCATCTTGTGCTGATGGTGGTCAAGGCAATCGCCCACACCAAGGGCCGGCTTGTGCCGATGGTGATCGTGGCAACTGCTTGCACTAGGTCCCAGCTTGTTCCGATGGCGGTTGAAGCAAGTGCCCATACTAAAGGGCAGCTTGTGCTGATGATGGTCGATGCAAGTGCCATCACCATACGCCATCATGTGCCATTGATGGTCGAGGCCTTGGCCAAGTTTGATTTTGAGCCACGATGCACATGCTGGGCTCGGGCATGTGCTGGTGCCACATTTTTTTCGCTCGGGGCGCCATCGCCGGAGAACTAACCGGCGGTATTGGGGGTTCCAACGATTGGTGGGGTCGGGGGCTGTGCGCACATGATGTGCGTTGGGTGCTGGTACTTGGCCCTTATATTGGCCCCCTATCCCTCATCAAACCTCGAGAACTCACACTCCCTTAAAGAGCATTTGAAATTTTATAGGTTTGCTCCCAGTAGCCATTAAAGTGTCTGAAACGGGGACATTTTTTTCAAATGGTCACAAAATCTTCTCCACTTCGAGTTTTTAGCTGAAGTTTTTTGTGCGTGCCAACAAAAATACAAGGATCATGTCTACCAAATTTGTGGCTAAAACTCCTTCTAAAAAAATTTTAAAAAATCTAGAACAGCAAAAAGTTTCAAAAATCATGAAAAATAGGAAACGGGTCGTCTTGCCACGAAACTGCACATGAAGGCTTAGGGGACCATTGTATGAATTTACAAGCCATAAAAATGGCATTGGCATCGCAGAAATATGAAGAAGTGCCTGAACCCATCTACCACTCGATCGATCCATGGCTTGTGCATCCCGCCTCTCCGGTCGGCTAAGTGCCTGTACGCTCGTTTCGTGGGTTGACTTCAGCATACATAGTACGCTCTAGTGTAAGATCGGACCGAATCGAGGGTTGTAGCAGTAGGACCCATAGCGAGATCGGCAACACGTAGAGGGGATCGGGTCGATCCTCAGCTTGTGCATCCTGGCTCTCTGGCCTGCTGAACGCCCGCACGCTCGTTTCGTGGTTGACTTAGGCATACGGAGTTCATCCCCAGTCTAAGCATATGGAGTTCATTCCATGTCTAAGATTGGATCGGACTGAGGGTTGCAGCACAGGACCAGCAGCAGGATCGATAGCACGTAAGAGGGACCGAGCCGGTCCTCAGATTGTGCATTCTGCCTTTCTGGCTGGCTGAGCGCCCGCACGCTCATTTCATGGGTTGGCTTAGGCATACGGAGTTCATTCCATGTCTAAGTCCTAGTCGGACTGAGGGTTGTGGTAGCGGGACCGGCAGCACGCAGAGGGGAATCGGGCCGATCACCGGCTTGTGCCTCTCCGGTCGGCTCAGCGCCCGCACGCTCGTTTCGTGGGTTGACTTAGGCATACGGAGTTCATTCCCAGTCTAAGCATATAGAGTTCATTCCCAGTCTAAGATCAGACCGACAGCAGCATGCAGAGGGGGACCGAGCTGATCCTCAGCTTGCGCATCCTGCCTCTCTGGCCGACTGAGCGCCTGCATGCTCGTTTCGTGGGTTGACTTAGGCATACGGAGTTCATCCCCAGTCTAAGCATAAGGAGTTCATTCCCAGTCTAAGATCAGACCAGACTGAGGGTTGTAGCAGCAGGACCTGTAGTAGGATCAGCAACACGCAGAGGGGACCAGACCGATCCCCGGCTTAGGCATTTTACCTCTCCGACTGGTTGAGCCCCCGCACGCTCGTTTTGTAGGTTTGCTTAGGCATACTGAGTTCATTCCATGTCTAAGCCCCAGCTGAATCGAGGGTTGTGGCAGCGGGATCGGCAACACGCAGAGGGGGACCCGATCGATCCCTGGCTTGCGCATTATGCCTCTCCGACCTGCTCAGCGCTCGCACGCTCGTTCATACAGAGTTTATTCCCAGTGTAAGCATACGAAGTTAATTCCTAGTCTAAGATCTGATCGACAGCAGCATGTAGAGGGGGATCAGGCCGATCCTTGGCTTGAGCATCCTGCCTCTTCGGCTGGTTGAGTGCCCGCACGCTCGTTTCATGGGTTGACTTAGGCATACGGAGTTCATTCCCGATCTAAGCCCCAACGGATCGAGGGACCTACAGTGGGATCAGCAGCACGCAGAGGGGGACAGGGCCGATCCTTGGCTTGCGCATTCTAGCTCTTCGGTCGGATGAGCGCCCGCACGCTCATTTCATGGGTTGACTTAGACATACGTAGTGCATTCCCAGTCTCAACCAACCGAGGGCCAGAGGCTATCGATGGCATTTGGGGCAACAACCGAGGGGGACCAGCAGCAGGATTGGGGCATTTGGGGCAACAACTGAGGGGGACCAGCAGCGGGATTGGGGCATTTGGGGCTATCGATGGTGTTTGGGGCCGACCGGGGCTCGACATTTGCCGATGGTGGTTGACGCAACCGCCCGTATCATGACCCAGCATGTGTCGATGGTGTTCAAAGCAACCGCCCGCACTAAGGGCCATCTTGTGTCGATGCTGCTCGATGCAATCGCTCGCACCAAGGGCCGACATGTATCGATGGTGATCGAGGCAACCACCCGCATCAGGGCCCAGCTTGTGCCGATGGCGAACGAGGCAAGTGCTCGTACCAAAGGGCAACCTGTGCCGATGATGGTCGATGCATGTGCCATCACCATGCGCCATCATGTGCCATTGATGGTCGAGGCCTTGGCTGAAGTTCAATTTTGAGCCACGGTGCACATGCTGGGCTCGGGCATGTACTGGTGCCACATTTTTTTTGTCCAGGGCACCATCGTCAGAGCATCATCGGAGAACCTAACCGGTGGTATTAGGGGTTCCGGCAATTGGGGGACCGGGGGGTGTGTGCACATGATGTGCATGGGTGCTGGTACTTGGCCCTTATATTGGCCCCCTATCCCTCATCAAACCTTGAGAACTCACACCCCCTTAAAGAGCATTTGAGATTTTATAGGTTTGCTCCCAGTAGCCATTAAAGTGTCTGAAATGGGGACATTTTTTTCAAATGGTCTCAAAATCTTCTCCACTTTGAGTTTTTTGCTGAATTTGTTTGTACGTGCCAACAAAAATACAGGGATCTCGTCTACCAAATTTGGGGCCAAAACTCCTTCTAAAAAAATTTTAAAAAATCTTGAACCGAAAAAAGTTTTGAAAATCATGAAAAATAGAAAACGGGTTGCCTTGCCATGAAACTTCACATGAAGGCTTAGGGGACCATTGTATGAATTTACAAGAAATAAAAATGGCATTGGCATGGCAGAAATATAAAGATGTGCCTGAACCCACCTACTACTCGATCGATCCACGGCTTACGCATCCTGCCACTTCGGCCGGCTAAGTGCCCGTACGCTCATTTCGTGGATTGACTTAGGCATACATAGTGCGCTCCCAGTTTAAGATCAGATCGGTCCAAGGGTGCAGCAGTAGGACCCGCAGTGGGATCAACAGTACGCAGAGGGGACCGGGCGATCCCCAGTTTGGGCATCCTGCCTCTTTGGCCGGCTGAGCCCCCACTCGTTCGTTTCGGGAGTTCACTTAGGCATACGGAGTTCATCTCCAGTCTAAGCATACGGAGTTCATGCCCAGTCTAAGATATGACCGAACCGATGGTTGTGATAGCAGGACCAGCAGTAGGATTGACAGCACGCAGAGGGGATCGGGTTGATCCCCGACTTGCACATTTTGCCTCTCCGGCCTGCTGAGCGCCCGCACGCTCGTTTTGTCGGTTGGCTTAGGCATACGGAGTTCATTCCATGTCTAAGCCCCAGCCAGACCGAGGGTTATGGCAACGGGGCCGGCAGCACGCAGAGGGGGACCAGGCTGGTACTCGGCTTGCGCATTATGCCTCTTCGACCGGCTCAGTGCCTGCACACTCGTTTCGTGGGTTGACTTAGGTATACGGAGTTGATTCCCAGTCTAAGCATACGGAGTCCGTTCCTAGTCTAAGATCGGATCGGTAGCAACACGCAGAGGGGGACCGGGCCGATCTTTGGCTTGCGCATCCTGCCTCTCTGGCTGGCAGAACGCCCGCACGCTTCTTTCATGGGTTGACTTAGGCATATGGACTTCATTCCTGGTCTAAGCCCCAACTGAATTGAGGGACCCGTAGCGGGATCGGCAGCATGCAGAGAAGGATCGGGCCGATCCTCGGCTTGTGCATTCTGGCTCTCCGATCGATTGAACGCCCGCGTGCTCATTTCATGGGTTGACTTAGGCATACGTAGTGCATTCCCAGTCTCGAGCAACCAAGGGCCAGAGGCTATTGATGGTGACCAACAGCGGGATCCTTGGTCGGCTCGTGCATCCCCCCCACCAGTCGGTTCGGTGCTCGTATCCTCGTTTGGAGGGCCGACTGGGGCTCGGCATGTGCCGATGGTGGTCGAGGCAACCGCCCGCACCATGGCCCATCATGTGCCGATGGTGTTCGATGTAACCACCCGTACCAGGGGCACCATCATTCCAAAGGGCGGTCGAGGCAAGTGCTCGTACCAAAGGGCAGCCTGTGCCGATGATGGTCGATGCATGTGGCATCACCATGCGCCATCATGTGCCATTGATGGTCGAGGCCTTGGCCGAAGTTCAATTTTGAGCCACGGTGCACATGCTGGGCTCGGGCATGTGCTGGTGCCATATTTTTTTCACCCGGGGCTCCATCGTCGGAGCATCGTCAGAGAACCTAACCGACGGCATTGGGGGTTCCGACGATTGGGGGGTGGGGGGTGTGCGCACATGATGTGCGATGGGTGCTAGTACTTGGCCCTTATATTGGCCCCCTATCCCTCATCAAACCTCGAGAACTCACACCCCCTTAAAGAGCATTTGAGATTTTATAGGTTTGCTCCAAGTAGCCATTAAAGTGTCTGAAATGGGGACATTTTTTTCAAACGGTCACAAAATCTTCTCCACTTCGAGTTTTTAGCTAAATTTTTTTATGCGTGCCAAAAAAAATAAAAGGATCACGTCTACCAAATTTGGGGCAAAAAATCCTTCTAAAAAAATTTTAAAAAATTCCAAACCGTAAAAAGTTTTAAAAATCGTGAAAAATAGAAAACGGGTTGTCTTGCCACGAAACTTCACATGAAGGCTTAGGGGACCATTGTATGAATTTACAAGCCATAAAAATGGCATTGGCATGGCAAAAATATGAAGATGTGCCTGAACCCACCTACCCCTCGATCGATCCATGGCTTACGCATCCTGCCAATCCGGTCGGCCAAGTACCCGCACGCTCGTTTCGTGGGTTGACTTAGGCATACGTAGTGCGCTCCCAGTCTAAGACCGGACCAGACCGAGGGTTGTGATAGCAGGACCCGCAGCGGGATCGACAGCACGCAGAGGGGATCGAGCCGATCCCCAGCTTATGCATCCTGCCTCTTTGGCCAGCTTAGCGGCTACATGCTCGTTCCGTGGGTTGACTTAGGCATACGGAGTTCATCCCTAGTCTAAGCATACGTAGTTCATTCCTAGTCTATGATAGGATCGGACCGAGGGTTGCGGTAGCAGGATCGACAGCACGCAGGGGGGACCGGGTCGATCCCCAGCTTGTGCATTCTGCCTCTCCGACTGGCTGAGCACCAGTATGCTTATTTCGTTGGTTGGCTTAGGCATATGAGTTTATTCCATGTCTAACGCCCCAGCGGTACTGAGGGTTGTGGCAATGGGACCGGCAGCACATAGAAGGGGATCGGGCCGATCCGTGGCTTGGGCATTATGCCTCTTCGGCCGGCTCAGTGCCTGCACACTCGTTTCATGGGTTGACTTAGGCATACAGAGTTCATTCCCAGTCTAAGCATACAGAGTTCATTCCCAGTCTAAGATCAGACCGATAGCAGCACGCTGAGGGGGATCAGGCTGATCCTTGGCTTATTTATCTGCCTTTCCGGTCGGTTGAGCACCCACACGCTCGTTTCGTGGGTTAACTTAGGCATACAAAGTACATTCTCGATCTAAGCCCCAGTCTGATCGAGGGACCTGCAGTGAGTTCGACAGCATACAGAAGGGAACTGGGCTGATCCTCAGCTTACGTATTCTGGCTCTCCGATCGACTGAGCGCTCGCACGCTCATTTCATGGTTTGACTTAGGCATACGTAGTGCATTCCTGATCTCGACCAACCAAGGGCCAGAGGCTATCAACGGTGTTTGGGGAAACAACTGAGGGGGACCAACAGCGGGATCCTCGGTTAGCTCATGCATCCCACCCCCAGTGGTTGGTTCGGTGCTCACACGCTCGTTTCGGGGGCCGATCGGGGCTCGGCATGTGTCGATGGTGGTTGAGGCAATCGTCTGCACCATGGGCCAGCATGTGCCGATGGTGTTCGATGCATTCGCCAGCACCAAGGGCCATCTTGTGTCGATGGTGGTCGAGGCAACCGCCCGCACCAGGGCCCAGCTTGTGCCGATGGTGGTTGAGGTAAGTGCTCATACCAAAGGGCAGCCTGTGTCGATGATGGTCGATGCATGTGCCATCAGCATGCGCCATCATGTGCCATGGATTGTGAGGCCTTGGCTAAAGTTGGATTTTGAGCCACGATGCACATGCTGGGCTCGAGCATGTGCTGGTGCCACATTTTTTTCGCCTGAGGCACCATCGTCGGAGCATCGCCAGAGAACCTAACAGACGGCATTGGGGGTTCCGACGGTTGGGGGGCCGGGGGGTGTGAGCACATGATATGCATGGGTGCTGGTACTTGGCCCTTATATTGGCCCCCTATCCCTCATCAAACCTTGAGACCTCACACCCCCTTAAAGAGCATTTGAGATTTTATAGGTTTGCTCCCAGTAGCCATTAAAGTGTCTAAAATGGGGACATTTTTTTCAAACGGTCACAAAATCTTCTCCACTTCGAGTTTTTAGCTGAATTTTTTTGTGTGTGCCAAAAAAAATACAAGGATCATGTCTACCAAATTTGGGGTGAAAAATCCTTCTAAAAAAATTTTAAAAAATCCCGAACCGCAAAAAGTTTTCAAAAATCATGAAAAATAGAAAACGGGTCGTCTTGCCATGAAACTTCACATGAAGGCTTAGGGGATCATTGTATGAATTTACAAGTCATAAAAATAGCATTGGCATGGTAGAAATATGAAGATGTACCTGAACCCACCTACCGCTCGATCGATCCACGGCTTGCGCATCCCGCCTCTCCGGCCGGCTAAGTGCTCGCACGGTCATTTCGTGGGTTGACTTAGGCATACGTAGTGCGCTCCTAGTCTAAGATCGGATCAGACTGAGGGTTGCAAAAGTAGGACCCGCAGCGAGATCGAAAGCACGCAAAGGGGGTCGAGTCGATCCTCGACTTACATATCCTGCCTCTCTGGCAAGCTGCGTGCCCGCACGCTCATTTCATTGGTTGACTTAGGCATACGGAGTTCATCCCCAGTCTAAGCATACAGAGTTCATTCCCAGTCTAAGATCGCAGCAGACCGAAAGTTGCGACAGCAGGACCAGCAGCAGGATCGGCAGCACGTAGGGGGATCGAGCTGATCTTCGGCTTACGCATTCTGCCTCTCTGGCTGACTGAGCCCCCGCATGCTCCTTTCATGGGTTGGCTTAGGCTTACGGAGTTCATTCCATGTCTAAGCCCCAACCGAATTGAGGGTTGTGGCAGCGGGACCAGCAGCACGCAGAGGGGGATCGGGTCGATCCCTAGCTTGCGAATTATGCCTCTTTGCCCTGCTCAGCGCCCGTATGCTCGTTTCGTGGGTTGAGTTAGGCATACGGAGTTCATTCCCGGTCTAAGATCGGATCGACAATAGCACACAGAGGTGGATCGGGTCGATCCTCATCTTGCGCATCCTACTTCTCCGATCGGCTGAGCACCCGCACGCTCGTTTCGTGAGTTGATTTAGGCATACAGAGTTCATTCCTGGTCTAAGCCCCAATTGGACCGAGGGACCCACAGCGGGATCGGCAGCACGCAGAGGGGGACTGGGTCAATCCTCAGCTTACGTTTTTTGGCTTTTCGATCGACTGACCGCCCGCATGCTCGTTTCATGGGTTGACTTAGGAACATGTAGTGCATTCTCGATTTCGATAAACCAAGGGCTATAGACTATCGATGGTGTTTTGGGCAACAACCGAGGGGGACCAGCAGTGGGATCCTTGCTCGGCTCACGTATCCCACCCCCAGCGGTCGGTTCGGTGCCAGCATGCTCATTTCGAGGGTCGACTGGGGCTCGGCATATGCCGATGGTGGTCGAGGCAACCGCTCGCACCACGGCCTGGCATGTGTCGATGGTTTTCGGTGCAACCGCCCGCGTCAGGGGCCATCTTGTACCGATGGTGGTCGACGTAACCGCCTGCACCAGGGCCCAGCTTGTGCTGATGGCGGTCGAGGCAAGTGCCCGTACCAAAGGGTAGCCTATGCCGATTATGGTCGATGCATGTGCCATTACCATGCGCCATCATGTGCGATTGATAGTCGAGGCCTTGGCCGAAGTTCGATTTTGAGCCACGGTGCACATGCTGGGCTCGGGCATATGATGGTGCCATATTTTTTTTGCCAGGGGCACCATTACCGGAGCATCACCGGAGAACCTAATCGGCGGCATTGGGGGTTCCAACGATTGGGGGGGTCGGGGGCTGTATGCACATGATGTGTGATGGGTGCTGGTACTTGGCCCTTATATTGGCCCCCTATCCCTTATCAAACCTCGAGAACTCACACCCCCTTAGAGAGCATTTGAGATTTTATAGGTTTGCTCCCAGTAGCCATTAAAGTGTTTGGAATGGGGACATTTTTTTCAAACGGTCACAAAATCTTCTCCACTTCGAGTTTTTAGCTGAATTTGTTTGTGCGTGCCAACAAAAATACATGGATCACGTCTACCAAATTTGAGGCCAAAAGTCCTTCTAAAAAATTTTTAAAAAATCTCAAAATGTAAAAAGTTTCAAAAATCGTGAAAAATAGAAAATGGGTCGTCTTACCACGAAACCTCACTTGAAGCCTTAGAGGACCATTGTATGAATTTACAGGCCATAAAAATCGTATTGGCAAGTTTGAAATATGAATATGTACTTGAACCCACTTAAGCATACGGAGTTCAACCCCAGTCTAAGCATACGAAGTTCATTCCTAGTCTAAGATCGAACCGAACCGAGGGTTGCAGCAGTAGGACTAGCAGCAGGATCGGTAGCACGTAGGGGGGACCATGTCGATCCCCGGCTTGCGCATTCTGCCACTCTGACTAGTTGAGCGCCCGCACGCTCGTTTCATGGGTTGGCTTAGGCATACGAAGTTCATTCCATTCTAAGCCCCAGTCGGACCGATGGTTGTGGCAGTGGGATCGGTAGCACGTAGAGGGGGACCGGGCCGATCCTTGGCTTGCGCATTATGCCTCTCCGGTCGGCTCAGCACCCGCACGCTCGTTTCATGGGTTGACTTAGGCATATGGAGTTCATTCCCAGTCTAAGCATACGAAGTTCATTCCCAATCTAAGATCAAACTGACAGCGAGATCGATAGCAGCACGCAGAGTGGGATTGTGCCGATCCTTGGCTTGTGCATCCTACCTCTCTGGCTGGCTCAGCGCCCGCACTCTCGTTTGATGGGTTGACTTAGGCATACGTAGTTCATTCCCGATCTAAGCGCCAACCGGAATGAGGGACCCGTAGCAGGATCGATAGCCCATAGAGGGCAATCGAGTGGATCCTTGGCTTGTGCATTCTGGTTCTTCGATCGGCTGAGCGCCCGCACGCTCGTTTCATGGGTTGACTTAGGCATACATAGTGCATTCTCGATCTTGACCAACCAAGGGCCAGAGGCTATCGATGGTGTTTGGGGAAACAACTAAGGGGGACCAGCAGCGGGATCCTTGGTTGGCTCGTACATCCCAGCCCCAGCAGTCGGTTCGGCATATGCCGACGATGGTCGAGGCAACCGCCCATACCGCGACCCAGCATGTGCTGATGGTGTTCGATGCAACTGCCCCCACCAGGGGCCATCTTGTGCCAATGGTGGTCGAGGCAATCGTCCGCACCAAGGGCTGGCATGTGCCGATGGTGATCGAGGCAACCGCCCGCACCAGGGCCTAGCTTGTGCCGATGGCGGTCGAGGCAAGTGCCCGTACCAAAGGGCAGCCTGTGTCGATGATGGCCGATGCATGTACCATGACCATGCACCATCATGTGCCATCGATGGTCGAGGCCTTGGTCGAAGTTTGATTTTGAGCCATGGTGCACATGCTAGGCTCAGGCATGTGCTGGTGCCACATTTTTTTCACCCAAGGCACCATCGTCGGAGCATCGTCGGAGAACCTAACTGGCAACATTCGGGGTTCCGGGGATTGGGGGGCCGGGGGGTGTGCACACTTGATGTGCGATGGGTGCTGGTATTTGGCCCTTATATTGGCCCCCTATCCCTCATCAAACCTCAAGAACTTCCCCCCCTTAAAGAGCATTTGAGATTTTATAGGTTTGCTCCCTGTAGCCATTAAAGTGTCTAAAATGGGGACATTTTTTTCAAACGATCACAAAATCTTCTCCACTCTGAGTTTTTAGCTGAATTTTTTTGTGCGTGCCAACAAAAATACAAGGATCATGTCTACCAAATTTGGGGCCAAAACTCTTCCAAAAAAATTTAAAAAATCCCAAACCGCAAAAAGTTTTCAAAAATCATGAAAAATAGAAAACGGGTTGTCTTGCCACGAAACTTCACATGAAGGCTTAGGGGACCATTGTATGAATTTACAAGCCATAAAAATGGCATTGGCATGGCAAAAATATGAAGATGTGCCTAAACCCACCTACCACTCGATCGATCCATGGCTTGCGCATCCCGCCTCTCCGACCGGCTAAGTGCCCTTACACTCGTTTCATGGGTTGACATAGGCATACGTAGTGCACTCCCAGTCTATGATTGGACTGGACTGAGGGTTGCGATAGTAGGACCCACAGTAGGATCGACAGCATGCAAAAGGGACCGGGTCAATACCCGACTTACGCATCCTGCCTGTCTAGCCGCCTGAGTGCCCGCACGCTCGTATCGTGGGTTGACTTAGGCATACGGAGTTCATCCCCAGTCTAAGCATATGGAGTTCATTCCCAGTCTAAGATCAGACTGGACCGAGGGTTGCGACAGTAGGACCAGTAGCAGGATCGGCAACACGAAGAGGGGACCGGGCTGATCCCTGGCTTGCGCATTATGCCTCTCCGATCAGCTCAGCGCCCGCATGCTCGTATCGTGGGTTGACTTAGGCATACGGAGTTCATTCCCAGTCTAAGATTGGATCGACAGTGGGATCGACAGTAGCAGGCAGAGGGGGATCGGGCCGATCTTTGACTTGTGCATCCTACCTCTCCGATCGACTGAGCACCCGCACATTCATTTCATGAGTTGACTTAGGCATACCGAGTTCATTCCTGGTCTAAGCCAAAATCAGATCGAGGGACCCACAACGTGATCTTCAGCACGCTGAAGGGGATCGGGTCGATCCTCGACTTACATATTCTGGCTTTCCAGTCAGCTGAGAGCCCGCACGCTTATTTCATGGGTTGACTTAGGCATACGTAGTGCATTCCCGATCTCGACCAACCAAGGGCTAGAGGCTATCGACGGTGTTTGGAGCAACAACCGAGGGGGACCAGCAGCAGGATCCTTGGTCAGCTCGTGCATCCTGCCCCTAATGGTCAGTTCAATGCCTACACACTCATTTTGAGGGTCGATCGGGGCTCTTCATGTGCCGATGGTGGTCGAGGCAACCGCCCGCACCATGACCTAGCATGTGCCGATGGTGTTCGATGCAACCGCCCGCATCGGGGGCCATCTTGTGCCAATGGTGGTTGAGGCAATCACTCGCATCGAGGGCTGGCATGTGCCGATGCTTATTGAGGCAATCACTTGCACCAGGCCCCAGCTTGTGCCGATGGCGGTCGAGGCAAGTGCCTATACCAAAGGGTAGCTTGTGCCGATGATGGTCGATGCATGTGCCATCACCATGCGCCATCATGTGCCATTGATGGCCGAGGCCTTGGCTGAAGTTTGATTTTGAGCCACGGTGCACATGCCTGGCTCGGGCATGTGCTGGTGCCACATTTTTTTCACCCGGCTTACCATCGTCTGAGCATCGCCGGAGAACCTAAACAATGGCATTGGGGGTTCTGGCGATTGGGGGGGCCGGGGGGTGTGTGCACATGATGTGCGATGGGTGCTGGTACTTGGCCCTTATATTGGCCCCCTATCCCTCATCAAACCTCGAGAGCTCACACCCCCTTAAAGAGCATTTGAGATTTTATAGGTTTGCTCCCAGTAGCCATTAAAGTGTCTGAAATAGGGACATTTTTTTCAAATGGTCACAAAATCTTCTCCACTTCGAGTTTTTAGCTGAATTTTCTTGTGCGTGCCAACAAAAATACAAGGATCACGTCTACCAAATTTGGGGTAAAAAATCCTTCTAAAAAGATTTTAAAAAATCCCGAACCGTAAAAAGTTTTTAAAAATCATGAAAAATAGAAAACGGGTCGTCTTGCCACAAAACTTCACATGAAGGCTTATGGGACCATTGTATGAATTTACAAGCAATAAAAAAGGCATTGGCATGGTAGAAATATAAAGATGTGCCTGAACCCACCTACCACTCGATCGATCCACGGCTTGCGCATCCCGCCTCTCTGGTCGGCTAAGTGCTCGCACGCTTGTTTCGTGAGTTGACCTAGGCATACGTAGTGTGCTCCCAATCTAAGATCAGACCGGACTGAGGGTTATGATAGTAGGACCCGTAGCGGGATCGACAGCAAGCAGAGGGGATCGAGTCGATCCCCGGCATACGCATCTTACCTCTCTGGCCGGCTGAGCACCCGCACGCTCGTTTCGTGGGTTGACTTAGGCATATGGAGTTCATCCCCAGTCTAAGTATATAGAGTTTATTCCCAGTCTAAGATCGGACCGAACTGAGGGTTACGGTAGCAGGAGCAGTAGCAGGATTGGCTACACGTAGGGAGGATCGCGTCGATCCCTGGCTTGTGCATTCTACCTCTCCGACCGACTGAGCGCCCGCACGCTCGTTTCATGGGTTGGCATAGGCATACGGAGTTCATTCCATGTCTAAGCCCTAGTCGGATCGAGGGGTGTGGCAACGGGATCGATAGCACGCAGAGGGGGACCGAGTCGATCCCCAGCTTACGCATTATGCCTTCCCAGCCAGCTCAATGCCCTCACGCTCGTTTCGTGGGTTGACTTAGGCATACGAAGTTCATTCCCAGTCTAAGCATACGGAGTTCATTCCCAGTCTAAGATCGGACAGACAGCGGGATCGATAGCAGCATGCAGAAAGGGACCAAGCCGATACTCGGCTTGCGCATCCTGCCTCTCTGATCGACTGAGCGCCCGTACGCTCATTTTGTGGGTTGACTTAGGCATATGGAGTTCATTCTCGGTCTAAGCCCCAACCGGACTGAGGGACTGACACGGGATCGGTAGCATGCAGAGGGGGACCGGGCCCATCCTTGGCTTGCACATTTTGGCTCTCAGGTCGGTTGAGCACCAGCACGCTCATTTCATGGGTTGACTTAGGCATACGTAGTGCATTCCCGTTTTCGACCAACCAAGGGACAGAGGCTATCGATGGCATTTGAGGCAACAACCGAAGGGGACCAGCAGCGGGAACCTTGGTCGACTCATGCATCTGACCCCCAATGATTGATTCGGTGCTCGCACGCTCATTTTGAGGGCCGACCGGGGCTTGGCTTGTGTCGATGGTGGTCGAGGCAACTGCTCGCACCACGGCCCAGCATGTGCTGATGGTGTTCGATGCAACTGCACGCACTAGGGGCCATCTTATGCCGATGGTGGTCGAGGCAATCACCCACTCCAAGGGCCAGCATGTACTGATGGTGATCGAGACAACCGCCCGCACCAGGGCCCAGCTTATGTCGATGACAGTCGAGGCAATTGCCCATACCAAAGGGTAGCCTGTGCCGATGATGCTCGATGCATGTGCCATCACCATACGTCATCATGTGCCATTGATGGTCGAGGCCTTGGCCGAAGTTTGATTTTGAGCCACAGTGCACATGCTGGGCTCGGGCATGTGCTGGTGCCACATTCTTTTCACCCGGGGCACCATCGCCAGAGCATCATCAGAGAACCTAACCGGCAGCATTAGGGGTTCCGACGATTGAGTTGGCCAGGGGGGTGCGCACATGATGTGCGATGGGTGCTGGTACTTGGCCCTTATATTGGCCCCCTATCCCTCATCAAACCTTGAGAACTCACACCCCCATAAAGAGCATTTGAGATTTTATAGGTTTGCTCTCAGTAGCCATTAAAGTGTCTAAAATGGGAACATGTTTTTCAAACGGTCACAAAATCTTCTCCACTTCGAGTTTTTAGCTGAATTTTTTTATGCTTGCCAACAAAAATACAAGGATCAAGTCTACCAAATTTGGAGCCAAAACTCCTTCTAAAAAAACTTTAAAAAATCCCAAACCGTAAAAAGTTTTTGAGTCTTGCCATGAAACTTCACATGAAGGCTTAGGGGACCATTGTATGAATTTACAAGCCATAAAAATGGCATTGGCATGGCAGATATATGAAGATGTGCCTGAATCCACCTACCACTCGATCGATCCATGGCTTGCACACTCACCTCTCTGACCGGGTAAGTGCCTGCATGCTCGTTTTGTGGGTTGACTTAGGCATACGTATTGTGCTCCTAGTCTAAGATCGGACCAAACCTAGGGTTACGGCTGTAGCACCTGTAGCGGGATCGACAGTACGTAAAGGGGATCGGGTTGATCCCTGGCTTACGCATCCTGCCTCTCTGGCTGACTGAGCACCCGCATGCTCGTTTCATGGGTTGACTTAGGCATACGGAGTTCATCCCCAATCTAAGCACACTGAGTTCATTCCCAATCTAAGATCGAACCGGACTGAGGGTTGCCACAGCAGGACCAACAGCTGGAGGGATCGAGTCGATCCCCGATAGCGTGCTCGTTTCATGGGTTGGCTTAGGCATACGGAGTTCATTCCACGTCCAAGCCCCAGTCGGATCGAGGGTTGTGGCAGCGAGATCGACATCCTGTAGAGGGGGACCAGGCTGATCCTCGGCTTGCACATTATGCCTCTTCGGCTGGCTCAGTGCCCGTACACTCGTTTCATGGGTTGACTTAGGCATACTTAGTTCATTCTTAGTCTAAGCATATGGAGTTCATTCCCAGTCTAAGATCAGACCGGTAGCGAGATCGACAGCAGCACGCAGAGGGGGACCGAGCCGATACTCGACTTGCGCATCCTGCCTCTCCGACCGACTGAGCGCTTGCATGCTCTTTCATGGATTGACTTAGGCATACGGAATTCATTCTTGGTCTAAGACCCAACCAGACTGAGGGACCCACCGCAGGATCGGTAGCACGTAGAGGGGGACCGAACCGTTCCTCGGCTTGCTCATTCTGGCTCTCCGACCGACTGAGCGCCCGTACATTTGTTTCATGGGTTGACTTAGGCATACATAGTGCATTCTCGATCTCCACCAACCAAGGGCCTGAGGCTATTGACGGTGTTTGGGGCAACAACTAAGAGGGACTAGCAACGGGATCCTTGGTCGGCTCGTGCATCCCACCCCCAGCCATTGGTTCGGTGCTCGCACGCTTGTTTCGAGGGATGAGCTGGGCTCGACATGTACCGATGGTGGTCGAGCCAATCACCCTCACCATGGCCCAGCATGTACCGATGGTGTTTGATGCAACCGCCCACACCCGAGGCCATCTTGTGTCGATGGTGGTTGAGGCAGTCACCCGCACCAAGGGCCGGCATGTGCCGATGGTGATCGAGACAACCACCCGCACCAGGGCCCAGCTTGTGCCAATGGTGATCGAGGCAAGTGCCCGTACCAAAGGGTAGCCTGTGTCGATGATAGTCGATGCATGTGCCATCACCATGCGTCATCATGTGCCATTGATGGTCGAAGGGATCGGGTCGATCCTTAGCTTGCGCATCCTGCCTCTCTGGCCGGCTAAGCGCCCACACGCTCATTTCGTGGGTTGACTTAGGCATATGGAGTTCATCCCTAGTTTAAGCATACAAAGTTCATTCCTAGTCTAAGATCGGACCGAACCGAGGGTTACGGAGTAGGACCAGCACCAGGATCGGTAGCATGCAGGAGGGACCGAGCCGATCCTGGGCTTGCGCATTCTGCCTCTCCGATCGACTGAGCACCCATACGCTCATTTCGTGGGTTGGCTCAGTCATACGAAGTTCATTCCATGTCTAAGTGTCACACCCTGGGCGGGCACACCAGGCACATCAGGTGGACCAGCAGGCGAGCCAAAGGTTGAGGCTCGCAGACCAAGTGTGCTGACGGGTATCTATGCACAAAGCGTAGCAAACGAGTTCAGAACGCCTGCCGAACTTGCACTCCAGCCCGTGAGACCAAGGCCTGGTATACAAGCTACTTGTACCACATCCAAAAGGGCCCAAGGTGCTGGACACGCAAGGGAAGCTTCTGGAAGCAGGCAGGATCAGTAGGAGCATCCTGACAGATTTGGTTGACCCTGAAAATCGGGAGTTAGCATCCTGATTGATTTTAATCCCATGATTTTAGCCTTTATTCTAGCGATATTGCCATTAAGTTGTAGCTAGAGCCTCAACTATAAATAGAGGGCTGCTCCACCCTCATTTGTACATCATCAAACACTTTTGTTTCAGTGAATACAAGAGCATTTCTAAGATTCTATCTTGTTATCCTGTTTCTCATTAACTTGCGTAATTAGCCCTTCCCATTGTTCTAGTGCCTGCACGCTTGTGTTTTAGGCTGACTTAGGCATAAAGGAGGAGATTCCAAGCCTAAGGCTGCATGAATTTTGAGTCTAAGGTCAGAGCCTGTGACAGTTGTTATCAGAGCCAGTTCGATTCTGCGTGTTTGTGTTGTGCAGGTTAGATCGTGATTGAGGAGATGGCATCCCAAAGCGACGTTGCTAGCCAAAAACCAGAGGCCCAGGAGCATGGGCATGGAAGAGGCAAGAAAGCTAGTTCTAGAGTTATCTGGTCTATCATGGATGGTAGGCTGGCCAAGGTGGAGGTGACCATGGGTGACATGGAGAAGAAGCTTGAGGAAGTAGAGACTCACATTGCATCGCTAGACTCCATGGGAAAGGAGATCCAAAGTGAGCTGGAAGCTACTCTCAACAAAGGCATGGATGTGGTCACCCAGAAGAATAAGGCCTTAGAGGCTGAAGTGCTGACCTTGCACGATGGCATGGAGGCCATGTGCCAGCAGATGGAAGAGCTTACCAGTGAGTTCGTTGCTTGCAAGACTGCCATTGGGAGTGACATGTTTGTCGGAGTGTCCAAATCCAGATTGGAGGTCCCTAAGCCTAAGGAGTTCAAAGGGACTAGGGTGGCCAAGGAAGTAGACAACTACCTTTGGGGTATCGAGTAGTACTTCCAGGCCATGGGCATGCAAGACGAGGTGATAAAGGTAAGCACCGCTACTATATATCTCACTGATGTAGCCTTATTGTGGTGGAGGCACAGGGTGATGATGTCAGGCGTGGGAGCACCAAGATTGGAACCTGGGCAAAGTTCCAAAAAGAGTTTAGAGAACAATTTTACCCGGAGTATGCCGATGATGAGGCAAGGGCAAAGTTACGCAGGTTGAGCCAACAAGGGGACATAAGGGAGTATGTCTAGAAATTCTCTGAACTGATGCTATAGATCTCGGATCTAGGCGAGAATGATGCCTTATTTGCTTTCATGGATGGGCTGAAGCTGTGGGTGAAGCATGAGCTATAAAGGAGGGGAGTTCATGGCATGGCTAAAGCCATGACTACTACCGAGGCCTTGATAGAGTTCAAGCCTCTGAACAAGTTCGAGTCTACCAAGCCTAAGGGTAAGGGCAAGGACAATAGGGATCGAAAAAAGTAGTCCAAGAGGAAGGACCGTGATCGGGAGTCCAAGGATGGAGATCGAGACTGTTCAATCAAGGATGGCGAGAGGAAGCCACCAATAGGCAAGTGGAAAGCAAAGGGGATCGAGAACCACTAGCATGTTACCTATGTGGAGGGAGCCACATAGCGCGTAATTGCCCATGGAAGGGCAAGCTGGCTGCTGTAGACAAGGAGTCTGACGAGGAGCTAGAGTCAGGGGTAGCAAAGCTTGGGTCATTGGTGCTCAATGTTGTCCAGAGTAAGCAGAACCGTAAGCCAAAGGGCTTGATGTTTATGGATCTGATGGTTGCAGTCAGAAGGTGAGTGCACTGGTGGACACAAGTGACTCACATCTTTTTATTTCAGGTGATGGAGCCCGAAAGCTCAGACTAAAAGTGTAGAAATGGATTGGTACCATCAAAATGGTGAACTCCAAGAAGGTTCCAGCCATTGGAGTAGCGCGGGGAGTGGAGTTGTAGCTTAGAGACTTGAAAGGCAAGGAGACCATAGAGGTAATACCCCTTGACAACTATGAGTTTGTGATTAGGTTGGATTTCCTTGTTCGGATTAACACCCTCCTTGTGCCTTTTGTCAATTGTGTTTGCATCTTGGATGCACGATGCCAATGCCTAGTACCATTGAAGAGAGGGTTTGAATTGGGTCGCGGGTGGTGTCAGCCATCCAATTTGCCAAGGCGGTAAGTAAACAAGAAGACACCTTCTTGGCAGCGCTAAAATATGATGAGCTAAGGGACAAGGAGACTGAGTCACCCTTAGAGGTGCTAAAGGTGCTAAAGACCTTTAGTGATGTGATGCCCGTAAAGTTGCCTAGCAAGCTACCACCAAGAGGGAGGTGGACCATAAGATCTAGCTAGTGTCTGAGGCCAAGCCACTAGTTAGAGCCTTTTATCGAATGTCTCCAACAGAGTTCGAAGAATTGAGGAAACAGCTAAAAGAGTTAGTTAATGTTGGCTTCATCAGGCCATCGAAGGCACCATATAGTGCACCAGTTCTATTCCAGCGCAAGCATGATGGGTCATTGCGGCTGTGCATAGACTACCGAGCTTTGAACAAACTGACCATCAAGAACAAGTACCCCATCCCACTCATTGCGGACTTGTTCGATCAACTTAGAAGCACAAGGTGGTTCACCAAGTTGGATTTGAGGTCAGGCTACTATCAAGTTAGGATCGCGGAGGGAGATGAGCCAAAGACAGCATGTGTCACTTGGTATGGTTCGTATGAGTTGTTGGTGATGCCTTTCGGACTCACGAATGCCCCAGCAACATTCTACACCCTTATGAACAAGGTATTTCAGTCATTCCTTGATCGGTTTGTTGTGGTTTATTTGGATGACATTGTGATCTATAGCCAGACTTTGGGAGAGCATGTAGACCACTTGAGACAGGTGTTCAAGGTGTTGCGAGTGCACAAGCTATTTGTTAAGAGGGAGAAGTGCTCATTCACCTAGCAGGAGATCTCGTTCCTTGGCCACATAGTGGGAGGTGGCAGGATACGCATGGATGAAGGCAAGATACATGCCATCATGAGTGGCAACTGCCAGCCAAGGTCACTGAGTTGAGATCATTCCTTGGGCTGGTTAACTACTACAGGCACTTCATCAAAGGTCACTCAACAATAGCCATGCCATTGATTGACTTGCTCAAGAAAGGGAGAGCATGGGAGTGGAGCGTAGGGTGCCAGGAAGCCTTTAACAGGTTGAAGTGGGCTGTGACCGAGGAGCCAGTCTTGGCCTTGCCAGACCATGCCAAGTCGTATGAGGTGCATACAGATGCATTTGACTTTGCCAGAGGGGGCATGTTGATGTAGGAGGGATGTCCAATCGCGTTCGAGAGCAGAAAGTTGAATGAGACTAACCGTAGGTACATGGTCCAAGAGAAGGAGATGACTGCTTGTGCACTTGGCACCATTACCAGTTGGGGTCAAGGTTCATGGTGAGGTCGGATAATGTGGCGACCAACTACTTCCAAACGCAGAAGAAGCTGTCTCATAAGCTGGCAAGATGGCAAGATTTTCTTGCAGAATTTGATTTCCAGATGGAGTACAAGCGAGGACAGGTGAACCTAGTGGCAGATGCCCTGAGCAAGAAGGCTAAACTTGTTACCATTAGCCAACTAGAACGGTCACTGGTGCCACGCATCAAAGAGGGACTTGTGCATGAACCTACAACAAAGGTTTTGATGGAGTATGCCCAGCAAGGTAAAACTAGGTGGTTTTGGTTGCAGGATGGCTTGCTGTACACCAAAGGTAGTAGACTGTTTGTGCCGCAGCATGAGAAGCTTCGCAAGGAAGTTTTGCAAGAATGCCATGATTCAAGGTGGGTTGGACACCCCGAAGTGAGTCGCACCTTAGCCCTGATCGAGGACCGGTACTACTAGCCGCACATGAGGGACGATGTGGAGGCCTATATGAAGACTTGTTTTATGTGCCAATAGGACAAGGTGGAGCTCAAGAAACCAGGCGGTCTCTTAGAGCCATTGCCTATGCTAGAGCAACCATGGGAGAGTGTTTCTCTGGACTTTATAGTCGGTCTACCCAAAGCAGAAGGGTTTGGAAGCATCATGGTAGTGGTGGATAGGTTTTCCAAGTATGGAATCTTCATTCCAGCAACCAATGAGTGCCCAGCCGAGGAGGCAGCTCGATTGTTCCTGAAGAACATGGTTAAGTACTGGGGAGTGCCGAGGACCATTGTTAGTGATCGAGATAGGCGGTTCACAGGCAGGTTCTGGATTGAGTTGTTCAAGCTGTTAGGGTCAGACTTGAATTTTTCCACCAGCATACATCCGCAGACCAATGGGTAGACAGAATGAGTGAATGGACTATTGGAGGTCTACCTCAGGCACTATGTAAGTGCCACATAAAGGGACTGGCCAAAGCTGCTAGATATTGCACAGTTTTCCTACAACTTGCAAAGGAGCGAGGTAACAAACCAGAGCCCGTTTGAGGTTGTGACAGGGTAACAACCACTAACACCCGGTTCGATTGCTGCAGGTTATACAGGGCCAAATCTAGCAGCATACAAGTTTGCCAAGGCATGGCAGGAGCAAACTAACTTGGCTAGAGTTTGTCTACACAAGGAGGCCAAGAGGTCGAAGAAGTGGGCAGACCAAAAGAGGTGGGATGTATAGTTCTAGGTTGGAGACTTGGTGTTGGTGAAGCTGCATCCCATTGTGCGCCATAGGGGGCAACACAAAGGCCTAGTCTGGAGGTATGAGGGACCTTTCCGAGTAGTCAAGAGGGTAGGCAAGGTTGCCTACAAGCTGGATATACCACCCAAGCCGAGGGTACACCAAGTGTTCCATGTGAGCATGCTCAAGCCGTTCCATGAGGATGAGGGAGATCCAAGATGGGTAGAGTCAAAGCGTGTGCCATTGGGAGCAAGGGCCTCATATGAGAAGGAGGTCCACAACATCATAGCTGATCAGGAAGTGAGACGGAAGAACTATCAACCAAGACATGAGTACTTGGTATGCTGGAAGGGACTTCCAAATAGTGAGGTGAGCTAGGAACCAGCAAAGGACTTATGGAAGTTGGGGGACCAGATCAGGTAGTACCATGTAGAAGAAGCAACGAGGGCATTGCACAATCAGGTGGGGGAGAATGTCACGCCCTGGACGGGCGCGCCAGGCACATCAGGCAGACCAGCAGGTGAGCCAGAGGTTGAGGCTCGTAGACCAGGCGTGCTGGTGGGTATCTGTGTGCAAAGCCTAGCAAACGAGTTCAGAACGCCCGCCCAACTTGCAGGCCAACCCATGAGACCAAGGCCTAGCATACAAGCTACCCGGACCACATCTAGAAGGGCCCAAGGTGCTGGACACACAAAGAAAGCTTCTGAAAACAGGCAGGATCAGCATGAGCATCCTGGCATATTTGGTTGACCCTAAAAATCAGGAGTTAGCATCCTGATTGATTGTAATCCCATGATTTTAGCCTTTATTCTAGGGATATTTCCATTAAGTTGTAGCTGGAGCCTCAACTATAAATAGAGGGCTGCTCCACCCTCATTTGTACATCATCAAACACTTATGTTTCAGTGAATACAATAGCTTTTCCAGAATTCTGTTTTGTTATCCTGTTTCTCTTTCACTTGCATAATCAGCCCTTCCCATTGTTCTAGTGCCTGCATGCTTGTGTTTTAGGCTGACTTAGGCATAAAGGAGGAGATTCCAAGCCTAAGGTCGCAAGGATTCTGAGTCTAAGGTCGGAGCTCGTGACATAAGCCCTAGTCGGACCGAGGGTTGTGGCAGTGGGACCGACAGCACGCAGAGGGGGACCGGGCTGATCTTTGGCTTGCGCATTATGCCTCTTCGATTGGCTCCACCCCGCACGCTCGTTTCATGGGTTGACTTAGGCATATGGAGTTCATTCTCAGTCTAAAATCGGATCGGTAGCGGGATCAGTAGCAGCACGCAGAGGGGGATCGGGCTGATCCTCGGCTTGTGCATCTTACCTTTCCAGCCAGCTGAGTGCCCACACGCTCATTTCGTGGGTTGACTTAGGCATACGGAGTTCATCCACGGTCTAAGCCCCAACCGGATTGAAAGACCCGTAGCGGGATCAGTAACATGCAGAGGGGGACCAAACCAATCCTCGGCTTATGCATTCTGGCTCTCTGATCGATTGATCACCCGCACACTCGTTTCATGGGTTGACTTAGGCATGCGTAGTGCATTCTCAGTCTCGACCAACCAAGGGCCAGAGGCTATCGACGGCGTTTGTGGCAACAACCGAGGGGGACCAGTAGCGGGATCCTTGGTTGGCTCGCACATCCCAACCCTAGCAGTCGGCTCGGTGCCCGCATGCTCATTTCAGGGGCAGACTGGGGCTCAGCATGTGTCGATGGTGGTCGAGGCAACCACCCACACCACGGCCCAGCATGTGCCGATGGTGTTCGATGTAACCGCCCGTACCAGGGGCCGTCTTGTGCCGATGGTGGTCGAGGCAATCGCCCGCACCAAGGGCCGGCATGTGTCAATGGTGATCGAGGCAACCGCCTGCACCAGGGGCCAGCTTGTGCCGATGGCGATCGAGGCAAGTGCCCGTACCAAAGGGCAGCCGGTAACATGATGGTCGATGCATGTGCCATCACCATGCACCATCATGTGCCATTGATGGTCGAGGCCTTGGCCGAAGTTTGATTTTTAGCCACGGTGCACATGTTGGGCTCGAAAATATGCTGGTACCGCATTTTTTTCGCTCGGGGCACCATCACCGGAGAACCTAATCGACGGCATTAGGGGTTCCTGCGATTGGGGGGTCGGGGGGTGTGCGCACATGATGTGCGATGGGTGCTGGTTCTCGGCTCTTATATTGGCCCCCTATCCCTCATCAAACCTCGAGAACTCACACCCCCTTAAAGAGCATTTGAGATTTTATAGGTTTGCTCCCAGTAGCCATTAAAGTGTTTGAAATGGGGACATTTTTTTCAAACGGTCACAAAATCTTTTCCACTTCGAGTTTTTAGTTGAATTTTTTTATGCATGCCAAAAAAAATACAAGGATCACATCTACCAAATTTGGGGCCAAAAATCCTTCTAAAAAATTAAAAAAAAATCCCGAACTGCAAAATTAAAAATAAAAAACGGGTTGTCTTGCCATGAAACTTCACTTGAAGGCTTCGGGGACCATTGTCTGAATTTACAAGCCATAAAAATTGCATTGGCATGGCAGAAATATGAAGATGTGCCTGAACCCACCTACCACTCGATCGATACATGGCTTGCGCATCTCGTCTCTCCGGTCGACTAAGTGCCCACGCGCTCGTTTCGTGGGTTGACTTAGCCATACGTAGTGCGCTCCCAGTCTAAGATCGGATTGGATCGGATCGAGGGTTGTGGTAGCAGGACCCATAGTGGGATCGACAGCATGCAGAGGGGACCAGGTCGATCCTCGGCTTACGCATCCTGCCTCTCTGGCCAACTGAGTGCCCGCACGCTCGTTTCATGGGTTGACTTAGGCATACGGTGTTCATCCTCAGTGTAAGCATATGGTGTTCATTCCCAGTTTAAGATCGGACTGGATCGAGGGTTGTCGTAGTAGGACCAGCAGTAGGATCGGTAGCATGCAGAAGGGGATCGAGCCAATCCCCAGCTTGCGCATTCTACCTCTCCGGCTGGCTGAGTGCCCGCACGCTCATTTAATGGGTTGGCCTAGGCATACGGAGTTCATTCCATGTCTAAACCCCAGCCAGACCGAGGGTTGTGGCAGCGGGACTTGTAGCACGCAGAGGGGGACCGGGCCAATCCCCAGCTTGCGCATTATGCCTCTCCGGCCGACTGAGCGCCTGCATGCCAATTTAATGGGTTGGCTTAGGCATACGGAGTTCATTCCATGTCTAAGCCCCAGTCAGACCGAGGGTTGTGGCAGCGGGACCGACAGCATGCAGAGGGGGACCCGATCGATCCTCGGCTTGTGCATTATGCCTCTTTAGTTGGCTCAGCTCCCGTACGCTCATTTCGTGGATTGACTTAGGCATACAGAGTTCATTCCCAGCCTAAGCGTATAGAGTTCATTCCTAGTCTAAGATCAGACCGGCAGCGGGATCGATAGTAGCACGCAGAGGGGGACCAGGCTGATCCTCAACCTTCGCATCCTGCCCCTCCAGTCGACTGAGCACCTGCACGCTCATTTTTTGGGTTGACTTAGGCATACGGAGTTCATTCCCGGTCTAAGCCCCAACCGGTCTGAAGGACCCGCAGTGCGATCGACAACAGGCAGAGGAGGACCGGGCTGATCCTTCGCTTATGCATTTTGGCTCTCCGGTCGGTTGAGCGCCCACACATTCATTTCATGGGTTGACTTAGGCATACATAGTGCATTCCCGATCTCGACCAACCAAGGGCTAGAGGCTATTGATGGCGTTTAGGGCAACAACTGGGGGGGACCAGCAGCGGGATCCCTGGTCGGCTCGCACATCCCACCCCCAGCGGTTGGTTTGGTGCCCACACGCTCATTTCTAGGGCAAATCGGGGCTTGACATGTGCTGATGGTGGTTGAGGCAACTGCTCGCCCCACTGCTCGGCATGTGTCGATGGTGTTTGATGCAATCGCCTGCACCAGGGGCCATCTTGTGACGATAGTGGTTGAAGCAATCGCTCGCAGAAAGGGCCAGCATATGCTGATGGTGATCGAGACAACTGCCCGCACCAAGGCCCTACTTGTGCATTTGGTAGTCACGGCAAGTGCCCATGTCACTCCCTAGGCAGGCGCGCTAGGTACATTAGGTGGACCAACAGGCAAGCCAGGGGTTGAGGGCCACAGACTAGGCGTGCTGGCAGGTATCTGCGTGCAAAGACTGGCAAACGAGTTCAGAATGCCCACCCAACTTGTAGGTCAGCCTGTGAGACCAAGGCCTAGTATACAAGCTGCCTGCACCACATCCAGAAGGGCCCAAGGTGCTGGACACTCAAGGGAAGCTTCTGAAAGCAGCCAGGATCAGTAAGAGCATCCTGCATATTTGATTGACCTTGAAAATCAGGAGTTAGCATCCTGATTGATTGTAATCCCATGATTTTAACCTTTATTCTAGGGATATTGCCATTAAGTTGTAGCTGGAGCCTTAACTATAAATAGAGGGCTGGTCCACCATCATTTGTACACCATCAAACACTTCTGTTTCAGTGAATACAAGAGCATTTCCAAAATTTTGTTTTGTTATCCTGTTTCTCTTTAACTTGCGTAATTAGCCCTTACCAGTGTTCTAGTGCCCACACGCTTGTGTTTTAGGTTGACTTAGGCACAAAAGAGGAGATTCCAAGCCTAAGGCCACACGGATTCTGAGTCTTAGGTCAGAGCCCGTGACAGTTGATATCAGAGCAAGTTGGATTCTGCGTGTTTATGTTGTGCAGGTTAGATCGTGATTGAGGAGATGGCATCCCAAAGCGACATTGCTAGCCAACAACCAGAGGCCCAGGAGCATAGGCGTGGAAGAGGCAAGAAAGCCAGTTCTAGAGATATCTGGCCTACAATGGATGGTAGGCTGGCCAAGGTGGAAGTGACCATGGGTGACATGGGGGAAAAGCTTGAGGAGGTAGAGACTCACATTGCATCGCTAGACTCCATGGGGGAGGAGATCCAAAGTGAGCTGGAAGCTACTCTCAACAAAGGCATGGATGTGATCACCCAGAAGAATAAGGCCTTGGAGGCTGAAGTGCTGACCTTGCGTGATGGCATGGAGGCCATCCGCCAGTGGATGGAAGAGCTTGCCAGTGAGCTTATTACTTGCAGGACTGCCATTGGGAATGGCATGTTTGCTAGAGTGTCCAAATCCAGATTGGATGTCCCTAAGCTTAAAGAGTTAAGGGGACTAGGGCAGCCAAGGAAGTAGACAACTACTTTTGGGGTATGGAGCAGTACTTCCAGGCCATGGGCATGCAAGACGAGACGATAAAGGTAAGCACCGCTGCTATATATCTCACTGATGTAGCCTTATTGTGGTGGAGGCATAGGTGTGATGATGTCAGGCGTGGGAGCACCAAGATTAAAACCTGGGCAGAGTTCCAAAAGGAGTTCAGAGAACAATTTTACCCAGAGTATACTGATGATGAGGTGCAGGTAAAGTTGCGCAGGCTGAGGCAACAAGGGGACATAAGGGAATATGTCCAAAAATTCTCTGAACTAATGCTACATACTCAGATCTAGGCGAGAAGGATGCCTTTTTTGCTTTCATTGATGGGCTGAAGCCATGGGTGAAGCATGAGTTACAAAGGAGGGGAGTTCATGACTTGGGTAAAGCCATGACTACTGCTGAGGCCTTGATAGAGTTCAAGCCTTTGAACAAGTTCAAGTTTTCCAAGCCCAAGGGTAAGGGCAGGGATGATAGGGACTGAAAGAAGCAGTCCAAGGGGAAGGACCATGACTGGGAGTCCAAGGATGAAGATCGAGACCGTTCAACCAAGGATGGTGAGAGGAAGCCACCAGCAGGCAAGAGGAAAGTAAAGGGGGACAGAGAGCCACTAGCATGCTACCTATGTGGAGGGAGCCATATAGCGCGTAATTGCCCGCAAAAGGGCAAGCTGGCTGCTGTAGACAATGAGTCTGACGAGGAGCCAGAGTCAGGGGCAGCAAAGCTTGGGTCATTGGTGCCCAATGCTGTCCAGAGTAAGGGGAGCCACAAGCCAAAGGGCTTGATATTTATGGATCTGATGGTTGCGGGTCAGAAGGTGAGCGCACTGGTGGACACAGGTGACTCACATCTTTTTATTTCAGGTGATGGAGCCCAAAAGCTCAGACTAAAGGTACAGAAAGGGACTGGTACCATTAAGACGGTGAACTCCAAGGAGGTTCCAGCCATTGGAGTAGCACGAGGAGTGGAGTTACAGCTTGGAGACTGGAAAGGCAAGGAGACCATAGAGGTAATACCCCTTGACGACTATGAGTTTGTGATTGGGTTTGATTTCCTTGTTCAGATTAATGCCCTCATTGTGCCTTTTACCGATTGTGTTTGCATCTTAGATGCACGGTGCCAATGCCTAGTGCCATTGAGGAGAGGGTCTGGAGTTGGGTCGTGGGTGGTGTCAGCCATCCAATTTGCCAAGGCGGTATGCAAACAAAAAGACACCTTATTGGTAGCCCTGAAATATGATGAGCCAAGGGAGAAGGAGATCGAGTCACCCTTTAAAGTGCTAAAGGTGTTGAAGGCCTTTAGTGATGTGATGCTCGCAAAGCTACCTAGCAAGCTACCACCTAAGAGGGAGGTGGACCACAAGATCGAGCTAGTGTTCGAGGCCAAGGCACCAACTAGAGCCCCTTACCAAATGTCTCCACCAGAGTTGGAGGAGTTGAGGAAGCAAGTCAAAGAGTTAGTTGATGTTGGCTTCATCAAGCCATCGAAGGCACCCTATGGTGCATCGGTTCTATTCCAACGCAAGCATGATAGGTCGTTGCAACTGTGCATAGATTACCGAGCTTTGAACAAGTTGACCATCAAGATCAAGTACCCCATCCCACTCATTGCGGACTTGTTCGATCAACTTGGAAGCGCAAGGTGGTTCACCAAGTTGGATTTGAGGTCGGGCTACTATCAAGTCAGGATCACGGAGGGAGATGAGCCAAAGACAACATGTGTCACTCAATATGGTTTGTATGAGTTGGATTTGAGGTCAGACTACTATCAAGTCAGGATCGCGGAGGGAGATGAGCCAAAGACAGCATGTGTCACTAGGTATGGTTCGTATGAGTTCTTGGTGATGCCTTTCGGACTCACGAATGCCCCAGCAACATTCTGCACCCTTATGAACAAGGTACTTCAGTCATTCCTTGATCGATTCATTGTGGTTTATTTGGATGACATTGTAATCTACAGCCAGACTTTGGGAGAGCATGTAGACCACTTGAGACAGGTGTTCGAGGTGTTGCAGGTGCACAAGCTATTTGTCAAGAGGGAGAAGTGCTCATTCACCCAGCAGGAGATCCCGTTCCTTGGCCACATAGTGGGAGGTGGCAGGATACGCATGGATGAAGGCAAGATACATGCCATCCTGGAGTGGCAACCGCCAGCCAAGGTCACTAAGTTGAGATCATTCCTTGGGCTGGTTAACTACTACAGGTGCTTCATCAAAGGTCATTCAGCAATAGCCACGCCATTGATTGACTTGCTCAAGAATGGGAGAGCATGGGAGTGGAGCGCAGGGTGCCAGGAAGCTTTTGATAGGTTGAAGTGGGCTGTGACAGAGGAGCTAGTTTTAGCCTTGCCAGACCATGCCAAGCCGTATGAGGTGCATACGGAAGCATCAAACTTTGCCATAGGGGGCGTGTTGATGCAAGAGGGATGTCCAATCACATTTGAGAGCAGGAAGCTGAACGAGACTGAACGCAAGTACATGGTCCAAGAGAAAGAGATGACTATAGCGGTACACTGCTTGTGCACTTGGTGCCATTACCTGTTGGGGTCGAGGTTCGTGGTTAGGATGGACAATATGGTGACCACCTACTTCCAAACATAGAAGAAGCTGTCCCCCAAGCAGGCGAGATGGTAAGATTTTCTTATGGAATTTGATTTTCAGATGGAGTACAAGCCGGGGTGGGCGAACCTAGTGGCAGACGCCCTGAGCAGGAAGGCTAACCTTGCTACCATTACCCAACCAGAGGGGTCACTGGTGCCGCGCATCAAGGAGGGACTTGCACATGATCCTACAGCCAAAGCTCTGATGGAGTACGCCCAGCAAGGTAACACTAGGCGGTTTTGGATGCAGGATGGTTTGTTGTACACCAAGGGTAGTAGACTGTTTGTGCCACAGCATGGGAAGCTCCGCAAGGAAGTTTTGCAAGAATGTCATGTGCCCATCACCAGGGCATGACACCATCACCATGCGCCATCATGTGCCATTGATGGTCGAGGCCTTGGCCGAAGTTTGATTTTAAGCCACGGTGTTCATTCCCAGTCTAAGCATACGGAGTTCATTCCCCGTCTAAGATCGACTGACAGCTGGATTGGCAGCAGCACGTAGAGGGGGATCAGGCTGATCCTCGGCTTGCTCATCCTACCTCTCCAGCTGACTGATGCCCACACGCTCATTTCATGGGTTGACTTAGGCATATAGAGTTCATTCTCTATCTAAGCCCCAACCTGATCGAATGACCTGTAGCGAGATCGGTAGCGCGCAGAGGGGGACTGGGCCGATCCTTGACTTACGCATTCTGGCTCTTCGATCGGTTGAGCGACCGCACGCTCATTTCATGGGTTGACTTAGGCATACGTAGTGCATTCCTGGTCTCGACCAACCAAGGGCCAGAGACTATCGATGGCGTTTAGGGTAACAACCGAGGGGGACCAGCAACGGGATCCTTGTTCGACTCGTGCATCCCACCCCCAACGGTCGGTTCGATGCCCACACACTCATTTTAAGGGCCGACCAGGGCTTGACATGTGCTGATCGTGGTAGAGGTAACCGCCCGCACCACGGCCCAGCATGTGCAGATGGTGTTCAATGCAATCACCTACACCAGGGGCCATTTTGTGCCGATGGTGGTCGAGGCAATTACCCGCACCAAGGGTCGGTATGTGCCGATGGTGATCGAGGCAATCGCCCGTACCAAGGCCCAGTTTGTGTCGATGGCGGTCGAGGTAAGTTCTCGTACCAAAAGGTAACCTGTGCCGATGATGGTCGATGCATGTACCATCACCATGCGCCATCATGTGCCATTGATGGTCGAGGCCTTGGTCAAAGTTTGATTTTGAGCTACAGTGCACATGCTGGGCTCGGGCATTGCTCGTGCCACATTTTTTTCACCCAGGGCACCATCGCCAGAGCATCGTCGAAGAACCTAACCGACGACATTGAGGGTTCCGACGATTGGGGGGGTCGGGGGGTGTGCGCACATGATGTGCGATGGGTGCTGGTACTTGGTCCTTATATTGGCCCCCTATCCCTCATCAAACCTCGAGAACTCACACCCCCTTAAAGAGCATTTGAGATTTTATAGGTTTGCTCCCAGTAGCCATTAAAGTGTCTGAAATGGGGACATTTTTTTCAAATGGTCACAAAATCTTCTCCACTTCGAGCTTTTAGCTGAATGTTTTTGTGCGTGCCAACAAAAATACAAGGATCACGTCTATGAAATTTGGGGCCAAAACTCTTTCTAAAAAAATTTAAAAAAATCTCGAACCACAAAAAGATTTCAAAAATCGTGAAAAATAGAAAACGGGTCGTCTTGGCACAAAACTTCACATGAAGGCTAAGGGGACCATTGTCTGAAGTTACAAGCCATAAAAATTGCATTGGCATGGCAAAAATATGAAGATCTGCCTGAACCCACCTACCACTCGATCGATTCATGGCTTGCGCATCCCACCTCTCCGGTCGGCTAAGTGCCTGTACGCTCGTTTCGTGGGTTGACTTAGGCATACGTAGTGCGCTCGTAGTCTAAGATCGAACCAGACTGAGGGTTGTGGCAGTAGGACCAGCAGCAGGATCGATAGCACACAGGGGGGACTGGGTCGATCCTCGGCTTGCGCATTCTACCTCTCCGGTCGGTTGAGCACCTGCATGCTCGTTTCATGGGTTGGATTAGGCATACGGAGTTCATCCTCAGTCTAAGCATACGGAGTTCATTTCAGTCTAAGATCGGATCGGATCGAGGGTTGGGATAGCAGGACCAGCAGCAGGATCGACAGCACGCAGGGGGGGACCGAGCCGATCCTCGGCTTGCGCATTCTGCCTCTCTAGCCGACTGAACGCCCTCACGCTCGTTTCGTGGGTTGGCTTAAGCATACGGAGTTCATCCCCAGTATAAGCATACGGAGTTCATTCCCAGTCTAAGATCGGACTGGATCGAGGGTTACGGTAGTAAGACCAGCAGCAGGATCGGTAGCACGCAGGGGGAGATTGGGTTGATCCTCGGCTTGTGCATTCTGGCTCTCCAGTCGATTGAGTGCCCGCATGCTCATTTCATGGGTTGACTTAGGCATACGTAGTGCTTTACCGATCTCGACCAACCAAGGGCCAGAGGCTATCGACGGCGTTTGGGGTAACAACCGAGGGGGACAGCAGCGGGATCCTAGGTCAGCTCGTGCATCCCGTCCCCAGCGGTCAGTTCAATGCCTGCACGCTCATTTCGTTGGCTGACCAAGGCTCCGCATGTGCCGATGGTGGTCTAGGCAACCGCCCGTACCATAGCCCAGCATGTGCCGATGGTGTTCGATGCAACCGCCCGCACCAGAGGCCATCTTGTGTCGATGGTGGTCGAGGCAATCGTTCGCACTAAGGGTCGGCATGTGCCGATGGTGATCAACGCAACCGCCCACACCAGGGCCCAACTTGTGGTGATGGCGGTCGAGGCAAGTCCCGTGCCAAAGGCCAGCCTGTGCTGATGATGATCGATGCATGTGCCATCACCATGCGCCATCATGTGCCATTGATGGTCAAGGCGTTGGTCAAAGTTTGATTTTGAGCCACGGTGCACATGCTGGGCTCGGGCATGTGCTGATGCCACATTCTTTTCACCCGAGGCACCATCGTCACAGCATCGTCAGAGAACCTAACCGACAACATTGAGGGTTCCTGTGATTGGGGGGCCGGGGGGTGTGCGCACATGATGTGCGATGGGTGCTGGTACTTGGCCAATATATTGGCCCCCTATCCCTCATCAAACCTTGAGAACTCACCCCCTTAAAGAGCATTTGAGATTTTATAGGTTTGCTCCCAGTAGCCACTAAAGTGTCTGAAATGGGGACATTTTTTTCAAACGGTCACAAAATCTTCTCCACTTCGAGTTTTTAGCTGAATTTTTTTGTGCATGGCAATAAAAATACAAGGATCACGTCTACCAAATTTGGGGCCAAAATTCCTTCTAAAAAAATTTTAAAAAATCCTGAACTGTAAAAAGTTTTCAAAAATTGTGAAAAATAGAATACGGGTTGTCTTGCCATGAAACTTCACATGAAAGCTTAAGGGACTATTATATGAATTTACAAGCCATAAAAATGGCATTGGCATGGTAGAAATATGAAGATGTCCCTGAACCCACCTACCACTCGATCGATCCACGACTTGCGCATCCCGCCTCTCCGGCCGGCTAAGTGCTCACACGCTCGTTTCGTGGGTTGACTTAGGCATAGGTAGTGCACTCCCAGTCTAAGATCGGATTGGATCGAGGGTTGTAGCAGCAGGATCCGCAGTGAGCTCGACAGCACATAGATGGGATTAGGTCGATCCTCGGCTTACGCATCATACTCTTTGGCCGACTGAGTGCCCGTACGCTCGTTTCATGGGTTGACTTAGGCATACGGAGTTCATCCCCAGTCTAAGCATACAGATTTCATTACCAGTCTAAGATCAGACCAGACCGAGGGTTACGATAGCAGGACCAACAGTAGGATCGATAGCTCACAGGAGGGATTGGGCCAATCCCTAGCTTGAGTATTTTGCCTCTCCGGCTGGCTAAGCACCCGCACGCTCTTTTCGTGGGTTGGCTTAGGCATACGGAGTTCATTCCATGTCTAAGCCCCAACTGGACCGAGGGTTGTGGCAGCAGGATCGGTAGCACGCAGAGGGGTATGGGGCCAATCCTCGGCTTGCGCATTATGCCTCTTCGATCGGTTGAACGCCCGCACACTGGTTTCATGGGTTGACTTAGGCATACATAGTGCATTCACGGACTCAACCAACCAAGGGTAAGAGGCTATCGACGGCGTTTGGGGCAACAACCGAGGGGGACCAGCAGCAGGATCCTTGGTCGGCTCACATTTCCCTCCCCTAGTGGTCGGTTCGGTGCCCGCATTATCATTTCGAGGGCCGATCGGGGCTCGGCATGTGTCGATGGTGCTCGATGCACCTGCTCGCACCAGGGGCCATCTTGTGCCGATGGTGGTCGAGGCAATCGCCCGCACCAAGGGCCGGTATGTGCTGATGGTGATCGAGGCAACCGCCCGTACCTGGGCCTAGCTTGTGCCGATGGCGGTCGAGGCAAGTGCCCGTACCAAAGGGCAGCCTACGTCGATGATGGACAAATCATGTGCCATCACCATGCGCCATCATGTGCCATTGATGGTTGAGGCCTTGGCCGAAGTTTGATTTTGAGCCACGGTGCACATGCTGGGCTCGAGCATGTGCTGGTGCCACATTTTTTTTGCCCAGGACACCATCGCCGGAGCATGCTGGAGAACCTAACCGACGTCATTGGGGGTTCCGACGATTAGGGGGGTCGGGGGGTGCGCACACATGATGTGTGATGGGTGCTGGTACTTGGCCCTTATATTGGCCCCCTATCCCTCATCAAACCTCGAGAACTCACACCCCTTTAAAGAGCATTTGAGATTTTATAGGTTTGCTCCCAGTAGCCATTAAAGTGTCTAAAATGGGGACATTTTTTTCAAACGGTCACAAAATCTTCTCCACTTCGAGTTTTTAGCTGAATTTGTTTGTGCGTGCCAACAAAAATGCAAGGATCACGTCTACCAAATTTGGGGCCAAAACTCCTTCTAAAAAAATTTAAAAAAATGTCGAACCATAAAAAGTTTTGAAAATCAAGAAAAATAGAAAACGGGTCATCTTGCCACGAAACTTCACATTAAGGCTTAGGGGACCATTGTATGAATTTACAAGCCATAAAAATGGCATTGGCATGGCAGAAATATGAAGATGTGCCTAACCCACCTACCACTCGATCTATCCACGGCTTACACATCCCGCCTCTCCGGCCGGTTAAGTGCTCGTACGCTCGTTCAATGGGATGACTTAGGCATACGTAGTGCACTCCCAGTCTAAGATCAAACCAGATCATAGCTTGCGACAGTAGGACCTGCAATGAGATCGACAGCACACAGAGGGTACAGGGTCGATCCTCGACTTACGCATCCTACCTCTCTGGCCGGTTGAGTACCCGCACGCTCGTTTCATGGGTTGACTTAGGCATATGGAGTTCTGTCCCAGTCTAAGCATACGGAGTTCATTCCAAGTCTAAGATCAGACCAGATCGAGGGTTGCGATAGCAGAACCAGCAGCAGGATCGACAGCACGTAGGAGGGGATCGGGCTGATCCATGACTTGCGTATTCTGCCTCTCCGACTGGCTGAGCCCCTGTACGCTCGTTTTGTGGGTTGGCTTAGGCATACGGAGTTCATTCCATGTCTAAGCCCTAGTCGGACTGAGCGTTGTGGCAGCGGGATTGACAGCACGTAGAGGGGGATCGGGCCGATCCCCAACTTGCGCATTATGCCTCTCCGGTCGGCTAAGCACCCGCACGCTAGTTTCATGGGTTGACTTAGGCAAGCGGAGTTCATTCCCAGTCTAAGCATATGGAGTTCATTCCCAGTCTAAGATCAGACCGGCAGTGGGATCGACATTAGCATGCAGAGGGGGACTGGGTCGATCCTTGGCTTGTGCATCCTACCTCTTCGGTCGGCTGAGCGCCCGCACGCTCGTTTCATGGGTTGACTTAGGAATACGGAGTTCATCCCCAGTCTAAGCATACAGAGTTCATTCCCCGTCTAAGATCAGACCCGACCGAGGGTTGTGGTAGCAGGATCGATAGCAGGACCAGCAGCAGGATCGACAACACGCAGGGGGGATCGGGCCGATCCCCGGCTTGCGCATTCTGCCTCTCTGGTTGGTTGAGCACCCATACGCTCATTTCATGGGTTGGCTAGGCATACGAAGTTCATTCCATGTCTAACCCCAGTCGGACCGTGGGTTATGGCAGTCAGACCGACAGTATGCAGAGGGGGTCCGGGCTGATCCCCGACTTGCACATTATGCCTCTTCGGTTGGCTCAGTGCCCGCACGCTCTTTTCGTAGGTTGACTTAGGCATAAGGAGTTCATTCCTGATCTAAGCCCCAACCGGATTAAGGGACCCGCAGTGGGATCGACAACATGTAGAGGGCGATGGGTCGATCCTTGGCTTGCGCATTCTGGCTCTTCGATCGGCTAGGTGCCTGTATGCTCATTTCATGGGTTGACATAGGCATACGTAGTGCATTCTCGGTCTCGACCAACCAAGGGCCAGAGGCTATCGACGACATTTGGGGTAACAACCAAGGGGGACCAGCAGTGGGATCCTTGGTTGGCTCACACATCTCATGCCTAGCGGTTGGTTCGGTGCTCGCACGCTCATTTTGGGGGCCAACCAGGGCTCGACATGTGCCAATGGTGGTCGCGGCAACTGTCCGCACCACGCCCAGCATGTGCCGATAGTGTTCGATGCAACCACTCGTACCAAGGGCCATCTTGTGCCGATGGTGGTTGAGGCAACCGCCTACACCAGGGCCCAACTTGTGCCGATGGCGGTCGAGGCCGTACTGAGGGTTGTGGCAACGGGACCGGTAGCATGGAGAGGGGGATCGGGTCGATCCATCGCTTGCGCATTATGCCTCTTCGGCCTACTTCGCGCCTGCACGCTCATTTTGTGGGTTGACTTAGGCATACGGCATTCATCCCTAGTCTAAACATACGGAGTTCATTCCCAGTCTAAGATAAGACTGGATCGAGGGTTACGGTAGCAGGATCGACAGCACGCAGGGGGGACCAGGCCGATCCCCGGCTTGCGCATTCTACTTCTCCGATCGACTGAGCCCCCACACGCTCGTTTCGTGGGTTGGCTTAGGCATACAAAGTTCATTCCATGTCTAAGCATACGGAGTTCATTCCCAGTCTAAGATGGCTTAGGCATGTGCTGGTGCCACATTTTTTTCGCCTGGGACACCATCACCGGAGCATCGTCGGAAAATGTAACCGACGGCATTGGGGGTTCTGACGATTGGGGGGCCGGGGATTGTGCGCACATAATGTGCAATGGGTGCTAGTACTTGGCCCTTATATTGGCCCCCTATCTCTCATCAAACCTCAAGAACTCACACCCCCTTAAAGAGCATTTGAGGGTTTATAGGTTTGCTCCCAGTAGCCATTAAAGTGTCTGAAATGGGGATATTTTTTTCAAACGGTCACAAAATCTTCTCCACTACGAGTTTTTGGCTGAATTTGTTTGTGCGTGCCAACAAAAATACAACGATCAAGTCTACCTAATTTGGGGCCAAAACTACTTCTAAAAAAATTTTAAAAAATCTCAAACTGTAAAAAGTTTCAAAAATCATGAAAAATAGAAAAGTAGTCGTCTTGCCACGAAACTTCACATGAAGGCTTAGGGGACCAATGTATGAATTTACAAGCCATAAAAATGGCATTGGCATGGCAGAAATATGAAGATGTGCCTGAACCCACCTACCACTTGATCGATCCACGGCTTGCGCATCCTACCTTTTTGGCCGACTAAGCGCCCGCACGCTCATTTCACGGGTTGACTTAGGCATACGTAGTGTGCTCCCAATCTAAGATTAGACCAGACCAAGGGTTACAGCAGTAGGACCCATAGCGGGATTGACAGCACGTAAATGAGACCTGGTCGATCCTTGGTTTACGTATCCCCGTACGCTTGTTTTGTGGGTTGACTTAGGCATATGAAGTTCATCCCCAGTCTAACCATACAGAGTTCATTCCCAGTCTAAGATCGGACCAGACCGAGGGTTGTGACAGCAGGACTAGCAGTAGGATCGACAGCACATAGGGGGGATCGGGCTGATCCCCGACTTGCGCATTCTACCTCTCCGATCGATTGAGAGCCCGCACGCTCGTTTCGTGGGTTTGCTTAGGCATACAGAGTTCATTCCATTTCTAAGGCCCAGTCGGACCGAGGGTTGTGGTAGCGGGACCAGCAGCACGCAGAGGGGGATCGATCCTCGGCTTACGCATTATGCCTCTCCGACTGGTTCAACGTCCGCACGCTCATTTTGCGGGTTGACTTAGGCGTACGGAGTTCATTCCCAGTCTAAGCTTATGGAGTTCATTCCCAGTCTAAGATCAGACCGGCAGCAGCACGCAGAGAGGGTTCGAGCCAATCCTCAGATTGTGCTTCTTGCCTCTCCGGCCGGCTGAGCACCCGCACGCTCATTTCGTGGGTTTACTGAGGTATATAGAGTTCATTCCTAGTCTAAGCCCCAATCGGACCGAGGGACCCGTAGTGAAATCGATAGCATGTAGAGAGGGACCAAGCCGATCCTCGTCTTACGTATTCTGGCTCTCCGACCGATTGAGCGCCCGCACGCTCGTTTCATGGGTTGACTTAGGCATACGAAGTTCATCCCTAGTATAAGCATACGGGGTTCATTCCCAGTCTAAGATCAGATCGGATCGAGGGTTGCGATAGCAGGACCATCAAAAAGATCGGTAGCACGTAGGGGGGACCGAGCTAATCCCCAGCTTGCTCATTCTACCTTTTCGGCTGGCTCAGCACCCGCACGCCCATTTTGTGGGTTGGCTTAAGCATATGGAGTTCATTCCCAGTCTAAGCATATAGAGTTCATTCCAGTCTAAGATCAGACCAGCAGTAGCACGCAGAGAGGGACCGGGCCGATACTCGGCTTGCGCATCCTACCTTTTCGATCGGCTGAGCACCCGTACGCTCGTTTCGTGGGTTGACTTAGGCGTACGGAGTTCATTCCTAGTCTAAGCCCCAACTGGATCGAGGGACCCGCAGTGGGATCGATACCATGTAGAGAGGGACCAAGCTGATCCTCGACTTGTGCATTCTGGCTCTCGGGCCGGTTGACCACCCACACGCTGGTTTCATGGGTTAACTTAGGCATACGTAGTGCATTCTTTGTCTCGACCAACCAACGGCCAGAGGCTATCGATGTCATTTGGGGCAACAACCGAGGGGGAACCAACAACGGGATCCTTGGTAGGCTCAGGCATCCCGACCCCAGCAGTCGGTTTGGTGCCCATACACATCATTTTGAGGGTCGATCGGGGCTCAGCATGTGCTGATGCTGGTCGAGACAATCACCCACACCACAGCCCAGCATGTGCCGATGGTGTTCGATGCAACCGCCCGCACCAGGGGCCATCTTGTGTCAATGGTGGTCGAGGCAATCGCTCGCACCAAGGGCCAGTATGTGTTGATGGTGATCGAGGCAATCACCCGCACCAGGGCCCAGCTTATGCCGATGGTGGTTAAGGTAAGTGCCCGTACCAAAGGGCAGCCTGTGCCGATGATGGTCGATGCATGTGCCATCACCATGTGCCATCATGTGCCATTGATGGTTGAGGCCTTGGCCAAAGTTTGATTTTGAGCCATGGTGCACATGCTGGGCTCAGCTTGTGATGGTGCCACATTTTTTTCGCCCAGGGCACCATCGTCGGAGCATCAACGGAGTACCTAACCGGTGGCATTAAGGGTTTCGACGATTGAGGGGCCAGGGGGTGTGCGCACATGATGGGAGATGGGTGCTGGTACTTGGCCCTTATATTGGCCCCCTATCCCTCATCAAACCTTAAGAACTCACACCCCCTTAAAGAGCAGTTGATATTTTATAGGTTTGCTCCCAGTAGCCTTTAAAGTGTCTGAAATGGGGACTTTTTTTCAAACGGTCACAAAAACTTCTCGACTTCGAGTTTTTAGCTGAATTATTTTGTACATGCCAACAAAAATACAAGGATTAGGTCTACCATATTTGGGGCAAAAAATCTTTCTAAAAAAATTTTAAAAAACCCCGAACCGTAAAACGTTTCAAAAATCATGAAAATAGAAAATGGGTCATCTTGCCACGAAACTTCACATGAAGGCTTAGGGGACCATTGTATGAATTTACAAGCCATAAAAATGGCATTTGCATGGAAGAAATATGAAGATGTGCTTGAACCCACCTACCACTCGATCGATCCAGGGCTTGCGCATCCCGCCTCTCCGGTCGGCTAAGTGCCCGAACGCTCATTTCTTGGGTTGACTTAGGCATATGTAGTGCACTCCCAGTCTCAGATTGAATCGGACCAAAGGTTGTGGTAGTAGAACCCGCAACGGGATCGATAGCACATAGAGGGGACCGAGTCGATCCCTGGCTTGTGCATCATGCCTCTATGGATGGCTGAGTGCCCGCACGCTCATTTCGTGGGTTGACTTAGGCATACGGAGTTCATCCCCAGTCTAAGCATATGGAGTTCATTCCCAGTCTAAGATCAAATCGACAGCGGGATTGGCAGCACGCAGAGGGGATTGAGTTGATCCTTGGCATGTGCATCCTGCGTCTCTGGCCGGCTGGGCGCCCGTACACTCGTTTTGTGGGTCGACTTAGGCATACAAAGTTCATCCCCAGTCTAAGCATACGAAGTTCATTCCCAGTCTAAGATCGGACCAGATCGAGGGTTGTGGCAGCAAGACCAGCAGCAGGATCGACAGCACATAGGGGGGCACCGGGCCGATCCCAAGCTTGTGCGTTTTGCTTCTGCGACTGACTGAGCACCTGCATGCTCGTTTCGTGGGTTGGCTTAGGCATACGAAGTTCATTCCATGTCTAAGCCCTAACCGGATCAAGGGTTGTGGCAGGGGATTGGCAGCACATAGAGGGGGATCGAGCCGATCCTCGGCTTACGCATTATGCCTGTCCGACCAGCTTAGCGCCCGTACACTCATTTTGTGGGTTGACTTACGCATAGGAGTTCATTCCCAGTCTAAGTATCATGCTCGAGTTTTTAGCTGAATTTGTTTATGTGTGCCAACAAAAATACAAGGATCATGTCTACCGAATTTTGGCCAAAACTCCTTCTAAAAAAATTTTAAAAAGTCTCGAACCGTAAAAAGTTTTAAAAATCTTGAAAAATAGAAAACGGGTTGTCTTGCCACGAAACTTCACATAAAGGCTTAAGGGACCATTGTATGAATTTAAAAGCCATAAAAATGGCATTGCCATGGCAAAAATATGAAGATATGCTTGAACCCACCTACCACTCGATCAATCCACGGCTTGCGCATCCCGTCTCTCTAATCGGCTAAGTGCCCGCACGCTTGTTTCGTGGGTTGACTTAGGCATAGATAGTGCGCTCCTAGTCTAAGATCGAATCAGACTGAGGGTTGCGACAGCAGGACCCACAGCAGGATCGACAGCAGGTAGAGGGGACCGGGTCAATCCCCGGCTTGCCCATCCTACATCTTTGGCCGGCTCAGCGTCAGCACGCTCGTTTCGTGGGTTGACTTAGGCTTACAGAGTTCATCCCCAGTCTAAGCATACGAAGTTCATTCCCAGTCTAACATTGGACCAGACTGAGGGTTGCGATAGCATGACTAGCAGCAGGATCGACAGCATGACCAGCAGCAGGGATCGGGTCGATCCCCGACTTGCTCGTTCTGCCTCTCCGGCTTGTTCAGTGCCCGCACGCTTGTTTCGTGGGTTGACTTAGGCATATGGAGTTCATTCCCAGTCTAAGCAAACGGAGTTCATTCCCAATCTAAGATCGGACCAGCAGCAGTACGCAGAGGGGATCGGGCTGATCCTCGGCTTACGCATCCCGCCTCTCCGACTGGCTGAGCACCCGTACGCTTGTTTCGTGGGTTGACTTAGGCATACGAAGTTCATTCTCGGTCTAAGCCCCAATTGGACCGAGGGACCCACAGCGGGATCGATAGCACGTAGAGGGGGATCGGGCCGATCCTCAACTTGTGCATTTTGGCTCTCTGGCCGGCTGAGCGCCCACACGCTCGTTTCATGGGTTGACTTAGGCATACGTAGTGCATTCCCGATCTCGACCATTGTAGTGCATTCCACGGCTTGTGCATCCCACCTCTCCAGCCGATTAGGTGCCTGCACGCTAATTTCGTGGGTTGACTTAGGCAAACGTAGTGCCCTCCAAGTCTAAGATCAGACCAGACTGAGGGTTATGGCAGCAAGACCCGCAGTGAGATCGATAGCAAGCAGAGGGGACCGGGTCGATCCTCAGCTTGCGCATCCTACCTCTATGGCCGGTTGAGTGCCTGCATGCTCGTTTTGTGGGTTGACTTAGGCATACGGAGTTCATCCCTAGCCTAAGCATACGGAGTTCACTCCCAGTCTAAGATCAGACTGGACCGAGGGTTACGGGAGCAGGACCATCAGTAGGATCGATAGCACGTAGGGGGGACCAGGTCGATCCCTGGCTTGTGTATTCTGCCTCTCCAGTCGGCTGAGCACCCGCACACTCGTTTCGTGGGTTGGCCTAGGCATACGGAGTTCATTCCATGTCTAAGCCCCAGCTGAATCGAGGGTTGTGGTAGCGGGGGCGATAACACACAGAGGGTGATCGGGCTGGTCCCCGGATTGCGCATTATGCCTTTTCGGTCAGCTCAGCGCCTGCACACTTGTTTCGTGGGTTGACTTAGGCATACAGAGTTCATTCCTAGTGTAAGCATACGGAGTTCATTCCCAGTCTAAGATCGGATCGACACCAGCGCGCAGTGGGGGACCGAGTCGATCCTCGGCTTACGCATCTTCCCTCTCCGATCGGCTGAGTGCCCGCACGCTCGTTTTATGGGTTGACTTAGGCATACGAAGTTCAATCTCGTTCTAAACCCCAACCAGACCGAGGGACCCGTAGCGGGATCGACAGCACGTAGAGGGGGATCGAGCTGATCCTTGGCTTGCGCATTCTGGCCGACTAAGCGCCCGCACGCTCATTTCATGGGGTGACTTAGGCATACGTAGTGCATTCCTGATCTCGACCAACCAAGGGCCAGAGGCTATCGATGGCATTTGGGGCAACAACCGAAGGGGACCAGCAGCGGGATCCTTGGTCGGCTCATGCATCCCACCCCCAGCGGTCAGTTCGATGCCCGCACACTCATTTTGGGGGTCGATCGGGGCTCAGCATGTGCCGATGGTGGTCAAGGCAACCACCCATACCATGGCCCAGCATGTGCCGATGGTGTTCGATACAACCACCCACACCAGAGGCCATCTTGTGCCGTTGGTGGTAGAGGCAATCGCTTGCACCAAGGGCTGGCATGTGTCGATGATGATCGAGGCAACCGCCTACTCCAAGGCCCAGCTTGTGCCGATGGTGGTCGAGGCAAGTGCCCGTACCTAAGGGCAGCCTGTGCCGATGATGGTCAATGCATGTGCCATCACCAAGCGCCATCATGTGCCATTGATGATCGAAGCCTTGGTCGAAGTTTGATTTTGAGCCACGATGCACATGCTGGGCTCGGGCATATGCTGGTGCCACATTTTTTTCACCCGAGGCACCATCGTTGGAGCATCGTCGGAGAACCTACTCGACGACATTGGGGGTTCTGGCGATTGGGTGGGCTGGGGGGTATACGCACATGATGTGCGATGGGTGCTGGTACTTGGCCCTTATATTGGCCCCCTATCCCTCATCAAACCTCGAGAACTCACACCCCCTTAAAGAGCATTTGAGATTTTATAGGTTTGCTCCCAGTAGCCATTAAAGTGTTTGAAATGGGGATATTTTTTTCAAACGGTCAGAAAATCTTCTCCACTTCTGGTTTTCAGTTAAATTTTTTTGTGCATGCCAACAAAAATATGAGGATCACATCTACCAAATTTAGGGCTAAAACTCCTAAAAAAATTTTAAAAAATCCCAAACGGTAAAAAGTTTCAAAAATCATGAAAAATAGAAAACGGGTCGTCTTGCCGCGAAACTTCACATCAAGGCTTACGGGACCATTGTCTGAATTTACAAGCCATAAAAATGTAAATATGAAGATGTGCCTGAACCCACCTACCACTCGATCGATCCACGGCTTGCGTATCCCGCCTCTCCGGCCGGTTAAGTGCCCGCACGCTCTTGTCGTGGGTTGACTTAGGCATACATAGTGTGCTCCCAGTCTAAGATCAGACTGGACCGAGGGTTATGACCGTAGGACCTGCAGCAGGATCGGTAGGACGCAGAGGGGACCGGGTCGATCCCCAGCTTGTGCATCCTGCCTCTCTGGCCGGCTGAGCGCCCGCACACTCGTTTCATGGGTTGACTTAGGCATACGGAGTTCATCTCCAGTCTAAGCATATGGAGCTCATTCCCAGTCTAAGATCAGACCAGACCGAGGGTTGCAGCAGCAAGATTAGCAGCTTGCAGGGGGGATCGGGCCGATCCCTGGCTTGCGCATTCTGCCTCTCCGGTCGGTTGAGCGGCCGCACGCTCATTTTGTGGGTTGGCTTAGGCATACGGAGTTCATTCCATGTCTAAGCGCCGGCCAGACCGAGGGTTGTGGCAGTGGGACCTGCAGCACGTAGAGGGGGACCGGGCCGATCCTTAGCTTGCGCATTATGCCTCTCCGACCGGCTCAGTGCCCGCACGCTCGTTTCATGGGTTAACTTAGGCATGCAGAGTTCATTCCCAATCTAAGTATATGGAGTTCATTCCCAGTCTAAGATTGGACCGGCAGTAGCACGCAAAGGGGGGCCGGGTTGATCTCGACTTGGGCATCCTGCCTCTCTGGCCGGCTGAGCCCCCTCACACTCGTTTCATGGGTTGACATAGGCATACGGAGTTCATTCCCGGTCTCGACCAACTAAGGGCCAGAGGCTATCGATGCCATTTGAGGAAACAACTGAGGGGGACTACCAGCGGGATCCTTGGTTTGCTTGTGTATCCTGCTCCCAGCGATCGATTCGATGCCCGCACACTCATTTCAGGTGCCGATCGGGGCTCGACATGTGCCGATGGTGGTTGACGCAACCGCTCGCACCATGCCCAGCATTTGCTGATGGTGTTCGATGCAACCACCCGTACGAAGGACCATCCTATGATGATGGTGGTTGAGGCAATCACCCGCACCAAGGGCCGGCATGTGCCGATGGTGATCGAGGCAACCGCCTACACCAGGGCCCAGCTTGTGCTGATGGCGGTCGAGGCAAGTGCCCGTACCAAAAGGTAGCCTGTGCCGATGATGGTCAATGCATGTGCCATCACCATGTGTCATGCCCTAGGCGATCGTGCCAGGCACATCAGGTAGACCAACAGGCGAGCCAGAGGTTGAGGCTCGTAGACTAGGCGTGTTGGTGGGTATCTATGCATAAAGCCTAGCGAACGAGCTAAGAATGCCTGCCCGACTTGCAGGCCAGCCCGTGAGACCAAGACCTAGCATACAAGCTGCCCGCACCACATCCAGAAGGGCCCAAGGTGCTGGACATGCAAGGGAAGCTTCTGGAAGCAGGCAGGAGCATCCTGGTAGATTTGGTTAACCCTGAAAATTAGGAGTTAGCATCCTGATTGATTGTAATCCCATGATTTTAGCCTTTATTCTAGGGATATGCCATTAAGTTGCAGCTGGAGCCTCAACTATAAATAGAGGGCTGCTCCACCCTCATTTGTGCACCATCAAACACTTCTGTTTCAGTGAATACAAGAGCATTTCCAGAATTCTGTCTTCTTATCCTGTTTCTCTTTAACTTGCGTAATCAGCCCTTCCCATTATTCTAGTGCTTGCACGCTTGTGTTTTAGGCTGACTTAGGCATAAAGGAGGAGATTCCAAGCCTAAGGCCGCACAGATTTTGAGTCTAAGGTCAGAGCCCGTGACAGTTGGTATCAGAGCAAGTTTGATTCTGTGTGTTTGTGTTGTGTAGGTTAGATCATGATTGAGGAGATGGCATCCCAAAGCGACATTGCTAGCCAACAACCAGAGGCCCAGAAGCATGGTCGTGGAAGAGGCAAGAAAGCCAGTTCTAGAGATATCTGGTATACCATGGACGGTAGGATGGCCAAGGTGGAGGTGACCATGGGTGACATGGGGGAGAAGCTTGAGGAAGTAGAGACTCACATTGCATCGCTAGACTCCATGGGGGAGGAGATCCAAAGTGAGCTAGAAGCTGCCCTCAACAAAGGCTTGGACGTGTTCACCAAAAAGAATCAGACCTTGGAGGCTGAAGTGCGGACCTTGCGCGATGGCATGGAGGCCATGCACCAGCAGATGGAGGAGCTTACCAGTGAGCTCGTTACTTGCAAGACTGCCATTGGGAATGGCATGTTTGCTGGAGTGTCCAAATCCAGATTGGATGTCCCCAAGCCTAAGGAGTTCAAGGGGACTAGGGCGGCTAAGGAATCTTCATTCCAGTGGTGGATAGGTTTTCCAAGTATGGAATCTTCATTCCAGCAACCAAGGAGCCAAGGAGGCAGCTCGATTGTTCCTGAAGAACATGGTTAAGTATTGGGGAGTGCCGAAGACCATTGTTAGTGATCAAGATGGGCGGTTCACGGGCAGGTTTTGGACTGAGTTGTTCAAGCTGTTGGGGTCAGACTTGAACTTTTCCACTAGCATGCATCCATAGATCGATGGGCAGACAGAATGAATGAATGGACTATTGGAGGTCTACCTCAGGCACTATGTGAGTGCCACACAAAGGGACTCACCAAAGCTGCTAGATATTGCACAGTTTTCCTACAACTTGCAAAGGAGCGAGGCAATGAACCAGAGCCCATTTGAGGTTGTGACAGGGCAACAACCACTAACACCTGGTTCGATTGCTGCAGGTTATACAGGGTCGAATCCAGCAGCATACAAGTTTGCCAAGGCATGGCAGGAGCAAACTGACTTGGCCAGAGTTTGTCTACACAAGGCGGCCAAGAGCTCGAAAAAGTGGGCAGACCAGAAGAGGCGGGATGTGTAGTTCCAGGTTGGAGACTTGGTGTTGGTGAAGCTGCATCCCATTCTGCGCCATAGGGGGCTGCACAAAAGGCCTAGTTTGGAGGTATGAGGGACCTTTTCAAGTAGTCAAGAGGGTAGGCAAGGTTGCCTACAAGTTGGATATGCCACCCAAGCCGAGGGTACACCCGATGTTCCATGTGAGCATGCTCAAGCCGTTCCATGAGGATAAGGGAGATCCAGGACAAGCAGAGTCAAAGCGTGTGCCATTGGGAGCAAGGTCCTCATATGAGAAGGAGGTCCACAGCATCATAGCTGATCAAGAGGTGAGATGAAAGAACTATCAGCCAAGACATGAGTACTTCGTGCGTTGGAAGGGACTTCCAGACAGTGAGGCAAGTTGGGAACCAGCAGAGGACTTATGGTAGTTCGAGGACCAGATCAGGTAGTACAATGCAGAAGACGCAACAAGGGCATTGCGCAATCAGGTGGGGGAGAATGTCATGCCCTAGGTGGGCACGTCAGGCACATCAGGCAGACCAGCAGGTGAGCCAGAGGTTGAGGCCCGCAGACCAAGTGTGCTGGCGGGTATCTATGTGCAAAGCCTAGTAAACGAGCTCAGAATGCCCGTCTGACTTGCAGGCCAGCCCGTGAGACCAAGGCCTGGCATACAAGCTGCCCGCACCACATCCAGAAGGGCCCAAGGTGCTGGACACGCGAGGAAAGCTTCTGGAAGTAGGCAGGAGCATCCTGGCAGATTTGGTTGACCCTAAAAATTAGGAGTTAGCATCCTAATTGATTGTAATCCCATGATTTTAGCCTTTATTCTAGGGATATGCCATTAAGTTGTAGCTAGAGCCTCAACTATAAATAGAGGGCTGCTCCACCCTCATTTGTACACCATCAAACACTTTTGTTTTAGTGAATACAACAACATTTCTAGAATTCTGTCTTCTTATCCTATTTCTCTTTAACTTGCGTAATCAGCCCTTCCCATTGTTCTAGTGCCCGCACGCTTTGTGTTTTAGGTTGAGTTAGGCATAAAGGAGGAAATTCCAAGCCTAAGGCTGCACGGATTCTGAGTCTAAGGTCGGAGCCCGTGACACATGCGCCATCATGTACCATTGATGGTCGAGGCCTTGGCCGAAGTTTGATTTCGAGCCACGGTGCACATGCTGGGCTCGAGCATGTGATGGTGCCACAATTTTTTCACCTGGGGCACCATCGCCAGAGCATCGCCGGAGAACCTAACAGACGACATTGGGGGTTCCATCGATTGGGTGGGCCGACGGGTGTGTGCACATGATGTGCGATGGGTGCTGGTACTTGGTCCTTATATTGGCCCCCTATCCCTCATCAAACCTTGAGAACTCGCACCCCCTTAAGGAGCATTTGATATTTTATAGGTTTGCTCCTAGTAGCCATTAAAGTGTCTGAAATGGGGACATTTTTTTCAAACGGTCACAAAATCTTCTCCACTTCAAGTTTTTAGCTGAATTTTTTTTTTCATGCCAACAAAAATAGAAGGATCACATCTACCAAATTTGGCTCCAAAACTACATCTAAAAAATTTTTAAAAAATCCCGAACTACGAAAAGTTTTGAAAATCGTGAAAAATGGAAAACGGGTCGTCTTGCCATGAAACTTCACATGAAGGCTTAGGGGACCATTGTATGAATTTACAAGCCATAAAAATGGCATTGGCACAGTAGAAATATGAAGATGTGCCTAAACCCACCTACCACTCGATCGATCCACGGCTTGCGCATCCCGCCTCTCCGACCGGCTAAGTGCCTGCACGCTCGTTTAGTGGGTTGACTTAGGCATACGTAGTGCGCTCCCAGTCTAAGATCGGACCGGACCAAGGGTTGCGGTAGTAGGACCGTAGCGGGATCGACAGCACGCAGAGGGGATCGAGTCGATCCCCGACTTGCGCATCCTGCCTCTCTGGCCGGCTGAGCGCCAGCACGTTCGTTTCGTGGGTTGACTTTGGCATACGGAGTTCATCCCTACTCTAAGCATACGAAGTTCATTCCCAGTCTAAGATCAAACTGGACCGAGGGTTGCGGCAGTAGGATCGGCAGCACGTAGGGGGGACTGAGCTGATCCCCGGCTTACACATTCTGCCTCTCCGACCGGTTAAGTGCCTGCAGACTCATTTTGTGGGTTGGCTTAGGCATACGGAGTTTATCCATGTCTAAGCCCCAGTCGGATTAAGGGTTGTACTAGCGAGACTTATAGCACGCAGAAGGGGATCAGGCTGATCCTCGGCTTACGCATTATGCCTCTCCGATCGGCTGAGCGATCGTGCGCTTGTTTCATGGGTTGACTTATGCATACAGAGTTCATTCCCAGTCTAAGCATACGGAGTTCATTCCCAGTCTAAGATCGGACCGGCAGTGGTATCGGCAGCAGTACGCAAAGGAGGACTGGGCCAATCCTCTGCTAGCGCATTTTGGCTCTCCAACCGGTTGAGCACCTGCACACTCATTTTATGGGTTGACTTAGGCATACGTAGTGCATTCCCGGTCTCGACCAACCAAGGGCCAGACGCTATCGATGACGTTTGGGGCAACAACCGAGGGGGACCAACAGTGGGATCCTTGGTCGGCTCGCACATCCTGCCCCCAGTGGTTGGTTCGGTGCTCACAAGCTTGTTTTGGGGTTCGACTGGGGCTCGGCATGTGTCGATGGTGGTTGAGGCAACTGCCCGCACCATAGCCCAGCATGTGCCGATGGTGGTCGAGGCAATCGCCTGCACCAAAGGCCGGCATGTGTCGATGGTGATCGAGGCAACCGCCCCCACCAAGGCCCAGCTTGTGCCGATGGCGATCGAGGCAAGTGCCCGTATCAAAGGGCAGCTTGTGCTGATGATGGTCGATGCATATGCCATCACCATATGCCATCATGTGCCATTGATGGATGAGGCCTTGGCCGAAGTTCCATTTTGAGCCACGGTGCACATGCTGGCCTCGGGCATGTGTTGGTGCCACATTTTTTTCACCTGGGGCACCTTCGCTGGAGCATCACCGGAGAACCTAACCGGTGGCATTGGGGATTCCGACGATTGGGGGGGCCAGGGGGTGTGCGCACATGATGTACGATGGGTGCTGGTACTTGGCCCTTACATTGGCCCCCTATCCCTTATCAAACCTCGAGAACTCACACCCCTTAAAGAGCATTTGAGATTTTATAGGTTTGCTCCCAGTAGCCATTAAAGTGTCTGAAATGGGGACATTTTTTTCAAACGGTCACAAAATCTTCTCCACTACGAGTTTTTAGCCAAATTTTTTTGTGCCTGCCAAAAAAAATACAAGGATCATGTCTTCCAAATTTGAGGCTAAAACGCCTTCTAAAAAAATTTTAAAAAATCCCGAACCATAAAAAGTTTTGAAAATCGTAAAAAATAGAAAATGGGTCGTCTTGCCACGACACTTCACATGAAGGCTTAGGAGACCATTGTATGAATTTATAAGCCATAAAAATGGCATTGGCATGGCATAAATATGAAGTTGTGCCTAAATCCACCTACCACTTAATCGATCCACGGCTTGCGCATCCCGCCTCTCCGGCCGGCTAAGTGCCCGCATGCTCGTTTCGTGGGTTGACTTAGGCATACGTAGTGCGCTCCCAGTCTAAGATCGAATCGGGCTGAAGGTTGTGGTAGTAGGGCCCACAACAGGATCGACAGCACGCAGAGGGGACCGAGTCGATCCCCGACTTGCGCATCCTGCCTCTCTGGCCGGTTGAGCACCCACACGCTCGTTTTGTGGGTTGACTTAGGCATACGGAGTTCATCCCCAGTCTAAGCATACAGAGATCATTCACAGTCTAAGATCGGATCAGACCGAGGGTTACAGAAGCAACACCAGCAGTGGGATCGACAGCACGTAGGGGGACCGAGCCGATCCCCAGCTTGCGCATTCTGCCTCTTCGGTCGGCTGAGCGCCCACATGCTTGTTTCATGGGTTGGCTTAGGCATATGGAGTTCATTCCATGTCTAAGCCCCAGCCGGACCGTGGGTTATGGTAGTGAGATCGGCAGCACGTAGGGGGGATCGGGCTGATCCCTGGCTTGTGCATTGTGCCTCTCTAGCCGACTCAGTGCCTGCACGCTCGTTTTATGGGTTGAATTAGGCATACGGAGTTGATTCCCAGTCTAAGCATACGGAGTTCATTCTCAGTGTAAGATCGGATTGACAACAGCACGTAGAGGGGGATCGAGATGATCCTCGGCTTATGCATCTTACCTCTCCGGTCGGCTGAGCATCCGCACGCTTATTTCATGGGTTGACTTAGGCGTACGGAGTTCATTCCTGGTCTAAGCCCCAACCGGATTGAGGGACCCATAGCTGGATCGATCACACGTAGAGGGGGACTGAGCTGATCCTCGGCTTGTGCATTTTGGCTCTCTGGCCGACTGAGCACCCGCACGATCATTTCATGGGTTGACTTAGGCATACGTAGTGCATTCTTGGTCTCGACCAACCAAGGGCCAGAGGCTATCGACGGCGTTTGGGGCAACAACTGAGGGGGACCAGCAGCGGGATCCTTGGTCAGTTCGATGCCCGTACACCCGTTTCGAGGGTCGATCGGGGCTCGATATTTGTCGATGGTGGTTGAGGCAACCGCCCGCACCATGGCCCAGCATGTGCCGATGGTGTTCGATGTAACCGCCTGCACCAGGGGCAATCTTATGCCGATGGTGGTCGAGGCAATCGGTCGCACCAAAGGCCCACTTGTGCCAATGGTGATCGAGGCAACCACCCGTACCAGGGACCAGCTTAGGCCGTTGGGGTCGAGGGAAGTGCCCATACCAACGGGCAGCCTGTGCCGATGATGGTCGATGCATGTGCCATCACCATGTGCCATTGATGGTTGAGCCCTTGGTCGAAGTTTGATTTTAAGCCACGGTGGACATGCTGGGCTCGGGCATGTGCTGGTGCCACATTTTTTTCGCCCAGGCCACCATTGTCGAAGCATCGTCGGAGAACCTAACCGGCCGCATTGAGGGTTCCAGCGATTGGGGGGGCCAGAGGGTGTGCGTACATGATGTGCGATGGGTGCTGGTACTTGGCCCTTATATTGCCCCCCTATCCCTCATCAAACCTCGAGAACTCATGCCCCTTTAAAGAGCATTTGAGATTTTATAGGTTTGCTCCCAGTAGCCATTAAAGTGTCTGAAATGGGGACATTTTTTTCAAACGATCACAAAATCTTCTCCACTTCGTAGGTTGACTTAGGTATACAGAGTTCATCCCTAGTCTAAGCATACGGAGTTCATTCCCAGTCTAAGATCAGACTGGATCGAGGGTTGCAGCAGCAGGATCGGCAACACGCAAGGGGTGACCGGGCTGATCCCCGGCTTGCGCATCCTGCCTCTCATGCTGGCTAAGTGCCTGCATTCTCGCTTCGTGGGTTGGCTTAGGCATACGGAGTTCATTCCATGTCTAAGCCCCAACCGGACTGAGGGTTGTGACAGCGGGACCGACAGCACGTAAAGGGGGATCGGGCCAATTCCCAGCTTGCGCATTGTGCCTCTTCGGTCGGCTCAATGCCCGCACGCTTGTTTCATGGGTTGACTTAGGCATACGGAGTTCATTCCCAGTCTAAGATCGGGCCGGCAGTGGGATCGGTAGCAGCACGCAGAGATGGACCAGGTCGATCCTCGGCTTACGCATCCAGCCTTTCTTGGCAGATTTGGTTGACCCTAAAAATCAAGAGTTAGCATCTTGATTGATTGTAATCTGTATAATCCCCTGATTTTAGCCTTTATTCTAGGGATATTGGCATTAAGTGTAGCTGGAGCCTCAACTATAAATACAAGGCTGCTCTACCCTTATTTGTACACCATTAAAAACTTTTGTTTCAGTGAATACAAAAGTATTTCTAGAATTCTGCCTTCTTATCCTGTTTCTCCTTAACATGCGTAATCAGCCCTTCCTATTGTTCTAGTGCCTGCACTCTTGTGTTTTAGGCTAACTTAGGCATAAAGGAGGAGATTCCAAGCCTAAGGCTGTACGGTTTCTGAGTCTAAGGTCAGAGCCCGTGACACCATCACCATGCACCATCATGTGCCATTGATGGTTGAGGGCTTGGCTGAAGTTCGATTTTGAGCCACGGTGCACATGCTGGGCTCGGGCATGTGCTGGTGCTACATTTTTTTTGCCCGGGGCACCATCGTCGGAGCATCGTCAGAGAACCTAACCGACGGCATTGAGGGTTCTGGCGGTTGAGGGGGCTGTTGGGTGTGCGCACATGATGTGCGGTGGGTGCTGGTACTTGGCCCTTATATTGGCCCCCTATCCCTTATCAAACCTCGAGAACTCACACCTCCTTAAAGAGCATTTGAGATTTTATAGGTTTGCTCCCAATAGCCATTAAAGTGTCTGAAATGGGGACATTTTTTTCAAACTGTCCCAAAATCTTCTCCACTTCGAGTTTTTTGCTGAATTTGTTTGTGCGTGCCAACAAAAATACAAGGATCACGTCTACCAAATTTGGGGCCAAAACTCCTTCTAAAAAAATTTTAAAAAATCCTAAACCGTAAAAAGTTTCAAAAGTCATGAAAAATAGAAAACGGGTCGTCTTGCCACGAAACTTCACATGAAGACTTAGGGGACCATTGTATGAATTTACAAGCCATAAAAATGGCATTCGCATGGGAGAAATATGAAGATGTGCCTGAACCCACCTACCACTCGATCGATCCATGGCTTGCGCACCCCACCTCTCCGGGCAACTAAGTGCCCGCACGCTCGTTTCGTGGGTTGACTTAGGCATACATAGTGCGCTCCCAGTCTAAGATCGAACCGGACTGGGGTTTGTGGCAGCAGGACCCGCAGTGAGATCGGTAGCACGCAGAGGGAACCGGGTCGATCCTCAACTTGCACATCCTACCTTTTTGGCCGGCTGAGTGCTCGTACGCTCATTTCGTTAGATGACTTAGGCATACGGAGTTCATCCCCAGTCTAAGCATACGGAGTTCATTCCTAATCTAAGAATAGACTGGATCGAGGGTTACGACAGTAGGATCGACAGCACGTAGGGGGTGACCGAGCTGATCCCCGACTCGCGCATTTTGCCTCTCCGGTCGGCTGAGCACCCGTATGCTTGTTTCGTGGGTTGGCTTAGGCATACGGAGTTCATTCCATGTCTAAGCCCTAGTCGGAACGAGGGTTGTGGCAGTGGGATCGATAACCGGTAGAGAGGGACCGAGCCAATACCCGACTTACGCATTATGCCTCTCCGGCCGGCTCAACGCCCGCACGCTCGTTTCATGGGTTGACTTAGGCATACGGAGTTCATTCCTAGTCTAAGCATACGGAATTCATTCCCAGTCTAAGATTGGACCGGTAACAGTAGGCAGAGGGGGACCAAGCCGATCCTCAGCTTGCACATCCTACCTCTCCAACCGGTTGAGCACCCACATGCTTGTTTCATGGGTTGACTTAGGCATACGGAGTTCATTCCTGGTCTAAGCCCCAACCGGATCGAGGGACCCACAGTAGGATCGACAGCACGTAGAGGGGGACTAGGTTGATCCTCGGCTTATGCATTTTGCCTCTTCAATCGGTTGAGCACCCGTATGCTCATTTCATGGGTTGACTTAGGCATACGTAGTGCATTCCCAGTCTCGACCAACCAAGGGCCAAAGGCTATCGACGGCATTTGGAGCAACAACTGAGGGGGACTAACAGCGGGATCCTTGGTCGACTCACACATCCCACCCCCAGTGGTAGGTTCGATGTCTGCACGCTCATTTCAAGGGCCGATCAGGGCTCAGCATGTGCCGATGGTGGTCGAGGCAATCGCCCACACCACAGCCCAGTATGTGCCGATGGCATTCAATGCAACCACCCGCACCAGAGGCCATCTTGTGTCGATGGTGGTCGAGGTAATCGCCTGCAGCAAGGGCCAGCATGTGCCGATAGTGATCAAGGCAACTGTCTACACCAGGGCCCAGCTTGTGCCGATGGCGATCGAGGCAAGTGCCCGTACTAAAGGGCAGCCTGTGCTAATGATGGTCGATGCATGTGCCATCATCGTGCGCCATTATGTGCCATTGATGGTCGAGGCCTCGGTCAAAGTTTGATTTTGAGCCACGGTGCACATGCTGGGCTCAAGCATGTGCTGGTGCCACATGTTTTTCGCCCGGGGCACCATCGTCGGAGCATTGTCGGAGAACCTAACCGACGGCATTGGGGGTTCCAACGATTGGGGGGACCGGGGGGTGTGCGCACATGATGTGTGATAGGTGCTTGGAAATTGGCCCTTATATTGGCCCCTTATCCCTCATCAAACCTGGAGAACTCACACTGCCTTAAAGAGCATTTGATATTTTATAGGTTTGCTCCCAGCAGCCATTAAAGTGTCTGAAATGGGGACATTTTTTACAAACGATCACAAAATCTTCTCCACTTCGAGTTTTTAGTTGAATTTTTTTGTGAATGCCAAAAAAAATACAAGGATCTTGTCTACCAAATTTGGGGCTAAAAATCTTTCTAACAAAATTTTAAAAAATCCCAAACCGTAAAAAGTTTCAGAAATCATAAAAAATAGAAAACGGGTCGTCTTGCCATGAAACTCCACATGAAGGCTTAAGGGACCATTTTATGAATTTACAATCCATAAAAATGGCATTGGTAGGGCAGAAATATGAAGATGTGCCTGAACCCACCTACCACTCGATCGATCCAAGGCTTGCGCATCCTGCCTCTCCGGTCGGCTAAGTGCCCGCACGCTCCTTTCATTGGTTGACTTAGGCATACGTAGTACGCTCCAAGTCTAAGATCAGACCAGACCAAGGGTTGCGGTAGCATGACCCATAGCAGGATTGACAGCACACAGAAGGGACCAGGTCGATCCCCGACTTGTGCATCCTGCCTCTCTAGCCGGTTGAGCGCCCGTACGCTCATTTTGAGAGTTGACTTAGGCATACGAAGTTAATCCTCAGTCTAAGCATACGAAGTTCATTCCCAATCTAAGATCGGATCGGACCAAGGGATGCGACAGTAGGACAAGTAGCAGGATCGACAGCACGTAGGAGGGGACCGGGCTGATTCCCATTGATGCACCATCATATGCCATTGATGGTCGAGGCCTTGGGTGAAGTTTGATTTTGAGCCGTGATGCACATGCCGGGCTCAAGCATGTACTGGTGCCACATTTTTTTCACCCGGGGCACCATCACCGGAGAACCTAACCGGTGGCATTGAGGGTTCCGACGATTTGGGGGGCCGGGGTGTGCGCGCACATGATGTGCGATGGGTGCTGGTACTTGGCCCTTATATTGGCCTCCTATCCCTCATCAAACCTTGAGAACTCACACCCCCTTAAAGAGCATTTGAGATTTTATAGGTTTGCTCCCAGTAGCCATTAAAGTGTCTGAAATGGGGACATTTTTTTCAAACGATCACAAAATCTTCTCCACTTCGAGTTTTTAGCTGAATTTGTTTGTGCGTGCCAACAAAAATACAAGGATCACATCTACCAAATTTGGGTCCAAAACTCCTTCTAAAAAAATTTAAAACAATCATGAACCGTAAAAAGTTTCAAAAATTATGAAAAATAGAAAATGGGTCGTCTTGCCACGAAACTTCACATGAAGGCTTAGGGGACCAATGTATGAATTGACAAGCCATAAAAATGGCATTCGCATAGTAGAAATATGAAGATGTGCTTGAACCCACCTACTACTCGATCGATCCACGGCTTGCGCATCCTGCCTCTCAGGGCGGCTAAGTGCCCTCACGCTCATTTCGTGGGTTGACTTAGGCATACGTAGTGCACTCTTAGTCTAAGATCGGACCGAACTGAGGGTAGTGGCAGCAGGACTCGCAGCGAGATCGACAGCACACAGAGGGGATCGGGTCAATCCCCGACTTATGCATCCTGCCTCTCTGGCCAGCTGAGCGCTCATACATTCATTTCGTGGGTTTACTTAGGCATACGGAGTTCATCCCCAGTCTAAGCATATGGAGTTCATTTCCAGTCTAAGATCAGACCAGACCGATGGTTGTAGTAGCAAGACCAGTAGTAGGATCGACAGCACGCAGGCGGGATCGGATCGATCCCTAGATTGCGCATTCTGCCTCATCGACTGGCTGAGTGCCCGCATGCTCGTTTCGTGGGTTGGCTTAGGCATACGGAGTTCATTCCCAGTCTAAGATCGGACCGGACCAAGGGTTGCGACAGCAGGATCGATAGCACGCAGGGGGGATCGGGCTGATCCTTGGCTTGCGTATTCTGCTTCTCTGGTCGGCTGAGTGCCCGTACGCTCTTTTCATAGGTTGGCTTAGGCATACAGAGTTCATTCCATGTCTAAGCCCCAGTCGGACCAAGGGTTATGGCAGCGGGACCGACAGCACGCAGAGGAGGATCGGGCTGATCCCCGGCTTGCTCATTATGCCTCTTCGGTCGGCTTAATGCCCGTACGCTCGTTTTGTGGGTTGACTTAGGCATACGAAGTTCATTCCTAGTCTAAGCATACGGAGTTCATTCTCAGCATAAGATTGAATCGGCAGCAGGATCAGCAGCAGCACGTAGAGGGGGATCAGGCCGATCCCCGGCATTGGGGGTTCTGGCTGAGCACCCACACGCTCGTTTCGTGGGTTGACTTAGGCATGCGGAGTTCATCCCCAGTCTAAGCATATGGAGTTCATTCCCAGTCTAAGATTGGACCGGACCAAGGGTTACGACAGCAGGATCGACAGCACGCAGGGGGGGATCAGACCGATCCTCGGCTTGTGCATTCTGCCTATCTGGCCGACTGAGTGCCCATACGCTCATTTCATGGGTGGGCTTAGGCATACAGAGTTCATTCCATGTCTAAGCCCCAGCTGGACTGAGGGTTATGGCAGCGAGACCGACAGCACGCACAGGAGGATCAGGCCGATCCTCGGCTTGCTCATTGTGCCTTTTCGATCGGTTCAGCACCCACACGCTCGTTTTGTGGGTTGACTTAGGCATACGGAGTTTATTCCTAGTCTAACAATACAGAGTTCATTCCCAGTCTAAGATCGAATCGACAGCGGGATCGGCAGCAGCACGCAGAGGGGGATCGGGCCGATCCCTGACTTGCGCATCCTGCCTCTCTGGCTGGCTGAGTGCCCGCACGCTCGTTTCGTGAGTTAACTTAGGCATACAGAGTTCATTCCCATCTAACCCCCAATCAGATCGAGGGACCCATAATGGGATCGGTAGCACGCAAAGAGGATCAGGCCGATCGTCGGTTTACGCATTCTGGCTCTCCGGATGGTTGAACGCCCGCGCGCTCGTTTCATGGGATGACTTAGGCATACATAGTGCATCACCGGTCTCGACCAACAAAGGGCCAGAGGCTGGCAGCACGCACCATGTCTAAGCCCTAGCCGTACCAAGGGTTATGGCAGAGGGGACCAGACCGATCCCCGGCTTGCACATTATGCCTTTCCGGTCGGCTCAGCACCCATAAGCTCATTTCGTGGGCTGACTTAGGCATATGGAGTTCATTCCCAGTCTAAGATCGGATCTACAGTAGCACACAGAGGGGGATCGAGCCGATCCTCGACTTGTGCATCCTGCCTCTCTGGCCGGCTGAGCACCCGCACACTCATTTCGTGCGTTGACATAAGCATACGGAGTTTATTCCCGATCTATTTATGCATTCTTGCTCTTCGACCGGCTGAGCACCCGCACGCTCGTTTCATAGGTTGACTTAGGGATACGTAGTGCATTCTTGGTCTCGACCAACCAAGGGCCAGAGGGTATCAATGGTGTTTGGGGCAACAATTAAGGGGGACCAGTAGCGGGATCCTTGGTCGGCTCACGCATCCCGCCCCCAGCCATAAAAAGTTTGGAAAATCAGGAAAAATAGAAAACGGGTCATCTTGCCCCGAAACTTAACATGAAGGCTTAGGGGACCATTGTATGAATTTACAAGCCATAAAAATGGCATTGGCACGGCAGAAATATGAAGATGTGCCTGAACCCACCTACCACTCGATCGATCCATGGCTTGCGCATCCTGCCTCTCAGACTGGCTAAGTGCCTGCACGCTCGTTTCATGGGTTGACTTAGGCATACGTAGTGCACTCCCAACCTAAGATCAGACTGGATTGAGGATTACGGCAATAGGACCTGTAACGGGATCGATAGTACGCAGAGGGGATCGGGTCATCCCCGGCTTGCGCATCCTGCCTCTTTGGCCGGCTGAGCGACCGCACGCTTATTTTGTAGGTTGACTTAGGCATACGGAGTACATCCTCAGTCTAAGCATACGAAGTTCATTCCCAGTCTAAGATCAGACTGGACCGAGGGTTACGACAGCAGGATCGCAATAGGATCGACAACACGTAGGAGGGACCAGGCCGATCCCCAGCTTGCGTAATTTACCTTTCCGACCGGCTAAGCACCCGTGCGCTCGTTTCATGGGTTGGCTTAGGCATACAGAGTTCATTCCATGTCTAAGCCCCAGCCAGACCGAGGGTTGTGGTAGCGGGACCGACAGCACAAAGAGGGGGATCGGGCCGATCCTCGGCTTGCGTAACCTACCTCTCCGGTCGACTAAGCGCCCGCACGCTCGTTTCGTGGGTTGACTTAGGCATACAGAGTTCATTCCCAATCTAAGCCCCAACCGGATCGAGGGGCCTACAGTGGGATCAACAGCAACAGAGGGGAACCGGGCCGATCCTCGGCTTGCACATTCTGGCTCTCCAGTCAGCTGAGCGCCCGCACGCTCGTTTCATGGGTTGACTTAGGCATACGTAGTGCATTCCCGATCTCGACAACCAAGGGCTAGAGGCTATCAATGGCATTTGAGGCAACAATCGAGGGGGACTAGCAACGGGATCCTTGGCCAGCTCGTGTATCCCACCCCTAACGATCAGATCGGTGCTCGCACGCTCGTTTCGATTATCGACCGGGGCTCGACATGTGCCGATGGTGGTTGAGGCAACCGTCCGCACCAAGGCCTAGCATGTGCCGATGGTGTTCGATGAAATCGCTTGCACCAAGGGCCATCTTGTGTCGATGGTGGTCGAGGCAACCGTCCGCACCGAGGCCCAGCTTGTGCCGAGGATCACGATGTTTCAAATTTTTTTGTACATTACAACAAAATACAAGGATCACGTCTACCAAATTTGGGGCCAAAAATCCTTCAAAAAAAATTTTAAAAAATCTCGAACCGAAAAAAGTTTCAAAAATCATGAAAAATAGAAAACGGGTCGTCTTGCCACGAAACTTCACATGAAGGTTAGGGGACAATTGTATGAATTTACAAGCCATAAAAATGCACTGGCACAGCAGAAATATAAAGATGTGCCTGAACCCACCTACCACTCGATCGATCCACGGCTTGCGCATCCCACCTCTCTGGCCGGCTAAGTGCCCGCACGCTCATTTCATGGGTTGACTTAGGCATATGTAGTGCACTCCCAGTCTAAGATTGGACCGAACTAAGGGTTGCAGTAGTAGGACCCGTAGCGGGATCGACAACACGCAGAGGGGATCGGGTCGATCCCCGACTTACGCATCTTGCCACTCTGGCCGGCTGAGCGCCCGCACACTTGTTTCATGGGTTGACTTAGGCGTATGGAGTTCATCCCCAGTCTAAGCATACGGAGTTCATTCCCAGTCTAAAATCAGATCGGACCGAGGGTTGCGATAGCAGGACCAACAACAGGATCGGTAGCATGCAGGTGGGGATCAGGTCGATCCCTGACTTACGCATTCTGCCTCTCCGACTGACTGAATGCCCGCATGCTCATTTCATGGGTTGGCTTAGGCATACAGAGTTCATTCCCTGTCTAAGCCCCAGTTGGACCGAGGGTTGTGGCCGCGGGACCGATAGCATGAAGAGGGGGACTGGGCCGATCCCCGGTTTGTGCATTATGCCTACCCGGTCAGCTCGGCGCCTGCACGCTCGTTTCGTGGGTTGACTTAGGCGTACGAAGTTCATTCCCAGTCTAAGCATATAGAGTTCATTCTCAGTCTAAGATCGAACCGACAGTGGGATCGATAATAGCACGTAAAGGGGGACCGGGCTGATCTTTGGCTTGCGCATCCTGCCTCTCCGGTCGGTTGAGTGCTCACACGCTCGTTTCGTAGGTTGACTTAGGCATATGGAATTCATTCTCGATCTAAGCCCCAACCGGACCGAGAGACCTGCAGCTGGATTGACAGCATGTAGAGAGGGATCGGGTCAATCTTCGGCTTGCACATTTTGGCTCTCCGACCGGCTAAATGCCTGCACGCTCGTTTCATGGGTTGACTTAGGCATACGTAGTGCATTCTCGATCTCAACCAACCAAGGGTCAGAGGCTATCGATGGCATTTGGGACAAGAACTGAGGGGGACCAGTAGCGGGATCCTTGGTTGGCTCGTGCATCCTGCCCTCAATATCGGTTTGGTGCTCGCACGCTCATTTCGCGGGTCGAGCGGGGCTCAACATGTACCGATGATGGTCAAGGCAACCGTCTGCACCACGGCCCAGCATGTGTCAATGGTGTTCGATGCAACCGCCCGCACTAAGGGTTATCTTATGCCGATAGTGGTTTAAGCAACCACTCGCACTAAGGCCCAGCTTGTGCTGATGGCGGTCGAGGTAAGTGCCCCGTGTCCTGCCCTGAGTAGGTACGCCAGGCACATCAGGTGCACCAGTAGGTGAGCCATAGGTTGAGGCTCGCAAACCAGGCGTGCTGACGGGTATCTGAGCGTAAAGCCTGGCAAACTAGTTCAGAACGCCCGCCCAACATGCAGGCCAGCCTGTGAGACCAAAGCCTGGCATACAAGCTGCCTGCACCACATCCAGAAGGGCCCAAGGTGCTGGACATGCAAGGGAATCTTCTGGAAGTAGGTAGGAGCATTCTGGCAGATTTGGTTGACCCTAAAAATCAAGAGTTAGCATCCTGATTGATTGTAATCTGTATAATCCCTTGATTTTAGCCTTTATTCTAGGGATATTGCCATTAAGTGTAGCTAGAGCCTCAACTATAAATATAGGGCTGCTCCACCCTCATTTGTACACCATCAAACACTTCTATTTCAATGAATACAAGAGCATTTCCATAATTCTGTCTTGTTATCCTGTTTCTCCTTAACTTGCATAATCAGCCCTTCCCATTGTTCTAGTGCCCACACGCTTGTGTTTTAGGCTGACTTAGGCATAAAAAAGGAGATTCCAACCCTAAGGCCGCACGGATTCTGAGTTTAAGGTCGAAGCTCATGACAGTTGGTATCAGAGCAAGTTTGATTCTACGTATTTATGGTGTGCAGGTTAGATCGTGATTGAGGAGATGGCATCCCAAAGTGACGTTGCTAGCCAATAACCAAAGGCCCAGGAGCATGGGCATGGAAGAGGCAAGAAAGCCAGTTCTAGAGATATCTGGTCTACCATAGACGATAGGCTGGCCAAGGTGGAGGTGACCATGGGTGACATGGGGGAGAAGCTTGAGGAAGTAGAGACTCACATTGCATCGTTAGACTCCATGGGGGAGGAGATCCAAAGTGAGTTGGAAGCTGCTCTCAACAAAGGCATGAACGTGATCACCTAGAAGAATAAGGCCTCGGAGGCTGAAGTGCTGACCTTGTGCGATGGCATGGAAGCCATGCGCCAGTAGATGGAAGAGCTTACCAGTGAATTCGTTGCTTGTAAGACTGCCATTGCGAATGGCATGTTTGCTGGAGTGTCCAAATCCAGATTAGAGGTCCCCAAGCCTAAGGAGTTCAAGGGGACTAGGTGGCCAAAGAAGTAGACAACTACTTTTGAGGTATGGAGTAGTACTTCCAGGCCATGGGCATGCAAGACGAGGCAATAAAGGTAAGCACCGCTGCTATGTATCTCACTGATGTAGCCTTATTATGGTAGAGGTGCATGTGTGATGATGTCAGGCATGAGAGCGCCAAGATTGGAACCTGGGTAGAGTTCCAAAAGGAGTTCAGAGAACAATTTTACCCGGAGTATGCCGATGATGAGGCACGGGCAAAGTTACGCAGGCTGAGCCAGCAAGGGGACATAAGGGAGTATGTCAAAAAATTCTCTAAACTGATGCTACAGATCTCGGATCTAGGCAAAAAAGATGCCTTATTTGCTTTTATGGATGGGCTAAAGCCATGGGTGAAGCATGAGCTACAAAAGAGGGGAGTTCATGACTTGGCTAAAGCCATGACTACTGTCGAAGCCTTGATAGAGTTCAAGCCTCTGAACAAGTTTGAGTCTACCAAGCCTAAGGGTAAGGGCATGGATGATAGGGATAGAAAGAAGCAGTCCAAAGGGAAGGACCGTGATCGGGAGTCCAAGAATGGAGATTGAGATCATTCAACCAAGGATGGTGACAGGAAGCCACCAGCAGGCAAGTGGAAAGCAAAGGGGGACCGAGAGCCATTAGCATGCTACCTATGTGGAGGGAGCCACATAGCACGCAATTACCCGTAGAAGGGCAAGCTGGCTACTGTAGACAAGGAGTCTGATGAGGAGCCAGAGTCAGGGGCAGCAAAGCTTGGGTCATTGGTGCTCAATGCTGTCCGGAGTAAGGGGAGTCACAAGCCAAAGGGCTTGATGTTTGCGGATCTGATGGTTGTGGGTCAGAAGGTGAGTGCACTGGTGGACACAGGTGCCTCACATCATTTTATTTCAGGTGATAGAGCTCGGAAGCTCAGACTAAAGGTGCAAAAAGGGACTGGTACCAGTAAAATGGTGAACTCTAAGGAGGTTCCAACCATTGGAGTAGCACGGGGAGTGGAGTTGCAGCTTGGAGACTGGAAAGGCAAGGAGACCGTAGAGGTAACACCCCTTGATGACTATGAGTTTGTGATTGGGTTGGATTTCCTTGTTCGGATTAACGCATTCCTTGTGCCTTTTCCCAATTGTGTTTGCATTTTGGATGTAGCGTGCCAATGCCTAGTGCCATTGAGGAGAGGGTCTGAAGTTAGGTTGTGAGTGGTGTCAGCCATCCAATTTACCAAGGCAGTAAGCAAAAAATAAGACACCTTCTTGGTAGCCTTGAAATATGATGAGCCAAGGAAGAAAGAGACTGAGTCACCCTTGGAGGTGCTAAAGGTGCTAAAGACCTTTAGTGATGTGATGCCCATAAAGTTGCCTAGCAAGCTACCACCTAAGAGGGAGGTGGACCATAAGATCGAGCTGGTGTCCGAGGCCAAGCCACCAGCTAGAGCCCCTTATCAAATGTCTCTACTAGAGTTAGAGGAGTTGAGGAAGCAGCTCAAAGAGTTAGTTGATGCTGGCTTCATCAGGCCATCAAGAGTACCTTATGGTGCACTGGTTCTATTCCAGCGTAAGCATGATGGGTCATTGTAGCTGTGCATAGACTACCGAGCTTTGAATAAGCTAACCATCAAGAATAAGTACCCCATCCCAATCATTGCAGACTTGTTTGATCAACTTGGGAACATAAGGTGGTTCACCAAGCTGGATTTGAGGTCAGGCTACTATCAAGTTAGGATCACGGAGAGAGATGAGCCAAAAATAGCATGTGTCACTACGTATGGTTTGTATGAGTTCTTGGTGATGCCTTTCGGACTCACAAATGCCCCAGTAACATTATGTACCCTTATGAACAAGGTACTTCAATCATTCCTTGATCGGTTTGTTGTGGTTTATTTGGATGACATTGTGATCTACAGCCAAACTTTGGGCGAGCATGTAGACCACTTGACACAGGTGGTCGAGGTGTTACGGGTGCACAAGCTATTTGTCAAGAGGGAGAAGTGCTCATTCGCCCAACAAGAGATCCCGTTCCTTGGCCACATAGTGGGAGGTGGTAGGATATGCATGGATGAAGGCAAGATACATGCCATCCTAGTGTGGCAATCGCCAGCCAAGGTCACTAAGTTGAGATCGTTCCTTGGGCTAGTTAACTACTACAGACGCTTCATCAAAGGTCACTCAGCAATAGCCACGCCATTGACTGACTTGCTCAAGAAAGGGAGAGCATGAGAGTGGAGCGCAGGGTGCCAAGAAGCCTTTGACAGGTTGAAGTGAGCTGTGACCAAGGAGCGAATCTTGGCCTTGCCAGACCATGCCAAGACGTATGAGGTGCATACGGATGCATCAAACTTTGCCATAGGGGGCGTGTTGATGCAGGAAGGACGTCCAGTCGCGTTCGAGAGTAAAAAGCTGAATGAGACAGAATGTAGGTACACCGTCCAAGAGAATGAGATGACTGCAATGGTGCACTACTTGCACACTTGGCACCATTACCTAATGGGGTCGAGGTTCATGGTGAGGATGGATAATGTGGTGACCAGCTACTTCCAGACGCAGAAGAAGCTATCCCCCAAGCAGGCGAGATGGCAAGATTTTCTTATGGAATTTGATTTCCAGATGGAGTACAAGCCGGGGCGAGCGAACCTAGTGGTAGACGCCCTGAGCAGGAAAGCTAACCTTGCTGCCATTAGCCAACAAGAGGGGTCTCTGGTGCCACGCATCAAGGAGGGACTTGCACATGATCCTACAGCCAAGGTTTTGATGGAGTACGCCCAGTAAGGTAAGACTAGGTGGTTTTGGTTGCAGGATGGCTTGCTGTACACCAGGGGTAGTAGACTATTTGTGCCATAGCACGGGAAGCTCCGTAAGGAAGTTTTGTAAGAATGTCATGATTCAAGGTGGGCTGGACACCCCGAAGTGAGCCGTACCTTGGCGTTGATGGAGGACTGATACTACTGGCCACACATGAGGGATGATGTGAAGGTTTATGTGAAGACTTGTCTTGTGTGCCAACAGGACAAGATGGAGCTTAAGAAACCAGGCGGTCTCTTGGAGCCATTGCCAGTGCCAGAGCAACCATAGAAGAGTGTTTCCCTGGACTTTATAGTCGGTCTACCCAAAGCAGTAGGGTTTGAAAGCATTATGGTAATGGTGGACAGGTTTTCCAAATATGGAATCTTCATTCTAGCAACCAAGGAGTGCCCAGCCGAGGAGGCAGCTCGATTGTTCCTAAAAAACATGGTTAAGTACTAGAGAGTGCCGAGGACCATTGTTAGTGATCAGAATGGGCATTTCACGGGCAGGTTCTGGACTAAGTTGTTCAAGCTGTTGGGGTCAGACTTGAACTTTTCCACTAGCATGCATCCGCAGACCGATAGGTAGACAGAACGAGTGAATGGACTATTGGAGGTCTACCTCAGGCACTATGTGAGTGCCACACAAAGGGACTGGCCAAAGCTGCTAGATGTTGCACAGTTTTCCTACAACTTGCAAAGGAGCGAGGTAACGAACCAGAGCCCATTTGAGGTTATGACAGGGCAACAACCACTAACACCCGGTTCGATTACTGCAAGTTATACAGGGCCGAATCCAGCAGCATACAAGTTTGCCAAGGCATGGCAGGAGCAAACTGACTTGGCCAGAGTTTGTCTACACAAGGCGGCCAAGAGGTCAAAGAAGTGGGCAGACCAGAATAGGCAGGACGTGTAGTTCCAGGTTGGAGACTTGGTGTTGGTGAAGTTGCATCCCATTGTGCACCACAGGGGGCTGCACAAAAGGCCTAGTCTGAAGATATGAGGGACCTTTTTGAGTAGTCAAGAGGGTAGGCAGGGCTGCCTACAAGCTGGATATGCCACCCAAGCTGAGGGTACACCCGGTGTTCCATGTGAGCATGCTCAAGCTATTCTATGAGGATGAGGGAGATCCAGGATGGGCAGAGTCAAAGCGTGCACCATTGGGAGCAAAGGCCTCATATGAGAAAGAGGTCCACAGCATTATAGCTAATCAGGAGGTGAGACGGAAGAACTATTAGCCAAGACAAGAGTACTTGGTGCGTTGGAAGGGACTTCCAGACAGTGATGCGAGCTGGGAACCAGCAGATGACTTATGGCAGTTCGGGGACCAGATTAGGCAGTACCATGCAGAAGATGCAACAAAGGTATTGTGCAATCAGGTGGGGGAGAATGTCATACCCTGGGTAGGCGCGCTAGGCACATCAGGCACACCAGTCGGTGAGCCAGAGGTTGAGGCCCGCAGACCAGGCGTGCTGGCAGGTGTCTGTGTGCAAAGCCTAGCAAACAAGTTCAGAACGCCCGCCTAACTTGCAGGCCAGCCTGTGAGACCAAGGCCTGGCATACAAGCTACTCGTACCACATCCAGAAGGGCCCAAGGTGCTGGACATACAAGGGAAGCTTCTGGAAGCAGGCAGGATCAGTAGGAGTATCCTGGCAGATTTGGTTGACCCTAAAAATCAAGAGTTAGCATCTTGATTGATTGTAATCTGTATAATCCCTTGATTTTAGCCTTTATTCTAGGGATATTGCCATTAAGTGTAGCTAGAGCCTCATCTATAAATAGAGGGCTTCTCCACCCTCATTTGTACACCATCAAACACTTTTGTTTCAGTGAATACAATAGCATTTCCAGAATTCTATCTTGTTATCCTGTTTCTCTTTAACTTGCGTAATCAGCCCTTCCCATTGTTCTAGTTGTGTTTTAGGATAACTTAGGTAGAAAAGAGGAGATTCCAAGCCTAAGGCTGTACGGATTCTGAGTCTAAGGTCAGAGCCCGTGACACTTGTACCAAAGGGCAGCCTGTGCCGATGATGGTCGATGCATGTGCCATCACCATGCGCCATCATGTGCCATTGATGTCGAGGCCTTGGTTGAAGTTTGATTTTGAGCCACAGTGCACATGCTGGGCTCGGGCATGTGCTGGTGCCACATTTTTTTCGCCCGGGCCACCATCGCCGAAGCATCATCGGAGAACCTAACCGGCGACATTGGGCGTTCCGACGATTGGGGGGGCTGGGGGGTGTGCGCACATAATGTGCAATGGGTGATGGTACTTGGCCCTTATATTGGCCCCCTATCTCTTATCAAACCTTGAGAACTCATACCCCTTAAAGAGCATTTAAGATTTTATAGGTTTGCTCCCAGTAGCCATTAAAGTGTTTGAAATGGGGACATTTTTTTCAAACAGTCACAAAATCTTCTCCACTTCGACTTTTTAGCTGAATTTGTTTGTACGTGCCAACAAAAATAAAAAGGATCACATCTACCAAATTTAGGGCCAAAACTCCTAAAAAAATTTAAAAAAATCTTGAAACTAAAAAGTTTTGAAAATCGTGAAAAATAGAAAACGGGTCATCTTGCCACGACACTTCACATGAAGGCTTAGGGGACCATTGTATGAATTTACCAGCCCTAAAAATGGCATTGGCATGGCAGAAATATGAAGATGTGCCTGAACCCACCTACCACTCGATCGATCGACTTGCGCATCTCGCCTCTTCGGCTAGCTAAGTTCCCGCACACTCGTTTCGTGGGTTAACTTAGGCATATGTAGTGCGCTCCCAGTCTAAGATCAGACCAGACTGAGGGTTACGGTAGTAGGACCCGTAGCAGGATCGCCAGCGCGTAGAGGCGATCGGGTCGATCCTCAGTTGCGCATGCTGCCTCTCTGGCTGATTGAGCGCCCGTACGCTCATTTCGTGGGTTGACTTAGGCATACAGAGTTCATTCCTAGTCTAAGCATACGGAGTTCATTCCCAGTCTAAGATCAGGTCAGATCGAGAGTTACGACAGCAGGACCAACAGCAGGATCTGTAGCACGTAAGGGGAGATTGGGCATATGTAGTGCATTCCCAATCTTAACCAGTTAAGGGCCAGAGGCTATCGATGGCATTTGGGGCAGCAACCGAGGGGGTCCAGCAGCGGGATCCTTGGTCTCCGATCCTGCATCCCACCTCCAACGGTCAGTTCGGTGCCCGAACGCTCGTTTCGAGGGTCGATCAGGGCTCAGCATGTACCAATGGTGGTCGAGGCAACCGCCTGCACCACGGCCCAGCATGTGCCGATGGTGTTCGTTGCAACCGCCCGCACCTGGGGCCATCTTGTGTCGATGGTGGTCGAGGCAATCGCCCGCACCAAGGGCCGGCATGTACCGATGGTGATCGAGGTAACCGCCCACACCAGGGCCCAGCTTGTGCTAATGGCGATCGAGGCAAGTGCCAGTACCAAAGCGCAGCCTGTGCCGATGATGGTCGATGCATGTGCCATCACCATGCACCATATTGTGCCATTGATGGTCAAGGCCTTGGCCGAAGTTCGATTTCGAGCCACGGTGCACTTGCTGGGATCGAGCATGTGCTGGTGCCACATTTTTTTCGCCCGGGGCACCAGCGTCGGAGTATCGTCGGAGAACCTAACCGACGGCATTGGCACAGCAGAAATATGAAGATGTGCCAGAACCCACCTACCACTCAATCAATCCATGCCTTGCGCATCCCGCCTCTCTGGCCGGCTAAGTGCCTACACACTGTTTCGTGGGTTAACTTAGGCATACGTAGTGCCCTCCCAGTCTAAGATCGGACTGGACCGAGGGTTGTGGCAGCAAGACCTGCAAGGAGATCGGAAGCACGCAGAGGGGATCGGGTTGATCCCCGGCTTGCGTATCCAACCTCTCTGGCCGGTTGAGCACCCGCACGCTCGTTTCGTGGTTTGACTTAGGCATATGGAGTTCATCCCCAGTCTAAGTGTATGGAGTTCATTCCTAGTCTAAGATCGGACCAGACCAAAGGTTGTGACAACAGGATCGGCAGTACGCAGGGGGGACTGTGTCGATCCCTGGCTTGCGCATTCTACCTCTCCGATCGGCTGAGCCCCTGCACGCTCATTTCGTGGGTTGGCTTAGGCATACGGAGTTCATTCCATGTCTAAGCCCCAGCTGGACTGAGGGTTGTGGCAACGGGACCGACAGCACATAGAGGGGGATCGGGCCGATCCTTGGCTTACGCATTATAACTCTCCGGCCGGCTCAACACCATACGCTCGTTACGTGGGTTGACTTAGGCATACAGAGTTCATTCCCAGTCTAAGCATACGAAGTTCATTCCTAGTCTAAGATCGAACCTACAGCAGCATGCAGAGGGGGACCGGGCTGATCTTCGGTTTGCGCATCCTGCCTCTCTGACTGGCTAAGCGCTCATACACTCGTTTCATGGGTTTACTTAGGCATACGAAGTTCAGTCCCGGTCTAAGCCCCAACCGGATCGAGGGACCTGCAGTGGGATCGGTAGCACATAGAGGGGGACCGAGCCGATCCTTGACTTACACATTCTGGCTCTCCGGTCGGTTGAGTGCCCGTACGCTCGTTCATGGGTTGACTTATGCATACGTAGTGCATTCCCAATCTCGACCAACCAAGGGCCAGAGGCTATCGACAGTGTTTGGGGCAACAATCGAGGGGGACCAGCGGTGGTATCCTTCGTCAGATTGTGCATCCCAACCCCATTGGTCGGTTCGATGCTTGCACGCTCATTTCAGGGGTTGACCAGGGCTCAACATGTGCCGATGGTGGTCGAGGCAACCGCCCTTACCACGGCCCAGCATGTGCTGATAGTGTTTGATGCAACCGCCCGCACCAGGGGTCATCTTGTGCCAATGGTGGTCGAGGCAACTGCCCACACCAAGGCCCAGCTTGTGTCGATGGCGGTCGAGGAAAGTGCCCGTACCGAAGGGCAGCCTGTGTCGATAATGGTTGATGCATGTGCCATCACCATGCACCATCATGTGCCATTAATGGTCGAGGCCTTGGCCGAAGTTTGATTTTGAGCCACGGTGCACATGCTGAGCTCAGGCATGTGCTGGTCCCACATTTTTCCCCCGGGGCACCATCGTCGAAGCATCGTCGGAGAACCTAACCCACGGCATCGGGGGTTCCGACGAATGAGGGGCCGGGGGTTGTGCGCACATGATGTGCTACAGTTGTTGGTACTTGGCCCTTATATTGGCCCCCTATCCCTCATCAAACCTCGAGAACTCACACCCCCTGAAACAGCATTTGAGATTTTATAGGTTTGCTCCCAGTAGCCATTAAGTGTCTGAAATGGGGACATTTTTTTCAAACGGTCACAAAATCTTCTCCACTTTGAGTTTTTAGCTGAATTTTTTTGTTCGTGCCAACAAAAATACAAGGATCACGTCTGCCAAATTTAGGGCCAAAACTCCTTCTAAAAAAATTTTAAAAAATCTTGAACCAAAAAAATTTTAAAAATCGTGAAAAATAGAAAATGGGTCATCTTGCCATGAAACTTCAAAGGAAGGCTTAGGGGACCATTGTATGAATTTAAAAGCCATAAAAATGGCATTGGCACAGCATAAATATGAAGGCGTGCCTGAACCCACCTACCACTCGATCGAACCACGACTTGCGCCCTCGCCTCTCTGGCCGGCTAAGTGCCCGGACGCTTGTTTCGTGGGTTGACTTAGGCATACGTAGTGCGCTCCCAGTCTAAGATCAGACCGGACTGAGGGTTGCGGTAACAAGACCCCCAGCGAGATCGACAGCACGCAGAAGGGACCGGGTCAATCCCCGACTTACGCATCCTACCTCTCTGGCCGACTGAGCGTCCACACGCTCGTTTCATTGGGTTGACTTAAGCATACGTAGTTCATCCCTAGTCTAAGCATACGGAGGTCATTTCCAATCTAAGATCGGATCGGATGAAGGGTTGTGGCAGCAGGACCAGTAGCAGGATCGACAGCACACAGGGGTGGACCAGGCTAATCCTCGGCTTGTGCATTCTGCCTCTCCGGCCGTCTGAGCCCCCACACGCTCGTTTCATGGGTTGGCTTAGGCATACAGTGTTCATTCCATGTCTAAGCCCCAGCAGGATCAAGGGTTATGGCAGTGGGACTGGTAGCACGTAGAGGGGGATCGAGCCGATCCTCGACTTGTGCATTATGCCTTTCCGGCCTGTTCAACGCCTGCATGCTCCTTTCATGGGTTGATTTAGGCGTACGGAGTTCATTCTCAGCCTAAGCATATGGAGTTCATTCCCAGTCTAAGATCAGACTGACAGCAGCATGCAGAGGGGGATCGGATCGATCCTCGACTTACGCATCCTGCCTCTCCGGCCAGCTAAGCACCCGCACACTTGTTTCATGGGTTGGCTTAGGCATACAGAGTTCATTCTCCGTTTATGCCCCAACTGAACCGAAGGACCCACAGCAGGAGAGGTAGCATGTAAAGGGGGACCGAGTCGATCCTTGACTTATGCATTTTGGCTCTCCGATCGGCTGAGCGCCCGCATGCTTGTTTCATGGGTTAACTTAGGCATACATAGTGCATTCCCGATCTCGACCAACCAAGGGCCAGAGGCTATTGATGGCGTTTGGGGTGACAACCGAGGGGGACCAGCAGCGGGATCCTTGGTCGGCTCGTGCATCCAACCCCCAAGGTCTATTTGATGCTCGTACATTCGTTTCGTGGGTCGACCAGGGCTCGGTATGTGCCGATAGTGGCTGAGGCAACTGTTCGCACCATGGCCCAGCATGTGCCGATGGTGATCGATGCAACCACCCATACCAGGGGCCATCTTGTACCGATGGTGTTCAAGGCAACCGCCCGCACCAAGGCCCAACTTGTGCCAACGGCAATCGAGGCAAGTGCCTGTACCAAAGGGCAGCCTGTGCCGATGATGGTCGATGCATGTGCCATCACCATGCGCCATCATGTGCCATTGATGGTCAAGGCCTTGGCTGAAGTTTGATTTTGAGCCATGGTGCACATGCTGGGCTCGAGCATGTGCTGGTGCCACATTTTTTTTGCCTGCGGCACCATCGTCGGAGCATCACTAGAGAACCTAACCGAAGGCATTGGGGGTTCCAGTGATTGGGGGGCCGAGGGGTGTGCGCACATGATGTGCGATGGGTGCTGGTACTTGGCCCTTATATTGGCCCCCTATCCCTCATCAAACCTTAGGAACTCACACCCCCTATCCCTCATCATACAAGGATCACGTCTACCAAATTTGGGGTGAAAACTCCTTCTAAAAAAATTTTAAAAAATCTCGAACCGTAAAAAGTTTCAAAAATCGTGAAAAATAGAAAACGGGTCGTGTTGCCATGAAAGTTCACATGAAGGCTTAGGGGATCATTGTAAGAATTTACAAGCCATAAAAATGGCATTGGCACTACAGAAATATAAAGATGTGCCTGAACCCACTTACCACTCGATCGATCCACGGTGTCACGGACTAAGCTTTCTCTTAACAAGCACTAGCCCGTGTGGCACTTGAATGGACTCTTCCACCCAAGTCAGCCTTCAATAGATCGATATATGAACAAATAACCATAAACCATGGTTAGTCTCAAGCATTCACAATAAGGCACAATGTATCGAGGTCAATCTCAAGCATACACACACAACAAGGCACATTCACATCGAGAAAGAAAGAAACGCATCGAGGCAACAATCGGGCATTCAATCGGGGTGAATTTTATTATAAATGGGAATCATACATCGGGACCTCCCACCATCACCAGGGCCAAGGGGCAGCCCTTGGTGGGTGGCCTAAGCTCGTATAGCACCCGGTGAGACAGCCCAACACTACGCTGCCGGCTCACCCCCCTAAAGAGCCTTAGAACTTTTAGAGCTATGCTACCAATAACTATTACAATGTTTGAAATGGGGACACTTTTCCTAGCACAACAGATCTACCAGGCCACGGCCCTATACATGGGTGGCTCATGGCAACCTAAGTCTCGGTCATGGCCCTATACAAGGGTGGCTCATGACATCCTCCCCCACCTATTCTATCGACGTCCTCGTCGACTTGCTAGCTTGAAATTCTTCAATCTTCCTTTGAAATCTCTGGAGGTCATGTTCTCTCTCCCAGCTGGTTTTTTCTAGTCCTAAGCCCTTCCACTTCACTAAGTATTCTCGAACTAGTCTTCGAGATATCTTGGTTTCCCTGTCGGCTAAGATCTCTTCAACTCGATGCTCTGAAGGTGGCTTCATGGTGATGACGGCTCTGGTTGGCTCCCTTTAGCTAATATCTGTAAGATCTGCATGGAAAAGCTTCAAGTTATTTACATGAAATACTGGGTGCACCTTCATCCACTTCGGTGGGTCGATTTTGTAAGAAGCATTCCCCACCTTGGAAATGACCCTTACTGGACCTTCATATTTGTGCACCAGTCTACGATATCTCTTTCTTAAGAACCTGGTTTGTTTTGGAACTAGTCAGACCAGAACCAAATCACCAACTTGGAATTGTTGAGCTCTGTGATTCTTGTCTGCCCATTTCTTCATCCACTTTGATGCCTTCTTCAGGTAAGCTTATGCAATCTCTGTGATTTGTTTCCACTCCTTGCTGAAGTTGAAAACTCTCAGATTCTTTCCTCCATATTGTTCCAAAGAAGTGTGGGGTAGCCTTGGTAGTTGTCCGGTGACCACCTCCAATGGGCTCTTGTTAGTGGAAAAGCTCTTGCTGAAATTAAAGCAGAGTTACGCAACGTCCAACAATGAAGGCCAGTCTTTTTGGTTGGCTTGGACAAAGTGCCTCAAATATTCCTCCAACAATCCATTGAAACGTTCCCATCGGTCTGAGGATGGTAGCTCGAAGAGATGTTGAGTTGGGACCCCAAAATCTTGAAAAGTTCCCTCCAAAAGGACCCCGTGAATCTCGGATCTCTATCACTGATGATGTTTTGAGGGAGGCCCCAATATTTGACCACATGTTTGAACAATAGTCGAGCTGTGTCTTCTGCTGTACAACACTTGTGAGCGGGGATGAATGTGGCATACTTGGAGAATCGATCAATTACCACCAAGATAGTTCTAAGATCCCCAACCTTGGGTAGGCTCGAAATGAAATCGAGGGAGATGCTTTCCCATGGTTTAGTGGGTACCGGTAATGGTTCCAGCATGCCTGCAGGTTTCCTCTTTTTGACTTTGTCTTGTTGGCAAATGAGGCAAGTCTTCGTGTAGTCCATCACATCTTGTCGCATGTGGGGCCAATAGTATCCCTATTTCAGTAACGCTAAAGTGCGTTGCCAGCCTGGGTGTCCCACCCATGGGGTGTCATGGCATTCCCTCATCAACATTTGTCTCAGCCCTTCTGCTCTCGGCACAAACACTCGAGGCCCCTTGGTCCATAAGACACCATTTTCTTGCCAGAAGTATTTGGACTTCCCTTCTTCTACTAGCTTCAAGATGGCACAAGCTTGCAGGTCCTTCCCTAGATGATCTCCAATCAACTTATGAATATCCGTAGTGGCTCTACTAGTTGCCATTGGGGCCATTCTTCTGAGGGTCGCCAACTCTGGTCGCCTGCTCAATGCATCCGCCACTTGATTAGTCTTTCCAGCGGTATGCTCAAGGTGAAAGTCGAACTCCGCTAAAAATTCCTGCCACCTAGCTTGTTTCACCGTAAGCCTTGGTTGGGTGAGAAAGTGGCTAACAGCTGCATTGTCCGTCTTCATGACAAAGTGTGAACCAAACAAGTAATGTCGCCAAGCCCTCAAGCAATGAACCACCGCCAGGAGCTCTTTTTCCTGGGCTGTATATTTCCTCTCTGTTTCGCTTAACTTTCTGCTTTCAAATGCTATCGGGTGATGTTGTTGTAAAAGCACACCTCCAATAGCAAAATCTGATGCATCCGTCTGAACTTCAAAGGGCTTTTCAATATCGAGGAGAGCTAAGATGGGATCTTTCATAATAGCATCTTTCAATCTCTTAAAGGCCTCTTGGCACTCGTTGGTCCAACACCATTTATGCTCCTTCTTCAATAACTCCGTGAGGGCCATGGTCTTATGAGAGTACCCTTCCACAAACCTTCTATAATAGTTGGCTAGTCCCAAAAATGAGCGGAGTTCACTAACATTCTTTGGTGTTGTCCACTCCTTGATGGCCCTAACCTTTTCCATGTCCATTCGAATGTGGCCACGTTCGACAATGTGACCGAGGAAGTGGATTTGGGTCTGAGCAAATATGCATTTCTCCCTTTTTACATATAACCGGTGGTCTTGCAGCCTTTTAAATACCCGGTGTAGGTGTTCTTGATGTTCTTCCAAGGTGGAGCTGTACACCACTATATTGTCTAAATAAATGACTACAAATTCGTCAAGGTAGTCATGGAACACCTGATTCATCAATGTACAAAATGTGGCAGGAGCATTGGTCAGTCCAAAGGGCATAACAAGAAATTCAAATGCGCCATACCGTGTTACACAGGTGGTCTTTGGCTCATCTCCCTCAACGATTCTGACCTGATGGTATCCAGATCTCAGGTCCAGTTTGGAGAAGTACTTGGCCAGGCTCAATTGGTCACATAAGTCTGCTATAAGCGGGATAGGATATTTGTTTCTTACAGTGACTTTGTTCAGGGCCCTGTAGTCAACACATAAGTGCAAACTCCCATCATGCTTCTTCTGGAATAGCACTGGCACTCTGAAAGGAGCCTTTGATGGTCGGATGAACCCGGCATGTAGAAGCTCATTTAACTATTTTCTCAGCTCGGCCAACTCTGGCGGGGCCATGCGATAGGGAGCTCTAGCAGGGGGTTTTGCTCCTGGGAGGAGCTCAATTTCATGGTCCACTGCTCGTCGAGGGGGTAGAACCTTGGGCAACATCTCTGGCATCACCTCTTCGAATTCTTCCAACACTCTCTTCACGCCATCAGGTATTGGTTCTACTTTCGACCCTTCTTTGTAGATCGGCATGGCCATAAAAGAGGGTTCCCCTCTCTTTACCCCTTTCTTGAATTGCAAAGCCGAAATCATTTTCTTCCCACTCTTTGGCAAGATATTGGTTGGCACCACACATGAGTGTTCCCCTAAAAACAACAAGCAGCTAGCAACGGGGATAGGGATCGCCTGAGCCAACGTCATGAAGTCCAATCCGAGAATGGCATCAAAGTCATCCATAGGGGAGACTGTGAAGTCTACCTTCCCTTCCCATGGCCCCAATCGGGTTGTCACACTTTTGGAGCTTCCACTGATCGCAAAAGTTGGCGAATTGACCACCTTCATTCGTCCATAGTCTTTACTAATCTAAAGACCACACCTTTTTGCTTTTTCTAGTGTGATAAAAGTGTCGGTTGCACCCGTATCCACCATGGCCTTGGTGGCTTTCTCATTGATCATCAAGTTCACGTACATCAAGCCTCTACTCTGCTCTTTCTTTATAGTGTTCAATTGGGTGCGGAGGGCACTGAGGAACCTTATTGAGCCCATCCTGCTGGCTCCTCTTCAGCTTCTTCAACGCTCTCTGGCACTTTTACGGACTCTTGAGATGAGGTCCTTAAGGCATTAAAGACTCCTCGGTACGGGCATTCAGCCACTCGATGCAGCCCCTTGCAAAGAAAGCAAGCTAGCGGTTGCCTAGGCTTGAAAATCCCTACGCTGTTTGTCTGGGGCTGGGTGCTATCTCGACCAAAGGACCTTCTGTTTGATCCCCCACTGAAGGGTCGGTCCAACCTAGTCGTCTTTCCCCCACTCCCAAAGTTAAAGCTACTGCCAGTTGATGGAGGATTTTTCTGTTTTAAGGAGCCATCATTGTAATCATGAAGATGTTCAGCCATGGCCGTGGCCACATCTTGCACTTTCTGCCTTTGTAATTCTATCCTCGCCCAAGGCTTGAGGCCCTCAAGAAAATAGAACATCTTGTCCTTTTCAGACATGTCCCGAATATCCAGCATCAGGGTAGAAAAGTTCCTTACGAACTCTCGCACTATTCCGGTTTGCACCAATTCTCGAAGTCTCCTTCGAGCCATATACTCCACATTCTCTGGAAAAAACTGGTTTTTCACTTCTCGCTTCAGATCCGTCCAAGTCTTAATCAGGCACTCGTCACCAACAAACTTGGAGTGCCACCACAGCTTGGCATCCCCTGTGAGGTACATCGACGCCATTGTCACCTTGTCTTCCTCTGAACTTTTGTGTACAGCTCGGAAGTATTGTTCCATGTCAAACAAGAAATTTTCAAGTTCCTTAGCATCCCTTGCCCCCTCATAGTATCGAGGCTCCGGCACTTTGGGCCTTTGTCCCCTGTCCATCGAGCTCGAACCCGATCTGGCCACAGCCATTTGTAGGATGCTCACCTAGGCCCTGAGCTCCTCAAACTCCTTTTGGAGAATGTTCAAGGCATCTCTAGCCTTTTCGCTCACATTGTGGAGAGTATCGGACAACTCTCGCTGGGTTGTCTCGATCTCCCTCACTCGGTCTGTCGTCACCATATGAGTTTTCATTGCGGCCACTGCGGCCTCAAGTTCCTCAATTCTCTGTTGATGATCCGGTCCACCACTTGTGGCCATCTCATCCATTTTTCTAGCACTTCTCAACCGTGCTCTGATACCACGTGTCATGGACTAAGCTTTCTCTCAACAAGCACTAGCCCGTGTGGCGCTTGAATGGATGCTTCCACCCAAGTCAGCCTTCAATAGATCGATATCTGAACAAATAACCATAAACCATGGTTAGTCTCAAGCATTCACAATAAGGCACAATATATCGAGGTCAATCTCAAGCATACACACACAACAAGGCAAATTCACATCAAGAAAGAAAGAAACGCATCGAGGCAACAATCGGGGTGAATTTTATTATAAACAGGAATCATACATCGAGACCTCCCACCATCACCAGGGCCAGGGGGCAGCCCTTGATGGGTGGCCTAAGCTCGCATAGCACCCGGTGAGACAACCCAACACTACGCTGCCGGCTCACCCCCCTAAAGAGCCTTAGAACTTTTAGAGCTATGCTACCAGTAACCGTTACAATGTTTGAAATGGGGACACTTTTCCTAGCAAAAGGGATCTACCCGACCATGGCCCTATACATGGGTGGCTCATGGCAACCTAAGTCCCTGTCATGGCCCTATACAAGGGTGGCTCATGACACATGGCTTGTGCATCCAGCCTCTTCGGTCGGCTAAGTGCCCGCACGCTCGTTTCGTGGGTTAACTTAGGCATACTTAGTGTGCTCCCAGTCTAAGATCGGACCGGACCGAGAGTTGCAGCAGCAGGACCCGCAGCGGGATCGGTAGCACGCAGAGGGGACCTGGTCGACCCCAGCTTGTGCATCCTACCTTTTTGGCCGGCTGAGCGCCCGTACGCTCGTTTCATGGGTTTACTTAGGCATACGGAGTTCATCCCCAATCTAAGCATATGGAGTTCATTCCCAATCTAAGATCGAACCAGACTGAGGGTTACGACAATAGGACCAGCAGCCAGATCGACAGTAAACAAAAGGGGAACGGGCTGAACCCCGACTTGCGCATTGTACCTCTCCGACCGGCTGAGCCCCAGCACGCTCATTTCATGGGTTGGATTAGGCATACGAAGTTCATTCCATGTCTAAGCCCCAGTCGAACCAAGGGTTGTGGTAGTGGGACCTGCAGCACGCAGAGGGGGATTGGGTCGATCCCCAACTTGCGCATTATGCCTCTCCAGCCTGCTCAACGCCCGCACGCTTGTTTCGTGGGTTGACTTAGGCATACAGAGTTCATTCCTTGTCTAAGCATACAGAGTTTATTCCCAGTCTAAGATCGGATCGATAGCAGCATGCAGAGGGGGATCGGGTCGATCCTCGACTTGAGCATCCTGCCTCTCCGGTTGGCTGAGCGCTCGCACGCTCGTTTCATGGGTTGACTTAGGCATACAGAGTTCATTCTTGGTCTAAACCCCAACCAGACCGAGGGACCCACAGTGGGATCGGTAGCACGTAGAGGGGGACTGACCCGATCCTCGACTTGCACATTCTGGCTGATCGATCAGCTGAGCGCCCGCACGCTCGTTTGGGTTGACTTAGGCATACATAGTGCATTCCAGGTCTCGACCAACCAAGGGCCAGAGGCTATCGGGGGCATTTGGGGTAACAACCGAGGGGGACTAGTAGTGGGATCTTTGGTCGGCTCGTGCATCCCGCCACCAGCGATTGATTAGATGCCCACGCGCTCATTTCGGGGGCCCACCGAGGCTTGGCATGTGCCGATTATGGTCTAGGCAACCGCTTGCACCATGGCCCAACATGTGTCGATGGTGTTCGATGCAACTGCCTGCACCAGGGGCCATCTTGTGTCGATGGTGGTCGAGGCAATCGCCTGCACCAGGGCCCAGCTTATGCCGATGGCAGTCGAGGTAAGTGCCCGTACCGAAGGGTAGCTTGTGCTGATGATAGTTAATGCATGTGCCATCACCATGCGCCATCATGTGCCATTGATGGTTGAGGCCTTAGCTGAAGTTTGATTTTGAGCCACGGTGCACATGGTAGGCTCGAGCATGTGCTGGTGCCACATTTTTTTCGCCTGGGGCACCATCGCCAGAGCATCATCGGAGAACCTAACCGGCGGCGTTGGGGGTTCCGATGATTGGGGGGGCCGGGAGGTGTGCGCACATGATTGCGATGGGTGCTAGTACGTGGCCCTCATATTGGCCCCCTATGCCTCATCAAACCTCAAGAACTCACACACCCTTAAACAACATTTGAGATTTTATAGGTTTGCTCCCAGTAGCCATTAAAGTGTATGAAATAGGGACATTTTTTTCAAACGGTCACAAAATCTTCTCCACTTCGATTTTTTAGCTAAATTTTTTTGTGCGTGCCAACAAAAATATAAGGATCACGTCTACCAAATTTGGGGCCAAAACTCCTTCCAAAAAAATTTTAAAAAATCCCGAATCATAAAAGGTTTTAAAAATTGTGAAAAATAGAAAATGGGTCCTCTTGCCACAAAACTTCACATGAAGGCTTAGGGGACCATTTTATGAATTTACAAGCCATAAAAATGGCATTGGCATGGCAGAAATATGAAGATGTGCCTAAACCCACCTACCACTCGATCTATCCACGGCTTGCTCATCTCGCCTCTCTGGCCAGCTAAGTGCCCGCACGCTCGTTTCGTTGGTTGACTTAGGTATACGTAGTGCACTCCCAGTCTAAAATCGAACTGGATCGAGGGTTGCGGTATGACCTGTAATGAGATCGACAGCACGCAGAGGGGATCGGGTTGATCCTCGGCTTACGCATCCTGCCTCTCTGGCCGGCTGAGTGCCCGTACGCTCGTTTCATGGGTTGACTTAGGCATACGGAGTTCATCCCCAGTCTAAGCATATGAAGTTCATTCCCAGTCTAAGATTAGACCGGACCGAGGGTTACGGTAGCAGGACCAGCAGCAGGATCGGTAGCACACAGGGGGGATCGGACCGATCCTCATTTTACGCATTCTGCCTCTCCAGTTGGCTGAGACCCCGCACGCTCGTTTTGTAGGCTGGCTTAGGCATACGGTGTTCATTCCATGTCTAAGCCCCAGCTGGACCGAGGGTTGTGGTAGCGGGATCGGCAGCACGCAGAGAGAGACCAGGCCAATCCCCAGCTTACGCATTATGCCTCTCCGACCGGCTCAGCACCCGCACGCTCATTTTATAGGTTGACCTAGGCACACGGAGTTCATTCCTGGTCTAAGCCCCAATCGAATTGAGGGACCCATAGCAGGATCAACAGCACGCAGAGGGGGATCAGGCCGATCCTTGACTTGTGCATTTTGGCTCTCAGGCCGGCTGAGCGCCCGTACGCTCGTTTCATGGGTTGACTTAGGCATATGTAGTGCATTCTCGGTCTCGACCAACCAAGGGCCAGAGGCTATCGACGGTGTTTGGGGCAACAACCAAAGGGGACCAGCAGTGGGATCCTTGGTCGACTCGTGCATCCCAACCCCAACGGTCGGTTCGATGCTTGTACGCTTGTTTCGAGGGCTGGGGCTCGACATGTGTTGATGATGGTCGAGGCAACCGTTCGTACCATAGCCCAGTATGTGCTGATGGTGTTTGATGCAACCGCTCACACCAGGGGCCATCTTGGGCAATGTTGGTCGAGGCAACCGCCCACACCAGGATCCAGCTTGTGCCGATGGCGGTCGAGGCACCTGTCCGTACCAAAGGGCAGCCTATACCGATGATGGTCGATGCATATGCCATCACCATGCGCCATCATGTGCCATTGATGGTTGAGGCCTTGGCTGAAGTTTAATTTTGAGCCACGGTGCACACGTTGGGCTCCGGCATGTGCTGGTGCCACATTTTGTTTGCCCGGGGCACTATCACCGGAGAACCTAACCGACAGCATTGGGGTTCCGGCGATTGTGGGGCCGGGGGGTGCGTGCACATGATGTGCGATGGGTGGTGGTACTTGGCCCTTATACTGGCCCCCTATCCCTCATCAAATCATGAGAACTCACACCCCCTTAAAGAGCATTTGAGATTTTATAGGTTTGCTCCCAGTAGCCATTAAAGTGTCTGAAATGGGGGCATTTTTTTCAAACGGTCACAAAATCTTCTCGACTTTGAGTTTTTAGCTGAATTTTTTTATGCATGCCAACAAAAATACAAGGATCACGTGTAATAAATTTGGGGCCAAAACTCTTTCTAAAAAAATTTTAAAAAATCCCGAACCGTAAAAAGTTTCAACAATCATGAAAAATAGAAAACGGGTCATCTTGCCACGAAACTTCACATGAAGGCTTAGGGGACTATTGTATGAATTACAAGTGATAAAAATGGCATTGGCATGGCAGAAATATGAAGATGTGCCTGAACCCACATACCACTCGATCGATCCACGGCTGGCACATCCTGCCTCTTCGGTCGGCTAAGTGCCCGCACGCTCGTTTCGTTGGTTGACTTAGGCATACGTAGTGCATTCACAGTCTAAGATCGGATCAGACTGAAGGTTGCAGTAGTAGGACCCACAGCAGGATCGACAGCACGCAGAGGGGATCGGTCGATCCCCAGCTTGCGCACTTTGCCTTTCTGGCCAGCTGAGCACTCGCACGCTCATTTCATGGGTTAACTTAGGCATACAGAGTTCATCCCCAGTTTAATCATACCGAGTTCATTCCCAGTCTAAGATCGGACCGGACCAAGGGTTGCGGTAGTAGGACCAACAGTAGGATCGACAGCAAGCAGGGGGGATCGGGCCAATCCCTGGCTTGCGCATTTTGCCTCTCCGATCGGCTGAGCGCCCGCACACTCATTTCATGGGTTGGCTTAGGCATACGGAGTTCATTCCATGTCTAACCCCCAACCGGACCGAAGGTTGTGGTAACGGGACTGACAACATGTAGAGGGGGATTGGGTCGATTCCCAGCTTGCGCATTATGCCTTTTCGGCCTGCCCAACGCCCGCACGCTCGTTTCGTGGGTTGACTTAGGCATACGGAGCTCGATCCCAGTCTAAGCATATGGAGTTCATTCCCAGTCTAAGATCAGACCGACAGTAGCATGCATAGGGGGATCGAACCGATCCCCGGCTTACGCATCTTGCCTTTCCAATCGGTTGAGCACCCACACGCTTGTTTCGTGGGTTCACTTAGGCATACGAAGTTCATTCCCTGTCTAAGCCCCAATCAGATCGAGGGACCCGCAGCGAGATCGGTAACATGTAGAAGGGGACCTAGCTGATCCTCAGCTTGTGCATTCTGGCTCTCTAATCGGCTAAGCACCCGTATGCTGATTTCATTGGTGCCCACATGCTCGTTTCGGGGGTCGACCGGGGCTTAACATGTGCCGATGGTGGTCGAGGCAGCCGCCCGCACCATGGCCCAGCATGTGTCGATGGTGTTCGATGCAACTGCCCATACCAGGGCCTATCTTGTCCCGATAGTGGTCGAGGCAACTGCCCGCACCAGGGCCCAGCTTGTGCTGATGGCGGTCGAGGCAAGTGCCCGTACCAAAGAGTAGCCTGTGCCGATGATGGTCGATGCATGTGCCATCACCATGCGCCATCATGTGCCATTAATGGTCGAGGACTTGGCTGAAGTTCAATTTTGAGCCACGGTGCACATGCTGGGCTTGAGCATGTGCTGGTGCCGCATTTTTTTCGCCTGGGGCACCATCACCAAAGCATCGCATGTGAACCTAACCGACGGCATTGAGGGTTCCGACGATTGAGGGGGCCGGGGGTTGTGCGTACATGATGTGCGATGGGTGCTGGTACTTGGCCTTTATATTGGCCCCCATCCCTCATCAAACCTCAAGAACTCACACCCCCATAAAGAGCATTTGAGATTTTATAGGTTTGCTCTCAGTAGCCATTAAAGTGTCTGAAATAGGGACATTTTTTTCAAACGGTCACAAAATCTTCTCTACTCCAAGTTTTTAGCTGAATTTGTTTCTGCGTGCCAACAAAAATACAAGGATCACATCTACCAAATTTGGGGCCAAAACTCGTAAAAAAATTTTAAAAAATCCCGAACCACAAAAAGTTTCCAAAATTGTGAAAAATAGAAAACGGGTCGTCTTGCCACGAAACTTCACATGAAGGCTTAGGAGACCATTGTATGAATTTACAAGCCATAAAAATGGCATTGGCATGGCAGAAATATGAAGATTAGCCTGAACCCACCTACCAGTCGATCGATCAACGGCTTGCGCATCCCGTCTCTCCGGCCGGTTAAGTGCTTGCATGCTCGTTTCGTGGGTTGACTTAGGCATACGTAGTGTGCTCCCAGTCTAAGATCGAACCAGACTGAGGGTTGTGGTAGCAGGATCGGCAGCACGCAGTGGGGGATCGGATCGATCCCTGACTTGCGCATTCTGCCTCTCTGACCGGTTGAGCCCCCGCACGCTCGTTTCATGGGTTGGCTTCAGCAGATGGAGTTCATTCCATGTCTAAGCCCTAGCTGGACCGAGGGTTGTGGCAGTGGGATCGGTAGCACACAGAGTGGGATCGGGTCGATCCCCAGCTTGCGCATTATGCCTCTTCGATCGGTTCAGCACCCGCACACTCATTTCATGGGTTGACTTAGGCATACGGAGTTCATTCCCAGTCTAAGCACACGAAGTCCATTCCCAGTCTAGGATCGGATCGACAGCAGCATGCAGAGGCTGATCGGGTCGATCCTCGACTTGCGCATCCTACCTCTTCAATCGGTTGAGCGCCTGCACGCTCGTTTCATGGGTTGATTTAGGCATACGGAGTTCATTCGTGGTCTAAGCCCTGACTGGACTGAGAGACCCACAGCGGGATCGACAGCACGCAGAGAGGGATCGGGCCGATCCTCGGCTTACGCATTTTGGCTCTCCGATCGGTTGAACACCCGCACGCTCATTTCATGGGTTGACTTAGGCATTTGGGGCAACAACCAAGGGGGACCAGCAGTAGGATCCTTGGTTGGCTCACGCATCCCACCCCCAGCAGTCGGTTTGGTGCCCGCACACTCTTTTCAGGGGTCGTTCGAGGCTCGACATATGCCGATGGTGGTCGAGGCAATCACCCACACCACGGCCCAGCATGTGCCGATGGTGTTCGATGCAATTGCTCGCACCAGGGGCCATCTTGTGCCAATGGTGGTCAAGGCAATCACCCACACCAATGGCCGGCATGTGCCGATGGTGATCATTGTATGAATTTACAAGCCATAAAAATGGCATTGGCATGGCAAAAATATAAAGATGTGCCTGAACCCACCTGCCACAGCTTGCGTATCCCGCCTCTCCGACCGGCTAAGTGCCTGCATGCTCGTTTCGTGGGTTGTCTTAGGCATAGGTAGTGCACTCCCAGTCTAAGATCGGACTGGACCGAGGGTTGTGGTAGCAGGACCCGCAACGGGATCGACAGCACGCAGAGGGGAGCGGGTCGATCCCCGACTTATGCATCCTACCCCTCTGGTCGGCTGAGCGCCCGCACGCTCATTTCGTGGGTTGACTTAGGCATACGGAGTTCATCCCCAGTCTAAGCATATGGAGTTCATTCCCAGTCTAAGATCGGATCGAGTTGAGGGTTACGGCAGCAGGACCAACAGCAAGATCGATAGCACGTAAGAGGGGATCGGGTTGATCCCCGATTTGCGCATTTTGCCTCTCCGGCCAGCTGAGCCCCCGTACGCTCGTTTCATGGGTTGGCTTAGGCATACGGAGTTCATTCCATGTCTAAGCCCCAGCCAGACCGAGGGTTGTGGCAGCGGGGCTGGCAGCACACAGAGGGGGATCGGGTCGAACCTCAACTTGCGCATTATGCCTCTCCGACTTGGTCAACGCCCATACACTCATTTCGTGGGTTGACTTAGGCATACGGAGTTCATTCCCAGTCTAAGAATATGAAGTTCATTCCCAGTCTAAGATCAGACTGACAGCAGCACATAGAGGGGGATCGGGCTGATCCTTGGCTTGCGCATCCTACCTCTCTGGTCGATTGAGCACCTGTACGCTCATTTCATGGGTTAACTTAAGCATACGGAGTTCACTCCCGATCTAAGCCCCAATTGGACCGAGGGACCCACAATGGGATCGACAGCATGCAGGGGGGACCGGGCTGATCCTTGGCTTGCTCATTCTAGCTCTTCGACCGACTGAGCGCCCGCACACTCATTTCATGGGTTGACTCAGGCATACGTAGTGTATTCCTTGTCTCGACCAACCAAGGGCCAGAGGCTATCGACAGCATTTGGGGCAACAACCGAGGGGGACGAGTAGCGGGATCCTTGGTTGGCACACGTATCCCACCCCCAGCAGTCGGTTCAGAGCCCGCGTGCTCATTTCGGGGGTTGATCGGGGCTCGGCATTTGTCGATGGTGGTCGAGGCAACCGCCCGTACCACGGCCCAGCATGTGCCGATGGTGTTCGATGCAACCACCCTCACCAGGGGCCATCTTGTGCCGATGGCGGCCGAGGTAATCGCCTACACCAAGGGCCGGCATGTGCCAATGGTGATCGAGGCAACCGCCCGTACCAGGGTCCAGCTTGTGCTAATGGCGGTCGAGGCAATTGCCCGTACTAAAGGGCAGCCTGTGTCGATGATTGTCGATGCATGTGCCATCACCATGCGCCATCATGTGCCATTGATGGTGGAGGCCTTGGTCGAAGTTCAATTTTGAGCCACGATGCATATGTTGGGCTCGGGCATGTGTTGGTGCCACATTTTTTTCTCCCGGGGTGCCATCGTCGGAGCATCGCCGGAGAACCTAACTGGCGGCATTGGGGGTTCCAGCGATTGGGGGGCCCGGGGGGTATACGCACATGATGTACGATGGGTGCTGGTACTTGGCCCTTACATTGGCCCCTTATCCCTCATCAAACCTCGAGAACTCAGACCCCCTTAAAGAGCATTTGAGGTTTTATAGGTTTGCTCCCAGTAGCCATTAAACTGTCTGAAATGGGAACATTTTTTTCAAACAATCACAAAATCTTCTCCACTTTGAGTTTTTAGCTGAATTTGTTTTTGCATGCCAACAAAAATACAAGGATCAGGTCTACCAAATTTGGGGCCAAAACTCCTTCTAAAAGAATTTTAAAAAATCTCGAACCGCAAAAAGTTTCAAAAATCATGAAAAAAAGAAAAAGGGTCGTCTTGCCACGAAACTTCACATGAAGGCTTAGAGAACCATTGTATGAATTTACAAGCCATAAAAATGGCATTGGCATGGCAGAAATATGAAGATATGCCTGAACCCACCTACCACTCGATCGATCCACAGCTTGCGCATCCCGTCTCTCCGGCAGACTAAGTGCCTGCACCCTCGTTTTATGGGTTGACTTAGGCATACGTAGTGTGCTCCCAGTCTAAGATCGAACCAAATCGAGGGTTACGATAGCAGGACCTGCAGCAAGATCGACAGTACACAGAGGGGACTAGGTCGATCCTCAGCTTGCGCATCCTGCCTCTCTGGCCGGCTAAGCATCCGCACGCTCATTTCATGGGTTGACTTAGGCATACAGAGTTCATCCCCAGTCTAAGCATACGGAGTTCATTCCCAATCTAAGATCAGATCGGACTGAGGGTTACGATAGCAGGACCAGTAGCAGGATCGACAACACGCAGGGGGGATCGGGCTGATCCCCGACTTGCTCATTCTACCTCTCTGACTGGTTGAGCCCCCACACGCTCGTTTCGTGGGTTGGCTTAGGCATACGGAGTTCATTCCATGTCCAAGCCCCAGCCAGGCCAAGGGTTGTGGCAGCGGGACCGACAGCATGCAGAGGGGGATCGGGCCGATCCCCGGCTTACGTATTATGCCTCTCCGGCTGGCTTAGCGCCCGCACGCTTGTTTCATGGGTTGACTTAGACATACAGAGTTCATTCCCAGTCTAAGCATATGAAGTTCATTCCCAGTCTAAGATTAGATCGACAGCAGCATGCAGAGGGGGATCGGGTTGATCTTCAGCTTGCGCATCCTACCTCTCCGGCTGACTGAGCACCCACACGCTTGTTTCATGGGTTGACTTAGGCATACAGAGTTCATTCCTGATCTAAGCCCCAACCAGACTGAGGGACTCGCAGCGGGATCGACAGCATGCAAAAGGGGACTGGGCCAATCCTCGAATTGCGCATTCCGGCTCTCTGACCGGTTGAGCACCCACACGCTCATGTCATGGGTTGCCTTAGGCATACGTAGTGCATTCTCGATCTCGACCAACTAAGGGCCAGAGGCTATCGACAGCGTTTGGGGCAATAATCGAGGGGGACCAGTAGCGGGATCCTTGGTCGACTCGTGCATCTCACCCCCAGTGGTCGGTTCGATGCTCACACGCTCATTTCGGGGGTTGACCGGGGATCGACATGTGCTAATGGTGGTCAAAGCAACCTTTCGCACCAGGGCCTAGCTTGTGCCGATGGTGTTGAGGCAACTGTCACAGTGGGATTGGCAGCACGAAGAGGGGATCGAGTCGATCCCCAGCTTGCGCATCCTACCCCTCTAGTTGGCTGAACGCCCGCACGCTCGTTTCGTGGGTTGACTTAGGCATACGAAGTTCATCCCCAGTCTAAGCATACGAAGTTCATTCCCGGTCTAAGATCGGACCAAACTGAGGGTTACAGTAGTAGGACCAGCAACAGGATTGACAGCATGTAGGGGGGACCGGGTCGATCCCTGCCTTACGCGTTCTGCCTCTCTAGCCGGTTGAGCCCCCACACGCTCGTTTCATGGGTTGCTTAGGCATACGAAGTTCATTCTATGTCTGAGCCCCAACCGGACTGAGGGTTGTGGTAGCGGGATCGGCAGCACACAGAAGGGGATCGAGCCGGTCCCCGACTTGCGCATTATGCCTCTCCGGCCTGGTCAGCACTCGCACAGTCGTTTCATGGGATGACTTAGGCATACGAAGTTCATTCCCAGTCTAAGCATACGTAGTTCATTCCTAGTCTAAGATCAGACTGACAGCAGCACATAAAGGGGGATCGAGCAGATCCTCGACTTACGCATCCTGCCTCTTCGATCGGGTAAGTGCCCGCATGCTCATTTTGTGGGTTGACTTAGGCATACGGAGTTTATTCTCGATCTAAGCCCCAACCGGATCGAGGGACTTATAGTAGGATTGACAGCACGTAAAGGGGGATCAGGTCGATCCTCGGCTTGCACATTCTGGCTCTTCGGTCGGCTGAGCGCCTGCACGCTCGTTTCATGGGTTGACTTAGGCATACGTAGTGCATTCCTAGTCTTGACCAACGAAGGGCCAAAGGTTATCGTTGGTGTTTGGGGCAACAATCGAGGGGGACCAGTAACGAGATCTTTGGTCGGCTCGTGCATCCCTCTCTGAATAGTGTATTCGGTGCTCGCACGCTTGTTTCGAGGGTCGATCGGGGCTCAACAAGTACCGATTATGGTCGAGGCAACCGCCCGCACCATGGCCTAGCATGTGTCGATGGTGTTCGACGCAACCGCCCGCACCAGGGGCCATCTTGTGCTGATGGTGGTCGAGGCAACCACCCACACTAGGGCCCAGCTTATGCCGATGGCGGTTGATGCAAGTATCCATACCAAAAGGTAGCCTGTGCCGATGATGGTCGATGCATGTGCCATCACCATGTGCCATCATGTGCCATCACCATGTGCCATCATGTGCCATTGATGGTCGAGGCCTTGGTCGAAGTTCAATTTTGAGCCATGGTGCACATGCTGGGCTCGAGCATGTTCTGGTGCCACATTTTTTTCGCCTGTGGCAGCAGGATCAGCATATTGTGGGATCGACAACACGTAGAAAGGGATCGGGTCGATCCTCGACTTGCGCATTATGCCTCTCCGATCGGCTCAGTGCCCGTACACTCGTTTCGTTGGTTGATTTAGGCATACGGAGTTCATTCCCAGTCTAAGATCCGACCGACAGCAGCACGCAAAGGGGGATCGAGTCGATCCTTGGCTTACGCATCCTGCCTCTTCGGCCGACTGAGCGCCCGTATGCTTGTTTCATGGGTTGACTTAGGCATACGAAGTTCATTCCTGGTCTAAGCCCCAATCGGATCAAGGGACCCACGGTGGGAATGGCAGCACGCAGAGGGGGAGCAGGTTGATCCTTAGCTTATGTATTCTGGCTCTTCGGTCACGCTCGTTTCATGGATTGACTTAGGCATACATAGTGTATTCCCGATCTTGACCAACCAAGGGCTAAAGGCTATCGATGGCATTTAGGGCAACAACCGAGGGGGACCAGCAGCGGGCTCCTTGGTCGGCTCATGCATCCTACCCCTAGCAGTCTGTTCGGTGCTCGTACGCTTGTTTCAGGGGATGAATAGGGCCCAGCATGTGTCGATGGTGTTCAATGCAACCCCCCGTACCGGGGGCCATCTTTTACCGATGGTGGTCGAGGCAATCACCCGCACGAAGGGCCAGCATGTGCCGATTGTGATTAAGGTAACCGCCTACACCAGGGCCCAGCATATGTCGGTTGTGGCAGCATGACCGACAGCACGCAGAGGGGGATCGGGCTGACCCTGGCTTGTGCATTATGCCTCGTCGGTCGGCTCAACGCCCGCATGCTCATTTCATGGGTTGACTTAGGCATACAGAGTTCATCCCCAGTCTAAGCATACGGAGTTCATTCCCAGTCTAAGATCGGATCAGATCGAGGGTTGTGGTAGCAGGACCAGTAGTAGGATCGGCAGCATGCAGAGGGGATCGGGCTGATCCCTGGATTGTGCGTTCTACCTTTTTGGTCAGCTGAGTCCCTGCACGCTCATTTCGTGGGTTGCCTTAGGCATACGGAGTTCATTCCATGTCTAAGCCCCAGTCGGACCGAGGGTTGTGGTAGTGGGATCGACAGCACGCAGAGGGAATCGGGTCGATTCCTGACTTGCACATCTTGCCTCTCTGGCCGACTGAGCGCCCGCACGCTCGTTTCGTGGGTTGACTTAGGCATACGAAGTTCATCCTAGTCAAGCATACAGAGTTCATTCTCAGTCTAAGATCAGATCGGACTGAGGGATGCGATAGCAGGACCAACAACAGGATCGATAGCATGCAGAGGGGGACCAGGTCGATCCTCGGTTTGTGCATTCTGCCTCTCTGGTCGGTTGAGCCCCTGCACGCTCGTTCCATGGGTTGGCTTAGGCATACGGAGTTCATTCCATGTCTAAGCCCTTGTCGGACCGAGGGTTGTGGCAATGGGACTGACAACACGCAGAGGGGGACCGAGCCGATCCCCAGCTTGCGCATTATGCCTCTCCGGCCTGTTCAACGTCCACACACTAGTTTTATGGGTTGACTTAGGCATACGGAGTTCATTCCCAGTCTAAGCATACGAAGTTCATTCTCAGTCTAAGATCGGACCGACAGCAGCACGCAGAGGGGGATCGGGTCGATCCTTAGCTTGCGCATCCTGCCTCTCTGGCCTGCTGAGCGCCCGCACGCTCGTTTCATGGGTTGACTTAGGCATACGAAGTTCATTCCCGATCTAAGCCCTAACTGGATTGAAGAACTTGCAGTGGGATCGATAGCACGTATAGGGGGATCAAGTCGATCCTCGCTTACGCATTTTGGCTCTCCGGCCGGCTGAGCGCCCATACGTTCGTTTCATGGGTTGACTTAGGCATACGTAGTGCATTCTCGATCTCGACCAACCAAGGGCCAAAGGCTATCGATGGCGTTTGAGGCATCAACCGAGGGGGACCAACAGCAGGATCCTTGGTCAACTAACATTTCCCACCCCTAGCGATTGGTTCGATGCTCGTACGCTTGTTTTGAGGGTCGATCAAGGCTCGGCATGTGCTGATAGTGGTTGAGGCAACTGCCTGCACCACGGCCCAGCATGTGCTGATGGTGTTTGATGCAACCGCCTACACTAGGGGCCATCTTGTGTCGATGGTGGTCGAGGCAACCACCTGCACCAGGGCCCAGCTTATGCCGATTGCGTTCGAGGCAAGTGCCCGTACCGAAGGGCAGCTTGTGCCGATGATGGTCGATGCATGTGCCATCACCATGGGCCATCATGTGCCATTGATGGTCGAGGCCTTGGCCGAAGATTTTGAGCCACGGTGCACATGCTAGGCTCAGGCATGTGCTGGTGCCACATTTTTTTTGCCCGGGGCACCATCATCGAAGCATAACCAGAGAACCTAATCAGAGGCATTGGGGGTTCCGGCGATTGTGGGGGTTTGGGGGGTTGCGCACATGATGTGCAATGGGTGCTAGTACTTGGCCCTTAATTGGCCCCCTATCCCTCGTCAAACCTCGAGAACTCACACCCCCTTAAAGAGCATTTGAGGTTTTATAGGTTTGCTCCCAGTAGCCATTAAAGTGTCTGAAATGGGGACATTTTTTTCGAACGGTCACAAAATCTTCTCTATTTCAAACGGTCACAAAAAGTTTCAAAAATCATGAAAAATAGAAAACGGGTCGTCTTGCCATGAAACTTCACATGAAGGCTTAGGGGACCATTGTATGAATTTGCAAGCCATAAAAATGGCATTGGCATGGTAGAAATATGAAGATGTGCCTGAACCCACCTACCACTCGATCGATCCACGGCTTACGCAACCCGCCTCTCCGATCGGTTAAGTGCTCGTACACTCATTTCGTTGGTTGACTTAGGCATACGTAGTGCACTCCCAGTCTAAGATTGGATCGGACTGAGGGTTGTAGTAGCAAGACCCGCAGCGGGATCGACAGCACACAGAGGGGATCGGGTCGATCCCCGGCTTGCGCATCCTGCCTCTTTGGTCGGTTGAGCACCCGTACGCTCGTTTCATGGGTTGACTTAGGCATACAAAGTTCATCCCCAGTCTAAGCATACAGAGTTCATTCCTAATCTAAGATCGGATCGAATCGAGGGTTGTGGCAGCAGGACCAGCAGTAGGATCGGTAGCACATAAAGGGGGACCGGGCCGATCCCTGGCTTGTGCATTCTACCTCTCCGACCGGCTGAGCCACTGGACGCTCGTTTCGTGGGTTGGCTTAGGCATACAGAGTTCATTCCATGTCTAAGCCCTAGTCGAACCGAGGTTTGTGGCAACGGGACCGATAGCACGCAATGGGGGATCGGGCCAATCCCCGACTTGCGCATTATGCCTCTCCGGCCTGCTCAACACCCGTACGTTCATTTCATGGTTGACTTAGGCATATAGAGTTCATTCCCAATCTCAGATCGGACCGACAGTAGCACGTAGAGGGGGACCGGGCTGATCCTTGGCTTGCGTATCCTGCCTTTCCGGTCGATTGAGTGCCCGAACGCTTGTTTCGTGGGTTGACTTAGGCTTACGGAGTTAATTCTCGATCTAAGCCCAAAGAAACTAAGGGACCCGTAACGGGATTGATAGCACGCAGAGGGGGACTGGGTTGATCCTCGGCTTACGCATTCTGGGTCTCCGACCGACTGAGCGCCCGTACACTTATTTCATGGGTTGACTTAGGCATACGTAGTGCATTCCCGATCTCGACCAACTAAGGGCTAGAGGTTATCGAGCGTTTGGGATAACAACCGAGGGGGACCAGCAGCAAGATCCTTGGTCGGCTCACGTATCCCACCCCTAACAGTCGGTTAGGTACCCGTAAGCCCGTTTTAGGGGCTGACCGAGACTCGGTATGTGCTGATGGTGGTAGAGGTAACCACCCGCACCGTAGTCCAGCATGTGTCAATGGTGTTCGATGCAACTGCCCGCACCAGGGGCCATCTTGTGTCGATGGTGGTCGAGGCAATCGCCCACACCAAGGGCCAGCATGTGCCGATGGTGATCGAGGCAACCACCCACACCAAGGCCCAACTTGTGCCGATGGCATTCGAGGCAAATGCCCGTGTCATGCCCTTGTGCAAGTGCGCCAGGCACATCAGGCGCACCAGCAGGCGAGCCAAAGGTTGAGGCCCGCAAACCAAGCGTGCTGGCGGGTATCTGTGCGCAAAGCCTAGCAAACGAGTTCAGAACGCCAGCCCAACTTGCAGGCCAGCCCGTGAGACCAAGGCTTGGCATACAAGCTACCCGCACCACATCTAGAAGGGCCCAAGGTGCTGGACACACAAGGAAAGCTTCTGGAAGCAGGCAGGATCAGTATGAGCATCCTGGCAGATTTGGTTGACCCTAAAAATTAGGAGTTAGTATCCTGATTGATTGTAATATGTATAATCCCTTGATTTTAGCCTTTATTCTAGGGATATTGCCATTAAGTGTAGCTGAAGCCTCAACTATAAATAGAGAGCTGCTCCACCCTCATTTGCACACCATCAAACACTTCTGTTTCAGTGAATACAAGAGCATTTCTAGAATTCTGCCTTCTTATCCTGTTTCTCTTTAACTTACGTAATCAACTCTTCCTATTGTTCTAGTGCCTGCATGCTTGTGTTTTAGGCTGACTTAAGCATAAAAGAGAAGATTCCAAGCCTAAGGCCACATGGTTTCTGAGTCTAAGGTCAGAGCCCGTGAAAGTTGGTATCAGAGCAAGTTTGATTCTACATGTTTGTATTGTGCAGGTTAGATCATGATTAAAGAGATGGCATCCCAAAGTGACGTTGCTAGCCAACAATAAAAAACCCAGGAACATGGGCATGGAAGAGGCAAGAAAGCCAGTTCTAAAGATATCTGGTCTACCATGGATGGTAGGCTGGCCAAGGTGGAGGTGACCATGGGCGACTTAGAGGAAAAGCTTGAGGAAGTAGAGACTCATATTGCATCGCTAGACTCTATGGGGGAGGAGATTCAAAGTGAGCTGGAAGCTACTCTCAACAAAGGCATGGACGTGATCACCCAGAAAAATAAGGCCTTGGAGGTTAAAGTGCTGACCTTGCATGATGGCATGGAGGCCATGCACTAGCAGATGGAAGAGGTTACCAGTGAGTTCGTTGCTTGCAAGACTGCCATTGGGAATAACATGTTTGCCGGAGTGTCCAAATCCAGATTGGAGGTCTCCAAGCCTAAGGAGTTCAAGGGGACTAGGACGGCCAAAGAAGTAGATAACTACCTTTGGGGTATGGAGCAGTACTTCTAGGCCATAGGCATGCAAGATGAGGCGATAAAGGTAAGCACTGCTGCTATGTATCTCACTGATGTAGCCTTATTGTGGTAGAGGCGTAGGTGTGATGATGTCAGGCGTGGGAGTGCCAAGATTGGAACCTAGGCAAAGTTCCAAAAAGAGTTCAGAGAATAATTTTACCCGGAGTATGTCGATGATGAGGCACAAGCAAAGTTACGCTGGCCTAGCCAGCAAGGGGACATAAGGGAGTATGTCCAGAAATTCTCTAAACTGATGCTACAGATCTCAGATCTAGGTGAGAAGGATGCCTTATTTGCTTTCATGGATGGGCTGAAGCCGTGGGTGAAGCGTGAGCTATAAAAGAGGGCAGTTCATGACTTGGCTAAAGCCATGACTACTGCCAAGGCCTTGATAGAGTTCAAGCCTCTGAACAAGTTTGAGTCTTTCAAGCCTAAGGGTAAGGGCAGGGACGATAAGGACCGAAAGAAGCAGTCCAAGGGGAAGGACCGTGACCGAAAGTCCAAGGATGGAAACTGAGACCGTTTAACCAAGGATGGTGAGAAGAAACCACCAGCAGGTAAGTGGAAAGCAAAGGAGGACCGAGAGCCACTAGCATGCTACCTATGTGGAGGGAGCCACATAGCATGCAATTACCTGTAAAAGGGCAAGCTGGCTGCTGTAGACAAGGAGTCTGACGAGGAGCCAGAATTAGGGGCAGCAAAGCTTAGGTCATTGGTGCTCAATGCTGTCCAGAGTAAGGGAGCCATAAACCAAAAGGCTTAATGTTTGCGGATCTAATGGTTGCGGGTCAGAAGGTGAGCGCACTGGTGGACATAGGTGCCTCACATCTTTTTATTTCAGGTGATGGAGCCTAAAAGCTTAGACTAAAGGTGCAGAAAGGGACTGGTACCATTAAAATAGTGAACTCCAAGGAAGTTCCAGCCATTGGAGTAGCACGGGGAGTGGAATTACAGCTTGGAGACTGGAAAGGAAAAGAGACCATTGAGGTAATACCCCTTGACGACTATGAGTTTGTGATTGGGTTGGATTTCCTTGTTTGAATTAACGCCCTCCTTGTGCCTTTTGTCGATTGTGTTTGCATCTTGGATGCACGATGCCAATGCCTAGTGCCATTAAGGAGAGGGGCTGAAGTTGGGTCACGGGTGGTGTTATCCATCCAATTTGCCAAGGTGGTAAGCAGACAAAAAGACACCTTCTTGGTAGCCCTGAAATATGATGAGCCAAGGGAGAAGGAGATCGAGTCACCCTTGGAGGTGCTAAAGGTGCTGAAGACCTTTAGTGATGTGATGCTCGCAAAGCTGCCTAGCAAGCTACCACCTAAGAGGAAGGTGGACCACAAGATCGAGTTGGTGTTCGAGGCCAAGCCACCAGCCAGAGCCCCTTACCGAATGTTTCCACCAGAGTTAGAGGAGTTGAGAAAGCAGCTTAAAGAGTTAGTTGATGCTGGCTTCATCAAGCCATTGAAAGCACCCTATGGTGCACCGGTTCTATTCCACCGTAAGCATGATGGGTCGTTGCGACTGTGCATAGACTACTGGGCTTCGAACAAACTGACCATCAAGAACAAGTACCCCATCCCACTCATTGTGAACTTGTTCGATCAACTTGGGAGCGCAAGGTGGTTCACCAAGTTGGATTTAAGGTCGGGCTACTACCAAGTCAGGATCCCGGAGGGAGATGAGCCAAAGACAGCATGTGTCACTCGGTATGATTCGTATAAGTTCTTGGTGATGCCTTTCAAACTCATGAACGCCCCAGCATCATTTTGCACCCTTATGAACAAGGTACTTTAGTCATTCCTTGATCGATTTGTTGTGGTTTATTTGGATGACATTGTGATCTACAGCCAGACTTTGGGAGAGCATGTAGACCACTTGAGATAGGTGTTCGAGGTGTTACGGGCGCACAAGCTATTTGTCAAAAGGGAGAAGTGCTCATTCGCCCAACAGGAGATCCCGTTCCTTGGCCACATAGTGGGAGGTGGTAGGATACGCATGGATGAAGGAAAGATACATGCCATCTTGGAGTGGCAACCACCAGCCAAGGTCACTAAGTTGAGACCGTTCCTTGGGCTGGTTAACTACTGCAGGCACTTCATCAAAGGTCACTCAGCAATAGCCACGCCATTGACTGACTTGCTTAAGAAAGGGAGAGCATGGGAGTGGAGCGCAGGGTGCTAGGAAGCCTTTGACAGGTTGAAACGGGCTGTGACCGAGGAGCCAGTCTTGGCCTTGCCAGACCATGCCAAATCGTATGAGGTGCATATGGATGCATCAAACTTTGCCATAGGGGGCGTGTTGATGCAGGAGGGACATCCAGTCACATTCGAGAGCAGGAAGTTGAACGAAACTGAGTGCAAGTACACGATCCAAGAGAAGGAGATGACTACAGTGGTGCACTACTTGCACACTTGGCACCATTACCTCTTGAGGTCGAGGTTCGTGGTGAGGACAGACAATATGGTGACCAGCTACTTCTAGACGCAGAAGAAACTGTCCCCCAAGCAGGCGAGATGGCAAGATTTTCTTGCATAATTTGATTTCCAAATGGAGTACAAGCTAGGATGGGCAAACCTAGTGGCAGACGCCCTAAGCAAAAAGGCTAACCTTGCTGCCATTAGCCAACCAAAGGGGTCACTGGTGCCGCGCATCAAGGAGGGAGTTGTGCATGATCCTACAGCCAAGGCTTTGTTAGAGTACGCCCAGTAAGGTAAGACTAGGTGATTTTGGTTGCAGGATGGGTTGCTGTACACCAGGGGCAGTAGACTGTTTGTGTCACAGCACGAAAAGCTCCACAAGGAAGTTTTACAAGAATGCCATGATTCAAGGTGGGCTGGACACCCCGAAGTGAGCTGTACCTTGGCGTTGATTGAGGACCGGTACTACTGGCTGCACATGAGGGATGATGTGGAGGCCTATATGAAGACTTGTCTTGTGTGCCAACAGGACAAGGTGGAGCTCAAGAAACCAGGCAGTCTTTTGGAGCCATTGCCAGTGCTAGAGCAACCATGGGAGAGTGTTTCTTTAGACTTTATAGTCAGTCTACCCAAAGTAGAAGGGTTTGGAAGCATCAAGGTATGGACAGGTTTTCCAAGTATGGAATCTTTATTCCAGCAACTAAAGAGTGCCCAGCCGAGAAGGCAGCTCGATTGTTCCTGAAGAACATGGTTAAGTACTGAGGAGTACCGATGACCATTGTTAGTGATTGGGACGGGCATTTCACGGGCAGGTTCTGGACTAAGTTCTTCAAGCTATTAGGGTCAGACTTGAACTTTTCCACCAGCATGCATCTGCAGACTGATGGGCAAACAGAATGAGTGAATGGACTATTAGAGGTCTACCTCAGGCACTATGTGAGTGCCTCACAAAGGGACAGACCAAAGTTGCTAGATATTGTGCAGTTTTCCTACAACTTGTAAAGGAGCGAGGCAATGAACCAGAGCCCATTTGAGGTTGTGACAGGGCAACAACCACTAACACCCGGTTTGATTGCTGCAGGTTATACAGGGCTGAATCCAACAGCATACAAGTTTGCCAAGGCATGGCAGGAGCAAACTAACTTAGCCAGAGTTTGTCTACACAAGGCGGCTAAGAGGTCAAAGAAGTGGGCAGACCAGAATATGCGGGACGTGCAGTTCCAGGTTGGAGACTTGGTGTTGGTGAAGCTGCATCCCATTGTGTGACATAGGGGGCTGCACAAAGGCCTAGTTCGGAGGTATGAGGGACCTTTTCGAGTAGTCAAGAGGGTAGGCAAGGTTGCCTACAAGCTGGATATGCCACCCAAGCCAAGGGTACACCTGGTGTTCCATGTGAGCATGCTCAAGCCGTTCCATGAGGATGAGGGAGATCCAAGATGGGCAGAGTCAAAGCGTGCGCCATTGGGAGCAAGGGCCTCATATGAGAAGGAGGTCCATAGCATCATAGCTGATCGAGAGGTGAGACGAAAGAACTATCAGCCAAGACAAGAGTACTTGGTGCGCTGGAAGGGACTTCCAGATAGTGAGGCGAGCTGGGAACCAGTAGATGACTTGTGGCAGTTCAAAAACTAGATCAGGCAGTACCATGCAGAAGACACAACGAGGGCATTGTGCAATCAGGTGGGGGAGAATGTCACACCCTGGGTGGGCACGCCAGGCACATCAGGTGACTAGCAGGCGAGCCAGAGTTTGAGGCATGCAGACCAGGCGTGCTGGGGGTATCTGTGTGCAAAGCCTAGCAAATGAGTTCAGAACGCCCACCCAACTTGCAGGCTAGCCCGTAAGACCAAGGCCTGGCATACAAGCTGCCCGTACCACATCCGGGAGGGCCCAAGGGGCTAGACACGCAAGGGAAGCTTTTGGAAGCAGGCAGGATTAGCAGGAGCATCCTGGCAGATTTGGTTGACCCTGAAAATCAGGAGTTAGCATCTTAATTGATTGTAATCTGTATAATCCCTTGATTTTAGCCTTTATTCTAGGGATATTGCCATTAAGTGTAGCTGGAGCCTCAACAATAAATAGAGGGCTGCTCCACCCTCATTTGTAAACCATCAAACACTTTTGTTTCAGTGAATACAAAAGCATTTCCAGAATTTTGCCTTCTTATCCTGTTTCTTTTTAACTTGTGTAATCAGCCCTTCCTATTGTTCTAGTGCCCGCACGCTTGTGTTTTAGGTTGACTTAGGCATAAAGGAGGAGATTCCAAGCCTAAGGCCACACAATTTCTGAGTCTAAGGTCGGAGCCCATGACACCCGTACCAAAGGGTAGTCTGTGCCGATGATGGTCGATGCATGTGCCATCACCATGCGCCATCATGTGCCATTGATGGTCGAGGCCTTGGGCAAAGATTGATTTTGAGCCACAGTGCACATGCTGGGCTTGGGCATGTGCTGGTGCCACATTTTTCTTACCTGGGGCACCATTACCGGAGCATCACCGGAGAACCTAACCGACGGCATTGGGGGTTCCGACGATTGGGGGGGCTGGGGGTGTGCGTACATGATGTGCGATGGGTGCTGGTATTGGGCCCTTATATTGGCCCCCTATCCCTCATCAAACCTCAAGAACTCACACACCCTTAAAGAGCATTTGAGATTTTATAGGTTTGCTCCTAGTAGCCATTAAAGTGTCTGAAATGGGGACATTTTTTTCAAATGGTCACAAAATCTTCTCCACTTCGAGTTTTTAGCTGAATGTTTTTGTACATGCCAACAAAAATACAAGGATCATGTCTACCAAATTGGGGCGAAAACTCCTTCTAAAAAAATTTTAAAAAACCTTGAACCCCAAAAAGTTTTCAAAATCGTGAAAAATAGAAAACGGGTCGTCTTGCCACGAAACTTCACATGAAGCCTTAGGGGACCATTGTATGAATTTACAAGCCATAAAAATGGCATTGGCAGGGTAAAAATATGAAGATGTGCCTGAACCCACCTACCACTCGATCGATCCATAGCTTACGCATCCCGCCTCTCCAGCCGGCTAAGTGCCCGCACGCTCATTTTGTGGGTTGACTTAGGCATACGTAGTGCACTCCCAGTCTAAGATCAGACTAGACCGAGGGTTGTGGTAGCAGGACCCGCAACGGGATCGACAGCACACAGAGGGGATCGGGTCGATCCCCGGCTTGCGCATCCTGCCTTTTTGGCCGGCTGAGTGCTCGTACGCTCATTTCGTGGGTTGACTTAGGCATACGGAGTTCATCCCCAGTCTAAGCATATAGAGTTCATTCCCAGTCTAAGATTGGATCAGACCGAGGGTTGCGACAGTAGGACCAGCAGCAGGATCGGCAGCACGCATGAGGGGACCGGGCCGATCCCTGGCTTGCACATTCTACTTCTTCGATCGGCTGAGCCCCACAGGCTTGTTTCGTGGGTTGGCTTAGGCATACGGAGTTCATTCCATGTCTAAGCCCTAACTGGATAGAGGGTTGTGGCAGCGGCACCGACAGCATACAGAGAAGGATCGACTTGATCCCCGACTTCTCATTATGCCTCTCTGACCGGGTCAGCACCCGCATGCTCATTTCGTGGGTTGACTTAGGCATATGGAGTTCATTCCCAGTCTAAGCATACAGAGTTCATTCCCAATCTAAGATCAGACCGATAGTAGCATGCAGAGGGGAACCGAGCTGATCCTCGGCTTGCGCATCCTACCCTCCGGCTGACTGAGCCCCCGTATGCTCATTTCGTGGGTTGACTTAGGCATACGGAGTGCATTCCTGGTCTAAGCCCTAACCAGACCAAGGGACCCGCAGTGAGCAGCACGCAGAGGGGGATCGGGCCGATCCTTTGCTTGCACATTCTGGCTCTCCAGTCGGCTGAGCGCCCGCACGCTCTTTCATGTGTTGACTTAGGCATACGTATGCATTCCCAGTCTCGACCAACCAAGGGCCAGAGGCTATCGATGGCGTTTGGGGAAACAACCGAGGGGGACCAGCAGTGGGATCCTTGGTCGGCTCACGTATCCCGCAACCACCTACCACTCGATCGATCCACAGCTTGCGTATCCCGCCTCTCTGGCCGGCTAAATGCCCACACGCTCGTTTCATGGTTTGACTTAGGCATACGTAGTGCACTCCCAGTCTAAGATCAGACCGAATGGAAGGTTGTGGCAGCAAGACCCACAGTAGGATCGGTAGCATGCAGAGGGGATCGGGTCGATCCCCGATTTGTGCATCCTGCCTCTTTGGTCGGTTGAGCGCCCGCATGCTCGTTTCATGGATTGACTTAGGCGTACGGAGTACATCCCCAATCTAAGCATACAATGTTCATTCCCAGTCTAAGATCGAACCGGATCGAAGGTTACGACAACAAGACCAGCAGTAGGATCGACAGCACGCAAGTGGGACCGAGCCGATCCCCAGCTTGCGCATTCAGTCTTTCTGGCCGGTTGAGCCCCCGAACACTCATTTCGTGGGTTGGCTTAGGCATAAGGAGTTCATTCCATGTCTATGCCCCAACCGGACAGAGGGTTGTGGTAGCAGGACCGACAGCACGCAGAGGGGGACTGGACCAATCCCCGGCTTGCACATTATGCCTCTCCGATCGGCTTAGCGCCCGCACGCTCGTTTCGTGGGTTGACTTAGGCATACGGAGTTCATTCACAGTCTAAGCATACAAAGTTCATTCCCAGTCTAAGATCAGACCAACAACAGCACGCAGAGGGGGACTGAGCCGATCCTCGACTTACGCATCCTGCCTTTCTGGTCGGGTGAGGACCCGTACACTTATTTTGTGGGTTGACTTAGGCATACGGAGTTCATTCTCGGTCTAAGCCCCAATCAGATCGAGGGACCCGTAGCAGGATCGACGGCATATAGAGGGGGATCGAGTCAATCCTCGGCTTACACATTCTAGCTCTTCGATCGGCTGAGCGCCCGTACGCTCGTTTCATGGGTTGACTTAGGCATACGTAGTGCATTCCCGATCTCGACCAACCAAGGGCCAGAGGCTATCGACGGAGTTTTGGGCAACAACCGAGGGGGACCAGCAGCGGGATCCTTGGTTGGCTTAAGCATCCCACCCCTAGTGGTCGGTTCGATGCTCGCTTGCTCCTTTTGGGGGTTTATCGGGGCTTGAAATGTGTCGATGGTGGTTGAGGCAACCGCCCGCAAAACGGCTCAGCATGTGCCGATGGTGTTCGATGCAACCACCACACCAGGGGCCATCTTGTATCGATGGTGGTCTGGGCAACCGCACACACCAGGGCCCAACTTGTGCCGATGGAGGTCGAGGCAAGTGCCCGTACCAAAGGGCAGCCTGTGCCGATGATGGTCGATGCATGTGCCATCACCATGCGCCATTATGTGCCATTGATGGTCGAGGCCTTGGCTGAAGTTTGATTTTGAGCCATGGTGCACAAGCTAGGCTCGGGCATGTGCTGGTGCCGCATTTTTTTTGCCCGGGCACCATCGTCGGAGCATGGCCAGAGAACCTAACCGACAACATTGGGGGTTCCGGTGATTGAGGGGCTGGGGGTGTGCGCACATGATGTGCGATGGGTCTTGTACTTGGCCCTTATATTGGCCCCCTATCCCTCATCAAACCTCAGGAACTCACACCCACTTAAACAGCATTTGAGATTTTATAGGTTTGCTTCTAGTAGCCATTAAAGTGTCTGAAATGGGGACATTTTTTTCAAGTGGTCACAAAATCTTCTCCACTTCAATTTTTTAGCTGAAATTGTTTGTGCGTGGCAACAAAAATACAAGGATCACATCTACCAAATTTGGGGATGAAACTCCTTCAAAAAAAATTTTAAAAAATCCCGAATCGTAAAAAGTTTCAAAAATCATGAAAAATAGAAAACGGGTTGTCTTGCGACGAAACTTAACATGAAGGCTTAGGGGACCATTGTATGAATTGACAAGCCATAAAAATGGCATTGGGATGGCAGAAATATGAAGATGTGCCTAAACCCACCTACCAATCGATTGATCCACGGCTTGCGCATCCTGCCTCTTCGGCCGGCTAAGTGCCCGCATGCTTGTTTTGTGGGTTAACTTAGGCATACGTAATGTGCTCCAAGTCTAAGATCGGACCAGACCAAGGGTTGTGGTAGCAGGACCCACAGCGGGATCGTTAGCACGCATAGTGGATCGAGTCGATCCCCGTCTTGCACATTTTACCTCTCTGGCTGGTTGAGCGCCCGCACGCTCGTTTCATGGGTTAACTTAGGCATATAGAGTTCATCCCCAGTCTAAGCATACAGAGTTCATTCCTAGTCTAAGATCAGACCGGATCGAGGGTTGCGATAGCAGGACCAGTAGCAGGATCGGCAGCACGCAGGCGGGGATCGAGCTAATCCCAGGCTTGCGTATTCTATCTTTCCAGTCGATTGAGCCCCCGCACGCTCGTTACGTGGGTTGGCTTTGGCGTACGGAGTTCATTCCATGTCTATGCCCCAACCAGATTAAGGGTTATGGCAACGGGACTGGTAGCACACAGAGAGGGACCAGCTCGATCCTTGGCATTCGCATTATGGCTCTCCGACCGGCTCCGCACCCACATGCTCGTTTTGTGGGTTGACTTAGGCATATGGAGTTCATTCCCAATCTAAGCATACAGAGTTCATTCCCAGTCTAAGATCAGACTGACAGTAGCGTGCAGAGGGGGATCGAGTTGATCCTCAACTTACGCATTATGGCTCTCTAGTCGGCTGAGCGCCTGCACGCTCGTTTCATGCGTTGACTGAGGCATACATAGTGCATTCCCGGTCTCGACCAACCAAGGGCCAGAGGCTATCGACAGCGTTTGGGGCAACAACCGAGGGAGACCAGTAGCGGGATCCTTGGTCGGCTCACATATCCTACCCCCAGCAGTCGGTTCGATGCTCACACGCTCATTTCAGGGGTCGACTGGGGCTCGGCATGTGCCGATGATAGAAGAGGCAACCGTCCGCACCATGGGCTAGCATATGCTGATGGTTTTCGATGCAACCGTCTACACCAAGGGCCATCTTGTGCCAATGGTGGTCGAGGCAACCACCCGCACCATGGCCAAACTTGTGCCGATGGCGGTCGAGGCAAGTGCCCGTACTAAAGGGCAGCCTGTGCCAATGATGGTCGATGTATGTGCCATCACCATGCACCATCATATGCCATTTATGGTCGAGGCCTTGGCTGAAGTTTGATTTTGAGCCACGGTGCACATGCTGGGCTTGGGCATGTGCTGGTGCCACATTTTTTTCGCTCGAGGCACCATCGCCGGAGCATCACCGGAGAACCTAACCGGTGGCATTGGGGGTTCCGACAATTGGGGGGGCCGAGGGGTGTGCGCACATGATGTGCGATGGGTGCTGGTACTTGGCCCTTATATTGGCCCCCTATCCCTCATCAAACCTCGAGAACTCACACCCCATTGAAGAGCATTTGAGATTTTATAGGTTTGCTCACAATAGCCATTAAAGTGTCTAAAATGGGGACATTTTTTTCAAACGGTCACAAAATCTTTTCCACTTTGAGTTTTTTGCTGAATTTTTTTGTGCATGCCAACAAAAATACAAGGATCACGTCTACCAAATTTGGGGCCAAAAGTCCTTCTAAAAACATTTTAAAAAATCTCGAATCGTAAAAAGTTTCAAAAATCGTGAAAAATAGAAAACGGGTCGTCTTCCCACGAAACTTGACATGAAGGCTTAGGGGACCATTGTACGAATTTACAAGACATAAAAATGACATTGGCATGGCTGAAATATGAAGATGTGCCTGAACCCACCTACCACTCGATCGATCCACGGCTTGCGCATCCCGTCTCTCCGGCTGGCTAAGTGCCTGCATGCTCGTTTCGTGGGTTGACTTAGGCATACGTAGTGCACTCCTAGTCTGAGATCGGACCGAACCAAGGGTTGTGGCAGCAGGACCCGCAGCGAGATCGACAGCACGTATAGGGGATCGGGTCAATCCTTGGCTTGCGCATCCTACCTCTCTGGCTGACTGAACGCCCGCACGCTCATTTCGTGGGTTGACTTAGGCATACAGAGTTCATCCGCAGTCGAAGATCAGACCGGATTGAGGGTTACGGCAGCAAGACCAGTAGTAGGATCGACAGCACGCAGGGGGGACTGGGTTGATCCCCAGCTTGTGCATTCTGCCTCTCTGACCGGTTGAGCACCCGCACGCTTGTTTCGTGGGTTGGGTTAGTTATACAGAGTTTATTCGATGTCTAAGCCCTAGCCAGATCGAAGGTTGTGGCAGCGAGGCCGACAGCACACAGAGGGGGCTCAGGCCGATCCCTGGCTTGCACTGTATGCCTCTTCGGCTCGCTCAGAGGGCGTACGCTCATTTCGTGGGTTGACTTAGGCATACGGAGTTCATTCCCAGCGTAAGATCGGATCGGTAGCAACACGCAGAGGGGGACCGGGCTGATCCTCGGCTTGCATATCTTGCCTCTCAGATGACTGAGCGCCCATACGCTCGTTTCGTGGGTTGACTAAGGCATACAGAGTTCATTCCCGGTCTAAGCCCCAATCGGACCAAAGGACCCACAACGGGATCGACAGCACGTAGAGGGGCATCAGGCCGATCCTCAGCTTAAGCATTCTGGCTCTCCGACCGTTTGAGCGCCCGTATGCTTTTTTCATGGGTTGACTTAAGCATACGTAGTGCATTCCTGATCTCGACCAACCAAGGGCCAGAGGCTACCGATGGTGTTTGGGGCAACAACCGAGGGGGACCAACAGCAGGATCCTTGGTCGGCTCACGCATCCCACCCCTAGTGGTCGGTTCGGTGCTTGCACGCTCGTTTTGGGGGCCGATCGAGGCTCGGCATGTGCCGATGGTGGTTGAGGCAACCGCCCGCACCATGGTCCAGCATGTGCCGATGGTATTCGATGCAACCGCCTGCACCAGGGGCCATCTTGTGCCGATGGTGGTCGAGGCAACCACCCTCACCTGGGCCCAGCGTGTGCTGATAGCGGTCGAGGCAAGTGCCCGTACCAAAGGGCAATCGATGCCGATGATGGTCGATGCATGTGCCATCATCATGCGCCATCATGTGCCATTAATGGTTGAGGCCTTGGCTGAAGTTTGATTTTGAGCCACGGTGCACATGCTGGGCTTGGGCATGTGCTGGTGCCACATTTTTTTCGCCTGGGGCACCATCGTCGGAGCATCGCCGGAGAACCTAACCGACGGCATTGGGGGTTTTGGCGATTGGGGGGGCTGGGGGGTGTGCGCACATGATATGCGATGGGTGCTGGTACTTGGCCCTTATATTGGACCCCTATCCCTCATCAAACAACGAGAAGTCACACCCCCTTAAAGAGAATTTGAGATTTTATAGGTTTGCTCCCAAAAGCCATTAAAGTCACAAAATCTTCTCCACTTTGAGTTTTTAGCTGAATTTGTTTGTGCGTTCCAACAAAAATACAAGGACCACGTCTACCAAATTTGGGGCCAAAACTCCCCCTAAAAAAATTTAAAAAAATCTCGAACCGTAAAAAGTTTCAAAAATCATTAAAATAGAAAACAGGTCATCTAGGCACAAAACTTCACATGAAGGCTTAGGGGACCATTGTATGAATTTACAAGCCATAAAAATGGCATTGGCACTGGAAAAATATGAAGATGTGCCTGAACCCACCTACCACTCGATCGATCCACAGCTTGCACATCCCGCCTCTCCGGCTGGCTAAGTCCCGCACACTCGTTTTGTGGGTTGACTTAGGCATACGTAGTGCGCTCCCAGTCTAAGATTAGACCGGACTGAGGGTTGTGGTAGCAGGACCCACAACGGGATCAACAGCACGCAGAGGGGATTGGGTTGATCCACTGCTTACGCATCCTGCCTCTCTGGCTGACTGAGTGCCCGCACGCTTGTTTCGTGGGTTGACTTAGGCATACGGAGCTCATCCCCAGTCTAAGCATACAGAGTTCATTCCTAATCGAAGATCGGACCGGACTGAGGGTTGTGGCTGTAGGACCAGCAGCAGGATCGACAGCATGTAGGTGGGATCGAGCCGATCCCCGGCTTACGCATTCTGCCTCTCTGATCGACTGAGCCCCCGTACGCTCGTTTCGTGGGTTGGCTTAGGCATATGGAGTTCATTCTATGTCTAAGCCCAGTCGGACCGAGGGTTATGGCAGCGGGACCGACAGCATGCAGAGGGGGACCGGGTTGATCCCGAACTTGCGCATTATGCCTCTTCGATCGACTCAATACCCGCACGCTCATTTCGTGGGTTGACTTAGGCATGCAGAGTTCATTCCCAGTCTAAGATTAGACCGACAGCAGCAGACAGTGCGGTACCGGGTCAATCCTCGGCTTGCACATCCTGCCTCTCCGATCGGCTGTGCACCCGCACGCTCATTTCGTGGGTTGACTTAGGCATACGGAGTTCATTCCTGGTCTAAGCCCCAACCAGACCGAGGGACCTGCAGCGGGATCAATAGCACACGGAAGGGGATCGAGTCGATCCTCGACTTACGCATTCTGGCTCTCTGACTGGCTGAGCACCCATATGTTCATTTCATAGGTTGACTTAGGCATACGTAGTGCATTTTTGGTCTCGACCAACCATGGGCCAGAGGCTATCGACGACATTTGGGGCAACAACCGATGGGGACCAGCAGTGGGATCCTTGGTCGGCTCGCGCATCCCACCCTCAGGGGTCGGTTCGATGCTCGCACGCTCCTTTCAAGGGCCGACCGAGGCTCGGCTTGTGTCGATGGTGGTCGTGGCAACCGCCCGCACCATGGCCCAGCATGTGCCGATGGTGTCCGATGCAATCGCCTGCACCAGAGGCCATCTTGTGCCGATGGTGGTCGAGGCAACCGCCCGCACCAGGGCCCAGCTTGTGCCGATGGTAGTCGAGGCAAGTGCCCGTACCAAAGGGCACCCTGTGCTGATGATGGTCGATGCATGTGCCATCACCATGCACCATCATGTGCCATTGATGGTCGAGGCCTTGGCCGAAGTTTGATTTTGAGCCACGGTGCACATGCTGGGCTTGGGCATGTGCTGGTGCCACCATCGTCGAAGAACCTAACCGACAGCATTGGTGGTTCTGACGATTGGGGGCGCCGGGGGATGTGCACACATGATGTGAAATTTGGGGCCAAAACTCCTTTTAAAAGAATTTTAAAAAATCCCGAATCGTAAAAAGTTTCAAAAATCGTGAAAAATAGAAAATGGGTCGTCTTGCCACGAAACTTTGCGTGAAGGCTTAGGGGACCATTGTATGAATTTACAAGCCATAAAATGGCATTGGCATGGCAGAAATATGAAGATGTGCCTGAACCCACCTACAATCGATCGATCCACGGCTTGATCATCCCGTATTTTCGGCCGGCTAAGTGCTCGTACACTCGTTTCGTGGGTTGACTTAGGCATACGTAGTGCACTCCTAGTCTAAGATCAGACCGGACTAAAGGTTGTGGCAGTAAGACCCATAGCAGGATCGACAGCACGTAGAGGGGATCGGGTCGATCCCTGACTCGCGCATCCTGGCTCTTTGGTCAGCTGAACGCTCGCACGCTCATTTCGTGGGTTGACTTAGGCACACGGAGTTCATTCCCTGTCTAAGCCCCAACCGAACCAAGGGACCCACAGTGGGATCGATAGCATGCAAAGGGGGATCGGGTCGATCCTCATCTTACGCATTATGGCACTCCGACTGGCTGAGCACCCACACGTTCGTTTCATGGGTTGACTTAGGCATACGTAGTGCATTCTCTGTCTCGACCAACCAAGGGCCAAAGGCTATCGACGGCATTTGGGGCAACAACCGAGGGGGACCAGCAGCGGGATCCTTGGTCGGCTCACGCATGCCACCCCCAGCGGTCGGTTCGATGCTCGGACGCTCGTTTCGAGGGTCGATGGTGGTCGAGGTAACCGTCTACACCACGGCCCAGCATGTGCCAATGGTGTTTGATGCAACAGCCCGCACCAGTGGCCATCTTGTGTCGATGGTGGTTGAGAAAACTGCCCGTACCAAGGCCCAGCTTGTGCCAATGGCAGTCGAGGCAAGTGCCCGTACCGAAGGCAGCCTGTGCCGATGATGGTCGATGCATTTGCCATCACCATGCACCATCATGTGCCATTGATGGTCGAGGCCTTGGACGGAGTTGAATTTTGAGCTACGGTGCACATGCTGGTCTCGGGCAAGTGCTTGTGTCACATTTTTTTCGCCCGGGGCACGATCATAGGAGCATCGTCGGAGAAACTAACTGGGGGCATTGGCGGTTCCGGTGATTGGGGGGGCCGAGGGGTGTGCGCACATGATGTGTGATGGGTGCTGGTACTTGGCCCTTATATTGGCCCCCTATCCCTCATCAAACCTTGAGAACTCACACCCCTTTAAAGAGCATTTGAGATTTTATAGGTTTGCTCCCAGTAGCCATTAAAGTGTCTGAAATGGGGACATTTTTTTCAAACGGTCCTAAAATCTTCTCCATTTCGAGTTTTAGCTGAATTTGTCTGTGCGTGCCAACAAAAATACAAGGATCATGTCTACCAAATTTGGGGCTAAAACTCTTAAAAAAATTTTAAAAAATCTCGAATCGTAAAAAGTTTCAAAAATCATGAAAAATAGAAAACAGGTCGTCTTGCCACGAAACTTCACATGAAGGCTTAGGGGACCATTGTATGAATTTACAAGCCATAAAAATGGCATTGGCATGGCAGAAATATGAAGATGTGCATAAACCCACCTACCACTCGATCGATCCATGGCTTGTGCATCCCGCCTCTCCGGTCGGCTATGTGCCTGCACGCTCGTTTCATGGGTTAACTTAGGCATACGTAGTGCACTCCCAGTCTAAGATTGGACCAGATTGAGGGTTATGGTAGCAGGACCCACAGCAGGATCGGTAGCACGCAGAGGGGATCGGGTCGATCCTCGACTTGTGCATCTTGCCTCTCTGGCCGACTGAGCGCCGACACGTTCGTTTCGTTGGTTGAATTAGGCATACGGAGTTCATCATCAGTCTAAGCATATGGAGTTCATTCCCCGTCTAAGATTGGACCGGACCAAGGGTTGCGGTAGCAGGACCAGCAGCAGGATCGACAGCACGTAGGGGGCAGGCCGATCCTCGGCTTGCGCATTCTACCTCTTCGGTCGACCGAGCGCCCGCACACTTGTTTTGTGGGTTGGCTTAGGCATACGGAGTTCATTCCATGTCTAAGCCCCAGCCAAACTGAGGGTTGTGGCAGTGGGACCAACAGCATGCATAGAGGGATCGGGCCATTCCCTGGCTTGCACATTATGCCTATCCGGTTGGCTCATTGCCCGTACGCTTGTTTCATGGGTTGACTTAGGCATACAGAGTTCATTCCCAGTTTAAGCATACGGAGTTCATTCTCAGTCTAAGATCAGACCGACAATGGGATCGACAGCAGCACATCGAGGGGGATCAGGTCGATCCTCGACTTACGCATCCTACCTCTCCGACCGATTAAGTGCCCGTAAGCTCGTTTCATGGGTTGACTTAGGCATACGATGTTCATTCCCGGTCAAAGCCCAAACCAGATCGAGTAACTGCAGCGGGATCGACAGCACGTAAAAGGGGCTCGGGCCGATCCTCAGCTTGCACATTCTGGCTCTCTAACCGGTTGAACGCCCATACTTTCATTTCGTGGGTTGACTTAGGCATACGTAGTGCATTCCCGGTCTCGACCAACCAAGGGCCAGAGGCTATCGATGACGTTTGGGGTAACAACTAAGGGGGACCAGCAGTGGGATCCTTGGTCGACTATCGCATCCTACCCGCAGCGGTCGGTTCGATGCTCGTACGCTTGTTTTAGGGGCCGACCGGGGCTCTGCATATGCCGATGGTGGTCGAGGCAACTGCTCGCACCACGGCCTAGCATGTGCCGATGGTGTTCGATGCAACCACCCACACCAGGGGCTATCTTGTGCTGATGGTGGTTGAGGCAACCACCCGCACTAGGGCCCAGCTTGTGCCGATGGAAGTCGAGGCAAGTGCTCGTACCAAAGGGTAGTCTGTGCCGATGATGGTCGATGCATGTACCGTCAACATGCGCCATCATGTGCCATTGATGGTCGAGGCCTTGGCCGAAGTTGGATTTTGAGCCACGGTGCACATGCTGGGCTCGAGCATGTGCTGGTGCCACATTTTTTTTGCCCGGGGCACCATCGTCAGAGCATCGTCAAAGAACCTAACCGGCGGCATTGGGGTGGTCAGGGGGTGTGCGCACATGATGTGCGATTGGTGCTGGTATTTGGCCCTTATATTGGCACCCTATCCCTCGTCAAACCTCGAGAACTCACACCCCTTAAAGAGCATTTGAGATTTATAGGTTTGCTCCCAGTAGCCATTAAAGTGTCTGAAATGGGGACATTTTTTCAAATGGTCACAAAATCTTCTCCACTTCGTGTTTTTAGCTGAATTTGTTTTTGCATGCCAACAAAAATAGAAGATCACGTCTACCAAATTTGGGGCCAAAACTTCTTCTAAAAAAATTTTAAAAAATCTCAAACCGTAAAAAGTTTTGAAAATCGTGAAAAATAGAAAACGGGTCATCTTGCCATGAAACTTCACAAGAAGGCTTAGGGGACCATTCTATGAATTTACAAGCCACAGGCACAGCAGAAATATGAATATGTGCCTGAACCCACCAACCACTCAGTCGATCCATGGCTTGCGCATCCCGCTTCTCCGACCGGTTGAGTGCCCGTAAGCTCGTTTCGTGGGTTGACTAAGGCATACATAGCACGCTCCCAGTCTAAGATCAGACCGAACTGAGGGTTATGGCAACAAGACTCGCAGTGGGATCGATAGCACACAGAGGGGATTGGGTCCATCCTCGGCTTACGCATCCTACCTCTCTGGCCGGTTGAGTGCCCGCACGCTCGTTTCATGGGTTGACTTAGGCATACAAAGTTCATACCCAGTCTAAGCATACGGAGTTCATTCCCAGTTTAAGATTGGATCGGACTGAGGGTTACGGTAGCAAGACCAACAGCAGGATCGACTGCATATAGGGGGGATCGAGCCGATCCCCGGCTTGTGCATTCTGTCTCTTCGATCGACTGAGCGCCCGCACGCTCGTTTCATGGGTTGGCTTAGGCATACAGAGTTCATTCCATGTCTAAGCCCCAGTCGGACCGAGGGTTGTGGTAGTGGGACCGACAGCACGTAGAAGGGGATCGGGCCAATCCCCGGCTTGCGCATTATGCCTCTTTGGCGGGCTCAGCACCCGCACGCTAATTTTGTGGGTTGACTTAGGCATACGGAGTTCATTCTCAGTCTAAACATACAGAGTTCATTCCCAGTCTAAGATCGGATCGACAGTAGCACGTAAAGGGGGGCAAGGCCGATCCTCAGCTTGCGCATCCTACCTCTCTGGCCGGCTGAGCGCTCGTACGCTCATTTCATGGGTTGACTTTGGCATACGGAGTTCATTCTCGGTCTAAGCCCCAATCGAACGGAGGGACCCACAGCGAGATTGATAGCACGCAGAAAGGGATCGGACTGACCCTCGACTTACGCATTCTGGCTCTCCGATCAGCTGAGCACCAGCACGCTCGTTTCATGGGTTGACTTAGGCATACGTAGTGCATTCTCGATCTCGACCAACCAAGGGCCAGAGGCTATTGACGGCATTTGAGGTAATAACCGAGAGGGACCAACAGCGAGATCCTTGGTTGGCTCGTGCATCCCGACCCCAGTGGTTGGTTCAGTGATCGCACGCTCGTTTCGGGGGCTAATCAGGGTTCGACATGTTTCGATGGTGGTCAAGGCAACCGCCCACACCATGGCCCAGCATGTGCTGATGGTGTTCGATGCAGCCGCTCACACCAGGGGCCATCTTGTACCGATGGTGGTCGAGGCAACCGCCTGCACCAGGGCCTAGCTTATGCCGATAGCGGTCGAGGCAAGTACCTGTACCAAAGGGCAGCCTGTGCCGATGATGGTCGATGCATGTGCCATCATGTGCCATTGATGGTCGAGGCCTTGGCCGAAGTTTGATTTTGAGCCACGATGCACATGCTAGGCTCAGGCATGTGCTGGTGCCACATTTTTTTTGCCTAGGGCACCATCATCGAAGTGTCACCGGAGAACCTACCCGACGGCATTAGGGGTTCTGGCAATTGGGGGGGCCGGGGGGTGTGCGCACATGATGTGCGATGGGTGCTGGTACTTGGCCCTTATATTGGCCGCCTATCCCTCATCAAACCTTGAGAACTCACACCCTCTTAAAGAGCATTTGAGATTTTATAGGTTTGCTCCTAGTAGCCATTAAAGTGTCTGAAATGGGGACATTTTTTTTGAAACGGTCACAAAATCTTCTCCACTTCGAGTTTTTAGCTGAATTTGTTTGTGCGTGCCAACAAAAGTACAAGGATCACGTCTACCAAATTTGGGGCCAAAACTCTTAAAAAAATTTTAAAAAATCTCGAACCGTAAAAAGTTTCAAAAATCGTGAAAAATAGAAAATGGGTCGTCTTGCCATGAAACTTCACATGAAAGTTTAGGGGACCATTGTATGAATTTACAAGCCATAAAAATGGCATTGGCATGGAAGAAATATGAAGATGTGCCTGAACCCACCTACCACTCGATCGATCCATGGCGTACGCATCCTGCCTCTCCGACCGACTAAGTGCCCGCACGCTCGTTTCGTAGGTTGACTTAGGCATACGTAGTGCGCTCCTAGTCTAAGATCAGATCAGACCGAGGGTTGCAGTAGTAGGACTCACAGTGGGATCGACAGCATGCGGAGGGGACCGGGTCGATCCCCAGCTTGCGCATCCTGCCTCTCTATCTGGCTGAGCACTCGCACGCTTGTTTCATGGGTTGACTTAGGCATACGAAGTTCATCCCCAGTCTAAGCATGCGGAGTTCATTCCCAGTCTAAGATCGAACCAGACTGAGGGTTGCTATAACAGGACCAGCAGTAGGTTTGACAGCATGCAAGGGGGACCGAGTCGATCCCCGACTTGTGCATTCTGCCTCTTCGGCCAGCTGAGCGCCCGCACGCTCGTTTCTTGGGTTGGCTTAGGCATACGGAGTTCATTCCATGTCTAAGCCTCAGTCGGATCGAGGGTTGTAGCAGCGGGATTGGCAGCATGTAAAAGAGGACTGGGTCGATCCCCGGTGTCATGAGCCAACCTTGTATAGGGCCATGACTGGGACTTAGGTTGCCATGAGCCACCCATGTATAGGGCCATGGCCGGGTAGATCCTTTGTGCTAGGAAAAGTGTCCCCATTTCAAACATTGTAATGGTTACTGGTAGCATAGCTCTAAAATCTCTAAAGTTCTTTAGGGGTGGTGAGCTGGCAGCATAGTGTTAGGCTGTCTCACCAGTTGCTATGCGAGCCTAGGCCACCCACCATGGTCTGCCCCCTAGCGCCCTGGTGATGGTGGGAGGTCCCGATGTATGATTCCCAATTATAATTAAACTCATCTCGATTGAATGTCTCGATTGTTACCTCGATGTGTTTTTCTTTTTCTCGATGCGAATATGCCTTCTTGTGTGTGTGCTTGAGATTGATCTCGATATATTGTGTCTTATTACGAATGCTTGGGACTAACCATGGCTTATGGTTATTTGTTCAGATATCAATCTATTGAAGGTTGACTTGGTTGGGAGCGCCGATTCAAGTGCCGCACGGTCTATTGCTTGTTGAGAGAAACTTAGTCCGTGACACGTGGTATCAGAGCATGGTTGAGAAGTGCTAGAAAAATAGATGAGATGGCCACAAGTGGTGGACCCAATCATCAATAGAGAATTGAGGAACTTGAGGCCGCGGTGGCTACAATGAAAACTCATATGGCGACCAAAGACTGAGTAAGGGAGATCAAGACAACCCAGCGAGAGTTATCCAATACTCTTTACAACATGAGCGAAGAGGCTAGAGATGCCTTGAACATTCTCCAAAAGGAGTTTGAGGAGCTCAAAGCATATGTGAGCATCCTACAAATGGCTGTGGCCATATCGGGTTCGAGCTTGATGAAAAAGGGAAAAAGGCCCAAGGTTCTGGAGCCTCGATGCTATGAGGGGGCAAGGGATGCTAAGGAACTTGAAAATTTCTTGTTTGACATAGAGCAGTACTTTCAAGCTGTACACACGGATTCAGAGGAAGACAAGGTAGCAATGGCGTCAATGTACCTCGTAGGAGATGCCAAGCTGTGGTGGTGCTCCAAGTTTGTCGATGACGAGTGCCCCATTAAGACTTGGATGGATCTGAAGTGAGAATTGAAAAACCAGTTTTTCCCTGAGAATGTGGAGTATATGGCTCAAAGGAGACTTCGAGAATTGGTGCCAACACGAACGGTGCGAGAATTTGTAAGGAGTTTTTCTTCCTTGATGTTGGATATTCAGGACATGTCCAAAAAGGACAAGATGTTCTATTTTCTTGAGGGCCTCAAGCCTTAGGTGAGGACAGAACTACAAAGACAGAAAGTGCAAGACGTGGCCACGACCATGGCTACAGCTGAACATCTCCACGATTACAATGATGGCTCCTTAAAACGAAAAAATCCTCCATCAACTGGCAGTAACTTCAACTTTGGGAGTGGGGGAAAGATGACTAGGTTGGACCGACCCTTCAGTGAGGGATTAGACAGGAGGTCTTTTGGTCGAGATAGCACCCAACCCAAGACAAGCAACACAGGGATTTTCAAGCCTAGGCAACTGCTAGCTTGCTTTTTTTGCAAGGGGCCGCATCGGGTGGCTGAATGCCCGCACAGGGGAGCCCTTAAGGCCTTAAGGACCTCATTTCAAGAGTTCGTAAAAGTGCCAGAGAGCGTTGAAGAAGCTGAAGAGGAGCCAGCCAGGATGGGTTCAATAGGGTTCCTCAATGCCCTCCATACCCAATTGAACACTATAAAGAAAGAGCAGAGTAGAGGCTTGATGTATGTGAACTTGACGATCAATGAGAAAGCCACCAAGGCCATGGTGGATACGAGTGTAACCGACACTTTCATCACACCAGAAGAAGCAAAAAGGTGTGGTTTTTAGATTAGTAAAGACTGTGGATGAATGAAGGCGATCAATTCGCCAGCGTTTGCGATCAGTGGAAGCTCTAAGAGTGTGACAACCCGATTGGGGCCATGGGAAGGGAAGATAGACTTTATAGTCTCCTCCATGGATGACTTTGATGTTGTTCTCAAATTGGACTTCATGATGTTGGCTCAGGTCATCCCTATCCCCGCCACTAGCTGCTTGTTGTTTTTAGGGGAACACCTATGTGTGGTGCCAGCCAACATCTTACCAAAGAGTGGGAAGAAAATGATTTCAGCTTTGCAGTTCAAGAAAGGGGTAAAAAGAGGGGAACCATCCTTTGTGGCTGTGTCGATCTACAAAGAAGGGTCGAAAGTAGAACCAATACCTGATGGTGTGGAAAAAGTGTTGGAAGAATTCAAAGAGGTGATGCCAGAGATGTTGCCTATGGTTCTACCCCCTCGACAGCAGTGGACCATGAAATTGAGCTCCTCCCAAGAGTGAAACCCCCTACTAGAACTCCTTACCGCATGGCCCCGCCAAAGTTGGTTGAACTAAGAAAATAGTTAGATGAGCTACTACAAGTCGGGTTCATCAGACCATCAAAGGCTCCTTTCGAAGTGCCAGTGCTATTTTAAAAGAAGCATGATGGAAGTTTGTGATTATGTGTTGACTACAGGGCCCTGAACAAAGTCATCGTAAGAAACAAATATCCCATCCCTCTTATAGCAGACTTGTTTGATCAACTAAGCCGGGCCAAGTACTTTTCCAAATTAGACCTGAGATCTGGCTACCATCAGGTCAGAATCGTTGAGGGAGATGAGCCAAAGACCACTTGTGTGACACGGTATAGTGCATTTGAATTTCTTGTTATGCCATTTGGACTGACCAATGCTCCTGCCACATTTTGTACATTGATGAATTAGGTGTTCCATGACTACCTAGAAAAATTTGTAGTCATCTATTTAGACGATATAGTGGTATATAGCTCCACCTTGGAGGAACATCAAGAACACCTGCGCTGAGTACTTCAAAGATTACAGGACCACTAGTTATACGTAAAAAGGGAGAAGTTGTGCATTTGCTCAGACCCAAATCCATTTTCTCGATCACATTGTCGAACGTGGCCACATTTGAATGGACATGGAAAAGGTTAGGGCCATCAAGGAGTGGACAACACTGAAGAATGTTAGTGAGCTCCGCTCATTTTTGGGACTAGCCAACTATTATAGAAGGTTTGTGGAAGGGTACTCTCGCGAGACCATGGCCCTCACTGAGCTATTGAAGAAGGAGCATAAATGGTGTTGGACGAGTGAGTGCCAAGAGGCCTTCAAGGGATTAAAGGATGCTATAATGAAGGATCCCATCTTAGCTCTCCTTGATATTGAAAAGCCTTTCAAAGTCCAGATGAATGCATCTGATTTTGCTATTAGAAGAGTGCTTTTGCAACAACATCACTCGGTAGCATTTGAAAATAGGAAGCTAAGTGAAGCTGAAAGGAAATATACGACCCAGGAAAAAGAACTTTTGGCGGTGGTTCACTGCTTGAGGGCTTGGTGACATTACTTGTTGGGTTCACACTTTGTCATGAAGACAGACAATACGGACGTTAGCCATTTTCTCACCCAACCAAGGCTTACGACAAAACAAGCTAGGTGGCAGGAATTTTTAGCAGAGTTCGACTTGTGTTTTGAGCACACCGCTGGAAAGACCAATCAAGTGGTTGATGCATTAAACAGGCGAGCATATTTAGTGAACCTTAGAAGAATTGCCCCAATGGCAGCTAGCAGAGCCACTACAGACATTCACAAGTTGATTAGAGATCACTTAAGGAAGGACCCATAAGCTTGTGCCATCCTGAAGCTAGTAGAAGAAGGGAAGTCCAAGTACTTCTGGCAAGAAAATGGGGTCTTATGGACCAAGGGGCCTTGAGTGTTTGTGCCAATAGCAGAAGGTCTGAGACAGATGCTGATGAAGGAATGTCATGACACACCATGGGCAGGACACCCGGGCTAGCAACGCACTTTGGCGTTATTGAAACAGGGATACTATTGGCCTCACATGCGACAAGATGTGATGGACTACACGAAGACTTGCCTCATTTGCCAACAAAATAAGGTTGAAAGAAGGAAACCTACAGTCATGCTTGAACCACTACCAGTACCTGCCAAATCGTGGGAAAGCATCTCCCTCGATTTCATTTCGAGCCTACCCAAGGTTGGTGACCTTGAGCTATTTTGGTGGTGATTGACCGGTTCTCTAAGTATGCTACATTCATTCCTGCTCACAAGTATTGCACAGCAGAAGACACAGCTCGACTATTATTCAAACATGTGGTCAAATACTGGGGCCTCCCTCAAAATATTGTCAACGATCGAGATCCAAGATTCACGGGGTCCTTCTGGAGAAAACTTTTCATGATATTGGGACCCCAACTCAACATCTCCTCAAGCTATCACCCTCAAACCGATGGTCAAACAAAACGGTTCAACGGGTTATTAGAGGAATACTTGAGGCACTTTGTTCAAGCCAATCAGAAAGACTGGCCTTCATTATTGGACGTGGCTCAACTCTGCTTTAATTCCAACAAAAGCTTTTCCACCAATAAAAGCCCATTTGAGGTGGTCACCGGACAATTACCAAGGCTACCCTACACTTCCTTGGAACAATATAGAGGAAAGAATCTGAGAGCCTTCAATCTCAGCAAAGAGTGGAAACAAAATATAGAGATTGCACAAGCCTACCTTGAGAAAGCATCAAAGCAGATGAAGAAATGGGCAAACAAGGGTCGTAGGGCTCAACAATTTCAAGTTAGTGATTTGGTTCTTGTCCGACTAGTTCTTGAACAAACCAGGTTCTTGAGAAAGAGAGATCATAGACTGGTGTGCAAATATGAAGGTCCAGTAAGGGTCTTTTCTAAGCTGGGGAATGCTTCTTACAAAATCGACCCACCAAAGTGGATGAAGGCGCACCCAGTATTTCATGTGAGCAACCTGAAACCCTTCCATGCAGATCCTACAGATGCTAGCTGAAGGGAGCCAACAAGAGCCGCCATCACCATGAAGCCACCCTCAGAGCATCGAGTCGAAGAGATCTTAGCTGACAGGGAAACCAAGATATCTCGAAGACTAGTTCGGGAGTACTTAGTGAAGTGGGAGGGATTAGGACTAGAAAAAACCAGCTGGGAGAGAGAACACGACCTCTAGAGATTTCAAAGAAAGATCAAAGAATTTTAAGCCAATAAGTCGACGAAGACGTCGATAGAATAGGCGGGGGAGGATGTTATGAGCCAACCTTGTATAGGGCCATGATCGGGACTTAGGTTGCCATGAGCCACCCATGTATAGGGCCACGGCTGGGTAGATCCTTTGTGCTAGGAAAAGTGTCCCAATTTCAAACATTTTAATGGTTACTGGTAGCATAGCTCTAAAATCTCTAAGGCTCTTTAGGAGGGGTAAGCCAGTAGCATAGTGTTGGGCTGTCTCACCGGTTGTTATACGAGCCTAGGCCACCCACCATGGGCTACCCCCTGGCCCTGGTGATGGTGGGAGGTCCCGATGTATGATTCCCAATTATAATAAAACTCATCTCGATTGAATGTCTCGATTGTTACCTCGATGTGTTTTTCTTTTTCTCGATGCGAATATGCCTTCTTGTGTGTGTGCTTGAGATTGATCTCGATATATTGTGTCTTATTGTGAATGCTTGGGACTAACCATGGCTTATGGTTATTTGTTCAGATATCAATCTATTGAAGGCTGACTTGGTTGGGAGCGCCGATTCAAGTGCCACACGGTCTATTGCTTGTTGAGAAAAAGCTTAGTCTGTGCACCCGACTTGCGCATTATGCCTCTTCGGTCGGCTCAACGCCTGCACGCTCATTTTGTGGGTTGACTTAGATATACAGAGTTCATTCCTAGTTTAAGATCAAATCGGCAGCGGGATCGGTAGTAGCACGCAGAGGGGGACCGGGTCGATAGTCGGCTTATGCATCCTGCTTCTCTGGCCGGCTGAGCGCCTGTACTCTCGTTTTGTGGGTTGACTTAGGCATGTGGAGTTCATCCCCAATCTAAGCATATGAAGTTCATTCGCAGTCTAAGATCAGACCAGACCGAGGGTTGCGGTAGTAGGACCAGCAGCAGGATCGACAAACGCAGGGGGATCAGGTCGATCCCTGGCTTGCGCATTCTGCCTCTCCTACCGATTGAGTGCCCGTACTTTTGTTTCGTGGGTTGGCTTAGGCATACAGAGTTCATTCCATGTCCAAGCCCCAACCTAATCGAGGGTTGTGGCAGCGGGACCACAGCACACAGAGGGGGATCGGGTCGATCCTCGGCTTGCGCATTATGCCTCTTTGGCCGACTTAGTGTCCGCATGCTTGTTTGGTGGGTTGACTTAGGCATACGGAGTTCATTCCCAGTCTAAGATCAGACCGATAGTGAGATGACAGTAGCACGCAGAGGGGGACTGGGCTGATCCTCAACTAGCGCATCCTACCTCTCCAGCCGGCTGAGCGCCCACATGTTCGTTTCGTCAGTTGACTTAGGCATACGGAGTTCATTCCCAGTCTAAGCCCCAACCAGATCGAGGGACCCACAGTGAGATTGGCAGCACACAGAGGGGGATCGGGTCGATCCTTGGCTTGCGCATTCTGGCTCTCAGGCTAGCTGAGCGCCCATACGCACGTTTCATGGGTTGACTTAGGCATATGTAGTGCATTCCTAGTCTTGACCAACCAAGGGCCAGAGGCTATCGATGACGTTAGGGGTAACAACCGAGGGGGACCAGCAGTGGGATCCTTGCTCGACTCACGCATCCCACCCCGAGCGGTCCGTTCGGTGCTCGCACGCTCGTTTCGAAGACCGATCGGGGCTCGACATGTACCGATGGTGGTTGATACAACCACGGCCCAGCATGTGCCGATGGTGTTTGATACAACCGCTCGAACCAGGGGCCATCTTGTGCCAATGATGGTTGAGGCAACCGCCCGCACCAGGTCCCAGCTTGTGTCGATGGTGGTCGAGGCAAGTGCCCGTACCAAAGGGCAGCTTGTGCCAATCATGGTCGATGCATGTGCCATTACCATATGTCATCATGTGCCATTGATGGTCGAGGCCTTGGTCGAAGTTTGATTTTGAGCCACGGTGGACATGCTGGGCTCCGGCATGTGCTGGTGCCACATTTTTTTTCCCGGGCACCATCGTCGGAGCATCGCCGGAGAACCTAACCGACGGCATTGGGGGTTCCGGCAATTGGGGGGGCCGGGTGGTGTGCGCACATGATATGTGATTGGTGCTGGTACTTGGCCTTATATTGGCCCCCTATCCCTCATCAAACCTCGAGAACTCACACCCCCTTAAAGAGCATTTGAGATTTTATAGGTTTGCTCTCAGTAGCCGTTAAAGTGTTTAAAATGGGGACATTTTTTTCAAACGATCACAAAATCTTCTCCACTTGGAGTTTTTAGCTGAATTTGTTTGTGCGTGCCAACAAAAATACAAGGATCACGTCTACGAAATTTGGGGCCAAAACTCCGTCTCAAAAAATTTTAAAAAATCCGAAACCACAAAAAGTTTAGAAAATCCTGAAAAAAAGAAAACGGGTCGTCTTGCCATGAAACTTCACATGAAGACTTAGGGGACCATTGTATGAATTTAGAAGCCATAAAAATGGCATTGGCACAGTAGAAATATGAAGATGTGCCTGAACCCACCTACCACTTGATCGATCCACGGCTTGCGCATCCTGCATCTCCGGTCGGCTAAGTGCCCGTACGCTCGTTTCGTGGGTTGACTTAGGTATACGTAGTGCGCTCCCAGTCTAAGATTGGATCGGACCGAGTGTTGCAGCAGCAGGACCTGTAGCGGCATCTGCAGTATGCAGAGGGGACTGGGTTGATCCCCGACTTACGCATCCTCCCTCTCTGGCCGGCTGAGCGCCCGCACGCTCGTTTCGTGGGTTGACTTAGGCATACAGAGTTCATCCCCAGTCTAAGCATACGGAGTTCATTCCCAGTCTAAGATCAGATCGAACCAAGGGTTGCGACAGTAGGACCAGCAGCAAAATCGGCAACACGCAGGAGGGGATCGGGGTGATCCCTGGCTTGCGCATTCTGCCTCTCTGGCCGATTGAGTGCCTGCAAACTCATTTCGTGGGTTGGCTTAGGCATAGGGAGTTCATTCCATGTCTAAGCCCCAACTGGACCAAGGGTTGTGGTAGCGGGATCGGCAGCATAGAGAGGGGGAACGAGCCGATCCCCGGCTTGTGCATTATGCCTCTTCAGTTGGCTCAGCGCCCGCACGCTCATTTCGTGGTTTCACTTAGGCATACGGAGTTCATTCCTAGCCTAAGTATACAGAGCTCATTCCCAGTCTAAGATCGAATCAGCAGCGGGATCGACAGCAACACACAGAAGGGGATCGAGCCGATCCTCGGCTTGCGCATCCTGCCTTTCCGGTTGGCTGAGCTCCCGCACGCTCGTTTCATGGGTTGACTAGGCATAGTAGTGCATTCCCGATCTTGACCAACAATGGGCCAGAGGCTATCGACGGTGTTTGGGGTAACAACCGAGGCGGACCAACAGTGGGATCCTTGGTCGGCTCACGTTTCCCGCCTCCAACGGTCAATTCGGTGCTCGCACGCTCGTTTCGAGGGCCGATCGGGGGTCGACATGTGCCAACAGTGGTCGAGGAAACTGCCTTCACCATCGCCCGCACGTGTCGATGGTGTTCGACACAACCGCCCGCACCAAGGGCCATTGTGAAAAAAAGTTAAGAAAATCGTGAAAAAAAAAATGGGACCTGATGCCACGAAACTTCACATGAAGGCTTAGGGGACCATTGTGTGAATTTACAAGCCATAAAAATGGCATTGGCACGGTAGAAATATGAAGATGTGCATGAACCCACCTACCACTCGATCGATCCACGGCTTACGCAACCCGCCTCTTCAGTCGGCTAAGTTCCCGCTCGTTCATTTCGTGGGTTGACTTGGCATATGTAGTGCACTCCCAGTCTAAGATCAGATCGGACTGAGGGTTGCAGTAGCAGGACCCACAACGGGATCGATGGCACGCAGAGGGGATCGGGTCGATCCCCGGTTAGCGCATCCTGCCTCTCTGGCCGGCTAAGCGCCTGCACACTTGTTTTGTGGGTTGACTTAGGCATACAGAGTTCATCCCCAGTCTAAGCATACAGAGTTCATTCCTAGTCTAAGATCGAATCGGATCGAAGGTTGCGACAGTAAGACTAGCAGTAGGATCGACAGACATAGGGGGGGACCGGGCCGATCCCCAGCTTGCGCATTCTGCCTGTCCATCCGACTGAGCGCCTGCACGCTGGTTTCATGGGTTGGCTTAGGAATACGGAGTTCATTCCATGTCTAAGCCCCAATCGGACTAAAGGTTATGGCAGCGGGACCGATAGCAAGCAGAGGGGGACCGAGCCGATCCCCGGCTTACGCATTATGCCTCTTCGACCAGCTTAGCGCCCGCACGCTTGTTTCATGGGTTGACTTACGCATATAAAGTTGAGTCCCAGTCTAAGCATATGGAGTTGATTCCTGATCTAAGATTGGACTGACAGTAGCACGCAGAGGGGGACTGGGCCAATCCTCGAATTGTGCATCCTGCCTCTCCGACCGACAGAGCGCCCGTACGCTCGTTTCGTGGCTTGACTTAGGCATACGAAGTTCATTCCCGATCTAAGCTCGAACTGGACCAAGGGACCCACAGCGAGATCGGTAGCACGTAGAGAGGGACTAGGTCGATCCTCGGCTTACACATTCTGGCTCTTCGACTTGCTGAGTGCCCGCACGCTCGTTTCATGGGTTGACTTAGGCATACGTAGTGCATTCCCGATCTCGACCAACCAAGGGCCAGAGGCTATCGACGGCAGTTGGGGCAACAATCGAGGGGGACCAACAGCGGGATCCTTGGTCGACTCATGCATCCCGCCCCCAGTGGTCAGTTCGGTGCTTGCACGCTCGTTTTAAGGGGTCGATCGGGGCTCGGCATGTGCCAATGATGGTTGAGGCAACCTCCCACACCACGACCCAGCATGTGCCGATTGTGTTCGATGCAACCGCCTACACCAAGGGCCATCTTGTGCCAATGGTGGTCGAGGCAACCGCCCGTACCAGGGCCCAGCTTGTGCCGATGGCGGTCGAGGCAAGTACCCGTACCAAAGGGTAGCCTGTGTCGATGACGGTCGATGCATCCTGCCTTTCTGGCCGATTGAGCACCCACAGCTCGTTTCATGAGTTGACTTAGGCATACGGAGTTCATTCCCATTCTAAGCATACAGAGTTCATTCCCAGTCTAAGATCGGATCGGGCCAAGGGTTACGACAGCAGGACCAGCAGTAGGATCGACAGCATGCAAGGGGGGATCGGGCCGATCGTCAGCTTGTCCATTCTGCCTCTCCGCCTGGTTGAGCGCCCGCACGCTCGTTCCATGGGTAGGCTTAGGCATACGGAGTTCATTCCCAGTCTAAGCATATGAAGTTCATTCCCAGTCTACGATCGAACCAGCAGCAGGATCGATAGCAGCACACAGAAGGGATCGAGCTGATCCTCGACTTGCTCATCCTGCCTCCTCGATCGGCTGAGCGCCAGCACGCTCGTCTTGTGGGTTGACTTAGGGATACAAAATTCATTCCCGGTCTAAGGCCAAACTGGACTGAGGGACCTGTAGTGAGATCAGTAGCACGCAGAGGGAGACTAGGCCAATCCTCGACTTACGCATTCTGGCTTTCCGGCTGGCTGAGCGCTTGCACGTTCATTTCATGGGTTGACTTAGTCATACGTACTGCATTCCCGATCTCGAGAACCAAGGGCCAGAGGCTATCGATGACGTTTGGTGTAACAACCGAGGGGGACCAGCAGTGCGATCCTTGGGCGGCTCTTGCTTCCCACCCCTAATGGTTGGTTCGATGCTCGTACGCTCATTTCGGGGGTCGACCAGGGCTCGGCATGTGCCAATGATGGTCGAGCCAACCACCCGCACCATAGCCCAGCTTGTGTCGATGGCGGTCGAGGCAAGTGCTTATACCAAAGGGCAGCCTGTGCCAATGATGGTTGATGCATCTTACCTCTCTGGCCGGTTGAGCACCCATATGCTTGTTTCGTGGGTTGACTTCGGCATACAGAGTTCATCCCCAGTCTAAGCATACGAAGTTCATTCCCAGTCTAAGAATTGATCGGATCGAGGGTTGGGACAGCAGGACCAGCAGCAGAATCGATAGCACATAAGGGGGACTGAACCGATCCTCAACTTGCATATTCTACCTCTCCAGCCAGCTGAGCACCCGCACACTCGTTTCATTTGGCTTAGGCATACGAAGTTCATTCCATGTCTAAGCCGTAGCCAGACCGAGGGTTGTGGCAGTGGGATCGATAGCACGCAGAGAGGGACCGGGCCGATCCCTGGCTTGCGCATTATGCCTCTCCGGCCAGCTCAGCGTCTAAAAGCTCGTTTCGTGGGTTGACTTAGGCATACGGAGTTCATTCCCAGTCTAAGATCGAATTGACAGCAGGATCGACAGCAGCACGTAGAGGGGGACCGGGCCAATCCTCAGCTTGCGTATCCTGCCTCTCCGATCGACTGAGCGCCCGCACGCTCGTTTCATGGGTTGACTTAGGCATACAAAGTTCATTCTCAGTCTAAGCCTGAACTGGACCGAGGGATCCGTAGTGGGATTGGCAGTACGTAGAAGGGGACCAGGTCGATCCTCAGCTTGCGTATTCTGGCTCTCCGGCTTGCTGAGCGCCCGCACGTTCGTTTCATGGGTTGACTTAGGCATACGTAGTGCATTCCCGATCTCAACCAACCAAGGGCCAGAGGCTATCGACGGTGTTTAGGGTAACAACTGAAGGGGACCAGCAGTGAGATCCTTGGTCGGCTCACGTATCCCGCCCCCAATGGTCAGTTCGGTGCTCGCACGCTCATTTTGAGGGTCGACTGGGGCTCGGCATGTGCCGATGGTGGTCGAGGAAATTACCCGCACCACGGCCCAGAATGTGCCGATGGTGTTCAATGCAACCGCCTGCACCAGGGGCCATCTTGTGTCAATGGTGGCCGAGGCAACCACCCGTACCAGGGGCCAGCTTGTGCCGATGGCGGTTAAAGCAAGTGCCCATACCAAAGGGTAGCCTATGCCGATGATGGTCGATGCATGTGCCATCACCATGCGCCATCATGTGCCATTAATGCTTGAGGCCTTGGCCGAAGTTTGATTTTGAGCCACGATGCACATGCTGGGCTCGGGCATGTGCTGGTGCCACATTTTTCGCCCGGGGCACCATCACCGGAGAACCTAACTAGCGGCATTGGGGGTTCCGATGATTAGGGGGGTCGGGGGTTGTGTGCACATGATGTGCGATAGGTGCTGGTACTTGGCCCTTATATTGGCCCCCTATCCCTCATCAAACCTCGAGAACTCACACCCTCTTAAAGAGCATTTGAGATTTTATAGGTTTGCTCCCAGTAGCCATTAAATTGTTTGGAATAGGGACATTTTTTTTGAAATGGTCACAAAATCTTCTCCACTTCGAGTTTTTAGTTGAATTTTTTTGTGCATGCCGACAAAAATACAAGGATCACGTCTACCAAATTTGGGGCCAAAACTCGTAAAAAAATTTTAAAAAATCTTGAACCACAAAAAGTTTTCAAAATCGTGAAAAATAGAAAACAGGTTGTCTTGCCATGAAACTTCACATGAAGGCTTAGGGGACCATTGTATGAAATTACAAGCCATAAAAATGGCATTGGCACGGCAGAAATATGAAGATGTGTCTACACCCACCTACCACTTGATCGATCCACGGCTTGTGCATCTGCCTCTCCGATGGGCTAAGTGCTCGCACGCTCGTTTCGTGGGTTGACTTAGGCATATGTAGTGCGCTTCGAGTCTAAGATCGAACCAGACCGAGGGTGCGACAGGCAGACCCGCAGCAGGATCGTGGGTAGGGCTTAGGCATACAGAGTTCATTCCATGTCTAAGCCCTAGTCGGATCGAGGGTTGTGGTAGCGGGACCGATAACACGCAGAGGGGGATCAGGTCGATCCTCGGCTTACGCATTATGCCTCTCCGACCGGCTCAGCACTCGCACGCTCGTTTCATGGGTTGACTTAGGCATACGGAGTTCATTCCCAGTCTAAGATCAGACCTGCAGAGGTATCGATAGCAGCACGCAGAGGGGGATTGGGCCGATCCTTGGCTTGCGCATCCTACCTTTTCGATCGACTGAACGCCTGTGTCACGCCCTGGGTAGGCACACCAGGCACATCAGGTGCACCAGCAGGCGAGCCAGAGGTTGAGGCTCGCAGACCAGGCTTGCTAGCGAGTATCTATGCGCAAAGCATAGCAAACGAGTTCAAAATGCCTGCCCAACTTACAGGCCAGCCTGTAAGACCAAGGCCTAGCATACAAGCTGCCTGCACCACATCCAGAAGGGTCCAAGGTGCTGGAGATGCAAGGGAAGCTTCTGGAAGTAGGCAGGATCAGTAGGAGCATCAGCAGGCATCCCAAAGTGATGTTGCTAGCTAACAACCAGAGGCCCAGGAACATGGGCGTGGAAGAGGCAAGAAAGCCAGTTCTAGAGATATCTGGTCTACCATGGATGGTAGGCTGGCCAAGGTGAAGGTGACCATGGGTGACATGAGGGAGAAGCTTGAGGAAGTAAAGACTCACATTGCATCGCTAGACTCCATGGGGGAGGAAATCCAAAGTGAGCTGAAAGCTACTTTCGACAAAGGCATGGACATGATCACCCAGAAGAACAAGGCCTTGGAGGTTGAAGTGCTGACCTTACGCGTTGGCATGGAGGCCATGTGCCAGTCGATGGAAGAGCTTACCAGTGAGTTCGTTGCTTGCAAGACTGCCATTGGGAATGGCATGTTTGTCGCAGTGTCCAAAGCCAGATTGGAGGTCCCCAAGCCTAAAGAGTTCAAGGGGACTAGGGTGACCAAGGAAGTAGACAACTACCTTTGGGGTATGGAGCAGTACTTCTAGGCCATGGGCATGCAAGACGAGGTGATAAAGGTAAGCACCACTGCTATGTATCTCACTGATGTAGCCTTATAGTGGTAGAGGCACAGGTGGGATGATGTCAGGCATGGGAGCACCAAGATTAGAACCTGGGCAGAGTTCCAAAAAGAGTTTAGAGAACAATTTTACCCGGAGTATGCCGATGATGAGGTGCGGGCAAAGTTACATCGACTTAACCAGCAAGAGGACATAAGGGAGTATGTCTAAAAATTCTTTAAACTGATGTTACAGATCTCGAATCTAGGTGAGAAGGATGCCTTATTTGCTTTCATGGATGGGCTGAAGTCATGGGTGAAGCATGAGCTACAAAGGAGGGGAGTTCATGACTTGGCTAAAGCCATGACTACTGTCGAGGCCTTGATAGAGTTCGAGCCTCTAAAAAAGTTCGAGTCTTCCAAGCCCAAGGGTAAGGGCAGGGACGATAGGGACCAAAAGAAACAGTCCAAGGGGAAAGACCATGACCAGGAGTCCAAGGATGGAGACCGAGATCATTCAACAAGGATGGCGAGAAAAAGCCTTTAGCAGGCAAGTGGAAAGCAAAGGGGGACTGAAAGCTACTAGCATGCTACCTATGTGGAGGGAGCCACATAGCTCGTAATTACCCACAGAAGGGCAAGCTGGCTGCTGTAGACAAGGAGTTTGACGAGGAACCAGAGTCAGGGGAGCAAAGCTTAGGTCATTGCTGCTCAATGCTATCTAGAGTAAGGGGAGCCGTAAGCCATAGGGCTTGATGTTTATGGATCTGATGGTTGTGGGTCAGAAGGTGAGCGCACTGGTGGGCACAGGTGCCTCACATCTTTTTATTTCAGGTGATGGAGCTCGAAAGCTCAAACTAAAGGTGTAGAAAAGACTGGTACCATTAAAATGGTGAACTCCAAGGAAGTTCCAGCCATTAGAGTAGCATAGGGAGTGGAGTTACAGCTTGGAGATTGGAAAGGCAAAGAGACCATTGAGGTAATACCCCTTGATGACTATGAGTTTGTGATTGGGTTGGATTTCCTTGTTCGGATTAACACCCTCCTTGTGCCTTTTACCGATTGTGTTTGCATCTTGGATGCATGGTGCCAATGCCTAGTGCCATTGAGGAGGGGGGCTGGAGTTGGGTTGCGGGTGGTGTCAGCCATCCAGTTTGCCAAGGCAATAAGCAGACAAGAATACACCTTCTTGGCAGCCCTAAAATATGATGAGCCAAGGGAGAAAGAAATCGAGTCACCCTTGGAAGTGCGAAAAGTGTTGAAGACCTTTAGTGATGTGATACCCGTAAAGCTGCCTAGCAAGCTACCACCTAAGAGGGAAGTGGACCATAAGATCGAGCTGGTGTCTGAGGCCAAGCCACCAGTCAGAGCCCCTTACCGAATGTCTCCACCAGAGTTGGAGGAGTTGAGGAAGCAGCTCAAAGAGTTAGTTGATCTAGCTTCATCAGGCCATCGAAAGCACCCTATGGTGCACCGGTTCTATTCTAGCGCAAGCATGATGGGTCGTTGCGGCTGTGCATAGACTACCGAGCTTTGAACAATCTGACCATCAAGAACAAGTACCCCATCCCACTCATTGCGGACTTGTTCGATCAACTTGGGAGTGCAAGGTGGTTCACCAAGCTGGATTTGAGGTCGGGCTACTACCAAGTTAGGATCGCAGAGGGAGATGAGCCAAAGACAGCATGTGTCACTCGGTATGGTTCGTATGAGTTCTTGGTGATGCCTTTCGGAGTCACGAATGCCTCAGCAACATTCTACACCCTTATGAACAAGGTACTTCAGTCATTCCTTGATCGATTTGTTGTGATTTATTTGGATGACATTATGATCTACAGCCAAACTTTGAGAGAGCATGTAGACCACTTGAGACAGGTGTTCGAGGTGTTGCGGGTGCACAAGTTGTTTGTCAAGAGGGAGAAGTGCTCATTCGCCCAACAGGAGATCCTGTTCCTTGGCCACATAGTGGGAGGTGGCAAGATACGCATGGATGAAGGCAAGATACATGCCATCATGGAGTGGCAACCGTCAGCCAAGGTCACTAAGTTGAGATCGTTCCTTATGCTGGTTAACTACTACAGGTGCTTCATCAAAGGTCACTCAGCAATAGCCACGCCATTGGCTGACTTGCTCAAGAAAGGGAGAGCATAGGAGTAGAGCGCAGGGTGCCAGGAAGCCTTTGACAGGTTGAAACGGGCTGTGACTGAGGAGCCAATCTTGGCCTTACCAGACCATGCCAAGCCTTAAGAGGTGCATACAGATGCATCAGACTTTGCCATAGGGGGTGTGTTGATGCAAGAGGGACGTCCAGTCGCGTTCGAGAGCAAGAAGCTGAACGAGACTGAGCACAAGTACACGGTCCAAGAGAAAGAGATGACTGCAGTGGTGCACTGCTTGTGCACTTGGTGCCATTAGTTGTTGGGGTCGAGGTTCGTGGTGATGACAGACTATGTGGTGACCAGCTACTTCCAGACGCAGAAGAAGCTATCCCCCAAGCAGGTGAGATGGTAAAATTTTCTTGCATAATTTGATTTCCAAATGGAGTACAAGCCAGGACGGACGAACCTAGTGGCAGACGCCCTAAGCAAAAAGGCTAACTTGCTGCCATTAGCCAACTAGAGGGGTCACTGGTATCGCGCATCAAGTAGGGACTTGCGCATGATCCTATAGCCAAGGCTTTGATAGAGTACGCCTAGCAAGGTAAGACTAGGTAGTTTTGGTTACAGGATGGGTTGCTGTACACCAGCGGTAGTAGACTGTTTGTGCCGCAGCATGGGAAGCTCTGCAAGGAAGTTTTGCAAGAATGCCATGATTCAAGATGGGCTGGACACCCCGGAGTGAGCCGTACCTTGGCACTGATCGAGGACCGGTACTACTGGCGGCACATGAGGGACGATGTGGAGGCCTAGTGAAGACTTGTCTTGTGTGCCAATAGGACAAGGTGGAGCTCAAGAAACCAAGCGGTATCTTGTAGCCATTGCCAATGCCAGAGCGACCATGGGAGAGTGTTTCTTTAGACTTTATAGTTGGTCTACCCAAAGCAGAAGGGTTTGAAAGCATCATGGTAGTGGTGGACAGGTTTTCCAAGTATGAAATCTTCATTCCAGCAACCAAAGAGTGCCCAGCCGAGGAGACAACTCGATTGTTCCTGAAGAACATGGTTAAGTATTGGCGAGTGCCGAGCACCATTGTTAGTGATCAGGACAGGCATTTCACAGGCAGGTTTTGGACTGAGTCATTCAAGTTGTTAGGGTTAGACTTGAACTTTTCCACCAGCATGCATTTGCAGATCGATAGGCAGACAGAACGAGTGAATGGACTATTGGAGGTCTACCTCAAGCACTATGTGAGTGCCACACAAAAGGACTAGCCAAAGCTGCTAGATATTATGTAGCTTTCCTACAATTTGTAAAACAGTGAGGCAACGAACCAGAGCCCATTTGAGGTTGTGACAGGGCAACAACCACTAACACCCAGTTCAATTGCTGCAGGTTATACATGGCCGAATCCAACATCATACAAGTTTGCCAAGGCATGGCAGGAGCAAACGGACTTGGCCAGAGTTTTTCTACATAAGGCAGCCAAGAGGTCGAAGAAGTGGGCAGACCAGAATAGGTGGGACGTGCAGTTCTAGGTTGGAGACTTGGTGTTGGTGAAGCTGCATCCCACTGTATGCCATAGGGGGCTGCACAAAGGCCTAGTCTGAAGGTTTAAGGGACCTTTCTGAGTATTCAAAAGGGTATGCAAGGTTACCTACAAGCTGGATATGCCACCCAAGTCGAGGGTACACCCGATGTTCCATGTGAGCATGCTCAAGCCATTCCATGAGGATGAGGGAGATCCAAGATGGGTAGAGTCAAAGCGTGCACCATTGGGAGCAAGGGCCTCATATAAGAAGGAGGTCCACAGCATCATAGCTGACCAGGAGGTGAGACAGAAGAACTATCAGCCAAGACAATAGAACTTGGTGCACTGGAAGGGACTTCTAGATAGTGAGGTGAGCTGGGAACCAGCAGATGACTTATGGTAGTTCGAGGACCAAATCAGGTAGTACCATGTAGAAGACGCAACGAGGGCATTGCATAGTTAGATGAGGGAGAATGTCATGCCCTGGGCGGGCGCGCCAGGCACATTAGGCGCACCAGTAGGTGAGCCAGAGGTTGAGGCCCGTAGACCAGACGTGCTTGCAGGTATCTGTGTGCAAAGCCTAGCAAACGAGTTCAGAACGCCCGCCCAACTTGCAAGCCAGCCCGTGAGACCAAGGCCTGGCATACAAGTTGCTAGCACCATATCCAAAAGGGCCCAAGGTGCTGGATACGCAAAGGAAGCTTCTGGAAGCAGGCAGGATCAGCAGGAGCATCCTGGTAGATTTGGTTGACCCTGAAAATTAGGAGTTAGCATTCTGATTGATTGTAATCTATATAATCCCTTGATTTTAGCCTTTATTCTAGGGATATTGCCATTAAGTGTAGTTGGAGCCTCAACTATAAATAAAGAGCTGCTCTACCCTCTTTTGTACACCATCAAACACTTCTGTTTCAGTGAATAGAAGAGCATTTCTAAAATTCTGCCTTCTTATCCCGTTTCTCTTTAACTTGCATAATCAGCCCTTCCAATTATTCTAGTGCCATTGATGGTCGAGGCCTTGGCCAAAGTTTGATTTTGAGCCACAGTGCACATGCTGGGCTCGGGCATGTGCTGGTGCCACATTTTTTTCACCTAGGGCACCATCGCCAGAGCATCACCGGAGAACCTAACTGGTGGCATTGGGGGTTCCGGCGATTAGGGGGGCCGATAGGTGTGCGCACATGATGTGCGATGGGTGCTGGTACTTGGCCCTTACATTGGCCCCCTATCCCTCATCAAACCTCGAGAACTCACACCCCCTTAAAGAGCATTTGAGATTTTATAGGTTTACTCCCAGCAGCCATTAAAGTGTCTGAAATGGAGACATTTCTTTCAAACGGTCACAAAATCTTCTCCACTTCGAGTTTTTAGCTGAATTTGTTTGTGTGTGCCAACAAAAATACAAGGATCACGTTTAGCAAATTTGGGGCCAAAACTCCTAAAAAAAGTTAAAAAAATCTCGAACTGTAAAAAGTTTCAAAAATCGTGAAAAATAGAAAATGGATCGTCTTGCCACGAAACTTCACATGAAGTCTTAGGGGACCATTGTATGAATTTACAAGCCATAAAAATGGCATTGGCATGACAGAAATATGAATATGTGCCTAAACCCACCTACCACTCGATCGATCCACGACTTACGCATCCCGCCTCTCCGGTCGGCTAAGTGCCCGCACGCTCGTTTCGTGGGTTAACTTAGGGATACGTAGTGTGCTTCCAGTCTAAGATCAAATCGGACTGAGGGTTATGGTAGCAGGACCTACAGCGAGATCGATAGCACGTAAAAGGGACTGGGTCGATCCCCGACTTACGCATCCTACCTCTCTGGTCGGTTGAGCGCCCGTACACTCGTTTCGTGGGTTGACTTAGGCATACAGAGTTCATCCCCAGTCTAAGCATACGGAGTTTATTCCTAGTTAAGATCAAACTGGACCGAGGTATACGGTAGTAGGACCAGTAGCAAGTCGACAGCATGCTCATTTCATAGGTTAGCTAAGGCATACGGAGTTCATTCCATGTATAAGCCCTAGCCGGACCGAGGGTTGCGATAGCGAGATTGATAGCACATAGAGGGGGATCGGGTCGATCCCTAGCTTGTGCATTATGCCTCTCCGGTTGGTTCAGCGTCCGCACGCTCGTTTCATGGGTTAACTTAGGCATACGGAGTTTATTCCCAGTCTAAGCATACGAAGTTCATTCCCAGCCTAAGATCGAACCGACAGCAGCACGTAGGGGGGGTCAGGCTGATCCTCGACTTGCGCATCCTGCCTCTCCGATCGGCTGAGTGCTCGCACGCTTGTTTCGTTAGTTGACTTAGGCATACAGAGTTCATCCCTGATCTAAGCCCTAACTAGACCGAGGGACCCGTAGTGAGATTAGTAGAATGTAGAAGGGACCAAGCTGATCCTTGGCTTTTGCATTCTGGCTCTTTAGTCGGCTGAGCACCCGTGCGCTCGTTTCATGGGTTGACTTAGGCATACGTAGTGCATTCCCGATCTTGACCAACCAAGGGCCAGAGGCTATCGACGGCGTTTGGGGTAACAACCGAGGGGGACCAGCAGCAGGATCCTTGGTCGGCTCGTGTATCCCACCCTTAGCGGTCGGTTCGGTGTCGCACGCTCGTTTTGGGGCTGACCGGGGCTCGACATGTGCCAATGGTGGTCGAGGCAACCGCTCGCACCATGACCCAGCATGTGCCAATGGTGTTCGATGCAATCGCCCGCACCAGGGGCCATCTTGTATCGATGGTGGTTGAGGCAACTACCCGCACTAGGGCCCAGCCTGTGCTGATGGCAGTCGAGGCAACTGCCCGTACCAAAGGGCAACCTATGTCGATGATGGTCGATGCATTTGCCATCACCATGCGTCATCATGTGCCATTGATGCTCGAGGCCTTGGCCGAAGTTTGATTTTGAGCCACGGTGCACATGCTGGGCTCGAGCATGTGCTGGTGCCACATTTTTTTTGCCCGGGGCACCATCGCCAGAGCATCACCAGAAAACCCAACAGGTGGCATTGGGGGTTCTGGCAATTAGGGGGGTCGGGGGGTGTGCGCACATGATGTACGATGGGTGCTGGCACTTGGCCCTTATATTGGTCCCCTATCTCTCATCAAACCTTGAGAACTCACACCCCCTTAAAGAGCATTTGAGATTTTATAGGTTTGCTCACAGTAGCCATTAAAGTGTCTGAAATGGGGACATTTTTTTCAAACGGTCACAAAATCTTCTCCACTTCAAGTTTTTAGCTGAATTTGTTTGTCCGTGCCAATAAAAATACAAGGATCACGTCTACCAAATTTGGGGCCAAAACTCCTTCTAAAAAAATTTTAAAAAATCTCGAACCACAAAAAGTTTCAAATATCGTAAAAAATAGAAAACGGGTCCTCTTGCCACGAAACTTCATATGAAGGCTTAGGGGACCATTGTATGAATTTACAAGCCATAAAAATGGCATTGGCACAGTAGAAATATGAAGATGTGCCTGAACCCACCTACCACTCAATCGATCCACGGCTTGCGCATCCCGTTTCTTCGGCCAGCTAAGTGCCCGCACGCTTGTTTTGTGGGTTGACTTAGGCATACGTAGTGCGCTCCCAGTCTAAGATGGGATCGCACCAAGGGTTGCTGCAGCAGGACCCGCAGCAGGACCCACAGCGGGATCGACAGCACGCAGAGGGGGACTGGGCCGATCCCCGACTTGCACGTTATGCTTCTCCGGTCGGCTGAGCGCCCGCGCACTCGTTTCGTGGGTTGACTTAGGCATACGGAGTTCATTCCCAGTCTAAGCATACGGAGTTGATTCCTAGTCTAAAATCAGACTGGTAGCAGCACGCAGAGTGGGACTGGGTTGATCCACGGCTTGCGCATTCTGGCTCTCCGGCCGATTGAGCACTCACACGCTCATTTCATGAGTTGACTTAGGCATACGTAGTGCATTCCCGATCTTGACCAACCAAGGGCCAGAGGCTATCGATGGTGTTTGGGGCAACAATCGAGGGGGACCAGCAGTGGGATCCTTGGTCAGCTCGGGCATCCCACCCCCAGTGGTCGGTTCGATGCCTGCACGCTCATTTCGAGGGCTGACTGGGGCTCAGCATGTGCTGATGGTGGTCAAGGTAACCGCCCACACCATGGCCCAACATGTGCTGATGGTGTTCGATGCAACCGCCCGCACTAGGGGCTATCTTCTGCCGATGGTGGTCGAGGCAATCACCCGCACGAAGGGCCGGCATGTACCGATGGTGATCAAGGCAACCACCCATACCAGAGCCTAGATTGTGCTGGTGGCGATCGAGGCAAGTGCCCGTACCTAAGGGCAGCTTGTGCCGATGATGGTCGATGCATGTGCCATAACCATACGCCATCATGTGCCATTGATGGTCGAGGCCTTGGCCGAAGATTGATTTTGAGCCATGGTGCACATGCTGGGCTCGAGCATGTGCTGGTGCCATAAATTTTTCACCCAGGGCACCATCGTTGGAGCATCACTAGAGAACGTAACCGGCGGCATTGGGGGTTCCGGTGATTGGGGGGCCGGGGGGTGTGCGCACATGATGTGCGATGGGTGCTGGTACTTGGCCCTTATATTGGCCCCCTATCCCTCATCAAACCTCGAGAACTCACACCCCCTTAAAGAGCATTTGAGATTTTATAGGTTTGCTCCCAGTAGCCATTAAAGTGTCTGAAATGGGGACATTTTTTTCAAACGGTCACAAAATCTTCTCCACTTTGAGTTTTTAGCTGAATTGTTTTGTGCATGCCAACAAAAATACAAGGATCACGTCTACCAAATTTGGGGCCAAAACTCCTTCTAAAAAAATTTTAAAAATTCTCGAACCACAAAAAGTTTCAAAAATCATGAAAAATAGAAAACAGGTCATCTTGCCATGAAACTTCACATGAAGGCTTAGGGGACCATTGTATGAATTTACGAGCCATAAAAATGGCATTGGCATGGCAGAAATATGAAGATGTGCCTGAGCCCACCTACCACTAGATCAATCCACGGCTTGCGCATCCCGCCTCTCCGACCGGTTAAGTGCCCGCACGCTTGTTTCATGGGTTGACTTAGGTATACGTAGTGCGCTGCCAGTCTAAGATTGGACCACACCGAGGGTTACGACAATAGGACCCTAACGGGTTCGATAGCACGCAGAAGGGGTCGGGTCGATCCCGGCTTACGCATCCTACCTCTCTGGCCGACTGAGCGCCCGCACGCTCATTTTGTCTATTGACTTAGGCATACGAAGTTCATCCTTGGTCTAAGCATATGGAGTTCATTCCCAGTCTAAAATCGGATCAGACCGAGGGTTACGGCGGTAGGACCAGCAGTAGGATCGACAGCACGCAAAGGGGGCCCGGGTCGATCCCCGGCTCGCGCATTCTGCCTCTCCAGGCAGCTGAGCACCCGTACACTCATTTCATGGGTTGGCTTAGTCATACAGAGTTCATTCCATGTCTAAGCCCCAGTCGAACCGAGGGTTGTGGTAGCGGGACCGACAGCACGCAGAGGGGGATTGGTCCGATCCCAAGCTTACACATTATGCCTCTTCGACCGGCTGAGCGCCCGCACATTCGTTTTGTGGGTTGACTTAGGCATACGGAGTTCATTCTCAGTCTAAGATCAGACCGACAGCAGGATCGACAACAGCACGCAGAGGGGGACCGAGTTGATCCTCGACTTGCGTATCCTGCCTCTCCGACCGACTGAGCGCCCGCACGCTCATTTTGTAGGTTGACTTAGGCATACGGAGTTCATTCCCGATCTAAGCCCCAACTGGATCGAGGGTCCCGCAGTGAGATCGATAGCACGCAGAGGGGGACCAGGCCGATCCTCGGCTTGTGCATTCTGGCTCTCCAATCAGCTGAGCGCCTGCATAGTTGTTTCATTAGTTGACTTAGGCATACATAGTGCATTCCCGATCTTGACCAACCAAGGGCCAGAGGCTATCAATGGTGTTTGGGGAAACAACCAAGGGGGACCAACAGCGGGATCCTTGGTCGACTAGCGCATCCCGCCCCTTACGGTCGGTTTGGTGCTCGCACATTCGTTTCGGGGGCTGATCGAGGCTCGGCATGTGCCGATGGTGTTCGATGCAACCGCCCGCACCAGGGGCCATCTTGTACCGATGGTGGTCGAGGCAACCACCCACTCCAGGGCCCAGCTTGTGCCGATGGCGGTCAAGGCAAGTGCCTGTACCAAAGTGTAGCCTGTGTCGATGATGGTCGATGCATGTGGCATCACCATGTGCCATCATGTGCCATTGATGGTCGGGGCCTTGGACGAAGTTCAATTTTGAGCCATGGTGCACATGCTGGGCTCGGGCATGTGCTGGTGCCACATTTTTTTCTCTCGGGGTACCATCGTCGGAGCATCGTCGGAGAACCTAACCGTCGACATTAGGGGTTCCGGCGATTGGGAGGGTCGGGGGGTGCGCGTACATCATGTGCGATGAGTGCTGGTGCTTGGCCCTTATATTGGCCCCCTATCCCTCATCAAACCTCGAGAACTCACACCCCCTTAAAGAGCATTTGAGATTTTATAGGTTTGATCCCAGTAGCCATTAAAGTGTCTGAAATGAGGACATTTTTTTCAAATGGTTACAAAATCTTCTCCACGTTGAGTTTTTAGCTGAATTTGTTTGTGCGTGCCAACAAAAATACAAGGATCACGTCTACCAAATTTGGGGCCAAAACTGCTTCTAAAAAAATTTTAAAAAATCCCAAACCGTAAAAACTTTCAAAAATCATGAAAAATAGGAAACGGGTCATCTTGCCACGAAACTTCACAAGAAGGCTTAGGGGGACCATTGTATGAATTTACAAGCCATAAAATTGGCATTGGCATGGCAGAAATATGAAGATGTGCCTGAACCCACCTACCACTTGATCGATCCACGGCCTGCGTATCCTGCCTCTCCGATTGATTAAGTGCCCGCACGCTCGTTTCATGGGTTAACTTAGGCATACGTGGTGCGCTCCCAGTCTAAGATCAAACTAGACTGAGGGTTACGGTAGAAGGACCCTTAGCGGGATTGGCAGCACGCAGACGGGACTGGGTCGATCCCCGGCTTGCGCATCCTTCCTCTCTGACCGACTGAGCGCCCGCACGCTCGTTTCGTGGGTTGACTTAGGCATATGGAGTTCATCCCCAATATAAGCATATGGAGTTCATTCCCAGTCTAAGCTCAGATCGGACCGAGGGTTGCGACAGCAGGTCTAGCAGCAGGATCGACAGCACGCAGAGGGGGACTGGGCCGATCCCTGACTTGTGCATTCTGCCTCTCCGACCTGCTGAGCGCCCGCACGCTGGTTTCATGGGTTGGTTTATGCATACAGAGTTCATTCCATGTCTAAGCCCCAATTGAACTGAGGGTTGTGGCAGCGGGACCGGTAGCACGATGAGGGGGATCGGGCTGATCCCCGGCTTGTGCATTATGCCTCTCTGACCGGCTCAATGCCCGCACGCTCGTTTTGTGGGTTAACTTAGGCATACGGAGTTCATTCCCAGTCTAAGCATACCGAGTTCATTCCCTGTCTAAGATCAGACCGGTAGTAACACGTAGAGAGGAACCTGGATGATCCTCGGCTTACGCATCCTACCTCTCCGAATGGCTGAGCGCCCGCACGCTCATTTCATGGGTTGACTTAGGCATACGGAGTTCATTCCTGATCTAAGCCCCAACTGGACCGAGGGACTCGTAGTGGGATTGGCAGCACGTAAAGGGGGACCGGGCTGATCCTCGGCTTGTGCATTCTAGCTTTCAGGTCGGATGAGCGCCCGCACATTCATTTCATGGGTTGACTTAGGCATACATAGTGCATTGCCGGTCTTGACCAACCATAGGCCAGAGGCTATCGATGACGTTTGGGGCAACAATCGAGGGGGACCAGCAGCGAGATCCTTGGTCGGCTTGCGCATCCCACCCCCAGCCATCGGTTCGGTGCCTGTACGCTTATTTCGGGGGCCGACCGAGGCTTGGCATGTGTTAATGGTGGTCGATGCAATCGCCCGCACCAGGGGCCATCTCGTGCTGATGGTGGTCGAGGCAATCACCCGCACCAAGGGTTGGCATGTGCCGATGGTGATCGAGGCAACCGCCCACACCAGGGCCTAGCTTGTGCCGATGGCAGTCGAGGCAAGTACCCGTACCAAAGGGCAGCCTATGCCGATGATGGTCGATGCATGTGCCATCACCATGCACCATCATGTGCCATTGATGGTCGAGGCTTTGGCTGAAGTTCAATTTTGAGCCACGATGCACATGTTGGGCTCGGGCATGTGTTGGTGCCAAATTTTTTTCACTTGGGGCACCATAGCCGGAGCATCGCTGGAGAACCTAACCGGCGGCATTGGGGGTTCCGACGATTGGGGGGCCGAGGGGTGTGCGCACATGATGTGCGATGGGTGCTGGTACTTTGCCCTTATATTGGCCCCCTATCCCTTATCAAACCTCAAGAACTCACACCCTCTTAAAAAGCATTTGAGATTTTATCGGTTTGCTCCCAGCAGCCATTAAAGTGTCTGAAATGGGGACATTTTTTTCAAACGGTCACAAAATCTTCTCCACATCGAGATTTTAGCTGAATTTTTTTGTGCTTGCCAACAAAAATACAAGGATCATGTCTACCAAATTTGGGGCCAAAACTCCTTCTAAAAAATTTTTAAAAAATCCCGAATAGCAAAAAGTTTTGAAAATCATCAAAAATAGAAATCGGGTCGTCTTGCCACGAAACTTCACATGAAGGCATAGGGGACCATTGTATGAATTTACAAGCCATAAAATTGGCATTGGCATGGCAGAAATATGAAGATGTGCCTAAACCCACCTACCACTCGATCGATTCATGGCTTGCGCATCCCGCCTCTCCGACCGAGTAAGTGCCCGCACGCTCGTTTCGTGGGTTGAATTAGGCATATGTAGTGTGCTCCTAGTCTAAGATCGGATTGGATCGAGGGTTGTGGTAGCAGGACCCGTAGCGAGATCAACAGCACGTAGAGGGGATCGGGTCGATCCCTGGCTTACGTATCCTGCCTCTCTGGCCGGCTAAGCGCCCGTACGCTCGTTTTGTGGGTTGACTTAGGCATACAGAGTTCATCCCTAGTCTAAGCATACGGAGTTCATTCCCAGTCTAAGATCAGATCGGACGGAGGGTTACGATAGCAGGATAGGTAGTAGGATCGATAACACGCAAGGGGGACCAGGCCAATCCCTGGCTTGCGCATTCTGCCTCTCTGGCTGGCTGAGCATCCGCATGCTCATTTCATGGGTTGGCTTAGGCATACGGAGTCAATTCCATGTCTAAGCCCCAGTCAAACCGAGGGTTGTGGCAGTGAGACCGGTAGCACGCAGAGGGGGATTGGGTCGATCCCATGCTTGTGCATTATGCCTCTTCGATCGTTTCATGGGTTGACTTAGGTATACGGAGTTCATTCCCAATCTAAGCATACAGAGTTCATTCCCAGTCTAAGATCGGGCCAGTAGCAGCACGCAGAGGGAGATCGGGTTGATCCTCGGCTTGCGCATCCTGCCTCTCTGATCGACTGAGAGCCCGCACACTCGTTTCGTGGGTTGACTTAGGCATACAGAGTTAATTCTTGATCTAAGCCCTAACTGGATAGAGGGACCTGTAACGAGATCAGCAGCACGCATAGGGGGATCGGGCCGATCCTCGACTTATGCATTCTGGCTCTTCGATCGGCTGAGTGCCTGCACGCTCATTTCATGGGTTGACTTAGGCATACGTAGTGCATTCTCGATCTCAACCAACCAAGGACCAGAGGCTATCGACAGCTTTTGGGGTAAAAACTGAGGGGGACCAGCAGTGGGATCCTTGGTCGGTGGCGCATACCGCCCCCAACGGTCAGTTTGGTGCCCTCATGCTCTTTTCGAGGGCCGATCGGGGCTCGACATGTGCCGATGGTGGTCAAGGCAATCGCCCGCACCACGGCCCAGAATGTGTCGATGGTGTTCGATGCAACCGCCCATACCAGAGGCCATCTTGTATCGATGGTTGTCGAGGCAATTGCCCGCACCAAGGGCCAGCATGTGCCAATGGTGATCAGGCAACCGCCAGCACCAGGGCCCAACTTGTGTCGATGGCAGTCGAGGCAAGTGCTTGTACCAAAGGGCAGCCTGTGTCGATGATGGTAGATGCTTTTGCCAACACCATGTGCCATCATGTGCCATTAATGGTCGAAGCCTTGGTCGAAGTTCGATTTGGAGCCACGGTTCACACGCTAGGCTTTGGCATGTGCTGGTGTGCACATGATGTGCGATGGGTGTTGGTACTTGGCATTTATATTGGCCCCTTATCCCTCATCAAACCTCGAGAACTCACACCCCCTTAAAGAGCATTTGAGATTTTATAGGTTTGCTCCCAGTAGCCATTAAAGTGTCTGATATGGGGACATTTTTTTCAAACGGTCACGAAATCTTCTCCACTTTGAGTTTTTAGCTGAATTTGTCTGTGCGTGCCAACAAAAATGCAAGGATCACATCTACCAAATTTGGGGCCAAAACTCCTCCTAAAAAATTTTTAAAAAATCTCGAATCGTAAAAAGTTTTAAAAATCGTCAAAAATAGAAAACGGGTCGTCTTGCCACAAAACTTCACATGAAGGCTTAGGGGGACCATTGTATGAATTTACAAGCCATAAAAATGGCATTGGCACGGCAGAAAATATGAAGATGTGCCTGAACCTACCTACCACTTGATCGATCCACGACTTGCGTATCTCGCTTCTCCGACCGACTAAGTGCCGACACCTCGTTTCGTGGGTTGACTTAGGCATACGTAGTGCGCTCCCAGTCCAAGATTGGGCCAGACTGAGGGTTACGGTAGCAAGACCCGTAGCAGGATCAATAGTACGCAGAGGGGATCGGGTCGATCCCTAGCTTGCGCATCCTACCTCTTTGGCCGGCTGAGCGCCTGCACGCTCGTTTCATGGGTTGACTTAGGCATACGGAGTTCATCCCCAGTCTAAGCATATGAAGTTCATCCCCAGTCTAAGATTGGACCAGACCGAGGGTTGCGGCAGCAGGATCAGTAGCAGAGGGGGATCGAGCCACTCCCTGGCTTATGCATTCTACCTCTCCGGTCGACTGAGCGCCCACATGCTTGTTTCCTGGGTTGGCTTAGGCATACGGAGTTCATTCCATGTCTAAGCCCCAGTCAGACCGAGGGTTGTGGCAGCGGGATCGATAGCATACGGAAGGGGATCAGGCCTATCCTCGGCTTACGTATTATGCCTCTCCGGCTGGCTCAGTGCCCGCAAGCTCATTTCGTGGGTTGACTTAGGCATACGGAGTTCATTCCCAGTCTAAGCATACTGAGTTCATTCCCAGTCTAAGATCGGACAGGCAGTAGGATCGGCAACAGCACACAAAGGAGGATCAGGCCAATGCTCGACTTGTGCATCCTGTCTCTCCCGTCAGCTAAGCGATCGCATGCTCGTGTCATGGGTTGACTTAGGCATACGGAGTTCATTCCTGGTCTAAGCCCCAACTGGACTGAGAGACCTGTAGTGGGATCGACAGCACACAGAGAGGGACTGGGTCGATCCTCGACTTGCGCATTTTGGCTCTCCAGCCGATTGAGCGCCTGCACGCTTGTTTCATGGGTTGACTTAGGCATACGTAGTGCATTCCTGATCTCGACCAACCAAGGGCCAGAGGCTATCGACGACGTTTGGGGCAACAACCGAGGGGGACCAGCAGCAGGATCCTTGGTTGGCTCGTGCATCCCACCCCCAACGATCAGTTCGATGCTGCACACTCATTTTGAGGGTCGACTGGGGCTCAGCATGTGTCGATGGTGGTCGAGGTAACCACTCGCACTAGGGCCCAACTTGTGCTGATGGTGGTCGAGGCAAGTGCCCGTGTCACGCCCTGGGTAGGTGCGCCAGGCACATCAGGCCCACCAGCAGGTGAGCCAGAGGTTGAGGCCCGCAGACCAAGCGTGCTGGCGGGTATCTGCTCGTAAAGCCTGGCAAACCAGTTCAAAATGCCCGCCCAACTTGCAGGCCGGCTTGTGAGACTAAGGCCTAGCATACAAGCTACTCATACCAGATCTAGAAGGACCCAAGGTGCTAAACACACAAGGGAAGCTTCTGGAAGCAGGCAGGATCAGCAGGAGCATCCTGGCAGATTTGGTTGACCCTGAAAATCAAGAGTTCGCATCTTGATTGATTGTAATCTGTATAATCCCTTGATTTTAGCCTTTATTTTAGGGATATTGCCATTAAGTGTAGCTAGAGCCTCAACTATAAATAGAGGGCTACTCCACCCTCATTTGTACACCATCAAACACTTCTGTTTCAGTGAATACAAGAGCATTTCTAGAATTCTGCCTTGTTATCCTGTTTCTCTTTAACTTGCGTAATCAGCCCTTCCCATTGTTCTGGTGCCCGCACGCTTGTGTTTTAGGCTGGCTTAGCATAAAGGAAGAGATTCCAAGCCTAAGGCCACACGGATTCTGAGTCTAAGGTCGGAGCCCGTGATAGTTGGTATTAGAGCAAGTTTGATTCTGTGTGTTTGTGGTGTGTAGGTTAGATCGTGATTGAGGAGATGGCATCCCAAAGTGACGTTGCTAGCGAACAACCAGAGGCCCAGGAGCATGGGCGTGGAAGAGGCAAGAAAGCCAGTTCTAGAGATATCTGATCTACCATGGACGGTAGGCTGGCCATGGGCGACATGGGGAGAAGCTTGAAGAAGTAGAGACTAACATTGCATCGCTAGACTCCATGGGGGAGGAGATCCAAAGTGAGTTGGAAGCTGCTCTCAACAAAGGCATGGACGTGATCACCGAGAAGAATAAGGCCTTAGAGGCTGAAGTGCTAACCTTGCGCGATGGCATGGAGGCCATGCGCCAGTGGATGGAAGAGCTTACCAGTGAGTTCGTTGCTTGCAAGACTGCCATTGGGAATGGCATGTTTTCTGGAGTGTCCAAATCCAGATTGGAAGTCCCCAAGCCTAAAGAGTTCAAGGGGACTAGGGCGGCCAAGGAAGTAGACAACTACCTTTGGGGTATGAAGTAGTACTTCCAGTCCATGGGCATGTAAGACGAGGTGATAAAGGTAAGCACCGCTGCTATGTATCTCACTGATGTAGCCTTATTGTGGTGGAGGCACAGGTGTGATGATGTCAGGTGTGGGAGCGCCAAGATTGGAACCTGGGCAGAGTTCCAAAAGGAGTTTAGAGAACAATTTTACCCGGAGTATACTGATGATGAGGTGCAGGCAAAATTGTGTAGGCTGAGCCAGCAAGGGGACATAAGGGAGTATGTCCAAAAATTCTTTAAACTGATGTTGTAGATCTCGGATCTAGGCAAAAAGGACACCTTATTTGCTTTCATGGATGGGCTGAAGCCGTGGGTGAAGCATGAGCTACAAAGGAGGGGAGTTTATGACTTGGCTAAAGCCATGACTACTGCCAAGGCCTTGATAGAGTTCAAGCCTCTGAACAAGTTCGAGTCTACCAAGCCCAAGGGTAAGGGTAGGGACGATAGGGACTGAAACAAGCAGTCCAAGGGGAAAGACCGTGATCGGGAGTCCAAGGATGGAGATCGAGACCGTTCAACCAAGGATGGCAAGAGGGAGCCACCAGCAGGCAAGTGGAAAGCAAAGGGGGATCGAGAGCCACTAGTATGCTGTCCAGAGTAAGGGGAGTCACAAGCCAAAAGGCTTGATATTTACGGATCTGATGGTTACAGGTCAGAAGGTGAGCGCACTGCTGGACACAGGTGCCTCACATCTTTTTATTTCAGGTGATGAAGCCTGAAAGCTCAAACTAAAGGTGCAAAAAGGGATTGATACCATTAAAACGGTGAACTCCAAGGAGGTTCCAGCCATTGGAGTAGCACGGGGAGTGGAGTTACAGCTTGGAGACTGGAAAGGCAAGGAGACCATAGAGGTAATACCCCTTGACGACTATGAGTTTGTGATTGGGTTAGATTTCCTTGTTCGGATTAATGCCCTCCTTGTGCCTTTTGTCGATTGTGTTTGCATCTTGGATGCACGATGCCAATGCCTAGTGCCATTGAGGAGAGGGTCTGGAGTTAGGTCGTGGGTGGTGTCAGCCATCCAATTTGCCAAGGTGGTAAGTAGAAAAGAAGACACATTCTTGGCAGCCCTGAAATATGATGAGCCAAGGGAGAAGGAGACCGAGTCACCCTTGAAGGTGCTAAAGGTGCTGAAGACCTTTAGTGATGTGATGCCCGCAAAGCTGCCTAGCAAGCTACCACCTAAGAAGGAGGTGGACCACAAGATCGAGCTGGTGTCTGAGGCCAAGCCACCAGCTAGAGCCCCTTACCAAATATCTTCACCAGTTAGAGGAGTTGAGGAAGCAGCTCAAAGAGTTAGTTGATGCTGGTTTCATCAGGCTAGCGAAAGTACCCTATGGTGTACCGGTTCTATTCCAGTGCAAGCATGATGGGTCGTTGCAGCTGTGCATAAACTACCGGGCTTTGAAAAAGTTGACCATCAAGAACAAGTACCCCATCCCACTCATTATAGACTTGTTTGATCAACTTAGGAGCGCAAGGTGGTTCACCAAGCTGGATTTGAGGTCAGGTTACTATCAAGTCAGGATCGCGGAGGGAGATGAGCCAAAAATAGCATGTGTCACTAGGTATGGTTCATATGAGTACTTGGTGATGCCTTTTGGACTCACGAATGCCCCAGCAACATTCTGCACCCTTATGAACAAGGTACTTCAGTCATTCCTTGATTGGTTTGTTGTGGTTTATTTGGATGACATTGTGATCTACAACCAGACTTTGGGAGAGCATGTAGACCACTTGAGACAGGTGTTCGAGGTGTTGCGGGTGCACAAGCCGTTTGTCAAGAGGGAGAAGTGCTCATTCACCTAACAGGAGATCCCGTTCTTTGGCCACATAGTGGGAGGTGGCAGGATACGCATGGATGAAGGCAAGATACACGCCATCCTGGAATGGTAACCGCCAACCAAGGTCACTGAGTTGAGATCATTCCTTGGGCTGGTTAACTACTACAGGTGCTTCATCAAAGGTCACTCAGCAATAGCCATGCCATTGACTGACTTGCTCAAGAAAGGGAGAGCGTGAGAGTGGAGCACAGGGTGATAGGAAGCCTTTGACAGGTTGAAGCAAGCTGTGATCGAAGAGCCAGTCTTGGCCTTACCAAACCATGCCAAGTCGTATAAGGTGCATACGAATGCATCAGACTTTGCCATAGGGGACGTGTTGATGCAGGAGGGACATTCAGTCATGTTCAAGAGCAGGAAGCTGAATGAGACTAAACGTAGGTACACGGTCCAAGAGAAGGAGATGACTGCAGTGGTGCACTACTTGCACACTTGGTGCCATTACCTATTAGGGTCGAAGTTTATGGTGACGACGGATAATGTGGCGACCAGCTACTTCCAGACGTAAAAGAAGCTATCCCTTAAGCAGGCGAGATGGCAAGATTTTCTTATGGAATTTGATTTCCAGATGGAGTACAAGCCAGGGCGAGTGAACCTAGTGGCAGACGCCCTGAGTAGGAAGGCTAACCTTGCTGCCATTAGCCAACTAGAGGGGTCACTGGTGCCGTGCATCAAGGAGGGACTTGCGCATGATCTTACAGCCAAGGCTTTGATGGAGTACGCCCAGTAAGGTAAGACTAGGCGGTTTTAGTTGTAGGATGGCTTGCTGTACACCAGGGGTAGTAGACTGTTTGTGCCATAGCATGGGAAGCTCCGCAAGGAAGTTTTGCAAGAATGTCATGATTCAAGGTGGGCTGGACACCCCGGAGTGAGCCGCACCTTAGCACTGATCGAGGATCGGTACTACTGGCCGCACATGAGGGATGATGTGGAGGCTTATGTGAAGACTTGTCTTGTGTGCCAATAGGACAAGATGGAGCTCAAGAAACTAGGTGGTCTCTTGGAGCCATTGCCAGTGCCTGAGTGACCATGGAAGAGTATTTCTCTGGACTTTATATTCGGTCTACCCAAAGCAGAAAGGTTTGGAAGCTTCATAGTAGTGGTGGATAGGTTTTCCAAATATGGAATCTTCATTCCAGCAACCAAAGAGTGCCCAGCCGAGAAGGTAGCTCAATTGTTCTTGAAGAACATGGTTAAGTACTGGAGAGTGCCGAGGACCATTGTTAGTGATCGGGACGGGCGTTTCACAGGCAGGTTCTGGACTAAGTTGTTCAAGCTGTTGGGGTCAGACTTGAACTTTTCCACTAGCATGCATCCGCAGACCGATGGGCAGACAGAATGAGTGAATGGACTATTGGAGGTCTACCTCAGGCACTATGTGAGTGCCACACAAAGGGACTAGCCAAAGCTGCTAGATGTTGCACAGTTTTCCTACAACTTGCAAAGGAGCGAGACAATGAACCAGAGCCCATTTGAGGTTGTGATAGGGCAACAACCACTAACACCCGGTTCGATTGCTGCAAGTTATACAGGGTCGAATCCAGCAGCATACAAGTTTACCAAGGCATGGCAGGAGCAAACTGACTTGCCCAGAGTTTGTCTCCACAAGGTGGCCAAGAGGTCAAAGAAGTGGGCAGACCAGAATAGGCGGGACGTGCAGTTCCAGGTTGGAGACTTGGTGTTAGTGAAGCTGCATCCCATTGTGCACTATAGGGGGCTGCACAAAGGCCTGGTCTAGAGGTATGAGGGACCTTTTTGAGTAGTCAAGAGGGTAGGCAAGGTTGCCTACAAGCTGGATATGCCACCCAAGCCGAGGGTACACCCAGTGTTCCATGTGAGCATGCTCAAGCCATTCCAAGAGGATGAGGGAGATCCAGGATGGGCAGAGTCAAAGCGTGTGCCATTAGGAGCAAGGGCCTCATATGAGAAGGAGGTCCACGGCATCATAGCTGACCAAGAGGTGAGACAGAAGAACTATTAGCCAAGACAAGAGTACTTGGTGCACTGGAAGGGACTTTCAGACAGTGAGGCGAGCTGGGAACCAGCAAATGACTTATGGTAGTTCGAGGACCAGATCAAGCAGTACCATGCAGAAGACGTAACGAGGGCATTATGCAATCAGGTGGGGAAAAATGTCATGCCCTGGGCAGGCGTGCTAGGCACATCAGCTGCAACAGCAGGTGAACCAGAGGTTAAGGCCCACAGACCAGGCGTGCTGGCAGGTACCTACGCGCAAAGCCTAGCAAACAAGTTCAGAACGGCCGCCCAACTTGCAGGCTAGCCCGTCAGACCAAGGCCTGGAATACAAGCTACCTGCACCACATCCGGAAGGGCCCAAGGTGCTGGACACGCAAGGGAAGCTTTTGGAAGCAGGCAGTATCAATAGGAGCATCCTGACAGATTTGGTTGACCCTAAAAATCAGGAGTTAGGATCCTGATTGATTGTAATCTATATAATCCCTTGATTTTAGCCTTTATTCTAGGGATATTGCCATTAAGTGTAGCTGAAGCCTCAACTATAAATAGAGGGCTGCTCTACCCTCATTGGTACACCATCAAACACTTCTGTTTCAGTGAATACAAGAGCATTTCCAGAATTTTGTCTTGTTATCCTGTTTCTCTTTAACTTGTGTAATCAGCCCTTCCCAATGTCCTAGTGCCTGAACACTTGTGTTTTAGGCTGACTTAGGCATAAAGGAGGAGATTCCAAGCCTAAGGCCTTACGGATTCTGAGTCTAAGGTCAGAGCCAGTGACACCTGTACCAAAAGGCAGCCTGTGCCGATGATGGTCGATGCATGTTCCATCACCATGCGCCATCATATGCCATTGATGGTCGAAGCCTTGGCTGAAGTTTCATTTTGAGCCACGGTGCACATGCTGGGCTCAGGCATGTGCTGGTGCCACATTTTTTTTGCCCGCGGGACCATCACTGGAGCATCGTCGGAGAACCAAACCGACGGCATTGGTGGTTCCGGCGATTGGGGGGGCCGAGGGGTGTGCGCACATGATGTGCAATGGGTGCTGGTACTTGGCCCTTATATTGGCCCCCTATCACTCATCAAACCTCGAGAACTAACACCCCCTTAAAGAGCATTTGAGATTTTATAGGTTTGCTCCGAGTAGCCATTAAAGTGTCTGAAATGGGGACATTTTTTTCAAACGGTCACAAAATCTTCTCCACTTCGATTTTTTAGCTGAATTTGTTTGTGCATGCCAAAAAAAATAAAAAGGATCACATCTACCAAATTTGGGGCGAAAACTCCTTCTAAAAAAATTTTAAAAAAACTCGAACCGTAAAAAGTTTCAAAAATCGTGAAAAAAAGAAAACGGGTCATGTTGCCACGAAACTTCACATGAAGGTTTAGGGGACCATTGTATGAATTTACAAGCCATAAAATGGCATTGGCATGGTAGAAATATGAAGATGTGCCTGAACCCACCTACCACTCGATCGATCCACGACTTGTGCATCCCGCCTTTCCAGTCGGCTAAGTGCCCGCACGCTCGTTTCGTGGGTTGACTTAGGCATACGTAGTGCACTCCCAGTCTAAGATCGGACCGGGCTGAGGGTTGTAGCGATAGGACCCATAGTGGGATCGGTAGCATGCAGAGGGGACCGGGTCGATCCCCGGCTTACGCATCCTGCCTCTCTGGTTGGTTGAGCGCCCGCACGCTCATTTCATGGGTTGACTTAGGCATACGGAGTTCATCCCCAGTCTAAGCATACGAAGTTCATTCCCAGTCTAAGATTGGACCGGACCGAGGGTTGTGATAGCAGGATCGACAGCACATAGGGGGGGATCGGGTTGATCCCCGTCTTGCACATTCTACCTCTCCAGCCTGCTGAGCGCCTGTACACTCATTTCGTGGGTTGGCTTAGGCATACGGAGTTCATTCCATGTCTAAGCTCCAACCGGACCGAGGGTTGTGGCAGCGAGACTGACAGCACGCAGAGGGGGACCAAACCGATCCCTGGCTTGTGCATTATGCCTCTCTGACTGGCTCAGCACCCGTACGCTCATTTCGTGGGTTGACTTAGGCATACGTAGTTCATTCCCAATCTAAGCATACGGAGTTCATTCCTAGTCTAAGATCGGACCGACAGCATGATCGAAGCAGCACGTAGAGGAGGATCGGGTCGACCTTCAGCTTGTGCATCCTGCCTCTCCAGCCGGTTGAGAGCCTACATGCTCGTTTTGTTGGTTGACTTAGGCATACAGAGTTCATTTCCGATCTAAGCCCCAATCGGATCGAGGGACCCGCAGCGGGATTGGCAACACGCAGAGGGGGACCAGACCAATCTTTGGCTTACGCATTCTGGCTCTATGATTGGTGAGCACCCGCACGTTGTTTAATGGGTTGACTTAGGCATACGTAGTGCATTCTCGATCTCGACCAACCAAGGGCCAAAGGCTATTGACGGTGTTTGGGGCAACAACCGAGGGGGACCTGCAGTAGGATCTCTAGTTGGCTCACGCATCCCACCCCCAGTGGTCGGTTCGGTGCTCGTATGCTTGTTTCAGGGGCCAACCAGGGCTCGGCATGTGCCGATGGTGGTTGAGGCAACTACCCGCACCACGGCCCAACATGTGCCGATGGTGTTCGATGCAACCGCCCGCACCAGGGGCCACCTTCTGCCGATGGTGGTTGAGGTAATCGCCCGAACCAAGGGCCGGCATGTGTCGATGGTGATCGAGGCAACCGCCTACACCAGGGCCCAGCTTGTGCCGATGGCTGACGAGGCAAGTGCCCATACCAAAGGGCAGCCTGTGCCGATGATGGTCGATGCATGTGCCATCACCATGTGCCATCATATGCCATTGATGGTCGAGGCCTTGGCTGCAGTTTGATTTTGAGCAACGGTGCACATGCTGGGCTCGGGCATGTGCTGGTGCCACATTTTTTTCGCCTAGGGCACCATCGCCGGAGCATCACCAGAGAACCTAACAGACGGCATTGGGGGTTCCAACAATTGGGGGGTCGGGGGGTGTGCGCACATGATGTGCAATGGGTGCTGGTACTTGGCCCTTATATTGGCCCCCTATCTCTTATCAAACCTCGAGAACTCACACCCCTTAAAGAGCATTTAAGATTTTATAGGTTTGCTCCCAGTAGCCATTAAAGTGTCTAAAATAGGGACAATTTTTTCAAACGATCACAAAATCTTCTCCACTTTGAGTTTTTAGCTAAATTTGTTTGTGCATGCCAACAAAAGTACATGCGTCAAGCCTACCAAATTTGGGGCCAAAACTCCTAAAAAAATTTTTAAAAATCCCGAACCGTAAAAAGTTTTAAAAATCGTGAAAAATAGAAATCGGGTTGTCTTGCCATGAAACTTCACATGAAGGCTTAGGGGACCATTGTATGAATTTACAAGCCATAAAAATGGCATTGGTACGGCAGAAATATGAAGATGTGCCTGAACCCACCTACCACTCGATCAATCCACGGCTTGCGCATCCCACCTCTATGGTCGGCTAAGTGCCCGCACGTTAATTTTGTTGGTTGACTTAGGCATATGTAGTGCACTCCCAGTCTAAGATCAAACTAGATCGAGGGTTACGATAGCAGGACCCGTAGTGGGATCAGCAGTAAGCAGAGGGGATCGGGTCGATCCTCGGCTTACGCATTTTACCTCTTTGGCCGACTGAGCGACTGTATGCTCATTTCGTGGGTTGACTTAGGCATACGAAGTTCATCCCCAGTTTAAGCATACGAAGTTCATTCTCAGTCTAAGATCGAATCAGACCGAGGGTTGCGGTAGCAAGATCGGTAGTTGGCAGGGTGGGACCGGATCGATCTTGGCTTACGCATTCTCCCTCTCCGACCGGCTAAGCACTTGTACGCTCGTCTCATGGGTTGGCTTAGTCCTACAGAGTTCATTCCAAGCCTAAGCCCCAGCAAGATCGAGGGTTGTGGCAGCGGGACCGACAGCACGTAGAGGGGGACCGGGTCGATCCTCAGCTTGTGCATTATGCCTCTTCGGCCTACTCAGTGTCCGTATGCTCATTTCGCTGGTTGACTTAGGCATACAGAGTTCATTCCCAGTCTAAGATCAGACTGGCAACGGGATCGGTAGTAGCACGTAGAGGGGCATCGGGCTGATCCTCGACTTACGCATTTTACGTCTCCGATCGGCTGAGCGCCCGCACGCTCATTTTATGGGTTGACTTAGGCATACGTAGTGCATTCCCGATCTCAACCAACCAAGGGCCAGCGGCTATCGATGGCATTTAGGGCAACAACCGAAGGGGACTAATAGCTGGACCTTGGTTGGCTTGTGCATCCCTTCCCCAGCGATCAGTTCGGTGCTCCCACACTCGTTTCGAGGGCCGACCAAGGCTCGACATATACCGATGATGGTCGAAGCAATCGCTCGCACCATAGGCCAGCATGTGCCGATGGTGTTCGATGCAACAACCTATACCAGGGGCCATCTTTTGTCAATGGTGGTCAAGGCAACCGCCTACACCAGGGCCCAGCTTGTGCTGATGGCGATCGAGGCAAGTGCCCGTACCAAAGGGCAGCCTGTGCCGATGATGGTCGATGCATGTGTCATCACCATGTGCCATCATGTGCCATTGATGGTCGAGGCCTTTGCCGAAGTTCAATTTTGAGCCACGGTGCACATGCTGGGCTCGAGCATGTGCTGGTGCCACATTTTTTTCACCCGGGGCACCATCACCCGAGCATCATTGGAGAACCTAACCGGCGGCATTTGGGGTTTCGACGATTGGGGGGGCCGGGGGGTGTGCGCTCATGATGTGCGATGGGTGCTGGTACTTGGCCCATATATTGGGCCCCTATCCTTTATCAAACCTCGAGAACTCACCCCCCTTTAAAGAGCATTTGAGATTTTATAGGTTTGCTCCCAGTAGCCATTAAAGTGTCTAAAATGGGGACATTTTTTTCAAATGGTCACAAAATCTTCTCCAGTTCAAGTTTTAGCTGAATTTGTTTGTGCGAGCCAACAAAAAAACAAGGATCATGTCTACCAAATTTGGGGCCAAAACTTTTTTTAAAAAAATTTTAAAAAATTCTGAAGCGCAAAACGTTTGAAAAATCATGAAAAATAGAAAACGGGTCGTCTTGCCACGAAACTTCACATGAAGGCTTAGGAGACCATTGTATGAATTTACAAGCCATAAAAATGGCATTGGCATGGCAGAAATATGAAGATGTGCCTGAACCCACCTACCACTCGATCGATTCACAGCTTACGCATCCCACCTCTCCGGTCGGCTAGGTACCCGCATGCTCGTTTTGTGGGTTGACTTAGGCATACATAGTGCATTCCCGATCTCGACCAACCAAGGGCCAGAGGCTATCGATGGCGTTTGGGGAAAAAACCGCGGGCGACCAACAGTGGGATTCTTGGTCGGCTCGTGTATCCCACCCCCAACGGTCGGTTTAGTGCTCGTACACTCATTTGAAGGGCCGACCGGGGCTCGACATGTGCCGATGGCTGTCAAGGCAAATGCCTGTACCAAAGGGCAGCTTGTGCCGATGATGGTTGATGCATGTGCCATCAGCATGCGCCATCATATGCCATTGATGGTCGAGGCCTTGGCTGAAGTTTAATTTTGAGCCACGGTGCACATGCTGGGCCCGGGTTTGTGCTGGTGCCACATTTTTCTTGCCCAAAGCACCATTGCCGGAGCATCACCGGAGAACCTAACCGGCGACATTGGGGGTTCTGACAATTGGGGGGGTCGGGGGGTGTGCATACATGATGTACGATGGGTACTGGTACTTGGCCCTTATATTGGCCCCCTATCCCTCATCAAACCTCGAGAACTCACACCCCCCCTTAAAGAGCATTTGAGATTTTATAGGTTTGCTCCCAGTAGCCACTAAAGTGTCTGGAATGGGGACATTTTTTTCAAACGGTCACAAAATCTTTGCCACTTTGATTTTTTAGTTGAATTTTTTTGTTTGTCCAAAAAAAAATACAGGGATCACTTCTACCAAATTTGGGGCCAAAACTCCTTCTAAAAAAATTTTAAAAAATCCTGAACCGTAAAAAGTTTCAAAAATCATGAAAAATAGAAAATGGGTCGTCTTGCCACGAAACTTCACATGAAGGCTTAGGGGACCATTGTATGAATTTACAAGCCATAAAAATGGCATTGTCATGGCAGAAATATGAAGATGTACCTAACCCACCTACCACTCGATCGATACACGGCTTGCGCATCCCACCTCTCCGGCCGGTTAAGTGCCCGCATGCTCATTTCATGGGTTGACTTAGGCATACGTAGTGCACTACCAGTCTAAGATCAGATCGGACCAAGGGTTGTGGTAGTAGGACTCACAATGGGATCGATAGCACGCAGAGGGGATCGGGTCGATCCTCGGCTTACGCATCCTGCCTCTCTGGCCGACTGAGCACCCGCACGCTCTTTTCGTGGGTTGACTTAGGCATACGGAGTTCATCCCCAGTCTAAGCATACGAAGTTCATTCCCAGTCTAAGATCAGACAGACCGATGGTTGCGGTAGTAGGATTGACAGCACGTAGTGGGGGATCGGGTCGATCCTCGACTTGCGCATTCTGTCTCTCCAGTCAGTTGAGCCCCCGCACGGTCGTTTCATGGGTTCGCTTAGGCATACGAAGTTCATTCCATGTCTAAGCTCCAGTCAGAATGAGGGTTGTGGCAGCGGGATCGGTAGCACGTAAAGGGGGACTGAGCTAATCCCTGGCTTGTGCATTATGCCTCTCTAGCCTGCTCAGCGCCCGCACGCTCGTTTCATGGGTTGACTTAGGCATACGGAGTTCATTCCCAGTCTAAGCTTATGGAGTACATTTCTAGTCTAAGATCAGACTGGCAGCAGCACGTAGAGGGGGACTGAGCCGATCCTTGGCTTGTGCATCCTGCCTCTCCGATCGGTTAAGCGCGCGCACACTCATTTTGCGGGTTGACTTAGGCATACGGAGTTCATTCCTGATCTAAGCCCCAACCGGATCGAGGGACCCGCAGCGAGATCGGTAGCACACAGAGGGGGATTGGACCAATCTCAGCTTACGCATTCTGGCTCTCCGGTTGGTTGAATGCCCGCACGCTCGTTTCATGGGTTGACTTAGGCATACGTAGTGCATTCTTGGTCTCGACCAACCAAGGGCTAGAGGCTATCGACGGCATTTAGGCCAATAACCGAAGGGGACTAGCAGTGGGATCCTTGGTCGGCTCACGTATCCTACCCCCAACGGTTGGTTCGATACCTGCACACTCATTTCAAGGGTCGACCTGGGCTTGGCATGTGCCGATGGTGGTCGAGGCAACCGCCTGCACCATGGCCCAACATGTGTCGATGGTGTTCGATGTAATTGCCCGTACTAGGGGCCATCTTATGCCGATAGTGGTCGAGGCAATCACTCACAGCAAAGGTCGACATGTGCCGATGGTGATCGAGGTAACCGCCCATACCAAGGCCCAGCTTGTGCCGATGGTGGTCGAGGCAAGTGCTCGTACCAAAGGGCAGCCTGTGCCGATGATGGTCGATGCATGGGCCATCACCATGCACCATCATGTGCCATTGATGGTCGAGGCCTTGGTCGAAGTTCAATTTTGAGCCACGGTGCACATGCTGGGCTCGGGCATGTGCTAGTGCCACATTTTTTTCACTCGAGGCACCATCATCGGAGCATCATCGAAGAACCTAACCGACGGCATTAAGGGTTCCAGTGATTGGGGGGCCAGGGGGTGTGCGCACATGATGTGCGATGGGTACTGGTCCTTGCCCCTTATATTGGCCCCCTATCCCTCATCAAACCTCGAGAACTCACACCCCCTTAAAGAGCATTTCAGATTTTATAGGTTTGCTCCTAGTAGCCATTAAAGTGTCTGAAATGGGGACATTTTTTTCAAACGGTCCAAAATCTTCTCCACTTTGAGTTTTTAGCTGAATTTGTTTGTTCATGCCAACAAAAATACAAGGATCACGTCTACCAAATTTGGGGCCAAAACTCCTTCTAAAAAAATTTTAAAAAATCCCAAACCGTAAAAAGTTTCAAAAATCGTGAAAAATAGAAAACAGGTCGTCTTGCCACGAAACTTCACATGAAGGCTTAGGGGACCATTGTATGAATTTACAAGCCATAAAAATGGCATTGGCATGGCAAAAATATAAAGATGTGCCTAAACGCACCTACCATTCAATTGATCTACAGCTTGCGCATCCGCCTCTCCGGCCGACTAAGTGCCCGCATGCTCGTTTCATGGGTTGCCTTAGGCATACGTAGTTTGTCATGGGCTCCGACCTTAGACTCAGAATAGGTGCGACCTTAGACTCAGAATAGGTGCGACCTTAGGCTTGGAATCTCCTCCTTTATACATAAGTCAACCTGAAACACAAGCGTGTGGGCACTAGAACAATGGGAAGGGCTGATTACGCAAGTTAAAGAGAAACAAGATAATAAGATAGAATTCTGGAAATGCTCTTGTATTCACTGAAACATAAGTGTTTGATGATGTACAAATGAGGGTGGAGTAGCCCTCTATTTATAGTTGAGGCTCCAGCTACAACTTAATGGCAATATCCCTAGAATAAAGGCTAAAATCATGGGATTACAATCAATCAGGATGCTAACTCCTGATTTTCAGGGTCAACCAAATCTGCCAGGATGCTCATGCTGATCCTGCCTACTTCCAAAAGCTTTCTTTGTGTGTCCAGTACCTTGGGCCCTTCTGGATGTGGTGCGGGCAGCTTGTATGCCAGGCCTTGGTCTCACAGGTTGGCCTGCAAGTTGGGCGGGCTTTCTGAACTTGTTTGCTAGGCTTTGCGTACAGATACCGCCAGCACACCTGGTCTGCAGGCCTCAACCTCTGGCTCACCTACTGGTCTGCCTAATGTGCCTAACGTGCCCATCCAGGGTATGACATTCTCCCTCACCTGATTGTGCAATGCCCTCGTTGTGTCTTCTGCATGGTTCTACCTGATCTGGTCCATGAACTGCCAAAAGTCCTCTGTTGGTTCCCAGCTCACCTTACTGTCTGGACGTCCCTTCCAGCATACCAAGTACTCATGTCTTGGTTGGTAGTTCTTCTGTCTCACCTCCCGGTCAGCTATGATGCTGTGGACCTCCTTCTCATATGAGGCCCTTGCTCCCAATGGTGCATGCTTTGACTCTGCCCGTCCTAGATCTTCCTCATCCTCATGGAACGGCTTGAGCATGCTCACATGGAACATCGGGTGTACCCTCAGCTTAGGTGGCATATCCAGCTTGTAGGCAACCTTGCCTACCCTCTTGACTACTTGAAAAGGTCCCTCATACCTTCGGACTAGGCCTTTGTGCAGCCCCCTATGGCGCACAATGGGATGTAGCATCACCAACACCAAGTCTCCAACCTGGAACTGCACATCTCACCTCTTCTGGTCTGCCCACTTCTTCGACCTCTTGGCCGCCTTGTGTAGACAAAATCTGGCCAAGTCAGTTTGCTCCTGCCATGCCTTGGTAAACTTGTATGCTGTTGGATTCAGCCCTGTATAACCTGCAGCAATCAAACCAGGTGTTAGTGGTTGTTAGCCTGTCACAACCTCAAATGGGCTCTGGTTCGTTGCCTCACTCCTTTGCAAGTTGTAAGAAAACTGCGTAATATCTAGCAACTTTGCCCAGTCCCTTTGTGTGGCACTCACATAGTGCCTGAGGTAGACCTCCAATAGTCCATTCACTCGTTCTGTCTGCCCATCGATCTGTGGATGTATGCTAGTGGAAAAGTTTAAGTTTGATCCCAACAGCTTGAACCACCCATCTCGATCACTAACAATGGTCCTCGGCACTCCCCAATACTTAACCATGTTTTTCAGGAACAATCAAGCTGCCTCCTCGGTTGGGCACTCCTTGGTTGCTGGGATGAAGATTCCATACTTGGAAAACCTATCCACCACTACCATGATGCTTCCAAACCCTTCTGCTTTGGGTAGACCGACTATAAAGTCCAGAGAAACACTCTCCCATGGTCGCTCTGGCACTGGCAATGGCTCCAAGAGACCGCCTGGTTTCTTGAGCTCCACCTTGTCTTGTTGGTACACAAGACAAGTCTTCACATAGGCCTCCACATCATCCCTCATGTGCGGCCAGTAGTATCGATCCTCGATCAATGCTAAGGTGCAGCTCACTTCGGGGTGTCCAACACACCTTGAATCATGGCATTCTTGCAAAACTTCCTTGCGGAGCTTCTCGTACTGCAGCACAAACATTCTACTTCCCCTGGTGTATAACAAGCCATCCTGCAACCAAAATTGCCTAGTCTTAGCTTACTTGGCATACTCCATCAAAGCCTTGGCTGTAGGATCATGCGCAAGTCCCTCCTTGATGTGTGGCACCAGTGACCCCTCTGGTTGGCTAATGGCAGCAAGGTTTGCCTTCCTGCTCAGGGCATCTGCCACTAGGTTTGCTCGTCCTGGCTTGTACTCCATCTGGAAATCAAATTCTACAAGAAAATCTTACCATCTCGCCTGCTTGAGGGACAGCTTCTTCTACGTTTGCAAGTAGTTGGTCGTCACATTATCCGTCCTCACCATGAACCTTGACCCCAACAAGTAATGGTGCCAAGTGCACAAGCAGTGCACCACAGCAGTCATCCCTTCTCTTGGACCATGTACCTACGTTCAGTCTCATTCAGTTTCCTGCTCTTGAACGCGATTGGACGTCCCTCCTGCATCAACATGCCCCCTATAGTAAAGTCTGATGCATCCGGCTTGGCATGGTTTGGCAAGGCCAAGACTGGCTTCTCGATCATAGCCCACTTTAACCTGTCAAAGGCTTCCTGGTACCTTGCGCTCCACTCCCATGCTCTCCCTTTCTTGAGCAAGTCAGTCAATGGTGTGGCTATTGCTGAGTGACCTTTGATGAAGTGCCTGTAGTAGTTAACCAGTAGTAGGATCGGTAGCACGTAGGAGGGATCGAGCCGATCCTTGGCTTGTGCATTCTGCCTTTCTGATCGGCTGAGCGCCTACACGGTCATTTCGTGGGTTGACTTAGGCATATGGAGTTCATTCCTAATCTAAGCCCCAATCGGATCGAAGGTTGTGGCAGCGGGATTGGCAGCACGCAGTGGGGGACCAAGCCGATCCCCAGCTTGTGTATTATGCCTCTCCGGACTGCTCAGCGCCCGCACGCTCATTTCGTGGGTTGACTTAGGCATACGGAGTTCATTCCCAACCTAAGCATACAGAGTTCATTCCCAGTCTAAGATCGGACCGACAGCAACACGCAGAGGGGGATCGAGCTGATCCTCGGCTTGCACATCCTACCTCTCCGGTCGGCTGAGCGCCCACACGCTTGTTTCATGGGTTGACTTAGGCATACGGAGTTCATTCCCGATCTAAGCCCCAATCGGACTGAGGGACCCACAACGGGATCGGTAGCACGCAAAGGGGGATAGGGCCGATCCTCAGCTTACGCATTCTGGCTCTCCGGTAGGCTGAGCACCTATACGCTCGTTTCATGGGTTGACTTAGGCATACGTAGTGCATTCCCGATCTCGGCCAACCAAGGGCCAGAGGCTATCGATGGCATTTGGGGCAACAACCGAGGGGGACCAGCAGCGGGATCCTTGGTCGGCTCATGCATCCTACCCCCAGCGGTCAGTTCGGTGCCCACACACTCATTTCAGGGGTCGATCGGGGCTCGACATGTGTCAATGATGGTCGAGGCAACCGCCCGCACCACGGCCCAGCATGTGCCGATGGTGTTCGATGCAACCGCCTGCACCAGAGGCCATCTTCTGCTGATGGTGGTTGAGGCAATCGCTCCCACCAAGGGTTGACACAAGCTGATGGTGATCGAGGCAACCACCCACACTAGGGCCCAGCTTGTGCCGATGGCAATCGAGGTAAGTGCTCGTACGAAAGGGTAGCCTGTGCCGATGATGGTCATTTCATGCGCCATCACCATGCGCCATCATGTGCCATTGATGGTCGAGGCCTTGGCCGAAGTTTGATTTTGAGCCAGGTGCACATCCTGGGCTTGAGCATGTGCTGGTACCACATTTTTTTCGCCCGGGGCACCATCGTCAGAGCATCATTGGAGAAGCTAACCGACGGCATTGGAGGTTTCAACGATTGGGGGGCCAGGGGGTGTGCGCACATGATGTGCGATGGGTGCTGGTACTTGGCCCTTATATTGGCCCCCTATCCCTCGTCAAACCTCAAGAACTCATGCCCCCTTAAAGAGCATTTAAGATTTTAAGGTTTGCTCCCAGTAGCCATTAAAGTGTCTGAAATGGGGACATTTTTTTCAAACGGTCACAAAATCTTCTCCACTTCGATTTTTTAGCTGAATTTATTTGTACGTGCCAAAAAAATTACAAGGATCATGTCTACCAAATTTGGGGCCAAAACTCCTTCTAAAAAAATTTTAAAAAATCTCGAATAGCAAAAAGTTTTGAAAATCGTGAAAAATAGAAAACGGGTTGTCTTGCCATGAAACTTCACATGAAGGCTTAGGGGACCATTGTATGAATTTACAAGCCATAAAAATGGCATTGGCGCTGTGGAAATATGAAGATGTGCTTGAACCCACCTACCTCTCGATCGATCCACGGCTTGCGCATCCCGCCTCTCCGGCCGGCTAAGTGCCCGCACGCTCGTTTCATGGGTTTACTTAGGCATACGTTGTGCACTCCCAATCTAAGATCAGACCAGACTGAGGGTTACAGCAATAGGACCCACAGCGGGACCGACAGCATGCAGAGGGGATCGGGTCGATCCCTGGCTTATGCATCCTGCCTCTCTGGCCGACTGAGCACCCGCATGCTCATTTCGTTGGTTGACTTAGGCATATGGAGTTCATCCCCAGTCTAAGCATATGGAGTTCATTCCAAATCTAAGATCAGACCGGACCTAGGGTTGCAGTAGTAGGACCAGCAACAGGATCGACAGCATGCAGGAAGGGATCGGGTCGACCCTTGGCTTGTGCATTCTGCCTCTTCGGTCGGCTGAGCCCTCGAACGCTCATTTCATGGGTTGGCTTAGGCATACGGAGTTCATTCCATGTCTAAGCCCCAGCTGAACCGAGGGTTGTGGCAGCGGGACTGGTAGCACGTAGAAGGGGACCAGACAGATCCCTGACTTACGCATTATGCCTCTCTAGCCTGTTCAGCACCCGCACGTTCGTTTCATGGGTCGACTTAGGAATACGGAGTTCATTCCCAGTAAAGAGCATTTGAGATTTTATAGGTTTGCTCCCAGTAGCCATTAAAGTGTCTGAAATGGGGACATTTTTTTCCAACGATCACAAAATCTTCTCCACTTTGAGTTTTTAGCTGAATTTGTTTGTGCGTGCCAACAAAAATACAAGGATCACGTCTACCAAATTTGGGGCCAAAAATCCTTCTAAAAAAATTTTAAAAAATCCTGAATCGTAAAAAGTTTCAAAAATCATGAAAAATAAAAAACGGGTCGTCTTGCCACAAACTTCACATGAAGGCTTAGAGGACCATTGTATGAATTTACAAGCCAAAAAATTGCCATTGGCACGGTAGAAATATAAAGATGTGCCTGAACCCACCTACCACTCGATCGATCCACGGCTTGCGCATCCCGCCTCTCCGACCGGCTTAGTGCCCACACGCTCGTTTCGTGGGTTGACTTAGGCATACGTAGTGTGCTCCCAGTCTAAGATCAGACTGGATCGAGGGTCGCTGTAGCATGACCAGCAGCGAGATTGGCAGCACGCAAAGGGGATCGGGTCGATCCCCGGCTTGCACAACCTGCCTCTCTGGCCGACTGAGCACCCGCACGCTCGTTTCATGGGTTGACTTAGGCATACGGAGTTCATCCCCTGTCTAAGCATACGGAGTTCATTCCCTGTCTAAGATCAGACCAGATCAAGGGTTGCAACAGCAGGACTAGCAGCAGGATCGACAGCACGCAGCAGGGACCGGGCCAATCCCTGGCTTGTGCATTTTGCCTCTCCGATCGGTCGAGCGCCCGCGCGCTCGTTTTGTGGCTTGGCTTAGGCATATGGAGTTCATTCCATGTCTAACCCCTAGTCAGACCGAGGGTTGTGGTAGCGGGAGCGGCCACACACAGAGGGGGACCAGGTCGATCCCCGGTTGCACATTATGCCTCTCCGATCGGCTCAGTGCCCGTACGCTCGTTTCGTGGGTTGACCTAGGCATACGGAGTTCATTCCTAGTCTAAGATCAGATCGACAGCAGCATGCAGAGGGGGATCGGGTCGATCCTCAACTTGCACATCCTGCCTCTCCGGTCGGTTGAACACCTGCACGCTCGTTTTGTGGGTTGACTTAGGCATACAGAGTTCATTCCCGATCTAAGCCCTAACTAGACCGAGTGACCCACAACAGGAGTGACAAAACATAGAGGGGGACTAGGCCGATCTTTGGTTTGTGCATTCTGCCTCTTTGGTCGACTGAACGCCCGCACGCTCATTTCCTGGGTTGAATTAGGCATACGTAGTGCATTCCCGGTCTCGACCAACCAAGGGCCAGAGGCTATCGATGATTTTTGGGGCAACAATCGAGGGGGACCAATAGCGGGATCCTTGGTCGACTCATGCATCCCACCCCTAACGGTCGGTTCGGTGCTCGTATGCTCATTTCGGGGGTCGACCAGGGCTCGGTATGTGCCAATAGTGGTCGAGGCAGCCGTCCGAACCACGACCTAGCATGTGCCGATGGTGTTTGATGCAACTGCCCGTACCAGGAGCCATCTTGTGCCAATGGTGGTCGACGCAACCGCCCAGGCCCAACTTGTCCTGATGGTGGTCGAGGCAAGTGCTCATACCAAAGGGCAGCCTGTGCCGATGATGGTTGATGCATGTGCCATCACCATGCGTCATCATGTGCCATTGATTGTTGAGGCCTTGGCTAAAGTTTGATTCTAAGCCATGGTGCACATGCTGGGCTCAGGCATGTGCTGGTGCCCGGTGCACCATCGTCGCAGCATCGTTGAAGAACCTAACAGACGATATTGGGGGTTCCGACGATTGCGGGGCGGGGGGGTGCACACACATGATGTGCGATGGGTGCTGGTACTTGTTCCTTATATTGACCCCCTATCCCTCATCAAACCTCGATAACTCACACCCCTTAAAGAGCATTTGAGATTTTATAGGTTTGCTCCAGTAGCCACTAAAGTGTCTGAAATGGGGACATTTTTTTCAAACGGTCACAAAAACTTCTCTACTTTGAGTTTTTAGCTGAATTTCTTTGTGCGTAACAATAAAAATACAAGGATCACATCTACGAAATTTGGGGCCAAAACTCCTTCGAAAAAAATTTTAAAAAATCTCGAACCATAAAAAGTTTCAAAAATCATGAAAAATAGAAAACAGGTCGTCTTGCCATGAAACTTCACATGAAGGCTTAGGGAACCATTGTATGAATTTAGAAGCCATAAAAATGGCATTGGCATGGCAGAAATATGAAGATGTGCCTGAACCCACTTACCACTCGATCGATCCACGGCTTGCGCATCCCGCCTCTCCGGTCGGCTTAGTGCCCGCATGCTCGTTTCATGGGTTGACTTAGGCATACGTAGTGCACACCCCATCTAAGATCAAACCAGATCAAGGGTTGTGGTAACAGGACCTGCAGCGGGATCTACAGCACACAAAAGGGATCGGGTCGATCCCTGGCTTACGCATCCTGCCTCTCTGGCCGACTAAGCACCCGTACGCTCGTTTCGTTGGTTGACTTAGGCATACGAAGTTCATCCCCAGTCTAAGCATACGGAGTTCATTCCCAGTCTAAGATCAGATTGGACCAAGGGCCCAGCTTGTGCCGATGGCGATCGAGACAAGTGCCCGTACCAAAGGTCAGCCTGTGCCGATGATGGTCGATGCGTGTGCCAACACCATGTGCCATCATGTGCCATTAATGGTCGAGGCCTTGGCCGGAGTTTGATTTTGAGCCAAGGTGCACATGCTGGGCTCGGGCATGTGCTGCTGCCACATTTGTTTCACCCGGGGCACCATCGTCGGAGCATTGCTGGAGAACCTAATCGGCGGCATAGGGGGTTCCGACGATTGGGGGGCTTGGGGGTGTGCGTACATGATGTGCGATGGGTGCTGGTACTTGGCCCTTATATTGGCCCCCTATCCCTCATCAAACCTCGAGAACTCACACCCCCTTAAAGAGCATTTGAGATTTTATAGGTTTGCTCCCAGTAACCATTAAATTGTCTGAAATGGGGACATTTTTTTCAAACGGTCACAAAATCTTCTCCACTTCGAGTTTTTAGCAGAATTGTTTTGTGCGTGCCAACAAAAATACAAGGATCACATCTACCAAATTTGGGGCCAAAGCTCCTTCTAAAGAAATTTTAAAAAATCTTGAACCACAAAAAGTTTTGAAAATCATGAAAAATAGAAAACGGGTCGTGTTGCCATGACACTTCACATGAAGGCTTAGGGGACCATTGTATGAATTTACAAGCCATAAAAATAGCATTGGCATGGTGAAAATATGAAGATGTGCCTAAACCCACCCACCACTCGATCATTTCGTGGGTTGACTTAGGCATACGTAGTGCGTTCCCAATCTAAGATCAAACCAGATCGAGGGTTACGGTAACGGGATCGACAGCGGGATCAGCAGCATGTAGAGGGGACCGGGTCGATCCACGGCTTGTGCATCCTACCTCTCTAGCCGGCTAAGTGCCCACACGCTCGTTTCATAGGTTGACTTAGGCATATGGAGTTCATTCCTAGGCTAAGCATACAGAGTTCATTCCCGGTCTAAGATCAGACCGAACCGAGGGTTACGGTAGCAAGACCAGCAGCAGGATCGACAACACGTAGGTGGGGACTAGACCGATCCCCGGCTTGCGCATTCTGCCTCTCTGGCCGACTGAGTGCCCACTCACTAGTTTCATGGGTTGGCTTAGGCATACAAAGTTCATTCAATGTCTAAGCCCCAGTCGGACCGAGGGTTGTGGCAGCGGGATCGACAGCACGCAGAAGGGGATCGGGTCGATCCCCAACTTGCACATTATGCCTCTCCGACTAGCTCAGTGCCCGCACACTCGTTTCGTGTGTTGACTTAGGCATACGGAGTTCATTCCCAATCTAAGCATACGGAGTTCATTCCCAATCTAAGATCAGATCGGCAGCAGCACGCAGAGGGGGACCGGGCCGATCCCCAACTTGCGCATTCTACCTCTCCGGCCAGCTGAGTGCCCGTACGCTCGTTTCGTGGGTTGGCTTAGGCATAGGAGTTCATTCCATTCCTAAGCCCCAGCCAAACCGAGGCTTGTGGCAGCAGGACTGATAGCACGCAGAAGGGGATTGGGCTGATCCCCAACTTGTGCATTATGCCTCTTCGACTGGCTCAATGCCCGTCCGCTCATTTCATGGGTTGACTTAGGCATACGAAGTTCATTCCCAGTCTAAGCATACTGAGTTCATTCCTAGTCTAAGCATACGGAGTTCATTCCCAGTCTAAGATCGGACCGACAGTAGCATGCAGAGGGGGATCGGGCCGATCCTCGACTTACGCACCCTACCTCTTCGATCGGTTGAGTGACCGCACGCTCGTTCCATGGGTTGACTTAGGCATACGGAGTTCATTCCCGATCTAAGCCCTAATCAGACCGAGAGACCCACAGTGGGATCGGTAGCACGTAGAGGGGGATCGGGCCGATCCTCGGCTTGCACATTTTGGCTCTTCAGTCGATTTAGCGCCCGTTTGCTCATTTCATGGGTTGAGTTAGGCATACATAGTGCATTCCTAGTCTCGACCAACCAAGGGCTAGAGTCTGTTGATGGCGTTTAGGGTAACAGCCGAGGGGGACCAACGACGGGATCCTTGGTCGACTCGAGCATCTCGCCCCCAGTGGTCAGTTCGATGCTCGCACACTCATTTCGAGGGTCGATCGAGGCTCGAAACATGCCGATGATGGTCGAGGCAACCACCCGTACCACGGCCCAGCATGTGCCGGTGCTGTTCGATCCAACCGCCCGCATCAGGGGCCATCTTTTACCGGTGGTGACCGAGGCAATTGGCCGAACCAAGGGTCGGTAGGTGCTGATAGTGATCGTGGCATCTGCCCGCACCAGGGCCCAGCTTGTGCCGATGGCGATCGAGGCAAGTGCCCGTACCAAAGGGCAGCCTGTGTCGATGATGGTCGATGCATGTGCCATCACCATGCGCCATCATGTGCCATTGATGGTGGAGGCCTTGGTCGAAGTTCGATTTTGAGCCACGGTGCACATGCAGGGTTCGGCCATGTGCTGGTGCCACATTTTTTTCACCCGGGGCACCATCGTCGGAGCATCATCAGAGAACCTAATCGACGACATTGGGGGTTCTGACGATTGGGGGGGCTGGTGGGTGTGCACACATGATGTGCGATGGGTGCTGGTACTTGGCCCTTATATTGGTCCCCTATCCCTCATCAAACCTCGAGAACTCACACCCCCTTAAAGGGCATTTGAGATTTTATAGGTTTACTCCCAGTAGCCATTAAAGTGTTTGAAATGGGGACATTTTTTTCAAACGATCACAAAATCTTCTCCTTTTCGAATTTTTAGCTGAATTGTTTTGTGCGTGCCAACAAAAATACAAGGATCACGTCTACCAAATTTGGGGCCAAAACTCCTCCTAAAAAAATTTTAAAAAATCCTGAACCGCAGAAAGTTTCAAAAATCGTGAAAAATAGAAAATGGGTCATCCTGCCATGAAACTTCACATGAAGGCTCAGAGGACCATTGTATGAATTTAGAAGCCATAAAAATGCCATTGGCATGGCAGAAATATGAAGATGTGCCTGAACCAACCTACCACTCGATCGATCCATAGCTTACACATCCCACCTCTCCGGCTGGCTAAGTGCCCGCATGCTCATTTCGTGGGTTTACTTAGGCATACGTAGTGCGCTCCTAGCCTAAGATCGGATCGGACTGAGGGTTGCGGTAGCAGGACCCGAAGCGGGATCAATAGCACACAGAAAGGATCGGGTCGATCCACAGCTTGTGCATCTTTCCTCTCTGGCTGGCTGAGTGCTCGCACGCTCGTTTCGTGGGTTGACTTAGGCATACGGAGTTCATCCCCAATCTAAGTATATGGAGTTCATTCCCAGTCTAAGATCGGATCGGACCAAGGGTTGCGGTAGCAAGAGCAACAGCAGGATCGACAGCACGCAAGGGGGACCGGGTCGATCCCCAGCTTGTGGATTCTACCTCTCCGGCCGACTGAGCGCTCGTACGCTCGTTTCATGGGTTAGCTTAGGCATACAGAGTTCATTCCATGTCTAAGCTCCAGCTGGACCGAGGGTTGTGGTAACAAGACCGACAGCACACAGAGGGGGACCGGACCGGTCCTCGGCTAGCGCATTTTGCCTCTCTGGCCTACTCAACGCCCGCACGCTCGTTTCATGGGTTGACTTAGGCATAAAGAGTTCATTCCTAGTCTAAGCATATGGAGTTCATTCCCAGCCTAAGATCAAACTGGTAACAGCACGCAGAGCGGGATTGGGCCAAATTTCAGCTTGCGCATCTTGCCTCTTCGGCCGACTGAGCACCCGCACGCTCGTTCCGTGGGTTGACTTAAGCATAAAGAGTTTATTCCTGCTCTAAGCCCCAATCGGATCGAGGGACTCGCAGCGGGATCGATAGCACGCAGAGGGGGATCGGGCCGATCCTCAACTTGTGCATTCTGGCTCTCCGACCGACTGAGCACCCGCACACTCGTTTCATGGGTTGACTTAGGCATACGTAGTGCATTTTCAGTCTCGACCAACCAAGGGCCAGAGGCTATCAATGGCGTTTGGGGCAACAACTGAGGGGGACCAACAGCGGGATCCTTGGTCGGCTCGTGCATCTTGGCCAAAGTGATCAGTTCGGTGCCTGCACGCTCGTTTCAAGGGTCGATCGGGGCTCGACATGTGCCGATGGTGGTTGAGGCAACCGCCCGCACCAGGGGCCATCTTGTGCCGATGGTGGTCGAGGCAATCGCCCGCACCAACGGCCGGCATGTGTCGATGGTGATCGATGTAACCGCCTGCACCAGGGCCCAGCTTGTGGTGATGGCGGTCGAGGCAGGTGCCCGTAGCAAAGGGTAGCCTGTGCCGATGATGGTCGATGCATGTGCCTTAACCATGCACCATCATGTGCCATTGATGGTTGAGGCCTTGGCCGAAGTTCAATTTTTAGCCACGATGCACATGCTAGGCTCGAGCATGTGCTGGTGCCACAATTTTAGCCTGGGGCACCATCGCCAGAGAATCGAACTGACGGCATTGGGGGTTCTGGGGATTGGGGGGGCCGAGGGCATTATAGGTTTGCTCCCAGTAGCCATTAAAGTGTCTGAAATAGGGACATCTTTTTCAAACAGTCACAAAATCTTCTCCACTTCGAGTTTTTAGCTGAATTTGTTTGTGCATGCCAACAAAAATACAAGGATCACGTCTACCAAATTTGGGGCCAAAACTCCTAAAAAAATTTTAAAAAATCTCGAATCGTAAAAAGTTTCAAACATCGTGAAAAATAGAAAACGGGCCGTCTTGGCACGAAACTTCACATGAAGGCTTAGGGGACCATTGTATGAATTTACAAGCCATAAAAATGGTATTGGAATGACAGAAATATGAAGATGTGCCTGAACCCACCTACCACTCGATCGATCCACGGCTTACGCATCCTGCCTCTCCAGCCAACTAAGTGCCCGCATGCTCATTTTGTGGGTTGACTTAGGCATACGTAGTGCACTCCCAGTCTAAGATCAGAACGGACTGAGGGTTGTGGTAGTAGAACCCGTAGCGGGATTGACAGCATGCAGAGGGGATCGGGTCAATCCTTGACTTGCGCATCTTGCCTTTCTAGCCGACTGAGCGCCTACACGGTCATTTCGTGGGTTAACTTAGGTATACGAAGTTCATCCCCAGTCTAAGCATACGGAGTTCATTCCCAGTCTAAGAAGGGACTGAACCGAGGGTTGTGGTAGCAGGACCAACAGCAGGATCGACAGCACGTAGGAGGGATCGAGCCGATCCCCGGCTTGTGCATTCTGCCTCTCCAGTCGATTGAGTGCCCGCACGCTTGTTTCGTGGGTTGGCTTAGGCATACAGAGTTCATTCCATGTCTAAGCCCCAGTCCGACCGAGGGTTGTGGCAGCTGGATCAACAGCACGCAGAGGGGGATCGGCCCGATCCCCCGCTTGCGCATTATGCCTCTCCGGCCGACTCAACGCTCGCACGCTCATTTTGTGTGTTGACTTAGGCATACAGAGTTCATTCCTAGTCTAAGCATATGGATTTCATTCCTAGTCTAAGATCAGATTGGTAGTAGCATGTAGAGGGGGATCGGGCCGATCCTCGGCTTGCGTATCCTACCTCTCCGATCGACTGAGCACCCGTACGCTCGTTTCGTGGGTTCACATAGGCATACAGAGTTCGTTCCCGATCTAAGCGCCAATCGGACCGAGGGACCCGTAGTGGGATTGGTAGCCCACAGAGGGGTACTGGGCCGATCCTCGATTTACGCATTTTGGCTCTCCAACCGACTGAGCGCCCGCACAATCGTTTCATGAGTTGACTTAGGCATACGTAGTGCATTCTCAGTCTCGACCAACCAGGGGCTAGAGGCTATCGACGATGTTTGAGGCAACAACCAAGGGGGACCAGCAGTGGGATCCTTTGTCGGCTCACGCATCCCACCCCCAACGATGGGTTCGGTGCTCGTATGCTTATTTCGGGGGTCGACCGAGGCTAAGCATGTGCCAATGGTGGTCGTGGCAACCGCCCGCACCACGACCCAGTATGTGTCGATGGTGTTCGATGCAACCGCCCCCACCAGGGGCCATCTTGTATCAATGGTCGTCGAGGCAACTGCCCGACCAGGGCCTAGCTTGTGCCGATGGTGGTCAAGGAAAGTGCCCGTACCAAAGGGCAGCCTGTGCCGATGATGGTCGATGCATGTGCCATCACCATGCGCTATCATGTGCATTGATGGTTGAGTCCTTGGCTGAAGTTTGATTTAGGGCCACGGTGCACATGCCGGGCTCGGGCATGTGCTGGTGCAACATTTTTTTCGCCCTGGGCACCATCGCCGGAGAACCCAACCGACGGCATTGGGGGTTCCGGTGATTGGGGGGCGGGGGGTGTGCGCACATGATTGCGATGAGTGCTGGTACTTGGCCCTTATATTGGCCCCCTATCCCTCATCAAACCTCGAGAACTCACACCCCCTTAAAGACCATTTGAGATTTTATAGGTTTGCTCCCAGTAGCCATTAAAGTGTCTGAAATGGGAACACTTTTTTCAAATGGTCACAAAATCTTCTCCACTTTGAATTTTTAGCTGAATTTGTTTGTGAGTGCCAACAAAAATACAAGGATCACGTCTACCAATTTTGGGGCCAAAACTCCTTCTAAAAAATTTTTAAAAAATCCCGAACCGCAAAAAGTTTTAAAAATCGTGAAAAATAGAAAACGGGTCGTCTTGCCACGAAACTTCACATGAAGGCTTAGGGGACCATTGTATGAATTTACAAGCCATAAAAATGGCATTGGCATGGCTGAAATATGAAGATGTGCCTGAACGCACCTACCACTCGATCGATCCACGGCTTGTGCATCCCGCCACTCCGACCGGCTAAGTGCTCGCACGCTTGTTTCGTGGGTTGACTTCGGCATACGTAGTGCGCTCCCAGTCTAAGATCAAATCGGACAGAGGGTTGTGGTAGCAGGACCCGTAGCGGGATCGACAGCACGCAGAGGGGACTGGGTCGATCCCTGGCTTACGCATCCTACCTCTCTGGCCGGTTGGGCGCCCGCACGCTCGTTTCGTGGGTTGACTTAGGCATACGTAGTGCGCTCCCAGTCTAAGATCAGACTGGACCGAGGCTTGCGATAGCAGGACCCGTAGCGGGATCGATAGCACGCAGAGGGGACGGGTCGATTCCCGGCTTACGCATCTTGCCTCTTTGGCCAGTTGAGTGCCCGCACGCACGTTTCATGGGTTATGGCAGCAGGACCAATAATAGGATCGACAGCATGCAGGGGGGACCGGGCCGATCCCTGACTTATGCATTCTGCCTCTCCGACCGACTGAGCGCCCGCACGCTCGTTTCATGGGTTGACTTATGCATACAGAGTTCATTACCGATCTAAGCCCCAACTGGACTGAGGGACCCATAGCAGGATCGACAGTACGCCAAGCGGGATCAGGCCGATCCTCGACTTACACATTCTGGCTCTCCGATCGACTGAGTGCCCGTACGCTCGTTTCATGGGTTGACTTAGGCATACGTAGTGCATTCCTGGTCTCGACCAACTACAGGCCAGAGGTTATCGATGGCGTTTGGGGTAACAACCGAGGGGGACCAGCAGCGGGATCCTTTGTCGGCTCATGCATCCCATCCCCAGTGGTCGGTTCGATGCTAGCACGCTTGTTTCAGGGGCCGATCGGGGCTCGACATGTGTCGATGGTGGTCGAGGCAACCGTCCCACCACTGCCCAGCATGTGTCGATGGTGTTCGATGCAACCGCTCGTACCAGGGGCAATCTTGTCCTACTGGTCATCAAGGCAACCGCCTGTACCAGAGCTCAGCTTATGCCGATGGCAGTCGAGGCAAGTGCCCGTACCAAAGGGTAGCCTGTGCCGATGATGGTTGATGCATGTGCCATCACCACGCACCATCATCTGCCATTGATGGTCGAGGCCTTGGTCGAAGTTCAGTTTTGAGCCACGGTGCACATGCTAGGCTTGGCCATGTCCTGGTGCCACATTTTTTTCACCCGGGGCACCATCGTCGGAGCATCACCGGAGAACCTAACCGATAGCATTGGGGGTTTCGACGATTGGGGGGGCCGAGGGTGTGTGCACATGATGTGCGATGGGTGCTGGTACTTGGCCCTTATATTGGCCCCCTATCTCTCATCAAACCTGGAGAACTCACACCCCTTTAAAGAGCATTTGAGATTTTATAGGTTTACTCCCAATAGCCATTCCAGTGTCTGAAATGGGGATATTTTTTTCAAATGGTCACAACATCTTCTCCACTTCGAGTTTTCAGCTGAATTTGTTTGTGTGTGCCAACAAAAATACAAGGATCACGTCTACCAAATTTGGGGCCAAAACTCCTTCTAAAAAAATTTTAAAAAATCCTGAACCATAAAAAGTTTCGAAAATCATGAAAAATAGAAAACAGGTCATCTTACCACGAAACTTCACATGAAGGCTTAGGGGACCATTGTATGAATTTACAAGCCATAAAAATGGCATTGGCATGGCAGAAATATGAAGATGTGCTGAACCCACCTACCACTCAATCAATCTATGACTTGCGCATCTCGCGTCTCCGACCGGTTAAGTGCTCGTAAGCTCGTTTCATGGGTTGACTTAGGCATACATAGTCCGCTCCCAATCTAAGATCGGATCAGATTGAGTGTTGTGGCAGCAGGACCCACAGCGGGATCGACAGCACGTAGAGGGGATCGGATCGATCCCCGGCTTGCGTATCTTGCCTCTCTGGCCGACTGAACGCCCGCACGCTTGTTTCGTAGGTTGACTTAGGCATATTGAGTTCATTCCCAATCTAAGCATACGCAGTTCATTCAGAGTCTAAGATGGGAATAGACCGAGGGTTGCGATAGTAGGACCAGCAATAGGATCAGTAGCACGCAGGGGGGACCGGGCTGATCCTCGACTTGCGCATTCTGCCTCTCCGATCGATTGAGCCCCCACACGCTCGTTTTGTGGGTTGGCTTAGGCATACGGAGTTCATTCCATGTCTAAGCCGCAATCAGATCGAGGGTTGTTGTAGCGGGACTGATAACACGCAGAGGGGGATCGGGCCGATCCCCGGCTTATGCATTACGCCTCTTCGGCCTACTCAGCGCTCGCACGCTCGTTTTGTGGGTTGACTTAGGTATACCGAGTTCATTCATAGTCTAAGCATACAAAGTTCATTCCCAGTCTAAGATCAGACCAGCAACAGCACGTAGAAGGGGACCGAGCCGATCCTTAGCTTGCGCATCCTGCCTCTCTGACCGGTTGAGCACCAGCACGCTCGTTTCATGGGTTGACTTAGCCACACAGAGTGTACTCTCGGTCTAAGCCCCAACCGGATCGAAGGACCTACAACCAGATCGACAGCACGTAGAGGGGGCTCCGACCGATCCTCAGCTTACGTATTCTAGCTCTCTGGTCTGCTGAGAGCCCGTACGCTCGTTTCATGGGTTGACTTAGGCATACGTAGTGCATTCCTAGTCTCGACCAACCAAGGGCCAGAGGTTATCGACGGTGTTTGGGGGAACAACCTAGGGGGTCCAACAGGGGATCCTTGGTCAGCTGACGCATCCCACCCCCAGCGGTAGATTCGAGCTCGCACGCTCGTTTCGGAGGCCGACCGGGGCTCGGCATGTGCCAATGGTGGTCGAGGCAACCGCTCGAATCATGGCCCAGCATGTGTCGATGGTTTTCGATGCAACCGCCAGTACCAGGGGCCATCTTGTGCCGAAAGTGGTCGAGGCAATCGAGCGCACCAAGGGCCAGCAGGTCCCAATGGTGATCGAGGCAACCGTCTGCACCAAGGCCCAACTTGTACCAATGGCGGTCGAGGCAAGTGCCCGTACCAAAGGGCAGCCTGTGCCGATGATGGTCGATGCATGTGCCATCACCATGCGCCATCATGTGCCATTGATGGTTGAGGCCTTGGTTGAAGTTTGATTTTGAGCCACGGTGCACATGCTGAGCTCGAGCATGTGCTAGTGCCACACTTTTTTCGCCCGGGGCACCATCGTCGGACCATCATCGGAGAACCTAACCGACAACATTGGTGGTTCTGGCGATTGGGGGACCGGGGAGTGTGCGCACATAATGTGCGAGGGGTGCTGGTACTTGGCCCTTATATTTGCCCCCTATCCCTCATCAAACCTCAAGAACTCACACCCCCTTAAAGAGCATTTGAGATTTTATAGGTTTGCTCCCAGTAGCCACTAAAGTGTCTGAAATGGGGACATTTTATTCAAATGGTCACAAAATCTTCTCCACTTCGAGTTTTTACCTGAATTTATTTGTGCGTGCCAACACAAAAACAAGGATAATGTCTACCAAAGTTGGGGCCAAAACTCCTAAAAAAATTTTAAAAAATCTCGAACCGTAAAAGTTTCAAAAATCATTAAAAATAGAAAGCGGGTTGTCTTGCCACGAAACTTCACATGAAGGCTTAGGGGACCATTGTATGAATTTACAGGCCATAAAAATGGCATTGGCATGGTAGAAATATGAAGATGTGCTTGAACCTACCTACCACTTGATCGATCCACGGCTTGGGCATCCCACCTCTCCGGCCAGCTAAGTGCCCGCACGCTCGTTTCGTGGGTTTACTTAGGCATACGTAGTGTGCTCCCAATCTAAGATCGGATCAGATCGAGGGTTGTGGTGGTAGGACCCACAATGGGATCGGCAGCATGCAGAGGGGATTGGGTTGATCCACGGCTTGCGCGTCCTGCCTCTCTAGCCGGTTGAGCACCCGCACGCTCGTTTTGTGGGTTGACTTAGGCATACGGAGTTCATCCCTAGTCTAAGCATACGGAGTTCATTCCCTGTCTAAGATTGGACCAGATTGAGGGTTGCGATAGTAGGACCAGCAGCAGGATCGACAGCATGCAGGGGGGGACCGGACCGATCCCCGACTTGCATATTCTGCCTCTTCGGTCGGCTGAGTGCTTGCACGTTCGTTTCGTGGGTTGGCTTAGGCATACAGAGTTCATTCCATTCCTAAGCCCCAGTCAGACCGAGGGTTGTGGCAGCGAGACTGACAGCATGCAGAGGGGGATCGGGCCGATCCCCAGCTTGCGCATTATGCCTCTCCTGTCGGTTCAATGCCCGCACGCTCGTTTCATGGGTTGACTTAGGCATACGGAGTTCATTCCCAGTCTAAGCATACGAAGTTCATTCCCAGTCTAAGATCAGACCGCCAGTAGCACGCAGAGGGGGACCGAGCCGATCCTCAGCTTGTGCACCCTACCTCTTTGGCCGGTTGAGCACCCGCATGCTTGTTTCGTGGGTTGACTTAGGTATACGGAGTTCATTCCTGGTCTAAGCCCTAACCGGATTGAGGGACCCATAGTGGGATCGGTAGCATGTAGAGGGGGATCGAGCTGATCCTCGGCTTACGTGTTCTGGCTCTTCGGTCGGTTGAGCGCCTGAACATTCATTTCATGGGTTGACTTAGGCATACGTAGTGCATTCCCGATCTCAACAAACCAAGGGAGACCAACAGCGGGATCCCTGGTCGGCTCGCGTATCCCGCCCCAGTGGTTGGTTTGGTGCCCACATGCTCGTTTCGGGGGCCGACCGGGGCTCGACATGTGCTGATGGTGGTCGAGGCAATCGATCGCACCACGGCCCAGCATTTACCGATGGTGTTCGATGCAACCGCCCGTACCAGAGGCCATCTTGTGCCGATGGTGGTCAAGGCAATTCCCACACCAATGGCCGGTATATGCCGATGGTGATCGAGGCAACCACCCGTACCAAGGCCCAGTTTATCCCGATGGTGGTCGAGGTAAGTGCCCGTATCAAAGGGCAGCCTGTGCCGATGATGGTCGATGCATGTGCCATCACCATGTACCATCACATGCCATTGATGGTTGAAGCCTTGGCCAAAGTTTGATTTTGAGCCACGATGAACATGCTGGGCTCGGGTATATGCTGGTGCCATATTTTTTTTGCCCGAGGCACCATCATCGCAGTATCGTCAGAGAACCTAACCGGTGGCATTGGGGGTTCCGACGATTGGGGGGCTAGGGGGTGTGCGCACATGATGTGCGATGGGAGCTGGTACTTGGCCCTTATATTGGCCCCCTATCCCTCATCGAACCTCGAGAACTCACTCCCCCTTAAAGAGCTTTTGAGATTTTATAGGTTTGCTCCCAGTAGCCATTAAAGTGTCTGAAATAGGGACATTTTTTTCAAACGATCACAAAATCTTCTCCACTTCGAGTTTTTAGTTGAATTAGTTTGTGCATGCCAACAAAGATACAAGGATCACATCTACCAAATTTGGGGTCAAAACTCCTTCTAAAAAATTTTTAAACAATCCCGAACCGTAAAAAGTTTCAAAAGTCACGAAAAATAGAAAATGGGACGTCTTGCCACAAAACTTCACATGAAGGCTTCGGGGACCATTGTATGAATTTACATGCCATAAAAATGGCATTGGCATGGTAGAAATATGAAAATGTGCCTGAACCCACCTACCACTCGATCGATCCACGGCTTGCGCATCCCGCCTCTCCAGCCAGCTAAGTGCACACACGCTCGTTTCGTGGGTTGACTTAGGCATATGTAGTGTGCTTCTAGTCTAAGATCAAACCAGAGTGAGGGTTACGGTTGTAGGACCTGCAGCGGGATCAACAACGCGTAGAGGGGATCGAGACGATCCACGGCCTGCGCATCCTGCCTCTCTGGCCAGCTGAGCGCCCGCACGCTCGTTTCGTGGGTTGACTTAGGCATACGGAGTTCATCCCCAGTCTAAGCATACGGAGTTCATTCGCAGTCTAAGAATTGATCGGATCGAGGGTTACAACAGCAGGACCAGTAACAAGATCGACAGCACGCAGGGGGATCGAGTCGATCCTCGGCTTATGCATTCTACCTCTCCGGCCGACTGAACGCCTGTATGCTCATGTCATGGGTTCGCTTAGGCATACGGATTTCATTCTATGTCTAAGCCCCAGCCAGACCGAAGGTTGTGGTAGCGGGACCGATAGCACGCAGAGGGGGATCGGCTGGTCCCCGACTTGCACATTATGCCTCTCCGGCTTGCTTAGTGCCTGCATGCTCGTTTCGTGGGTTGACTTAGGCATACGGAGTTCATTCCCATTCTAAGCATATGGAGTTCATTGTTAGCCTAAGATCAGACCGGTAGCAGCACGCAGAGGGGGATCGGGTCGATCCTCAGCTTGCGTATCCTGCCTCTCCGACCGACTAAGCGCTTGTACGCTTATTTCGTGGGTTGACTTAAGCTTACGGAGTTCATTCCCGATCTAAGCCCCAACCGAACTGAGAGACTCATAGCAGGATCGGCAGCACGCAGAGGGGGACCAGGCTGATCCTCGAATTGCGTATTTTGGCGCTCCGGTAGGTTGAGCACCCACATGCTCGTTTCATGGGTTGACTTAGGCATATGTAGTGCATTCTCGGTCTCGGCCAACCAAGGGCCAGAGGCTACCAACGATATTTGGGGCAACAACTGAGGAGGACTAGCAGTGGGATCCTTGGTCGGCTCACGCATCCTGGCCCTAGCGATAGTATGTAGAGGGGATCGGGTCGATCCCCAGTTTACGCATCCTGCCTCTCTGGCCGGCTGAGTGCCCATACACTCATTTTGTGGGTTAACTTAGGCATACGGAGTTCATCCCCAGTCTAAGCATACGGAGTTCATTCCCAGTCTATGATCGGACCAAACCAAAGGTTACAGTAGCATGACCCACAGTGGGATCGACAGCACGCAGGGGGGAGCAAGCCGATCCCCGACTTGCGCATTCTGCCTCTCCAGTAGGCTGAGCGCCCGCATCCTTGTTTCATGGGTTGGCTTAGGCATACAGAGTTCATTCCATGTCTAAGCCTCAGCCAGATCGAGGGTTGTGGCAGCGGGACCGACAGCACGTAGTGGGGGACTGGGTTAATCCCCGGCTTACGTATTATGCCTCTCCGACCGGCTCAGCACCCCCACGCTCGTTTCGTGGGTTGACTTAGGCATACGGAGTTCATTCCCAGTCTAAGCATATGAAGTTCAGTCTCAGTCTAAAATTAGACCGACAGCAGCACGTAGAGGGGGATTGGGCTGATCTTAGGCTTACGCATCCTGCCTCTCCGGCCGGCTGGGTGCCCACACGCTCATTTCATGGGTTGACTTAGGCATACGAAGTTCATTCCTGGTCTAAGCCCCAACTGGACCGAGGGACCAGTAGCGGGATCGATTGCACGCAGAAAGGGATCGGGTCGATCCTCAGCTTATGCATTCTGACACTCTGACCGACTGAGCGGCCACATGCTCGTTTCATGGGTTAACTTAGGCATTCGTAGTGCATTCCCAGTCTCGACCAACCAAGGGCCAGAGGCTATCGACGGCGTTACCGAGGGGGACCACAGTGGGATCCTCGGTCGACTCGTGCATCTCACCCCCAACGGTTGGTTTGATGCTCGGATGCTCATTTCGAGGGCCAACTGAGGCTCGACATGTGTCGATGGTGGTCGACGCAATCGCCCGTACCATGACCCAGCATGTGTCAATCGTGTTTGATGCAACCGCCCGCACCAGGGGCCATCTTGTTCCAATGGTGGTCGAGGCAATCGCTCGCACCAAGGGCCGACATGTGCCGATGGTGATCGGGGTAACTGCCCACACCAAGGCCCAGCTTGTGCCGATGGCGGTCGAGGCAAGTGCCCGTACCAAGAGGTAACCTGTGCCGATGATGGTTGATGCATGTGCTATCACCATGCACCATCATGTGCCATTGTTGGTCGAGGCCTTGACTGAAGTTCGATTTTGAGCCACGGTGCACATGCTGGGCTCGGGCATGTGCTAGTGCCACATTTTTTTTGCCTGGGGCACCATCGTCGGAGCATCGTCAGAGAACCTAACCGACGGTATTAGGGGTTCCGACGATTGGGGGGCCAGGGGGTGTGCGCACATGATGTGCGATCGGTGCTGGTACTTGGCCCTTATATTGGCCCCCTATCCCTCATCAAACCTCGAGAACTCACACCCCCTTAAAGAGCATTTCAGATTTTATAGGTTTGCTCCCAGTAGCCATTAAATTGTCTGAAATGGGGACATTTTTTTCAAAGGGTCACAAAATCTTCTCCACTTCGAGTTTTTAGCTGAATTTTTTTGTGCATGCCAAAAAATACAAGGATCTCATCTACCAAATTTAGGGCCAAAACTCTTAAAAAAATTTTAAAAAATCCCAAACCGTAAAAAGTTTCCAAAATCATGAAAAATAGAAAACGGGTCGTCTTGCCACGAAACTTCACATGAAGGCTTAGGGGACCATTGTATGAAATTACAAACCATAAAATTGCATTGGCACGACAGAAATATAAAGATGTGCCTGAACCCACCTACCACTCGATCGATCCACGGCTTGCACATCCCACCTCTCTGGCTGGCTAAGTGCGCGCATGCTTGTTTTGTGGGTTGACTTAGGCGTACGTAGTGCGCTCCCAGTCTAAGATCAGATCGGACCTAGGGTTGCGGCAACAGGACCCGCAGCAGGATCAACAGCACGTAGAGGGGATCGGGTCGATCTTTGGCTTGCGCATCCTGCCTCTCTGGCCCGCTGAACACCTGCACGCTCATTCCATGGGTTGACTTAGGCATACAGAGTTCATCCCCCGTCTAAGCATACGAAGTTCATCCCCAGTCTAAGCATACGAAGTTCATTCCCAATCTAAGATCGAATCAGATCGAGGGTTACAATAGCAGGACCAGTAGCAGGATCGGTAGCATGCAAGGGGGACCAGGTCGATCCTCGACTTATGCATTCTACCTCTTCGGTCGGTTGAGCACCCGCACACTCGTTTCGTGGGTGGGGCTTAGGCATACGGAGTTCATTCCATGTTTAAGCCCTAGCCAGACCAAGGGTTGTGGCAACGGGAATGACAACACGTAAAGGGGGATCGGGCCAATCCCTGGCTTGCGCATTATGCCTCTCTGGCCGGCTCAGCGCCCGTACGCTCGTTTCATGGTTGACTTTGGCATACGGAGTTCATTCCCAGTCTAAGATCAGACTGGCAGCGGGATCGACAGTAGCTCATAGAGGGGGACCGAGTCGATCCTCAACTTGCGTATCCTACCTCTCCGATCAGCTGAGCACTTGTGTCACACCCTGGGCAGGCGTGCTAGGCACATCAAGTGCACCAATAGGCGAGCCAGAGGTTGAGGCCCGTAGACCAGGCGTGCTGGCGGGTATCTGTGCGTAAAGCCTAGAAAACGAGTTCAGAATGCCAGCCCAACTTGTAGGCCAGCCCGTGAGACCAAGGCCTAGCATACAAGCTACCCGTACCACATCCAGAAGGGCCCAAGGTGCTCGACATGCAAGGAAAGCTTTTGGAAGCAGGCAGGATCAGTAGGAGCATCCTGGCAGATTTGGTTGACCCTGAAAATTAGGAGTTAGCATCCTGATTGATTGTAATCTGTATAATCCCTTGATTTTAGCCTTTATTCTAGGGATATTGCCATTAAGTGTAGCTGGAGCCTCAACTATAAATAAAGGGCTACTCCACCCTCATTTGTACACCATCAAGCACTTCTATTTCACTGAATACAAGAGCATTTCTAGAATTCTGCCTTCTTATCCTGTTTCTCTTTAACTTGCGTAATCAGCCCTTCCTATTGTTCTAGTGCCCGCACGCTTGTGTTTTAGGCTGACTTAGGCATAAAGGAAGAGATTACAAGCCTAAGGCCGCATGGTTTCTGAGTCTAAGGTCAGAGCCCGTGACAGTTAGTATCAGAGCAAGTTCGATTCTACGTGTTTATGTTATGCAGGTTAGATCATGATTGAGGAGATGGCATCCCAAAGCGACGTTGCTAGCCAACAACCAGAGGCCCAGGAACATGGGCATGGAAGAGGCAAGAAAGCCAGTTCTAGAGATATCTGTTCTGCCATGAACGGTAGGCTGGCCAAGGTGGAGGTGACCATCGGCGACATGGGGGAGAAGCTTGAGGAAGTAGAGACTCGCATTGCATTGCTAGACTTCATGGGGGAGGAGATCCAAAGTGGGCTAGAAGCTGCTCTCAACAAAGGCATGGACATGATCACCCAGAAGAATAAGGCCTTGGAGGCTGAAGTACTGACCTTGCGCGATGGCATAGAGGCCATGCACCAGTGGATGGAAGCGCTTACCAGTGAGTTTGTTGCTTGCAAGACTGCCATTGGGAATGGCATGTTTGCCGAAGTGTCCAAATCCAGATTGGAGGTCCCTAAGCCTAAGGAGTTCAAGGGGACTAAGGCGGCCAAGGAAGTAGACAACTACCTTTGGGGTATGGAGCAATACTTCCAGGCCATGGGCATGCAAGATGAGGTGATAAAGGTAAGCACCGTTGCTATGTATCTCACTGATGTAGCCTTATTGTGGTGGTGGCGCAGGTGTGATGATGTCAGGCGTAGGAGCGCCAAGATTGGAACCTGGGCAGAGTTCCAAAAGGAGTTCAGAAAACAATTTTACCCAGAGTATACCGATGATGAGGCGCGGGCAAAAGTTATGTCGGCTTAGCACAAGGGGACATAAGGGAGTATGTCCAAAAATTCTCTGAACTGATGTTACAGATCTCGGATCTAGGTGAGAAGGATGCCTTATTTGCTTTCATGGATGGGCTGAAGCCGTGGGTGAAGCATGAGCTACAAAGGAGGGGAGTTCATGACTTTGCTAAAGCCATGACTACTGTCGAGGCCTTGATAGAGTTCAAGGCTCTGAACAAGTTTGAGTTTTCCAAGCCCAAAGGTAAGGGCAGGGATGATAGGGATTGGAAGAAGCAGTCTAAAGGGAAGGACCATGATCGGGAGTCCAAGGATGGAGACCAAGACCGTTCAACCAAGGATGGCAAGAAAAAGCCACCAGCAGGCAATTGGAAAGCAAAGGGAGACCAAGAGTCACTAGCATGCTACCTATGTGGAGGGAGCCACATAGCGCACAATTACCAAAAGAAGAGCAAGCTGGCTACTGTAGACAAGGAGTCTGACGAAGAGCCAGAGTTAGGGGTAGTAAAGCTTGGGTCGTTGGTGCTCAATGCTGTCCAAAGTAAGGGGAGCCGCAAGCCAAAGGGCTTGATATTTACGAATCTGATGGTTGCGGGTCAGAAGGTGAGCGTACTGGTGGACACAAGTGCCTCACATCTTTTTATTTCAGGTGATGGAGCCCGAAAGCTCGGACTAAAGGTGCAGAAAGGGACTGGTACCATTAAAATGGTGAACTCCAAGGAAGTTCCAGCCATTAGAGTAGCACAGGGAGTGGAGTTACAGCTTGGAGACTGGAAAGGCAAGGAGACCATTGAGGTAATACCCCTTGATGACTATGAGTTTGTGATTGGGTTGGATTTCCTTGTTCGGATTAACACCCTCCTTGTGCCTTTTGTCGATTGTGTTTGCATCTTGGATGCACAGTGCCAATGCCTAGTGCCATTGAGGAGAGGGGCTGGAGTTAGGTCGTGGGTGGTGTCAGCCATCCAATTTGCCAAGGCGGTAAGTAGATAAGAAGACACCTTCTTGGCAGCCCTGAAATATGATGAGCCAAGGGAGAAGGAGATCGAGTCACCCTTGGAGGTGCTAAAGGTGCTGAAGACCTTTAGTGATATGATGCTCGCAAAGCTGCCTAGCAAGCTACCACCTAAGAGGGAGGTGGACCATAAGATCGAGCTGGTGTCCGAGGCCAAGCCACTAGCCAGAGCCCCTTACCGAATGTCTCCACCAGAGTTGGAGAAGTTAAGGAAGCAGCTCAAAGAGTTAGTTGATGCTAGCTTCATCAGGCCAGCAAAAGCACCCTATGGTGCACCGGTTCTATTCCAGCACAAGCATGATGGGTCGTTGTGGCTGTGCATAGACTACCGGGCTTTGAACAAGCTGACCATCAAGAACAAGTACCCCATCCTACTCATTGCGGACTTGTTCGATCAACTTGGGAGCGCAAGGTGGTTCACCAAGCTGGATATGAGGTTGGGCTACTACCAAGTTAGGATCGCGGAGGGAGATGAGCCAAAGACAGCATGTGTCACTCGGTATGGTTCGTATGAGTTCTTGGTGATGCCATTCGGACTCACAAATGCCCCAGCAACATTCTGCACCCTTATGAACAAGGTACTTCAGTCATTCCTTGATCAGTTTGTTGTGGTTTATTTGGATGACATTGTGATCTACAGCCAGACTTTAGGAGAGCATGTAGACCATTTGAGACAGGTGTTCGAGGTGTTGTGGGTGCACAAGCTATTTGTCAAGAGGGAGAATGCTCATTCGCCTAACAGGAGATCCCGTTCCTTGGCCACATAGTGGGAGGTGGTAGGATACGTATGGATGAAGGCAAGATACATGCCATCCTGGAGTGGCAACCGCCAACCAAGGTCATTGAGTTGTGATCGTTCCTTGGGCTGGTTAACTACCATAGGCGCTTCATCAAAGGTCACTTAGCAATAGCCATGCCATTGACTGACTTGCTTAAGAAAGGGAGAACATGGGAGTGGAGCGCAGGGTGCTAGGAAGCCTTTGATAGGTTGAAGTGGGCTATGACTGGGGAGCCAGTCTTGGCCTTGCCAGGCCATGCCAAGCCATATGAGGTGCATACGAATGCATCAAACTTTGCCATAGGGGGCGTGTTGATGCAGGAGGGATGTTTAGTCACGTTTGAGAGCAGGAAGCTGAAAGAGACTGAGCGTAAGTACACGGTCCAAGAGAAAGAGATGACTGCAGTGGTGCACTACTTGCGTACTTAGCGCCATTACCTGTTGGGGTTAAGGTTCGTGGTGAGGACAGACAATGTGGCGACCAGCTACTTTCAGATGCAGAAGAAGCTGTTCCCCAAGCAGGTGAGATGGTAAGATTTTCTTACAGAATTTGATTTCCAGATGGAGTACAAGCCAAGATGGGTGAACCTAGTGGCAGACGCCCTGAGCAGAAAGGCTAACCTTGCTACCATTAGCTAACCAGAGGGGTCACTAGTGTCACGCATCAAGGAGGGACTTGCGCATGATCCTACAGCCAAGGCTTTGATGGAGTACGCCCAGCAAGGTAAGACTAGGCGGTTTTGGTTGTAGGATGGGTTACTGTACACCAAAGGTAGTAGACTATTTGTCCCATAGCACGAGAAGCTCGCAAGGAAGTTTTGCAAGAATGCCATGATTCAAGGTGGGCTGGACACCCCAGAGTGAGTTGTACCTTGGCGCTGATCGAGGACCGGTACTACTGGCCACACATGAGGGACAATGTGGAGGCTTATCTGAAGACTTGTCTTGTGTGCCAACAGGACAAGGTGGAGCTCAAAAAACCAGGCGGTCTCTTGGAGCCATTGCCAGTGCCAGAGCGACCATGGGAGAGTGTTTCTCTGGACTTTATAGTCGATCTACCCAAAGCAGAAGGGTTTGGAAGCATCATGGTAGTGGTGGACAAGTTTTCCAAGTATGGAATCTTCATTCCAGCAACCAAGAAGTGCCCAGCCGAGGAGGCAGCTCGATTGTTCCTAAAGAACATGGTTAAGTACTAGAGAGTGCCGGGGACCATTGTTAGTGATCAGGACGGGCATTTCACGGGCAGGTTCTGGACTGAGTTGTTCACGCTGTTGGGGTTAGACTTGAACTTTTCCACCAGCATGCATCCACAGATCGATAGGCAGATAGAACGAGTGAATAGACTATTGGAGGTCTACCTCAGGCACTATGTGAGTGCCACACAAAGCGACTGGCCAAAGCTGCTAGATATTACGTAATTTTCTTACAACTTGCAAAGGAGTGAGGCAACGAACCAGAGCCCATTTGAGGTTGTGACAGCGCAACAACCACTAACACCCGGTTTGATAGTTGCAGGTTATGCAGGGTCGAATCCAGCAACATACAAGTTTGCCAAGGCATGGCAAGAGCAAACTGACTTGGCCAGAGTTTATCTACACAAGGCGGCCAAGAGGTCGAAGAAGTGGGCAGACCAGAATAGGCAGGATGTGTAGTTCCAGGTTGGAGACTTGGTGTTGGTGAAGCTGCATCCCATTGTGCGCCACAGGGGGATGCACAAAGGCTAGTTCGGAGGTATGAGGGACCTTTCCGAGTAGTCAAGAGGGTAGGCAAGGTTGCCTACAAGCTGGATATGCCACCCAAGCTGAAGGTACACCCAGTGTTCCATGTGAGCATGCTCAAGCCATTTCATGAGGATGAAGGAGATCCAGGATGGGCAGAGTCAAAGCGTGCGCCATTGGGAGCAAAGGCCTTATATAAGAAGGAGGTCCATAGCATCATAGCTGATCGGGAGGTGAGACAAAAGAACTATCAGCCAAGACAAGAGTACTTGGTGCGCTAGAAGGTACTTTCAGATAGTGAGGTGAGTTGGGAACCAACAGATGACTTATGGTAGTTCGAGGACCAGATCAGGTAGTACCATGCAGAAGACGCAATGAGGGCATTCTGCAATCAAGTGGGGGAGAATGTCATGCCCTGGGCGGGTGCGCCAGGCACATCAGGCACATCAGGCACACCAGCAGGCGAGCTAGAGTTGAGGCCCGCAGACCAGGTGTGCTGGCGGGTATCTATGCGCAAAGCCTAGCAAACGAGTTCAAAATGCCTGCCCAACTTGCAGGCCAGCCTGTGAGACCAATGCCTAGCATACAAGCTGCCCGCACCACATCCAGAAGGGCCCAAGGTGCTGGACATGCAAGGGAAGCTTCTGAAAGCAGGCAGGATCAACAGGAGCATCTCGACAGATTTGGTTGACCCTGAAAATCAGGAGTTATCATCCTGATTGATTGTAATCTATATAATCCCTTGACTTTAGCCTTTATTCTAGGGATATTGCCATTAAGTGTAGCTGGAGCCTTAACTATAAATAGAGGGCTGTTCCACCTTCATTTGTACACCATCAAACACTTCTGTTTCAGTGAATACAAGAGCATTTCCAAAATTCTACCTTCTTATCATGTTTCTCTTTAACTTGTATAATCAGCCCTTCCTATTGTTCTAGTGCCCGCACGCTTGTGTTTTAGGCTGACTTAGGCATAAAAGAGGAGATTCCAAGCCTAAAGTCACACGGTTTCTAAGTCTAAGGTCAGAGCCCGTGACACCTGCACGTTTGTTTCGTGGGTTGACTTAGGCATATGGAGTTCATTCCCGGTCTAAGACCCAATCAGACCGAGGGACGCACAATGGGATCATAGGACGTAGAAAGGGACCGAGCCGATCCTTAGCTTATGCATTCTGGCTCTCCGACTGGCTGAGCACCTGCACGTTCGTTTCATGGGTTGACTTAGGCATGCATAGTTCATTCCCTGTCTCAACCAACCAAGGGCAAGAGGCTATCGACGATGTTTGAGGCAACAATCGAGGGGGACCATCAGCGGGATCCTTGGTTGGCTCACGCATCATGCCCCCAGCGGTTGGTTCGGTGCTCGCACGCTCGTTTCGGGGGCTGACCGGGGCTCGGCATGTGCCAATGGTGGTCGAGGCAACCGCCTGCACCATGGCCCAGCATGCACCGATGGTGTTCGATGCAATCGCCTGCACCAGGGGTCATCTTGTACCAATGGTGGTCGAGGCAACTACCCACACCAGGGCCCAGCTTGTGTCGATGGCGGTCGAGGCAAGTGCCCATACCGAAGGGCAGCTTGTGCCAATAATGGTCGATGCATGTGCCATCACCATGCGCCATCATGTGCCATTGATGGTTGAGGCCTTGCTCGAAGTTTGATTTTGAGCCACGGTGCACATGCTAAGCTCGAGCATGTGCTGGTGCCACATTTTTTTTACCCAGGGCACCATCGCTAGAGTATTGTCGGAGAACCTAACCGACGGTATTGGGAGTTCCGACGATTGGGGGGTCAGGGGGTGTGCGCACATGATGTACGATGGGTGCTGGTACTTGGCCCTTATATTGGCCTCCTATCCCTCATCAAACCTCGAGAACTCACACCCCCTTAAAGAGCATTTGAGATTTTATAGGTTTGCTCCCAGTAGCCACTAAAGTGTCTGAAATGGGGACATTTTTTTCAAACGGTCACAAAATCTTCTCCACTTCGAGTTTTTAGTTGAATTTGCTTGTGCGTGCCAAAAAAAATACAAGGATCACGTCTACCTAATTTGGGGCCAAAACTCCTTCTAAAAGAATTTTAAAAAATCTTGAACCGTAAAAAGTTTCAAAAATTGTGAAAAATAGAAAATGGGTCATCTTGCCATGAAACTTCAGATGAAGGCTTAGGGGACCATTGTATGAATTTACAAGCCATAAAAATGGCATTCGCATGGCAGAAATATGAAGATGTGCTTGAACCCACCTACCACTCGATCGATCCTTGGTCAGCTCGCGCATCCAGCCTTGTCGATCGGCTAAGTGCCCGCATGCTCATTTCGTTGGTAAACTTAGGCATACGTAGTGCGCTCCCAGTCTAAGATCAGACCGGACCGAGTGTTGCGATAGCAGGACCTGCAGTGGGATCGACAGTAAGCAGAGAGGACCGGGTCGATCCCCAGCTTGCGCATCCTGCCTCTCTGGCCGACTGAGAGCCCATACGGTCGTTTCATGGGTTGACTTAGGCATACAGAGTTCATCCCTAGTCTAAGCATACGGAGTTCATTCCTAGTCTAAGATCAGACCGGATCGAGGGTTGCGGCAGTAGGACCAGCAGTAGGATCGACAGCATGCAGGAGGGACCGAACCAATCCCCGGCTTGGGCATTCTGCCTCTCCGACCAGCTGAGCGCCCGTACTCTCATTTCATGGGTTGACGTAGGCATACGGAGTCATCCCCAGTTTAAGATAGGATCAGATCAAGGGTTACGGTAGGAAGACCAGCAGCAGGATTGGCAGCACGTAGGGGGACCAGGTGGTGCCACATTTTTTTCGCCTGGGGCACCATCGCTGGTGAACATAACCGGCGGCATTGGGGGTTCCGGCGATTTGGGGGGCGGGGGGTGTGCGCACATGATGTGCGATGGGTGCTGGTACTTGGCCCTTATATTGGCCCCCTATCCCTCATCAAACCTCGAGAACTCACACTCCCTTAAAGAGCATTTGAGATTTTATAGGTTTGCTCCAAGTAGCCATCAAAGTGTCTGAAATGGGGACATTTTTTTCAAACGGTCACAAAATCTTCTCCATTTCGAGTTTTTAGCTGAATTGTTTTATGCATGCCAACAAAAATACAAGGATCACGTCTAGCAAATTTAGGGCTAAAACTCCTTCTAAAATAATTTTAAAAAATCCCAAACCGTAAAAAGTTTCAAAAATCATGAAAAATGGAAAACGGTTCGTCTTGCCATGAAATGTCACATGAAGGCTTAGGGGAGCATTGTATGAATTTACAAGCCATAAAAATGGCATTGGCATAGAAAAATATGAAGATGTGCTGGAACCCACCTACCGTTCGATCGATGCACGGGTTATGCATCCCACCTCTCCGGTTGGCTAAGTGCCTACACGCTCGTTTCGTGGGTTGGCTTAGGCAAATGTAGTGTGCTCCCAGTCTAAGATCGAACCGGACTGAGGGTTGTGGTAGCAGGACCCGTAACGGGATCAACAACACGTAAAGGGGACCGAGTGGATCCCCGACTTACTTATCCTACCTCTTTGGCCGGCTGAGTGCCCACACGCTCGTTTCGTGGGTTGACTTAGGCATACGAAGTTCATCCCCAATCTAACCATACGGAGTTCATTCCCAGTCTAAGATCAGACTGGACCGAGGGTTGTGGCAGCAGGACCAGCAGCAAGATCAGCAGCACACAGGGGGGATCGGGCCGGTCCCTGGCTTGCACATTTTACCTCTCTGGCTGGCTAAGCACCCGCACGCTCATTTCATGGGTTGGCTTAGGCATACAGAGTTCATTCCATGTCTAAGCCCCAGCCAGACTGAGGGTTATGGCAGTGGGATCGATAGCACGAAGAGGGGGATCGGGCCGATACCCGGCTTGCGCATTATGCCTTTCTGGTCAGCTCAGGGCCCGCACGCTCATTTCATGGGTTGACTTAGGCATACGGAGTTCATTCCCAATCTAAGCATACGAAATTCATTCCCAGTCTAGGATCGATCGACAGCGAGATCAGTAGTAGCACGCAAAGGGGGCCCAAGCCGATCCTCGACTTACGCATCCTGCCTCTTCGGTCAGTTGAGCACTCGTATGCTCGTTTCGTGGGTTGACTTAGGCATACGGAGTTCATTCCAAGTCTAAGCCCCAATCAAACTAAGGGACCCGTAGCAGGATCGACAGCATGTAGAGGGGGACCAGGTCGATCCTAGGCTTGCACATTCTGGCTCTCTGGCCAGCTGAGTGCCCGCACGCTCTTTTCATGGGTTGACTTAGGCATACGTAGTGCAATCTCGGTCTCGACCAACCAATGGCCAGAGGCTATCGACGGTGTTTGGGGCAACAACCGAGGGGGACCAGCAGTAGGATCCTTGGTCGACTCACGAATCCGACCCCCAGCGGTCGGTCTGGTGCTCGCACGCTTGTTTTAGAGGCTAATCGAGGTCGACATGTGCCGATGGAGGTCGAGGCAATCGCCTGCACCACAGCCCAGCGTGTGCCGATGGTGTCTGATGTAATCGCCCGTACCAGAGGCTATCTTGTGCCGATGGTGGTCGAGGTAACCGCCCACACCAGGGCCCAGCTTATGCCAATGGCAGTCGAGGCAAGTGCCTGTACTGATGATGGTCGATGCATGTGCCATCACCATGCGCCATCGTGTGCCATTGATGGTCGAGGCCTTGGCCAAAGTTTGATTTTGAGCCACGGTGCACATGCTGGGCTCGGGCATGTGCTGATGCCACATTTTTTTGGCATGGGGCACCATCGTCGGAGCATCATCGAAGAACCTATCTGGCGGCATTGGGGGTTTCGACAATTGTGGGGCGGGGGGTGTGCGCACATGATGTGTGATGGGTGCTGGTACTTCGCCCTTACATTGGCCCCTATCCCTTATCAAACCTTGAGAACTCACACCCCCTTAAAAAGCATTTGAGATTTTATAGGTTTGCTCCCAGTAGCCATTAAAGTGTCTAAAATGGGGACATTTTTTTCAAACGGTCACAAAATCTTCTCCACTTCGAGTTTTTAGCTGAATTTGTTTGTGCATGCCAACAAAAATACAAGGATCACATCAACCAAATTTGGGGCCAAAACTCCTAAAAAAATTAAAAAAAATCTCGAACCGTAAAAAGTTTCAAAAATCATGAAAAATAGAAAATAGCCCGTCTTGCCACGAAACTTCACATGAAGGCTTAGGGGACCATTGTATGAATTTACAAGCCATAAAAATGGCATTGGCATGACAGAAATATGAAGATGTGCCTGAACCCACTTACCACTCAATCAATCCACGGCTTGCGCATCCCGCCTCTCCAGTCGGCTAAGTGCCCGCACGCTCATTTCATGGGTTTACTTAGGCATACGTAGTGCGCTCCCAGTCTAAGATCAGACCGGACCAAGGGTTGCAGCAACAGGACCTGCAGCGGGATCAACAACACGCAAAGGGGATCAGGTCGATCCCCAGCTTGTGCATCCTGCCTCTCTGGCCGGCTGAACGCCCGCACGCTTATTTCGTGGGTTGACTTAGGCATACGTGTTCATCCCCAATCTAAGCATATGAAGTTCATTCCCAGTCTAAGATCGGATAGGATCGAGGGTTGCGACAACAGGACCAACAGCAGGGTCGACAGCACGTAGGGGGGACCGGGTTGATCCCTGACTTGCGCGTTCTGCGTCTTCGGTCGACTGAACGCCCGCACGCTCGTTTCGTGTGTTGGCTTAGGCATACGGAGTTCATTCCATGTCTAAGCCCTAGCTAGATCGAGGGTTGTGGCAGTCGGACCGGTGGCACACAGAGGGGGATCGGGACGATCCCCGGCTTACGCGTTATGCCTCTCTAGCCGGCTTAGCGCCCGTACGCTCGTTTCATGGGTTGACTTTGGCATATGGAGTTCATTCACAGTCTAAGCATACGGAGTTCACTCCTAGTCTAAGATCGGACCGACAGCAGCACGCAGAGGTGGACCGGGTCGATCCTCGGCTTACGTATCCTGCCTCTCTGACCGACTGAGCACCCGCACACTTGTTTTATGGGTTGGCCTAGGCATACGGAGTTCATTCCATGTCTAAGCCCTAGCCGGATCGAGGGTTGTGGCAGCTGGACCAACAATACGTAGAGGGGGATCGAGCTGATCCCCAACTTATGCATTATGCCTTTTCAGCCAGCTCAGCGCCTGCACACTCATTTCGTGGGTTCACTTAGGCATACGGAGTTCATTCCCAGTCTAAGCATATGGAGTTCATTCTCAGTCTAAGATCAGACCGGCAGTGAGATCGATAGCAGCATGCAAAGAGGGACCAGGACGATCCTCAGTTTACGCATCCTGCCTCTCTGGCCGACTGAGCGCCTGGACACTCATTTCGTAGGTTGACTTAGGCATATGGTGTTCATTCTTGATCTAAGCCCCAACCGGATCGAAGGACCGCTGCGGGATCAACATCATGCAAATGGGACCGGTCCGATCCTCGGCTTATGCGTTCTGGCTCTCGTACCAGCTGAGCGCCCGTACGCTCGTTTCATGGGTTGACTTAGGCATACGTAGTGCATTCCTGATCTTGACCAAGCAAGGGCCAAAGGCTATCGACGGCATTTGGGGTAACAACCGAGGGGGACCAGCAGTGGGATCCTTGGTCGACTAATGCATACCACCCCCAGCGGTCAGTTCGGTGCTTGCACACTTGTTTTGAGGGCCAACCAGGGCTCGACATGTGCCGATGGTGGTCAAGGCGACCGCTCGCACCACGGCCCAGCATGTGCCGATGGTGTTCAGTGCAACCGCCCGTACCAGGGGCCATCTTGTGCCGATGTTGGTCGACGCAATCACCCGCACCAAAGGCCAGCATGTGCCGATGGTGATCAAGGCAACCGCTCTCACCAAGGCCCAGCTTGTGCCGATGGCGATCGAGGCAAGTGCCCGTACCAAAGGGCAACCTGTTCCGATGATGGTCGATGCATTTGCCATCACCATGCACCATCATGTCCCATTGATGGTCGAGGCCTTGGCTGAAGTTTGATTTTGAGCCACGGTGCACATGCTGGGCTCGGGCATTTGCTGGTGCCACATTTTTTTCGCTCGGGGCACCATCACCGGAGACCTTAACCGACGGCATTGGAGGTTCCGACGATTCTAAGGGCCGAGGGGTGTGCGCACATGATGTGCGATGGGTGCTGGTACTTGGCCCTTATATTGGCCCCCTATCCCTCATCAAACCTCGAGAACTCACACCCCCTTAAAGAGCATTTGAGATTTTATAGGTTTGCTCCCAGTAGCCATTAAAGTGTCTGAAATGGGGACATTTTTTTCAAACGGTAACAAAATCTTCTCCACTTCGAGTTTTTAGCTGAATTTTTTTGTGCATACCAACAAAAATACAAGGATCACGTCTACCAAATTTTTGGCCAATACTCCTTTTAAAAAATTTTAAAAAATCCTGAACCGTAAAAAGTTTGGAAAATCATGAAAAATAGAAACGAGTTGTCTTGCCATGAAACTTCGCATGAAGGCTTAAGGGACCATTGTATGAATTTACAAGCCATAAAAATGGCATTGGCACAGTAGAAATTTGAAGATGTGCCTGAACCCACCTACCACTCGATCGATCCACGGCTTACGCATCCCGCCTCTCCGGTAGGCTAAGTGCAACACGCTCGTTTTATGGGTTAACTTAGGCATACGTAGTGAGCTGCCAGTCTAAGATCAGACCAACTCAAGGGTTGTAGCAGCAGGACCCACAGCGGGTTTGACAGCACGTAAGGGGGATCGGGTCGATCTCGGCTTGAGCATCCCGCCTCTCTGGCCGGTTGAGCGCCCGTACGTTCATTTCGTGGGTTGACTTAGGCATACGAAGTTCATCCCAGTCTAAGCATACGGAGCTCATTCCCAGTCTAAGATTGGACCGGATTGAGGGTTACGACAGCAGGACTAGCAGCAGGATCGATAACACGTAGAAGGGATCGGGTTGATCCCTACCTTATGCATTCTGCCTTTCCAATCGGTTGAGCGCCTGCACGCTCATTTTGTGGGTTGCCTTAGGCATACGGAGTTCATTCCATGTCTAAGCCCCAGTCAGACCGAGGGTTGTGTTAGCGAGACCGACAGCACACAGAGCGGGACTGACAGCACGCAGAGTGGGATCGGGCCAATCCTCGACTTGCGCATTATGCCTCTCCGACCGGCTAAGTGCCCACACGCTGTTTCGTGGGTTGACTTAGGCATACGAAGTTCATTCCTAGTCTAAGGTCAGACAAACAGCAAGATCGATAGCAGCATGCAGGGGACGATCGGGTCGATCCTCGGCTTGCACATCCTGCCTCTCCGATCGACTGAGCACCCGCACGCTCGTTTTGTGGGTTGACTTAGGATACGGAGTTCATTCTTGATCTAAGCCCCAATCGGACCGAGGGACCTGCTCTGAGATTGGCAGCACGTAGAGGGGGATCGGGTCGATCCTCGGCTTACGCATTCTGGCTCTCCGGTCGGTTGAGCACCCACACGCTCATTTCATTGGTTGACTTAGGCGTACGTAGTGCATTGTTGGTCTAAGATTGGACAGGACTGAGGGTTGTGGCAACAGGACTAGCAGCAAGATCGGCAACACGCAGGGGGGGTCGAGCTGATCCCTGGTTTGCGTATTCTGCCTCTTTGGCTGGCTGAGTGCCCATATGCTCGTTTCGTGGGTTGACTTAGGCATATGGAGTTCATCCCCAGTCTAAGCATATGGAGTTCATTCCTAGTCTAAGATCGGATCAGACCGAGGGTTACGGCAGCAGGACCAACAGTAGGATCAGCAGCATGCAGAGGAGATCGGGTCGATCCTCGGCTTGGTCATTCTACCTCGCTTGCTGGCTGAGCACCCGTACGCTCGTTTCATGGGTTGGCTTAGGCATACAGAGTTCATTCATGTCTAAGCCCTAGTCAGATCGAGGGTTATGGCAGCGGGACCGACAACAGACAGAGGGGGATCGGGTCGATCCCTGGCATGCGCATTATGCCTCTTGGGTCAGCTCAACGTCTGCATGCTCGTTTCATGGGTTGACTTAGGCATATGGAGTTCATTCCCAGTCTAAGATCGGACTGGCAGCAGGAACGACAGTAGGACGCAGAGGGGGATTGGGCTGATCTTCGGCTTACGCATCCTACCTCTTCAGTCGGCCTAGCGCTCGCATGCTTGTTTCATGGGTTGACTTAGGCATACCAAGTTCATTCCCAATCTAACCCCTAACCAGATCGAGAGACCCACAGCGGGATCGGCAGCACGTAGAGGGGGATTGGGCTGATCCTCAGCTTACACATTCTAGCTCACCGATCGGCTGAGCGCCTGCATGCTCGTTTCATGGGTTGACTTAGGCATACTTAGTGCATTACCGATCTTGACCAACCAAGGGCTAGAGGCTATCAATGGCATTTGGGGCAACAATCGAGGGGGACTAGCAGTGAGATCCTTGGTTGGCTCGTGCATCCTGCCCCCAGCGGTTGGTTTGGTGCTCGCACGCTCGTTTTGTGGGCCGACCGGGGCTCGGCTGTGCCGATGGTAGTCGAAGTAACCACCCGGACCATGGCTCAGCATGTGTAGATGGTGTTCGATGCAACCTCCCACACTAGAGGCCATCTTGTGCCGATGGTCGTCAAGGCAACCTCCCACACCAGGGGCCAGCTTGTGCCGATGGCGGTCGAGGCAAGTGCCCGTACCAAAGGGTAGCCTGTGCTAATGATAGTCAATGCATGTGCCATCACCATGCACCATCATGTGCCATCACCATGCACCATCATGTGCCATTGATGGTCGAGGCCTTGGCCAAAGTTTAATTTTGAGCCACGGTGCACATGTTGGGCTCGGGCATGTGCTGGTGCCACATTTTTTTTGCTCGGGGCACCATCGTCGGAGAACCTAACCGACGGCATTGGGGGTTCCGATGATTGCGAGGGACGGGGGGTGTGCACACATGATGTGCGATGGGTGCTGGTACTTGGCCCTTATATTGGCCCCCTATCCCTCATCAAACCTCGAGAACTCACACCCCCTTAAAGGGCATTTGAGATTTTATAGGTTTGCTCCCAGTAGCCATTAAAGTGTCTGAAATGGGGATATTTTTTTCAAACGGTCACAAAATCTTCTCCACTTTGAGTTTTTAGCTGAATTTGTTTGTGCGTGCGAACAAAAATACAAGGATCACGTCCACCAAATTTGGGGCCAAAACTCCTTTAAAAAAAGTTTTAAAAAACCCCGAACCGTAAAAAGTTTTGAAAATTGTGAAAAATTGAAAATGGATCGGCTTGCAACGAAACTTCACATGAAGGCTTAAGGGACCATTGTGTGAATTTACAAGCCAAAAAAATGGCATTGGCACAGTAGAAATATGAAGATGTGCCTAAACGCACCTACTACTCGATTGATCCATGGCTTGCGCATCCCGCCTCTTCGGTCGGCTAAGTGCCCGCACGCTCGTTTCGTGGGTTGACTTAGGCATACGTAGTGCGCTCCCAGTCTAAGATCAGACCGAACTGAGGGTTGTAGCAGCAGGACCCACAGCGAGATCGAAAGCACGCAGAGGGGATCGGGTCGATCCCCAGCTTGCGCATCCTGCCTCTCTGGCCGATTGAGCACTCGTACGCTCATTTCCTGGGTTGACTTAGGCATACGGAGTTCATCCCCAGTCTAAGCATATTGAGTTCGTTCCCAGTCTAAGATCGGATCAGACCGAGGGTTGCGGTAGCGAACTAGCAGTAGGATCAACAGCACGCAGGGGGGATCGAGCTAATCCCCGACTTGCGTATCCTGCCTCTCTGGCCAGCTGAGTGCCCGCATGCTCATTTCATGGGTTGACTTAGGCATATGGAGTTCATCCCCAGTCTAAGCATACGGAGTTCATCCCCAATCTAAGATCGAACCGGACCGAGGGTTGCGGCAGTAGAACCGGCAGCAGGATCAACAGCACGCAAGGGGCGACTGGGCCGACCACCGACTTGCGCATTTTACCTCTCCAATAGGTTGAGCACCCGTACGCTCGTTTCGTGGCTTGGCTTAGGCATAAGGAGTTCATTCCACGTCTAAGCCCCAGTCGGATTGAGGGTTGTGGCAGCAATACTGACAGCACGCAAAGAGGGATTGGGCCGATCCCCGGCTTGCGCATTATGCCTCTTCGGTCGGCTCAGCGCCCGCACGCTCATTTCGTGGGTTGACTTAGGCATACGAAGTTCATTCCTAGTCTAAGATTGGACTGGTAGCGGGATCGGTAGCAGCATACAGAGGGGGATCGGGTCGATCCTCGGCTTGCGCATCCTGCCTCTCCGACCGGTTGAGCGCGCGCAGCTTGTTTCATGGGTTGACTTAGGCATATGGAGTTGATTCCCTTCTAAGCCCCAACCGGACCGAGCGACCCACAGCGGGATCGACAGCACGCAGAAGGGGATCGAGCTGATCCTTGGCTTGTGCATTCTGCCTCTCCGACTGGTTGAGCGCCCTCACGCTCGTTTCATGGGTTGACTTAGGCATATGTAGTGCATTCACGGTCTCGACCAACCAAGGGCCAGAGGCTATCGACGGTGTTTAGGGCAACAACTGAGGGGGACTAGCAGTGGGATCCTTGGTCGGCTCACGCATCTCACCCCCAGCGGTCAGTTCGATACTCGCACGATCGTTTCAAGGGCGATCGGGGATCGGTATGCGTCGATGGTGGTCGAGGCAACCGCTCGCACCACAGCCCAGCATGTGTCGATGGCGTTCGATGTAACCGCCCACCCCAGGGGCCATCTTGTCCGATGGTGGTTGAGGCAACCACCCGCACCAGGGCCCAGCTTGCGCCCATGGCGGTCGAGGCAAATGCCCATACCAAAAGGTAGCCTACGTCGATGATGGTCGATGTATGTGCCATCACCATGTGCCATCATATGCCATTGATGGTCGAGGCCTTGGCCGAAGTTTGATTTTGAGCCACGGTGCATATGCTGGGCTTGGGCATGTGCTGGTGCCACATTTTTTTTGCCCGGGGCACCATCGCCAGAGAACTTAACCGGTAACATTGGGGGTTTCAACGATTGGGGGGGCCGGGGGTGTACACACATGATGTGTGATGGGTGCTGGTACTTGGCCGTTATATTGGCCCCCTATCCCTCATCAAACCTCGAGAACTCACACCTCTTTAAAGAGCACTTGAGATTTTATAGGTTTGCTCCCAGTAGTCATTAGAGTGTCTGAAATGGGGACATTTTTTTCAAACGGTCACAAAATCTTCTCCACTTCGAGTTTTTAGCTGAATTTTTTAGTGCATGCCAAAAAAAAATACAAGGATCACTTCTACCAAATTTGGGGCCAAAACTCCTTCTAAAAAAATTTTAAAAAATCCTGAACTGTAAAAAGTTTCAAAAATCGTGAAAAATAGAAAACGGGTCGTCTTGCCATGAAACTTCACATGAAGGCTTAGGGGACCATTGTATGAATTTACAAGCCATAAAAATGGCATTGGCATGGCAGAAATATGAAGATGTACTTGAACCCACCTACCACTCGATCGATCCACGGCTTGCGCATCCCGCCTCTCCGACTGGCCAAGTGCCCGCACGCTCATTTTGTGGGTTGACTTAGGCGTACGTAGTGCGCTCCCAATCTAAGATCGGACCGGATCGAGGGTTTTGGCAACAAGACCCGCAGCGGGATCGATAGCACGCAGAGGGGACCGAGTCGATCCTCGGCTTATGCATCTGCCTCTCTAGCCGATTGAGCACCTGTACACTCGTTTCGTGGGTTGACTTAGGCATACGGAGTTCATCCCCAGTCTAAGCATACAGAGTTCATTCCCAGTCTAAGATCGGATCGGACCGAGGGTTACGGTAGCAGGACCAATAGCAGGACCAACAGCAGGATCGACAGCATGCAGGGGGGACTGGGCGATCCCAAGCTTACGCATTCTATCTCTCCAGCCAGCTGAGCACCCGCATGCTCGTTTTGTGGGTTAGATTAGGCATACATAGTTCATTCCATGTCTAAGCCCCAGCCGGACCGAGGGTTGTGGCAGCAGGATCGACAGCACGCAGAGGGGGATCGGCCCGATCCCTGGCTTGCCATTATGCTCCCTATCTTATACTGGCCCCCTATCACTTATCAAACCTCGAGAACTCACACCCCCTTAAAGAGCATTTGAGATTTTATAGGTTTGCTCCCTGTAGCCTTTAAAGTGTTTGAAATGGGGACATTTTTTTCAAATGGTCACAAAGACTTCTCCACTTCGAGTTTTTAGCTAAATTTTTTTTATGTGCCAACAAAAATACAAGGATCACGTCTACCAAATTTGGGGCCAAAACCCCTCCTAAAAAAGTTTCAAAAAAATCCCGAACCGCAACAAGTTTAAAAAATCATGAAAAATAGAAAACGGGTCGTCTTGCCACGAAACTTCACATGAAGGCTTAGGGGACCATTGTATGAATTTACAAGCCATAAAAATGGCATTGGCATGGTAGAAATATGAAGATGTGCCTGAACCCACCCACCACTCGATCGATCCACGGCTTACGCATCCCGTTTTTTCAGCCTGTTAAGTGCCCGGACGCTCGTTTCGTGGGTTGACTTAGGCATAAGTAGTGCTCTCCCAGCCTAAGATTAGACCGGACCGAGGGTTGTGGCAGCAGGACTCGCAGCAGGATCGGTAGCACGCAGAGGGGATTAGGTCGATCCCCGGCTTACGCATCTTGCCTCTCTGGATGGCTGAGCGCCCAATGCTCATTTCATGGGTTGACTTAGGCATACGGAGTTCATTCCCAGTCTAAGATCAGACCGCATCGAGGGTTATGACAGCAGGACCAGCAGCAAGATCGGCAGCACGTAGGGGGGACCGAGCTGATCCTCGGCTTGCGCATTCTGCTCTCTGGCCCGCACGGTCGTTTCGTGGGTTGGCTTAGGCATACGGAGCTCATTCTATGTCTAAGCCCCAGCCGGACCGAGGGTTGTGGCAGTGGGACCGGTAGCACGCAGAGGGGGATCGGGTCGATCCTCGGCTTGCACATTATGCCTCTCCGGTCAGCTCAGCGCCCGCACGCTCATTTCGTGGGTTGACCTAAGCATACGAAGTTCATTCCCAGTCTAAGCATATGGAGTTCATTCCCAGTCTAAGATCGGACTGGCAGCAGCATGTAGAGGGGGACCGGGCCGATCCTCGGCTTGTGCATCTTACCTCTACGACCGGCTGAGCGCTCGTACGCTCGTTTCATCGGTTGACTTAGGCATACGGAGTTCATTCTTGGTCTAAGCCCCAACCGGATTAAGGGACCCGTAGCGGGATCAGCAGCACACAGAGGGGGACCAGGTCGATCCTCGGCTTGCTCATTCTGGCTCCCCGGTCTGTTGAGAGCCCGCACGCTCGTTTAATGGGTTGACTTAGACATACGTAGTGCATTCCCGATCTCGACCAACCAAGGGCCAGAGGCTATCGACAGTGCTTCGGGCAACAACCGAGGGGGACCAACAGTGGGATCCTTGGTCGGCTCGTGCATCCCACCCCCAGTAATCGATTCGGGGGTCGACCAGGGCTCGATATGTGCCGATGCTGGTCGAGGCAACCGCCTCCACCACGGCCCAGCATGTGCCGATGCTGTTCGATGTAACCACCCACAACAGGGGCCATCTTGTGCCTATGGTGGTCGAGGCAACCGCCCATACTAGGGCCCAGCTTGTGCCAATGGCGGTCGGGGCAAGTGCCCGTACCAAAGGGCAACCTATGCCGATGATGGTCAATGCATGTGCCATCACCATGTGCCATCATGTGCCATTGATGGTCGAGGCCTTGGCCGAAGTTTGATTTTGAGCCACGGTGCACATGCTGGGCTCGGGCATGTGTTGGTGCCACATTTTTTTGCCTAGGGCACCATCGTCGGAGAACCTAACCGGCAGCATTGGGGGTTCCGACGATTGGGGGGGCTGGGGGTTGTGCACACATGATGTGCGATGGGTGCTGGTACTTGGCCCTTATATTGGCCCCCTATCCCTCATGAAACCTTGAGAACTTACACCCCCTTAAAGAGCATTTGAGATTTTATAGGTTTGCTCCCTGTAGCCATTAAAGTGTCTGAAATGGGGACATTTTTTTCAAACGGTCACAAAATCTTCTCCACTTCGAGGTTTTAGCTGAATTTTTTTGTGCGTGCCAAAAAAAATACAAGGATCACATTTACCAAATTTGGGGTCAAAACTCATTCTAAAAAAATTTCAAAAAAATCCCGAACCGTAACAAGTTTCAAAAATCGTGAAAAATAGAAAACGGGTCGTCTTGCCACGAAACTTCACATGAAGGCTTAGGGGACCATTGTATGAATTTACAAGCCATAAAAAATGGCATTGGCATGGCAGAAATATGAAGATGTGCCTGAACCCACCTACCACTCGATCGATCCACGGCTTATGCATCCCGCCTCTTTGGCCAGCTAAGTGCCCGCACGCTTGTTTCGTGGGTTGACTTAGGCATACGTAGTGCACTCCCAGTCTAAGATTTGATCGGACTGAGGGTTGCAGCAGTAGGACCCACAGCGAGATCGGTAGCACGTAAAAAGGATCGGGTCGATCCTCAGCTTACGCATCCTGCCTCTCTGGCCAGTTGAGAGCTCGCACGCTCGTTTCATGGGTTGACTTAGGCATACAAAGTTCATCCCCAGTCTAAGCATATGGAGTTCATTCCCAGTGTAAGATCGGATCGGACCGAGGGTTGTGACAGCAAGACCAGTAGCAAGATCGACAGCACGCAGAGGGGATCGGGTCGATCCCTGGCTTGTGCATTCTGCCTCTCCGACCGGTTGAGCCCCTGCACGCTCATTTTGTGGGTTGGCTTAGGCCTACAGATTTCATTCCCTGTCTAAGCCCCAACCGGACCAAAGGTTGTGGCAGCAGGACTAGCAGCATGTAGAGGGGAACGGGCCGATCCTCGGCTCATGCATTATGCCACTCCGGCTTGCTCAGTGCCAGCATGCTCATTTTATGGGTTGATTTAGGCATACGGAGTTCATTCCTAGTCTAAGCATACAGAGTTCATTCCCAGTCTAAGATTGGACCGGCAGCAGCACGCAAAGGGGGACCGGACCGATCCTCGACTTACGCATCCTACCTCTCCGGTCGGCAGAGTGCCCGCACGCTTGTTTCATGGGTTGACTTAGGCATACGAAGTTCATTCCCGGTCTAAGCCCCAACCGGACCGAGGGACCCGTAACGGGATCGGCTGCACGCTGAAGGGGACAGGGCCGATCCTCGCTTGCGTATTCTACCTCTCTGGCTGGTTGAGCGCTTGGATGCTCGTTTCATGGGTTGACATAGGCATACGCAGAGGGGGTCAGGTCAATCCTCAGCTTACGCATCCTGCCTCTCTGGCCGATTGAACGCCCGTACGCTCGTTTCGTGGGTTAACTTAGGCATACAGAGTTCATCCCCAGTCTAAGCATACGGAGTTCATTGCCAGTCTAAGATCAGACCAGACCGAGGGTTGCGGTAGCAGGACCAGCAGCAGGATCGACAGCACACGGGGGGACTGGGTCGATCCTCGACTTTCGCATTCTGCCTCTCCGGTCGACTGAGCATCCACACGCTTGTTTCATGGGCTGGCTTAGGCATACGGAGTTTATTCCATTTCTAAGCCCCAATCAGACCGAGGGTTGTGGCAGCGGGGCTGGTAGCACAAAAAGGGGGACCGAGTCGATCCCTGACTTGCGCATTATGCCTCTCCGGTCGGCTCAGCGCCAGCATGCTCATTTCGTGGGTTGACTTAGGCATACAGATTTGATTCCCAGTCTAAGCATACAGAGTTGATTCCCAATCTAAGATCAGATCGACAGTAGCACGCCAAGGGGGACCAGGCTGATCCTCGACTTACGCATCCTGCCTCTCCAGTCGGCTAAGCGCCCGCACGCCCATTTCGTGGGTTGACTTAGGTAAATGAAGTTCATTCCCAGTCTAAGCCCCAACCGGATCGAGAGACGCATAGTCGGATCGAGAGACGCATAGCAGGATCGGCAACACATAGAGGGCGACCGAGCCGATCCTTAGCTTACGAATTCTGGCTCTCCGGTCGGCTGAGCGCCCACACGCTCGTTTCATGGGTTGACTTAGGCATACATAGTGCATTCCTGATCTCGACCAACCAAGGGCCAGAGGCTATCGATGGTGTTTGGGGTAACAACCGAGGGGGACCAGTAGCGGGATCCTTGGTCGGCTCAAGCATCCCACCTCCAGTGGTTAGTTCGATGCTCGTATGGTCATTTCAGGGGTCGATCAAGGCTCGGCATATGCCGATGGTGGTTGAGGCAACTACCCGCACCACGACCCAGCATGTGCCATTGGTGTTCGATGCAACCGCCTGCACCAGGGGCCATCTTATGCTGATGGTGGTCGAGGCAACTGCTCACACCAGGGCCCAGCTTGTGCCACTGGCGATCAAGGCAAGTGCCCATTCCAAAGGGTAGCCTGTGCCGATGATGGTCGATGCATGTACCATCACCATGCGCCATCATGTGCCATTGATGGTTAAGGCCTTGGCCGAAGTTTGATTTTGAGTCATGGTGCACATGCTGGGTGTCATGAGCCAACCTTGTATAAGGCCTTGACCGGGACTTAGGTTGCCATGAGCCACCCATGTATAGGGCCATGGCCGGGTAGACCCCTTGTGTTAGGAAAAGTGTCCCCATTTCAAACATTGTAACGGTTACTGGTAGCATAGCTCTAAAATCTCTAAGGCTCTTTAGGGGGGGGTGAGCCGGCAAGGTATTGTTGGACTGTCTCACCGGGTGCTATGCGAGCTTAGGCCACCCACCATGGGCTGCCCCCCTGGCCCTAATGATGGTGGGAGGTCCCGATGTATGATTCCTGATTTTAATGAAATTCGCCTCGATTGAATGCCCGATTGTTGCCTCGATGTGTTTCTTTTCTTTCTCGATGTGAATGTGCCTTGTTGTGTGTATGGATGAGATTGATATTGATATATTGTGCCTTATTGTGAATACTTGAGACTAACCATGGTTTATGGTTATTTGTTCAGATCTCGATCTATTGAGGGCTGACTTGGGTGGAAGCGTCCATTCAAGTGCCTCGCGGGCTAGTGCTTGTTGAGAGAAAGCTTAGTCCGTGACACGTGGTAGCAGAGCACGGTTGAGAAGTGCTAGAGAAATGGATGAGATGGCCACAAGTGGTGGACCGGATCATCGGCAGATAATTGAGGAACTTGAGGCCGCGGTGGCCGCAATGAAAACTCATATGGTAACAAAAGACCGAGTGAGGGAGATCGAGACAACCCAGCGGGAGTTGTCTGATACTCTCCACAATGTGAGCGAAGAGGCTAGAGATGCCTTGAACATTCTCCACAAGGAGTTTGAGGAGCTCAGGGCCCAGATGAGCATCTTACAAATGGCGGTGGCCAGTTCGGGTTCAAGCTCGACGGACAGGGGGCAAAGGCCCAAAGTACCGGAGCCTCAGTGCTATGAGGGGGCAAGGGATGCTAAGGAACTTGAGAATTTCCTGTTCGACATGGAACAATACTTCCGAGCTGTACACACAAGTTCAGAAGAAGACAAGGTGACGATGGCATCGATGTATCTCGTAGGGGATGCCAAGTTGTGGTGGTGCTCCAAGTTTGTCGATGACGAGTGCCCGATTAAGACCTGGACGGATCTGAAGCGTGAACTAAAAAACCAGTTTTTTCCGGAGAATGTGGATTATATGGCTCGAAGGAGACTGCGAGAGTTGGTGCAAACCGGAACGGTGCGAGAGTTCGTGAGGAACTTTTCTACCCTGATGCTGGATATTAGGGACATGTCCGAAAAGGACAAGTTATTCCATTTTATTGAGGGCCTCAAGCCGTGGGCGAGGACAGAGCTACAGAGGCAAAGAGTGCAAGATGTGACGACGGCCATGGCTGCAGCAGAACGTCTTCACGATTTTAATGATGGTTCGTTAAAACAGAAGAACCCTCCACCAACTGGCAGTAGCTCTAATCTTGGGAGTGGGGGAAAGATAACTAGGTTGGATCGACCCTTCAGTTGGGGATCAGACAGGAGGTCCTTTGGGCGAGATAGCACCCAGCCTAGGACAAACAACGCAGGGATCTTCAAGCCTAGGCAACCGCTTGCTTGCTTTTTTTGCAAGGGGCCGCATCGAGTGGCTGAGTGCCCGCACCGAGGAGCCCTTAATGCCTTAAGGACCTCATCCCAAGAGTCTGCAAAAGTGCCCGAGAGCGTTGGAGAAGCTGAAGAGGAGCTAGCCAGGATGGGCTCAATAAGGTTCCTCAGTGCCCTTCACACCCAATTGAACACTATAAAGAAAGAGCAAAGCAGAGGCTTGATGTACGTGAACTTGACGATCAATGGGAAAGCCACCAAGGCCATGGTGGACACAGGTGCAACCGACACTTTCATCACACCAGAAGAAGCAAAAAGGTGTGGTCTTCAGATTAGTAAAGACTGTGGGCGAATGAAGGCGATCAATTCGCCAGCCTTTGCAATCAGTGGAAGCTCGAAAAGTGTGACAACCCAATTGGGGCCATGGGAAGGGAAGGTAGACTTCATAGTCTCCCCCATGGATGACTTTGATGTCGTTCTAGGATTGGACTTCATGACGTTGGCTCAGGTGATCCCTATCCCCGCTGCTAGCTGCTTGTTGTTCTTAGGAGAACACCCATGTGTGGTGCCAGCCAATATCTTGCCAAAGAGTGGGAAGAAAATGATTTCGGCTTTGCAATTCAAGAAAGGGGTAAAGAGAGGGGAACCCTCTTTTGTGGCCATGCCGATCTACAAAGAAGGGTCGAAAGTAGAACCAATACCCAATGGCGTGAAGAAAGTGTTAGAAGAATTCAGAGAGGTGATGCCAGAGATGTTGCCCAAGGTTCTACCCCCTCGACGAGCAGTGGACCACGAAATTGAGCTACTCCCAGGGGCAAAACCCCCTGCTAGAGCCCCCTATCGCATGGCCCCGCCAGAGTTGGCCGAGCTGAGAAAACAGTTGGATGAGCTTCTACAAGCCGGGTTCATCCGACCATCAAAGGCTCCTTTCGGAGCGCCAGTGCTATTCCAGAAAAAGCATGATGGGAGCTTGCGCTTATGTGTCGACTACAGGGCTTTGAACAAAGTCACCGTAAGAAACAAATATCCTATCCCGCTCATAGCAGACTTGTTTGATCAATTGAGCGAGGCCAAGTACTTCTCCAAACTGGACCTGAGATCGGGATACCATCAGGTCAGAATCCTCGAGGGAGATGAGCCGAAAACCACCTGTGTGACACGGTATGGTGCATTTGAATTCCTTGTTATGCCTTTTGGACTAACCAATGCTCCTGCCACATTTTGCACATTGATGAATCAGGTGTTTCATGGCTACCTAGACAAGTTTGTAGTCATTTATTTAGACGATATAGTGGTATATAGCTCCACGTTGGAAGAACATCAAGAACACCTGCGCCAGGTATTTCAAAGGTTACAGGACCACCAGTTATATGTAAAAAGGGAGAAGTGTGCATTCGCTCAGACCCAAATCCATTTTCTCGGTCACATTGTAGAACGTGGCCACATCCGAATGGACATGGAAAAAGTCAGGGCCATCAAAGAGTGGACGATACCGAAGAATGTTAGTGAGCTCCGCTCCTTTCTGGGACTAGCCAACTATTATAGAAGGTTTGTGGAAGGGTACTCTCGTAAGACCACGGCCCTCACGGAGCTACTGAAGAAGGAACATAAATGGTGTTGGACGAACGAGTGCCAGGAGGCCTTTGAGGGATTGAAGGATGCTATTATGAAGGATCCCATCTTAGCTCTCCCCGATATTGGAAAGCCTTTTGAAGTCCAGACGGATGCATCAGATTTTGCTATTGGAGGTGTGCTTTTACAACAACATCACCCGGTAGCATTCGAAAGTAGGAAGCTGAGTGAAGCTGAAAGGAAATACACAGCCCAGGAGAAAGAGCTCCTTGCGGTGGTTCATTGCTTGAGGACTTGGCGGCATTACTTGTTGGGGGTGCACTTTGTCGTGAAGACAGACAACACAGCCGTTAGCCACTTCCTCACCCAACCAAGACTCACGGCGAAACAAGCTAGGTGGCAGGAATTTTTAGCTGAGTTCGACTTTTATTTTGAGCATACCGCGAGAAAGACTAATCAAGTGGCGGATGCCCTGAGCAGGCAGCCAGAGTTAGCGGCCCTCAGAAGAATGGCCCCAATGGTGGCTAGCAGAGCCACTACAGACATCCATAAGTTGATTGGAGATCATTTAGGGAATGACCCGCAAGCCTGTGCCATTTTGAAGCTAGTGGAAGAAGGGAAGTCCAAACATTTCTGGAAAGAAAATGGGGTCTTGTGGACCAAGGGACCTCGAGTCTTTGTGCCAAGAGCAGGAGGTCTGAGACAGATGCTGATGAAGGAGTGTCATGACACCCATGGGCGGGACATCCGGGCTGGCAGCGCACGTTGGCGTTATTGAAACAAGGATATTATTGGCCTCAAATGCGACAAGATGTGATGGAATATACGAAGACTTGCCTCATTTGCCAACAAGACAAAGTCGAGAAGAGGAAACCTGCAGGTATGCTTGAACCTTTATCGGTACCTACCAAACCGTGGGAAAGCATCTCCCTCGATTTCATCTCGAGCCTACCCAAGGTTGGCGATCTTGGAGCTATCTTGGTGGTGATTGATCGGTTCTCTAAGTATGCCACATTCATTCCTGCTCCCAAGTACTGTACAGCGGAGGACACAGCTCGACTATTGTTCAAACATGTGGTCAAGTATTGGGGCCTCCCCCAAAACATTGTCAGTGATAGAGATCCTAGATTCACGGGGTCCTTTTGGAGAGAACTTTTCAAGATTTTGGGGTCCCAACTCAACATCTCCTCGAGCTATCACCCTCAAACTGATGGCCAAACAGAGCGGTTCAATGGATTATTAGAGGAATACTTGAGGCATTTTGTCCACGCCAACCAAAAGAACTGGCCCTCATTATTGGACGTTGCTCAACTCTGTTTTAATTCCAACAAAAGCTCTTCCACCAACAAGAGCCCATTTGAGGTGATCACCGGACAATTACCAAGGCTACCCCACACTTCCTTGGAACAATATGGAGGAAAGAATCCCAGAGCATTCAACCTCAGCAAGGAGTGGAAACAAAACACGGAGATCGCACAAGCCTACTTAGAGAAAGCGTCAAAACGGATGAAGAAATGGGCAGACAAGGGTCGTAGAGCTCAACAATTTCAAGTTGGGGATTTGGTTCTTGTTCGATTAGTCCCTGAACAAACCAGGTTCTTGAGGAAGAGAGATCATAGATTGGTGCGCAAGTACGAAGGTCCAGTAAGGGTCCTTTCCAAAGTGGGGAATGCTTCCTACAAAATCGACCCTCCAAAGTGGATGAAGGTGCACCCAGTATTTCATGTGAGCAACTTGAAGCCATTCCATGCAGATCCTACAGATGCTGGTCGAAGAGAGCCAACCAGAGCCGCCATCACCATGAAACCACCCTCAGAGCGTCGAGTCCAAGAGATCTTAGCTGACAGGGAAACCAAGATATCTCGAAGACTAGTTCGGGAGTACTTAGTAAAGTGGGAGGGACTAGGCCTAGAAGAAACCAGCTGGGAGAGAGAGCACGACCTCCAGAGATTTCAAAGGAAGATCGAAGAATTTCAAGCCAGCAAGTCGACGAGGACGTCGTTAGAATAGGTGGGGGAGGATGTCATGAGCCAACCTTGTATAAGGCCATGACCGGGACTTAGGTTGCCATGAGCCACCCATGTATAGGGCCATGGCCGGGTAGACCCCTTGTGTTAGGAAAAGTGTCCCCATTTCAAACATTGTAACGGTTACTGGTAGCATAGCTCTAAAATCTCTAAGGCTCTTTAGGGGGGGTGAGCCGGCAGGGTATTGTTGGGCTGTCTCACCGGGTGCTATGCGAGCTTAGGCCACCCACCATGGGCTGCCCCCCTGGCCCTGGTGATGGTGGGAGGTCCCGATGTATGATTCTCGATTTTAATGAAATTCGCCTCGATTGAATGCCCGATTGTTACCTCGATGTGTTTCTTTTCTTTCTCGATGTGAATGTGCCTTGTTGTGTGTATGGATGAGATTGATATTGATATATTGTGCCTTATTGTGAATACTTGAGACTAACCATGGTTTATGGTTATTTGTTCAGATCTCGATCTATTGAGGGCTGACTTGGGTGGAAGCGTCCATTCAAGTGCCTCGCGGGCTAGTGCTTGTTGAGAGAAAGCTTAGTCCGTGACACTGGGCTCGCGCATGTGCTGGTGCCACATTTTTTTCGCCCGGGGAACCATTTTCGGAGATCCTAACAGCCCACACGCTCATTTCATGGGTTGACTTAGGCATACGTAGTGCATTCCTGATCTCAACCAACCAAGGGCCAGAGGCTATCGATAGCGTTTGGGGCAACAACCGAGGGGGATCGACAGTGGTATCCTTGGTCGGCTCACGCATCCCACCCGCAGCAGTTGGTTCAGGGGCCAATCGGGGCTCGACATGTGCCAATGGTGGTCGAGGCAACCGTCCACACCACGGCCCAACATATGCCGATGGTGTTCGATGCAACCGCCCATAACAGGGGCCATCTCATGCCGATGGTAGTTGAGGCAACCGCCACACCAGGGCCCAGCTTGTGTCGATGGCGGTCAAGGTAAGTGCCCGTACCAAAGGGCAACCTATACCGATGATGGTCGATGCATGTGCCATCACCATGTGCCATCATGTGCCATTGATGGTCGAGGCCTTGGCCAAAGTTTGATTTTGAGCCACGGTGCACATCTTGGGCTCGGGCATGTGCTGGTGCCACATTTTTTTTGCTTGGGGCACCATCGCCAGAGAACCTAATCGGTGACATTAGGGGTTTCGACAATTGGGGGGGTTGGGAGGTGTGCGCACATGATGTACGATGGGTGCTAGTACTTGGCCCTTATATTGGCCCCCTATCCCTCATGAAACCTCGAGAACTCTCACCCCCTTAAAGAGCATTTGAGATTTTATAGGTTTTCTCCCAGTAGCCATTAAAGTGTCTCAAAATGGGGACATTTTTTTCAAACGGTCACAAAATCTTCTCCACTTCAAGTTTTTAGCTGAATTTATTTGTGCGTGCCAACTAAAATACAAGGATCACGTCACCAAATTTGGGGCCAAAACTCCTTCTAAAAAAATTTTAAAAAATCTCAAACCAGAAAAAGTTTTGAAAATCATGAAAAATAGAAAACGGGTCGTCTTGCCATGAAACTTCGCATGAAGGCTTAAGGGACCATTGTATGAATTTACAAGCCATAAAAATGGCATTGGCATGGTAGAAATATGAACATGTGCCTGAACCAACCTACCACTCGATCGATCCACGGCTTGCGCATCTCGCATCTCCGACCGGTTAAGTGCCCGCACGCTTGTTTCGTGCATTGACTTAGGCATACGTAATGCACTCCTAGTCTAGGATCAGACCGGACCGAGAGTTGCGACAGCAAGACCCGTAGCGGGATTGACAGCACGCAGAGGGGACCGGGTCAATCCTCGGCTTACGCATCCTGCCTCTCTGGCCGGCTGAGCACCCGTACGCTCGTTTCATGGGTTAACTTAGGCATACGAAGTTCATCCCCAGTCTAAGCATACGGAGTTCATTCCCAGTCTAAGATCAGATCGGATCGATGTTTGCGATAGCAGGACCAGCAGTTGGATCGACAACATGTAGGGGGGACTAGGCCGATCCCCGGCTTACGCATTCTACCTCTCAGGTCGGCTGAGCCCTGCACGCTCGTTTTGTGGGTTAGCTTAGGCATACGGAGTTCATTCCATGTTTAATCCCTAGTCAGATCGAGGGTTGTGGCAACGAGACTGACAACACGCAGAGGGGGACCGGGTCGATTCTCGGCTTGCGCATTATGCCTCTCTGGATTGCTCAGCTCCCGCACGCCTGTTTCGTGGGTTGACTTAGGCATACGGAGTTCATTTGCAGTCTAAGCATACAGAGTTCATTCCCAGTATAAGATCGGATAGACAGTAGCATGCAGAAGGGGATCAGATCAATCTTCGACTTACGTATCCTACCTCTCCAGTTGGCTGAGTGCCCGCACGCTCGTTTCGTGTGTTGACTTAGGCATATGGAGTTCATTCGTGATCTAAGCCCTAATCGGACAGAGGGACCCACAGCGTGATCGGTAGCACGCAAAGGGGGACCAAGCCAATCCTCGGCTTGTGCATTCTGGCTCTCCGATCGACTGAGCACCCACACGCTCGTTTCATGGGTTGGCTTAGGCATACGTAGTGCATTCCTGGTCTTGACCAACCAAGGGTTAGAGGCTATCGACGGCATTTGGGGCAACAACCGAGGGCGACCACCAGCGGGATCCTTGGTCGGCTTGCGTATCCTGCCCCCACCGGTCAGTTCGATGCCCGTACGCTCGTTTGGGGGGTTGATCGATGCTCGACATGTGCCGATGGTGGTCGAAGCAACCACCCGTACCATGGCCCAGCATGTGCCGATGGTGTTCGATGCAACCGCCTGCACTAGGGGCCATCTTGTTCCAATGGTGGTCGAGGCAATCACCCGTACCAAGGGCCGCCATGGGCTGATAGTGATCGAGGTAACCACCCACACCAGGGCCTAGCTTGTGCTGATGTGATCGAGGCAAGTGCCCGTACCAAAAGGTAGTTTGTGCCGATGATGGTCGATGTATGTGCCATCACCATGCGCCATCATGTGCCATTGATGGTCGAGGCCTTGGCCAAAGTTCGATTTTGAGCCACGGTGCACATGCTGGGCTTGGGCATGTGTTGGTGCCACATTTTTTTCTCTCGGGGCACCATTGCCGGAGCATCGCCGGAGAACCTACCCGGCGGCATTGGGGGTTCCGACGATTGGGGGGGCCGGGGGGTGTGCACACATGATGTGCGATGGGTGCTGGTACTTGGCCCTTATATTGGCCCCCTATCCCTCATCAAACCTCGAGAACTCACACCCCCTTAAAGAGCATTTGAGATTTTATAGGTTTGCTCCCAGTAGCCATTAAAGTGTCTAAAATAGGGACATTTTTTTCAAATGGTCACAAAATCTTCTCCACTTCGAGTTTTTAGCTGAATGTTTTTGTGCGTGCAAAAAAAAAATACAAGGATCACGTCTAGCAAATTTGGGGACAAAACTCCTTGTAAAAAAATTTTAAAAAATCTCGAACCGTAAAAAGTTTCAAAAACCTTAAAAAATAGAAAACGGGTCGTCTTGCCACGAAACTTCGCATGAAGGCCTAGGGGACCATTGTCTGAATTTACAAGCAATAAAAATGGCATTGGCACAGCAGAAATATGAAGATGTGCCTGAATCCACCTACCACTCGATCGATCCATGGCTTGCACATCCCGCCCTTCCGATCGGCTAAGTGCTCGCACGCTCGTTTCTTGGGTTGACTTAGGCATATGTAGTGTGCTCCCAGTCTAAGATCAGACCAGATCGAGGGTTAGGGTAGCAGGACCCGCAGCGGGATCTGCAGCATGCAGAAGGGACCAGGTCGATCCCCGGCTTGTGCATCCTGCCTCTCTGGTCGACTGAGCACCCGTACACCTGTTTCATGGGTTGACTTAGGCATACGGAGTTCATCCCCAGTCTAAGCACACGAAGTTCATTCCCAGTTTAAGATCAGACTGGACCGAGAGTTGCGGCTGCAGGAATGACAGCATGCAGAGGGGCTGGGCCTATCCCCAGCTTAAGCATTTTGCCTCTCTGACTGGCTGAGCGCCCATACGTTCGTTTCATAGGTTGGCTTAGGCATACGGAGTTCATTCCATGTGTAAGCCCCAGCCAGACCAAGCCGATCCTCGGCTTCCGCATTATGCATCTCCGACCAGCTCAACGCCGCACACTTGTTTCATGGGTTGACTTAGGCATACGGAGTTCATTCCCAGTCTAAGCATACGGAGTTCATTCCCAGTCTAAGATCAGACCGACAGTAGCACGGAGAGGGGGACCGGGTGGATCCTCAGCTTGCGCATCCTACCTCTCCAGCCGGCTGAGCACCCGCACGTTCGTTTTGTGGGTTGACTTAGGCATACGGAGTTCATTCCTGGTCTAAGCGCCAATCAGACCGATGGACCTGCAGTGGGATCAACAGTACACAGAGGGGGATCGGGCCGATCCTCGACCTACGCATTTTGGCTCTCCGACCGGTTGACCGCCCGTACGCTCATTTCATGGGTTGACTTAGGCATACATAGTGCATTCCCGGTCTCGACCAACCAAGGGACAGAGGCTATCGACGACTTTTGGGGCAACAACCGAGGGGGACCAGTAACGGGATCCTTGGTCAGCTTGCGCATCCCACCCCCAACGGTCGGTTCAGTGCTCGCACACTCATTTTAGGGGCCGATCGGGGCCCGACATGTGCCAATGGTGGTCGAGGCAACTGCCCGCACCACGGCTCAGCATGTGCCGATGGTGTTCGATGCAATCGCCCGTACCAGGGGCCATCTTGTGCCGATGGTGGTCGAGGCAATCGCCCGTACCAAGGTTCAACAAGTTTCGATGGTGATCGAGGCAACTGCCCGCACCAGGGCCTAGCTTGTGCCGATGGTGGTCGAGGCAATTGCCCGAACCAAAGGGCAGCCTGTGCCAATGACCATCGATGCATGTGCCATCACCATGCCCCATCATGTGCCATTGATGGCTGAAGCCTTGGCTGAAGTTTGATTTTGAGACACGGTGCACATGCTGGGCTTGGACATGTGCTGGTGCCACATTTTTTTCGCCCGGGGCACCATCGTCGGAGCACTTAACCGACGGTATTTAGGGTTCCGGCAATTGGGGGGCCAGGGGTTGTGCGTACATGATGTGCAATGGGTGCTGGTACTTGGCCCTTATATTGGCCCCCTATCCCTCATCAAACCTCAAGAACTCACACCCCCTTAAAGAGCATTTGAGATTTTATAGGTTTGCTCCCAGTAGCCATTAAAGTGTCTGAAATGGGGACATTTTTTTCAAACGGTCACAAAATCTCCTCTACTTTGAGTTTTTAGCTGATTTTTTTTTGTGCATGCCAACAAAAATACAAGGATCATGTCTACCAAATTTGCGGCCAAAACTCCTTCTAAAAAAATTTTGAAAAATCTCGAACCGTAAAAAGTTTTGAAAATCATGAAAAATAGAAAACGGGTCGTCTTGCCACGAAACTTCACATGAAGGCTTAGGGGACCATTGTATGAATTTACAAGCCATAAAAATGGCACTGGCATAGTAGAAATATGAAGATGTGCCTGAACCCACCTACCACTTGACCGATCCATGGCTTGCGCATCCCGCCTCTCCGGCCAGCTAAGTGCCCGCACGCTCGTTTCGTGGGTTGACTTAGGCATATGTAGTGTGCTCCCAGTCTAAGATCAAATTAGACCGAAGGTTGCGACAGCAGGACCCGTAGCGGGATCGACAGCACGCAAAGGGGACCGAGTCGATCCCTGGCTTATGCATCCTGCCTCTATGGCTGGCTGAGTGCCTGCACGCTCGTTTCGTGGGTTGACTTAGGCATACAGAGTTCATCCCCAATCTAAGCATAGGAAGTTCATTCCCAGTCTAAGATCGGACCGGACCAAGGGTTGTAGCAGTAGGACTAGCAGCAAGATCGGTAGAACGTAAGAGGGGATCGGGTTGATCCCCGGCTTACGCATTCTACCTCTCTAGCTAGCTGAGCACCCGCACGCTCATTTCATGGGTCAGCTTAGGCATACAGAGTTCATTCCATGTCTAAGCCCCAGCCGGACTGAGGGTTATAGTAACGGGACCGACAGCACGCAGAAGGGGATCGGGTCGATCCCCGACTTACGCATTATGCCTCTCCAGTCGACTCAGCACCCATATGCTCGTTTCATGGGTTGACTTAGGCATACGGAGTTCATTCCCAGTCTAAGCATACGGAGTTGATTCCCAATCTAAGATTGGACCGACAGCAGCACGCAGAGGTGATCGGGCTGATCCATGGCTTATGCATCTTGCCTCTCCGACCGGCTGAGCGCCCGTATGCTCGTTTCGTGGGTTGACTTAGGCATACGGAGTTCATTCCTGATCTAAGCCCTAATCGAACTGAGGGACCCACAGTAGGATCGGTAGCACACAGAGGGGGATCGAGCCGATCCTTGACTTACGCATTCTGGCTCTCTGGTCGACTGAGTGACCGCACGTTCGTTTCATGGGTTGACTTAGGCATACGTAGTGCATTCCAGGTCTCGACCAACCAAGGGCCAGAGGCTATCGATGGCGTTTGGGGCAACAACCGAGGGGGACCAGCAGTGGGATCCTTGGTCGACTCACACATCCTGTCCCCAGGATCAATTCGGTGCTCACACGCTCATTTCGAGGGCCGATCGGGGCTCAACATGTGCCGATGGTGGTCCAGGCATACGGAGTTCATCCTCAGTCTAAGCATACGGAGTTCATTCCCAGTCTAAGATCGGATAGGACCGAGGGTTGTGGCAATAAGACCAACAGTAGGATCGACAACATACAGGGGGAACCGGGCCGATCCCCGACTTGCGCATTCTACCGTTCCGGCCGGCTCAGCCCTCGTACGCTCATTTCGTGGGTTGGCTTAGGCATACGGAGTTCATTCCATGTCTAAGCCCCAGCCAGACTGAGGGTCGTGGTAGCGGGACCAGCAGCACGTAGAGAGGGACTGGGCCAATCCCTGGCTTGCACATTATGCCTCTCCGGCTGGCTCAGCCCCCGCACGCTCATTTCATGGGTTGACTTAGGCATACAGAGAGGCAGCAGCATGTAGAGATGGATCGGGTCGATCCTCAACTTATGTATCCTGCCTCTCCAGCCGACTGAGCGCCCTTACGCTCGTTTCGTGGGTTGACATAGGCATACGGAGTTAATTCCCAGTCTAAGCCCTAATCGGACCGAGTGACCCGTAGTGGGATTGGCATCACGCAGAGGGGGATCAGGTTGATCCTCAGCTTGCGCATTTCGGCTCTCCGATCGACTGAGCGCCCTCACGCTCATTTCATGGGTTGACGTAGGCATACGTAGTGCATTCTCGGTCTCGACCAACCAAGGGCCAGAGGCTATCGACAACATTTGGGGCAACAACCGAGGGGGACCAATAGCGGGATCCTTGGTCGGCTCAGTATGTGTCGATGGTGGTGGAGGCAATCGCCCGCACCACAACCCAGCATGTGCCAATGGTGTTCGATGCAACCGCCCGCACTAGGGGCATCTTGTGCCAATGGTGGTCGAGGCAACCGCCTGCACCAGGGCCCAGCTTGTGTCGATGGTAGTCGAGGCAAGTACCCGTACCAAAGCCAGCCTGTGCCGATGATGGTCGATGCATGTGCCATCACCATGCACCATCATGTGCCATTGATGGTCGAAGCCTTGGCCGAAGTTTGATTTTGAGCCACGGTGCACATGCTGGGATTGGGTATCTACTGCTGCCATATATTTTTTGCCTGGGGCACCATCGTCGGACAACCTAACCGACGACATTGGGGATTCCAGTGATTGGGGGGGCTGGGGGGTGTGCACACATGATGTGCGATGGGTGCTGGTACTTGGCCCTTATATTGGCCCCCTATCCCTCATTAAACCTCGAAAACTCACACCCCCTTAAAGAGCATTTGAGATTTTATAAGTTTGCTCCCAGTAGCCATTAAAGTGCCTGAAATGGGGACATTTTTTTCAAATGGTCACAAAATCTTCTCCACTTTGAGTTTTTAGCTGAATTTTTTTGTTCATGCCAACAAAAATATGAGGATCACGTCTACCAAATTCAGGGCCAAAACTCCTTCTAAAAAATTTTAAAAAATCCCAAACCGTAAAAAGTTTCAAAAATTTTGAGAAAAAAAAAACGGGTCATCTTGCCATGAAGCTTCGCATGAAGGCTTAGGGGACCATTGTATGAATTTATGAGCCATAAAAATGGCATTGGCACGGTAGAAATATGAAGATATGCCTGAACGCACCTACCACTCGATCGATCCATGGCTTGAGCATCCCGCCTCTCCGGTCGACTAAGTGCCCGGACGCTTGTTTCATGGGTTGACTTAGGCATACATAGTGCACTCCTAGTCTAAGATCAGACCGGACCGAGGGTTATGGTAGCAGGACCTGGAACGGGATCGGCAGCACGCAGAGGGCATCGGGTTGATCCCCAACTTGTGCATCCTGCCTCTTTGGATGGCTGAGCGCTCGCACACTTGTTTCGTGGGTTAACTTAGGCATACGGAGTTCATCCCCAGTCTAAGCATATAGAGTTCATTCCCAGTCTAAGATCAGACCGGACCGAGGGTTGCGGCATCAGGGCCAACAGCAGGATCGACAGCACACAGGGGGGACCAAGTCGATCCCCGACTTGCGCATTTTGCCTCTCCGGTCGGCTGAGCGCCCGCATGCTCGTTTCATGGGTTGGCTTAGGCATACGGAGTTCATTCCATGTCTAACCTCCAGTCGGACTGAGGGTTGTGGCAGCGAGACTGACAGCATGCAAAAAAGGATCGGGTCGATCCTCGACTTGCAAATTATGCCTCTCTGGTTGGCTCAGTGCCTGCACTCTCATTTCGTGGGTTGACTTAGGCATACAGAGTTCATTCCCAGTCTAAGATCAGACCGACAGCAGAATCGACAGTAGCACGTAGAGGGGGACTGAGCTGATCCTTGACTTGTGCATCCTGCCTCTCCAGTCGACTAAGCACCCACACACTCGTTTCGTGGGTTGACTTAGGCATATGGAGTTCATTCCCGGTCTAAGCCCCAATCACACCGAGGGACCCGCAGTAGGATCAGCACCATGCAGAGGGGAACCGGATCGATCCTCAGCTTAAGCATTCTAGTTCTCCGATCGACTGAGTGCCCACATGCTCGTTTCATGGGTTGACTTAGCCATATGTAGTGCATTCCCAGTCTCGACCAACCAAGGGCCAGAGGCTATTGACGGTGTTTGGGGCAACAACCAAGGGGGACCAGCAGCGAGATCCTTGGTCGGCTTGTGCATCCTGCCCTAGCGGTCAGTTCGGTGCCCGTATACTCATTTCGGGGGTCGACCAAGGCTCGACATGTGCCGATGGTGGTCGAGGTAATCGCCCGCACCACGGCCCAGCATGTGCCGATGGTGTTCGATGCAACCGCCTATACCAAGGGCTATCTTGTATCGATGGTGGTCGAGGCAATCGCCCATACCAAGGGGCAGCATGGGTCGATGGTGATCGAGGCAACCACCCACACCAGGGCCCAGCTTGTGCCGATGGCGGTCAAGGCAAGCACCCGTACCAAAGGGCAACCTGTGCCGATGATGGTCGATGCATGTGCCATCACCATGCGCCATCATGTGCCATTGATGGTCGAGGCCTTGGCCGAAGTTCAATTTTGAGCCACAGTCCACATGCTAGGCTCTAGCATGTGCTGGTGCCACATTCTTTTCGCTCGGGGCACCATCGTCGAAGCATCACCGGAGAACCTAACCGACGGCATTGAGGGTTCCAACGATTGGGGGTGCCGGGGGGTGCGCACACATGATGTGCGATGGGTGCTGGTACTTGGTCCTTATATTTTTCCCCTATCCCTCATCAAAGCTCGAAAACTCACACCCCCTTAAAGAGCATTTGAGATTTTATAGGTTTGCTCCCAGTAGCCATTAAAGTGTCTGTAATGGGGACATTTTTTTGAAATGGTCACAAAATCTTCTCCACTTCGAGTTTTTAGCTGAATTTTTTTGTGCATGCCAAAAAAAATACAAGGATCATGTCTACCAAATTTGAGGGCAAAACTCCTTCTAAAAAAATTTTAAAAAATCCTGAATCCCAAAAAGTTTCAAAAATCATGAAAAATAGAAAACGGGTTGTCTTGCCACGAAACTTCGCATGAAGGCTTAGGGGACCATTGTATGAATTTACAAGCCATAAAAATGGCATTGGCATGGTAGAAATATGAAGATGTGCCTGAACCCACCAACCACTCGATCGATCCACGGCTTACGCATCCCGTCGCTTCGGCTGGCAAAGTGCCTGCACGCTCGTTTCGTGGGTTGACTTAGGCATACATAGTGCATTCGTAGTCTAAGATTGGATCGGACCAAGGGTTGCGGTAGCAAGACCAGCAGCAGGATCGGCAGCACACAAAGGGGAGTTGGTCGATCCCTGGCTTGCGCATCCTACCTATCTGGCCGGCTGAGCACCCATAAGCTCATTTTGTGGGTTGAATTAGGCATACGGGGTTCAACCCCAGTCTAAGCATACGAAGTTCATTCCCAGTCTAAGATTAGATCGGACCGAGGGTTGTGGTAGTAGGACCAGCAATAGGATCAGTCGATCCCTGGCTTGCGCATTCTGCCTCTCCGACTGGCTGAGCACCCATATGCTCGTTTCATGGGTTGGCTTAGGCATACGGAGTTCATTCCATGACTAAGCTCGAGTCAGACCGAGGGTTGTGGCAGCCAGATCGATAGCATGCAGAGGGGGATCAAGTCGATCCCTGGCTTGCCATTATGCCTCTCCGATCGGCTCAGTGCCTGCACGCTCATTTCGTGAGTTGACTTAGGCATACGGAGTTCATTCCTAGTCTAAGATTGGACCGACAGTGGGATCGACAGCAGCACATAGAGGGGGAGCGGGTCGATCCTCAACTTGCACATCCTGCTTCTCCAATTGACTGAGTGCCCGCACGCTCGTTTCATGGGTTGACTTAGGCATACGACGTTCATTCCCGGTCTAAGCCCCAACCAGACTGAGTGACCCGCAGCAGGATCGGTAGCACGTAGAGGGGGACTAGGCTGATCCTTAACTTGCGCATTCTAGCTCTCCGATCGGCTGAGCGCCCGCATGCTCATTTCATGGGTTGACTTAGGCATACGTAGTGCATTCCCGGTCTCGACCAACCAAGGGCCAAAGGCTATTAATGGCATTTGGGGGAACAACCGAGGGGGACCAGTAGTGGGATCCTTGGTCGGTTCACGCATCCTACCCCCAACGGTCGGTTCGGTGCTCGCACGCTCGTTTCGAGGGCTGATCGGGGTTCGGCATGTGTCGATGGTGGTCGAGGCAACCACCCGCAGCACGGCCTAGCATGTGCCGATGGTGTTCGATGCAATCGCCCACACCAGGGGCCATCTTATGCCAATGGTGGTCGAGGCAAACGCTTGTACCAGGGCTCAGCTTGTGCCGATGGCGTTCGAGGCAAGTCCCCGTACCAAAGGGCAGCCTGTGCCGATGATGGTCGATAAATGTGCCATCACCATGCGCCATCAAGTGCCATTGATGGTTGAGGCCTTGGCCGAAGTTAAATTTTTAGGCATGGTGCACATGCTGGGTTCGGGCATGTGCTGGTGCCACTTTTTTTTTGCCCGGGGCAGCATCATCGGAGAACCTAACCGACGGCATTGGGGGTTCTGGCGATTGGGGGCTCGGGGGGTGTGCGTACATGATGTGCGATGGGTGCTGGTATTTGGCCCTTATATTGGCCCCCTATCCCTCATCAAACCTCGAGAACTCACACCCCCTTAAAGAGCATTTGAGATTTTATAGGTTTGCTCCCAATAGCCATTAAAGTGTCTAAAATGGGGACATTTTTTTGAAACGATCACAAAATCTTCTCTACTTTGAGTTTTTAGCTGAATTTTTTTGTGGGTGCCAACATAAATACAAGGATCACGTCTACCAAATTTGGGGCCAAACCTCCTTCCCAAACAATTTTAAAAAATCCTGAACCATAGAAAGTTTCAAAAATCATGAAAAATAGAAAACGGGTCGTCTTGCCACGAAACTTCACATGAAGGCTTAGGGGACCATTGTATGAATTTACAAGCCATAAAAATGGCATTGCCATGGCAGAAATATGAAGATATGCCTAAATCCACCTACCACTCGATCGAACCACGGCTTACGCATCCCGCCTCTCCGGTAAGCTAAGTGCCCGCACGCTCGTTTCGTGGGTTTTAGGCATATGTAATGCACTCCCAGTCTAAGATCTGATCAGATCGAGGGTTGTGATAGCAGAACCGATAGCGGGATTGGCAGCACGCAGAGGGGATCGGGTCGATCCCTGGCTTGCGCATCTTGCCTCTCTGGCTGGCTGAGCGCCCGCACGCTTATTTCGTGGGTTGACTTAGGCATACGAAGTTCATCCCCAGTCTAAGCATATGGAGTTCATTCCCAGTCTATGATCGGAATGGACCGAGGGTTGCGCAGGACCAGCAGTAGGATTGACTACACGTAGGGGGGATCGGGCCGATCCCCGACTTGCGCATTCTGCCTGTTCGGCCGGCTGAGCGCCCGCACGTTCATTTCATGGGTTGGCTTAAGCATACAGAGTTTATTCCATGTCTACGCCCCAGTCGGACCGAGGGTTGTGGCAGCAGGACTGACAGCACGCAGAGGGGGACCGGGTTGATCCTTGGCTTACGCATTATGCCTCTCCGATCGACTCAGTGCCCGCACGCTTGTTTCATGGGTTGACTTAGGCATAAGGAGTTCATTCCCAGTCTAAGCGTACGAAGTTCATTCCCAGTCCAAGATTGAACCAGCAGCAGGATCGACAGCACGCAGGGGGAATCGGGCTGATCGCTGGCTTGCACACTCTGCCTCTTCGACCGACTGAGCAACCGCATGCTTGTTTCATGGGTTGGCTTAGGCATACGGAGTTTATTCCCGGTGTCGACCAACCAAGGGCTAGAGGTTATCGACGGCGTTTGCGATAACAACCGAGGGAGACCAGCATCGGGATCCTTGGTCGACCCATACATCCCGCCCCTAGTGGTCAGTTCGGTGCTCGCACGCTCATTTTGAGGGCCGATCGAGGCTCGACATGTGCTGATGGTGGTCAAGCTAATCGCCCGCACCACGACCCAGCAGGTGTCGATGGTGTTCGATGCAACCACCCGCACCAGGGGCCATCTTGTGCCGATGGTGGTCGAGGCAATCGCCTGCACCAAGGGCCGACATGTGCCGATGGTGATTGAGACAACCGTTCCTAGGGCCCAGCTTGTGCCGATGGTGATCGAGGCAAGTGCTTGTACCAAAGGGCAGCCTGTGCCGATGATGGTCGATGCATGTGCCATCACCATGCACCATCATGTGCCATTGATGGTCGAGGCCTTGGCTGAAGTTCGATTTTGAGCCACGATGCACATGCTAGGCTCAGGCATGTGCTGGTGCCACATTTTTTTCACTCGGGGCACCATCGTCGGAGCATTGTCAGAGAACCTAACCGGTGGCATTGGGGGTGCTGGCGATTGGGGGGCCCGGGGGGTGTGCGCACATGATGTGCGATGGGTGCTGGTACTTGGCCCTTATATCGACCTCGTATCCCTTATCAAACCTCAAGAACTCACACCCCCTTAAAGAGCATTTGAGATTTTATAGGTTTGCTCCCAGTAGCCATTAAAGTGTCTTAAATGGGGGCATTTTTTTCAAACGGTCAAAAAATCTTCTCCACTTCGATTTTTTAGCTGAATTTTTTTTTTTGCATGCAAACAAAAATAAAAGGATCACGTCTACCAAATTTGGGGCCAAAACTCCTAAAAAAATATTAAAAAATCTCGAACCGTAAAAAGTTTTGAAAATCATGAAAAATAAAAAACGGGTCGTCTTGCCACGAAACTTCACATGAAGGCTTAGGGGGCCATTGTATGAATTTACAAGCCATAAAAATGGAATTGGCACGGTAGAAATATGAAGATGTGCCTGAACCCACCTACCACTCGATCGATCCACGGCTTGCGCATCGCACCTCTCCAGCCGGCTAAGTGCCCGCACGCTTGTTTCGTGGGCTGACTTAGGCATACGTAGTGTGTTCCCAGTCTAAGATCAGACTGGACTGAGGGTTGTGGCAGTAGGATCGACAGCAGGATCGACAGCACGCAGAGGTGATCGGGTCGATCCCCGGCTTGCGCATCTTGCCTCTCTGGCAGGTTGAGCGCCCGCACGCTCATTTCGTGGGTTGACTTAGGCATACGGAGTTCATCCCTAGTCTAAGCATACAAAGTTCATTCCCAGTCTAAGATCGGACCGGACGAAGGGTTGCGATAGTAGGACCAGCAGCAGGATCGACAGCACGCAGGGAGGGACCGGGCCGATCCCCGGCTTGTGCATTCTACCTCTCCGACCGGTTGAGCGCCCGCACGCTCATTTCGTGGGTTGGCTTAGGCATACAGAGTTCATTCCATGTCTAAGCCCCAGCCAGACAGAGGGTTGTGGTAGCGGGACCGACAGCACGCAGAGGGGGATCGGGTTGATCCCCAGCTTGCTCATTATGCCTCTCCGATCGGCTTAGTGCCCGCACGCTCATTTTATGGGTTGACTTAGGCATACAGAGTTCATTCCCAGTCTAAGCATACAGAGTTCATTCCCAGTCTAAGATCAGACCGACAGCGGGATTGGCTGCAGCACGCAGAGCGAGACCAGGCCGATCCTTGGCTTGCACATCCTGCCTCTCCGGCCGGTTGAGCGCCCGTACGCTCGTTTCGTGGGCTGACTTAGGCATACAGAGTTCATTCCTAGTCTAAGCCCCAACTGGACTGAGGGACCCGTAACGGGATCGACAGCACGCAGAGGGGGACCGGGCCGATCCTCGACTTACGCATTCTGGCTCTTCGGCCAGCTAAGCACCCGCACGTTCATTTTATGGGTTGACTTAGGCATACGTAGTGCCTTCCCGATCTCGACCAACCAAGGGCCAGAGGCTATCGACTACATTTGGGGTAACAATCGAGGGGGACCAGCAGCGGGATCCTTGGTCAGCTCGTGCATCCCGCCCCCAGTGATCGGTTCGATGCTCGCACGCTCATTTCGGGGGCCGACCGATGCTTGACTTGTGCCGATAGTGGTCGAGGCAACCGCCCACACCATGGCCCAGCATGTGCCAATGGTGTTCGATGCAATCGCTCGCACCAGGGGCCATCTTGTGTCGATGGTGGTCGAGGCAACCACCCGCACCAAGGCCCAGCTTGTGCCGATTGCGGTCGAGGCAAGTGCCCGTACCAAAGGGCAGCCTGTGCCAATGATGGTCGATGAAAGTGCCATCACCATGCGCCATCATGTGGCATTGATGGTCGAGGCCTTGGCCGAAGTTTGAGCATACAGAGTTCATTCCTAGTCTAAGATCGGACCGACAGCAGCATGCTGAGGGGGACCGGGCCGATCCTCAGCTTGCGCATCCTCCCTCTCCGACCGACTGAGTGCCCGTACACTTGTTTTGTGGGTTGACTTAGGCATACGGAGTTCATTCCTAGTCTAAGCCCTAACCAGACTGAGGGACCCGTAATGGGAATGGTAGCATGTAAAAGGGGACCAGGCCGATCCTCGGCTTACGCATTCTGGCTCTCCGATCGGCTGAACGCCCGCACGCTCGTTTCATGGGTTAACTAAGGCATATGTAGTGCATTCTCGATCTTGACCAACCAAGGGCCAAAGGCTATCGACAACATTTGGGGCAACAACCGAGAGGGACTAGCAACGGGATCCTTGGTCGGCTCACACATCCTACCCCCAACGGTCGATTCGATGCCCACACGCTAGTTTCGGGGGCCGACCGGGGCTCGGCATGTGTCAAAGGTGGTCGAGGCAATCACCCGTTCCAAGGGCCGGTATGTGCCAATGGTGGTCAAGGCAACCGCCTGCACCAGGGCCCAGCTTGTGCCAATGGCAGTCGAGGCAAGTGCTCGTACCAAAGGGTAGCCTGTGCCGATGATGGTCGATGCATGTGCCATCACCACGCACCATCATGTGCATTGATGGTTAAGGCCTTGGCCGAAGCTCAATTTTGAGCCACGGTGCATATGCTGGGCTCGGGCATGTGCTGGTGCCATATTTTTTTCGCTCGAGGCACCATCATCGGAGCACCGTCAGAGAACCTAACCGGCGACATTAGGGGTTCTGACGATTGGGGGGCCAGGGGGTGTGCGCACATGATGTGTGATGGGTGCTGGTACTTGGCGCTTATATTGGCCCCCTATCCCTCATCAAACCTCAAGAACTCACACCCCCTTAAAGAGCATTTGAGATTTTATAGGTTTGCTCCCAGTAGCCATTAAAGTGTCTGAAATGGGGACATTTTTTTCAAACGGTCACAAAATCTTCTCCACTTCGATTTTTTAGCTGAATTTGTTTGTGCGTGCCAACAAAAATACAAGGATCACATCTACCAATTTTGTTGCCAAAAATCCTTCTAAAAAAATTTTAAAAAATCTTGAACCGCAAAAGGTTTCAAAAATCGTGAAAAATAGAAAACGGGTCGTCTTGCCACGAAACTTCACATGAAGGCTTAGGGGAGCATTGTATGAATTTACAAGCCATAAAAATGGCATTGGCAAGGCAGAAATATGGAGATGTGCCTGAACCCACCTACCACTCGATCGATTCACGGCTTGCGCATCCCACCTCTCCGGTCGGCTAATTGCCCGCGTGCTCGTTACGTGGGTTGACTTTGGCATATGTTGTGTGCTTTTTATCTAAGATCAGACCGGATCAAGGGTTGCAGCAGTAGGACCCGCAGTGGGATTGATAGCACACAGAGAAGACCGGATCGATCCCAGGCTTGCGCATCCTGCCTCTCTTGCTGACTGAGCGCCCGCACGCTCATTTCGTGGGTTGACTTAGGCATACAGAGTTCATCCCTAGTCTAAGCATATGGAGTTCATTCCCAATCTAAGATCAGACCAGACCGAGGGTTGTGGCAGCAGGACCAGTAGCAGGATCGGCAGCACGGATGGAGGGATCAGGATGATCCTTGGCTTGCGCATTCTGCCTCTCCGACCGACTGAGCGCTCGCACGCTCGTTTCGTAGGTTGGTTTAGGCATACGGAGTTCATTCCATGTCTAAGCCCCAGCCAAATCGAGGGTTGTGGCAGTAGGATCGATAGCACACAGAAGGGGATCAGGTCGATCCCCGACTTGTGCATTATGCCTATCCGGCTGGCTCAGCACCGGACGCTCGTTTCGTGGGTTGACTTAGGCATAGGGAGGTCATTCCTAGTCTAAGCATATGGAGTTCATTCCAGTCTAAGATCAGATCGGTAGCAGCACGCAGAGGAGGATCGGGCCGATCCTCGATGTACGGATCCTTCCTCTCTGGCCGGTTGAGCACCCGCACGCTCGTTTCGTGGGTTGACTTAGGCATACGGAGTTCATTCCCGATCTAAGCCCCAACCGAACCGAGGGACCCGTAGCAGGATCAGCAGCACGCAGAGGGGGATCGGACCGATCCTCGACTTACGTATTTTGGCTCTCCGGTCAGCTGAGCGCCCGCACGCTCGTTTCATGGGTTGACTTAGGCATATGTAGTGCATTCTCAGTCTCGACCAACCAAGGGCCAGAGGCTATCGATGGTGTTTGAGGTGACAATCGAGGGGGACCAGCAGTGGGATCCTTGGTTGGCTCATGCATGACACCCCCTACGGTCGGTTCAGTGCTCGCACACTCGTTTCGGGGGCTGATCGGGGCTCGGTATTTACCGATGGTGGTTGAGGCAACTGCCCGTACCACGGCCCAGCATGTGTTAATGGTGTTCGTTGCAACCACCTGCACAAGGGGCCATCTTATGTCGATGGCGATCGAGGCATCCGCCTGCACCATGGCCCAGCTTGTGCCGATGGTGGTTAAGGCAAGTGCCCGTACCAAAGGGTGGCCCGTGCCGATGATGGTCGATGCATGTTCCATCACCACGCGCCATCATGAGCCATTGATGGTCGAGGCCTTTTTCGAAGTTCAATTTTGAGCCACGGTGCACATGCTAGGCTCGGGCATGTGTTGGTGCCACATTTTTTTTGCCCTGGGCACCATCGCCGGAGCATCGTCGGAGAACTTAACCGGCGGCATTGGGGGTTCCAACGATTGGGGGGGTCGGGGGTGTGCGCACAGGATGTGCGATGGGTGCTGGTACTTGGCCCTTATATTGGCCCCCTATCCCTCATCAAACCTCGAGAACTCACGCCCCCTTAAAGAGCATTTGAGATTTTATAGGTTTGCTCCCAGTAGCCATTAAAGTGTCCGAAATGGGGACATTTTTTTCAAAGGGTCACAAAATCTTCTTCACTTTGAGTGTTTAGGCAACAGGACCGACAACATCCAGAGGGGGATCGAGTCGATCCCCGGCTTGCGCATTATGCCTTTCCGACTGACTCAGCACCCACATGCTCGTCTCGTGGGTTGATTGAGGCATACAGAGTTCATTCCCAGTCTAAGCATACGGAGTTCATTTTCGATCTAAGCCCTAACCGGATCGAGGGACCCATAGCGAGATCAACAGCACACAGAGAGGGACCAGGCTGATCCTCGGCTTGCACATTCTGGCTCTCCGGCCGGTTGAGCACCCGCACGCTCGTTTCATGGGTTGACTTAGGCATATGTAGTGCATTCCTGGTCTCGACCAACCAAGGGCCAGAGGCTATCGACGGCATTTGGGGCAACAACAGAGGGGGACCAGCAGCGGGATCCTTGGTCGGCTCACGCATCCCACCACCAGTGGTCGGTTTGGTGCTTGCACGCTTATTTCGGGGGCCGATCGGGGCTCGACATGTGCTGATGGTGGTCGAGGCAACCGCCCGCACCACGGCCCAGCATGTGCGATGGTGTTCGATGCAACCACCCACACCAGGGGCCATCTTGTGCCAATGGTGGTCGAGGCAACCGCCCACACTAGGGCCCAGCTTGTGCCGATGGTGATCGGGGCAAGTGCCCGTACCAAAGGGCAGCCTATGCCGATGATGGTCAATGCATGTGCCATCACCATGCGCCATCATGTGTCATTAATGGTCGAGGCCTTGGTCAAAGTTTGATTTTGAGCCATGGTGCACATGCAGGGCTCAGGCATTTACTGGTGCCATATTTTTTTTGCCCAGGGCACCATCACCGGATCATTGTCGGAGAACCTAACTGGCGGCAATGGGTGTTTAGGTGATTGGGGGCCCGGGGGGTGTGGGCACATGATGTGCGATGGATGCTGGTACTTGGCACTTATATTGGCCCCCTATCCCTCATCAAACCTCTTGAACCCACACCCCCTTAAAGAGCATTTGAAATTTTATAGCTTTGCTCCCAGTAGCCATTAAAGTGTCTGAAATGGGGACATTTTTTTCAAACAGTCACAAAATCTTCTCCACTTTGAGTTTTTAGATGAATTTGTTTATGCGTGCCAACAAAAATACAAGGATCACGTCTACCAAATTTGGGGCCAAAACTCCTTCTAAAAGAATTTTAAAAAATCTCGAACCGTAAAAGGTTTCAAAAATCATGAAAAATAGAAAACGGGTCGTCTTGCCACAAAACTTCACATGAAGGCTTAGGGGACCATTGTATGAATTTACAAGCCATAAAAATGTCAATGACATGGCAGAAATATGAAGATGTGCCTGAACCCACCTACCACTCGATCGATCCACGGCTTGTGCATCCCGCCTCTTCGATCGACGAAGTGCCCGCACGCTCGTTTCGTGGGTTGACTTAGACATACGTAGTGCGCTCCCAATCTAAGATCAGACCGGACCGAGTGCTCTCTGGCCGGCTGAGCACCCGCACGCTCGTTTCGTGGGTTGACTTAAGCATACGGAGTTCATCCCCAGTCTAAGATCGAACCAGAGGGAGGGTTAAGGCAGCAGGACCAGTAGCAAGATCGACAGTAGGACCAGTAAAGAGGGATCGAGTCGATCCCCGACTTGCACATTCTGCCTCTTCGGTCGGCTGAGCCCTCACATGCTTGCTTCATGGGTTGGCTTATGCATATGGAGTTCATTCCATGTCTAAGCCTCAGCTGGATCGAGGGTTGTGGCAACAGGACCGACAGCACGCAGAGGGGGACAGAGCTGATCCTCGGCTTCACATTATGCCTCTCCGGCCAGCTCAGCACCTGCACACTCGTTTCGTGGGTTAACTTAGGCATATGGAGTTCATTCCAGTCTAAGCAAACGAAGTTAATTCCAGTCTAAGATCTTATCGGTAGCAGCACGTAGAGGGGGATCGGGTCGATCCTCGGCTTACGCATCCTGTCTCTCTGGCCGATTGAGTGCCCATACGCTCGTTTCATGGGTTGACTTAGGCATACGGAGTTCATTATCGGTCTAAGCCCTAACCGGACCGAGCGACCCACAGCGAGATCGGTAGCACACAGAGGGGGACCAGGTCGATCCTCAGCTCATGCATTCTGGCTCTCCACCGGTTGAATGCCCACATGCTCCTTTCATGGGTTGACTTAGGCATACGCAGTGCATTCCCGGTCTCGACCAACCAAGGGCCAGAGGTTATCGACATTTTTTTCAAACGGTCACAAAATCTTCTCCACTTTGAGTTTTTAGCTGAATTTGTTTGTGCGACCCAACAAAAATGCAAGGATCACGTCTAAAAAATTTGGGGCCAAAACTCCTTCTAAAAAAATTTTAAAAGATCCTGAACCGTAAAAAGTTTCAAAAATCGTGAAAAATAGAAAACGGGTCGTCTTGCTAAAAAACTTCACATGAAGGCTTAGGGGACCATTGTATGAATTTACAAGCCATAAAAATGACATTGGCACGGCAGAAATATGAAGATGTGCCTGGGGTAACAACGGCGTTTGGGGTAACAACCGACGGGGACCAGCAGTGGGATCCTTGGTCGGCTCGAGGATCCCACCACCAGCAGTCGGTTTGGTGCTCAAATGCCCATTTCGAGGGCCGATCGAGGCTCGGTATGTGTCGATGGTGGTCGAGGCAACCGCCCGTACCACGGCCCAGTATGTGCCGATGGTGTTCAATGCAACTGCCCGCACCAAGGGCCATCTTATGTCGATAGTGGTCGAGGCAATCGCCCGCACCAAGGGCTGACATGTGTCAATGGTGATCGAGGCAACCACCCGCACCAGGGCCGAGCTTGTGCCGATGGCGGTCGAGGCAAGTGTCCGTACCAAAGGGCAGCTTGTGTCGATGATGGTCGATGCATGTGCCATCACCATGCACCATCATGTGCCATTGATGGTCGAGGCCTTGGCCAAAGTTGGATTTTGAGCCACAGTGCACATACTGGGGTCGAGCATGTGTTGGTGCCACATTTTTTTTGCCTGGGGCACCATCGTCCGAGCATCGTCGGAGAACCTAATCGACGGCATTAGGGGTTCAGGCGATTGGGGGTTCGGGGGGTGTGCGCACATGATGTGCGTTGGGTGCTGGTACTTGGCCCTTATATTGGCCCCCTATCCCTCATCAAACCTCGAGAACTCACACCCCCTTAAAGAGCATTTGAGATTTTATAGGTTTGCTCCCAGTAGCCATTAAAGTGTCTGAAATGGGGACATTTTTTTCAAACGGTCACAAAATCTTCTCCACTTTGCGTTTTTAGCTGAATTTGTTTGTGCGTGCCAACAAAAATACAAGGATCACGTCTACCAAATTTGGGGCCAAAAATCCTTCTAAAAAAATTTTAAAAAATCTCAAACGGTAAAAAGTTTCAAAAATCGTGAAAAATAGAAAACGGGTCGTCTTGCCACGAAACTTCACATAAAGGCTTAGGGGACCATTGTATGAATTTACAAGCCATAAAAATGGCATTGGTACGATAGAAGTATGAAGATGTGCCTGAACCCACCTACCACTCGATTGATCCACGGCTTACGCATCCCGGCTCTCCGGCCGGCTAAGTGCCCGCACGCTCATTTTGTGGTTTGACTTAGGCATACGTAGTGCACTCCCAGTCTAAGATTGGATCAGACCAAGGGTTTTGGCAGCAGGACTCGTAGCGGGACCGACAGCACACAGAGGGGACTGAGTCGATTTTCGGCTTATGCATCCTGCCTCTCTGGCCGGCTGAGCACCTGCACACTCGTTTCGTGGGTTGGCTTAGGCATACGGAGTTCATCCCCAGTCTAAGCATACGGAGTTCATTCCCAGTCCAAGATCAGATCGGACTGAGGGTTGCGACAGCAGGACCAGCAGCTGGATCGATAGCACGCAGGGGGGATCGGGCCGATCCCTGGCTTGCGCATTCTGCCTCTCCGACTGGTTGAGTGCCCGCACGCTCATTTCATGGGTTGGCTTAGGCATACGGCGTTCATTCCATGTCTAAGCCCCAGCCGGATTGAGGTTTGTGGCAGCGGGACCAACAGCACACAGAGGGGGACCGAGCCGGTCTCGACTTGCGTATTATGCCTTTCCGGTCGGCTTAGCACCTGCACACCCATTTCATGGGTTGACTTAGGCATACGGAGTTCATTCCCAGTCTAAGCATACGGAGTTCATTCCCAGTCTATGATCGGATCGATAGCAGCACGCACAAGGGGATCGGGTCAATCCTTGGCTTGTGTATCCTACCTCTCCGGTCGGTTGAGCGCCTGCACGCTCATTTCATATGTTGACTTAGGCATACGGAGTTCATTCCTGGTCTAAGCCCTAACCGGACCGAGCGACTCGCAGCGGATCGACAGCACGCGGAGGGGGACCGGGCCGATCTTCGGCTTGCCTATTCTGGCTTTCCGGTCGGCTGAGCGTCCGTATGCTCGTTTCATGGGTTGACTTAGGCATACATAGTGTATTCCCGATCTCGACTAACCAAGGGCCAGAGGCTATCGACAGCATTTAGGGTAACAACCGAGGGGGACCAGCAGCGGGATCCTTGGTCGGCTCGCACATCCCACCTTGAACGATCGGTTCGATGCTCACACACTAGTTTCGGGGGTCAATCGAGGCTCGGTATGTGCTGATGATGGTCAAGGCAATCGCCCGCACCATGGCCCAGCATGTGCCGATGGTGTTCGATGCAACCACCCGCACCAAGGGCCATCTTATATCGATGGTGGTCGAGGCAACCGCTCGCACCAAGGCCCAGCTTGTGCCGATGGTAGTCGAGGCAAGTGCCCGTGCCAAAGGGTAGCCTGTACCGATGATGGTCGATGCATGTGCCATTGTCACGCCCTGGGTGGGCGTACCAGGCACATCAGGTGCACCAGCAGGCGAGCCAGAGGTTGAGGCCCGTAGACCAGGCATGCTGGCAGGTATCTGTGCGCAAAGCCTAGCAAACGAGTTTAGAACGCCCATCCAACTTGCAGGCTAGCCCGTGAGACCAAGGCCTGGCATACAAGCTGCCCGCACCATATCCAAAAGGGCCCAAGGTGCTGGACACGCAAGGGAAGCTTCTGGAAGCAGGTAGGATCAGCAGGAGCATCCTAGCAGATTTGGTTGACCTTGAAAGTCAGGAGTTAGCATCCTGGTTGATTGTAATCTGTATAATCCCTTGATTTTAGCCTTTATTCTAGGGATATTACCATTAAGTGTAGCTGGAGCCTCAACTATAAATAGAGGGCTGCTCCACCTTTATTTGTACACCATCAAACACTTCTTTTTCAGTGAATACATGAGCATTTCCAAAATTCTACCTTCTTATCCTGTTCTCTTTAACTTGCATAATCAGCCCTTCCTATTGTTCTAGTGCCTGCACGCTTGTGTTTTAGGCTGACTTAGGCATAAAGGAGGAGATTCAAAGCCTAAGGCCGCACGGTTTCTGAGTCTATGGTCGAAGCCCATGACAGTTGGTATTAGAGTAAGTTTGATTCTGCATGTTTGTGTTCTGTAGGTTAGATCGTGATTGAGAAGATGGCATCCCAAAGTAGGAACACGGGTGTGGAAGAGGCAAGAAAGCCAGTTCTATAGATATTTGATCTACCATGGACGGTAGGCTGGCCAAGATGGAGGTGACCATGGGTGACATGGGGAAGAAGCTTGAGGAAGTAGAGACTCACATTGCATCGCAAGACTCCATGAGGAAGGAGATCCAAAGTGAGCTGGAAGCTACTCTCAACAAAAGCATGGACGTGATCACCCAGAAGAATAAGGCCTTGGAGGCTGAAGTGCTGACCTTGCGCGATGGCATAGAGGCTATGTGCCAGCGGATGGTAGAGCTTACCAGTGAGTTTGTTGCCTGCAAGACTACCATTGAGAATGGCATGTTTGCCGGAGTGTCCAAATCCAGATTGGAGGTCCCCAAGCCTAAGGAGTTTAAGGGGATTAGGGCGGCTAAGGAAGTAGACAACTACCTTTAGGGTATGGAACAGTACTTCCAGGCCATGGGCATGCAAGACGAGGCGATAAAGGTAAGCACCACTGCTATGTATCTCACTGATGTAGCCTTATTGTGGTGGAGGCGCAGGTGTGATGATGTCAGGCATGAGAGCGCCAAGATTGGAACCTGGGCAGAGTTCCAAAAGGAGTTCAGAGAACAATTTTACTCGAAGTATGTCGATGATGAGGCACGGGCAAAGTTACGCTAGTTTAGCCAGCAAGGAGACATAAGGGAGTATGTCCAAAAATTCTCTGAACTGATGCTACAGATCTTGGATCTAGGTGAAAAGGATGCCTTATTTGCTTACATGGATGGGCTGAAGCCGTGGGTGATGCATGAGCTACAAAGGAGGGGAGTTCATGACTTGGCTAAAGCCATGACTACTGCCAAGGCCTTGATAGAGTTCAAGCCTCTGAACAAGTTCAAGTTTTCCATGATAGGGACTAAAAAATGCAGTCCAAAGGGAAGGACCGTGATCGGGAGTCCAAGGATGGAGACCGAGACTGTTCAACCAAGGATGGCAAGAAGAAGTCACCAGCAGGCAAGTGGAAAGCAAAGGGGGATCGAGAGCCACTAGCATGCTACCTATGTGGAGGGAGCCACATAGCATGTAATTGCCCGTAAAAGGGCAAGCTGGCTGCTGTAGACAAGGAGTCTGACGAGGAGCTAGAGTCAGGGGCAGCAAAGCTTGGGTCATTGGTGCTCAATGCTATCCAGAGTAAAGGGCTTGATGTTTACGGATCTGATGGTTGTGGGTTAGAAGGTGAGCGCACTGGTGGACACAGATGCCTCACATCTTTTTATTTCAGGTGATGGAGATCGAAAGCTCAGACTAAAGGTGCAGAAAGGGATTGGTACCATTAAAATAGTGAACTTCAAGGAAGTTCCAGCCATTGAAGTAGCACGGGGAGTGGAGTTGCATCTTGGAGACTAGAAAGGCAAGGAGACCATTGAGGTAATACCCCTTGACGACTATGAGTTTGTGATTGGGTTGGATTTCCTTGTTTGGATTAACGCCCTCCTTATGCCTTTTACCAATTGTGTTTGCATCTTGGATGCATGGTGCCAACGCCTAGTGCCATTGAGGAGAGGGTCTGGAGTTAGGTCGTGAGTGGTGTCAGCCATCCAATTTGCCAAGGTGGTAAGCAGATAAGAAGACACCTTCTTGGCAGCCCTAAAATATGATAAGCCAAGGGAGAAGGAGATCAAGTCACCCTTGGAGGTACTAAAGGTGCTAAAAACCTTTAGTGATGTAATGCCCGCAAAGCTGCCTACCAAACTACCACCTAAAAGGAAGGTGGACCACAAGATCGAGATGCTGTCCGAGGCCAAGCCACCAGCCAGAGCCCCTTACCGAATGTCTCCACCAGAGTTGGAAGAGTTAAGGAAGCAGCTCAAAGAGTTAGTTGATGCTGGCTTCATCAGGCCATCAAAAGCCCCCTATGGTGCACCGGTTCTATTCTAGCGTAAGCATGATGGGTCATTGAGGTTGTGCATAGACTATCGGGCTTTGAACAAGCTGACCATCAAGAACAAGTACCCCATCCCACTCATTGCGGACTTATTCGATCAACTTGGAAGCGCAAGGTGGTTTACCAAGCTAGATTTGAGGTCAGGCTACTACCAAGTCAGGATCGTAGAGGAAGATGAGCCAAAGACAACATGTGTCACTCGATATGGTTCATATGAGTTCTTGGTGATACCTTCCGGACTCACAAGCACCCTGCAACATTTTGCACCCTTATGAACAAGGAACTTCAGTCATTCCTTGATCGGTTTGCTGTGGTTTATTTGGATGACACTGTGATCTATAGCCAAACTTTGGGAGAGCATGTAGACCACTTGAGATAGGTGTTCGAGGTGTTGTAGGTGCACAAGCTGTTTGTCAAGAGGGAGAAGTGCTCATTCGCCCAACAAGAGATCCCCTTCCTTGGCCACATAGTGGGAGGTGGCAGGATACGCATGGATGAAGGCAAGAGACATGCCATCCTGAAGTGGCAACTGCCAGCCAAGGTCATTGAGTTGAGATCATTCCTTGGGCTGGTTAACTACTACAGGCACTTCATCAAAGGTCACTCAGCAATAGCCACACCATTGATTGACTTGCTCAAGAAAGGGAGAGCATAGCAGTAAAGCGCAGGGTGCCAGGAAGCCTTTGACAGGTTGAAGGGGGCTATGATCGAGGAGCCAGTCTTGGTCTTGCCAAACCATGCCAAGCTATTTGAGGTGCATACGAATGCATCAGACTTTGCCATAGGGGGTGTGTTGATGTAGGGGGGACGTCCAGTCACGTTCGAGAGCAAAAAGCTGAACGAGACTGAGCGTAAGTACACGGTCCAAGAGAAGGAGATGACTGCAGTGGTGCACTACTTGCGCACTTGGTGCCATTACCTGTTGGGGTCAAGTTTCGTGGTGAGGATGGACAATGTGGTGACCAGCTACTTCTAGACGCAGAAGAAGCTGTCCCCTAAGCAGGTGAGATGGTAAGATTTTCTTACAGAATTTGATTTCCAGATGGAGTACAAGCCAGGACGGGTGAACCTAGTGGCAGACGCCCTAAGTAGAAAGGCTAACCTAGCTGCCATTAGCCAACCAAAGGGGTCACTGGTACTGCGCATCAAGGAGGGACTTGCGCATAATCCTACAACCAAGGCTTTGATGGAGTACACCCAGCAAGGTAAGACTAGGTGATTTTGGTTACAGGATGGGTTGTTGTACACTAGGGGCAGTAGACTGTTTATGCCGTAGCATGGAAAGCTTCACAAGGAAGTTTTGCAAGAATGCCATGATTCAAGGTAGGCTGGACACCCTGGAGTGAGCCGTACCTTGGCACTGATTGAGGATCGATACTACTGGCCGTACATGATGGATGATGTGGAAGCCTATGTGAAGACTTGTCTTGTGTGCCAACAGGACAAGGTGGAGCTCAAGAAACTAGGTGGTCTCTTGGAGCCATTGCCAGTGCCAGAGCGACCATGGGAAAGTGTTTCTCTGGACTTTATAGTCGGTCTACCTAAAGTAGAAAGGTTTGGAAGCATCATGGTAGTGGTGGATAGGTTTTCCAAGTATGGAATCTTTATTCCAGCAACCAAGGAGTGCCCAGTCGAGGAGGCAGCTTGATTGTTCTTGAAGAACATGGTTAAGTACTGGGGAGTGCTAAGGACCATTGTTAGTGATCGGGATAGGCATTTCACGGGTAGGTTCTGGATTGAGTTGTTCAAGCTATTGGGGTCAGACTTGAACTTTTCCACCAGCATGCATCCGCAGATCGATGGGCAGACAGAACGAGTGAATGGACTATTGGAGGTCTACCGTAGGCACTATGTGAGTGCCACACAAAGAGACTGGCCAAAGCTACTAGATATTGCACAGTTTTCCTACAACTTGTAAAGGAGCGAGGCAACGAACCAGAGCCCATTTGAGGTTGTGACAGGGCAACAACCACTAACACCCGATTCGATTGTTGTAGGTTATATAGGGTCGAATCCAGCAGCATGGTAGGAGCAAACTGACTTAGCCAGAGTTTGTCTACATAAGGCGGCCAAGAGGTCGAAGAAGTGGGCTGACCAAAATAGGTGAGATGTGCAGTTCCAGGTTGGAGACTTGGTGTTGGTGATGCTGCATCCCATTGTGTGCCACAAGGGGCTGCACAAAGGCCTAGTCTGGAGGTATGAGGGACCTTTTTGAGTAGTCAAGAGGGTAGGCAAGGTTGCCTACAAGCTGGATATGCCACCCAAGCCGAGGGTACACCCGGTGTTCCATGTGAGCATGCTCAAGCCATTCCATGAGAATGAGGGAGATCCAGGATGGACAGAGTCAAAGCGTGCGCCATTAGGAGCAAGGGCCTCATATGAAAAAGAAGTCCATAGCATCATAGCTGATCGGGAGGTGAGATGGAAGAACTATCAGCCAAGACAAGAGTACTTGGTGCACTGAAAGGAACTTCTAGATAGTGAGGTAAGCTGGGAACTAGCAGATGACTTATGGCAGTTCGGGGACCAGATCAAGCAGTACCATGCAGAAGATGCAATGAAGGCATTGCACAATCAGGTGAGGGAGAATGTCACACCCTGGGTGGGAGTGCCAGGCACATCAAACGGTCTAGCAAGTGAGCCAGAGGTTGAGGCCCACAAACCAGGCGTGCTGGTGGGTATCTGTGCGCAAAACCTAGTGAATGAGTTTAGAACGCCCACCCAACTTGCAGGCTAGCCCGTGAGACCAAGGCCTGGCATACAAGCTACCCACACCACATCTTAAAGGGCCCAAGGTGCTAGACACACAAGGGAAGCTTCTAGAGGCAGACAGGATTAGCAGAGCATCCTGGCAGATTTGGTTGACCCTGAAAATTAGGAGTTAGCATCCTAATTGATTATAATCTGTATAATCCCTTGATTTTAGCCTTTATTCTAGGGATATTGCCATTAAGTGTAGCTGGAGACTCAACTATAAATAGAGGGTTGCTCTACCTTTATTTGTGCACCATCAAACACTTTTGTTTCAGTGAATACAAAAGCATTTCCAGAATTCTGCCTTCTTATCCTGTTTCTCTTTAACATGCGTAATCAGCCCTTTCTATTGTTCTAGTGCCTGCATGCTTGTGTTTTAGGCTAACTTAGGCATAAAGGAGGAGATTCCAAGCCTAAGGCAGCACAGGTGACATGGGGGAGAAGCTTGAGGAGGTAGAGACTCACCTTGCATCTCTAAACTCCATGGGGGAAGAGATCTAAAGTGAGCTGGAAGCTGCTCTCAACAAAGGCATGGATGTGATCACCCAGAAGAATAAGGCCTTGAAGGCTGAAGTGTTGACCTTGTGCAATGGCATAAAGGCCATGTGCCAGTGGATGGAAGAGCTTAGCAGTGAGTTCGTTGCTTGCAAGACTGCCATTGGGAATGGCATGTTTGTCAGAGTGTCCAAATCCAGATTAGAGGTCCCCAAGCCTAAGGAGTTAAAGGGGACTAGGGCGGCCAAGGAAGTAGACAACTACCTTTGGGGTATGGAGCAGTACTTTCAGGCCATGGGCATGCAAGACGAGGTGATAAAGGTAAGCATCGCTGCTATGTATCTCACTGATGTAGCCTTATTATGGTGGAGGAACAGGTGTGATGATGTTAGGCATGGAAGCGCCAAGATTGGAACCTGGGTAGAGTTCCAAAAGGAGTTCAGAGAACAATTTTACCCGAAGTATGCCGATGATGAGGCGCAAGCAAAGTTACGCAGGCTGAGCCAGCAAGGGGACATAAGGGAGTATGTCCAGAAATTCTCTGAACTGATGCCTACAGATCTCGAATCTAGGTGAAAGGGATGCCTTATTTTCTTTCATGGATGGGCTGAAGCCGTGGGTGAAGCATGAGCTACAAAAGAGGGGAGTTCATGACTTGGCTAAAGCCATGACTACTACTAAGGCCTTGATAAAGTTCAAGCCTCTGAACAAGTTCGAGTCTACTAATCCCAAGGGTAAGGGCAAGGATGATAGGGATCGAAAGAAGCAGTCCAAAGGGAAAGACCGTGATTGGGAGTCCAAGGATGGAGATCGAGACCGTTCAACCAAGGATTGCGAGAGGGAGCCATCAGTAGGAAAGTGGAAAGCAAAGGGGGACCGAGAGCCACTAGCATGTTACCTATGTGGAGGGAGCCACATAGCACACAATTACCCGTAGAAGGGTAAGCTGGCTACTGTAGACAAGGAGTCTAACAAGGAGCCAGAGTTAGGGGCAGCAAAGCTTAGGTCATTGGTGTTCAATGTTATCCAGAGTAAGGGGAGTCGTAAGCTAAAGGGCTTGATATTTACGGATCTGATGGTTACGGGTTAGAAGGTGAGTGCACTGGTGGACACAGGTGCCTCACATCTTTTTGTTTCAGGTGATGGAGCCCGGAAGCTCGGACTAAAGGTGCAAAAAGGGATTGGTACCATTAAAACGGTGAACTCGAAAGAGGTTCCAGCCATTGGAGTAGCACGGGGAATGGAGTTACAGCTTGGAGATTGGAAAGGCAAGGAGACCATAGAGGTAATACCCCTTGACGACTATGAGTTTGTGATTGGGTTGGATTTCCTTGTTCAGATTAACACCCCCTTGTGCCTTTTGCCGATTGTGTTTGCATCTTAGATGCATGGTGCCAATGCCTAGTGCCATTGAGGAGAGGGTCTGGAGTTAGGTCACGGGTGGTGTCAGCCATCCAATTTGCCAAAGTGGTAAGCAGAAAAGAAGACACATTCTTGGCAGCCCTAAAATATGATGAGCCAAGGGAGAAGGAGATCGAGTCACCCTTGGAGGTGCTAAAGGTGCTGAAGACATTTAGTGATGTGATGCCCGCGAAGCTACCTTGCAAGCTACCACCTAAGAAGGAGGTGGACCACAAGATCGAGCTGGTGTCTGAGGCCAAGCCACCAGCTAGAGCCCCTTACCGAATGTCTCCACCAGAGTTAGAGAAATTGAGGAAACAGCTCCAAGAGTTAGTTGATGCTGGCTTCATCAGGCCATCAAAAGTACCTTATGGTGCATCAGTTCTATTCCAGTGCAAGCATGATGGCTTGTTGCAACTGTGCATAGACTACCAGGCTTTGAACAAGCTGACCATCAAGAACAAGTACCCCATCCCACTCATTACGGACTTGTTCGATCAACTTGGGAGCACAAGGTGGTTCACCAAGCTGGATTTGAGGTCAGGCTACTATCAAGTCAGGATTGCGGAGGGAGATGAGCCAAAAACAGCATGTGTCACTAGGTATGGTTCGTATGAGTTCTTGGTGATGCCTTTCAGACTCATGAACACCCCCAGCAACATTCTGCACCCTTATGAACAAGGTACTTCAGTCATTCCTTGATCGGTTTGTTGTGGTTTTTTTGGATGACATTGTGATCTACAACCAGACTTTAGGAGAGCATGTAGACCACTTGAGACAGGTGTTCAAGGTGTTACGGGCACACAAGCTGTTTGTCAAGAGAGAGAAGTGCTTATTCACCCAACAGGAGATTCCGTTCCTTGGCCACATAGTGGGAGGTGGTAGGATACGCATGGATGAAGGCAAGATACACGCCTCCTGGAGTGGCAATCGCCAGCCAAGGTCACTGAGTTGAGATCATTCCTTGAGCTGGTTAACTACTACAGGCACTTCATCAAAGGTCACTTAGCAATAGCCACGCCATTGACTGACTTGCTCAAGAAAGGGAGAGCATGAGAGTGGAGCGCATGGTGCCAAGAAGCCTTTGACATGTTGAAGCGAGCTGTGATCGAGGAGCCAGTCTTGGCCTTGCCAGACCATGCCAAGCTGTATGAGGTGCATACGGATGCATCATACTTTGCATAGGGGGCGTGTTGATGCAAGAGGGATGTCTAGTCGCGTTCGAGAGTAGGAAGCTGAATGAGATTAAACGTAGGTACACGGTCCAAGAGAAGGAGATGACTGCAATGGTGCACTGCTTGCGCACTTGGCACCGTTACCTATTGGGGTCGAGGTTCATGGTGAGGATGGACAATATGGCGACCAACTACTTTCAGACGTAAAAGAAGCTATCCCCCAAGCAGGCGAGATGGCAAGATTTTCTTACGGAATTTGATTTCCAGATGGAGTACAAGCCGGGGCAGGCGAACCTAGTGGCAGACGCCCTAAGCAGGAAGGCTAACCTTGCTGCCATTAGCCAACCAGAGGGGTCACTGGTGTCACGCATCAAGGAGGGACTTGCTCATGATCTTACAGCCAAGGCTTTGATGGAGTACACCCAGCAAGGTAAGACTAGGCAGTTTTAGTTACAGGATGGCTTGCTGTACACCAGGCGCTGTAGACTATTTGTGTCACAGCACGGGAAGCTTTGTAAGGAAGTTTTGCAAGAATGTCATGATTCAAGGTGGGCTGGACACCCCGGAGTGAGCCGCACCTTGGCACCGATCGAGGATCGGTACTACTAGCCGCACATGAGGGATGGTGTGGAGGCTTATGTGAAGACTTGTCTTGTGTGCCAACAGGACAAGATGGAGCTCAAGAAACCAGGCGGTCTCTTGGAGCCATTACCAGTGCCAGAGTGACCATGGAAGAGTGTTTCTCTAGACTTTATAGTTAGTCTACCCAAAGCAGAAGGGTTTGGAAGCATCATGGTAGTGGTGGATAAGTTTTCCAAATATGGAATCTTCATTCCAACAACCAAGGAGTGCCCAGTCGATGAGGCAGCTCGATTGTTCCTGAAGAACATGGTTAAGTACTGGCGAGTGTCGAGGACCATTGTTAGTGATCGGGACGGGTGTTTCACGGGCAGGTTCTGGACTAAATTGTTCAAGCTGTTGGGGTCAAACTTGAACTTTTCCACTAGCATGCATCCGCAGACCGATGGGTAGACAGAACGAGTGAATGGACTATTGGAGGTCTACCTCAGGCACTATGTGAGTGCCACACAAAGGGATTAGCCAAAGCTGCTAGATGTTACACAGTTTTCCTACAACTTGCAAAGGAGTGAGGCAACGAACCAGAGCCCATTTGAGGTTGTTACAGGGCAACAACCACTAACACTCGGTTCGATTGCTGCAAGTTATATAGGGTCGAATCCAACAGCATACAAGTTTGCCAAGGCATGGCAGGAGCTAACTGACTTGCCTAGAGTTTGTCTACAAAAGGCGACCAAGAGGTCAAGGAAGTGGGCAGACCAGAATAGGTGGGACGTGCAGTTCCAAGTTGGAGACTTGGTGTTAGTGAAGCTGCATCCCATTGTGCACCACAGGGGGCTGCACAAAGGCCTAGTCTGAAGGTATGAGGGACCTTTTCAAGTAGTCAAGAGGGTAGGCAAGGTTGCCTACAAGCTGGATATGCCACCTAAGCTGAGGGTGCACCCGGTGTTCCATGTGAGCATGCTCAAGCCATTCCATGAGGATGAGGGAGATCCAGGATGGGCAGAGTCAAAGCGTGCGCCATTGGGAGCAAGGGCCTCATATGAAAAGGAGGTCCACAGTATCATAGCTGATCGAGAGGTGAGACAAAAGAACTATCAGCCGAGACAAGAGTACTTGGTGTGCTGGAAGGGACTTCCAGACAATGAGGGGAGCTGGGAACCAGCAGATAACTTATGGTAGTTCGGGGACCAGATCAGGTAGTACCATGCAGAAGATGCAATGAGGGCATTGCACAATCAGGTGGGGGAGAATGTCACACCCTGGTAGGCACACCAGGCACATCAGGTGCACCAACAGGCGAGCCAGAGGTTGAGGCCGACAGACCGGGCATGCTGGCAGGTATCTACGTGCAAAGCCTAGCAAACGAGTTCAAAATGCCCGCCCAACTTATAGGCTAGCCCGTGAGACCAAGGCCTGGCATACAAGCTACCCACACCACATCCAGAAGGGCCTAAGGTGCTGGACACACAAGGGAAGCTTCTAGAAGCAGGCAGGATCAGTAGAAGCATCTTGGCAGATTTAGTTGACCCTAAAAATCAGGCGTTAGCATCCTGATTGATTGTAATCTGTATAATCGCTTGATTTTAGCCTTTATTCTAGGGATATTGCCATTAAGTGTAGCTAGAGCCTATATTATAAATAGAGGGCTACTTCACCCTCATTTGTACACCATCAAACACTTCTGTTTCAGTGAATACAAAATCATTTCTAGATTTCTGTCTTGTTATCCTGTTTCTCTTTAACTTGCATAATCAGCCCTTCCCATTGTTCTAGTGCCCGAACGCTTGTGTTTTAGGCTAACTTAGGCATAAAGGAGGAGATTCCAAGCCTAAGGTCGCACGGATTCTGAGTCTAAGGTCGGAGCCCGTGACACCTGTACCAAAGGGCAGCCTGTGCCAATGATGGTCGATGCATGTGCCATCACCATGCGCCATCATGTGCCTTTGATGGTCGAGGCCTTGGACGAAGTTTGATTTTGAGCCACAGTGCACATGCTGGGCTCAGGCATGTGTTGGTGCCACATTTTTTTCGCCCGAGGCACCATCGTCGGAGCATCGCTGGAGAACCTAACCGACGACATTAGGGGTTCTGGTGATTGGGGGGCCGGGGGGTGTGCACACATGATGTGCGATGGGTGCTGGTGCTTGGCCCTTATATTGGCTCCCTATCCCTCATCAAACCTTGAGAACTCACACCCCCTTAAAGAGCATTTGAAATGTTATAGGTTTGCTCCCAGTAGCCATTAAAGTGTCTGAAATGGGGACATTTTTTTCAAACGGTCACAAAATCTTCTCCACTTCGAGTTTTTAGCTAAATTTGTTTGTGCATGCCAACAAAAATAAAAAGGGTCACGTCTACCAAATTTGGGGCCAAAACTCTTTCTAAAAAAATTTTTAAAAAATCCCGAACCGTAAAAAGTTTCAAAAATCGTGAAAAATAGAAAACGGGTCGTCTTGCCACGAAACTTGACATGAAGGCTTAGGGGACTATTGTATGAATTTACAAGCCATAAAAATGGCATTGGCATGGCAGAAATATAAAGATGTGCCTGAACCCACCTACCACTCGATCGATCCATGACTTGCACATCCCGCCTCTCCAGCTGGCTAAGTGCCTGCATGCTCGTTTTGTGGGTTGACTTAAGCATACGTATTGCGTTCCCAATCTAAGATAGGACCGGATCAAGGGTTGCGGTAGCAGGACCCTTAGCGGGATCGACAGCATGTAAAGGGGATCGGGTCGATCCTCAGCTTGTGCATCTTGCCTCTATGGCCGGCTGAGCGCCCGCACGCTCATTTTGTGGGTTGACCTAGGCATACGGAGTTCATCCCCAGTCTAAGCATATGGAGTTCATTCCTAGTCTAACATCGAACTGGACCGAGAGTTGCGGTAGCAGGACCAGCAACAGGATCGACAGCACGCAGAGGGGATCGGACGGATCCTCGGCTTGCGCATTCTACCTCTCTGGCCTGCTGAGCGCCTGCAAGCTCATTTCGTATGTTGGCTTAGGCATATGGAGTTCATTCCATGTCTAAGCCCCAGTCGGACCAAGCATTGTGGCAGGGAGACCGATAGCATGCAGAGTGGATCGCGTCGGTCCCCAGCTTGCGCATTATGCCTCTTCGGTTGGCTCAGTACCCGCACGCTCATTTTTTGGGTTGACTTAGGCATATGAAGTTCATTCCAAGTCTAAGCATACGGAGGTCATTCCCAGTCTAAGATCAGACCGGCAGTGGGATCGACAGCAGCACGGAGAGGGGCATCGGGTCGATCTTCGGCTTATGCATCCTACCTCTCCAGCTGGCTGAGCACCCGTATGCTCGTTTAATGGGTTGACTTAGGCATATAGAGTTCATTCCCGGTCTAAGCCCCAATCAGACTGAGGGACCCACAGTGGGATCGACAGCACGTAAAGGTGGACCGGGCTGATCCCTGGCTTGCACATTATGCCTCTCTGGCCTGCTCAGTGTCCGTATGCTCATTTCATGGGTTGACTTAGGCATACAGAGTTCATTCCCAGTCTAAGATCGGACTGGTAGCAGCACACAGAGGGGGACCGAGCTGATTCTTAGCTTGCGTATCCTTCCTCTCCGACCGGTTGAGCGCCCGTACGCTCGTTTCATGGATTGACTTAGGTATACGGAGTTCATTCTCGGTCTAAGCCCCAATCGAACCGAGGGACTCGTAATGGACCAGCCTCACACAAAAGGGGATAAGACCGATCCTTGGCTTGCGCATTCTGGCTCTTCGGTCGATTGAACGCTCGTACGCTTGTTTCATGGGTTGACCCAGGCATACGTAGTGCATTCCCAATCTCGACCAATCAAGGGCAAAAGGCTATCGACGGTGTTTGGGGCAACAACCGAGGGGCACCAGTAGCGCGATCCTTGGTCGGCTTGCATATCCCGCCCCCAGCAGCAGGATCAGTAGCACGTAAGGGGGGATCGGGTCGATCCTTGACTTGCACCTTCTGCCTCTCCGATTGGTGGAGCCCCCGCATGCTCGTTTTGTGAGTTGGCTTAGGCATATAGAGTTCATTCCATGTCTAAGCCCCAGTCGGACCATGGGTTGTGGTAGCAGGATCGATAGCACGCAAAGGGGGACCGAGCCGATCCCCGGCCTGCGCATTATGCCTCTCCGTCTTGGTCAACGCCCGCACGCTCGTTTCGTGGGTTGACTTAGGCATACGGAGTTCATTCCCAATCTAAGCATACAGAGTTCATTCACAGTCTAAGATCAGACCGACAGTAGCACGCAGAGGGGGACCGGGCTGATTCTCAGCTTGCGCATCCTGCCTCTCCGACCAGCAGAGTGCTCGCATGCTCGTTTCATGGGTTGGCTTAGGCGTTACGGAATTGATTCCATGTCTAAGCCCCAGCCGGACTGAGGGTTGTGGCAGCGGGACCGATAGTATACAGTGGGGGATCGGGCCAATCCCCGGCTTATGCATTATGCCTCTCCGACCTGCTCAGTGCCCGCACGCTCGTTTTGTGGGTTAACTTAGGCATACGGAGTTCATTCCTAGTCTAACCATACGGAGTTCATTCCCAGTCTAAGATCGAATCGGCAGCAGCATGCAGAGGGGGACCAAGTTGATCCTCGGCTTGAGCATCCTACCGATTGAGCACCCGCATGCTCATTTCATGGGTTAACTTAGGCATACGGAGTGCATTCTCGGTCTAAGCCCCAACCGGACCGAGGGACCCACAGTGAGATCGGCAACATGCAGAGGGGGATTGGGTCGATCCTCGACTTGCATATTCTGGCTTTCCGGTCAATCGAGCGCCCGTACGCTCATTTCATGGGTTGACATAGGCATACGTAGTGCATTCCCGATCTCGACCAATCAAGGGCCAGAGGATATCGACGGCGTTTGAGGGAACAACCAAGGGGGACCAGCAGCGGGATCCTTGGTCGGCTCGTGCATCCCACCCCCAGCAGTTGATTTGATGCCCACACACTCATTTCGGGGGTCGATCGGGGCTCGGCATGTACCGATGGTGGTCGAGGCAACCGCCCGCACCACGGCCCAGCATGTGCCGATGGTGTTCGATGTAACTGCCTGCACCAGGGGCCATCTTTTACCAATGGGGGTTAAGGCAGTCGCCCGCACCAAAGTTTGATGGTCGAGGCCTTGGTCAAAGTTCTATTTCGAGCCACGGTGCACATGCTGGGCTCGAGCATGTGCAGGTGCCACATTATTTTCGCTCGGGGCACCATCATCGGTGCATCGTTGGAGAACCTAACCGGTGGCATTGGGGGTTCCGACGATTGGGGGGGCCGGGGGCTGTGCGATGGGTGCTGGTACTTGGCCCTTATATTGCCCCCTATCCCTCATCAAACCTCCAGAACTCACACCCCCTTAAAGAGCATTTGAGATTTTACAGGTTTGCTCCCAGTAGCCATTAAAGTGTATGAAATGGGGACATTTTCTTCAAACGATCACAAAATCTTCTCCACTTCGAGTTTTTAGCTGAATTTGTTTATGCGTGCCAACAAAAATAGAAGGATCACGTCTACCAAATTTGGGGCCAAAACTCCTTCTAAAAAAATTTAAAAAAATCTCGAACCGTAAAAAGTTTTAAAAATCATGAAAAATATAAAACGGGTCGTCTCACCACGAAACTTCACATGAAGGCTTAGGGGACCATTGTATGAATTTACAAGCCATAAAAATGGCATTGGAATGGCAGAAATATGAAGATGTGCCTGAACCCACATACCACTCGATCGATCCACGGCTTGCACAACCCGCCTCTCCGGCCGGCTGAGCACCCGCATGCTCATTTCATGGGTTGACTTAGGCATACGGAGTTCATCCCCAGTCTAAGCATACAGAGTTCATTCCTAGTCTAAGATCGGACTGGACCGAGGGTTGCAGTAGCAGGACCAGCAGTAGGATCTGTAGCACGCAGGAGGGACCTGGTCGATTCCCAGCTTGCGGATTCTGCCACTCCGACCGATTGAGCCCCCGTACGCTCGTTTCGTGGTTTGGCTTAGGCATACGGAGTTCATTCCATGTCTAAGCCCCAATCGAACCGAGGGTTGTGGCGGTCGGACTGGCAGGACGCAAAGGGGGACTGGGCTGATCCCCGGCTTACGCATTATGCCTTTACGGTCGGCTCAGCGCTCGCACGCTCGTTTCATGGGTTGACTTAGGCATATGGAGTTCATTCCTAGTCGAAGCATACAGAGTTCATTCCCAGTCTCAGATCGGACCGATAGCAGCACGTAGAGGGGGATCGAGCCGATCCTCGGCATACATATCCTGCCTCTCCGACCGACTGAAGCCTTGGTTGATGTTCGATTTTGAGCCACGGTGCACATGCTGGGTTCGACATGCGCTGGTGCCACATTTTTTTCGCCCAGGGCACCATCGTTGGAGCATCGTCAGAGAACCTGACTGGCGGTATTGGGGGTTTCGACGATTAGGGGGGCCCGGGAGTGTTGGCACATGATGTGCGATGGGTACTGGTACTTAGCCCTTATATTGGCCCCCTATCCCTCATCAAACATCGAGAACTCACACCCCCTTAAAGAGCATTTGAGATTTTATAGGTTTGCTCCCAGTAGCCATTAAAGTGTCTGAAATGGGGACATTTTTTTCAAACGGTCACAAAATCATCTCCACTTTTGGTTTTTAGCTAAATTTGTTTGTGCGTGCCAACAAAAAGACAAGGATCACGTCAACCAAATTTGGGGTGAAAACTCCTTCTAAAAAAATTTTAAAAAATCTCAAACCGTAAAAAGTTTCAAAAGTCGTGACAAATAGAAAACGGGTCATCTTGCCACGGAACTTCACATGAAGGCTTAGGGGACCATTGTATGAATTTACAAGCCATAAAAATGGCATTGGCATGGCAGAAATATGAAGATCTGCCTGAACCCACCTACCACTCGATCGATCCACGGCTTGCGCATCCCACCTCTCCGGTCGGCTAAGTGCCCGCACGCTCGTTTCGTGGGTTAACTTAGGCATACGTAGTGCACTCCCAGTCTAAGATCAGATCGAACCGAGGGTTGTAGCAGCAGGACCAGCAGCGGGATCGACAGCATACAGAGGGGACCGGGTCGATCCCCGGCTTGCGCATCCTGCCTCTCTGGTCGATTGAGTGCCCGCACGTGTATTTCGTGGGTTAACTTAGGCATACGGAGTTTATCCCCAGTCTAAGCACACGGAATTCATTCTCAGTCTAAGATCGGACTAGACCGAGGGTTGTGGCAGCAGGATCAGTAGCAGGATTGGCAGCACGCAGGGGGGGATCGAGCCGATCCACGGCTTGCGCATTCTGCCTCTCCGGCCGACTGAGCGCCAGCACGCTCGTTTCATGGGTTGGCTTAGGCATACGGAGTTCATTCCATGTCTAAGCCCTAGTCGGACTGAGGGTTGTGGCAGCGGGATCGACAGAACATAGAGGGGGATCGGGCTGATTCCCGGCTTGTGCATTATGACTCTCCGACCTGTGCATTATGCCTCTCCGGCCTGCTGAGTGCCCACACGCTCGTTTTATGGGTTGACTTAGGCATTCGGAGTTCATTCCCAGTCTAAGCATACGGAGTTCACTCCCAGTCTAAGATCGGACTAGTAGCAGCACGTAGAGGGGGACCAGGTCGATCCTTGGCTTGTGCATTCTGCCTCTCCGATCGGCTGAGCGCCCGCATGCTCGTTTCGTGGGTTGACTTAGGCATACGGAGCTCATTCTCGATCTAAGCATATGGAGTTCATTCCTAGCCTAAGATCGGACCGGTAGCAGCACGTAGAGGGGGATCGGGCTGATCCTCGACTTACGCATCCTGCCTCTTCGACCGGTTGAGCACCCGTAACCTCGTTTCGTGGGTTGACTTAGGCATACAGAGTTCATTCTCGATCTAAGCCCCAACCAGACTGAAGGACCTGTAGAGGGATAGACAGCATGTAGAGGGGGACGGAGCTGATCCTCGACTTACACATTTTGGCTCTCCGACCGGCTGAGCGCCTGCACGCTCATTTCGTGGGTTGACTTAGGCATACGTAGTGCATTCCTGATCTCAACCAACCAAGGACCAGAGGCTATTGATGATGTTTGGGGCAACAACTGAGGGGGACCAGTAGCGGGATCCTTGGTCGGCTCACGCATCCCGCCCCCATCGGTCTGTTCAATGCTCGCACGCTCGTTTCAGGGGCCGACCGAGGCTTGGCATGTGCCGATGGTGGTCGAGGCAACCGTCCGCACCATGGCCCAGCATGTGTTGGTGGTGGTCGAAGCAACCGCTCGCACTAGGGCCTAGCATCTATTGATGGCGATAGAGGCAAGTGCCTGTACCAAAAGGCAGCTTGTGTCGATGATGGTCGATGCATGTGCCATCACCATACACCATCATGTGCCATTGATGGTCGAGGCCTTGGTTGAAGTTTGATTTTGAACCTCGATGCACATGCTGGCCTCGGGCATGTGCTGGTGCCACATTTTTTTTGCCCAGGGCACCATCATCGGAGTATCACCGGAGAACCTAACTGGCGGCATTGAGGGTTCCGGCGATTGTAGGGGCCGGGGGGTGTGCTAACATGATTTGCAATGGGTGCTGGTACTTGGCCCTTATATTGGCCCCATATCCCTCATCAAACCTCAAGAACTCACACCCCTTAAAGAGCATTTGAGATTTTATAGGTTTGCTCCCAGTAGCCATTAAAGTGTTTGAAATGGGGACATTTTTTTCAAACGATCACAAAATCTTCTCCACTTCGAGTTTTGAGCTGAATTTTTTTGTGCATACCAACAAAAATACAAGGATCATGTCTAACAAATTTGGGGCCGAAACTCCTTCTAAAAAAGTTTTAACAAATCTTGAACTACAAAAAGTTTCAAAAACTGTGAAAAATAGAAAACGGGTCGTCTTGCCACGAAACTTGACATCAAGGCTTAGGGGACCATTGTATGAATTTACAAGCCATAAAAATGGCATTGGCATGGTAAAAATATGAAGATGTGCCTGAACCCACCTACCATTCTATCGATCCATGGCTTGGGCATCTCGCCTCTCTGGCGGCTGAGCGCCCGCACGCTCGTTTCATGGGTTGACTTAGGCAAATGGAGTTCATCCCTAGTCTAAGCATATGGAGTTCATTCCCAATCTAAAATCAGACCAGACTGAGGGTTACGACTGCCAGATCGACAACACGCAGGGGGACCGGGCTGATCCCCGACTTGGGCATTCTGCCTCTACGGCTGGCTGAGCACCCGCACGCTCGTTTCGTGGGTTGGCTTAAGCATACAGAGTTTATTCCATGTCTAAGCCCCAGCCAGACCGAAGGTTGTGGCAATGGGATCGACAGCATGCAGAGAGGGATCAGGTCGATCCTCGGCTTGCGCATTATGCCTCTCCAGCCGGCTTAACACCCACACGATCGTTTCATGGGTTGACTTAGGCATACGAAGTTCATTCCCAGTCTAAGCATACGGAGTTCATTCCCAGTCTAAGATCAGACTGGCAGCAGCACGCAGAGGGGGACTGGGCATTTCCTCAGCTTACGTATCCTGCCTCTCCGACAGGCTGAGCCCCCGTATGCTTGTGAAAAATAGAAATCATGAAAAATAGAAAACGGGTCGTCTTGCCATGAAACTTCACATGAAGGCTTAGGGGACCATTGTATAAATTTACAAGCCATAAAAATGGCATTGGCGTGGCAGAAATATGAAGATGTGCCTGAACCCACCTACCACTCAATTGATCCACAGCTTACGCATCCCGCCTCTCCGGCCGGCTAAGTGCCCGCACGCTCGTTTCGTGGGTTGAGTTAGGCATACGTAGTGCGCTCCCAATCTAAGATAAAATCAGACTGAGGGTTGCGGTAGCAGGACCGCCCGCACCATGGGCCATCTTGTATCGATGGTGGTCATGGCAACCGCTCACACCAGGGCCCAGCTTGTGTCAATGGCGGTCGAGGCAAGTGACCGTGGCAAAAGGCAGCTTGTGCCGATGATGGTCGATGCATGTGCCATCACCATACACCATCATGTGCCATTGATGGTCGAGGCCTTGGCCAAAGTTTGATTTTGAGCCCTGATGCACATGCTGGGCTCGGGCATGTGCTGGTGACACATTTTTTTCACCCGGGGCACCATCACCGGAGCATCGTCGGAGAACCTAACCGGTCGCATTAGGGGTTCCGACGATTAGGGGGGCCGAGGGCTGTGCGTACATGATGTGTGATGGGTGCTGGTACTTGGCCCTTATATTGTCCCCCTATCCCTCATCAAACCTCGAGAACTCACACCCCCTTAAAGAGCAATTAAGATTTTATAGGTTTGCTCCCAGTAGCCATTAAAGTGTCTGAAAATGGGGACATTTTTTTCAAATGGTCACAAAATCTTCTCCACTTTGAGTTTTTAAATGAATTTGTTTGTGCGTGCCAACAAAAATACAAGGATCACGTCTACCAAATTTGGGAACAAAACTCCTAAAAAAATTTTAAAAATCTCGAATCGTAAAAAGTTTCAAAAATCGTGAAAAATAGAAAACGGGTTGTCTTGCCACGAAACTTCACATGAAGGCTTAGGGGACCGTTATATGAATTTACAAGCCATAAAAATGGCATTGGCATGGCAGAAATATGAAGATGTGCCTAAACCCACCTACCACTCGATCGATCCACAGCTTGCTCATCCCGTCTCTTCGGTCGGCTAAGTGCCCGCACGCTCGTTTCGTGGGTTTACTTAGGCATACATAGTGCGCTCCCAGTCTAAGATCAGACCGAATCGAGGGTTACGGTAGTAGGACCCACAGCGGGATCGGCAGCACGCAGAGGGGATCAGGTCGATCCCCAGCTTGCGCATCCTGCCTCTTTGATTGGCTGAGCGCTCGCACGCTCGTTTCGTGGGTTGACTTAGGCATACAGATTTCATCCCCAGTCTAAGCATGTGGAGTTCATTCCTAGTCTAAGATTGGATCGGACCGAGGGTTGCGATAGTACGACCAGTAGCAAGATCGGCTGTATGCATGAGGGACCGGGTTGATCCTCGGCTTGTGCATTCTGCCTCTCTTGCCGGCTGAGTGCCCGCACACTCGTTTTGTGGGTTGGCTTAGGCATACGGAGTTCATTCCATGTCTAAGCCACAACCGAACTGAAGGTTGTGGCAGCGGGACTGACAGCACATTGTGGGGGATCGGGCCGATCCCCAACTTGTGCATTATGCCTTTCCGGCTGGCTCAATGCCCGCACACTCATTTCGTGGGTTGACTTAGGTATACGGAGTTCATTCCCAGTCTAAGCATACGGAGTTCATTCCCAGTATAAGATCGGACTGGCAGCAATACGTAGAGGGGGATCGGGCCGATCTTCAGCTTTCGGATACAGCCTCTCCGACCGGTTGAGCGCCCGCATGCTCATTTCATGGGTTGACTTAGGCATACAGAGTTCATTCTCGGTCTAAGCCCCAACTGCATTGAGGGACCCGCGCGGGATCGACAGCAAGCAGTGGGGAATTAGGCCGATCCTCGACTTGTGTATTCTGGCTCTCCAACCGGTTGAACGCCCGCACGCTCGTTTAATGGGTTGACTTAGGCATACATAGTGCATTCCCGATCTCGACCAATCAAGGGCTAGAGGCTATCGACGGCGTTTGGGGCAACAACTGAGGGGACCAGCAGCAGGATCCTTGGTCGGCTCATGCATCCCACCCCTAGAGGTCAGTTCGGTTCTTGCACACTTGTTTCGAGGGCTGATCAGGGCTCGGTATGTGCCGCTGGCAGTCAAGGCAACCGCCCGCACCAGGGGCCATCTTGTGCCGATAGTGGTCGAGGCAATCGCTTGCACCAAAGGTCGGCATGTGTTGAAGGTGATCGAGGCAACCACCCGCAGTAAGGCCCAGCTTGTGCCGATGGTAGTCGAGGTAATTGCTTGCACCAAGGGCCGGCATGTGCCGATGGTGATCAAGGCACCCACTCGCAGCAAGGCCCAGCTTGTGCCGATGGCAGTCGAGGTAAATACCCGTACCAAAGGGTAGCCTGTGTCGATGATGGTCGATGCATGTACCATCACCATGCACCATCATGTGCCATTGATGGTCAAGGCCTTGGCTGAAGTTTGATTTTGTGCCACGGTGCACATGCTGGGCTCGGGCATGTGCTAGTGCCACATTTTTTTTGCCCGGGGCACCATCATCGGAGAACCTAACCGGTGGTATTGGGGGTTCCGACGATTGGGGGGCGGGAGGGTGTGCGCACATGATGTGTGATGGGTGACTTAGACATACAGAGTTCATTCCCAGTCTAAGATCAAATCGACAGCGGGATCGACAGTAGCACGCAGAAGGGGACCGAGCCGATCCTCAGCTTACACATCCTGCCTCTCCAGTCGGTTGAGCGCCCGCACGCTCGTTTCATGGGTTGACTTAGGCATACGGAGTTCATTCCTAGTCTAAGCCCCAACCGAATCGAGGGACCCGTAGCGGGATCGACAGCACCCAGAAAGGGATCAGGCCGATCCTCAACTTACGCATTCTGGCTTTCGGTCGACTGAGCACCCGTACGCTCGTTTCATGGGTTGACTTAGGCATACGTAATGCATTCCCGGTCTCGACCAACCAAGGGCCAGAGGCTATCGACAGCATTTAGGGGAACAACCAAGGGGGCAGCAGGATCCTTGGTCGACTAGCGCATCCCGCCCCCAGCGGTCGGTTCGGTGCTCACACGCTCGTTTCAGGGGCCGACCGGGGCAACCGCCCACACTACGGCCCAGTATGTGCTGATGGTGTTCAATGCAACCACCCGTACCAGGGGCCATCTTGTGCTGATGGTGATCGAGGCAACCGCCCGTAATAGGGCCTAGCCTGTGCAGATGGCGGTCGAGGCAACCGCCCGTACCAAAAGGTAGCCTGTGCCGATGATGGTCGATGCATGTGCCATCACCATGCGCCAACATGTGCCATTAATGGTCGAGGCCTTGGCCGAAGTTCCATTTTGAACCAGGGTGCACATGCTGGGCTCGGGCTTGTACTGCTGCCACATTTTTTTCGCCCGGGGCACCATTGTTGGAGCATCGCCAAGAACCTAACCGACGGCATTGGAGGTTCCGGTGATTAGGGGGGCCGGGCGGTGTGTGCAAATGATGTGCGATGGGTGCTGGTACTTGGCCCTTATATTGGCCCCCTATCCCTCATCAAACCTCGAGAACTCACACCCCATTAAAGAGCAATTGAGATTTTATAGGTTTGCTCCCAGTAGCCATTAAAGTGTCTAAAATGGGGACATTTTTTTCAAACGGTCAAAAAATCTTCTCCACTTTGAGTTTTTAGCTGAATTTGTTTGTGCATGCCAACAAAAATACAAGGATCACGTCTACCAAATTTGCGGCCAAAACTCCTTCTAAAAAAATTTTAAAAAATCCCGAACTGTAAAAAGTTTCAAAAATCGTGAAAAATAGAAAACGGGCCGTCTTGCCACGAAACTTCACACGAAGGCTCACGTCTCACCCGCACGCTCATTTCATGGGTTGGCTTAGGCACGGCAAAAATATGAAGATATGCCTGAACCCACCTACCAGTCGATCGATCCATGACTTGTGCATCCTGCCCCTCCGGCCGGCTAAGTGTCCGCACGCTCGTTTCATGGGTTGACTTAGGCATACCTAGACAGAAGGTTACGATAGCAGGACCCACAGCGGAATTAACAGCACGCAGAGGGGACCAGGTCAATCCCCGGCTTGCGCATCCTACCTCTCCAGCCGGCTGAGCGCCCGCATGCTCATTTTGTGGGTTGACTTAGGCATACGGAGTTCATCCCTGGTCTAAGCATACCGAGTTCATTCCCAGTCTAAGATCAGACCGGATCGAAGGTTGCGGTAGGAGGACCAGCAGCAGGATCGGCAGCACGCAGGGGGGACCAGGCTGATCTTCGGCTTGTGTATTCTACCTCTCCAGCCGATTGAGCCCCCGCACGCTCATTTCATGGGTTGGCTTAGGCATACGGAGTTCATTCCATTTGAGATTTTATAGGTTTGCTCCCAGTAGCCATTAAAGTGTTTGAAATGGGGACATTTTTTTCAAACGGTCACAAAATCTTCTCCAGTTTGAGTTTTTAGCTGAATTTGTTTGTGCGTGCCAATAAAAATACAAGGATCACGTCTACCAAATTTGGGGCCAAAACTCTATCTAAAAAAATTTTTAAAAATCCCGAACCTTAAAAAGTTTCAAAAATCATGAAAAATAGAAAACGGGTCGTCTTGCCACAAAACTTCACATGAAGGCTTAGGGGACCATCGTATGAATTTGCAAGCCATAAAAATGGCATTGGCATGGCAGAAATATGAAGATGTGCTTGAACCCACCTACCACTTGATCGATCCACGGCTTGAGCATCTCGCCTCTCCAATCGGCTAAGTGCCCGCATGCTCATTTCATGGGTTGACCTAGGCATACATAATGCATTCCCAATCTAAGATCGGACCGCTGTGGGATCGATAGCACACAGAGGGGACCGGGTCGATCCTTGGCTTATGCATCCTGCCTCTCTGGCCGGCTGAGCGCCCGTACGCTCGTTTCGTGGGTTGACTTAGGCATACGGAGTTCATCCCTAGTCTAACCATACGGAGTTCATTCCCAGTCTAAGATCGAACCAGACTGAGGGTTGCGATAGCAAGACCAGTAGCAAGATCGGTAGCTCGCAGGGGGATCGGGTCGATCCCCAGCTTGCACATTCTGCCTCTCCGGTCGGCTAAGCACTCGCACACTCGTTTCATTGGTTGGCTTAGGCATACGGAGTTCATTCCATGTATAAGCGCTAGTCGGACCGAGGGTTGTGGCAGCAGGACCGTTAGCACGCAGAGGGGGATTGAACCAATCCCTGACTTACCCATTATGCCTCTTTGGTGATTCAGTGCCTGCACGCTCGTTTCATGGGTTGACTTAGGCATATGGAGTTCATTCCCAACTAAGATCAAACTGACAGCGGGATCGGCAGTAGCACGCAGAGGGGGACTGGGCCGATCCCTGACTTGCACATTCTACCTCTCCGACCGACTGAGTAACCGCACGCTCGTTTCATGGGTTGACGTAGGCATACGTTGTGCATTCCCGGTCTCGACCAACCAAGGGCCAGAGGCTATCGACAGCATTTGGGGCAACAACCTAGGGGGGCCAGTAGCGGGATCCTTGGTTGGCTCATGCATCCCACCCCCACCATTCAGTTCGGTGCCCGCACACTTGTTCAGGGGCCGACCAGGGCTCGACATGTGCCGATGGAGGTTGAGGCAATCGCCCGCACCACAGCCCAGCATGTGTCGATGGTGTTCGATGCAACCGCCCGCACCAGGGGCCATCTTGTGCCGATGGTGGTCGAGGCAATCGCCCACACCAAGGGTCGGCATGTGCTGATGGTGGTCGAGGCAACCGTCCATAGCAGGGCCCAGCTTGTGCTGATGGCGGTCAAGGTAAGTGCCCGTACCAAAGGGCAGCTTGTGCCGATAATGGTCGATGCATGTGCCATCACCATACGCCATCATGTGCCATTGATGGTCGAGGCCTTGGTCAAAGTTTAACTTTGAGCAACGGTGCACATGCTGGGCCTGGGCATGTACTGGTACCACATTTTTTTGGCCCGGGGCACCATCGTCGGAGAACCTAACCAGTGGGATTGGGGGTTCCGGTGATTGGGGGGCCAGGGGTTGTGCGCACATGAGGTGCGATGGGTGCTGGCACTTGGCTCTTATATTGGCCCCCTACCCCTCATCAAACCTCGAGAACTCACACCCCCTTAAAGAGCATTTGAGATTTTATAGGTTTGCTCCCAGTAGCCATTAAAGTGTCTGAAATGGGGACATTTTTTTCAAACGGTCACCAAATCTTCTCCACTTCGAGTTTTTAGCTGAATTTGTTTGTGCATGCCAATAAAAGTACAAGGTTCACGTCTACCAAATTTGGGGCCAAAACTCCTTCTAAAAAAATTTTAAAAAATCTCGAACCGTAAAAATTTTCAAAAATCATGAAAAATAGAAAACGAGTCATCTTGCCATGAAAATTCACATGAAGGCTTATGGGACCATTGTATGGATTTACAAGCCATAAAAATGGAATTGGCACAGCAAAAATATGAAGATGTGCCTAAACCCACCTACCTCTCGATCGATCCACGGCTTCTGCATCCCGCCTCCATGACCGACTAACTGCCCGTATGCTTGTTTCATGGGATAACCTAGGCATACGTAGTGCGCTCCCAGTCTAAGATCAAACCGAACCAAGAGTTGTGATAGCAGGATCGGTAGTACGTTGAAGGGACAGGGTCGATCCCTGCTTGTGCATCCTGTCTCTCTAGCCGGCTGAGCGCCCATACGCTCGTTTCGTGGGTTGACTTAGGCATACGGAGTTCATCCCCAGTCTAAGCATACGGAGTTCATTCCTAGTCTAAGATCAGATCGGATCGAGGGTCACGATAGTAGGACCAGCATAGGATCGACAGCACATAGGGGGGATCGGGTCGATCCTCGGCTTACACATTTTACCTCTCTAGCCGACTAAGAGTCCGCACGCTCATTTCATGGGTTGGCTTAGGCATACAGAGTTCATTCCACGTCTAAGCCCAAGTCGGATCGAGGGACCCGTAACGGGATCAGCAGCACGTAGAGGGGGATCGAGCCAATCCTTGGCTTGCTTATTCTGGGTCTCCAATCAGCTGACCGCCCGCACGTTCATTTCATGGGTTGACTTAGGCATACATAGTGCATTCCCGGTCTCGACCAACCAAGGGCCAGAGGCTATCGACGTGTTTGGGGCAACAACCGAGGTGGACCAGTAGTGGGATCCTTGATAGGCTCACACATCCCACCCCCAGTGGTCGGTTTGGTGCTCGCACACTCATTTCGGGGGTCAACCAGGGTTCGGCATGTGCCGATGGTGGTCGAGGCAACCACCCGCACCATGGCCCAGCATGTGCCGATGGTGTTCGATGCAATCACCTACACCAAGGGCTATCTTGTGCCAATGGTGGTCGAGGCAACCGCCCAAAATAGGGCCCAGCTTGTTCCAATGGTGGTCGAGGCAAGTGCCCGTACCAAAGGGCAGCCTGTGCCGATGATGCTCGATGCATGTTCCATCACGTTGGACCATCATGTTCCATTGATGGTTGAGGCCTTGGTTGAAGTTTGATTTTGAGCCACGGTGCACATGCTGGGCTCGGGCATGTGCTGGTGCCATATTTTTTTCGCTCGGGGCACTATCACCGGAGCATCATCGGAGAACCTAACCGACGGCATTCGGGGTTCCGGTGATTGGGGGGGCCAAGGGGTTTGCGCACATGATGTGCGATGGGTGCTGGTACTTGGCCCTTATATTGGTCCCCTATCCCTCATCAAACCTCAAGAACTCACACCCCCTTAAAGAGCATTTGAGATTTTATAGGTTTGCTCCCAGTAGCCATTAAAGTGTCTGAAATGGGGAAATTTTTTTAAAACGGTCATAAAATCTTCTCCACTTCGAGTTTTTAGCTGAGTTTGCTTGTGCGTGCTTGAAAAAATACAAGGATCATGTCTACCAAATTTGGGGCCAAAACTCCTTTTAAAAAAATTTTTAAAAATCCCGAACCGTAAAAATTTTTAAAAATCGTGAAAAATAGAAAACGGGTCATCTTGCCATGAAACTTCACATGAAGGCTTAGGGGACCATTGTATGAATTTAGAAGCCATAGAAATGGCATTGGCATGGCAGAAATATGAAGATGTGCTTGAACTCGATCGATCCATGATTTGTGCATCCCGCCTCTCTGGCCGGCTAAGTGCCTGCATGCTCGTTTCGTGGGTTGACTTAGGCATACTTAGTGCGCTCCCAGTCTAAGATTGGACTGGATCGAGGGTTGCGATAGCAGGACCCATACCGGGATCGACAGCACGCAGAGATGATAGGGTCGATCCCCGTCTTGCGTATCCTGCCTCTCTGGCCGGCTGAGCGCCCGCACGCTCGTTTCATGGGTTGACTTAGGTATACGAAGTTCATCCCCAGTCTAAGCATATGGAGTTCATTCCCAGTCTAAGATCAGACCGGACATAACCCAGGCTTGCGGCAGTAGGACTAGCAGCAGGATCGGTAGCACGTAGGGGGGATCGGGTTGATCCTCAGCTTACGCATTCTGCCTCTTCGGCCAATTGAGCGCCCGCACGCTAGTTTTGTTGGTTGGCTTAGGCATACGGAGTTTATTCCATGTCTAAGTGCCCGCATGCTCATTTTGTGGGTTGACTTAGGCATACGTAGTATGCTCCCAATCTAAGATTGGACCAGATCGAGGGTTGTGATAGCAGGACCCGTAGCGGGATCGATAGCACGCAGAGGGGACCGGGTCGATCCCTACCTTGCACATTATGCCTCTCCGGTCGGCTCAGCGCTCGCACGCTCGTTTCGTGGGTTAACTTAGGTATACAGAGTTCATCCCTAGTCTAAGCATGTGGAGTTCATTCCCAGTCTAAGATCGAACCGACAGCGGGATCGATAGCAGCATGCAGAGGGGGACCAAGCTGATCCTCGGATTACGCATCCTGCCTCTCCGGCCGATTGGGCACCCGCACGCTCATTTTGTGGGTTGACTTAGGCATATGGAGTTCATTCCTGGTCTAAGGCCCAATCGGACTGAGGGACCCGTAGCCGGATCGGTAGCACGCAGAGGGGGATCGGGCTGATCCTTGGCTTGCACATTCTGTCTCTCCTATCGGTTGAACGCTTGCACGCTCGTTTCATGGGTTGACTTAGGCATACGTAGTGCATTCCCGATCTCAACCAACCAAGGGCTAGAGGCTATCGACGGCGTTTAGGGCAACAACCGAGGGGGACCAGTAGCGAAATCCATGGTCGGCTCATGCATCCCGCCCCTAGCAGTCGATTTCAATGCTCGCACGCTCGTTTCAAGGGTCGATCGAGGCTCGGCATGTGTCGATGGTTGTCGAGGCAACTGCCCACACCACGACCTAGCATGTGTCATAGTGTTCGATGCAATCGCCCGTACCAGGGCCCAACTTGTGCCGATGGCGGTCGAGGGAAGTGCCGGTACCAAATGGCAGCCTGTGCCGCTGATGGTCGATGCACGTGCCATCAGCATGCGCCATCATGTGCCATTGATGGTCGAGGCCTTGGCCGAAGTTCGATTTTGAGCCACGGTGCACATGCTGGGCTTAGGCATTTGCTGTTGCCATATTTTTTTTGCCCGGGGCACCATCGTCAGAGAACCTAACCGGCGGATTGGGGGTTCCTACAATTGGGGGAGTCGGGGGGTGTGCGTACATGATGTGCGATGGGTGCTGGTACTTGGCCCTTATATTGGCCCCCTATCCTTCATCAAACCTCGAGAACTCACACCCCCTTAAAGAGCATTTGAGATTTTATAGGTTTGCTCCCAGTAGTCATTAAAGTGTTTGAAATGGGGACATTTTTTTCAAACTATCACAAAATCTTCTCCACTTCGAATTTTTACCTGAATTTATTTATGCGTTCCAACAAAAATGCAAGGATCACGTCTACCAAATTTGGGGCCAAAACTCCTTCTAAAAAAATTTTAAAAAATCTCGAACCGTAAAAAGTTTCAAAATTCATGAAAAATAGAAAACGGGTCGTCTTGCCACGAAACTTCACCTGAAGGCTTAGGGGACAATTGTATGAATTTACAAGCCATAAAAATGGCATTGGCATGGTAGAAATATGAAGATGTGCCTGAACAGCACGTAGAGGGGGACTGGGCCGATCCTCGGCTTACACATTATGCCTCTCCGACTGGCTCAGTGCCCGCATGCTCGTTCCATGGGTTAACTTAGGCATACGGAGTTCATTCCCAGTCTAAGCATATGGAGTTGATTCCCAGTCTAAGCATATGGAGTTCATTCCCAGACTAAGATTGGACCGGTAGCGGGATCGGCAACAGCACGTAGAAGGGGACCCGACCGATCCCCGGCTTGCGTATTATGCCTTTCTGATTGGCTGAGCACCCGCACGCTCATTTCGTGGGTTGGCATAGGCATACGAGTTCATTCATGTCTAAGCCCCAGCCAGATCGAGGGACCCGTAGCGGGATCGACATAACGCAGAGGGGGATCGGGCCGATCCTCGACTTGAGTATTTTAGTTCTTTGATCGACTGAGTGCCTGCACGCTCGATTCATGGGTTGACTTAGGCATACGTAGTGCATTCCTGGTCTCGACCGACCAAGGGCCAAAGGCTATCGATGGCGTTTGGGGCAACAATTGAGGGGGACCAGCAGCGGGATCCTTGGTCAACGCATCCCACCCCCAGCGGTCAGTTCGGTGCTCGCACACTTGTTTCAAGGGCCGACCGGGGCTCGACATGTGCCAATGGTGTTCGATGCAACTGCCTACACTAGGGGCCATCTTGTGCCGATGGTGGTCGAGGCAACCGCCCGCACCAGGGCCCAGCTTGTGTCGATGGCGGTCGAGGCAAGTGCCCGCACCAAAGGGCTGCCTGTACCGATGATGGTGGAAGCATGTGACATCACCATGTGCCATTGATGGTTGAGGCCTTGGCCAAAGTTTGATTTTGAGCCACGGTGCACATGCTGGGCTTGGGCATTTGCTGTTGCCATATTTTTTTCGCCCGGGGCACCATCGTCGAAGAACCTAACCAACGGATTGGGGGTTCCAACGATTAGGGGGGACGGGGGGTGTGCGCACATGATGTGCAATGGGTGCTGGTACTTGGCCCTTATATTGGTCCCCTATCCCTAATCAAACCTCAAGAAGTCACACCCCTTTAAAAAGTATTTGAGATTTTATAGGTTTGCTCCCAGTAGCCATTAAAGTGTCTGGAATGGGGACATTTTTTTCAAACGGTCACAAAATCTTCTCCACTTTGAGTTTTTAGCTGAATTTGTTTGTGCATGCCAACAAAATTACAAGGTTCATGTCTACCAAATTTGGCGCCAAAACTCCTTCAAAAAAAATTTTAAAAAATCCCGAATCATAAAAAGTTTCACAAATCGTGAAAAATAGAAAATGGGTCGTCTTGCCATGAAACTTCACATTAAGACTTAGGGGACAATTGTATGAATTTACAAGCCATAAAAATGGCATTGGCATGGCAGAAATATGAAGATGTGCTAGAACCCACCTACCACTCGATTGATCCACGGCTTGTGCATCCTGCCTCTCCGGGGAGAACAAGCCGATCAACGACTTGAGCATTCTGCCTCTCCGGGTGACTAAGTGCCCACACGCTCGTTTTGTGGATTGGCTTAGGCATATAGAGTTCATTCCATGTGTAAACCCTAGCAGGACCTAGGGTTGTGGCAGCAGGACCGACAGCACACAGAGGGGGACCAGGTCGATCCACGGCTTGGGCATTATGCCTCTCCGATTGGCTGAACGCCCGAACACTCGTTTCGTGGGTTGACTTAGGCAAACGGAGTTCATTCTCGGTCTAAGCCCCAATCGAACTGATGGACCTGTAGCGGGATCGACAGCATGCAGAGGGGGACCAGGCCGATCCTTGGCTTGTGCATTCTAGCTCTCCGGTCAGTTGAGCGCCATCACGCTGGTTTCATGGGTTGACTTAGGCATACGTAGTGCATTCCTGGTCTCAACCAACCAAGGGCCAGAGGCTATCGATGGCATTTAGGGTAACAACCGAGGGGGACCAGCAGCGGGATCCTTGGTTGGCTCTCGCATCCCACCCCTAGCGGTCGCTTCGGTGCTCGCAAGCTCGTTTCGGGGGCCAACCGGGGCTCGACACGTGTCAATGGTAGTCGAGGCAACCACCCGCACCACGGCCCAACATGTGCCGATGGTGTTCGAGGCAATCGCTTGCACCAGGGGCCATCTTGTGTCGATGGTAATCGAGGCAACCACCCATACCAGGGCCCAGCTTGTGCCGATGGCGGTCGAGGCAAGTGCCCGTACCAAAGGGCAGTATGTGCCGATGATGGTCGTTGCTTGTGCCATCACCATGCACAATCATGTGTCATTGATGGTCGAGGCCTTGGCCGAAGTTTGATTTTGAGCCACGATGCACATGCTGGGCTCGGGCATGTGCTGGTGCCACATTTTTTTTGCCCAGGGCACCATCACTGGAGCATCACCGGAGAGCCGACCAGTGGCATTGGGGGTTCGGGCGATTGGGGGGGTTGGGGGGTGTGCACACATGATGTTCGATGGGTGCTGGTTCTTGGCCCTTATCTTGGCCCTCTATCCCTCATCAAACCTCGAGAACTCACACTCGCTTAAAGAACATTTGAGATTTTATCGGTTCGCTCCCAGTAGCCATTAAAGTGTCTAAAATGGGGACATTTTTTTCAAATGGTCACAAAATCTTCTCCGCTTCGAGTTTTTAGCTGAATTTGTTTGTGCGTGCCAACAAAAATAAAAAGATCACGTTTACCAAATTTGGGGCCAAAACTCCTAAAATAATTTTAAAAAATCTCAAACCGTAAAAAGTTTCAAAAATCATGAAAAATAAAAAACGGGTCGTCTTGCCACGAAACTTCACATGAAGGCTTAGGGGACCATTGTACGAATTTACAAGCCATAAAAATGGCATTGGCATGGTAGAAATATGAAGATGTACCTGAACCCACCTACCACTCGATCGATCCACGACTTACGCATCCCGCCTCTCTGGCCGGCTAAGTGCCCGCACGCTCGTTTCGTGCGTTGACTTAGGAATACGTAGTGCGCTCCTAGTCTAAGATCAGATCGGATTGAGGGTTGAGGTAGCAAGACCCGTAACGGGATTGATAGCACACAGAGGAGAGTGGATCGATCCCGGCTTACGCATCCGGCCTCTCTAATCGGTTGAGCGCCCGTACGCTCGTTTCGTGGGTTGACTTAGGCATACGGAGTTCATCCCCAGTCTAAGCATACGGAGTTCATTCCCAGTCTAAGATTAGACCGGATCGAGGGTTGTGACAGTAGGACCAACAGTAGGATCAATAGCACGTAGGGGGGCCGGGGTCGATCCCCGGCTTGCGTATTCTACCTTTTTGGCCGACTGAGTGCCCGTACGCTCGTTTCGTGGGTTAGCTTAGGCATACGGAGTTCATTCCATGTCTAAGCCCCAACTGAACTGAGGGTTGTGGCAGCAGGACTGGCAGCACACAAAGGGGGACTAGGTCGATCCCTAGCTTGCGCATTATGCCTCTCCGACTGGCTCAGCGCCCGTATGCTTATTTTGTGGGTTGACTTAGGCATACGGAGTTCATTCCTAGTCTAAGCGTATGGAGTTCATTCCTAGTCTAAGATCAGACCGGCAGCTGGATCGGCAGCAACACATAGAGGGGGACCAGGTCGATCCTCAGCTTGCGCATCCTGCCTCTCCAGCTAACTGACCACCCGTATGCTCATTTCGTGGGTTGACTTAGGCATACGGAGTTCATTCCCGATCTAAGCCCCAACCAGACCGAGGGACCCACAGTGGGATCGATAGCACGCAGAGGGGGATCGAACCGATCCTCAACTTACGCATTCTGGCTCTCCGACCGGTTGAGCGCCCGCACGCTCATTTCATGGGTTGACTTAGGCATACGTAGTGCATTCTCAGTCTTGACCAACCAAGGGCCAGAGGCTAACGATAGCGGTTGGGGCAACAACCGAGGGGGACCGGCAGTGAGATCCTTGGTCGGCTCACGCATCCTGCCCCCAGCAGTCTGTTCGGTGCTCGCACCTTCTTTTCGTAGGCCAACCGAGGCTCAGCATGTGCCGATGGTGTTCGATACAACCGCCCACACCAGGGACCATCTCGTGCCAATGGTGGTAGAGGCAACTGCTCGCACCAGGGCCCAGGTTGTGCCAATGGCAGTTGAGGCAAGTGCCCGTACCAAAGGGTAGCCTGTGCCGATGATGGTCGATGCATGTGCCATTACCATGCACCATCATGTGCCATTGATGGTCGAGGCCTTGTCCGAATTTCTATTTTGAGCCACGATGCACATGCTGGGCTCCGGCATGTGCTGGTGCCACATTTTTTTTGCCCAGGGCACTATCGTCGGAGCATCGCCGGAGAACCTAACAGGCGGCATTGGGGGTTCCGATGGTTGGGGGGGCCGGGGGGTGTGCGTACATGATGTGTGATGGGTGCTGGTACCTGGCCCTTATATTGGCCCCCTATACCTCATCAAACCTTGAGAACTCACACCCCCTTAAAGAGCATATGAGATTTTATAGGTTTGCTCCCAGTAGCCATTAAAGTGTCTGAAATGGGGACATTTTTTTCAAATGGTCACAAAATCTTCTCCATTCGAGTTTTTAGTTGAACTTGTTTGTTCATGGCAAAAAAACTACAAGGATCACGTCTACCAAATTTGGGGCCAAAACTCCTTCTAAAAAAATTTAAAAAAATCCCAAATCGTAAAAAGTTTCAAAAATCGTGAAAAATAGAAAACGGGTTGTCTTGCCACGAAACTTCACATGAAGGCTTAGGGGACCATTGTGTGTATTTACAAGCCATAAAAATGTCATTGGCATGGCAGAAATATGAAGATGTGCCTGAACCCACCTACCACTCGATCGATCCACGGCTTGAGTATCCTGCCTCTCCGGCCGGTTAAGTGCCCGCACGCTCATTTCGTGGGTTGACTTAGGCATACGTAGTGCACTACCAGTCTAAGATTGGATCAGATTGAGGGTTACGGTAGTAGGATCCACAGTGGGATCGACAGCACGCAGAGGGGACCGGGTCGATCCTCGGCTTACGTATCCTACCTCTTTGGCCGGTTGAGTGCCTGTACGCTCGTTTCGTGGGTTGACTTAGGCATACGGAGTTCATCCCTAGTCTATGCATACAAAGTTCATTCCCAGTCTAAGATCGGACTGGACCGAGGGTTGCGGTAGAGGACTAGTAGCAGGATCGATAGCACGCAGGGGGGATCAGGCCAATCCCCGACTTTCACATTCTTCCTCTCCAACCGGTTGAGCCACTGCACGCTCGTTTCATGGGTTGGCTAAGGCATACAGAGTTCATTCCATGTCTAAGCCCTAGTCAGACCGAGGGTTGTGGCAGTGAGACCGACAGCACGTAGAGGGGGACCCAACCGATCCCCGGCTTGCGCATTATGCCTCTCCGGCCTGCTCAGTGCCCGCACGCTTGTTTCGTGGGTTGACTTAGGCATACGGAGTTCATTCCCAATCTAAGATCGAATTGACAGTAGCACGCAGAGGGGGACCGAGCCGATCCTCAGCTTGCTATCTTGCCTCTCCGACCGGCTGAGCACCCGCACACTCGTTTCGTGGGTTGACTTAGGCATACGGAGTTCATTCTCGATGTAAGCCCTAACCGGATCAAGGGTCCCAGGGATCGGTAGCACGCGGAAGGGGACCAGGCCTATCGTCAGCTTGCACATTCTGGCTCTCTGGCTGGTTAAGCGCCCGTACGCTCGCTTCATGGGTTGACTTAGGCATACATAGTGCATTCCCAGTCTCGACCAATCAAGGGCCAAAGTCTATCGACGACGTTTGGGGCAACAATCGAAGGGGACAAACAACGGGATCCTTGGTCGGCTTATGCATCCCACCCCCAGCGATTGGTTTAGTGCCCACACGCTTGTTTCAGGGGCCAACCGGGGCTCGGCATGTGCCGATGGTAGTCGAAGGCAGCCATCCACACTAGGGGCCATCTTATGCCGATGGTGGTCGAGGCAATCGCTTGCACCAAGGGTCGACATGTGCTAATGGTGATCGAGGTAACCGCCTGTACCAGGGCCCAGCTTGTGCCGATGGTGATCGAGGCAAGTGCCCGTACCAAAGGGCAGCCTGTGTCGATGATGGTCGATGCATGTGCCATCACCATGCGCCATCATGTGCCATTGATCGTCAAGGCCTTGGCCGAAGTTTCATTTTGAGCCACGGTGCACATACTGGGCTCAGGCATGTGCCGATGCCACATTTTTTTTCATCCGGTGCACCATCACCAGAGCATCGTCGGAAAACCTAACCGACAGCATTGGGGGTTCCAACGATTGGGGGAGCCGGGGGATGTGTGCACATGATGTGCGATGGGTGCTGGTACTTGGCCCTTATATTGGCCCCCTATCCTTCATCAAACCTCGAGAACTCACACCCCCTTAAAGAGCATTTGAGATTTTATAGGTTTGCTCCCTGTAGTAATTAAAGTGTTTGAAATGGGGACATTTTTTTCAAACGGTCACAAAACCTTCTCCACTTTGAGTTTTTAGCTGAATTTTTTTTTGCATGCCAACAAAAATACAGGGATCACGTCTACAAAATTTGGGGCTAAAACTCCTTCTAAAAAATGTTTAAAAAATCCCGAACCGTAAAAAGTTTCAAAAATCATGAAAAATAGAAAATGGGTCGTCTTGCCATGAAACTTCACATGAAGGCTTAGGGGACCATTGTATGAATTTACAAGACTTAAAAATGGCATTGGCATGGCAAAAATATGAAGATGTGCCTGAACCCACCTACCACTCGATCGATCCACGGCTTGCGCATCCTGCCTCTCCGGCCGGCTAAGTGCCCGCATGCTCATTTCGTGGGTTGACTTAGGCATACGTAGTGTGCTCCCAATCAAAGATTAGACCAGACCAAGGGCTATGGTAGCAAGACCCGCAATGGGATCGTCAGCACACAGAAGGGACCAGGTCGATCCCCGGCTTGCGCATCCTACCTCTCTGGCCGGTTGAGCGCCCGTATGCTCATTTCATGGGTTGACTTAGTCATACGGAGTTCATCCCCAGTCTAAGCATACGGACTTCATTCCCAATCTAAGATCGGACCGGATCGAGGGTTGCGACAACAAGACCAGTAGCAAGATCGAGAGTATGCAGAGAGGATCGAGTCGATCCCCAACTTGCGCATTCTGCCTCTTTAGTCGGTTTAGCACCCGCACGCTCATTTCGTTGGTTGGCTTAGGCATACGGAGTTCATTCCATGTCTAAGCCCCAACCAGATCGAGGGTTGTGGCAGTGGGACCGGTAGCACTCAGAGGGGGACCAGGCCGATCCTCGGCTTGCGTATTATGCCTCTTCGGTCGGCTCAGCGCCCATACGCTTGTTTCATGGGTTGACGTAGGCATACGGAGTTTATTCCCAGTCTAAGCATACGAAGTTCATTCCCAGTCTAAGATCAGACCGGCAGTAGTACACAGAAGGGGACCGAGCCGATCCTCAGCTTACGCATCCTACCTCTCCAACCGGCTGAGCACACGCATGCTCGTTTTGTGGGTTGACTTAGGCATACAGAGTTCATTCCTGGTCTAAGCCCCAACCAGACCGAGGGACCCGCAGCGGGATCGATAGCATGTAGAGGGGGACCGGGTCGATCCTCGGCTTATGCACCTGGCTCTCCAACCGGTTGAGTGCCCACATGCTCGTTTGATGGGTTGACTGAGGCCTACGTAGTGCATTCTCAGTCTCGACTAGGCATTATCCAGAGGCTATCGACGGCATTTGGGGCAATAATCGAGGGGGACCAGCAGCGGGATATTTGGCCAGCTCGTGCATCCTGGTCCCAGCAGTCAGTTTCATGCCCACACGCTCGTTTCGGAGGCCTACCGAGGCTCGGCATGTGTCGATGGTGGTCGAGGTAATCACCCGCACCACGGCCCAGCATGTGTCGATGGTGTTCGATACAACTGCCCGCATCAGGGGCCATCTTGTGCCAATGGTGGTCAAGGTAATCGCCCACACCAAGGGCCAGCATGTGCCAATGGTGATCGGGGCAACGGCCCACACCAGGGCACTACTTGTGCTAATGGCGATCGGGGCAAGTGCCAGTACCAAAAGGTAGCCTGTGCCGATGATGGTCGATGCACGTGCCATCACCATGTGCCATCATGTGCCATTGATGGTCGAGGCCTTGGCCGAAGTTCAATTTTGAGCCACGGTGCAAATGCTGGGCTTGGGCATGTGCTGGTGCCACATTTTTTTCACTCAGGGCACCATCACCGGAGCATCACCGGAGAACCTAACCGACGGCATTGAGGGTTCTGGCGATTGGGGGGGCCGGGGTGTGTGCACACATGATGTGCATGGGTGCTGGTACTTGGCCCTTTTATTGGCCCCTTATCCTTCATCAAACTTCGTGAACTCACACACCCTTAAAGAGCATTTGAGATTTTATAGGTTTGCTCCCAGTAGCCATTAAAGTGTCTAAAATGGGGACATTTTTTTCAAAAGGTCACAAAATCTTCTCCGCTTCGAGTTTTTAGCTGAATTTTTTGTGCGTGCCAACAAAATACAAGGATCACATCTACCAAATTTGGGGCCAAAACTACTTCTAAAAAAATTTTAAAAAATCCCGAACCATAAAAAGTTTCCAAAATCGTGAAAAATAGAAAACGGGTCGTCTTGTCACAAAACCTCACTTGAAGGCTTAGGGGACCTTTTTATGTTTTTACAAGCCATTAAAATGGCATTGGCACGATAGAAATATGAAGATGTGCCTGAACCTACCTACCACTCGATCGATCCACGGCTTGAGTATCCTGGCTCTCCGGTTGGTTAAGTGCCCGCACGCTTGTTTCGTGGGTTGACTTAGGCATACGTAGTGCGTTCCTAGTCTAAGATTAGACCGGACCAAGGGTTGTGGAAGTAGGACCCGCAGCGGGGATCGATAGCGCGCAGAGAGGACCGGGTCGATCCCCGACATACACATCCTGCCTCTCTGGCCAGTTGAGCGCCCACACGTTCATTTCGTGGGTTGACTTAGGCATACAGAGTTCATCCCCAGTCTAGGCATACGAAGTTCATTCCTAGTCTAAGATCAGATCGGATCGAGGGTTGTGGCAGCAGGACCAGTAGTAGGATCGACAGCACGCAGGGGGATCGGGCTGATCCCCGGCTTGCACATTCTACCTCTCCGGCCGGCTGAGCACCCGCACGCTTGTTTCGTGGGTTAGCTTAGGCATACGGAGTTCATTCCATGTCTAAGCCCCAGCCAGACCGAGGGTTGTGGTAGCAAGACCGATAGCACGCAGAAGGGGACTGGGTCGATCCCCGACTTGTGCATTATGCCTCTCCGACTGGCTCTGCGCCCGCACGCTCTTTTTATGGGTTGACTTAGGTATATGGAGTTTATTCTTAGTCTAAGCATACGGAGTTCATTCTGAGTCTAAGATCAGACTGGCAGTAGCACGCAGAAGGGGATCAGGCCGATCTTCCGCTTGCGCATCCTGCCTCTCCGATCGATTGAGCGCCCATACGATTGTTTCATGGGTTGACTTAGGCATATGGAGTTCATTCCTCGTCTAAGCCCCAACCTGATCGAGGGACCCGTAGTGGGATCGATAGCACGCAGAGGGGGATCGAGCCGATCCTCAGCTTACGCATTATGGCTCTCCGATCGGTTGAACACCCGTACGCTCGTTTCATGGGTTGACTTAGGCATACTAGTGCATTCCCGATCACGACCAACCAAGGGCCAGAGGCTATTGACAATGTTTAGGGAGGGGGACCAGCAACGGGATCCTTGGTTGGCTCGTGCATCCCACCCCCAGCGATCGGTTCGACGCTCGCACACTCATTACGGGGGCCAACCGGGGCTCGACATGTGCCGATAGTGGTCGAGGCAATCGCCCGCACCATAGTTCAGCATGTGTCAATGGTATTCGATGCAACCGCCCGCACCATGGGCCATCTTGTGCCGATGGCGGTCGAGGCAAGTGCCTGTGCCAAAGGGCAGCCTGTGCCGATGATGGTCGATGCATGTGCCATCACCATGCACCATGATATGCCATTGATGGTCAAGACCTTGGCCGAAGTTTGATTTTGAGCGACGGTGCACATGCTGTGCTCGTGGATGTGCTGGTGCCACATTTTTTTTGCCCGGGGCACCATCACCGAAGAACCTAACCGACGACATTGGGGGTTCTGACGATTGGGGGGCTCGGGGGGTGTGCGCACATGATGTACGATGGGTGCTGGTACTTGGCCCTTATATTGGCCCCCTATCCCTCATCAAACCTCTAGAACTCACACCCCCTTAAAGAGTATTCGAGATTTTATAAGTTTGCTCCTAGTAGCCATTAAAGTGTCTGAAATGGGGACATTTATTTCAAACGGTCACAAAATCTTCTCCACTTCGAGTTTTTAGCTGAATTTATTTGTATGTGCCAACAAAAATACAAGGATCACGCCTACCAAATTTGGGGCCAAAACTCCTAAAAAAATTTTAAAAAATCTCGAACCGTAAAAAGTTTCAAAAATCGTGAAAAATTGAAAACGGGTCGTCTTGCCACAAAACTTTACATGAAGGCTTAGGGGACCATTGTATGAATTTACAAGCCATAAGATCGGACCAGACTGAGAGTTACGACAGTAGGACCCGTAGCGGGATCGGTAGCATGCAGAGGGGATCGGGTCGATCCCCAACTTGCACATCCTGCCTCTCTGGTCGGCTAAGCGCCCGCACGCTCATTTCATGGGTTGACTTAGGCATATGGAGTTCATCCCCAGTCTAAGCATACGGAGTTCATTCCCAGCCGAAGATTGGATCGGATCGAGGGTTGCCATAGCAGGACCAGCAGATCGGCAGCACGCAGGAGGGACCGGGCCGATCCTCGACTTGTGCATTCTGCCTTTCCAATCGGTTGAGCGCCCGTAAGTTCGTTTCGTGGGTTGGCTTAGGCATACAGAGTTCATTCCATGTCTAAGCCCCAGCTGGATCGAGGGTTGTGGCAGTGGGACCGGCAGCACGCAGAGAGGGATCGGGTCGGTGCTTGGCTTGTGTGTTATGCCTCTCCGACCGGCTCTGCACCCGCAAGCTCTTTTTGTGGGTTGACATAGGCATACGGAGTTCATTCCCAGTCTAAGAATATGAAGTTCATTCCCAGTCTAAGATCGGACAGGCAGCAGCACGTAGAAGAGGATCGAGCCGATCCTCGGCTTACGCATCCTGCCTCTCCGGCTGGCTGAGCACCCGCACGATCATTTCGTGGGTTGACTTAGGCATACGGAGTTCATTCCTAGTCTAAGCCCCAATCGAACCAAGGGACCCACAGCGGGATCGGCAGCACGCAGAGGGGGATCGGGCTGATCCTCGGCTTACGCATTCTGGCTCTTCGGTCGACTGAGCGCCCGTACGCTCGTTTCATGGGTTGACTTAGGCATATGTAGTGCATTTCTGGTCTCGACCAACCAAGGGCCAGAGGCTATCGATGGTGTTTGGGGCAACAATCGAGGGGGACCAGCAGCAGGATCCTTGGTCGGCTCATGCATCCCGCCCTCAGTGATCGATTTTATGCTCGTACGCTTATTTCAGGGGTTAACCGGGGCTCGGCATGTGCCAATGGTGGTCGAGGCAACTGCCCACACCACGATCCAGCATGTGCCGATGGTGTTCGATGCAACCGCCTGCACCAGGGGCCATCTTGTACCGATGGTGGTTAAGGCAAGTGCCCGCACCAAAGGGCAGCCTGTGCCAATAATGGTCGATGCATGTGCCATCACCATGCACCATCATGTGCCATTGATGGTCGAGGCCTTGGCCGAAGTTCATTTTTGAGCTCGGTGCACATGCTGGGCTCGGGCATGTGCTGGTGCCACATTTTTTTTTGCCCGGGGCACCATCACTGGAGAACCTAACCTGTGGCATTGGGGGTTCCAGCGATTGGGGGGCCCAGGTGGTGTGCGCACATGATGTGTGATGGGTGCTGGTACTTGGACCTTATATTGGCCCCCTATCCCTCATCAAACCTCTAGAACTCACACCCCCTTAAAAAGCATATGAGATTTTATACGTTTGCTCCCAGTAGCCATTAAAGTGTTTGAAATGGGGACATTTTTTTCAAACAGTCACAAAATCTTCTCCACTTTGAGTTTTTAGCTGAATTGGTTTGTGCGTGCCAACAAAAATACAAGGATCATGTCTACCAAATTTGGGGCCAAAACTCCTAAAAAAAATTTAAAAAATCCTGAACCACAAAAAGTTTCAAAAATCGTGAAAATTAGAAAACGAGTCGTCTTGCCACGAAACTTCACATGAATGCTTAGGGGACCATTGTATGAATTTACAACCCATGAAAATGGCATTGGCATGGCAGAAATATGAAGACGTGCTTGAACCCACTTACCACTCAATTGATCCATGGCTTGCGCGTCCCGCCTCTTCGGTAGGCTAAGGGCCCGCACACTCGTTTCGTGGGTTGACTTAGGCATACGTAGTACACTCCCAGTCTAAGATCGGACTGGACCAAGGGTTGCGGTAGTAGGACCCGCAGTAGCATTGACAGCACGCAGAGGGGACCGGGTCGATCCCTAGCTTACGCATCCTGCCTCTCTGGCCGACTGAGCGCCCGCACGCTCGTTTGATGGGTTGACTTAGGCATATGGAGTTCATCCTCAGTCTAAGCATACGGAGTTCGTTCCCAGTCTAAGATCGGATCGGACCGAGGGTTATGACAGCAGGACCAGCAGCAGGATCAGCAGCACACAGGGGGGATCGGGTGATCCACGACTTGCGCATTCTGCCTCTCCGGCCGGCTGAGGCCCTGCACGCTCGTTTCATGGGTTAGCTTAGGCATACGGAGTTTATTCCATGTCTAAGCCCCAGTCAGACCAAGGGTTGTGGCAGCGGGATCGGCAGCACGTAGAGGGGGATCGGGTTGATCCTCAGCTTGCACATTCTGGCTCTCCAGTTTGCTGGATGCCCACACGCTCCTTTCATGGGTTGACTTAGGCATACGTAGTGTTTTCTCGGCCTCGACCAACCAAGGGCCAGAGGCTATCGACGGTGTTTGGGGCAATAATCGAGGGGGACCAGCAGCAGGATCCTTGGTCGACTCATCCATCCCACCCCCAGCAGTCAGTTCAGAGCCCGCACACTATTTCGAGGGCCGACCAGAGCTCGACATGTGCCGATGGTGGTCGAGGCAACTGCCTGCACCATGACCCAGCATGTGCCAATGGTGTTCGATGCAACCGCCTGCACTAGGGGCCATCTTATGCTGATGGTGGTCGAGGTAATCGCCCGCACCAAGGGCTGGCATGCGTCGATGGTGATCGAGGCAACCGCCCGCACCAGGGCCTAGCTTGTGCCGATGGCGGTTGAGGTAAGTGCCCGTACCAAAGGGCAGCCTGTGCCGATGATGGTCGATGCATGTGCCATCACCATGCACCATCATGTGCCATTGATGGTCGAGGCCTTGGTCAAAGTTCAATTTTGAGCCACGGTGCACATGCTGGGTCGGGCGTGTGCTGGTGCCACATTTTTTTCACTCGGGGCACCTCGCTAGAGAACCTAACCGGCAGCATTGGAGGTTCCGGCAATTGGGGGGCCGGGGGGTGTGCACACATGATGTACGATGGGTGCTGGTACTTGGCCTTTATATTGGCCCCCTATCTCTCATCAAACCTTAAGAACTCACACCCTCTTAAAGAGCATTTGAGATTTTATAGGTTTGCTCTCAGTAGCCATTAAAGTGTCTGAAATGGGGACATTTTTTTCAAACGATCACAAAATCTTCTCCACTTCGAGTTTTTGGCTGGATGTTTTTGTGCATGCCAACAAAAATACAAGGATCACATCTACCAAATTTGGGGCCAAAACTCCTTCCAAAAAAATTTTAAAAAATCCCAAACCATAAAAAGTTTCAAAAATTGTGAAAAATAGAAAACGGGTCGTCTTGCCACAAAACTTCACATGAAGGCTTAAGGGACCATTGTATGAATTTACAAGCCATAAAAATGGCATTGGCATGGTAGAAATATGAAGACGTGCCTAAACCCACTTACCACTCGATTGATCCACGGCTTGCACATCCTGCCTCTCTGGCCGGCTGAGTGCCCACACGCTCGTTTCGTGTGTTGACTTAGGCATACGAAGTTCATCCCCAGTCTAAACATATGGAGTTCATTCCCAGTCTAAGATTAGACTGAACTGAGGGTTGCGACAGTAGGACCAGCAGTAAGTTAGTAGCATGCAGGGTGGACCGGGTCGATCCCCGGCTTACGCATCCTGCCTCTCTGGCCGGCTGAGCGCTCATACGCTCGTGTCGTGGGTTGACTTAGGCATACGGAGTTCATCCCTAGTCTAGGCATACAGAGTTCATTTCTAGTCTAAGATCGGACTGGACTGAGGGCTACGGTAGCAGGACCAGCAACAGGATCTGTAGCACGCAGAAGGGGATCGAGCTGATCCTCGGCTTGCGTATTTTGCCTCTCCGACTGGCTGAGCACCCGTACACTCGTTTCATGGGTTGGCTTAGGCATACGGAGTTCATTCCATGTCTAAGCCCCAGTCGAACCGAGGGTTGTGGCAATGGGACCAGCAGTATGCAAAGGGAGACTGGGCCGATCCTCGGCTCACACATTATGCCTCTCCGATCAAATCAGCACCCGTATGCTCGTTTCGTTGGTTGACTTAGGCATACAGAGTTCATTCCCAGTCTAAGCATACGAAGTTCATTCCCAGTCTAAGATCAGATTGGTAGCAGCATGTAGAGGGGGACCTGGACGATCCTCACTTGCACATCTCGCCTTTCCAGCCGGCTGAGCACCCGTACACTCGTTTCGTGGGTTGACTTAGGCAGACAGAGTTTATTCTTAGTCTAAGCCCCAACTGGATCGAGGGACCCGTAGCGGGATCGACAGCATCTAGAGGGGGATTGGGTCAATCCTCGGATTACGCATTCTAGCTCTTCCACTGGCTGACCACCCACACGCTCGTTTAATGGGTTGACTTAGGCATACATAGCGCCCACACGCTCTCCAACCGGTTAAGTGCCCGCACACTCGTTTCATGGGTTGACTTAGGCAAATGTAGTGTGCTCCCAGTCTAAGATCAGACGGGAGTGAAGGTTGTGGTAGTAGGACTCGTAGCAGGATCAGCAACATGCAGAGGGGACCAGATCCATCCCTGGCTTACGCATCATGCCTCTCTGGCTGACTGAGTGCCTGTACACTCGTTTCATGGGTTGACTTAGGCATACGGAGTTCATTCCCAGTCTAAGATCGGACCGGATCGATGGTTACAGCAACAGGACCAGCAGCAAGATTGACAGTATGCAGGAGGGGAACGGGTCGATCCCCGGCTTACGCATTCTGCCTCTCCAGCCAGCTGAGCACCCGCACACTTGTTTCGTGGGTTGGGTTAGGCATACAGAGTTCATTTCATGTCTAAGCTCCAGCTAGACCGAGGGTTGTGGCAGTGGGACTGGTAGCACGCAAAGGGAGACTGGGCCAATCCCCACCTTACGCATTATGCCTCTCCGGCTTGCTCAACGCCCGCACGCTCGTTTCATGGGTTGACTTAGGCATACGAAATTCATTCCCAGTCTAAGCATACGGAGTTCATTCCCAGTCTAAGATCGAATCGACAGTAGCACATAGAGGGGGATCGAGCTGATCCTCCGCTTACGCATCCTGCCTCTCCGATCGACTGAGCACCCATACGCTCGTTTCGTGGGTTGACTTAGGCATACGGAGCTCATTCCCGATCTAAGTCCCAATCGGACCGAAAGACCCACAGCGGGATTGGCAGCACGCAGAGGGGGACCGAGCTGATTCTCGACTTACGCATTCTGGCTCTCTGGCTGGCTGAAAGCCCGTACCCTCGTTTCATGGGTTGACTTAGGCATACGTAGAGCATTCCTGGTCTCGACCAACCAAGGGCCAGAGTCTATCGACGGTGTTTGGGGTAACAACTAAGGGGGACCAGTAGCGGGATCCTTGGTCGGCTCATGCATCCTACCACAGTGGTCTGTTTGGTGACCGCACACTCATTTCGAGGGCTGACCATGGCTCGGCATGTGCCGATGGTGGTCGAGGCAACCGCCTGCACCACAGCCCAGCATGTACCAATGGTGTTCGATGCAACTGCCCTCAACAGGGGCCATCTTATGCCAATGGTGGTCGAGGCAATCACCCGCACCAAGGACCAGCATGTGCCAATAGTGATCGAGGCAACCACCCGCACCAGGGCCCAGCTTGTGCCGATGGTGGTCGAGGCAAGTACTCGTACCAAAGGGCAGTCTGTGCCGATGATGGTCGATGCATGTGCCATCACTATGCACCATCATGTGCCATTGATGGTCGAGGCCTTGGTTGAAGTATGATTTTGAGCCACGGTGCACATGCTGGGCTCAGGCATGTGCTGGTGCCACAATTTTTTTGCCCGGGGCACCATCATCGGAGCATCATCGGAGAACCTAATCGACGGTATTGGGAGTTTCGATGATTGGGGGGGCCAGGGGGTGTGCACACATGATGTACGATGGATGCTGGTACTTAGCCCTTATATTGGCCCCCTATCCCTCATCAAACCTCGAGAACTCACACCCCCTTAAAGAGCATTTGAGATTTTATAGGTTTGCTCCAAGTAGCCATTAAAGTGTCTGAAATCGGGACATTTTTTTCAAACGGTCACAAAATCTACTCCCCTTTGAGTTTTTAGCTGAATTTCTTTGTGTGTGCCAACAAAAATACAAGGATCACGTCTACCAAATTTGGGGCCAAAACTCCTTCTAAAAAAATTTTAAAAAATCCCGAACCGTAAAAGGTTTTGAAAATCGTGAAAAATAGAAAATGGGTCGTCTTGCCATGAAACTTCACATGAAGGCTTAGGGGACCATTGTATGAATTTACAAGCATAAAAATGGCATTGGTATAGTAGAAACATGAAGATGTGCTTGAACCCAGCTACCACTCGATCGATCCACGGCTTGCGCATCCCGCCTTTTCGGTCAGCTAAGTGCCTGCACGCTCATTTCGTGAGTTGACTTAGGCATACATAGTTCACTCCTAGTCTAAGATTGGATCAGACCGAGGGTTACGACAGCAGGACCCGTAGTAGGATCGGAGCACACAGAGCGGATCGGGTCGATCCCTGACTTACGCATCCTACCTTTCTGGTCGACTGAGCGCCTGCGTACTCATTTCATGGGTTGACTTAGGCATACAGAGTTCATTCCCAGTATAAGATCAGACCAGACTGAGGGTTGCGACAGTACGACCAGCAGTAAGATCGGTAGCATGCAGGGGGGGACCGGGCTGATCGTCAGCTTGCGCATTCTGCCTTTTCGGCCGGCTGAGCCCCCGCATGCTCGTTTCGTGGTTTGGCTTAGGCATCCGGAGTTCATTCCATGTCTAAGCCCAACCAGAACAAGGGATGTGGCAACGGTACTGATAGCACATAGAGGGGGATCGGGTCGATCCCCGGCTTACGCATTATGCCTTTTCGGCCTGCTCAGTGCACGCACGTTCGTTTCATGGGTTGACTTAGGCATACGGAGTTCATTCCCAGTCTATGCATATAGAGTTCATTCTCAGTTTAAGATCAGATCGGTAGCAGCACGCAGAGGGGGACCGAGCTGATCTTCGACTTACGTATCTTACCTCTCCGGTCGGCTAAGTGCCCGCGTGCTCGTTTCGTGGGTTGACTTAGGCATACGGAGTTCATTCCTGATCTAAGCCCTAATCGGATTGAGGGTTGTGGAGTAGGACCAGCAGCATACAGAAGGGGACTAGGTCGATCCCGACTTGCACAATATGCCTCTCTCACTGGCTCAGCGTCCGCACGCTCGTTTCGTGGGTTGACTTAGGCATATGGAGTTCATTCCCAGTCTAAGCATACAGAGTTCATTCCCAATCTAAGATCAGACCGATAGTAGCATGCAGAGGGGGATCGAGCCGATCCTTGACTTACGCATCCTGCCTTTTCGGCCGACTGAGTGCCCACACGTTCGTTTCATGGGTTGACTTAGGCATACGTAGTTCATTCCCGATCTATGCCCCAACCAGATCGAGGGACCTACAGGAAGATCGATAGCACGCAGAGGGTGGTCGGGCCAATCTTCGGCTTGTGCATTCTAGCTTTCCGACCAGCTGAGTGCTCGTACACTCGTTTCATGGGTTGACTTAAGCATACGTAGTGCATTCCTGGTCTTGACCAACCAAGGGCCAGAGGCTATCGATGACGTTTGGGGCAACAATCAAGGGGGACCAGCAGCGGGATCCTTGGTCGGCTCCTGGTCTAAGATTAGATCAGATCGAGGGTTGCGAAAGCTGGACCAGCAGCAGGATCGATAGCACGCAGTGGGGGACCGGGTCGACCCCTGACTTGCGCATTCTACCTCTCCGGCTGGTTGAGCCCCCGCACGCTCATTTCATGGGTTGGCTTAGGCATACGGTGTTCATTCCATATCTAAGCCCCAGTCAGACTGAGGGTTGTGGCATCGAGATCGGTAGCATGCAGATGGGGATCGAGCTGATCCCTGGCTTGTGCATTATGCCTCTTCGGCCTACTCAACGCCTGCACGCTCGTTCCATGGGTTGACTTAGGCATAGGAGTTCATTCCCACTCTAAGCATATGGAGTACATTCCCAATCTAAGATCGGACCGGTAGTAGCATGCAGAGGGGGACCAGGTCGATCTTCAGCTTGTGCATCTTGCCTCTCTGATCGACTGAGTGCCCGCACGTTCATTTCATGGGTTGACTTAGGCATACAAAGTTTATTCCCGGTCTAAGCCTCAACTGGATCAAGGCACTTGTAGCAAGATCGGCAGCACGTAGAAGGGGATCGAACTGATCCTTGGCTTATGCATTCTGGCTCTCCGGTCGGCTGAGTGCCTGCACGCTCGTTTCATGGGTTGACTTAGGCATACGTAGTGCATTCCCGATCTCGATCAAGCAAGGGCCAGAGGCTATTGATTGCATTTAGGGCAGCAACCAAGGGGGACCAGCAGCGAGATCCTTGGTCGGCTCGCGCATCCTACCCCCAGTGGTTGGTTTGGTGCCCGCACACTCATTTCGAGGGCCAATCGGGGCTCGACATGTGTCGATGGTGGTCGAGGCAACTGCCTGCACCATGGCCCAGCATGTGTCGATGGTGTTCGATGTAACCGCCCGCACTAGGGGCCATCTTGTGCCGATAGTGGTCGAGGCAATCGCCCGCACCAAGGGCTGGCATGTTTCAATGGTGATCGAGGCAACCACCCGTACCAGGGCCCAGCTTGTGCCAATGGCGGTCGAGGCAAGTGCCCGTACCAAAGGGCAGCCTGTGCCGATGATGGTTGATGCATGTGCCATCACCATGCACCATCATGTGCCATTGATGGCCGAGTCCCTGGTTGAAGTTTGATTTTGAGCCACGGTGCACATGCTGGGCTTGGGCATGTGCTGGTGCACATTTTTTTCACCCAGGGCACCATCGTCGAAGCATTGTCGGAGAACCTAACCGACGGCATTAGGAGTTTCGGCGATTAGGGGGCCGGAGGGTGTGCGCAGATGATGTGCAATGGGTGCTAGTACTTGGCCCTTATATTGGCCCCCTATCCCTCATGAAACCTTGAGAACTCACACCCCCTTAAAGAGGATTTGAGATTTTATAGGTTTGCTCCCAGTAGCCATTACAGTGTCTGAAATGGGGACATTTTTTTCAAACGGTCATAAAATCTTCTCCACTTCGAGTTTGTAGCTGAATTTGTTTGTGCGTGCCAACAAAAATACAGGGATCACGTCTTCCAAATTTGGGGCCAAAATGCCTTCTAAAAAAATTTTAAAAAATCCTGAACCGTAAAAAGTTTCAAAAATCATGAAAAATAGAAAACGGGTCGTCTTGCCACGAAACTTCACATGAAGGCTTAGGGGACCATTGTATGAATTTACCAGCCATAAAAATGGCATTGGGATGGCAGAAATATGAAGATGTGCCTGAACCAACCTACCACTCGATCGATCCACGGCTTGCGCATCCCGCCTCTCCGACCGGCTAAGTGCCCGCACGCTCGTTTCATTGGTTGACTTAGGCATACGTAGTGTGTCACAGGCTCTGACCTTAGACTCACAATCTGTGCAGCCTTAGGCTTGGAATCTCTTCTTTTATGCCTAAGTCAGCCTAAAACACAAGCGTGCGGGCACTAGAACAATGGAAAGGGCTGATTATGGAAGTTAAAGAGAAACAGGATAACAAGACAGAATTGTGGAAATGCTCTTGTATTCACTGAAATAGAAGTGTTTGATGATGTACAAATGAGGGTGGAGCAGCCCTCTATTTATAGTTGAGGCTCCAGCTACAACTTAATGGCAATATCCCTAGAATAAAGGCTAAAATCATGGGATTACAATCAATCAGGATGCTAACTCCTGATTTTTAAGGTCAACCAAATCTGCCAGGATGCTCCTGCTGATCCTGCCAGCTTCTAAAAGCTTTCCTTGCGTGTACAGCACCTTGGGCCCTTTTGGATGTGATGTGGGGAGCTTGTATGCTAGGCCTTGGTCTCACGCACAGATACTCACCAGCACGCCTGGTCTACGAGCCTCAACCTCTGGCTCGCCTACTGGTCTGCCTGATGTGCTTGGCTCACCCACCCAATGCATGACATTCTCCCTCACCTAATTGTGCAATGCCTTCATTACGTCTTCTGCATGGTACTACTGATCTGGTCCTCAAACTGCCATAAGTCCTTTGCTAGTTCCCAGCTCACCTCACTGTCTGAAAGTCCCTTCCAGCACACCAAGTACTCTTGTCTTGGTTGATAGTTCTTTCGTCTCACCTCCCGGTCAGCTATGATGCTGTGGACCTCCTTCTCATATGAGGCCCTTACTCCTAATGGCGCACGCTTTGACTCTACCTATCCTAGATCTCCCTTATCCTCATGGAACGACTTAAGCATGCTCACATGGAACATTGGGTGTACCCTCAGCTTGGGTGGCATATCCAACTTGTAGGCAACCTTGCCTACCCTCTTAACTACTTGAAAAGGTCCCTCATACCTCTGAACTAGGCCTTTGTGCAACCCTCTATGGCGTACAATGGGATGCAGCTTCACTAACACCAAGTCTCCAACCTGGAATTGCACATCCCGCCTTTTCTAGTCTGCCCACTTCTTCGACCTCTTGGCCGCCTTGTGTAGACAAACTCTGGCCAAGTCAGTTTGCTCCTGCCATGCCTTGGCAAACTTGTATGCTGCTGGATTCGGCCCTGTATAACTTGCAGCAATCAAACTGGGTGTTAGTGGTTGTTACCCTGTCACAACCTCAAATGGGCTCTAGTTTGTTGCCTCGCTCCTTTGTAAGTTGTAGGAAAATTATGCAATATCTAGTAGCTTTGGCCAGTCCCTTTGTGTGGCACTCACATAGTGCCTGAGGTAGACCTCCAATAGTCCATTCACTCGTTCTGTCTGCCCATCGGTCGGTGGATGCATGCTGGTGGAAAAGTTTAAGTTTGACCCCAATAGCTTGAACAACTCAGTCCAGAACCTGCCCGTGAACCACCCATCCCGATCACTAACAATGGTCCTTGGCACTCCCTAGTACTTAACCATGTTCTTCAGTAACAATCGAGCTGCCTCCTCGGCTGGGCACTCCTTGGTTGCTAGAATGAAGATTCCATACTTGGAAAACCTGTCCACCACTACCATGATGCTTCCAAACCCTTTTGTTTTGGGTATACCGACTATAAAGTCCAGAGAAACACTCTCCCATGGTCGCTCTGGCACTGGCAATGGCTCTAAGAGACTGCTTGGTTTCTTGAGCTCCACCTTGTCCTGTCGGCACACAAGACAAGTCTTCACATAGGCCTCCACATCGTCCCTCATGTGCAGCTAGTAGTACCGATCCTCGATTAGCGTTAAGGTATGATTCACTCCGAGGTGTCCAACCCACCTTGAATCATGGCATGCTTGCAAAACTTCCTTATTGAGCTTTCCGTGCTACGGTACAAACAGTCTACTGCCCCTGGTGTATAGCAAGCCATCCTACAACCAAAACCGCCTAGTCTTACCTTGCTGGGCGTACTTTATCAAAGCCTTGGCTGTAGGATCATGCGTAAGTCCCTCCTTGATGCGCGGCACCAATGACCCCTCTGGTTAGCCTTCCTGCTCAGGCCGTCTGCCACTAGGTTCACCCGTCCTGGCTTGTACTCCATCTAGAAATCAAATTTTGCAAGAAAATCTTGCCATCTCGCCTGTTTAAAGGATAGCTTCTTCTGTGTTTGGAAGTAGCTGGTCGCCACATTGTCCATCCTCACCACGAACCTTGACCCCAACAGATAATCATGCCAAGTGCGTAAGCAGCACACCACTGCAGTCATCCTTTCTCTTGGACCGTGTACCTACGTTCAGTCTCATTCAGCTTCTTACTCTCGAATGCGACTGGACATCCCTCCTACATCAACACGCCCCCTATGGCAAAGTCTGATGCATCCGTATGCACCTCATACGGCTCGGCATGGTCTGGCAAGGCCAAGACTGGCTCCTCGGTCATAACCCGCTTGAACCTGTCAAAGGCTTCCTGGCACCCTACGCTCCACTCCCATGCTCTCCCTTTCTCGAGCAAGTCAGTCAATGGCGTGGCTATTGCTGAGTGACCTTTGATGAAGTGCCTGTAGTAGTCAACCAGCCCAAGGAATGATCTCAACTCAGTGACCTTGGTTGGCGGTTGCAACTCCAGGATGGCGTGTATCTTTCCTTTATCCATGCGTATCCTGCCACCTCCCATTATATGGCTAAGGAACGGGATCTCCTGCTAGGCGAATAAGCACTTCTCCCTCTTGACAAATAGCTTGTGCACCCACAACACCTCGAACGCCTATCTCAAGTGGTCTACATGCTCTCCCAAAGTCTGGCTATAGATCACAATGTCATCAAAATAAACCACAACAAACCGATCATGGAATGACTGAAGTACCTTATTCATAAAGGTGCAGAATGTTGCTGGGGCATTCGTGAGTCCAAAAGGCATCACCAAGAACTCATATGAACCATAACGAGTGACACATGCTATCTTTGGCTCATCTCCCTCCGTGATCCTGACTTGATAGTAGCCCGACCTCAAATCCAACTTGGTGAACCACCTTAGGCTTCCAAGTTGATCGAACAAGTCCACAATGAGTGGGATGGGGTACTTGTTCTTGATGGTTAGCTTGTTCAAAGCTCGATAGTCTATGCACAGCCATAACGACCCATCATGCTTGCACTGGAATAGAATCAGTGCACCATAGGGTGCCTTCGATTGCCTAATGAAGCTAGCATCAACTAACTCTTTGAGCTACTTCCTCAACTCCTCCAACTCTGGTAGAGACATTCGGTAAGGGGCTCTAGCTGGTGGCTTAGCCTCGGACACCAGCTCGATCTTGTGGTCCACCTCTCTCTTAGGTGGTAGCTTGCTAGGCAGTTTTACAAGCATCACATCACTAAAAGTCTTCAGCACCTTTGGCACCTCTAAGGGTGACTCGATCTTCTTGTCCCTTGGCTCATCATATTTCAGGGCTACCAAGAAGGTGTCTTCTTGTCTGCTTATCGCCTTGGCAAATTGGATGGCTAACACCACCCGCGACCCAACTCCAGACCCTTTTCTCAATGGTACTAGGCATTGGCACCGTGCATCCAAGATGCAAACACAATCGGTAAAAGGCACAAAGAGGGCATTAATCTGAACAAGGAAATCCAACCCAATCACAAACTCATAGTCGTCAAGGGGTATTACCTCTATGGTCTCCTTGCCTTTCCAGTCTCCAAGCTGTAACTCCACTCCCTGTACTACTCTAATGGCTGAAACCTTCTTGGAGTTCATCGTTTTGATGGTACCAGTCCCTTTTTGCATCTTTAGTCTGAGCTTTCAGGCTCCATCACCTGAAATAAAAAGATGTGAGGTACCTGTGTCCACCAGTGTGCTCTCCTTCTAACCTGTAACCATCAGATCCGCAAACATCAAGCCCTTTGGCTTGCGGCTCCCTTTACTCTGGACAGCATTGAACACCAACGACCCAAGCTTTGCTGCCTCTGACTCTGGCTCCTCATTAGACTCCTTGTCTACACCAGCCAGCTTGTCCTTCTACAGGCAATTGCATGTTATGTCGCTCCTTCCACATAGGTAACATGCTAATGGCTCTCGGTCCCCCTTTGCTTTCCACTTGCCTGCTGGTGGCTTCCTCTTACCATCCTTGGTTGAATGGTCTTGATCTTCATCCTTGGACTCCCGATCATGATCCTTCCCCTTGGACTGCTTCTTTCGGTCCCTATCGTCCCTGCCCTTACCCTTGGGCTTGGTAGACTCGAACTTGTTCAGAGGCTTGAACTCTATCAAGGCCTCGGTAGTAGTCATGGCTTTAGCCAAGTCATGAACTCCTCTCCTTTGTAGCTCATGCTTCACCCATGCCTTTAACCCATCCATAAAAGCAAATAAGGCATCCTTCTCACCTAGATCCGAGATCTATAGCATCAGTTCAAAGAATTTTTTGACATACTCCCTTATATCCCCTTGCTGGTTCAGCCTGCGTAACTTTACCCATGCCTCATCATCGACACACTCCGGGTAAAATTATTTTCTAAACTCTTTTTGAAACTCTGCCCAGGTTCCAATCTTGGCGCTCCCACACCTGACATCATCACACCTGCACCTCCACCACAATAAGGCTACATCAGTGAGATACATAGCAGTGGTGCTTACCTTTATCGCCTCGTCTTACATGCCTATGGCCTAGAAGTACTGCTCTATACCCCAAAGGTAGTTGTCTACTTCTTTGGCCGCCTTAGTCCCCTTGAACTCCTTAGGCTTGGGGACCTCCAATCTGGATTTGGACACTCCAGTAAAAATGCCATTCCCAATGGCAGTCTTGAAAGCAACGAACTCACTGGTAAGCTCTTCCATCCGCTGGCGCATGGCCTCCATGCCATCGCATAAGGTCAGCACTTCAGCCTCCAAGGCCTTATTCTTCTGGGTGATCACGTCCATGCCTTTGTTGAGAGTAGCTTTCAGCTCACTTTGGATCTCCTCCCCCATGGAGTCTAGCGATGCAATGTGAGTATCTACTTCCTCAAGCTTCTCCCCTATGTCGCCCATGGTCACCTCCACCTTGGCTAGCCTACCGTCCATGGTAGACTAGATATCTCTAGAACTCACTTTCTTGCCTCTTCCATGCCCATGCTCCTAGGCCTCTGGTTGTTGGCTAGCAACGTCACTTTGGGATGCCATCTCCTCAATCACGATCTAACCTGCATAATACAGACACGCAGAATCGAACTGGCTCTGATACCAACTGTCACAGGCTCCGACCTTAGACTCAGAATCCGTGCGGCCTTAGGCTTGGAATCTCCTCTTTTATGCCTAAGTCAGCCTAAAACACAAGCGTGCGGGCACTAGAACAATGGGAAGGGCTGATTATGCAAGTTAAAGAGAAACAGGATAACAAGACAGAATTTTGGAAATGCTCTTGCATTCACTAAAACAGAAGTGTTTGATGATGTACAAATGAGGGTGGAGCAGCCCTCTATTTATAGTTGAGGCTCCAGCTACAACTTAATGGCAATATCCCTAGAATAAAGGCTAAAATCAAGGGATTACATAGATTACAATCAATCAGGATGCTAACTCCTGATTTTCAGGGTCAACAAAATCTGCTAGGATGCTCCTACTGATCCTGCCTACTTCCAGAAGCTTTCCATGCGTGTCCAGCACCTTCGGCCCTTCTAGATGTGCTGTGGGCAGCTTGTATGCCAGGCCTTGGTCTCACGGGCTGGCCTGCAAGTTGGGCGGGCGTTCTGAACTCGTTTGCTAGGCTTTGCGCATAGATACCCGTTAGCACACCTGGTCTATGGGCTTTAACCTCTGGCTCGCCTGCTGGTCTGCCTGATGTGCCTGGTGCACCCGCCCAAGGCGTGACATAGTGCGCTCCCAGTCTAAGATCGGACCGGACTGAGGGTTGCAATAGTAGGACCCGCAACGGGATCAACAACATGCAGAGGGGACCGGGTCGATCCCTGACTTGCGCATCTTGCCTCTTTGGCCAGCTGAGCACCCGCACGCTCGTTTTGTGGGTTGACTTAGGCATATGGAGTTCATCCCCAGTCTAAGCATATGGAGTCCATTTCCAATCTAAGATCAGACCAGACTGAGGGTTGCGAGAACAGGACCAGCAGCAGGATCGGTAGCACGTAGAGGGGATCGGTTCGATCCCTGACTTGCGCATTCTGCCTCTCCGGCCGACTGAGCCCCCGCACGCTTATTTAATGGGTTGGATTAGGCATACGGAGTTCATTTCATGTCTAAGCCCCAGTCAGACCGAGGGTTATGGCAGCGGGACTGGCAGCACGCAGAGGGGGATCGAGCCGATCCCTGACTTGCGCATTATGCCTCTCGGCATGCTCAGTGCCTAGACGCTTATTTCATGGGTTGACTTAGGCATACGGAGTTCATTCCCAGTCTAAGCATATGTTGTTTATTCCCAGTCTAAGATCGGACCGACAGCAGCACGCAGAGGGGGATCGGGTCGATCCTCAGCTTGTGCATCTTACCTCTACGACTGGCTAAGCACCCGCATGCTCGTTTCTTGGGTTGACTTAGGCATACCGAGTTCATTCTCGATCTAAGCCCCAATCGGATCGAAGGACCCACAGTGGGATCGGTAGCACGCAGAGGGAGACCAGGCTAATCCTTGACTTGTACATTCTGGCTGTCCGATCGGCTGAGCACCCGCATGCTTGTTTCATGGGTTGACTTAGGCATACATAGTGCATTCACGGTCTCGACCAACCAAGGGCCAGACGCTATCGACGACGTTTGGGGCAACAACCGAGGGGGACCAGTAGCGGGATCCTTGGTTGGCTCATGCATCCCACCCCCAGTAGTCCGTTCAGTGCCCACACACTCATTTTGGGGGCGGACCGGGGCTCGGCATGTGCCGATGGTGGTCGAGGCAACCACTCGCACCATGGCCAAGCATGTATCGATGGTGTTCGATGCTGGTGCCACATGTTCGAGGCAATCGCCCGTACCAAGGGCCGGCATGTGCCGATGGTGATTGAGGCAACCGCCAGTACCAGGGCCCAGCTTGTGCCGATGACGGTCAAGGCAAGTGCCCGTACCAAAGGGCAGCCTGTGCCGATGATGGTCGATGCATGCACCATCACCATGCGCCATCATGTGCCATTGATGGTCAAGGCCTTGGTCAAAGTTTGATTTTGAGCCACGGTGCACATGCTGGGCTCCGGCATGTGCTGGTGCCACATTTTTTTTGCCTGGGGCACCATCGCCAGAGCATCGTCGGAGAACCTAAGCAGCGGCATTAGGGGTTCCGACGATTGGGGGGGCCAGGGGGCGTGCACACATGATGTGCGATGGGTGCTGGTACTTGGCCCTTATATTGGCCCCCTATCCCTCATCAAACCTTGAGAACTCACACTCCCTTAAAGAGCATTTGAGATTTTATAGGTTTGCACCCAGTAGGCATTAAAGTGTCTGAAATGGGGACATTTTTTTCAAACGGTTACAAAATCTTCTCCACTTAGACTTTTTTAGCTGAATTTTTTTGTGTGTACCAACAAAAATACAAGGATCATGTCTACCAAATTTGGGGTCAAAATGCCTTCTGAAAAAATTTTAAAAAATCCCGAATCGTAAAAAGTTTTGAAAATCATGAAAAATAGAAAACGGGTCGTCTTGCCACAAAACTTCACATGAAGGCTTAGGGGACCATTGTATGAATTTACAAGCCATAAAAATGGCATTGGCACAGTAAAAATATGAAGATGTGCCTGAACCCACATACCACTTGATCGATCTATGGTTTGTGCATCCCATCTCGTTTCGTGGGTTGACTTAGGCATGTGCTGATGATGGTCGAGGCAATCGCTCGTGCCATGTACCAGCATGTGCCGATGGTATTCAATGCAACCGCCCACACCAAGGGCCATCTTGTGCCGATGGTGGTCGAGGCAATCGCCCGCACCAAGATCCGACATGTGCCGATGGTGATCCCCGGCTTGCGCATCCTGCCTCTCTGGCCGGCAGAGCGCCCGTACGTTTGTTTCATGGGTTGATTGAGGCATACAGAGTTCATCCCCAGTCTAAGCATACGGAGTTCATTCCCAGTCTAAGATCAGACTGGACTGAAGGTTGCGGTAGCAGGACCAGCAGCAGGATCGGTAGCACGCAGGGGGCCCCGAGCCTTTTCTCGACCTGCGCATTCTGCCTCTCCGACTGACTGAGCACCCGCACGCTTGTTTTGTGGGTTGGCTTAGGCATACGAAGTTCATTCCTTGTCTAAGCCCTAACTGGACCGACTGTTGTGGCAGCGGGATCAGCAGCACGCAGAGAGGGATCGGGCCAATCGTCGGCTTATGCATTATGCCTCGTCTGTTGGCATAGTACCCGCACGCTCGTTTTGCGGGTTGACTTAGGCATACGGAGTTCATTCCCAGTCTAAGCATATAGAGTTCATTCCCAGTCTAAGATCGAACCGACAGCAACACGTAAAAGGGGATCGGGTCGATCCTCGGCTTACGCATCCTGCCTCTTTGATCGGCTGAGCACCCGTACACTCGTTTCATGGGTTGAGTTAGGCATACGTAATGCATTCCCAGTCTTGACCACCCAAGGGCCAGAGGCTCTCAACGGCGTTTGGGGTAACAACTGAGGGGGACCAACAGCGGGATCCTTGGTTGGCTCGCGCATCCCGCCCCTAGCGATCAGTTCGGTTCAACCGGTTAAGTGCCTGCATGCTCGTTTTGTGGGTTGACTTAGGCATACGTAGTGCGCTCCCAGTCTAAGATCGGATCGGACCAAGGGTTGCGGTAGTAGGACCTGCAACGGGATCGACAGCACGCAGAGGGGACTGGGTCGATCCTCGACTTGCACATCCTGCCTCTCTGGCCGGCTGAGCGCCCGCACGCTCGTTTCATGGGTTGACTTAGGCATACGAAGTTCATTCTCGGTCTAAGCCCCAACCAAACTGAGGGACCCGTAGCGGGATCGACAGCACACAGAGGGGATCAGGTTGATCCCCGATTTGTGTATCCTACCTCTCTGGCCGGTTGAGCGCCTGCATGCTCGTTTCGTGGGTTGACTTAGGCATACGGAGTTCATCCCCAGTCTAAGCATACGGAGTTCATTCCCAGTCTAAGATCAGATCGAACTGAGGGTTGTGACAGCAGGACCAGCAGCAGGACCAGTAGCAGGATCGACAGCACGCAGGGGGGACCGGGCCGATCCCTAGCTTGCGCATTCTGCCTTTTTAGCCGGTTGAGCGGCCGCACGCTTGTTTCGTGGGTTGGCTTAGGCATGCAAAGTTCATTCCATGTCTAAGGCCTGCTGGATTGAGGGTTGTGGTAGCGGGACCGGTTGCATGCAGAGGGGGACCGGGTTGATCCCTAGCTTGCGCATTATGCCACTCCGGCCGGCTCAGTGCCCGTACGCTCATTTCATGGGTTGACATAGGCATACGAAGTTCATTCCCAGTCTAAGCATACGGAGTTCATTCCCAGTCTAAGATCGAAGTGGCAGCAGCACGCAGAGGGGGACCGGGCCGATCCTCGACCTACGCATCCTACCTCTCCGGTCGATTGAGTGCCCGCATGCTCGTTTCATGGGTTGACTTAGGCATACAGAGTTTATTCCCGGTCTAAGCCTAACCAGACCGAGGGACCGATAATGGGATCGACAGCACGTAGAGGGGAATCGGGCTGATCCTCAGCTTATGCATTTTGGCTATCCGGTGGGCTGAGTGCCCGTACACTCACTTCAAGGGTTGACTTAGGCATACGTAGTGCATTCCCGGTCTCGACCAACCAAGGGCCTAAGTCTATTGACGGTGTTTGGGGCAACAATCGAGGGGGACCAGCAGCAGGATCCTTGGTCGGCTCATGCATCCCGCCCCCAACGGTCTGTTCGGTGCTTGCACACTCATTTTAGGGGCCGACCTAGGCTCAGCATATGCCGATGGTGGTCGAGGCAACCGCCCGCACCATGACCGAGCATGTGCCGATGGTGTTCGATGAACCGCCCGCACCAGGGGCCATCTTGTGCCGATGGTGGTCGAGGTAACCGCCCGCACTAGGGCCTAGCTTGTGCCGATGACGATCAAGGCAAGTGCCCGTACCAAAGGGCAGCCTGTGCCGATGATGGTCGATGCATGTGCCATCACCATGTGCCATCACCATGTGCCATCATGTGCCATTGATGGTCGACGCCTTGGGCAAAGCTTGATTTTGAGCCATGGTGCACATGCTGGGCTCGAGCATCTACTGGTGCCACATTTTTTTCACCCGAGGCACCATCGTCAGATAACCTAACTGACGGCATTGGTGGTTCCGGCGATTAAGGGGGTTGGGGGGTGTGTGCACACGATGTGTGATGGGTGCTGGTACTTGGCCCTTATATTGGCCCCTTATACCTCATCAAACCTCATGAACTCACACCCCTTTAAAGAGCATTTGAGATTTTATAGGTTTGCTCCAATAGCCATTAGAGTGTCTGAAATGGGGATATCTTTTTCAAACGGTCACAAAATCTTCTTCACTTCGAGTTTTTAGCTGAATTTGTTTGTGTGTGCCAACAAAAATACAAGGATCATGTCTACCATATTTGGGGCCAAAACTCCTTCTAAAAAAATTTTAAAAAATCTAAAACCGTAAAAAGTTTGGAAAATCATGAAAAATAGAAAACTGGTGTCTTGCCACGAAACTTCACATGAAGGGTTAGGGAACCGTTGTATGAATTTACAAGCCATAAAAATGGCATTGGCACGGTAGAAATATGAAGATGTGCCTAAACCCACCTACCACTCGATTGAACTACGGTTTGCGCATCTCGCTTTTTCGATCGGCTAAATGCCGTACGCTCGTTTCATGGGTTGACTTCGGCATACGTAGTGCACTCCCAGTCTAAGATCAAACCGGACCGAGGGTTACGATAGCAGGACCTGCAGCGGGATCAACAGCATGCAGAGGGGATCGGGTCGATCCCCGGCTTACGCATCCTGCCTCTCTAGCCAGCTGAGCACCCACATGCTCGTTTCATGGGTTGACTTAGGCATACGGAGTTCATCCCCAATCTAAGCATATGGAGTTTATTCCCAGTCTAAGATCGGACCGGATCGAGGGTTGCGGTAGTAAGACCCGCAGCAAGATCGCAGCACACAAGGGGGATCGGACCGATCCTTGGCTTGCACATTCTGCCCCCCCCGACCGACTGAGCACCCGTACGCTCGTTTCGTGGGTTGGCTTCGACATACGGAGTTCATTCCATGTCTAAGCCCCAAACGGACCGAGGGTTGTAGTAGCAGGACCTACAGCACACCAAGGGGGACCGGGCCGATCCCCAGCATGTGCATTATGTCTCTCCGGTCGGCTCAGCGCTTGCACGCTCGTTTCATGGGTTGACTTAGGCATACGGAGTTCATTCCCAGTCTAAGCATATGGAGTTCATTCCCAGTCTAAGATCAGACCGACAACAGCATACAGAGGGAGACAGGGCCGATCCTCAGCTTGCGCATCCTGCCTCTCCGGTCGGCTGAGTGCCCATACGCTCGTTTCGTGGGATGACTTAAGCATACAGAGTTCATTTCTGATCTAAGCCCCAACCGGACCGAGGGACCCGCAGTGAGATCGATAGCATGCAGAGAGGGATTGGGTCGATCCTCGACTTGCACATTCTGGCTCTCTAGCCGACTGAGCACCCACACGCTCGTTTCATGGGTTGACTTAGGCATACGTAGTGCATTCTCGGTCTCGACAACCCAAGGGCCAAAGGCTATTGATGGTGTTTAGGGCAACAATCGAGGGGGACCAGTAGCGGGATCCTTGGTAGGCTCGCGCATCCTACCCCCAGCGATTGGTTTGGTGCTTGCACGCTCGTTTCAGGGGCCGATCGGGGCTCGGCATGTGTCGATAGTGGTCGAGGCAACCACTCGCACCATGGCCCAGCATGTGTCGATGGTGTTTGATGCAACCGCCCGCACTAGGGGCCATCTTATGTCGATGGTGGTCGAGGTAACTGCCCATACTTAGGCCCAGCTTGTATGGATGGCGATCGAGGCAAGTGCCCGTACCGAAGGGTAGCCTGTGCTGATGATGGTCAATATATGTGCCATTACCATGCTCCATCATGTGCCATTGATGGTCGAGGCCTTGGCCGAATTTTGATTTTGAGCCATGGTGCACATGCTGGGCTCGGGCAAGTGCTGGTGCCACATTTTTTTTTGCCTGGCGCACCATCGTCGGAGCATCACCGAAGAACCTAACCGGCGGCATTGGGGATTCTGACGATTGGGAGGCCAGGGGGTGTGCGCACATGATGTGTGATGGGTGCTGGTACTTGGCCCTTACATTGGCCCCCTATCCCTCATCAAACCTCGAGAACTCACACCCCCTTAAAGAGCATTTGAGATTTTATAGGTTTGCTCACAGTAGCCATTAAAGTGTCTAAAATGGGGACATTTTTTTCAAACGGTCACAAAATCTTCTCCACTTCGAGGTTTTAGCTAAATTTGTTTGTGTGTGCCAACAGAAATACAAGGATCACGTCTACCAAATTTAGGGCCAAAACTCCTAAAAAAATTTTAAAAAATATTGAACCGTAAAAAGTTTCAAAAATTGTGAAAAATAGAAAACTGGTCCTCTTGCCACGAAACTTCATATGAAGGCTTAGGGGACCTTTGTATGAATTTACAAGCCATAAAAATGGCATTGGCATGGTAAAAATATGAAGATGTGCCTGAACCCACCTACCACTCGATCGATCCACAGCTTGCACATGCGGCCTCTCCGGCTGGCTAAGTGCCCGCACGCTCGTTTCGTGGGTGGACTTAGGCATACGTAGTGCGCTCCCAGTCTAAGATCCGACCGGATCGAGGGTTGCGATAGCAGGACCCGTAACGGGATCGACAGCATGCAGAGGGGATCGAGTCGGTCCTCAGCCTGCGCATCCTACCTCTCCGGTCGGTTGAGCACCCACATGCTCGTTTCGTGGGCTGACTTAGGCATACGAAGTTCATCCCCAGTCTAAGCATATGGAGTTCATTCCCAATCTAAGATCGGATCGGATCAGGGGTTGCGGCAGCAGGACCAGCAGCAGAATCGACAGCACGCAGGGACGGATCGGGCCGATCTCTGGCTTGCACATTCTGCCTCTCCGGTCGACTGAGCGCCCGCACGCTCGTTTCATGGGTTGGCTTAGGCATACGGAGTTCATTCCATATCTAAGCCCCAGCTGGACTGAGGGTTGTGGCAGCGGGACCGGTAGCCCATAGAGAGGGACCGAGTCGATCCCTGGCTTGTGCATTATGCCTCTCCGACCTGCTTAGTGCCCGTAAGCTTGTTTCATGGGTTGACTTAAGCATACGGAGTTCATTCCTAGTCTAAGCATACGGAGTTCATTCCCAGTCTAAGCGTACGGAGTTCATTCCCAGTCTAAGATCAGACCGACAGCAGCGCGCAGAGGGGGACCGATCCTCGGCTTGTGCATCCTGCCTCTCTGGCCGATTGAGTGCTCGCACGCATGTTTCATGGGTTGACTTAGGCATACGGAGTTCATTCCTGGTCTAAGCCCCAACCAGATCGAGGGACCCACAGCGAGATCGGTAGCACGCAGAGAGGGACCGACCTGATCCTTGGCTTGCGCATTCTAGCTCTTCGACCAGCTGAGCGCCCACACACTCGTTTCATGGGTTGACTTAGGCATACGTAGTGCATTCTCAGTCTTGACCAATCAAGGGCTAGAGGCTATCGATGGTGTTTGGGGTAATAATCGAGGGGGACCAGTAGCAAGATCCTTGGTCGGCTCGTGCATCCCACCCCCAGCGGTCGGTTCGATGCCGACACGCTCATTTCGGGGGCCGACCGGGGCTTGGCATGTGCCGATGGTGGTTGAGGTAACCGCCCGTACCACGGCCCAGTGTCACACCCTGGGTGGGCGTGCCAGGCACATCAGGCAGACCAGCAGGCGAGCCAGAGGTTAAGGCTTGCAGACCAGGTGTGCTGGCAGGTATTTGTGCACAAAGCTTAGCAAACGAGTTCAGAACGCCCGTCCAACTTGTAGGCCAGCCCGTGAGACCAAGGCCTGGCATACAAGCTACCCGTACCACATCCAGAAGGGCCCAAGGTGCTGGACATGCAAGGGAAGCTTCTGGAAGCTGGCAGGATCAGCAGGAGCATCCTGGCAGATTTGGTTGACCCTAAAAATCAAGAGTTAGCATCCTGATTGATTGTAATCCCATGATTTTAGCCTTTATTCTAAGGATATTGCCATTAAGTTGTAGCTGGAGCCTCAACTATAAATAGAGGGCTGCTCCACCCTCATTTGTACACCATCAAACACTTCTGTTTCAGTGAATAGAAGAGCATTTCTAGAATTCTGCCTTGTTATCCTATTTCTCTTTAACTTGCGTAATCAGCCCTTCCCAATGTTCTAGTGCCCGCACGCTTGTGTTTTAGGCTGACTTAGGCACAAAGGAGGAGATTCCAAGCCTAAGGTCGCATGGATTCTGAGTTTTCGGTCGAAGCCCGTGACAGTTGGTATCAGAGCAAGTTTGATTCTGCATGTTTGTGTTGTGCAGGTTAGATCGTGATTGAGGAGATGGCATCCCAAAGTGACGTTGCTAGCCAACAACCAGAGGCCCAGGAGCATGGGTATGGAAGAGGCAAGAAAGCCAGTTCTAGAGATATCTGGTCTACCATGGATGGTAGGCTGGCCAAGGTGGAGGTGCATGGGTGACATGGGGTTGAAGCTTGAGGAGGTAGAGACTCACATTGCATTGCTAGACTCTATAGGGGAAGAGATCCAAAGTGAGCTGGAAGCTGCTCTCAACAAAGGCTTGGACGTGTTCACCCAAAAGAATCAGACCTTGGAGGCTAAAGTGCTGACCTTGTACGATGGCATGGAGGCCATGCGCCGGCGGATGGAAGAGCTTGCTAGTGAGCTCATTGCTTGCAAGACTGCCATTGGGAATGGTATGTTTGCTAGAGTGTCCAAATCCAGATTGGATGTCTCTAAGCCTAAGGAGTTTAAGGGAACTGGGGCGGCCAAAGAAGTAGACAACTACCTTTGGGGTATGGAGCAGTACTTCTAGGCTTTGGGCATGCAAGACGAGGTGATAAAGGTAAGCACCGCTGCTATGTATCTCACTGATGTAGCCATATTGTGGTGGAGGCATAGGTGTGATGATGTTCAGTGTGGGAGCACCAAGATTGGAACTTGGGCAGAGTTTTAAAAGGAGTTTAGAGAATAATTTTACATGGAGTATGCCGATGATGAGGCACAGGCAAAGTTACGGAGGATGAGCCAGCAAGGGGACATAAGGGAGTATGTTCAGAAATTCTCTGAACTGATGCTACAGTCTCGAATCTAGTCGAGAAGGATGCCTTATTTGCTTTCATGGATGGGTTGAAGCCGTGGGTGAAGCATGAGCTACAAATGAGGGGAGTTCATGACTTGGCTAAAGCCATGACTACTGTCGAGGCCTTGATAGAGTTCAAGCCTCTGAACAAGATCGAGTCTACCAAGCCCAAGGGTAAGGGTAAGGACGATAGGGATCGAAAAAAGCAGTCCAAGGGGAAAGACGTGACCGGGAGTCCAAGGATGGAGATCGAGACTGTTCAACCAAGGATGGCAAGAACAAGCCACCAGCAGGCAAGTGGAAAGCAAAAGGGGACCAAGAGCCACTAGCATGCTAGCTATGTGGAGGGATCCACATAGCACGTAATTACCCGCAAAAGGGCAAGCTGGTTGCTATAGACAGGGAGTCTGACGAGGAGCCAAAGTCAGGGGCAGCAAAGCTTGGGTTGTTGGTGCTCAATGCTGTCCAGAGTCAGGGGAGCCGCAAGCCAAAGGGCTTGATGTTTGCGGATCTAATGGTTGTGGGTCAGAAGGTGAGCGCACTGGTGGACACATGTGCCTTACATCTTTTTATTTTAGGTGATAGAGCCTGAAAGCTCATACTAAAGGTTCAGAAAGGGACTGGTACCATTAAGACGGTGAACTCCAAGGAGGTTTTAGCCATTGGAGTAGCACGGGGAGTGGAGTTACAGCTTGGAGACTGGAAAGGCAAGGAGACCATAGAGGTAATACCCCTTGATGACTATTAGTTTGTGATTGGGTTGGATTTCCTTGTTCGGATTAATGCCCTCTTTGTGCCTTTTGTCGATTGTGTTTGCATCTTGGATGCATAGTGCCAATGTCTAGTGCCATTGAGAAGAGCGTTTGGAGTTGGGTCACGGGTGGTGTCAGCCATCCAATTTGCCAAGGTGGTAAGCAGACAAGAAGACACCTTCTTGGCAGCCCTGAAATATGATGAGCCAAAGGAGAAGGGGATCGAGTCACCCTTGGAGGTGCTAAAGGTGCTGAAGACCTTTAGTGATGTGATGCCCGCAAAGCTGCCTAGCAAGCTACCACCTAAGAGAGAGGTGGACCACAAGATCGAGCTGGTGTCTGAGGCCAAGCCACCAACTAGAGCCCCTTATCGAATGTCTCCACCAGAGTTGGAGGAGTTGAGGAAGCAGCTTAAAGAGTTAGTTGATGCTGGCTTCATTAGGCCATCGAAGGCACCCTATGATGCACTGATTCTATTCCAGCGCAAGCATGGTGGGTCGTTGCGGCTGTGCATAGACTACTGGGCTTTGAACAAGCTGACCATCAAGAACAGGTACCCCATCCCACTCATTGCGGACTTGTTCGATCAACTTGGAAGCGCAAAGTGGTTCACCAAGTTAGATTTGAGGTAGGGCTACTATCAAGTCAGGATCACGGAGGGAGATGAGCCAAAGACAGCATGTGTCACTAGGTAGGGTTCGTATGAGTTTTTGGTGATGCCTTTTGGACTTACGAACACCCCAGCAACATTCTGCACCCTTATGAACAAGGTATTTCAGTCATTCCTTAATCGGTTTGTTTGTGGTTTATTTGGATGACATTGTGATCTACAGCCAGACTTTGAAAGATCATGTAGACCACTTGAGACAGGTGTTCAAGGTTTTATGGGCACACAAGCTATTTGTCAAGAGGGAGAAGTGCTCATTCGACCAGCAGGAGATCCCGTTCCTTGGCCACATAGTGGGAGGTGGCAGGATATGCATGGGTGAAGGCAAGATACACGCCATCTTGGAGTGGCAACCGCCAGCCAAGGTCACTGAGTTGAGATCGTTTCTTGGGCTAGTTAACTACTACAGGCGCTTCATCAAAGGTCACTTAGCAATAGCCATGCGATTGACTGACTTGCTTAAGAAAGGGAGAGCATGGGAATGAAGCATAGGGTGCCAGGAAGCCTTTGACAGGTTGAAGCGGGCTGTGACAGAGGAGCCAGTCTTGGCCTTGCCAAACCATGCCAAGCCGTATGAGGTGCATACGGATGCATCAGACTTTGCCATAAGGGGCGTGTTGATGCAAGAGGGACGTCCAGTTGCATTTAAGAGCAGGAAGTTGAACGAGACTGAACACAAGTACACGGTCCAAGAGAAAGAGATGACTGTAATGGTGCACTGCCTGCGCACTTGGTGCCATTACCTGTTGGGGTCAAGGTTCATGGTTAGGATGGACAATGTGGTGACCAGCTACTTCCAGATGCAGAAGAAGCTGTCCCCCAAGCAGGCGAGATGGCAAGATTTTCTTGCAGGATTTGATTTTCAGATAGAGTACAAGCTGAGGCGAGTGAACCTAGTGGCAGACGCCCTGAGCAGGAAGGCTAACCTTGCTGCCATTAGCCAACCAGAGGGGTCACTAGTGCCGCGTATCAAGGAGGGACTTGCACATGATCCTACAGCCAAAGCTCTAATGGAGTACACCCAGCAAGGTAAGACTAGGCAGTTTTGGATACAGGATGGTTTGTTGTACACCAAGGGTAGTAGACTGTTTATGTCGCAGCATGGAAAGCTTCGTAAGGAAGTTTTGCAAGAATGTCATGATTCAAAGTGGGCTGGACACCCTGGAGTGAGCTGCACCTTGGCGCTGATCGAGGACCAGTACTACTGGCCACACATGAGGGACGATGTGGAGGCCTATGTGAAGACTTGTCTTGTGTGCCAATAGGATAAGGTGGAGCTCAAGAAACCAGGAGGTTTCTTGGAGCCATTGCCAGTGCCAGAGCAACCATGGGAGAGTGTTTCTCTGGACTTTATAGTTAGTCTACCCAAAGCAGAAGGGTTTGGAAGCATCATGGCAGTGGTGGATAGGTTTTCCAAGTATGGAATCTTCATTCCAGCAACCAAAGAGTGCCCAACCGAAGAGGCAGCTCGATTGTTCCGGAAAAACATGGTTAAGTATTGGGAAGTGTCGAGGACCATTGTTAGTGATCGGGACGGGCAGTTCACGGGCAAGTTCTGGACTGAGTTATACAAGCTGTTAGGGTCAGACTTGAACTTTTCCACTAGCAAGCATCCACAGACCGATGGGCAGACAGACGAGTGAATGGACTATTGGAGGTCTACCTCAGGCACTATGTGAGTGCCACACAAAGGGACTGGCCAAAGCTACTAGATATTGCGCAGTTTTCCTACAACATGCAAAGGACCGAGGCAATGAACCAGAGCCCATTTGAGGTTGTGACAGGGCAACAACCACTAACACCCAATTCGATTGCTGCAGGTTATACAGGGTCGAATCCAGTAGCATACAAGTTTTCCAAGGCATCGGGCCGATCTTCGAATTGCGCATTCTACCTCTCCGGCCGACGGAGTGTCCGCACGTTCATTTCGTGGGTTAGCTTAGGCATACGGTGTTCATTCCGTGTCTAAGCCCCAGCCGGACCGAGGGTTGTGGCAGCGGGATAGACAGCACGTAGAGGGGGATCGGGTCGATCCCCGGCTGCGCATTATGCCTCTCCGACCAGCTCAGCTCCCGCACGCTTGTTTCGTGGGTTGACTTAGGCATACAGAGTTCATTCCCAGTTTAAGCATATGGAGTTCATTCCCAGTCTAAGATTGGACTGATAGCAGCATGCAGGGGAAGATCAGGTCGATCCTCGGCTTACGCATCCTGCCTCTCCGGCCGACTTAGCGCCCGCACGTTCGTTTCGTGGGTTAAGTTAGGCATACGGCATTCATTCTTGGTCTAAGCCCCAACCAAACCGAGGGACTCACAGTGGGATCGGCAGCACGCAGAGGGGGACCGGTTCGATCCTTGGCTTGCGCATTCTGACTCTTCGGCCAGCTGAGCGCCCGCACGCTCATTTCATTGGTTGACTTAGGCATACATAGTGCATTGCCGATCTCGACCAACCAAGGGCCAGAGGCTATCGACGGCGTTTGAGGCAACAACCGAGGGGGACCAACAGTGGGATCCTTGGTTGGATCGTGCATCCCACCCCCAGTGGTCGGTTCGATGCTCTCATGCTCGTTTCGGTGGCCAATCGAGGCACGGCATGTGCCGATGGTGGTCGAGGCAACCACCTGCACCACGGCCCAGCATGTGTCGATGGTGTTTGATGCAACCGCCCGCACCAGGGGCCATCTTGTGCCGATGGTGCTCGAGGCAACCGCCCGCACCAGGACCCAACTTGTGTCGATGGCGGTCGAGGCAAGTGCCCATACGAAAGTGCAGCCTGTGCCGATGATGGTCTATGCATATGCCATCACCATGCGCCATCATGAGCCATTAATGGTCGAGCCCTTGGCCAAAGTTTGATTTTGAGCCATGGTGCACATGTTGGGCTCGGCCATGTGCTGGTGCCACATTTTTTTTGCCCGAGGCACCATCGCCGGAGCATCATCAGAGAACCTAACCGGAGGCATTGGGGGTTTCGACGATTGGGGGGCCAGGGGGTGTGTGCACATGATGTGTGATGGGTGCTGTACTAGGCCCTTATATTGGCCCCCTATCCCTCATCAAACCTCGAGAACTCACACCCCCTTAAAGAGCATTTGAGATTTTATAGGTTTGCTCCCAGTAGCGATTAAAGTGTCTGAAATGAGGACATTTTTTTCAAACGGTCACAAAATCTTCTCCACTTCGAGTTTTTAGTTGAATTTTTTTGTTCATGCCAACAAAAATACAAGGATCACGGCTATGAAATTTGGGGCCAAAACTCCTTCTAAAAAAATTTAAAAAAATCCCGAAACATAAAAGGTTTCAAAAATCATGAAAAATAGAAAACGGGTCGTCTTGCCATGAAACTTTACATGAAGGCTTAGGGGACCATTGTATGAATTTACAAGCCATAAAAATGGCATTGACACGGCAGAAATATGAAGATGTGCTTGAACCCACCTACCACTCGATCGATCCATGGCTTACGTATCCCGCCTCTACGACCGGCTAAGTGCCCGCAAGCTCGTTTTGTGGGTTGACTTAGGCATACATAGTGCACTCCCAGTCTAAGATCAATCGGACCAAGGGATGCGACAGCAGGACCTGCAACGGGATCGACAGCACTCAAACGGGATCAGGTCGATTCCTAGCTTGCGCATCCTGCCTCTCGGGCTAGCTGAACGCCCGCATGCTCATTTCGTGGGTTGACATAGGCATACGGAGTTCATCCCCTGTCTAAGCATACAGAGTTCATTCCCAGTCTAAGATCGGACCGACAGCAGCACGCAGAGGGGGACCAGGCCGATCCTCGGCTTGCGGATCCTGCCTCTCCAGTTGACTGAGCACCCGCATGTTCGTTTCATGGGTTGACTTAGGCATACGGAGTCTAAGATCAGACCAGACCGAGCGTTGCGGTAGCAGGACCAGCAGCAGGATCGGTAGCAGCAGGATCGGCAGCATACATGTGCCATCACCATGCGCCATCATGTGCCATTGATGGTTGAGGCCTTGGCCGAAGTTCAATTTTGAGTCGCGGTGCACATGCTGGGCTCGAGCATGTGCTGGTGCCACATTTTTTTCACCCGGGGCACCATCGTCGGAGCATCATCGGAGAACCTAACCGACGGCATAAGGGGTTCCGACGATTGGGGGGCCGGGGGGTGTGCACACATGATGTGCGATGGGTGCTGGTACTAGGCCCTTATATTGGCCCCCTATCCCTCATCAAACCTCGAGAACTCACACCTCTTTAAAGAGCATTTGAGATTTTATAGGTTTGCTCCCAGTAGCCATTAAAGTGTCTGAAATGGAGATATTTTTTTCAAACGGTCACAAAATCTTCTCCACTTCGAGTTTTTAGCTGAATTTTTTTGTGCATGCCAAAAAAAATACAAGGATCACGTCTACCAAATTTGGGGCCAAAAGTCCTTCTAAAAAAGGTTTAAAAAATATCAAACCGTAAAAAGTTTCAAAAATCATGAAAAATAAAAAATGGGTCATCTTGCCACGAAACTTCACATGAAGGCTTAGGGGACCATTGTATGAATTTACAAGCCATAAAAATGGTTGGCTAAGTGCCCACACACTCGTTTCATGGGTTGACTTAGGCATACATAGTGCACTCCCAGTCTAAGATCGGATCGGACCGAAGGTTGTGGCAGGAGGACCCGTAGCGGGATCGACAGCACGTGCAGGGGACCGGGTGGATCCCCAGCTTGTCCATCCTTCCTCTCTTGCCAACTAAGCACCTGCACGCTCATTTTGTGGGTTGACTTAGGCATATAGAGTTCATCCCCAATCTAAGCATATGGAGTTCATTCCCAGTCAAATATCAGACCAGACAGAGGGTTGTGGCAGCAGGACCAGCAGCAGGATCGGTAGCACACAGGGGGGACCGAGCCAATCCCTGGCTTACGCATCCTGCCTCTCCGGCCGACTGAGCGCCCGCACACTCGTTTCATGGGTTGGCTTAGGCATACGGAGTTCATTCCATGTCTAAGACCCAGCTAGACCGATGGTTGTGGCAGTGGGACCGATAGCATGCAGAAGGGGATCGGATCGATCCTCGACTTGCGCATCCTACCTCTCCGACCGATGAAGCACCTGCACGCTCATTTCATGGGTTGACTTAGGCATAAGGAGTTCATTCTTGATCTAAGCCCTAATCGGATGAAGGGACTCGTAGCGGGATCAACAGCACGCAGAGGGGGATCGGGCCGATCCTCGGCTTATGCATTCTAGCCTCCAAGTGGCTGAGCACCCACACGCAAGTTTCATGGGTTGACTTAGGCATACGTAGTGCATTCCTGGTCTCGACCAACCAAGGGCCAGAGGCTATCGATGGCATTTGGGGCAACAACCAAGGGGGACCAGCAGCGGGATCCTTGGTTAGCTCCCGCATCCCACCCCCAGCGGTCGGTTCGATGCTCGCACACTTGTTTTAGGGGCCGACTAGGGCTCGGCAAGTGCCGATGGTGGTCGAGGCAACCACCTGCACCATGGCCCCACACCATGGCCCAGCATGTGTCGATGGTGTTCGATGCAACCGTCCACACCAGGGGCCATTTTGTGCTGATGGTGGTCGAGGCAATTGCCTGCACCAAGGGCCGGCATGTGCCGATGGTGATCGAGGCAACCCCCCGCACCTGGGCCCAGCTTCTGCCAATGGCGGTTGAGGCAAGTGCCCGTACCAAAGGGTAGCCTGTGTCGATGATGGTCGTTGCATGTGCCATCACCATGTGCCGTCATGTGCCATTGATGGTCGAGGCCTTGGTCGAAGTTTGATTTTGAGCCATGGTGCACGTGCTGGGCACGTGCATGTGTTGTTGCCACTTTTTTTTCACCCAGGGTACCATCGTCGGAGCATCGTCGGAGAACCTAACCGGTGGCATTAGGGGTTTCGACGATTGGGGGGGCTAGGGGGTGTGCGCACATGATGTGCGATGGGTGCTGGTACTTGGCCCTTATATTGGCCCCCTATCCCTCATCAAACCTCGAGAACTCACACCCCCTTAACCCACCTACCACTCGATCGATCCATGGCAGAATATGAAGATGTGCCTGAACCCACCTACCACTCGATCGATCCACGGCTTGCGCATCCCGCCTCTCTGGCTGGCTAAGTGCCCACACACTAGTTTCATGGGTTGACTTAGGCATACCTAGTGTGCTCCCAGTCTAAGATTAGACCTGACTGAAGGTTGCGGTACAGGACCCAGAGCGGGATCAACAGCATGCAAAGGGGCCGACTGAGTGCCCGCATGCTCGTTTCATGGGTTGACTTTAGCATACGGAGTTCATCCCTAGTCTAAGCATACAGAGTTCATTCCCAGTCTAAGATCAGATCGGACCAAGGGTTACGGCAGCAAGACTAGCAGCAGGATCGACATCACGTAGCGGGGACCGAGCTGATCCCTGGCTTGTGCATTCTGCCTCTCTGGCCAGCTGAGTGCCCGCACGCTCGTTTCGTGGGTTGGCTTAGGCATACGGAGTTCGTTCCATGTCTAAGCCCCAGCCGGACTAAGGGTTGTCACAGTGGGATCGACAGCATGCAGAGGAGGATCGGGTCGATCCCTGGCTTGTGCATTATGCCTCTCCGGTCGGCTTAGTGCCCGCATGGTCATTTCGTGGGTTGACTTAGGCATACAGATTTCATTCCCAGTCTAAGCATACGGAGTTCATTCCCAGTCTAAGACTGAAACGACAGCGAGATCAGCAGCGGCACACAGAAGGGGACTGAGCTGATCCTCGACTTACGCATCTTGCCTTTTTGGTCGGCTGAGCACCCGCACGCTCGTTTTGTGGGTTAACTTAGGATACAGAGTTCATTCTCGATCTAAGCCCCAACCGAACTGAGGGACCCGTAGCGGGATCGATAGCACACAGAGGGGGATCGAGCCGATCGTCGGCTTATGCATTCTGGCTCTCCGACCGGTTGAACGCCCGCACGATCGTTTCATGGGTTAACTTAGGCATATGTAAAGCATTCTCGGTCTCGACCAACCAAGGGCCCAAAGCTATCGATGGCATTTGGGGCAACAACCAAGGGGGACCAACAGCGGGATCCTTGGTCAGCTCGTGCATCCCACCCCCAGCGATCGGTTCGATGCTCACACACTTGTTTCAAGGGCCGACCGGGGCACGACATGTGGTGATGGTGGTCGAGGCAACTGCCCGCACCACGGCCTAGCATGTGCTGATGGTGTTTGATGGAACCGCTCGCACCAGGGTCCAGCTTGTGCTGATGGCAGTCGAGGCAAGTGCCCGTACCAAAGGGCAGCCTATGCCGATGATGGTCGATGCATACACACAGAGAGGGACCGGGTAGATCCTTAACTTACGCATTCTGGCTCTCTAATCGATCGAACGCCCGCACGCTCATTTCGTGAGTTAACTTAGGCATACGTAGTGCTTTCCCAGTCTCGACCAACTAAGGGCCAGAGGCTATCGACAGCATTTGGGGTAACAACCGAGGGGGACCAACAGCGGGATCCTTGGTCGACTCGTGCATCCCACCCCCAGTAGTCAGTTCAGTGCCCGCACGCTAGTTTCAGGGGTCGATCGAGGCTCGATATGTGTCGATGGTGGTGGAGGCAACCGTCTGTACCACAGCCCAGCATGTGTCGATGGTGTTCGATGCAATCGCCCGCACTAGGGGCCATCTTGTGTCGATGGTGGTCGAGGCAATCGCCTGCCCCAAGGGCCGGCATGTGCTGATGGCGATCGAGGCAACTGCCCACACCAGGGACCAGTTTGTGCCGATGGTGGTCGAGGCAAGTGCCCGTACCAAAGGGCAGCCTGTGCCAATAATGGTCGATGCATGTGCCATCACCATGCACCATCATGTGCCATTGATGGTCGAGGGCTTGGCCGAAGTTCGATTTTGAGCCACGATGCACATGTTGGGCTCGGGCATGTACTGGTGCCACATTTTTTTCACCCGGCGCACCATCATCGGAGTACCTAATCGACGGGGGGTACCGACGATTAGGGGGGTCGGGGGGTGTGTGCACATGATGTGCGGTAGGTGCTGGTACTTGGCCCTTATATTGGCCCCATATCCCTCATCAGACCTTGAGAACTCACACCTCCTAAAGAGCATTTGAGATCTTATAGGGAGTTCATTCCATGTCTAAGCCCCAACCGGACCAAGGGTTGTGGCAGCGGGACCTACAGCATGCAGAGAGGGACCGGGCTGATCCTCGGTTTGTGCATTATGCCTTTTCGGCTAGCTCAATGCTCACACGCTCATTTCATGGGTTAACTTATGCATACGGGGTTAATTCCCAGTCTAAGCATACGAAGTTAATTCCCAGTCTAAGCATACGAAGTTAATTCTCAGTCTAAGATCGGACCGACAGCAGCACGCAGAGGGGGACTGGGCCGATCCTCAGCTTATGCATTATGGCTTTTTGGTCGGTTGAACACCCGTACGCTCGTTTCATGGGTTGACTTAGGTATACGTAGTGCATTCCTAGTCTCGACCAACCAGGGGCCACAACCTATCGACGGCGTTTGGGGTAACAACCGAGGGGGACCAGCAGTGGGATCCTTGGTCAGCTCGCGCATCCCACCCCCAACAGTCTGTTCGATGCCCGCACACTCATTTCGAGGGCCGACCAGGGCTTGGCATGTGCCGATGGTGGTCGAGGCAAACGCCCGCACCACGGCCCAGCATGTGCCGATGGTGTTCGATGCAACCGCCCACATCAGGGGCTATCTTGTGCCGATGGTGGTCGAGAGAATCGCCCACACCAAGGGTTGGCAAGTGTCGATGGTGATCGAGCAACAGCCCACACCAGGGCCCAGCTTGTGCCGATGGTGATCTCGGCAAGTGCCCGAACCAAAGGGCAGCCTGTGTCGATGATGGTCGATGAATGTGCCATCACCATGCACCATCATGTGCCATTGATGGTCGAGGCCTTGGCCGAAGTTTGATGTTGAGCCACGGTGCACATGCTAGGCTTAGGCATGTGCTGCTGCGATATTTTTTTTGCCCGAGGCACCGTCACCGAAGCATCGTCGGAGAACCTAATCGAAGGCATTGGGGGTTCCGACGATCGGGGGGGCCGGGGGGTTTGCGCACATGATGTGCGATGGGTGCTGATACTTGGCCCTTATATTGGCCCCCTATCCGTCATCCAACCTCAAGAAGTCATACCCCCTTAAAGAGCATTTGAGATTTTATAGGTTTGCTCCCAGTAGCCATTAAAGTGTCTGAAATGGGGACATTTTTTTCAAACGGTCACAAAATCTTCTCCACTTTGAGTTTTTAGCTGAATTTGTTTATGCGTGCCAACAAAAATACAAGGATCACGTCTACCAAGTTTGGGGCCAAAACTGCTTCTAAAAAATTTTTAAAAACTCCCGAACCACAAAAAGTTTCAAAAATTGTGAAAAATAGAAAATGGGTCGTCTTGCCACGAAACTTCACATGAAGGCTTAGGGGACTATTGTATGAATTTACAAGTCATAAAAATGGCATTGGCACAGTAGAAAATTGAAGATGTGCCTGAACCCACCTACCACTCGATCGATCCACGGCTTGCGCATCCTGCCTCTCCGACCGGCTAGGTGCCCGCACGCTCGTTTCATGGGTTGACTTAGGCATACATAGTGCGCTCCCAGTCTAAGATCAGATCGGACTAAGGGTTGCAGTAGCAGGACCCGCAGCGGGATCGATAGCACGTAGAGGGGACCGAATCGATCCCCGACTTGTGCATCCTACCTCTCTGGCCGGCTGAGCGCTCGGACGCTCATTTCATGGGTTGACTTAGGCATATGGAATTCATCCCCAGTCTAAGCATACGGAGTTCATTCCCAGTCTAAGATCAGACTGGACCGAGGGTTGCGATAGTAGGACCAGCAGCAGGATCGATAGCACGTAGGAGGGGACTGGGCCGATCCCCGGCTTGCGTATTCTGCCTCTCCGACCGGTGGAGTGCCCGCACGCTTGTTTCATGGGTTGGCTTAGGAATACGGAGTTCATTCCATGTCTAAGCCCTGGCCGGACCGCAGGTTGTGGCAGCGGGATCGTATCATGTAAAGGGGGATCGAGTCGATCCCAGGCTTGCGCATTATGCCTCCCCAGTCGGGTCAGTGCCCGTACGCTCGTTTCGTGGGTTGACTTAGGCATACGGAGTTCATTCCCAATCTAAGATTGGACTGGCAGCAGCACGCAGAGGGAGATCGAGTAGATCTTCGGCTTGCGCATCCTACCTCTCCAGCCGACTGAGCACCCGCACGCTAGTTTCATGGGTTGACTTAGGCATATGGAGTTCATTCTCAGTCTCAGCCCCAACTGGACCGAGGGACCCACAGCAGGATCAGCAACACGCAGAGGAGGATCGGCCCGATCCTTAGCTTGCGTATTCTGGCTCTTCAACCAGCTGACCACCCGCACGCACGTTTTGTGGGTTGACTTAGGTATACGTAGTGCATTCTCGGTCTCGACCAACCAAGGGCCAGAGGCTATTGACGGTGTGTGGGGCAACAACCAAGGGGGACCAGCAGTGGGATCCTTGTTCAGCTCTCGCATCCTACCTCCAGCGGTCAGTTCGATGCTCACACGCACATTTTCGAGGCCGACCGGGGCTCGGCATGTGCCAATGGTGGTCGAGGCAACCTCCCACACCATGGCCCAGCATGTGCCGATGGTGTTTGATGCAACCACCCGCACTAGGGGCCATCTTGTACCGATGGTGGTCGAGGCAACTACCCGCAGCAGGGCCCAGCTGTACCGATGGTGGTCGAGGCAAGTGCCCGTACCAAAAGGCAGCCTGTGCCGATGATGGTCGATGCATTTGCCATCACCATATGCCATCATGTGCCATTTATGGTGAGGCCTTGGCCGAAGTTCAATTTTGAGCCATGATGCACATGCTGGCTCGGGCATGTGCTGGTGCAACATTTTTTTCCCTCGGGGCACCATCACCGGGGCATCGTCGGAGAACCTAACCGTAGCTTTAGGGGTTCCGACGATTGGGGGGGCCGGGGGGTGTGCGCACATGATGTGCGATGGGTGGTGGTACTTGGCCCTTATATTGGCCCCCTATCCCTCATCAAACCTCGAGAACTCACACCCCCTTAAAGAGCATTTGAGATTTTATAGGTTTGCTCCCAGTAGCCATTAAAGTGTCTGAAATGGGGACATTTTTTTTCAAACGTTCACAAAATCTTCTCCACTTTGAGTTTTTAGCAAAATTTCTTTATGCGTGCCAACAAAAATACAAGGATCATGTCTACCAAGTTTGGGACCAAAACTCCTTGAAAAAAATATTTAAAAAATCCCTAACCATAAAAAGTTTCAAAAATTGTAAAAAATAGAAAATGGGTCGTCTTGCCACGAAACTTCACATGAAGGCTTAGGGGACCATTGTATGAATTTACAAACCATAACCCGCACGCTCGTTTTGTGGGTTGGCTTAGGCATACGGAGTTCATTCCATGTCTAAGCCCCAGCCGAACTGAGGGTTGTGGCAGCAGGACCGGCAGCACGCAGAGGGGGACCGAGTCAATCCCCGGCTTACGCATTATGCCTCTCCAGCTAGCTTAGCGCCCGCACGCTCATTTCATAGGTTGACTTAGGCATACGGAGTTCATTCCCAGTCTAAGCATACGAAGTTCATTCCCAATCGAAGATCGGACCGACAGCAGCACACAGAGGGAGATCGAGCTGAACCTCGGCTTGCGCATCCTACCTCTCCATTCGACTGAGCATCGTACGCTTGTTTCGTGGGTTGACCTACGCATATGGAGTTCATTCCCGATCTAAGCCCCAACCGGACCGAGGGACCCACAGCGGGATTGGCAGCACGCAGAGGGGGATCGGGCCAATCCTCGACTTACGTATTCTGGCTCTCCGACCCGTTGAGCACCCGTATGCTCGTTTCATGGGTTGACTTAGGCATATGTAGTGCATTCCCGGTCTCGACCAACCAAGGGCCAGAGGCTATCGACGGCATTTGGGGCAACAACCGAGGGGGACCAACAGCGGGATCCTTGATCGGCTCACGCATCCCACCCCCAGCGATAGGTTCGATGCCCACACGCTTGTTTTGGGGGCCGATCAGGGCTCGACAGGTGCTGATGGTGGTCGAGACAACCGCCTGCACCACGACCCTGCATGTGTCGATGGTGTTCGATGCAACTGCCCGCACCAGGGGCCATCTTGTGCTGATGGTGGTCGAGGCAATCACCCACACCAAGGGCCAGCATGTGTCGATGGTGATCGAGGCAACCACCCGCACCAAGGCCCAGCTTGTGCCGATGGTGGTCACGGCAAGTGCCTGTACCAAAGGGTAGCCTGTGCCGATGATGGTCGATGCATGTGCCATCACCATGTGCCATTGATGGTCGAGCCCTTGGCAGAAGTTTGATTTTGAGCCACGGTGCACATGCTGGGCTCGGGCATGTGCTGGTGCCACATTTTTTTCGCCTAGGGCACCATCGCGAAAGCATCGTCGGAGAACCTAACCGGCGGTATTGGGGGTTTCGGTGATTTAGGGGGCCAGGGGGTGTGCGCACATGATGTACGATGCGTGCTGGTACTTGGCCCTTATATTGGTCCCCTATCCCTCATCAAACCTCGAGAACTCACACCCCCTTAAAAAGCATTTGAGATTTTATAGGTTTGCTCCCAGTAGCCATTAAAGTGTCTAAAATGGGACATTTTTTTCAAACGGTAACAAAATCTTCTCCACTTTGAGTTTTTAGCTGAATTTTTTTGTGCATGCCAAGAAAAATACAAGGATCACGTCTACCAATTTTGGGGCCAAAACTCCTTCTAAAAAATTTTTAAAAAATCCTGAACCACAAAACATTTTGAAAATCGTGAAAAATAGAAAACGGGTCGTCTTGCCACGAAACTTCACATGAAGGCTTAGGGGACCATTGTATGAAATTACAATCCATAAAAATGGCATTGGCATGACAGAAATATGAAGATGTGCCTAAACCCACCTACCACTCGATCGATCAACGGCTTACGCATCCCGCCTCTTCAGCCGACTAAGTGCCTGCACGCTCATTTCATGGGTTGACATAGGCATAGGTAGTACGCTCCCAGTCTAAGATCGGATCAGATCGAGGGCTGTGGTAGCAAGACCCGCAGCGGGATCGGCAGCACACAGAGGGGATCGGGTCGTTCCTCGGCTTGCGCATCTTGCCTCTCTGATCGGCTGAGTGCCCGCACGCTCGTTTCATGTGTTGACTTAGGCATACAGAGTTAATTCCCAGTCTAAGCATACGGAGTTCATTCCCAGTCTAAGATTGGACCAGATCGAGGGTTGCGGTAGCAGGACTAGCAGTAGGATCGACAGCACGCAGGGGGGACCGGGTCGATTCCCATTGATGCGCCACCATATCCCATTGATGGTCAAGGCCTTGGCTGAAGTTTGATTTTGAGCCATGGTGCACATGCTGGGCTTGGGCCTGTGCTGGTGCCACAATTTTTTCACCCAGGGCACCATGCCGGAGCATTGTCGGAGAACCTAACCGACGGCATTGAGGGTTTCGATAATTGGGGGGCCGGGGGTGTGCGCACATGATGTGCGGTGGGTGCTGGTACTCGGCCCTTATATTGGCGCCCTATCCCTCATCAAACCTCGAGAACTCACACCCTCAAAAATTGCATTTGAGATTTTATAGGTTTGCTTGCAGTAGCCATTAAAGTGTCTAAAATGGGGACATTTTTTTCAAATGGTCACAAAATCTTTTCCACTTTGAGTTTTTAGCTGAATTTGTTTGTGTGTACCAACAAAAATACGAGGATCACGTCTACCAAATTTGGGGCCAAAACTCTTAAAAAAATTTTAAAAAATCTCGAACCGTAAAAAGTTTCAAAAATCTTGAAAAATAGAAAACGGGTCGCCTTGCCACGAAACTTCACATGAAGGCTTAGGGGACCATTGTATGAATTTTCAGGCCATAAAAATGGCATTGGCACAGTAGAAATATGAAGATGTGCTAGAACCCACTTACTACTCGATCGATCCCAGCTTGCGCATCCTGCCTCTCTGGCTGGTTGAGCACCCACACGCTTATTTCATGGGTTGACTTAGTCATATAGAGTTCATCCCCAGTCTAAGCATACAAAGTTCATTCCCTGTCTAAGATCAAACTGGACTGAGGGTTGCGACAACAGGACCAGCAGCAGGATCAATAGCACACAGGGGGGGATCGGGTCGGTCCCTAGGTTCCGCATTCTGCCTCTCCAGCTGGCTGGGCACCCGCACGCTCGTTTTGTGGGTTGGCTTAGGCATACGGAGTTCATTCTATGTCTAAGCCCTAGCCGGACCGAGGGTTGTGGCAGCGGGACTGGCAGCACGCAGAGAAAGACCGGGCCGATCCCTGACTTGCGCATTATGCCTTTCCTACCGGCTCAGTTCTTGCACGCTTGTTTCGTGGGTTGACTTAGGCATACGGGGTTCAATCCCAGTCTAAACATACGGAGTTCATTCCCAGTCTAAGATCGGACTGGTAGCAACACGCAGAGGGGGACCGAGCCGGTCCTTGGCTTGCGCATACTACTACTTCGACCGACTGAGCGCCCGTACGCTCGTTTCATGGGTTGACTTAGGCATACGGAGTTAGTTCTTGATCTAAGCCCCAACCGGATCGAGGGACCAGCGATGAGATCGACAGCATACAGAGGGGGACCGAGCCAATCCTCGGCTTACGCATTCTGGCTCTCTGGCTGGTTGAGTGCCCTCACACTCATTTCAGGTTTGACTTTGGCATACGTAGTGCATTCCCAATCACGACCAACCAAAGGCCAGAGGCTATCGATGGCGTTTAGGGCAAAAATCGAGGGGGACTAGCAGTGGGATTCTTGGTCAGCTCATGCATCCCGCCCCCAGTGGTCGGTTCAATGCTTGTACGCTCATTTCAGAGGCTGACCGGGGCTCGGCATATACCGATGGTGGTCATGGCAACCACCTATACCACGGCCCAGCATGTGTCGATGGTGTTCGATGCAACCGCCGCACCAAAGGCCATCTTGTGCCGATGGTGGTCGAGGTAATCGCCCGCACCAAGGGCTGGCATGTGCCAATGGTGATCGAGGCAACCGCCCACACCAGGGCCCAGCTTGTGCCGATGGCAGTCGAGGCAAGTGCTTGTATCAAAGGGTAGCATGTGCCGATGATGGTCGATGCATGTGCCATCACCATGTGCCATCACCATGTGCCATTGATGGTTGAGGCCTTGGTCAAAGTTCAATTTTAAGCCACGGTGCACATGCTGGGCTCGGGCATGTGCTGGTGCCACATTTTTTTTTCCCAGGGCACCATCGTCGGAGAATCACCAGAGAACCTAACCGACGGCATAAGGGGTTCCGACGATTGGGGGGCCGGGGGGTGTGCACACATGATGTGCGATGGGTGCTGGTACTTGGCCCTTATATTGGCCTCTTGTCCCTCATCAAACCTCAAGAACTCACACCCCCTTAAAGAGCATTTGAAATTTTATAGGTTTGCTCCCAGTAGCCATTAAAGTGTCTGAAATGGGGACATTTTTTTCAAACAGTCACAAAATCTTCTCCACTTCGAGTTTTTAGCTGAATTCTTTTGTGCATGCCAACAAAAATACAAGGATCACGTCTACCAAATTTATGGCCAAAACTCCTTCTAAAAAAATTTTAAAAAATCCCGAACCGTAAAAAGTTTCAAAAATCATGAAAAATAGAAAACGGGTCGTCTTGCCACGAAACTTAAAATGAAGGCTTAGGGGACCATTGTATGAATTTACAAGCCATAAAAATGGCATTGGCATGGCAGAAATATGAAGATGTGCCTAAACCCACATACCACTCGATCGATCCACAGCTTGTGCATCCCGCCTCTCCGGCATACTAAGTGCCCGCACGCTCGTTTCATGGGTTGACTTAGGCATACATAGTGCGCTCATAGTCTAAGATCGGATCGGACCGAGGGTTGTGGTAGCAGGACCTGCAGCAGGATCGACAGCATGTAGAGGGGATCGGGTCGATCCTCGGCTTACGCATCCGACCTCTCTGGCCGGCTGAGTGCCCGCACGCTCGTTTCGTGGGTTGACTTAGGCATACGGAGTTCATCCCCAGTCTAAGCATATGGAGTTCATTCCCAGTCTAAGATCGGATCGGATCGAGGGTTGCAGCAGCAGGACCGACAGCAGGATCGACAGCAGGACCAGCAGCAGGATCGACAGCACACAGAGGGGACTGGTATGATCCCTAGCTTGCGCATTCTGCCTCTCCGATCGGTCGAAAGCCCGTACGCTCATTTCGTGGGTTGGCTTAGGCATACCGAGTTCATTCCATGTCTAAGCCCCAATCGGACCGAGGGTTGTGGTAACGGGACCAACAGCATGCAGAGGGGGACCGGGCTAATCCCCGGCTTACGTATTATGCCTCTTCGATCGGCTCATTACCCGCACACTCATTTCATGGGTTGACTTAGGCATACGGAGTTCATTCCTAGTCTAAGCATACGGAGTTCATTCCCAGTCTAAGATCGAACCAGCAGTAACACACAGAATGGGGATCGGGCTGATCCTCGGCTTGTGCATCCTGCCTTTTCGATTGACTGAGCACCCACACGCTCGTTTCATGGGTTGACAGAGGCATACGGAGTTTATTCCTGGTCTAAGCCCTAACTGGATCGAAGGACCCATAGCAGGATCGACAGTACGTAGAGGGGGACCGGGTCGATCCTTGGCTTACGCATTCTAGCTCTTCGACTAGCTGAGCACCCGCACGCTCATTTTATGGGTTGACTTAGGCATACGTAATGCATTCCCAATCTTGACCAACCAAGGGCCAGAGGCTATCGACGGCATTTGGGGTAACAATTGAGTGGGACCAGCAGCGGGATCCTTGGTCGGCTCACGCATCCCACCCTCAGTAGTCGGTTCAGTGCTCGCACACTCATTTCAAGGGCCGACCGGGGCTTGGCATATGCCGATGGTGGTCGAGGCAACCACCCGCACCAGGGCCCAGCTTGTGTCGATGGCAGTCGAGGCATGTGCCTGTACCAAAGGGCAGCATGTGCCGATGATGGTCGATGCATTTGCCATCACCATGCGCCATCATGTGACATTGATGGTCGAGGCCTTGGTTGAAGTTTGATTTTGAGCCACGGTGCACATGCTGGGCTCGGGCATGGCTGGTGCCACATTTTTTTTACCCGGGGCACCATCATCGGAGCATCGCCGGAGAATCGAACCGACGGCATTGGGGGTTCCGACGATTGGGGGGCCAAGGGGTATGTGCACATGATGTGCGATGGGTGCTGGTACTTGGCCCTTATAGTGGTCCCCTATCCTTCATCAAACCTCAAGAACTCACACCCCCTTAAAGAGCATTTGAGATTTTATAGGTTGGCTCCCAGTAGCCATTAAAGTGTCTGAAATGGGGACATTTTTTTCAAACGATCACAAAATCTTCTCCACTTTGAGTTTTTAGCTGAATTGTTTTGTGCGTGCCAACAAAAAAACAAGGATCACGTCTACCAAATTTGGGGCCAAAACTCCTTCTAAAAAAATTTTAAAAAATCCCGAACCTCAAAAAGTTTTGAAATTTGTGAAAAATTGAAAACTGGTCGTCTTGCCACCAAAATTCACATGAAGGCTTAAGAGACCATTGTATGAATTTACAAGCCATAAAAATGGCATTGGCACGGTAGAAATTTGAAGATGTGCCTGAACCCACCTACCACTCGATTGATCCACGGCTTGCGTATCCCGCCTCTCCGATCGGCTAAGTGCCCGCACGCTTGTTTCGTGGGTTGACTTAGGCATACGTAGTGCGCTCCCAGTCTAAGATCAGACCAGACTGAGGGTTTTGGTAGTAGGACCCGTAGCGGGATCGCTAGCATGTTGAAAGGATCGGGTCGATCCTTGGCTTGCGCATCCTGCCTCTCTGGTCGATTGAGCACCCGCACGCGCGTTTCATGAGTTGACCTAGACATACGAATTTCATCCCCAGTCTAAGCATACGGAGTTCATTCCTAGTCTATGATCGGATCGGACCGAGGGCTACGATAGCAGGATCGATAGTAAGACCAACAGCAGGATCGCTAGCACGTAGGGGGGGACCGGGCCGATCCTCGGCTTGCACATCCTGCCTCTCCGGCCAGCTGAGTGCCCGCACGCTTGTTTCGTGGGTCGACTTAGGCATACGGAGTTCATTCCATGTCTAAGCCCCAACCAGACTAAGAGTTCTTACAGCGGGACCGACAGCACGCAGAGGGGGACCAGGTTGATCCTCGGCTTACGCATTATGCCTCTCCGACTGGCTCAAAACCCGCACGCTCGCTTCATGGGTTGACTTAGGCATACGAAGTTCATTCCCAGTCTAAGCATACGGAGTTCATTCCCAGTCTAAGATCAGACCGACAGCAGCACGCAGAGGGGGACCGGGCTAATCCTTGGATTGCGCATCCTACCTCTCTAACCGGCTGAGCACCCGTACGCTTATTTCGTGGGTTGACTTAGGCATACGGAGTTCATTCCTGGTCTAAGCCCTAACCGGACCGAGGGACTCACAACGTGATCAGCAGCAAGTAAAGGGGGACTGGGTTGATCCTTGTCTTGCGTATTCTAGCTCTCCGGCCGGTTGGGCACCCGCACGCTCGTTTCATGGGTTGACTTAGGCATACATAGTGCATTCTCAGTCTCGACCAACCAAGGGCCAGAGGCTATCGACGGCATTTGGCGCAACAACCGTGGGGGACCAACAACAGGATCCTTGGTCGACTCATGCATCTCTCCCCCATCTATCAGTTCGGTGCTCGCACACTCATTTTGGGGGTCGACTAGGGCTCGATACATGCGATGGTTGTCGAGGCAGCCGCCCGCACCCCGGCCCAGCATGTGCCGATGGTGTTCAATGCAATCGCCCGCACTAGGGGCCATCTTGTGCCGATGGTGGTCGAGGCAATCATTCGCACCAAGGGCCGGCATGTGCCAATGGTGATCAAGGCAACCGCCCACACCAAGGCCCAGCTTGTGCCAATGGCAGACAGGGCAAGTGCCCGTACCAAAGGGCAGCCTGTGCCAATGATGGTGATGCATGTGCCATCATGTGCCATTGATGGTCGAGGCCTTGGCCAAAGTTTGATTTTGAGCCATGGTGCACATGCTGGGCTTAGACATGTGCTGGCGCCACATTTTTTTTCCCGGAGCACCATCGTCGGAGCATCATCGGAGAACCTAACCGACGGCATTAGGGGTTTCGACGATTGGGGAGTCGAGGGGTGTGCGCACATGATGTGCGATGGGTGCTGGTACTTGTTCCTTATATTGGCCCCCTATCCCTCATCAAACCTCGAGAACTCACACCCCGTTAAAGAGCAATTGAGATTTTATAGGTTTGCTCCCAGTAGCCATTAAAGTGTCTGGAATGGGGACATTTTTTTCAAACGGTCACAAAATCTTCTCCACTTTGAGTTTTTAGCTCAATTTTTTTGTGTATGCCAAAAAAAATACAAGGATCACGTCTACCAAATTTGGGGCCAAAAATCCTTATAAAAAAATTTTAAAAAATCTCAAACCGCAAAAGGTTTCAAAAATTGTGAAAAATAGAAAACGGGTCGTCTTGCCACGAAACTTCACATGAAGGCTTAGGGGACCATTGTATCAATTTACAAGCCATAAAAATGGCATTGGCATGGCAGAAATATGAAGATATGCATGAACCCACTTACCACTCGATCGATCCACGACTTGCGCATCCCACCTCTCTGGCTGGCTAAGTGCCCGCACACTCGTTTCGTGGGTTGACTTAGGCATATGGAGTTCATTCCCAGTCTAAGCATACAAAGTTCATTCCTAATCTAAGATCAGACCGGTAGCAGCATGCAGAGGGGGATCGAGTTGATCCTCGGCTTGCGCATCCTGTCTCCGATCGACTGAGCACCCGCACGCTCGTTTCGTGGGTTGACTTAGGCATACGGAGTTCATTCCTTCAGCAGGATCGGCAGCACGCAGAGGGGGATCGGGCCGATCCTCGGCTTGCATATTCTGGCTCTCCGACTGGCTGAGCACCTACACGCTCGTTTAATGGGTTGACTTAGGCATACGTAGTGTATTCTCGGTCTCGACCAACTAAGGGCCAGAGGCTATCGATGGTATGTGGGGCAACAACCAAGGGGGACTAGCAGCGGGATCCTTGGTCGGGCCACGCATCCTGCCTCCAACGGTTGGTTCAGTGCCACATGCTCGTCATGTGCCAATGGTGGTTGAGGCAACTGCCTGCACCACGTCCCACCATATGCTGATGGTGGTCGAGGCAACCACCCGTACCATGGCCCAGCATGTGCCAATGGTGTTCGATGCAACCGCCTGCACTAGGGGCCATCTTGTGCCGATGGTGGTCGAGGTAACTGCCTGCACCAGGGCCCAGCTTACGCCGATGGTGGTTGAGGCAAGTGCCCGTACCAAAGGGTAGCCTGTGCCGATGATGGTCAATGCATGTGCCATCACCATACGCCATCATGTGCCATTGATGGTCGAGGCCTTGGCTGAAGTTTGATTTTGAGCCACGGTGCACATGCTGGGCTCGGGCATGTGCTGGTGCCACATTTTTTTCGCCTGGGGCGCCATCGTCGGAGAACCTAACTGACGACATTGGGGGTTCCGACGATTGGGGGGCCAGGGGGTGTGCGCACATTATGTGCGATAGGTGCTGGTTCTTGGCCCTTATATTGGCCCCCTATCCCTCATCAAACCTCAAGAACTCACACCTCCTTAAAGAGCATTTGAGATTTTATAGGTTTGCTCCCCGTAGCCATTAAAGTGTCTGAAATAGGGACATCTTTTTCAAACGGTCACAAAATCTTTTCCACTTCGACCTTTTAGCTGAATTTGTTTATGCCTGCCAACAAAAATACAAAGATCATGTCTACCAAATTTGAGACCAAAACTCCTTCTAAAAAAATTTTAAAAAATCTCGAACCGTAAAAAGTTTCAAAAATCGTGAAAAATAGAAAACGGGTCGTCTTGCCACGAAACTTCACATGAAGGCTTAGGGGACCATTGTATGAATTTAAAAGCCATAAAAATGGCATTGGCAAGGCAGAAATATGAATATGTGCCTAAACCCACCTACCACTCACTCGATCCACGGCTTGCGCATCCCTTCTCTCCGACCGGCTAAGAGCCCGCACGCTTGTTTCACGGGTTGACTTAGGCATACGTAGTGTACTCTCAGTCTAAGATCGTACCGGACTGAGGGTTGCAGCAGTAGAACCCATAGTGAGATCAATAGTAGGACCCACAACAGGATAACAGCACGCAGAGCGGATCGAGTCGGTCCCCGGCTTACGCATCCTGCCTCTCTGGTCGGCTGAGCGTCCGCACGCCCGTTTCGTGGGTTAACTTAGGCATACAGAGTTCATTCCCAGTCTAAGCATATGGAGTTCATTCCCAATCTAAGATCAGATCGGACCGAGGGTTGCGGTAGTAGGACCAGTAGTAAGATCGACAGCACGTAGGGGGGACCGAGCCGATCCCCGGCTTGCGTATTCTACCTCTTCGATCGGCTAAGCGCTCGCACGCTCGTTTCATGGGTTGGCTTAGGCATCAGAGTTCATTCCTTATCTAAGTCCCAGCCGGATCGAGGGTTGTGGTAGCGGGACTGGCAGCACGCAGAGGGGGATCGGGCCGATCCACGTCTCATGCATTATGCCTCTCCGGTCAACTCAGCACTCGCACGCTCGTTTCATGGGTTGACTTAGGCATACGGAGTTCATTCCCAGTCTAAGCATACGAAGTTCATTCCCAGTCTAAGATGGGATCGATAGCAGCACGCAAAGGGGGACCAGGCCGATCCTCAGCTTGCGTATCCTGCCTCTCTGGCCGGCTGAGCACCCGCACGCTCGTTTCGTGGGTTGACTTAGGCATACGGAGTTCATTCCTGGTCAAATCCGTAACCGGACCAAGGGACCCATAGCGGGATCGACAGCACACAGAGGGGGAATGGGCCGATCCTTGGCTTACGCATTCTGGCTCTTCAATCGATTGAGCGCCCGTACGCTCATTTCATGAGTTGACTTCGGCATACATAGTGCATTCCCGATCTTGACCAACCAAGGGCTAGAGGCTATCGACGACGTTTGGGGCAACAACCGAATGGGACTAGCAACAAGATCCTTGGTCGACTTACGCATCCCATCCCTAGTAGTCGGTTCGATGCCTGCCCACCCATTTCAGGGGTCGATTGGGGCTCGGCATATGCCAATGGTGGTCGAGGCAACCGCTCGTACCACGGCCCAGCATGTGCGGATGGTGTTTGATGCAAACGCCCACACCAGGGCCATCTTGTGTCGATGGTGGTTGAGGCAATCACCCGCACCAAGGGCAGACATGTGCGGATGGTGATCGAGGCAACCGCCCATACCAGGGCTTAGCTTGTGTCGATGGCGGTCGAGGCAAGTGCCCGTACCAAAAGACAGCCTGTACCGATGATGGTCGATGCATGTGCCATCACCATGCGCCATCATGTGCCATTGATGGTCGAGGCCTTGGTCAAAGTGCAATTTTGAGCCACGATGCACATGCTGGGCTCGGCCATGTGCTGGTGCCACAATTTTTTTGCCCAGGGCACCATTGTCAGAGCATTACCGGAGAACCTAACCGACGGCATTGGGGGTTTCGATGATTGGGGGGTCGGGGGGTGTGCGCACATGATGTGCGATGGGTGCTGGTACTTGGCCCTTATATTGGCCGCCTATCCCTCATCAAACCTCGAGAACTCACACCCCCTTAAAGAGCATTTGAGATTTTATAGGTTTGCTCCAGTAGCCATTAAACTGTCTGGAATGGAGACAATTTTTTCAAACAGTCACAAAATCTTCTCCACTTCCAGTTTTTTGCTGAATTTTTTTGTGCGTGACAACAAAAATACAAGGATCATGTCTACCAAAATTAGGGCCAAAACTCCTTCTAAAAAAATTTTAAAAAATCTCGAACGGCAAAAAGTTTGGAAAATCGTGAAAAATAGAAAACGGGTCGTCTTGCCACGAAACTTCACATGAAGGCTTAGGGGACCATTGTATGAATTTACAAGCCATAAAAATGGCATTGGCATGGTAGAAATATGAAGATGTGCCTAAACCCACCTACCACTCGATCGATCCACGGCTTGCGCATCCTGCCTCTCCGATCGGCTAAGTGCCCGCACGCTCATTTTGTGGGTTGACTTAGGCATACGTAGTGTGATCCCAGTCTAAGATCGGACCAGACTGAGGGTTGCGACAGCAGGACCCATAGCGGGAACGGTAGCACGCAGGGGGAGATCGGGTCGATCCCCGACTTACGCATTCTACCTCTTCGGCTGGCTGAGCCCCCGCATGCTCGTTTCATGGGTTGGCTTAGGCATACGGAGTTCATTCCATGTCTAAGCCCCAGCTGGACTATGGGTTGTGGCAACGGGACCGACAATACACAGAGGGGGATCGAGCTGATCCCCGACTTGCGCATTATGCCTCTCTGGCCTGCTCAGTGCCCGCACGCTTGTTTCGTGGGTTAACTTAGGCATACAAAGTTCATTCCCAGTCTAAAATTGGATCGACAGTAGCACCCAGAGGGGGACTGAGTCGATCCTCGACTTGCGCATCCTGCCTCTCTGGCCGGCTGAGCGCCAGCACGCTCGTTTCGTAGGTTGACTTAGGCATACAGAGTTTATTCTCGATCTAAGCCCCAACCGGACAGAGGGACCCGTAGTGAGATCAACAGCACGCAGAGGGGGACCGGGTCGATCCTCGACTTGCGCATTCTAGCTCTTCGATCAGTTGAGCACCCGCACGCTCGTTTCATGGGTTGACTGAGGCATACGTAGTGCATTCCCGATCTCGACCAATCAAGGGCTTCATGCTATCGACGGCGTTTGGGGCAACAATCGAGGTGCACTAGCAGTGGGATCTTTGGTCGGCTCGCATTCTGCCTCTTCGATTGGTTGAGCTCCCGTACACTCGTTTTGTGGGTTGACTTAGGCATACGGAGTTTATTACATGTCTAAGCCCCAACCGGGTCGAGGGTTGTGGCAGCGGGACCGACAGCACGCAGAGGGGGACCGTGCTAATCCCCGGCTTGAGCATTATGCCTCTCCGGCTGACTCAGTGCCCGCACGCTCGTTTCGTGGGTTGACTTAGGCATACGAAGTTCATTCCTGGTCTAAGCCTCAATTGAACCGAGGGACCTGCAATGGGATCGATAGCATGCAGAGGGTGACTGGGCCAATCCTCGACTTGCACATTCTGCCTTTCCGATCGGCTGAGCGCCCGCACGCTCGTTTCGTGGGTTAGGTTAGGCATACAGAGTTCATTCCATGTCTAAGCCCCAGTCAGACTGAGGGTTGTGGCAGCAGGATCGACAGCAGGCAGAGGGGGATCGAGTCGATCCCCGGCTTACGCATTATGCCTCTCCGGTCGGCTCAGCGCCCACACTCTCATTTTGTGGGTTGACTTAGGCATACGAAGTTCATTCCCAGTCTAAGCATACAGAGTTCATTCCCAATCTAAGATCAGACCGACAGTGGGATCGACAGCAGCACGCAAAGGGGGATCGGGCTGACCCTTGACTTGCGCATCCTACCTCTCCGACTGACTGAGCACCCGCACGCTTATTTTATGGGTTGACTTACGCATACAGAGTTCATTCCTGGTCTAAGCCCCGATCAGATCGAGGGACCTACAGCGGGATCCTTGGTCAGCTCACGCTCGGTGCCTGCATGCTCATTTTTAGGGTTGACTGGGGCTTGGCATGTGCCGATGGTGGTCGAGGCAACCGCCTGCACCATGGCCCAGCATGTGCCGATGGTGTTCGATGCAACCGCCCACACCAAGGGCCATCTTGTGCCGATGGTGGTCGAGGCAATCGCCCGTACCAAGGGCCTACATGTGCCGATAGTGATCGAGTCAACCGCCCATACCAAGGCCCAGCTTGTGTCGATGGTAGTCGAGGCAAGTGCCTGTACCAAAGGGCAGCCTGTGCCGATGATGGTCAATGCACGTGCCATCACCTACACCATCATGTGCCATTGATGGTCGAGGCCTTGGTCGAAGTTTGATTTTGAGCCACGGTGCACATGCTGGGCTCGGGCATGTGTTGGTGCCACATTTTTTTCACCCGGTGCACCATCACCGGAGCATCATCGGAGAACCTAACCGACGGCATTGAGGGTTCCGACGATTGGGGGGCCGGAGGGTGTGCGCACATTATGTACGATGGGTGCTGGTACTTGGCCCTTATATTGGCCCCCTATCCCTCATCAAACCTCGAGAACTCACACCTCCTTAAAGAGCATTTGAGATTTTATAGGTTTGCTCCCAGTAGCCATTAAAGTGTCTGAAATGGGGACATTTTTTTCAAACGGTCACAAAATCTTCTCCACTTCGAATTTTTAGCTGAATTTGGTTATGCATGCTAACAAAAATACAAGGATCACGTCTACCAAATTTGGGGCCAAAAATCCTTTTAAAAAAATTTTAAAAAATCCCGAACCGTAAAAAGGTTTCAAAAATCGTGAAAAATAGAAAATGGGTCGTTTAGCCATGAAACTTCACATGAAGGCTTAGGGGACCATTGTATGAATTTACATGCCATAAAAATGGCATTGGCATGGTAGAAATATGAAGATGTGCCTGAACCCACCTATCGCTTGATCGATCCATTGCTTGCACATCCTGCCTCTCTGATCGACTAAGTGCTCGCACACTCGTTTCGTGGCTTGACTTAGGCATACATAGTGTGCTCTCAGTCTAAGATTAGACCGGACCGAGGGTTGCGGCCGCAGGACCCGCAGCGGGATCGACAGCACGCAGAGGGGACCAGGTCAATCCCTGGCTTATGCATCCTGCCTCTCTGGCTGGCTGAGCGCCCGTACGCTCGTTTCATGGGTTGACTTAGGCATACAGAGTTCATCCCCAGTCTAAGCATACGGAGTTCATTCTCAGTCTAAGCATACAGAGTTCATTCAAGTTTTTAGATGAATTTGTTTCTGCGTGCCAACAAAAATACAAGGATCACGTCTACCGAATTTGGGGCCAAAACTCCTTCTAAAAAAATTTTAAAAAATCTTGAACCGTAAAAAATTTCAAAAATCATGAAAAATAAAAAACAGGTCGTCTTGCCACGAAACTTCACATGAAGGCTTAGGGGACCATTGTATGAATTTACAAGCCATAAAAATGGCATTGGCACGGTAGAAATATGAAGATGTGCCTAAACTCATCTACCACTCGATTGATCCACGACTTACTCATCCCACCTCTTCGACTGGCTAAGTGCCCGCACGCTCGTTTCATGGGTTGACTTAGGCATACGTAGTGCACTCCCAGTCTAAGATCAGACTGGACTGAGTGTTGTTGCAGTAGGACCCGTAGCGGGATCGATAGCACGTGGAGGGGACCGAGTCGATCCCTCGCTTGCGCATCATACCTCTCTGACTGGCATACAGAGTTCATCCCTAGTCTAAGCATATGGAGTTCATTCCCAGTCTAAGCATATGGAGTTCATTCTCTGACCGCTCATTTCGTGGGTTGACTTAGGCATACAGAGTTCATCCCTAGTCTAAGCATATAGAGTTCATTCCAAGTCTAAGATTGGATCGGTAGTAGCACGCAGAGGGGGATCGAGTCGATCCTTGGCTTGCACATTCAGCCTCTCCGACCGGTTGAGCTCCCACACGCTTGTTTCATGGGTTGACTTGGGCATACAGAGTTCATTCCTCGTCTAAGCCCTAACTGGATCGAGGGACCCACACAGGATCGATAGCACGTACAGAGGGATCAGGCCGATCCTTGGCTTACGAATTCTGGCTTTCCGATCGGTTGAGTGCCCGTACGCTCATTTCATGGGTTGACTTAGGCATACATAGTGCATTCCTGGTCTCGACCAACCAAGGGCCAGAGGCTATCGACGGCATTTGGGGCAACAACCAAAGGGGAGCAGTAGCGGGATCCTTGGTCGACTCACGTATCCCACCCCCAGCAGTCGATTCGGTGCCCACACACTCATTTTGAGGGTAGATCGAGGCTCGATATGTGCCGATGGTGGTCGAGCCAACCGCCCGCACCACGGCCCAACATGTGCCGATGGTGTTCGATGCAACCACCCGCACCAGGGGCCATCTTGTGCCGATGGTGGTCGAGGCAATCGCCTGCACCAAGGGTCGGCATGTGCCGATGGTGATCGAGGCAACTGCCCACACCAAGGCCCAGCTTGTACCGATGGTGATCGAGGCATTAAGGGTCAGAGAACCTAATCGGCAGCATTGGAGGTTCCGATGATTCGGGGGGTCGAAGGGTGTGCGCACATGATGTACGATGGGTGACTTAGGCATATAGAGTTCATTCCCAATCTAAGATCGGACCGACAATGGGATCGACAACAGCACACAGAGGGGGACTGGATCGATCCTCGACTTACGCACCTTACCTTTCAGATCGGCTGAGCACCCACACGCTCGTTTCGTGTGTTGACATAGGCATACAGAGTTCATTCCCGGTCTAAGCCCCAACCGGACTGAGGGATCCGCAGCAGGATCGACAGCACACAGATGGGGATCGGGCCGATCCTCGACTTACGCATTCTGGCCACAGGCTGACTGAGCTCCCCGTATGCTCATTTCATGGGTTGACTTAGGCATACATAGTGCATTCCCGGTCTTGACTAACCAAGGGCCAGAGGTTATCGACGGCATTTGGGGTAACAATCGAAGGTGTAGCGGGATCCTTGGTTGGCTCGTGCATCCCACCCCCGGTGGTCGGTTCGATGCTCGCACACTCATTTCAGGGGCCGATCGGGACTCAGCATGTGCCGATGATGGTTGAGGCAACCGCCCGCACTACAGCCCAGCATGTGCCGATGGTGTTCGATGCAACCGCCTGCACCAGTGGCCATCTTATGTAGATGGTGGTCGAGGCAATCGCCCACACCAGGGCCCAGCCTGTGCCAATGGCGGTCGAGGTAAGTGCCTGTACCAAAGGGTAGCCTATGCCGATGATGGTCGATGCATGTGCCATCACCATACGCCATCATGTGCCATTGATGGTCGAGGCCTTAGTCAAAGTTCAATTTTCAGCCACGATGCACATGCTGGGCTCGGGCATGTGCTGGTGCCGCATTTTTTTTGCTCAGGGCACCATCGTCGGAGCATCGCCGAGAACCTAACTGACGGCATTAGAGGTTTCGACGATTGGGGGGCCGGGGGTGTGCGCACATGATGTGCGATGGGTGCTAGTACATGGCCTCTATATTGGCCCCCTATCCCTCATCAAACCTCGAGAACTCACACCCCCTTAACGAGCATTTGAGATTTTATAGGTTTGCTCCCAGTAGCCATTAAAGTGTCTGAAATGGGGACATTTTTTTCAAACTGTCACAAAATCTTCTCCACATTGAGTTTTTAGTTGAATTTTTTTGTAAGTGCCAATAAAAATACAAGGATCACGTCTACCAAATTTGGGGCCAAAACTTCTTCTGAAAAAATTTTAAAAAATCTCGAACTGCAAAAAGTTTCAAAAGTCATGAAAAATAGAATACGGGTCGTCTTGCCACGAAACTTCACATGAAGGCTTATGGGACCATTGTATGATTTTACAAGCCATAAAAATGGCATTGGCATGGCAGGAATATGAAGATGTGCCTAAGCCCACCTACCACTCGATCGATCCACAGCTTGCGCATCCTGCCTCTCCAACCGACTAAGTGCCCGCACACTCGTTTCATGGGTTGACTTAGGCATACGTAGTGTGCTCTAAGTCTAAGATCGGACCGGACTGAAGGTTTTGACAGCAGCACCCGTAGCGGGATCGGCAGCATGCAGAGGGGACCGGGTCGATCCTCGGCTCTCGTATCTTGCCTCTGTGGCTGGCTGAGCACCCGCACGCTCGTTTTGTGGGTTGACTTAGGCATACGGAGTTCACCCCCAGTCTAAGCATACGGAGTTCATTCCCAGTCTAAGATTGGACCCGACCGAGAGTTGTAGCAGCAGGATCGGTAGCACGCTAGGGGGGATCGGGCTGATCCCCGACTTGTGCATTCTGTCTCTCCGGTCGATTGAGCGCCCGTACACTCGTTTCGTGGGTTGGCTTAGGCATACAGAGTTCATTCCATGTATAAGCCCCAGCCAGACCAAGGGTTGTGGCAGCGGGACCGGCAGCATGCAGAGGGGGATCGGGTCAATCCTTAGCTTACGCATTATTCCTCTCTGATCGACTCAGCGCCCGCACGCTGGTTTCGTGGGTTGAGTTAGGCATACAGAGTTCATTCCCAGCCTAAGTATATGGAGTTCATTCTCAGTCTAAGATCAGACTGATAGCAGCACGTAGAGAGGGACCGAGCCGATCCTCGGTTTGCACATTCGGCCTCTCCAATCGACTGAGCACCCGCACGCTCATTTTGTGGGTATGCTTAGGCCTAGCATGTGCCAATGGTGTTCGATGCAACTGCTCGCACCTAGGGTTATCTTGGGCCGATGGTGGTCGAGGCAATTGCCTGTACCAAGGGCTGATATATGCCAATGGTGATCGAGGAAACTACCAGCACCAGGGCCCAGCTTGTGCTGATGGCGGTTGAGGCAAGTGCCCGTACAAAAGGGTAGCCTGTGCCGATAATGGTCAATGCATGTGCCATCACCATACGCCATCATGTGCCATTAATGGTCGTGGCCTTGGTCAAAGTTTGATTTTGAGCCACGGTGCACTTGCTGGGCTCGGGCATGTGCTGGTGCCACATTTTTTTCACCCGGGGCACCATCACCGAAGCATCGCCTGAGAACCTAACCGGCGGCATCGGGGGTTTCAACGATTGGGGGGTCGGGGGGTGTGCACACATGATGTGCCATGGGTACTGGTACTTGGCCCTTATATTGGCCCCCTATCTCTCATCAAACCTCAAGAACTCACACCCCCTTAAAGAGCATTTGATATTTTATAGGTTTGCTCCCAGTAGCCATTAAAGTGTCTGAAATGGGGACGTTTTTTTCAAACGATCACAAAATCTTCTCCACTTTGAGTTTTTAGCTGAATGTTTTTGTGCGTGCCAGCAAAAATACAAGGATCACGTGTACCAAATTTGGGGCCAAAACTCCTTCTAAAAAAATTTTAAAAAATCTTGAACCATAAAATGGTTCGAAAATCATGAAAAATAGAAAACGGGTCGTCTTGCCACGAAACTTCACATGAAGGCTTAGGGGACCATTGTATGAATTTACAAGCCATAAAAATGGCATTGGCATGGTAGAAATATGAAGATGTGCCTGAACCCATCTACCACTCGATCGATCCACGACTTGGGCATCCCTCCTCTTCGATGGGCTAAGTGCCCACACGCTCATTTCGTGGGTTGACTTAGGCATACATAGTACAATCCCATTCTAAGATCGGATCAGATCGAGGGTTGCGGCAGCAAGACCCACAACAGGATTGACAGCACACAGAGGGCATCGGGTCGATCCCTGACTTACGCATACGGAGTTGATCCCCAGTCTAAGCATACAGAGTTCATTCCCAGTCTAAGATCAGACCAGATAGAGGGTTGTGGTAGCAGGATCGGCAGCATGCTAGGGGGGATCGAGTCTCTCCCTGGCTTGTGCATTCTACCTTTTCGGTCGGCTGAGAACCCGTGCACTTGTTTCATGGGTTGGCTTAGGCATACAGAGTTCATTCCATCTCTAAGCCCCAGTTGGACTGAGGGTTCTGGCAGCGAGATCGGTAGCACATAGAGGGGGACTGGGTCGATCCCCGACTTGCGCATTATGCCTCTTCGACTGGCTCAGCGCCTGCACATTTGTTTCGTGGGTTGGCCTAGGCATACAGAGTTCATTCCTACTCTAAGCATATAGAGTTCATTCCCAGTCTAAGATCGTACCGGTAACAGCACGTAGAGGGGGATCGGGCCGATCCTTGACTTACGCATCCTGCCTCTCCGACCGACTGAGTGCCCGCATGTTGGTTTTGTGGGTTCACTTAGGCATACAGAGTTCATTCCAGGTCTAAGCCCTAATCAGACCGAGGGACCTGCAGCACGATCGACAGCACGCAGAGGGGGACCGGGTCGATCCTCGACTTGTGGATTCTAGCTCTTCGGTCGGTTGAGCGCCTGCACTCTCGTTTCATGGGTTGACTTAGGCATACGTGGTGCATTCTCAGTCTCGACCAACCAAGGGCCAAAGGCTATCGATGACATTTGAGGCAACAACCGAGGGGGACCAGCAGTGGGATCCTTGGTCGATTTGTGCATCCCACCCCTAACGGTTGGTTCGGTGCTCTCACGCTCATTTCGGGGGTCGACTGGGGCTCAGCATGTGCTAATGGTGGTCGAGGCAATCGCCCGCACCACGGCCCAGCATGTGCCGATGGTGGTCGAGGCAACCACCCGCACCAGGGCCCAGTTTGTGCCGATGGTGGTTGAGGTAAGTGCCCATACCAAAAGGTAGCCTGTGCCGATGATGGTCGATGCTTGTGTCATGACCATGCATCGTTATGTGCCATTGATGGTTGAGGCCTTAGCCGAAGTTCAATTTTGAGTCATGGTGCACATGCTGGGCTTGGGCATGTGCTGCTACCACATTTTTTTTGCCTGGGGCACCATCGTCGGAGCATCGTCTGAGAACCTAACCGGCGGCATTGGGGGTTCCGACGATTGGGGGGGCCGGGGGGTGTGCGTACATGATGTGCGTGGGTGCTGGTACTTGGCCTTTGTATTGGCCCCCTATCCCTCATCAAACCTTGAGAACTCACACCTCTTTAAAGAGCATTTGAGATTTTATAGGTTTGCTCCCAGTAGCCATTAAAGTGTCTGAAATGGGGACATTTTTTTCAAACGGTCACAAAATCTTCTCCACTTTGAGTTTTTAGCTGAATTTTTTTTTACGTGCCAAAAAAAATAGAAGGATCACGTCTACCAAATTTGGGGCCAAAATGCCTTCTAAAAAAATTTTAAAAAATCCCAAACCGTAAAAAGTTTCAAAAATCTTGAAAAATAGAAAACGGGTCATCTTGCCACAAAACTTCACATGAAGGCTTAGGGGACCATTGTATGAATTTACAAGCCATAAAAATTGTATTGGCATGGAAAAAATATGAAGATGTGCCTGAACCCATCTACCACTTGACCGATCCACGGCTTGCGCATCCCACCTCTCTGGCCGACTAAGTGCTCGCACGATCGTTTTGTGGGTTGACATAGGCAGACTTAGTGCACTCCCAGTCTAAGATCAGACCGGACCGAGGGTTGCAGGAGTAGGACCCATAGCAAGATCGATAGCACACAGAGGGGACCGGGTCGATCCCCGGCTTACGCGTCCTGCCTCTCTAGCTGACGAGCGCCCACACACTCGTTTCGTGGGCTAACTTAGGCATACGGAGTTCATTTCCAAACTAAGATTGGACAGGACTGAGGGTTGCGGTAGCAGGACCAGCAGTAAGATCGACAGCATGTAGGGGGTACCCAACCGATCCCCGGCTTGCGCATTCTGCCTCTTCGGCCGACTGAGTGCCCAAACGCTCGTTTCGTGGGTTGGCTTAGGCATACGGAGTTCATTCCATGTCTAAGCCCCAGTCGGATTGAGGGTTGTGGTAGCAGGACCGGTAGCACGTAGAGGGGGACTGGGCCGATCCCTGGCTTGTGCATTATGCCTCTTCGGCTGGCTCAATGCCCGCACGCTCTTTCGTGTGTTGACTTAGGCATACGGAGTTCATTCCTACTCTAAGCATACGGAGTTCATTCCCAGTCTAACATCGTACCGGTAGCAGCACATGATATGTGATGGGTGCTGGTACTTGGCCCTTGTATTGGCCCCCTATCCCTCATGAAACCTTAAGAACTCACACCCCTTTAAAGAGCATTTGAGATTTTATAGGTTTGCTCCCAGTAGCCATTAAAGTGTCTGAAATGGGGACATTTTCTTCAAACGGTCACAAAATCTTCTCCACTTTGAGTTTTTAGCTGAATTTTTTTTTATGTGCCAACAAAAATAGAAGGATCACGTCTACCAAATTTGGGGACAAAACACCTTCTAAAAAAATTTTAAAAAATCCCAAACCGTAAAAAGTTTCAAAAATCTTGAAAAATAAAAAACGGGTCGTCTTGCCACGAAACTTCACTTGAAGGCTTAGGGGACCATTGTATGAATTTACAAGCCATAAAAATGATATTGGCATGGCAGAAATATGAAGATGTGCCTGAACCCATCTACCACTCGATCGATCCACGGCTTGCGCATCCCACCTCTCTGGCCGACTAAGTGCCCGCACGATCGTTTCGTGGGTTGACATAGGCAGACTTAGTGCACTCCCAGTCTAAGATCAGACCGGACCGAGGGTTGTGGCAGTAGGACCCGTAGCAGGATCGATAGCACACAGAGGGGACCGGGTCGATCCCTGGCTTACGCGTCCTGCCTCTCTGGCCGACGAGCGCCCGCACGCTCGTTTCATGGTTAACTTAGGCATATGGAGTTCATTTCCAATCTAAGATCAGATAGGATTGAGGGTTGCGGCAGCAGGACCAGCAGTAAGATCGGTAGCATGCAGGGGGGACCCAACCAATCCCCGGCTTGCGCATTCTACCTCTTCGGCCGACTGAGTGCCCAAACGCTCATTTCATGGGTTGGCTTAGGCATACGGAGTTCATTCCATGTCTAAGCCCCAGTCGGATCGAGGGTTGTGGTAGCGAGATCGGTAGCACGTAGAGGGGGACCGAGCCGATCCCTGGCTTGCGCATTATGCCTCTTCGGCTGGCTCAGTGCCCGAACGCTCTTTCGTGTGTTGACTTAGGCATACGGAGTTCATTCCTACTCTAAGCATACGGAGTTCATTCCCAGTCTAACATCGTACCGGTAGCAGCACATGATATGTGATGGGTGCTAGTACTTGGCCCTTGTATTGGCCCCCTATCCCTCATGAAACCTTAAGAACTTACACCCTTTTAAAGAGCATTTGAGATTTTATAGGTTTGCTCCCAGTAGCCATTAAAGTGTCTGAAATGGGGACATTTTTTTCAAACGGTCACAAAATCTTCTCCACTTTGAGTTTTTAGCTGAATTTGTTTGTGCGTGCCAACAAAAATACAAGGATCAAGTCTACCAAATTTGGGGCCAAAACTCCTTCTAAAAAAATTTTAAAAAATCCCGAACCGTAAAAGGTTTCAAAATTTGTGAAAAATAGAAAATGGGTCGTCTTCCCACGAAACTTCACATGAAGGCTTAGGGGACCATTTTATGAATTTACAAGCCATAAAAATGGCATTGGCACGGCAGAAATATGAAGATGTGCCTGAACCCACCTACCAATCGTTCGATCCACGGCTTGTGCATCCCGTGTCTCCGACCGACTAAGGGCCTGAACACTCATTTCGTGGGTTGACTTAGGCATACGTAGTGCGCTCCAAGCCTAAGATCAGTCTGGACTGAGGGTTGAGGCAATAGGACCTGCAACGGGATCAGTAGCATGCAAAGGGGACCGGGTTGATCCCCAGCTTACGCATCCTGCCTCTCTGGCTGGCTGAGTGCCCGTATGCTCATTTCATGTGTTGACTTCGGCATACAAAGTTCATCCCCAGTCTAAGCATACAGAGTTCATTCCCAGTCTAAGATCAGATCGGACTGAAGGTTATGGCAGCAAGACCAGCAGTAGGATCGGCAGCACGTAGGGGGGACTGGGTCGAACCCTGACTTGCGCATTCTGCCTTTCCGACCGACTGAGTGCCCGTACGCTCGCTTCATGGGTTGGCTTAGGCATACGGAGTTCATTCCATGTCTAAGCCCCAGCTGGACTGAGGGTTGTGGTAGCGGGACTGACAGCACGCAGAGAGGGACTGAGTCGATCCCTAGCTTGCGCATTATGCCTTTCCGGTCGGCTCAGTGCCTGCACGCTTGTTTCGTGGTTTGACTTAGGCATACGGAGTTCATTCCCAGTCTAAGCTTACAAAGTTCATTCCAGTCTAAGATCAGACCAGCAGCAGCATGTAGAGGGGCATCGAGCCGATCCTTGACTTGCGCATTCTAGCTCTCGGGCCGGTTGAGCACTTGCACGCTCGTTTCATGGGTTGACTTAGGCATACGTAGTGATTCTCGATCTCGACCAACCAAGGGCCAGAGGCTATCGACGATGTTTGGGGCAGTAACCGGGGGGGACCAGCAGCGGGATCCTTGGTCAGCTCGTACATCCCACCCCCAATGGTCAGTTTGGTGCTCGCACGCTCATTTCGGTGGTCGACCGAGGCTCGACATGTGCCGATGGTGGTCGAGGCAACCACCCGTACCATGACCCAGCATGTGCCGATGGTGTTCGATGCAACCACCTGTACCAAGGGCCATCTTGTGCTGATGGTTGTCGAGGTAACCGCCCGTACCATGGCCCAGCTTATGGTGATGGCGGTCAAGGCAAGTGCCTGTACCAAAGGGCAACCTGTGCCGATGATGGTCGATGCTTATGCGATCACCATGCGCCATCATGTGCCATTGATGGTCGAGGCCTTGGTTGAAGTTTGTTTTTGAGCCGCGGTGCACATGCTGGGCTCGAGCATGTGCTGGTGCCACATTTTTTTTGCCTGAGGCACCATCGTCGGAGCATCGTCGAGAACCTAACCGGCGGCATTGGGGGTTCCGATGATTGGGGGGCCGAGGGGTGTGTGCACATGATGTGCAATGGGTGCTGGTACATGGCCCTTATATTGACACCCTATCCCTCATCAAACCTTGAGAACTCACACCCCCTTAAAGAGCTTTTGAGATTTTATAGGTTTGCTCCCAATAGCCATTAAAATGTCTGAAATGGGGACATTTTTTTCAAACAGTCACAAAATCTTCTCCACTTCGAGTTTTTAGCTGAATTTGTTTGTGCCTGCCAACAAAAATACAAGGATCACGTCTACCAAATTTGGGGCCAAAACTCCTTCTAAAAAAATTTAAAAAAATCCTGAATCGTAAAAAATTTTAAAAATCATGAAAAATAAAAAATGGGTTGTCTTGCCACAAAACTTCACATGAAAGCTTAGGGGACCATTGTATGAATTTACAAGCCATAAAAATGGCATTGGCACGACAAAAATATGAAGATGTGCCTGAACCCACCTACCACTCGATCGATCCACTGCTTGCGCATCCCGCCTCTCTGGCCAGCGAAGTGTCCGCACGCTCGTTTTGTGGTTGACTTAGGCATACGTAGTGCTTTCCCAGTCTAAGTTGGATCGGATCGAGGGTTGTGGCAGCAGGACCCACAGCGGATCAGCAACACGTAGAGGGGACCAAGTTGATCCCCCACTTGCGCTTCCTGCCTCTCTGGCCCCGCACGCTCATTTTGTGGGTTGACTTAGGCATACGGAGTTCATCCCCAGTCTAAGCATACGGAGTTCATTCCCAGTCTAAGATCGGACTGGATCAAGGGTTGCGGTAGTAGGGCCAGTAGTAGGATCGACAGCATGCAGGGAGGATCGGGCCGATCCATGGTTTACGCATTCTGCCTTTTTGGCCGACTGAGCGCCAGCATGCTCGTTTCATGGGTTGGCTTAGGCATATGGAGTTCATTCCATGTCTAAGCCCCAGTCTGACCGAGGGTTGTGGTAGCGGGATAGGCAGCACGCAGAAGGGGACCGGGCTAATCCCCGACTCGCGCATTATAGCTTTTCGACTAGCTTAGCACCCGCACGCTCGTTTCGTGGGTTGACTTAGGCATACGGAGTTCATTCTCGGTCTAAGCCCCAACCGGATCGAAGGACCCACAACTAGATCGGTAGCACGTAGAGAGGGATCGGGCTGATCCTTGGCTTGTGCATTCTGGCTCTCTGACTGGCTGAGCACCTGTACGCTTGTTTCATGGGTTGACTTAGGCATACGTAATACATTCCCGATCTCGACCAACCAAGGGTCAGAGGCTATCGACGGGGACCAGCAGCGGGATCCTTGGTTGGCTCACGCATCCCACCCCCAGTGGTTGGTTCGGTCCCTGCACGCTCATTTCGAGGGCCGATCGGGGCTCAGCATGTGTCGATGGTGGTCGAGGCAATCGCCAGCACCACGTCCCAGCTTGTGCCGATGGTGTTCGATGCAACCGCCTGCACCAGGGGCCATCTTGTGTCGATGGTGGTCAAGAAAATCGCCCGTATCAAGGGTCAGCATGTGCCGATGGTGATCGAGGCAACCGCCCACACCAGGGTCCAGCTTGTGCCTATAGCGGTCGAGGCAAGTGCCTGTACCAAAGGCCAACCTGTGCCGATAATGGTCGATGCATGTGCCATCACCATATGCCATCATGTGCCATTGACGGACGAGGCCTTGGCTTAAGTTCGATTTTAAGCCACAGTGCACATGCTGGGCTCGAGCATGTGCTGGTGTCACATTTTTTTGGCCTGGGGCTCCATCATCGGAGAACCTAACCGGTGACATTGGGGTTTCGGTGATTGGGGGGGTCAGGGGGTGTACGCACATGATGTGCGATAGGTGCTGGTACTTGGCCCCTATATTGGCCCCCTATCCCTCATCAAACCTCGAGAACTCACACCCCCTTAAAGAGCATTTGAGATTTTATAGGTTTGCTCACAATAGCCATTAAAGTGTCTGAAATGGGGACATTTTTTTTCAAACGGTTACAAAATCTTCTCCACTTCGAGTTTTTAGCTGAATGTTTTTGTGCATGCAAACAAAAATACAAGGATCACATCTACCAAATTTGGGGCCAAAACTCCTTCTAAAAAAAGTTTAAAAAATTATGAACCATAAAAAGTTTTAAAAATAGTGAAAAATAGAAAACGGGTCGTCTTGCCATGAAACTTCACATGAAGGCATAGGGGACCATTGTATGAATTATCAAGCCATAAAAATGGCATTGGCATGGAAGAAAATATGAATATGTGCCTGAACCCACCTACCACTCGATCGATCCATGGCTTGCGCATCCCGCCTCTACGGTTGGTTAAGTGCCCGCATTCTCGTTTCGTGGGTTGACTTAGGCATACATCGTGTGCTCCCAGTCTAAGATCAGATCGGACTGAGGGTTATGGTAGTAGGACCCGTAATGGGATCGATCACACACAGAGAGGATCAGGTCGATCCTCGACTTACGCATTCTACCTCTCTAGCCGACTAAGCGCCCGTAAGCTCGTTTCACGGGTTGACTTAGGCATATGGAGTTCATCCCTAGTCTAAGCATATGGAGTTCATTCTTAGTCTAAGATTGGATCAGACCAAGGGTTGTGGTAGCAGGACCGACAGCAGGACCAGCAGCAGGACCAGTAGCAGGACCGACAGTAGGACCAGCAGTAGTACCGACGGTAGGGCCGATCCTCGGCTTGCGTATTCTACCTCTCTGTCCGACAAAGCCCCCGCACACTCATTTTGTGGGTTGGCTTAGGCATACGGAGTTCATTCCATGTCTAAGCCCCAGCCGGACTGAGGGCTATGGCAGCGAGGCTGACTGCAAGCAGAGGGGGACCGGGCCAATCCCTGGCTTGTGATTATGCCTCTCCAGCCTGCTCAGTGCCCGCACGCTCATTTCGTGGGTTAACTTAGGCATACGGAGTTCATTCCAAGTCTAAGCATATGGAGTTCATTCCAGTCTAAGATCGGACCGACAGCAGCACGTAGAGGGGGACCGGGCTGATCCTCAGCTTGCGCATCCTACCTTTCCGGTCGGTTGAGCACCCGCACACTCGTTTCGTGGGTTGACTTAGGCATACGGAGATCATTCTTGGTCTCAGCCCCAACCGAACCGAAGGACCCGTAGTGAGATCGATAGCACGTAGAGGGGGACCAAGCTAATCCTCGACTTGTGCATTCTGGCTCTCCAGCCGACTGAGCGCCTACACGCTCGTTTCATGGGTTGACTTAGGCATACGTAGTGCATTACCGGTCTCGACCAACCAAGGGCTAGGGCTATCAATGACGTTTGGGGTAACAACCGAAGGGGACTAGTAGCGGGATACTTTATCGGCTCTCGCATCCCGCCCCCAACGGTCGGTTTGATGCACACGCGCTCATTTCAGGTGTCGACTAGGGCTTGGCATGTGCCAATGGTTGTCGAGCAACCACCCACACCACGGCTTAGCATGTGTTGATGGTGTTCGATGCAATCACCCGCACCAGGGGCCATCTTGTCCCGATGGAGATCGAGGCAATCGCTCGCACCAGGGCCCAACTTGTGTTGATGGTGATCGAGGCAAGTGCCCATACCAAAAGGTAGCCTATGCCGATGATGGTCGATGCATGTGCCATCACCATGCTCCATCATGTGCCATTGATGGTCGAGGCCTTGGCCGAAGTTTGATTTTGAGCCATGTGCACATGCTGGGCGCGGGCATGTGCTGTGCCATATTTTTTTTGCCCGAGGCACCATCATTGGAGCATCGTCGAAGAACCTAGCCGACAGCATTGGGGGTTCCGACGATTGGGGGGCCGGGGGGTGTGCGCGCATGATGTCCGATGGGTGTTGGTACTTGGCCCATAAATTGGCCCCCTATCCCTCATCAAACCTCGAAAACTCACACCCCCATAAAGAGCATTTGAGATTTTATAGGTTTGCTCCCAGTAGCCATTAAAGTGTCTGAAATGAGGACATTTTTTTCAAACGATCACAAAATCATCTGCACTTCAATTTTTTAGCTGAATTTTTTTGTGCGTGCCAACAAAAATACAAGGATTACGTCTACCGAATTTGGATCGATCCTTGGCTTACGCATCCTACCTCTATGGTCGGCTGAGCACCCCCACGCTCGTTTCATGGGTTCACTTAGGCATACGGAGTTCGTCCTCAGTCTAAGCATATGGAGTTCATTCCCAGTCTAAGATCGAACTGGACTGATGGTTGCGGCAGCAGGACCAGCAGCACGTAGGGGGACTGGGCCGATCCTCAGCTTGCGCATTCTACCTCTCCGGCCAACTGATCCCTTGTATGCTCATTTTGTGGGTTGGCTTAGGCATACGAAGTTCATTCCATGTCTAAGCCCCAGCCGGATTGAGGGTTATGGCAGCGGGATCGATAGCACGCAGAGGGGGATCGGGCTGATCCTTGACTTGTGCATTATGCCTCTCTGGCTTGCGCATCCTGCCTCTATGGCCGGCTGAGCGCCTGCACGCTCGTTTTGTTGGTTGACTTAGGCATACGAAGTTCATCCCCAGTCTAAGCATATGGAGTTCATTCCCAGTCTAAGATCGGATCGGACCGAGGGTTGCGATAGCAGGACCAGCAGTAGGATCGACAGCACACAAGGGGGACCAGGCCGATCCCCGGCTTGTGCATTCTACCTCTTCGGTTGGCTGACTGCCCGTACGCTTGTTTCATGGGTTGGCTTATGCATACAAAGTTGATTCCATGTCTAAGCCCCAACCAGACCGAAGGTTGTGGCAATGGGACCAGCAGCACGTAGAGGGGGACCGGGCCGATCCCTGGCTTACACATTATGCCTCTCCGGCCTGCTCAGCGCCCGCATGCTTGTTTCATGGGTTCACTTAGGCATACAGAGTTCATTCTTAGTCTAAGCATACGGAGTTCATTCCCAGTCTAAGATCGGATCGGCAGTAGCACGCAGAGGGGGATCGGGTCGATCCTCGGCTTACGTGTCTTGCCTCTCCGACCGGTTGAGTACCCACATGCTCATTTCATAGGTTGACTTAGGCATATGGAGTTCATTCTCGATCAAAGCCCTAACCGAACTGTGAGACCCGTAGCAGGATCGGTAGAATGCAGAAGGGGATCGGGCCGATCCTCAAATTATGCATTCTGGCTCTCCGATCGGCTGAGCGCCTGCACGCTCGTTTCATGGGTTGACTTAAGCATACGTAGTGCATTCTCGATCTCAACCAACCAAGGGCCAGAGGCTATCGACGGTGTTTGGGGTAACAACCGAGGGGGACCAGCAGCGGGATCCATGGTCAGCTTATGCATCCCGCCCCTAGTGGTCGGTTCGATGCTCAAACGCTCGTTCCGAGGGTCGATCGGGGCTCGGCATGTGCCAATGGTGGTCGAGGCAACCGCCCGCACCATGGCTCAGCATGTGCCGATGGTGTTCGATGCAACCGCCCGCACCAGGGGCCATCTTGTGCCGATGGTGGTCGAGGCAACCACTTGCACCAGGGCCCCGCTTATGCCGATGGCGATCGAGGCAAGTGCCCGTACCAAAGGGCAGCCTGTGCCGATGATGGTCGATGCATGTGCCATCACCATCTGCCATCATGTGCCATTGATGGTTGAGGCCTTGACCGAAGTTTGATTTTGAGCCACGGCGCAAATGCTGGGCTCGGGCATGTGTTGGTGCCACATATTTTTCGCCCAGAGCACCATCATCGGAGCATCACCGGAGAACCTAACCGATGACATTGGGGGTTCTGATGATTGGGGGGGCCGAGGGTTGTGCACACATGATGTGCGATGGTTGCTGGTACTTGGCCCTTATATTGGCCCCCTATCCCTTATCAAACCTCGAGAACTCACACCTCTTAAAGAGCATTTGTGATTTATAGGTTTACTCGTAGTAGCCATTAAAGTGTCTGAAATGGGGACATTTTTTTCAAACGGTCACAAAATCTTCTCCACTTCAAATGGTGACAAAAAGTTTCAAAAATTGTGAAAAATAGAAAATGGGTCGTCTTTCCATGAAACTTCACATGACTGGCAGTAGCATGCAGAGGGGGACCGGGTTGAATCTCGACTTGCGCATCCTGCACGCTCATTTTGTGGGTTGACTTAGGCATACGTAGTGCATTCCCGGTCTCGACCAACCAAGGACGAGAGGCTATCGATGGCATTTGGGGCAACAACCGAGGGGGACCAACAGCGGGATCCTTGGTCAACTCACGCATCTCGCACCCAGCGGTCGGTTTGGTGCTCACACGCTCATTTTGGGGGTCGACCGGGGTTCGGCATGTGTCGATGGTGGTCGAGGTAATCGCCCGCACCACGACCCAGCATGTGCCGATCGTTTTCGATCCAACAGCCCATACCAGAGGCCATCTTGTGCCTATATTGGTCTAGGCAACTGCCCGCACCAGGGCCCAGCTTGTCCCGATGGTGGTCGAGGCAAGTGCCCGTACCAAAAGGCAGCCTATGCCGATGATGGTCGATCATGTGCCATCACCATACGCCATCATGTGCCATTGATGGTCGAGGCCATGCCGAAGTTCAATTTTGAGCCACGGTGCACTTGCTGGGCTCGGCCATGTGCTGGTGCCACGTTTTTTTTGCCCGGGGCACCATCGCCGGAGCATCACTGGAGAACCTAACCGACGGCATTGGTGGTTCTGACGATTGGGGGGTTGGGGGGCGTGCGCACATGATGTGCGATGGGTGATGGTACTTGGCCCTTATATTGGCCCCCTATCCCTCGTCAAACCTCGAGAACTCACACCCCCTTAAAGAGCATTTGAGATTTTATAGGTTTACTCCCAGTAACCATTAAAGTGTCTGAAATGGGGACATTTTTTTCAAACGGTCACAAAATCTTCTCCACTTCAAACGGTCACAAAGAGTTTCAAAAATCGTGAAAAATAAAAAACGGGTCGTCTTGCCACGAAACTTCACATGAAGGCTTAGGGGACCATTCTATGAATTTACAAGCCATAAAAATGGCATTGGCATGGTAGAAATATGAAGATGTGCCTAAACCCACCTACCACTCGATCAGTCCACGGCTTGCGCATCCTGCCTCTCTGGCTGGCTAAGTGCCCGCACGCTCGTTTCATGGGTTGACTTAGGCAGACGTAGTGCACTTCCAGTCTAAGATCGGACCGGATCGAGGGTTGCGGTAGCTGCACCTGCAGTAGGATTGGTAGCATGCAGAGGGGACCGAATTGATCCCTGGCTTACGAATCCTGCCTCTCTGACCAACTGAGTGCCCACACGTTTGTTTCGTGGGTTGACTTAGGCATACGGAGTTCATGCCCAGTCTAAGCATACGGAGTTCATTCCCAGTCTAAGATTAGAGTGGACTGAAGGTTGCGGCCGCAAGACCAACAGTAGGATCGGTAGCATGCAGGGGGGACCGGGCTGATCCCCGGCTTACGCATTCTGCCTTTTCGATCGACTGAGTGCCCGCACGCACGTTTCATGGGTTGACTTATGCATACATAGTTCATTCCCAGTCTAAGCATACGAAGTTCATTCCTAGTCTAAGATCGGATCGGTAGCAGCACGCAAAGGGGGATTGGGTTGATCCTCGGCTTACGTATCATGCCTTTCCGATCGGTTGAGCTCCCGCACGCTCGTTTTGTGGCCTAACTTAGGCATACAAAGTTCAATCCCAGTCTAAGCCCAAACCGGACTGAGGGACCAGCAACGGGATCGGTAGCACGCAGAGTGGGACTGGGTTGATCCTTGGCTTATGTATTCTAGCTCTTCGACCGGCTGAGCGCTCACACGATTGTTTCATGGGTTGACTTAGGCATACGTAGTGCATTCCCAGTCTCGACCAACCAAGGGCCAGAGGCTATCAATGGCGTTTGGGTTAACAACCGAGGGGGACCAACAGTGGGATCCTTGGTCAGCTCACGCATCCCACCCCCAGTGGTTGGTTCGGTGCTCGCACACGTTTTGGGGGCCGATCGAGGCTCGGCATGTACTGATGGTGGTCAAGGCAACCGCCCGCACCACGGCCCAGCATCTGTCGATGGTGTTTGATGCAACCGCACGCATTAGGGGCCATCTTGTGCCGATGGTGGTTGAGGGAATCACCCGCACAAAGGGCCAGCATGTGTCGATGGTGATCGAGGTAATCGCTTGCACCAGGGCCCAGCTTGTGCCTATGGCGGTCGGGGCAATTACCCGTACCAAAGGGCAGCCTGTGTCGATGATGGTTGATGCATATGCCATCACCATGCGCCATCATGTGCCATTGATGGTCGAGGCCTTGGTCGAAGTTTAATTTTGGGCCACGGTGCACATGCTGGGCTCGGGCATGTGTTGGTGCCACATTTTTTTTGTTCAGGGCACCATCGCAGGAGCATCGTCGGAGAACCTAACCGACAGCATTAGGGTTTTCGATGATTGGGGGGGCTGGGTGGTGTGCGCACATGATGTGCGATGGGTGCTGGTACTTGGCCCATATATTGGTGCCCTATCCCTCATCAAACCTCGAGAACTCACACCCCTTTACAGAGCATTTTAGATTTTATAGGTTTGCTCCCAGTAGCCATGAAAGTGTATGAAATGGGGACATTTTTTTCAAACAGTCACAAAATCTTCTCCACTTCAAGTTTTTAGCTAAATTTTTTTGTGCACGCCAACAAAATTACAAGGATCACATCTACCAAATTTGGGGTAAAAACTCCTTCTAAAACAATTTTTAAAAAATCCCGAACTACAAATAATTTCAAAAATCATGAAAAATAGAAAACGGGTCGTCTTGCCACGAAACTTCACATGAAGGCTTAGGGGACAATTGTATGAATTTACAGGCCATAAAAATGGCATTGGTGTGGTAGAAGTATGAAGATGTGCATGAACCCGCCTACCACTCGATCGATCCACAGCTTGCGCATCCCACCTCTTCGACCGGCTAAGTGCCCGCACGCTCGTTTCATGGGTTGACTTAGGCATACATAGTGCGCTCCCAATCTAAGATCGAATCGGACCGAGGGTTGCGACAGTAGGACCCACAGCGGGATCAGCAGCACGTAGAGGGGATCGGGCCGATCCCCGACTTGCACATCCTACCTCTCTAGTCGACTAAGCGCCCCACGCTCGTTTTGTGGGTTGACTTAGGCAGACAGAGTTCATCCCTAGTTTAAGCATATGGAGTTCATTCCCAGCCTAGGATTGGACCAAATCGAGGGTTGCAGTAGCTAGACCAGCAGCATGATCGATAGCACGCAGGGGGGATCGGGCCGATCCTCGACTTACGCATTCTACCTCTCCGACTGGCTGAGCGCCCGCATGCTCGTTTTATGGGTTGGTTCAGGCATACGGAGTTCATTCCATGTCTGAGCCCCAGTCGGTCTGAGGGTTATGGCAGCAGGACCGACAGCATGCATAAAAGGATCGGGCTGATCCTCAGCTTGCGCATTATGCCTCTTCGGCTGGCTTAGCGCCCGCACGCTCGTTCTATGGGTTGACTTAGGCATACGGAGTTCATTCCCAGTCTAAGCATAGGAGTTCATTCCCAATCTAAGATCAAACCGGTAGCAGGATCGACAGCAGAACGCAGAGGGGGACTGGGCCTGTCCTTGGCTTACGCATCCTGTCTCTCCGGCCAACTGAGCGCCCGCATGCTCGTTACGTGGGTTGACTTAGGCATACGGAGTTTATTCTCGATCTAAGCCCCAAACGGATTGAGGGACCCACAGCGGGATCGGTAGCACTCAGAGGGGGATCGGGCTGATCCTTGGCTTGCGCATTCTAGCTCTCCGATCGGTTGAGGTCCCGCACACTCATTTCATAGGTTGACTTAGGCATACGTAGTGCATTCTCGGTCTCGACCAACCAAGGGCCAGAGGCTATCAACGGCATTTGGGGTAACAACTGAGGGGGACCAGTAGCGGGATCCTTGGTCGGCTCGTGCATCCCACCCCCAGCGGTTGGTAAGGTGTTCGCACACTCGTTTTAGGGGCCAACCGGGGCTCAGCATGTGTCGATGGTGGTCGAGGCCACCGCCCGCACCACGGCCCAGCATGTGCCGATGGTGTTCAATGCAACTGCCTACACCAAGGGCCATCTTGTGCCGATGGTGGTCGAGGGAACCACCTGCACCAGGGCCCAGCTTGTGCTGATGGCGGTCGAGGCAAGTGCCCGTACCAAAGGGCATCCTGTGCCAATGATGGTCGAGGCCTGGGTGGAATTTTGATTTTGAACCACGGTGCACATGCTGGGCTCCGGCATGTGCTCATGCCACATTTTTTTTCACTCGGGGCACCATTGTCGGAGCGTCGTCGGAGAACCTAACCGACGGCATTGTGGGTTCCGACGATTGGGGGGGCCGGGTGGTGTGCGCACATGATGTGCGATGGGTACTGGTACTTGGCCCCTATATTGGCCCCCTATCCCTCATCAAACCTTGAGAACTCACACCCCCTTAAAGAGCATTTGAGATTCTATAGGTTTGTTCCCAGTAGCCATTAAAGTGTCTGAAATGGGGACATTTTTTTCAAACGGTCACAAAATCTTCTCCACTTTGAGTTTTTAACTGAATTTGTTTATGCGTGTCAACAAAAATACAAGGATCTCATCTACCAAATTTAGGGCCAAAACTCCTTCTAAAAAAATTTTAAAAAATCCCGAACCGTAGAAAGTTTCGAATATCGTGAAAAATAAAAAATGGGTCATCTTGCCACGAAACTTCACATGAAGGCTTAGGAGACCATCGTATGAATTTACAAGCCATAAAAATGGCATGGCATGGCAGAAATATGAAGATGTGCCTGAACCCACCTACCAGTCGATCGATCCATGGCTTGCGTATCCCGCCTCTCCGATCGGTTAACTGCATGAACGCTCGTTTCGTGGGTTGACTTAGGCATACGTAGTCCGCTCCCAGTCTAAGACCAGATCGGACTGAGGGTTGCGGTAGCAGGACCCACAATGGCATCGCCAGCATGTAAAAGGGACCGGGTCGATCCTCGGCTTGTGCATCCTACCTCTCTGGCTGGTTGAGCCCCCGCACGCTCATTTTATGGATTGACTTAGGCATACGGAGTTCATCCCCAGTCTAAGCATACGGAGTTCATTCCCAGTCTAAGATCAGACTGGAACAAGGGTTGTGATAGTAGGACCAGTAGCAGGATCGACAGCATGCAGGGGTTACCGGGCCGATCCCTGGCTTACGCATTTTGCCTCTCGACCGACTGAGCCCCTGCAGGCTCATTTCATGGGTTGGCTTAGGCATACGGAGTTCATTCCATGTCTAAGCCCCAGCCGGACCGAGGGTTGTGGCTGCAGGATCGGCAGCACGTAGAGGGGGACCGGGTCGATCCCCGACTTGTGCATTATGCCTCTTCGGCCAGCTCAGCGCCTACATGCTCATTTCGTGGATTGACTTAGGCATACGAAGTTCATTCCTAGTCTAAGCATACGGAGTTCATTCCCAGTCTAAGATCAGACCGAAAGTAGCACGCAGAGGGGGATCGGGCTGATCCTCGGCTTACACATCCTACCTCTCTGGTAAACTGAGCACCCGTACGCTCATTTTGTGGGTTGACTTAGGCCTACGAAATTTATTCTCAGTCTCATCCCCAACCGAACCGAGGGACCCGTAGCGGGATCGACAGCACGCTGAGGGGGACCAGCAGTGGGATCCTTGGTTAGCTCATGCATCCCACCCCCAATGATCGGTTTGGTGCCCGCACGCTCGTTTCAGGGGCCGATCGAGGATCGACATGTGCCGATGGTGGTTGAGGTAACCACCCGTACCATGGCGCAGCATGTGCTGATGGTGTTCAATGCAATCACCCACACCAGGTGCCATTTTGTGCCGATGGCGGTCGAGGCAATCGCCCGGACCAAGGGCTGGCATGTGTCGATGGTGATCGAGGCAACCACCCGTACCAGGGCCCAGCTTGTGCTGATGGCGGTCGAGGCAAGTGCCCGTACCAAAGGGTAGCCTGTGCCGATGATGGTCAATGCATGTGCCATCACCATACGCCATCATGTGCCATTGCTGGTCGAGGCCTTGCCCGAAGTTCAATTTTGAGCCATGATGCACATGCTGGGCTTGGGCATGTGCTGGAGCCACATTTTTTTTGCCAGGGGCACCATCGTTGAAGCATCGCCGGAGAACCTAACCGGTGGTATTTGGGGTTCCGGCGATTGGGGAGGCCGGGGGGTGTGCACACATGATGTGCAATGGGTGCTGGTACTTGGCCCTTACATTGGCCCCCTATCCCTCATCAAACCTCGAGAACTCATACCCCCTTAAAGATCATTTGAGATTTTGTAGGTTTGCTCCCAGTAGCCCTTTTATGGGGACACTTTTTTCAAACGGTCACAAAATCTTTTCCACTTCTAGTTTTTAGCTAAATTATTTTGTGCATGCCAACAAAAATACATGGATCACGTTTACCAAATTTGGGGCTAAAACTCCTTTTAAAAAATTTTTAAAAAATCCTAAACTGTAAAGAGTTTCGAAAATCATGAAAAATAGAAAACTTGTCGTCTTGCCACAAAACTTCACATGAAGGCTTAGGGGACCATTGTATGAATTTACAAGCCATAAAAATGGCATTGGCATGGCAGAAATATGAAGATGTGCCTGAACCCACCTACCACTCGATCGAACCACGGCTTACGCATCCCGCCTCTTTTATCGGCTAAGTGCCCGCATGCTCGTTTCGTGGGTTGACTTAGGCATACGTAGTGTGCTCCCAGTCTAAGATTGGACCAGACTGAGGGTTGTGGTAGCAGGACCTGTAACGAGATCGGTAGCACACAAAGGGGATCGGGTCGATCCTCGTCTTACGTATCTTGCCTTTCTGGCTGGCTAAGTGCCCGCACGCTCGTGTCATGGGTTGACTTAGGCAAATGGAGTTCATCCCCAACTTATGCATTTTGCCTCTCCGGCCGATTGAGTACCCGCATGCTCATTTCATGGGTTGGCTTAGGCATACGGAGTTCATTCCATGTCTAAGCCCCATCTGGACTGAGGGTTGTGGCAGCAGGATCGACAACACACAGAAAGGGATCGGGCTGATCCCCGGCTTGTGCATTATGCCTCTCTGGCCGGCTCGAAGCCCACTCGCTTGTTTCATGGGTTATCTTAGGCATACGGAGTTCATTCCCAGTCTAGGCATACGAAGTTCATTCCCAGTCTAAGATCAGACCGGCAGTGAGATCGACAACAGCACGCAGAGGGGGATCGTGCCGATCCTCGGCTTGCGTATCCTGCCTCTCTGACTGGCTGACCGCCCACACACTCATTTCGTGGGTTCACTTAGGCATACGAAGCTCATTACCGATCTAAGCCCCAATCGGACCGAGTGAATCGTAGCGAGATCGACAGCACGCAGAGGGGATCGGGCCAATCCTCAGCTTATGCATTTTGGCTCTCTGGCTGACTGAGCGCCTGGACACTCGTTTCATGGGTTGACATAGGCATACGTAGTGCATTCCTGCTCTCGACCAACCAAGGGCCAGAGGCTATCGACGGTGTTTAGGGCAACAGCCGAGGGGGACCAGCAGCGGGATCCTTGGGCAACTTGCGTATCCCACCCCCAGCGGTCGGTTCGGTGCTCGCACGCTCGTTTCGGGGGTTGATCGGGGCTCAGCTTGTGCCAATGGTGGTCGAGCCAACCACCCGTACCACAGCCCAGCATGTGCCGATGGTGTTCGATGCAACTGCCTGCACCAGGGGCCATCTTATGCCAATGGTGGTCTAGGCAACCACCCGCACTAGGGCCCAGCTTGTGCCGATGACGGTCGAGGCAAGTGCCCGTACCAAAAGGTAGCCTGTGCCGATGATGGTCGATGCATGTGCCATCACCTTGCGCCATAATGTTGCCATTGATGGTCGAGGCCTTCGTCGAAGTTCAATTTTGAGCCACGGTGCACATGCTGGGCTCGACATGTGCTGCTGCCACATTTTTTCCGCCCAGGGCACCATCGTTGAGCATCGCTAGAGAACCTAATCAACGGCATTGGGGGTTCCGACGATTGGGGGGCTGAGGGCTGTGCGCACATGATGTGCGATGGGTGCTGGTAGTTGGCCCTTATATTGGCCCCCTATCCCTCACCAAACCTCATGAACTCACACCCCCTTAAAGAGCATTTGAGATTTTATAGGTTTGCTCCCAGTAGCCATTAAAGTGTCTGAAATGGGGACATTTTTTTCAAATGGTCACAAAATCTTCTCCACTTCGGGTTTTTAGCTGAATTTGTTTGTGCATGCCAACAAAAATACAAGGATCAGGTCTACCAAATTAGGGGACAAAACTTCTTCGAAAAAAATTTTAAAAAATCTTGAACTGCAAAAAGTTTTGAAAATCATGAAAAATAGAAAACTGGTCGTCTCACCACGAAACTTCACATGAAGGCTTACGGAACCATTGTATGAATTTACAAGCCATAAAAATGGCATTGGCATGGAAGAAATATGAAGATGTGCCTGAACCCACGTACCACTCGATCGAACCATGGCTTGCGCATCCCATCTCTCCTATCGGCTAAGTGCCCACACGCTCGTTTCATGGGTTGACTTAGGCATACATGTGTGCTCCCAGTCTAAGATCGGACCAGACTGAGGGTTGTGGCAGTAGGACCCGTAGTGGGATCGGCACAGAGGGGACCAGGTCGATCCCTGGCTTATGTATCCTGCCTCTTTGGGGAGCTGAGTGCCCGCACACTCGTTTCATGGGTTGAGTTAGGCATACGGAGTTCATCCCCAGTCTAAGCATACAGAGTTCATTCCCAGTCTAAGGGTTACGATAGCAGGACCAGCAGTAGGATCGGCAGCACGTAGGGGTGGATCGGGCCGATCCTCGACTTATGCATTCTGCTTCTCCGATCGACTGAACGCCTGCACGCTCGTTTCGTGGGTTAGCTTAGGTATGCGAAGTTCATTCCATGTCTAAGCCCCAGCTGGACCGAGGGTTATGGTAACGGGATCGGTAGCACGCAGAGGGGGATCGGGCCGATCCCCAGCTTGCGCATTATGCCTCTCTGGTAGGCTCAGCGCCCGCGCGCTCGTTGCATGTGTTGACTTAGGCATACGGAGTTCATTCCCAGTCTAAGCATATAGAGTTCATTCCCAGTCTAAGATCAGATCAACAGCAGCACGCAGAGGAGGATCGGGCCGATCCTCGGCTTACGCATCCTGCCTCTCCGGTCAGCTGAGCGTCCACATGCTTGTTTTATGGGTTGACTTGGGCATACGGAGTTCATTCCCGATCTAAGCCCCAATCGGATCGAAAGACCATCAACGGGATCAGCAACATGCAGAGGAGGACCGAGCTGATCCTCGACTTGCACATTCGAGCTCTCCGACCAGCTGAGTGCCCGCACGTTCGTTTCATGGGTTGACTTAGGCATACGTAGTGCATTCCCGATCTCGACCAACCGAGGGCCAAAGGCTATCGACGGCGTTTGGGGTAACAACTGAGGGGCACCAGTAGCGGGATCCTTGGTCGGCTCACGTATCCCACCCCCAGTGGTCAGTTTGGTGCCTGCACACTTGTTTCGGGGGCCGACCGGGGCTCGGCATGTGCCGATAGTGGTCGAGGCAACCGATCGCCTCATGACCCAGCATGTGCTGATGATGTTCGATGCAACCACCCGCACCAGGGGCCATCTTATGCCATTGGTGGTCGAGGCAATCGCCCACTCCAAGGGCCAGCATGTGTCAAGGGTGATCGAGGCAACCGCCCACACTAGGGCCCAGCTTGTGTTGATGGCGGTCGAGGCAAGTGCCCGTACCAAAGGGCAGCCTGTGCCGATGATGGTCGATGCATGTGCCATCACCATGCACCACCATGTGCCATTGATGGTCGAGGCCTTGGCCAAAGTTTGATTTTCAGCCATGGTGCAAATGCTAGGCTCAAGCATGTGCTAGTGCCACATTTTTTTTTGCCCGGGGCACCATCGCGGGAGAACCTAACCGACGGCATTGGGGGTTCCGACAATTGGGGGGCCGGGGGGTGTGCGCACATGATGTGCAATGGGTGCTGGTACTTGGCCCTTATATTGGCCCCCTATCCCTCATCAAACCCTGAGAAATCACACCCCCTTAAAGAGCATTTGAGATTTTATAGGTTTGCTCCCAGTAGCCATTAAAGTGTCTGAAATGGGGACATTTTTTTCAAACGATCACAAAATCTACTCCACTTTGAGTTTTTAGCTGAATTTTTTTATGCATGCCAACAAAAATGCAAGGATCACGTCTACCAAATTTGGGGCTAAAACCCCTTCTAAAAAAAGTTTAAAAAATTCTGAACCGTAAAAGTTTTCAAAAATCGTGAAAAATAGAAAACGGGTCGTCTTGCCACGAAACTTCACATGAAGGCTTAGGGGACTATTGTATGAATTTACAAGCCATAAAAATGGCATTGGCAAGGCAAAAATATGAAGATGTGCCTGAACCCACCTACCACTCGATCGATCCATGGCTTGGCATCCCGTCTCTCCGGTCGGCTAGGTGCCCGCACGCTCGTTTCGTGGGTTGACTTAGGCATACGTAGTTCGCTCCCAGTCTAAGATCAGATCGAATCGAGGGTTACGGCAGTAAGACCCGTAGCGAGATCGGTAGCACGTAGAGGGGATCGGGTCGATCCTTGGCTTACGCATCATGCCTCTCTAGTCGGCTGAGCGCTCGCATGCTCGTTTCATGGGTTGACTTAGGCATACGGAGTTCATCTCCAGTCTAAGCATACGGAGTTCATCTCCAGTCTAAGATCGGACCGGACCAAGAGTTGTGGCAGCAGGACTAGTAGCACGCAGGGGGGACCAACCCGATCCCCGGCTTGCGCATTTTGCCTCTCCGACCGGCTGAGCGCCCGCACGCTCGTTTCATGGGTTGGCTTAGGCATATGAAGTTCATTCCACGTCTAAGCCCCAGCCAGACCAAAGGTTGTGGTAGTGGGACCGACAGCACGCAGAGGGGGATCGGGGCGAGTCTGGCTTGCGCATTATGCCTCTCTGACCAGCTCAGTGCTCGCACGCTTGTTTCATGGGTTGACTTAGGCATACGGAGTTCATTCCCAGTCTAAGCAGACAAAGTTCATTCCCTGTCTAAGATCAGACCGATAGCGGGATCGACAGCAGCACGCAGAGGGGAACCAGGCCAATCCTTGGATTACGCATCCCACCTCTTCATCTGGCTGAGCACCCACACGCTCGTTTCGTGGGTTGACTTAGGCATACAAAGTTTATTCCCAGTCTAAGTCCCAATCAAACCAAGGGACCCGTAGCAGGATTAGCAGTATCCAGAAGGGGATCAGGTCGATCCTTGGCTTGCACTTTCTAGCTCTCTGACCGGTTGAGCGCCAACACGCTCATTTCATGGGTTGACTTAGGCATGCATAGTGCATTTTTGGTCTCGACCAACCAAGGGCCAGAGGCTATCGACGGCATTTTGGGTACCAACCGAGGGGGACCAACAGCGGGATCCTTGGTCAGCTCGTGCATCCCGCCCTCAGCGGTCGGTTCGGTGCTCGCACACTCATTTTGAGGGCCAATCGGGGCTCGACATGTGCCGATGGTGGTCGAGGCAACTGCCCACACCACGGCCCAGCATGTGTCGATGGTCTTCGATGCAACCACCCCCACCAGGGGCCATCTTGTGCCGTTGGTGGTCGAGGCAATCGCCCGCTCCAAGGGCCAGCATGTGCTGATGTTGAGCGAGGCAACAGTTGACACCAGGGCCTAGCTTGTGCCAATGGCGGTCGAGGCAAGTGCCCGTACCAAAGGGCAGCCTGTGCCGATGATGGTAGATGTATGTGCCATCACCATGCACCACCATGTGGCATTGATGGTCGAGGCCTTGGCCGACGTTTGATTTTGAGCCACGGTGCACATGCTAGGCTCGGGCAAGTACTGGTACTTGGGCCTTATATTGGTCCCCTATCCCTCATCAAATGTTGAGAACTCACACCCCCTTAAAGAGCATTTGAGATTTTATAGGTTCGCTCCCAGTAGCCATTAAAGTGTCTGGAATGGGGACATTTTTTTCAAACGGTCACAAAATCTTCTCCACTTCAAGTTTTTAGCTGAATTTTCTTGTGCATGCCAACAAAAATACAAGGATCGCGACTTCCAAATTTGGGGCCAAAACTCCTTCTAAAAAATTTTAAAAAATCTCGAACTGCAAAAAGTTTCAAAATTTATGAAAAATGGAAAACGAGTTGTCTTGCCACAAAACTTCACATGAAGGTTTATGGGACCGTTGTATGAATTTACAAGCCATAAAAATTTCACTGGCATGGTAGAAATATGAAGATGTGGTTGAACCCACCTACCACTCGATCGATCCACGACTTGCACATCTAGCCTCTCCGGCCAGATAAAGTGCCCGCACGCTCGTTTCGTGTGTTGACTTAGGCATACATAGTGCACTCCCAGTCTAAGATCAGACTGGACTAAGGGTTGCGGCAACAGGACCCACAGTGGGATCGACAGCATGCAGAGGGGATCTGGTCGATCCTCGACTTGTACATCTTGCCTCTCTGGCCGGCTGAGTGCCCGCACGCTCATTTTGTGGGTTGACTTAGGCATACGGAGTTCATCCCCAGTCTAAGCATACAGAGTTCATTCCCAGTCTAAGATCAGACCGAATCGAGGGTTACGACAGCAAGACCAGCAGCAGGATCGACAACACACAAGGGACACTGGGCTAATCTTCAGCTTGCGCATTTTGCCCCTTCGGCCGGTTGAGTGCCCGCACCCTCGTTTCGTGGTTGGCTTAGGCATATAGAGTTCATTCCATGTCTAAGCCCCAGCTGGACCAAGGGTTGTGGCAGCGGGACCGACAGCACACATAGGGGGATCAGGTCAATCCCCGACTTGTGCATTATGCCTTTTCATTGGCACAGTGCCCGCACGCTCGTTTCACGGATTCACTTAGGCATATTGAGTTCATTCCCAGTCTAAGATCGGATCGACAACAGGATCAGCAGCAGCATACAGAGGGGGACTGGGTCGATCCTCGGCTTACGCATCCTACCTCTTCGGTCGGTTGACTACCCGCACGCTCATTTTGTGGGTTGACTTAGGCATACGGAGTTCATTCCAGGTCTAAGCACCAACCAGACTGAGGGACGCATAGCAGGATCGATAGCACGCAGAGAGGGACTGGGCTGATCCTTGGCTTATGCAATTGGCTCTTCGACTGACTAAGCGCCCACACGCTTGTTTCATGGGTTGACTTAGGCATACGTAGTGCATTCCAGGTCTCGACCAACCAAGGGCCAAAGGCAATCAACGATGTTTGGGGAAACAACCAAGGGGGACAGCAGCGAGATCCTTGGTTGGCTCGTGCATCCCACCCCCAGTGGTCGGTTCGGTGCTCAAACGCTCGTTTCAGGGGCTGACTAGGGCTCGGCATGTACCGATGGTGGTGGAGGCAACCGCTCGCACCATGACCCAGCATTTGCCGTTGGTGTTCGATGCAACTGCCCGCACTAGGGCCATCTTGTACCGATGGTGGTTGAGGTAATCGCCCGTACCAGGGCCCAGCTTATGTCGATGGCGGTCGAGGCAAGTGCTCGTACCAAAGGGTAGCCTGTGTCGATGATGGTCGATGCATGTGCCATCACCATGTGCCATCACGTGCCATTGATGGTTGAGGCCTTGGTTGAAGTTTGATTTTGAGCCACGGTGCACATGCTGGGCTTGAGCATTTGAGATTTTATAGGTTTGCTCCCAGTGGCCATTAAAGTGTCTAAAATGGGGACATTTTTTTTAAACGGTCACAAAATCTTCTCCACTTTGAGTTTTTAGCTGAATTTGTTTGTGCGTGCCAATAAAAATACAAGGATCACGTCTACCAAATTTGGGGCCAAAACTCCTTCTAAAAAAATTTTAAAAAATCTCAAACCGCAAAAAGTTTTAAAATTTGTGAAAAATATAAAACAGGTCGTCTTGCCACGAACCTTCACATGAAGGCTTAGGGGACCATTGTATGAATTTACAAGCCATAAAAATGGCATTGGCATGGTAGAAATTTGAAGATGTGCCTGAACCCACCTACCACTCGATCGAACCACGGCTTGTGCATCCCGTCTCTCCGGTCGGCTAAGTGCCCGCATGCTTGTTTCGTGGGTTGACTTAGGCATACGTAGTGCGCTCCCAGTCTAAGATCGAACTAGACCGAGGGTTACAGCAGTAGGACCCGTAGCGGGATCGATAGCATGTAGAGGGGATCGGGTGGATCCTCAGCTTGTGCATCCTACCTCTCTGGCTGACTGAGCACCCACACGCTCGTTTCATGGGTTGACTTGGGCATACGGAGTTCATCCCCAGTCTAAGCATACGGAGTTCATTCCCAGTCTACGATCGGAACAGAGTGAGGGTTGCGGCAGCAAGACCAGCAGCAGGATTGGCAGCACGTAGGGGGGACTGGGCCGATCCCCGGCTTGCACATTCTGCATCTCAGGTCGACTGAGCACCCGCACACTTGTTTCATGGGTTGGCTTAGGCATACGGAGTTCATTCCATGTCTAAGCCCCAGCCAGACAGAGGGTTGTGGCAGCAGGATCAACAGCACATAGAGGGGGACCAGGCCGATCCCCGGCTTGCGCATTATGCCTCTCTGGCCGGCTGAGCGCCCGCATGCGCATTTCATGGGTTGACTTAGGCATACGGAGTTCATTCTCCGTCTAAGCATACGGAGTTCATTCCCAGTCTAAGATCAGAATGACAGCAGCACGCAGAGGGTGATCGAGCTGATCCTCAGTTTGCGTATCCTGCCTCTCCGACTGGCTGAGCGCTCATACGCTCGTTTCATGGGTTGACTTAGGTATACGGTATTCATTCTTGGTCTAAGCCCTAACCAGAACGAGGGACCCACAGTACGATTGGCAGCCCACAGAGGGTGACCAGGCTGACACTCAGCTTGCGCACTCTGGCTCTCCGATCGGCTGAGCGCCCGTACGATCGTCTCATTGGTTGACTTAGGCATACGTAGTGCATTCCTAGTCTCGACCAACCAAGGGACAGAGGCTATCGATGGCATTTGGGGCAACAACCGAGGGAGACCAGCAGCGGGATCCTTGGTCGGCTGACGCATCCCACCCCCAGCTTGTGTCGATGGTGGTCGAGGTAAGTACCCGTACCAAAGGGCAACCGTGCCGATGATGGTCGGTCCATATGCCATCACCATGCACCATCATGTGCCATTGATGGCTGAGGCCTTGGTCGAAGTTCAATTTTGAGCCATGGTGCACATGCAGGGCTCGGGCATGTGCTGGTGCCACATTTTTTTCGCTCGGGGCACCATTGCCAGAGAACCTAACCGGCGACCTTGGGGGTTTCGGCGATTGGGAGGGCCGAGGGGTGTGCGCACATGATGTGCGATAGGTGCTGGTACTTGGCCCTTATATTGGCCTCCTATCCCTCATCAAACCTTGAGAACTCACACCCCCTTAAAGAGCCTTTGAGATTTTATAGGTTTGTTCCCAGTAGCCATTAAAGTGTCTGAAATGGGGACATTTTTTTCAAACGATCGTAAAATCTTCTCCACTTTGAGTTTTTAGCTGAATTTTTTTGTGAATGCCAAAAAAAATACAAGGATCATGTCTACCAAATTTGGGGATAAAACTCCTTCTAAAAAAATTTGAAAAAATCTCAAACCGTAAAAAGTTTCAAAAATCGTGAAAAATAGAAAACGGGTCGTCTTGCCACGAAACTTCACATGAAGGCTTAGGGGACCATTGTATGAATTTACAAGCCATAAAAATGGCATTTGCATGGCAGAAATATGAAGATGTGCCTGAACCCACCTACCACTCGATCAATCCATGGCTTGCGCATCCCGCCTCTCCGACCGGCTAAGTGCCCGCACGCTCGTTTCGTGGGTTGACTTAGGCACACGTAGTTCGCTGTAGTCTAAGATTGGACCAGAATGAGGGTTGTGGCAGCAGGACCCGCAGTATGATTGGTAGCATGCAGAAGAGACCGGGTCGATCCCCAACTTGTGCATCCTACCTCTCCAGCCGTTGAGTGCCCGCACGCTTGTTTCATGGCTTGACTTAGGCATATAGAGTTCATTTCGGGTGTAAGCCCCAACCAGACCGAGGGTCCCGTAGCGGGATTGGCAGCACGTATAGAGGGATTGGGCTGATCCTTGGCTTGTGCATTCTGGCTCTCCGGTCGGTTGAGCACCCACACACTCATTTCATGGGTTGACTTTGGCATACATAGTGCATTCCCGATCTCGACCAACCAAGGGCCAGAGGCTATCGACGGTGTTTGGGGTGACAACCGAGGGGGACCAGCAACGGGATCTTTGGTCAGCCCGTGCATCCCGCCCTCAACGGTCAATTCGGTACCCTCACGCTCATTTCAGGGGCAGATCGGGGCTCGACATGTGCCGATGGTGGTCAAGCCAACCACCCACACCACGACCCAGTATGTGCCGATGGTGTTCGATGCAACCACCTGCACCAGGGGCCATCTTGTGCCGATGGTGGTCGAGGCAATCGGCCGTACCAAGGGTCGGCATGTGCCGATCGTGATAGAGGCAACCGCCCGCACTAGGTCCTAGCTTGTGTCGATGGCGGTAGAGGTAAGTGCCCATACCAAAGGGCAGCTTGTGCCGATGATGGTCGATGCATGTGCCTTCACCATACGCCATCATGTGCCATTGATGGTCGAGGCCTTGGCTGAAGTTTGATTTTGAGCCACGGTGCACATGCTGGGCTCAGACATATGCTGGTGCCACATTTTTTTCGCCCGGGCACCATCACCGAAGCATCATCGAAAAACCTAACCGGTGGCATTGGGGGTTCTGACGATTGGGGGGCCGGGGGGTGTACGCACATGATGTGCAATGGGTGCTGGTACTTGGCCCTTATATTGGCCCCCTATCCCTCATCAACCCTCGAGAACTCACACCTCCTTAAAGAGCATTTGAGATTTTATAGGTTTGCTCCTAGTAGCCATTAAAGTGTCTTAAATGGGGACATTTTTTTCAAACGGTCACAAAATCTTCTCCACTTTGAGTTTTTAGCTGAATTTGTTTGTGCATGCCAACAAAAATACAAGGATCAAGTCTACCAAAATTGGGGCCAAAACTCCTTCTAAAAAAATTTTAAAAAATCCCAAACCGCAAAAAGTTTCAAAAATCATGAAAAATAGAAAACGGGTCGTCTTGCCAGGAAACTTCACATGAAGGCTTAGAGGACCATTGTATGAAATTACAAGCCATAAAAATGGCATTGGCATGGCAAAAATATGAAGATGTGCCTGAACCCACCTACCACTTGATCGATCTACGGCTTGCGCATCCCACCTCTCCGATCGGCTAAGTGCCCGCACGCTCATTTCGTGGGTTGACTTAGGCATACGTAGTGTGCTCCTAGTCTAAGATCAGACCAGATCAAGGTTTGAGGTAGCAGGACCCGCAGCGGGATCGGTAGCACGCAAAGGGGTTCAGATCGATCCTCGGCTTGTGCATCCCACCTCTCTGGCCGGCTGAGCACTTGCACGCTCGTTTCATGGGTTGGCTTAGGCATATGGAGTTCATCCCCAGTCTAAGCATACGGAGTTGATTCTCAGTCTAAGATCAGATCGGACCAAGGGTTGCGACAGCAAGACTAGTAGCAGGATCGACAGCACGCAGGGGGGGACTGGGCCGATCCCCGACTTGCACATTATGCCTCTCCAGTCGGCTGAGCGCCTGCACGCTCGTTTTGTGGGTTGGTTTAGGCATACAGAGTTCATTCCATGTCTATGCCCCAGTCAGATCGAGGGTTGTGGCAATGGGACCGATAGCACATAGAGAGGGATAGGGTCGATCCCCGGCTTGCGCATTATGCCTTTCTGGCCGACTTAATACCCGCACGCTTGTTTCATGGGTTGACTTAGGCATACAAAGTTTGTTCCTAGTCTAAGCATACGGAGTTCATTCCCAGTCTAAGATCGGACCGACAGTGGGATAGGTAGCAGCACACAGAGGGGGACCGAGCCGATCTTCGACTTACGCATCCTACCTCTCTAACCGACTGAGTGCCCGTACGCTCGTTTCATGGGTTGACTTAGGCATACGGAGTTCATTCCCGATCTAAGCCCCACCTAGACTAAGGGACCCGTAGCGGGATCGTCAGCACGCAGAGGGGGACTGGGCTGATCCTCGACTTGTGCATCTTGCCTCTCTGGCTAGCTGAACGCCTGTATGCTTGTTTCGTGCATTGACTTAGGCATACGGAGTTTATCCCCAGTCTAAGCATATGGAGTTCATTCCCAGTCTAAGATCGGATCGGATCGAGGGTTGCGATAGCAAGATCAACAGCAGGATCGATAGCACCCAGAGGCAGACTGGGTCGATCCCCAGCTTGCGCATTCTACCTCGCTGGTTGGCTGTGTGCCCGCATGCTCGTTTCATGGGTTGGTTTAGGCATACGGAGTTCATTTCATGCCTAAGCCCCAGCCGGACCAAGGGTTGTGGCAGTAGGACCGATAGCATACAGAGGGGGATCGGGCCGATCCTTGGCTTGCGCATTATGCCTCTCCGGTCGGCTTAATGCTTGCACGCTCGTTTCATGGGTTGACTTAGGCATATGGAGTTCATTCCAAGTCTAAGCATACGGAGTTCATTCCCAGTCTAAGATCGAACTGACAGCGGGATTGGTAACAGTACACAGAGAGGGACCAGGCCGATCCTCGGCTTGCACATCCTGCCTCTCTGGCCGATTGAGCGCCCGCTCACTCATTTTGTGGGTTGACTTAGGCATACGGAGTTTATTCCCAGTCTAAGCCCCAATCGGATCGAGGGACCCACAGTTGGATTGACAGCTTGCAAAGGGGGACCGGGCCGATCCTTGGTTTACGCATTCTGCCTCTCTGACCAGTTGAACACCCGCACGCTCATTTCATAGGTTGACTTAGGCATATGTAGTGCGTTCTCGGTCTCGACCAACCAAGGGCCAGAGGCTATCGACGACGGTTGGGGCAACAATCGAGGGGGACCAGCAGTGGATCCTTGGTCGGCTCGTGCATCCCGCCACCAACGATCGGTTTGGTGCTCGTACGCTTGTTTCGAGGGTCGATCGGGGCTCGGCATGTGCCAATGGTGGTCGAGGCAACCGCCCGCACCATGGCCTAGCATGTGTCGATGGTGTTCGATGTAACCGTTCGAACTAGGGGCCATCTTGTGCCGATGGTGGTTGAGGCAATCGCACGCACCAAGGCCCAGCATGTACCCATGGTGATCGAGGCAACTGCCCGCACTAGAGCCCAGTTTGTGCCAATGACGGTCGAGGCAAGTGCCTGTACTAAAGGGCAACCTGTGCCAATAATGGTCAATGCATATGCCATCACCATGCGCCATCATGTGCCATTGATGATTGAGGCCTTGGCCAAAGTTTGATTTTGAGCCATAGTGCACATGCTGGGCTCGGGCATTTGCTGGTGCCACATTTTTTTCATTCGGGGCACCATCATCGGAGCATCGTCGGAGAACCTAACCAATGGCATTGGGAGTTTTGACGATTGGGGGGGCCGGGGGGTGTGCGCACATGATGTGCGATAGGTGCTGGTACTTGGCCCTTATATTGGCCCCCTATCCCTCATCAAACCTCGAGAACTCACACCCCTCAAAAGAGCATTTGAGATTTTATAGGTTTGCTACCAGTAGCCATTAAAGTGTCTGAAATGGGGACATTTTTTTCAAACGATCACAAAATCTTCTCCACTTCGAGTTTTTAGCTGAATTTGTTTGTGCGTGCCAACAAAATACAAGGATCATGTCTACCAAATTTGGGGCCAAAACTCATTCTAAAAAAATTTTTAAAAAATCTCGAACCGTAAAAAGTTTTGAAAATCATGAAAAATAGAAAACGGGTTGTCTTGCCACGAAACTTCACATGAAGGCTTATGGGACCATTGTATGAATTTACAAGCCATAAAAATGGCATTGGCATGGCAAAATATAAAGATGTGCTCGAAGCCGCCTACCACTCGATCGATCCACGGCTTATGCATCCTGCCTCTTCGGTCGACTAAGTGCCCGCATGCTCGTTTCGTGGGTTGACTTAGGCATACGTAGTGCGCTCCCAATCTAAGATCAAACCAGATCGAGGGTTGCGGTAGCAGGACTTGCAGCAAGAACGATAGCACGTAGAGGGGATCGAGTCGATCCCCGGCTTACATATCCTACCTCTCTAGCCGACTGAGTACTCGTACGCTCGTTTCGTGGGTTGTCTTAGGCATAGGGAGTTCATCACCAGTCTAAGCATACGGAGTTCATTCCCAGTCTAAGATCAGACCGCACCAAGGGTTACGACAGTAGCACCAGTAGCAGGTTCGACAGCACGCAGGAGGGACCGAACTGATACCCGGTTTATGCATTCTGCCTCTTCGGTCGGCTGAGAGCCCGCACGCTCATTTCATGGGTTGGCTTAGGCATACGGAGTTCATTCCATGTCTAAGCCCCAACTGGACCAAAGGTTGTGGTAGCAGGACCGGCAGCACGTAGAGGGGGACCGAGCTGATCCCCGGTGTCATGAGCCAACCTTGTATAAGGCCATGACCGGGACTTAGTTTGCCATGAGCTACCCATGTATAGGGCCATGGCCGGGTAGATCCTTTGTGCTAGGAAAAGTGTCCCCATTTCGAACATTGTAATGGTTACTGGTAGGATAGCTCTAAAATCTCTAAAGCTCTTTAGGGGGGTGAGCCGACAGCGTAGTGTTAAGCTGTCTCACCGGTTGCTATGCGAGCCTAGGCCACCCACCATGGGCTGCCCCCTGGCCCTGATGATGGTGGGAGGTCCCGATGTATGATTCTCGAATATAATAAAACTCATCCCGATTGAATTTCCTGATTGTTGCCTCGATATGTTTTTCTTTTTCTTGATGCGAATATGCCTTCTTGTGTGTGTGCTTGAGATTGATCTCGATATATTGTGTCTTATTGTGAATGCTTGGGACTAACCATGGCTTATGGTTATTTGTTTAGATATCGATCTATTGAAGGCTGACTTGGTTGGGAGCGCCCATTCAAGTGACGCACAGTCTATTGCTTGTTGACTGAAAGCTTAGTCCGTGACACATGGTATCAGAGCAGGGTTGAGAAGTGCTAGAAAAATGGATGAGATGACCACAAGTGGTGGACCCAATCATCAACTGAGAATTGAAGAACTTGAAGCCACGGTGGTCGCAATGAAAACTCATATGGCAACCAAAGACCGAGTGAGGGAGATTAAGACAACCTAGTGGGAGTTGTCCAATATTCTCCACAACATGAGCGAAAAGGCTAGAGATGCCTTGAACATTCTTCAAAAGGAGTTTGAGGAGCTCAGAGCACAGGTGAGCATCCTACAAATGGCTATGGCCAGATCGGGTTCGAGCTCGATGGAAAGGGGAAAAAGGCCCAAGGTGCCAGAACCTCGATGCTATGAGGGGGCAAGGGATGCTAAGGAACTTGAAAATTTCTTGTTTGACATGGAGCAGTACTTCCGAGCTGTACACACGGATTCAGAGGAAGATAAGGTAGCAATGGCGTCGATGTACCTCCCAGGGGATGCCAAGCTGTGGTGGCACTCCAAGTTTGTCGATGATGAGCACCCGATTAAGACTTGGACGGATCTGAAGCGAGAATTGAAAAACCAGTTTTTCCCTGAAAATGTGGAGTATATGGCTCAAAGGAGACTTCGAGAATTGGTGCAAATAGGAACAGTGCAAGAGTTTGTAAGGAGCTTTTCTACCCTAATGTTGGATATTTGAGACATGTCTGAAAAGGACAAGATGTTCTATTTTCTTGAGGGCCTCAAGCCTTGGGTGAGGATAGAACTACAAAGACAGAAAGTGCAAGACGTGGCCATGACCATGGCTGCAGTTGAACGTCTCCACGATTACAATGATGGCTCTTCAAAATGGAAAAATCCTTCATTAGCTGACAGTAGCTTCAACTTTGGGAGTGGAGGAAAGATGACTAGGTTGGACAGGCCCTTCAATGAGGGATCAAACAGGAGGTCCTTTGGTTGAGATAGCACCCAACCCAAGATAAGCAACGTAGGGATTTTTAAGCCTAGGCAACTGCTAGCTTGCTTTCTTTGCAAGGGGCCGCATCGGGTGGTTGAATGCCCGCACAAGGGAGCCCTTAATGCCTTAAGGACCTCATCTCAAGAGTCCACAAAAGCGCCAGAGAGCATTGAAGAAGCTGAAGAGGAGCTAGCCAGGATGGGTTCAATAAGGTTCCTCAATGCCCTCCGCACCCAATTGAACACTATAAAGAAATAGCAGAGTAGAGGCTTGATATATGTAAACTTGACGATCAATGAGAAAGCCACCAAGGCCATGGTGGAAACGGGTGCAACCGACACTTTCATCACACCAGAAAAAGCAAAAAGGTGTGGTCTTCAGATTAGTAAAGACTATGGATGAATGAAGGCGATCAATTTGCCAGCCTTTACGATCAGTGGAAGCTTCAAGAGTGTGACAACCCGATTGGGGCCATGGGAAGGGAAGATAGACTTTACAGTTTCCCCTATGGATGACTTTGATGTTGTTCTCAGATTAGACTTCATGATGTTGTCTCAGGTCATCCCTATCCCCATCGCTAGTTGCTTATTGTTCTTAGGGGAACACCCATGTGTGGTGCCAGCCAACATCTTACCAAAGAGTGGGAAGAAAATGATTTCAGCTTTGCAATTCAAGAAAGGGGTAAAGAGAGGGGAACCCTCCTTTGTGGCTATGCCGATCTACAAAGAAGGGTCGAAAGTAGAACCAATACCTGATGGTGTGGAAAAAGTGTTGGAAAAATTCAAAGAGGTGATGCCAGAGATGTTGCCTAAGGTTCTACCCCTTCGACGAGCAGCGGACCATGAAATTAAGCTCCTCCCAGGAGCGAAACCCCCTGCTAGAGCTCCTTACCGCATGGCCCTACCAAAGTTGATCGAACTAAGAAAATAGTTAGATGAGCTACACAAGTCGAGTTCATCAGACCATCAAAGGTTCATTTTGGAGTGCCAGTGCTATTTCAGAAGAAGCATGATGGAAGTTTACGATTATGTGTTGACTACATGGCCCTAAACAAAGTCACCGTAAGAAACAAATATCTCATCCCCATTATAGTAGACTTGTTTGATCAACTGAGCCGAGCCAAGTACTTCTCCAAATTGGACCTGAGATCTGGCTACCATCAGGTCAAAATCGTTGAGGGAAATGAGCCAAAGACCACTTGTGTGACACAGTATGTTGCATTTGAATTTCTTATTATGCCCTTTGGACTGACCAATGCTCCTGCCACATTTTGTACATTGATAAATCAAGTGTTCCATGACTACCTAGACAAATTTGTAGTCATCTATTTAGACGATATAGTGGTATATAGCTCCACCTTGGAGGAACATCAAGAACACCTACGTCGGGTACTTCAAAGATTACAGGACCACCAGTTATACATAAAAAGTGAGAAGTGTGCATTTGCTCAGACCCAAATCCATTTTCTCGATCACATTGTTGAACGTGGCCACATTCGAATGGACATAAAAAAGGTTAGGGCCATCAAGGAGTGGACAACACCGAAGAACATTAGTGAGCTCTGCTCATTTTTAGGACTAGCCAACTATTATAGAAGGTTTGTGGAAGGGTACTCTCGTAAGACCACGGCCCTCACGGAGCTATTAAAGAAGGAGCATAAATGGTGTTGGATGAGTGAGTGCCAAGAGGCCTTCGAGGGATTGAAGGATGCTATTATGAAGGATCTCATCTTAGCTCTCCCTGATATTGAAAAGCCTTTCGAAGTCCAAACGGATGCATCTGATTTTGCTATTGGAGGAGTGCTTTTACAACAACATCACCCGATAGCATTTGAAAGTAGGAAGCTAAGTGAAGCTAAAAGGAAATATATAGCCCAGGAAAAAGAACTCCTGGTGGTGGTTCACTGCTTGAGGGCTTGGCGACATTACTTGTTGGGTTCACACTTTGTCATGAAGATAGACAATGTGGTCGTTAGCCATTTTGTCACCCAACCAAGGCTTATGACAAAACAAGCTAGGTGGCAGGAATTTTTAGCGGAGTTCGACTTGTGTTTTGAGCACACCATTGGAAAGACCAATCAAGTGGTCAATGCATTGAGCAGGCGAGCAGATTTAGTGGCCCTTAGAAGAATTACCCCAATGGCAGCTAGTAGAGCCACTAAAGACATTTACAAGTTGATTGGAGATCACTTAGGGAAGGACCCGTAAGCTTATGCCATCCTGAAGCTAGTAAAAGAAGGGAAGTCCAAGTACTTCTGGCAAGAAAATGAGGTCTTATGGACCAAGGGGCCTCGAGTGTTTGTGCCAAGAGCAGAAGGTCTGAGACAGATGTTGATAGTGGTCGAGGCAACCACCCGCACCAGGGCCCATCTTGTGCCGATGGCGGTCGAGCCAAGTGCCCATACCAAAGGGCAGCCTGTGCTGATGATGGTCAATGCATCCTGCCTCTCCGGTCGGTTGAGCGCTCGCACACTCGTTTTGTGGGTTGACTTAGGCATACGGAGTTCATCCCCAGTCTAAGAATATAGAGTTCATTCCCAGTCTAAGATCAGACCGGACCAAGGGTTACGACGGTAGGACCAGTAGCAGGATCAATTACACGTAGAGGGGATTGGGTCGATCTTTGGTTTGCGCATGCTGCCTCTTTGGCCGACTGAACGCCCGCACGCTCATTTTGTAGTTTGACTTAGGCATACGGAGTTCATCCCCAGTCGAAGCATATGAAGTTCATTCCCAGTCTAAGATCAAACCGGACCGAAGGTTGCGACAGCAGGATCGACAGCATGCAGGGGGAACCGAGTCGATCCCCGACCTGTGCATTATGCCTCTCTAGCCGGCTCAGCGCCCGTGCGCTATTTTCGTAGGTTGACTTAGGCATACAGAGTTCATTCCCAGTCTTAGATCGAACCAGCAGCGAGATCGATAGTAGCATGCAGAGGGGGACCAGGCCGATCTTCGACTTACGCATCCGGCCCCTCCGATCGACTGAGTGCCCGCATGCTCGTTTCATGGGTTGACTTAGGCTTACGAAGTTCATTCCCGATCGAAGCCCCAATTGGAGCAAGGGACCCACAGCGGGATCGATATCATGCAGAGGGAGACCAGGCCGATCCTTGACTTATGCATTCTGGCTCTCCGACCGATTGAGCACCCGTACGCTCGTTTCATGGGTTGACTTAACCATACATAGTGCACTCCCGGTCTCGACCAACCAAGGGCCAGAGGCTATCGACGGCGTTCATGGCAACAACCAAGGTGGACCAGCAGCAGGATCCTTGGGCAGCTCGCGCATCCTGCCCCTAGTGGTCGGTTCAGTGCTCACACGCTCGTTTTGGGGGTCGACCAGGCTTGGCATGTGCCGATCGTGGTCGAGGCAACTGCCCGCACCACGGCCCAGCATGTGTCGATGGTGGTCGAGGCATCCGCCCACACCATGGCCCAACATGTGTCAATGGTGTTCGATGCAACCACCTACACCAAGGGCCATCTTGTGCCGATGGTGGTCGAGGTAACTGCCCGCACCAGGGCCCAGCTTGTGCCGATGGCGGTTGAGGCAAGTGCCCGTACCAAAAGGCAGCCTGTTCCGACGATGGTCAATGCATGTGCCATCATCGTGCGCCAGTATGTGCCATTGATGGTCAAGGCCTTGGTTGAAGTTTGATTTTGAGCCACGGTGCACATGCTGGGCTCGGCCATGTGCTGGTGCCACATTTTTTTTGCTCGGGGCAGCATTGTCGGAGCATCACCGGAGAACCTAATCGACGGCATTGGGGGTTCCAACGATTGGGGGGGTCGGGGTGTGTGCACATGACGTGCGATGGGTGCTGGTACTTGGCCCTTATATTGGCCCCCTATCCCTCATCAAACCTAGAGAACTCATAGCCCCTTAAAGAGCATTTGAGATTTTATAGGTTTGCTCCCAGTAGCCGTTAAAGTGTCTGAAATGGGGACATTTTTTTCAGACGGTCACAAAATCTTCTCCACTTTGAGTTTTTAGCTGAATTTGTTTGTGCGTGCCAACAAAAATAAAAGGATCATGTCTACCAAATTTGGGGCCAAAACTCCTAAAAAAATTTTAAAAAATCTTGAACCGTAAAAAGTTTCAAAAATCATGAAAAATAGATAACGGGCTATCTTGCCACGAAACTTCGCATGAAGGCTTAGGGGACCAGTGTATGAATTTACAAGCCATAAAAATGGCATTGGCATGGGAGAAATATGAAGATGTGCCTGAACCCACCTACCACTCGATCGATCCATGCCTTGCGCATCTCGCCTCTCTGGCCAGCTAAGTGCCCCCATGCTCGTTTAATGGGTTGACTTAGCACGCAAAGGAGGATCGGGCCAATCCTCGGCTTGCGCATCCTACCTCTCTGGCCGGTTGAGTGCCTGCACGCTTGTTTCGTGGGTTGACTTAGGCATATGGAGTTCATTCTCGGTATAAGCCCCAATCAGACCGAGGGACCTGCAACGAGATTGGCAGCACGCAGAGGGGGATTGGGTCGATCCTCGACTTATGCATTCTGGCTCTCCAGTCGATTAAGCGCCCGCACCCTCGTTTCATGGGTTGACTTAGGCATACGTAGTGCATTCTCGATCTCGACCAACCAAGGGCCAGATGCTATCGATGGCGTTTGGGGTAACAACTAAAGGGGACCAGCAGCGGGATCCTTGGTCGGCTCATGCATCCCATCCCTAGCGATCGGTTCGATGCTCGCACGCTCATTTCGAGGGCTGATCGGGGCTCGACATGTACCGATGGTGGTCGAGGCAACCGCCCGTACCACAGCCCAGCATGTGCCGATGGTGTTCGACACAACCGCCCGCACCAGGGGCCATCTTGTGCCGATGGTGGTCAAGGCAATCGCCAGCACCAAGGGCCGGCATGTGCCGATGGTGATCGAGGCAACCGTCCGCACCGGTCCCAGCTTATGCCAATGGCGATCGAGGCAAGTGCCCGTACAAAGGGCAGCCTGTGCCGATGATGGTCAATGCATGTGCCATCACCATGGGCCATCATGTGCCATTGATGGTCGAGGCCTTGGCCAAAGTTCCATTTTGAGCCACGATGCACATGCTGGGCTCGGGCATGTGCTGGTGCCATATTTTTTTTCGCCTGGGTCACCATTGTCGGAGCATCCCACCCCCAATGATTGGTTAGGTGCTCGTACATTCATTTTGAGGGCCGACCAAGGCTCAACATGTGCCGATGGTGGTCAAGGCAACCGCCCGCACCACGGCCCAGCATGTGCCGATGGTGTTCGATGCAACCGCTCGCACCAGGGGCCATCTTGTGCTGATGTTCATCGAGGCAATCGCCTGCACCAAGGGCCAACATGTGCCGATGGTGATCGAGGTAACCACCTACACCAGGGCCCAGCTTGTGCCGATGGAGGTCGAGGCAAGTGCCCGTATGAAAGGGCAACCTGTGCCAATGATGGTCAATGCATGTGCCATCACCTTGCACCATCATGTGCCACTGATGGTTGAGGCCTTGGTCGAAGTTCGATTGATGTGCCATTGATGGTTGATTTTGTACCATAGTGCACATGCTGGGCTCAGGCACGTGCTGGTGCCACATTTTTTTCGCCCTGGGCACCATCGCCGGAGCATTGTCAGAGAACCTAACCGGCGACATTGGGGGTTCCGACGATTGGAGGGGCCGGTGGGTGTGCGCAAATGATGTGTGATGGGTGCTGGTACTTGGCCTTTATATTGGCCCCCTATCCCTCATCAAACCTTGAGAACTCACACCCCCTTAAAGAGCATTTGAGATTTTATAGGTTTGCTCCAGTAGCCATTAAAGTGTCTGAAATGGGGACATTTTTTTCAAAGGGTCACAAAATCTTCTCCACTTTGATGTTTTAGCTGAATTTTTTTGTGCATGCCAACAAAAATACAAGGATCACGTCTACCAAATTTGGGGCCAAAACTCCTTCTAAAAAAATTTTAAAAAATCCCAAACCATAAAAAGTTTCAAAAATCATGAAAAATAGAAAACGGGTCGTCTTGCCACGAAACTTCACATGAAGGCTTAGGGGACCATTGTATGAATTTACAAGCCATAAAAATGGCATTGGCATGGCAGAAATATGAAGATGTGCTTGAACCCACCTACCACTCGATCGATCCAAAGCTTGCGCATCACACCTCTTTGACTGGCTAAGTGCCTGCACGCTCGTTTCGTTGGTTGACTTAGGCATACGTTGGTTGGCCGAATTGAGGGTTGCGATAGCAGGACTCGCAGTGGGATCGACAGCACGCAGAGGGGATCGGATTGATCCTAGGCTTACGCATCTTGCCTCTCTAGCCGGCTGAGCGCCCGCACGCTCATTTTGTGGGTTGACTTAGGCATATGAAGTTCATCCCCAGTCTAAGCATACGGAGTTCATTCCCAGTCTAAGATCAGACTGGATTGATGGTTGTGGCAGCAGGACAAGCAGCAGGATCGGTAACACGCAGGGGGGAACGGGCTGATCCCCGACTTGCGTATTTTGCCTCTCATGCCGATTGAGAGCCCGCACGCTCTTTCGTGGGTTGGCTTAGGCATACGGAGTTCATTCCATGTCTAAGCCCTAGTCGGATCGAGGGTTGTGGCAGCGGGACCGACAGCACGCAGAGGGTGACTGAGCCGATCCTCGATTTACGTATTATGCCTCTCTGGTCGGCTCAACGCCCACACGCTTGTTTCGTGGGTTGACTTTGGCATACAGAGTTTATTCCCAGCCTAAGATCGAACTAACAGTAGGATCGATAGCAGCATGCAAAGGTGGATCGGGCCGATCCTCGGCTTACGCATCCTACCTTTTCGACTGGCTAAGCACCCGTACGCTCATTTTGTGGGTTGACTTACGCATACAAAGTTCATTCCCAGTCTAAGCCCCAACCGGATCGAGGGACTCGCAACGGGATCGATAGCATGCAGAGGGGGATCGAGTCGATCCTCGACTTGCGCATTCTGGCTCTCTGGTCGGTTGAGCACTCGAACGCTCGGTTCATGCGTTGACTGAGGCATATGTAGAGCATTCCCAGTCTCGACCAACCAAGGGCCAGAGGTTATCGATGGTGTTTGGGGCAACAACCGAGGGGGGCCCCCAGCGGTCGGTTCGGTGCTTGCACGCTCGTTTCAGGGGCCGACCGGGGCTCGACATGTGCCGATGCTGGTCGAGGCAACCGCCCGCACCATGGCCCAGCATGTGCCGATGGTGTTCGATGCAACTACCTACACTAGGGGCCATCTTGTGCCAATGGTGGTCGACGCAATTGTCCGTACCAGGGCCCAACTTGTGCCGATGGCAGTCGAGGCAAGTGCCCGTACCAAAGGGCAGCCTGTGTCGATGACGGTCGATGCATGTGCCATCACCATGCACCATCTTATGCCATTTATGGTTGAGGCCTTGGTCGAAGTTTGATTTTGAGCCACGGTGCACATGCAGGGCTCGAGCATGTGGTGCTGCATCATTTTTTTTGCCCGGGGCACCATCACCGGAGCATCACCGGAGAACTTAACCGACGGCATTGGGGTTCCGACGATTGGGGCGCTGGGGGTACGCACATGATGTGTGGTGGGTGGTGGTACTTGACCCTTATATTGGCCCCCTATCCCTCATCAAATCTCGAGAACTCACACCCCCTTAAAGAGCATTTGAGATTTTATAGGTTTGCTCCCAGTAGCCATTAAAGTGTCTGAAATGGAGACATTTTTTTCAAACGGTCACCAAATCTTCTCCATTTCAAGTTTTTAGCTAAATTTGTTTGTGCGTGACAAAAAAAAAAAGCAAGGATAACATCTACCAAATTTGGGGCCAAAACTCCTTCTAAAAAAATTTAAAAAAATCCTGAACCGAAAAAAGTTTCAAAAATCATGAAAAATAGAAAACGGGTCGTCTTGCCACGAAACTTAGCATGAAGGCTTAGGGGACCATTGTATGAATTTACAAGCCATAAAAATGGCATTGGCACGGCAGAAATATGAACATGTGCCTGAACCCACCTACCACTCGATCGAACGACGGCTTACGCATCCCACCTCTCTGACCTGCTAAGTGCCCGCACGCTCGTTCCATGGGTTGACTTAGGCATACGTAGTGCGCTCCCAGTCTAAGATCGGACCAGACCGAGGGTTACAGTAGTAGGACTCGCAGCAGGATCGGTAGCATGCAGAGGGGACCGGGTCGATCCCCGACTTGTGCATCCAGCCTCCCTGGCCGATTGAACGCCCGCACGCTCGTTTCATGGTTTGACTTAGGCATACGGAGTTCATCCCAGTCTAAGCGTACGGAGTTCATTCCCAGTCTAAGATTGGACCAGACGAAGGGATGCGACAGTAGGACCAGCAGCAGAATCGGTAGCACGCAGGGGGGACCGGGTCGATCCCCGGCTTGCGCATTCTGCCTCTCCGATCGGCTAAGCGCCCGCACGCTCGTTTCATGGGTTGGCTTAGGCATATGGAGTTCATTCCATGTCTAAGCCCCAGTCGCACCGAGGGTTGTGGCAGCAGGACTGGCAGCACGTAGAGGGGGACCGGGTCGAACCCCGGCTTACGCATTATGCCTCTCTGGCCGACTCAGTGCCCGTACGCTCATTTCGTGGTTTGACTTAGGTATATGGAGTTCATTCCCAGTCTATGCATACGGAGTTCATTCCTAGTCTAAGATCGGACCGGTAGCAACACGCAAAGAGGGATCGGGCTAAGCCTCAGCTTGCGCATCCTGCCTCTTCAGCCGATTGAGCGCCCGCATGCTCGTTTCGTGGGTTGACCTAGGCATACAGAGTTCATTCCCAGTCTAAGCACCAACCAAATTGAGGGACCCACAACGGGATCGATAGCACGCAGAGGGGGATTGGGTCGATCCTCGGCTTGCGCATTCTAGCTCTCCGATCAGCTGAGTACCCACACGCTCGTTTCATGGGTTGACTTAGGCATACGTAGTGCATTCCCAGTATCGAACAACCAAGGGCCTGAGGCTATCGACGATGTTTGGGACAACAACCGAGGGGGACCAGCAGCGGGATCCTTGGTCTGCTCGTGCATCCCACCCTTAACGGTCGGTTCGGTGCTCGCACGCTCATTTCGGGGGCTGATCGAGGCTCGAAATGTGCCGATGGTGGTCGAGGCAACCGCCCGTACCATGACCCAGCATATGCCGATGGTGTTCGATGCAACTGCCTGCCCCAGGGCCCATCTTGTGCCGATGGTGGTCAAGGCAATCGCTCGCACCAGGGGCCGACATGTGCCGATGGTGATCTAGGCAACCGCCCGCACCAGGGCCCAGCTTGTGCCGATGGCGGTCGAGGCAAGTGCCCGTACCAAAGGGCAGCCTGTGCCGAAGATGGTCGATACATGTGCCATCACCATGCGCCATCATGTGCCATTGATGGTCGAGGCCTTGGCCGAATTTCGATTTTGAGCCACGGTGCACATGCTGGAATCAAGCATGTGCTGGTGCCACATTTTTTTTGCCCGGGGCACCATCGCCGGAGCATCAAAGGAGAACCTAACCGACGAAATTAGGGGTTCCGACGATTGGGGGGCCGGTGATTGGTGCTGGTACTTGGCCCGTATATTGGCCCCTTATCCCTCATCAAACCTCGAGAACTCACACCCCCTTAAAGAGCATTTGAGATTTTATAGGTTTGCTCTCAGTAGCCATTAAAGTGTCTGAAATGGAGACTTTTTTTTCAAACGGTCACAAAATCTTCACCACTTCGAGTTTTTGGCTGAATTTTTTTGTGCCTGCCAACAAGAATACAAGGATCATGTCTACCAAATTTGGGTCTAAAACTCTTAAAAAAATTTTAAAAATCTTGAACCACAAAAAGTTTCAAAAATCATGAAAAATAAAAAACCGGTCATCTTGCCACGAAACTTCACATGAAGGCTTAGGGGACCATTGTATGAATTTACAAGCCATAAAAATGGCAATCGTATGGCAAAAATATGTAGATCTGCCTGAACCCAGCTACCACTCGATCGATCCTCGGCTTGCGTATCCCACCTCTTCGACCAACTTAGTGCCCGCACGCTCGTTTCGTGGGTTGACTTAGGCATACGTAGTGTGCTCCCAGTCTAAGATGAGACTGGATCGAGGGTTGTGGTAGTAAGACCCGCACGGGATCAACAACACGCAGTGGGGATCGGGTCAATCCTCGACTTACGCATCCTTCCTCTCTAGCCGGTTGAGCGCCCGTACGCTCGTTTCATGGGTTGACTTAGGCATACGGAGTTCATCCCTAGTTTAAGTATACGGAGTTCATTCCCAGTCTAAGATTGGACCAGATCGAGGGTTGCGGTAGCAGGACCAGCAACAAGATCGACAGCATGCGGGGGGGACCGAGCCGATCCTCGGCTTACGTATTCTGGCTCTCTGGCAGGCTGAGCGCCCGAATGCTCGTTTCATGGGTTGGCTTAGGCATACAGAGTTCATTCCATGTCTAAGCCCCAGTTGAACCGAGGGTTATGGCAGCGGGACCGACAGCATGCATAGGGGGACCGGACCAATCCTCGGCTTGTGCATTATGCCTCTCCGGTCAGCTCAGCACCCGCACGCTCATTTCGTGGGTTGACTTAGGCATATAGAGTTCATTCCCAATCTAAGCATATGAAGTTCATTCCCAGTCTAAGATCGGATCGGTAGCAGCACGTAGAAGGGGATCGGGCCGATCCTCGGCTTGTGCATCCTGCCTCTCCGATCGGCTGAGCGCCCGCATGCTCGTTTCATGGGTTGACTAGGCATATGGAGTTCATTCTCGGTCTAAGCCCTAATCGGATCGAGGGACCCACAATGGGATTAACAGTACGTAGAGGGATATCGGGTCGATCCTTGACTTGGGCATTCTGGCTCTCCGACAGGCTGGGTGCCCGCACGCTCATTTCATGGGTTGACTTAGGCATACGTAGTGCATTCCAGGTCTCGACCAACCAAGGGCCAAAGGCTATCGACGACGTTTGGAGCAACAACCGAGGGGGACCAACAGCAGCATCTTTGGTTGGCTTGCGCATCCCACCCCCAACGGTCGGTTCGGTACCCGCACACTCGTTTCGAGGGTCGACTGGGGCTCGGCATGTGCCAATGGTGGTTGAGGCAACTGCCCGCACCACGGCCCAGCATGTACCAATGGTGTTCGATGCAACCGCCTGCACCAGGGGCCATCTTGTGCCGATGGTGGTCAAGGCAATCGCCCGTACTAAGGCCCAACTTGTGCCGATGGCGGTCGAGGCAAGTACCCGTACCAAAAGGCAGCCTGTGTCGATGATGGTCGATGCATGTGCCATCACCATACGCCATCATGTGCCATTCATGGTCGAGGCCTTGGCTGAAGTTCAATTTTGAGCCACGGTGCACATGCTGGGCTCGGGCATGTGCTGGTGCCAAATTTTTTTTGCCCGGGGCACCATCGTCGGAGCATCGTCAGAGAACCTAACTGACGGCATTGGGTGCTGGTACTTGGCCCTTATATTGGCCCCCTATCCCTCATCAAACCTCGAGAACTCACACCCCCTTAAAGAGCATTTGAGATTTCATAGGTTTGCTCCCAGTAGCCATTAAAGTGTCTGAAATGGGGACATTTTTTTCAAACGGTCACAAAATCTTCTCCACTTAGAGTTTTTTGCATAATATGTTTGTGCGCACCAACAAAAATACAAGGATCACGTCTACCAATTTTGGGGCCAAAACTCCTAAAAAAATTTTATAAAATCCCAAACCGTAAAACGTTTTGAAAATTGTGAAAAATCGAAAACGAGTCGTCTTGCCACGAAACTTCACATGAAGGCTTAGGGGACCATTGTATGAATTTACAAGCCATAAAGATGGCATTGGCATGGCAGAAATATGAAGATGTGGCCGAACCCACCTACCACTCGATCGATCCACGACTTACGCATCCCGCCTCTCCGGCCGGCTAAGTGCCCCCACGCTCATTTTATGGGTTGACTTAGGCATACATAGTGCACTCCCAGTCTAAGATCAGATCGGATTGAGGGTTGCTGTAGCAGGACCCGCAGCGGGATTGGCAGCATGCAGAGGGGACTGGGTCAATCCCCGACTTGCACATCTTACCTCTCTGGCTGGCTGAGAGCCCGCACACTCATTCCGTGGGTTGACTTAGGCATACGGAGTTCATCCCCAGTCTAAGCATGCAAAGTTCATTCCCAACCTAAGATCAAACCAGATCGAGGGTTGCGACAGCAAGATCGACAGCACGTAGGGGGGACTGGGTCGATCCTTGGCTTATGCAGTCTGCCTTTCCAGTCGGCTGAGTACTCGCACGCTCATTTTGTGGGTTGGCTTAGGCATACGGAGTTCATTCCATGTCTAAGCCCTAACCAGATCGAGGGTTGTGGTAGCATGACCGGCAACACGCAGAGGGGGATCGGGTCGATTCCTGGCTTGTGCATTATGCCTCTCCGGCCGACTCAGTGCCTGTACACTCGTTTCATGGGTTGAATTAGGCATACGGAGTTCATTCCCAGTCTAAGCATACGGAGTTCATTCCCAGTCTAAGATCAAACTAGTAGCACCACGCAGAGGGGGACCGGGTCGATCCTCGGCTTGTGCATCCCACCTCTCTGGCTGACTGAGTGCCCTCACGCTCGTTTCGTGGGTTGACTTAGGCATACGGAGTTCATTCATGGTCTAAACCCCAACTGGATCGAGGGACCCGCAGTGGGATCGATATCACGCAGAGGGGGACTGGGTCGATCCTTGACTTATGCATTCTGGCTCTCCGATCGGCTGAGGGCCTACACGCTCGTTTCATGGGTTGACTTAAGCATGCATAGTACATTCTCGGTCTCGACCAACCAAGGGCCAGAGGCTATCGACGGTGTTTGGCGTAACAACTGAGGGGGACCACCAGCGGCATGTGCCGATGTTGGTCGAGGCAATCGCCCACACCACGGCCCAGCATGTGCCAATGGTGATTGATGCAACCACCCGCACCAGGGGCCATCTTGTGCCGATGGTGGTCGACGCAAGTGCCCGTACCAAAGGGCAGCCTGTGCCGATGATGGTTGATGCATGTGCCATCACCATGCGCCATCATGTGCCATTGATGGCCGAGGCCTTGGTCGAAATTTGATTTTGAGCCACAGTGCACATGCTGGGCTTGGGCATGTGCTAGTGCCACATTGTTTTCGCCTGGGGCACCATCGTCGGAGCATCGCCGGAGAACTTAACCGACGGCATTGGGGGTTCCGACGATTGGGGGGGCCAGGGCGTGTGCGCACATGATGTGCGATGGGTGCTGGTACTTGGCCCTTATATTGGCCCCCTATCCCTTATCAAACCTCGAGAACTCACACCCACTTAAAAAGCATTTGAGATTTTATAGGTTTGCTCCTAGTAGCCATTAAAGTGTCTGAAATGGGGACATTTTTTTCAAACGGTCACAAAATCTTCTCCACTTTGAGTTTTTAGCTAAATTTTGTTTGTGAGCGCCAACAAAAATACAAAGATCACGTCTACCAAATTTGGGGCCAAAACTCCTTCTAAAAAAATTTTAAAAAATCTCGAACCGCAAAAAGTTTCAAAAATCATGAAAAATAAAAAATGGGTCGTCTTGCCACGAAACTTCACATGAAGACTTACGGGACCATTGTATGAACTTACAAGCCATAAAAATGGCATTGGCAAGGCAGAAATATGAAGATGTTCCTGAACCCGCCTACCATTCGATCGATCCATGGTTTGCGCATCCCGCCTCTCTAGTCGGCTAAGTGCCCACACGCTCATTTCGTGGGTTGACTTAGGCATACGTAGTGTGCTCCCAGTCTAAGATCAGACCAGACCGAGGGTTGCGGTAGCAGGACCCGTAGCGGGATCGACAGCACGTAGAGGGGATCAGGTCGATCTTCGGCTTACGCATCCTACCTCTCTGACAGGTTGTGAACCCGCACGCTCGTTTCGTGGGTTCATTTAGGCATACGGAGTTCATCCCCAGTCTAAGCATACTGAGTTCATTCCCAGTCTAAAGTCAGACCAGATCAAGAGTTACGGCAGCAGGACCACTAGCAGGATTGGTAGCACATAGGAGGGGATCGAGTCGATACCCAGCTTGCACATTCTACCTCTTCGGCTGACTAAGCGCCCACATGCTCGTTTCATGGGTTGGCTTAGGCATACGGAGGTCATTCCCAGTCTAAGCATATGGACTTCATTCTGAGTCTAAGATCGGACCGAAAACAGCACGCAAGAGGGATCGAGTCGATCCTCGACTTGCACATTCTAGCTCTCCAGCCTACTGAGCGCCCGCACGCTTGTTTCATGGGTTGACTGAGGCATACGTAGTGCATTCTTGGTCTCGACCAACCAAGGGCTAGAGGCTATCGACGGCATTTGAGGCAACAACTGAGGGGGACCAACAACGGGATCCTTGGTCAGCTCATGCATCCCACCCCCAATGGTCGGTTCGGTGCCCGCACGCTCGTTTTAAGGGTTGACCGAGGCTCGACATTTGCTGATGGTGGTCGAGGCAACCGCCCGCACCACGGCCTAGCATGTGTCGATGGTGTTCGATGCAACCGCCCGCACCACGGGCCATTTTATGCCGATGGTGGTCGAGGCAATCGCTCGCACCAAGGGTCGGCATATGTCGATGGTGATCGAGGCAACTGCCCACGCCAGGGCCCAGCTTGTGCCGATGGCGGTCGAGGCAAGTACCCGTACCAAAGGGTAGCCTGTGCTGATGATGGTTGATGCATTTACCATCACCATGCGCCATCATGTGCCATTGATGGTCGAGCCGTTGGCCAAAGTTCAATTTTGAGCCATGGTGCACATGCTAGGCTCGGGCATGTGCTGGTGCCACATTTTTTTCGCCCAGGGCACCATCGTCGGAGCATCATTAGAGAACCTAATCGATGACATTGGGGGTTCCGACGATTGGGGGGGCCAGGGGGTGTGCGCACATGATATGCGATGGGTGCTGGTACTTGGCCCTTATATTGGCCCCCTATCCCTCATCAAACCTCGAGAACTCACACCCCCTTAAAGAGCATTTGAGATTTTATAGGTTTGCTCCAAGTAGCCATTAAAGTGTCTAAAATGGTGACATTTTTTTCAAATAGTCACAAAATCTTCTCCACTTTGAGTTTTTAGCTGAATTTTTTTGTGCATGCCAACAAAAATACAAGGATCACGTCTATCAAATTTGGGGCCAAAACTCCTTCTAAAAAAATTTTAAAAAATCTCAAATCGCAAAAGGTTTAAAAAATCATGAAAAATAAAAAACGGGTCATCTTGCCATTAGGGACCCTCAGCGGGATCGACAGCACACAGAAGGGGACCGACCTGATCCTCAGCTTGTGCATTCTGGCTCCTCAACCGGCTGAACGCCCGCATGCTCATTTCATGGGATACTTAGGCATATGTAGTGCATTCCCGGTCTCGACCAACCAAGGGCCAGAGGCTATCGACGGCATTTGGGGCAACAACCGAGGGGGACCAGCAGCGGGCTCCTTGGTCGGCTCATGCATCCCGTCCCTAGCGGTCGGTTTGATGCTTACACACTCATTTCATGGGCCGATCGAGGCTCGGCATGTGCCGATGGTGTTTGATGCAACTGCCCGTACTAGGGGCCATCTTGTGTCGATGGTGGTCGAGCCAACCGCCCGCACCAGGGCCAGCTTCTGCAGATGGTGGACGAGGCAAGTGCCCGTACCAAAGGGCAACCTGTACCGATGATGGTCGATGCATGTGCCATCACCATGCGCCATCATGTGCCATTAATGGTCGAGGCCTTGGCTGAAGTTTGATTTTGAGCCACGGTGCACATGCTGGGCTCGGGCATGTGCTGGTAACACATTTTTTTTGCTCGAGGCACCATCGTCGGAGCATCGCCAGAGAACCTAACCAACGGCATTGGGGGTTCTGACGATTGAGGGGTCGGGGGGTGTACACACATGATGTGCGATGGGTTCTGGTACTTGGCCCTTATATTGGCCCCCTATCCCTCATCAAACCTCGAGAACTCACACCCCCTTCAAGAGCATTTGAGATTTTATAAGTTTGCTTAAAGTGTCTGGAATGAGGACATTTTTTCAAACAGTCACAAAATCTTCTCTACTTTGAGTTTTTAGCTAAATTTGTTTGTGCGTACCAAAAAAAAAACAAGGATCACGTCTACCAAAAGTTGGGCCAAAACTCCGTCTAAAAAAATTTTAAAAAATCCCAAACCGTAAAAAGCTTTTAAAATCATGAAAAATAGAAATCGGGTTGTTTTGCCATGAAACTTCACATGAAGGCTTAGGGGACCATTGTATGAATTTACAAGCCATAAAAATGGCATTGGCATGGCAGAAATATGAAGATGTGCCTGAACCAACCTACCACTTGATCGATCCACGGCTTGCGCATCTCGCCTCTTCGGTCGGTTAAGTGCCCGCACGCTCGTTTCATGGGTTGACTTAGGCATACGTAGTGCACTACAAGTCTAAGATCAGATCGGACCGAGGGTTGCAGTAGCAGGAACCGCAGCGAGATCGACAACACGCAGAGGGGAGCGAGTCGATCCCCGGCTTACGCATCCTGCCTCTTAGGCTGGCTGAGCGCCCGCACGCTCGTTTTGTGGGTTGACTTAGGCATACGGAGTTCATCCCTAGTCTAAGCATACGGAGTTCATTCCCAGTCTAAGATCAGATCAGACCGAGGGTTGCGATAACAGGACCAGCAGCAGGATTGGCAGTACGTAAGGGGGATCGAGCCGATCCTCGGCTTGCGCATTCTACCTTTCTGGCCGGCTGAGCGCCCGCACGCTTGTTTCATGGGTTGGCTTAGGCATACGAAGTTCATTCCATGTTTAAGCCGTAGCCGGACCAAGGGTTGTGGCAGCGAGACCGACAGCACGTAGAGGGGGACCGGGTTGATCCCCGGCTTACGCATTATGCCTCTTCAATCGGCTCAACGTCTGCACACTCGTTTCGTGGGTTGACTTAGGCATACAGAGTTCATTCCCAGTCTGAGCATACGGAGTTCATTCCCAGTCTAAGATCAAACCGGCAGCAGCACGCAGAGGGGATCGGGTCAATCCCCGGCATGCGCATCCTACCTCTCTGGCCAGCTGAGTGCCCGCACGCTCATTTCGTGGGTTGACTTAGGCATACAGAGTTCATCCCCAGTCTAAGCATATAGAGTTCATTCCCAGTCTATGATCAGACCGAACCGAGGGTTGTGGCAGCAGGATCGGCAGCACGTAGGGGGGATCGGGCCGATTCTCGGCTTGCGCATTCTACCTCTCCGGCCTGCTGAGCGCCCGCACGCTCGTTTTATGGGTTGGCTTAGGCATACGAAGTTCATTCCTTGTCTAAGCCCCAGCCGGACCGAGGGTTGTGGTAGCAGGTTTGGCAGCACGTAGAAGGGGATCGGGCCGATCCTCAAGTTGCGCATTATGCCTCTCCGGCCAGCTCAGTGCCCGCACACTCGTTTCGTGGGTTGACTTAGGCATATGAAGTTCATTCCCAGACTAAGCATATGGAGTTCATGCCCAGTCTAAGATCGGACTGACAGCGGGATCGACAGCAGCATGCAGAGGGGGATTGGGTCGAGCCTCAGCTTGTGCATCCTGCCTTTCCGATCGACTGAGCAGCCGCACACTCGTTTCGTGGGTTGACTTAGGCATACGGAGCTCATTCCCGTTCTAAGCCCCAACCAGACCGAGGGACTCATAGCGGGACAGACAGCATGCAGAGAGGGACCGGGCCGATCCTTGGCTTATGCATTCTGGCTCTCTGGCCGGCTGAGCACCCGCACACTCATTTTATGGGTTGACTTAGGCATACGTAGTGTATTGTCAGTCTCGAGCAACCAAGGGCCAGAGGCTATTGACAGCGTTTGGGGCAACAATCGAGGGGGACCAGCAGTGGGATCCTTGGTCGGCTTGAGCATCCTACCACCAAGGTCGGTTCGATGTCCGCACACTCATTTTATGGTCTAGCTAGGGCTCGACATGGGTCGATGGTGGTCGACGCACCCGCCTGCAGCACGGCCCAGCATATGCCGATGGTGTTGGATGCAACCGCCCGCACCAGGGGCCACCTTGTGCCAATGGTGGTCAAGGCAATCGGCTGAACTAAGGGCCAGCATGTGCCAATGGAGATCGAGGCAACCGCCCGCACCAGGGCCCAGCTTGTGCTGATGACGATCGAGGCAAGTGCCCGTACCAAAGGGCAGCCTGTGCCGATGATGGTCGATGCATGTGCCAACACCATGCGCCATCATGTGCCATTAATGGTCGAGGCCTTGGCCAAAGTTTGATTTTGAGCCGCAGTGCACATGCTGGGCTCGAGCATGTGTTGGTGCCACATTTTTTTTGCCCGAGGCACCATCGTCGGAGAACCTAACCGGTGGCATTAGGGGTTCCGATGATTAGGGGGGCTAGGGGGTGCGTGCACATGATGTGAGATGGGTGCTGGTACTTGGCCCTTATATTGGCCCCTTATCCCTCACCAAACCTCGAGAACTCACACCCCCTTAAAGAGCATTTGAGATTTTATAGGTTTGCTCCCAGCAGCCGTTAAAGTGTCTGAAATGGGGACATTTTTTTCAAACGGTCACAAAATCTTCTCCACTTCAAGTTTTTAACTAAAATTTTTTGTGCATGCCAACAAAAATACAAGGATCACATCTACCAAATTTGGGGCCAAAACTCCTAAAAAAATTTTAAAAAATCTTGAACCGCAAAAAGTTTCAAAAATCATGAAAAATAGAAATCAGGTCGTCTTGCCACGAAACTTGACAAGAAGGCTTAGGGAACAATTGTATGAATTTACAAGCCATAAAAATGGCATTGGCATGGTAGAAATATGAAGATGTGCCTGAACCCACCTACCACTCGATCGATCCACGGCTTGCGCATTCCGCCTCTTCGGATGGCTTAGTGCCCGCACGATAATTTAATGGGTTGACTTAGGCATACGTAGTGCACTCCTAGTCTAAGATCAGATTAGACCAGACCGAGGGTTGCGGTAGCAGGACCCATAACGGGATCGACAGCATGCAAAAGGGATCGGGTCGATCCCTGACTTGTGCATCCTACCTCTCTGGCCGGCTGAGTGCCTGCATGCTCGTTTCGCGGGTTGACTTAGGCATACGGAGTTCATCCCCAGTCTAAGCATACAGAGTTCATTCCCAGTCTAAGATCAGACGGGACCGAGGGTTGCGACAGCAGGATCGACAGCACGCAGGGGGGACTGGGCTAATCCCCGGCTTGTACATTCTGCCTCTCCAACCGACTGAGCACCTGTAAACTCGTTTCATGGGTTGGCTTAGGCATACGGAGTTCATTCCATGTCTAAGCCCCAGCCAGACCGAGGGTTGTGGCAGTGGGACTGACAGCACGCAGAGGGGGATCGGGTCGATCCCCAGCTTGCGTATTATGCCTCTTCGATTGGCTTAGCGTCCACACGCTCGTTTCATGGGTTGACCTAAGCATACGGAGTTCATTCCCAGTCTAAGCATACGGAGTTCATTCCCAGTCTAAGATCGGATCGACAGCGGCATCGACAGCAGCACGCAGAGGGGGACCGAGCCTATCCTCAACTTACGCATCCTGGCTCTCCGATCGGCTGAGTTCCCGTACGCTCATTTCATGGGTTGACTTAGGCATACGTAGTGCATTCTCGATCTTGCCCAACCAAGGGCCAGAGGCTATCGATGGCATTTGGGGCAACAACCGAAGGGGACCAGCAGCTGGATCCTTGATCGGCTTGTGCATCCCTGCCCCAATGGTTGATTCGGTGCTCGTACGCTCATTTCGGGGGCAGACTGGGGCTCGGCATGTGCCAATGGTGGTCGAGGCAATCGCTCGCACCATGGCCCAGCATGTGTCGATGGTGTTCGATGCAACTGCCTATACAAGGGGCCAACTTGTGCCGATGGTGGTCGAGGCAACCCCCTACACCAGGGCCCAGCTTGCGCCGATGGCGGTCGAGGCAAGTGCCCATACCAAAGGGTAGCCTGTGCCAATGATGGTCGATGCATGTGCCATCACCATGCGCCATCATGTGCCATTGATGGTCGAGGCCTTGATCGAAGTTCGATTTTGGGCCGTAGTGCACATGTTGGGCTCGAGCATGTGCTGGTGCCAAATTTTTTTTGCCCGGGGCACAAAATCTTCTCCACTTTGAGTATTTAGCTGAATTTTTTTGTGCATGCAAAAAAAAAATACAAGGATAACGTCTACCAAATTTGGGGCTAAAACTCCTTCTAAAAAAATTTAAAAAAATCCCAAACCACAAAAAGTTTCAAAAATCGTGAAAAATAAAAAACGGGTTGTCTTGCCATGAAACTTCACATGAAGGCTTAGGGGACCATTGTATGAATTTACAAGCCATAAAAATGGCATTGGCATGGCAGAAATATGAAAACGTGCCTGAACCCACCTACCACTCGATCGATCCATGGCTTGCGCATCCCGCCTCTCCGGCCGATTAAGTGCCCGCACGCTCGTTTCGTGGGTTGACTTCGGCATATGGAGTTCATCTCTAGTCTAAGCATATGGAGTTCATCCCCAGTCTAAGCATACGGAGTTCATTCCTAGTCTAAGATCAGACTAGATCAAGGGTTGTGGTAGCAGGACCAGCAGTAGGATCGACAGCATGCAGGGGGGATCGGGCCGATCCCCGGCTTGCGCATTCTGCCTCTCTGGCCGAATGAGTACCCGCGCACTTGTTTCGTGGGTTGGCTTAGGCATACGGAGTTTATTCCATGTCTAAGCCCCAACCAGACCGAGGGTTCTGGCAGTGCGATCGGCAGCACGCAGAGAGGGATCAGGCCGATCCTAAGCTTGTGCATTTATGCCTCTCTGGTCGGGTCAGTGCCCGCACCCTCGTTTCGCGGGTTGACTTAGGCATACGAAGTTCATTCCCAGTCTAAGCATACACAGTTCATTACCAGTCTAAGATCAGATTGGTAGCAGCACGCAGAGGGGGATCGAGCCGATCCTCGACTTGCACATCCTGCCTCTCTAATCGACTGAGCATCCGTACGTTCATTTCATGGGTTGACTTAGGCATATGGAGTTCATTCCCGGTCTCAACCCCAATCGGACCGAGGGACCCGCAGTAGGATTAGCAGCACGTAGAGAGGGATCGGGCCGATCCTCAGCTTATGCATTCTAGCTCTCCAACCGGCTGAGCGCCCGTACGATCATTTAATGGGTTGTCTTAGGCATACGTAGTGCATTCTTGATCTCGACCAACCAAGGGCCAGAGGCTATCGATGGCGTGTGGGGCAACAGCTGAGGGGGACCAGCAGCGGGATCCTTGGTCGGCTCATGCATCCCGCCTTGAGTGGTTGGTTCGGTGCCTACACATTCGTTTCTAGGGCCGACCGGGGCTCGATATGTGCCGATGGTGGTTGAGGCAACCGCCTACACCACGGCCCAGGATGTGCCAATAGTGGTCGAGGTAACCGCCCGCACCATGGCCCAGCATGTGTCGATGGTGTTCAATGCAATCGCCCACACCAGGGACCATCTTATGTCGATGGTAGTCGAGGCAACTGCCCGCACCAGGGCCCAGCTTGTGCCGATGGCGGTCGAGGCAAGTGCCCGTACGAAAGGGTAGCCTGTGTCAATGATGGTCGATGCATGTGCCGTCAGTATACGCCATCATGTGCCATTAATGGTCGAGGCCTTGGCTGAAGTTTGATTTTGAGCCACGATGCACATGCTGGGCTCGGGCATGTGCTGGTGCCACATTGTTTTCACCCGGGGCACCATCGTCAAAGCATCGTCGGAGAACCTAACCGGCGGCATTGGGGGTTCTAACAATTGGGGGGGACGGGGGGTGTGCGCACATGACGTGCGATGGGTGCTGGTACTTGGCCCTTATATTGGCCCCCTGTCCCTCATCGAACCTCGAGAACTCACACCCCCTTAAAGAGCATTTGAGATTTTATAGGTTTGCTCCCAGTAGCCATTAAAGTGTCTGAAATGGGGAGATTTTTTCAAACGATCACAAAATCTTCTCCACTTCGAGTTTTTAGCTGAATTTGTTTGTGCGTGCCAACAAAAATACAAGGATCACGTCTACCAAATTTGGGGCCAAAACTCTTTCTAAAAAAATTTTAAAAAATCCTGAATCGTAAAAATTTTCAAAAATTGTGAAAAATAGAAAACGGGTCATCTTGCCACGAAACTTCACATGAAGGCTTAGGGGACCATTGTATGAATTTACAAGCCATAAAAATGGCATTGCCATGGTAGAAATATGAAGATGTGCCTAAACCCAGCTACCACTCGCTCGATCCACGGCTTGCACATCCTGCCTCTCCGACCGGCTATGTGCCCGCACGCTCGTTTCATTGGTTGACTTAGGCATACATAGTGCGCTGCCAGTCTAAGATCGGACCGAACTGAAGGTTGCGACAGCAGGACCCGCAGCGGGATCGACAGCACACAGAGGGGATTGGGTCAGTCCTCGGCTTGTGCATCCTACCTCTCTGGCCGGCTGAGCGCCCGTGCGCTCGTTTCATCGGTTGACTTAGGCATACGGTGTTCATTCCCAGTCTAAGCTTACGGAGTTCATTCCCAATGTAAGATCGGATCAGACCAAGGGTTGCGATAGCAGGACCAGCAGCAGGATCGACAACATGCAGAAGGGAACGGGTCGATCCCCGACTTGCATATTCTGCCCCTCCGGCCTACTAAGTGCCCGCACGCTTGTTTTGTGCGTTGGCTTAGGCATACGGAGTTCATTCCATGTCTAAGCCCCAGCCGGACCAAGTCCCAGCATGTGTCGATGGTGTTCGATGCAAACGCCCGCACCAGGGGCCATCTTGTGCCCTTGGTGGACGAGGCAATCACTCGCACCAAGGGCTGGCATGTGCCGATGGTGATCTAGGCAATTGCCTATACCAAGGCCCAGCTTGTGCCAATGCCGGTCGAGGTAAGTGCCCGTACCAAAGGGCAGCCTGTGCCGATGATGGTCGATGCATGTGCCATCACCATGCGCCATCATGTGCCATTGATGGTCGAGGCCTTGGTCGAAGTTCAATTTTGAGCCATGGTACACATGCTGGGCTCGGGCATGTGCTGGTGCCACATTTTTTTTGCTCGGGGCACCATTGCTGGAGCATCACCAGAGAACCTAACCGACGGCATTGGGGGTTCCGGCAATTGGGGGGGCCAGGGGGTGTGCGCACATGATGTGCGATGGGTGCTGGTACTTGGCCCTTATATTGGCACCCTATCCCTCATCAAACCTCGAGAACTCACACCCCCTTAAAGAGCATTTGAAAATTTATAGGTTTGCTCCCAGTAGCCATTAAAGTGTCTGAAATGGGGACTTTTTTTCAAACGGTCACAAAATCTTCTCCACTTCGAGTTTTTAGCTGAAATTTTTTGTGCGTGCAAACAAAAATACGAGGATCATGTCTACCAAATTTGGGGCCAAAACACCTTCTAAAAAAATTTTAAAAAATCCCGAACCGTAAAAAGTATCCAAAATCGTGAAAAATAGAAAATAGGTCGTCTTGCCACGAAACTTCACATGAAGGCTTAGGGGACCATTTATGAATTTACAAGCCATAAAAATGGCATTGGCATGGCAGAAATATGAAGATGTGCTTGAACCCACCTACCACTCGATCGATCCACGGCTTGCGCATCCCACCTCTCTGGCCGGCTAAGTGCCCGCACGCTCGTTTCGTGGGTTGACTTAGGCATATGTAGTGTGCTCCCAGTCTAAGACTGGACCGAATTGATGGTGGTGGTAGCAGGACGCACAACGAGATGTAACATGCAGAGGGCACTGGGTCGATCCTCGGCTTACGCATCCTGCCTCTCTGGCCGACTGAGCACCCACACGCTCGTTTCATGGGTTGACTTAGGTATACGGAGTTCATCCCCAATCTAAGCATACGGAGTTCATTCCCAGTCTAAGATCAGATCGGATCGAGGGTTGCGACAATAGGATCGGTAGCACGTAGGGAGGGATCGGGATGATCTCGGCTTGCACATTCTACCTCTCTGATCGGCTGAGCCCTCGCACGTTTGTTTCGTGGGTTGGCTTAGGCATACAGAGTTCATTCCATGTCTAAACCCCAATCGGACCGAGGGTTGTGGCATGGGGCCGATAGCACACAGAGGGGGATCGGACTGATCCTCGGCTTGCACATTATGCATCTCCGGCCTGCGCAATGCCCGTACCTTCATTTAGTGGGTTGACTTAGGCATACAGAGTTCATTCCCACTCTAAGCATACGGAGTTCATTCCCAGTCTAAGATCAGACCGGTAGTAAGACGCAGAGGGGGACCGGGCTAATCCTCGGCTTGTGCATCCTGCCTCTCTGGCCGACTAAGCGCTCGTACACTTGTTTCATGGGTTGACTTAGGCATACGGAGTTCATTCTCGACCTAAGCCCCAACCGGACCGAGGGACTTGTAGTGGGATCGGCAGCACGCAGAGGGGGATCGGGCTGATCCTCAGCTTGCACATTCTGGCTCTCTGGCCTACTCTGCGCCCGCACGTTTATTTCATAGGTTGACTTAGGCATACGGAGTTCATTCCCAACCTAAGCATACGGAGTTCATTCCTAACCTAAGCATACGAAGTTCATTCCCAATCAACTGAGTGCCCATACGCCTCCTGCCTCTCTGGTCAACTGAGTGCCCACACGCTTGTTTCATGGGTTGACTTAGGCATACAGCGTTCATTCTCGGTCTAAGCCCCAATCAGATCGAGGGACCTACAACGGGATCGGCAGCACGCAGAAGGGGACTGAGCCGATCCTCGGCTTATGCATTTTGGCTCTTTGACTGACTGAACACCCACACGCTCATTTCATGGATTGACTTAGGCATACGTAGTGCATTCCCGGTCTCGACCAATCAAGGGCCAGAGGCTATCGACGGCGTTTGGGGCAACAACTGAGGGGGACTACCAACGAGATCCTTGGTCGGCTCGTGCATCACACCCTCAGCGATTGGTTCGATGCCCGCATGCTCGTTTCAGGGGTCGACCAGGGCTCGGCATGTGCTGATGGTGATCGAGGCAACCGCCTGCACCACGACCCAGCATGTGTCGATGGTGTTCGATGCAACTGCCCGCACCAAGGGCCATCTTGTGCTGATGGGGGTCAAGGCAATCGCTTGCACCAAGGGTCAGCATGTGCCGATGGTGATTGAGGCAATCGCCCGTACCAGGGCCTAACTTGTGTCGATGGTGGTTGAGGCAAGTGCCCGTACAAAGGGCAGCCTGTGCCGATGATGGTTGATGCATGTGCCATCACCATGTGCCATCATGTGCCATTGATGGTCGAGGCCTTGGCTGAAGTTTGATTTTGAGCCACGATGCACATGCTGGGCTCGGGCATGTGCTGGTGCCACATTTTTTTCGCCCAGGGCACCATCGTCGGAGCATCGTCGGAGAACCTAACCGATGGCATTAGGGGTTTCGACGATTGGGGGGGTCGGGGAGTGTGCGCACAAGATGTCCGATGGGTGCTTGTACTTGGCCCTTATATTGGCCCTCTGTCCCTCATCAAACCTCGAGAACTCACACCCCTTAAAGAGCTTTTGAGATTTTATAAGTTTGCTCCCAGTAGCCATTAAAGTGTCTGAAATGGGGACTTTTTTTCAAACGGTCACAAAATCTTCTCCACTTCGAGTTTTTAGCTGACTTTGCTTGTGCGTGCCAACAAAAATACAAGGATCACGTCTACCAAATTGGGGGCCAAAACTCCTTCTAAAAAAATTTTAAAAAATCCCGAACCATAAAAAGTTTTGAAAATCATGAAAAATAAAAAACGGGTCGTCTTGCCACAAAACTTCACATGAAGGCTTAGGGGACCATTGTATGAATTTACAAGCCATAAAAATGGCATTGGCATGACAAAAATATAAAGATGTGCCTGAACCCACCTATCACTCGATCGATCCACGGCTTGCGCATCCCGTCTCTCCGACCGGCTAAGTGCCCGCACGCTTGTTTCGTGGGTTCACTTAGGGATACATAGTGTGCTCCCAATCTAAGATCGAGCCAGACCGAGGGTTACAGTAGCAAGACCCGTAGTGAGATCGACAGCACACAGAAGGGATCGGGTTGATCCCCGGTTTATGCATCCTGCCTCTTTGGCCGACTGAGCGCCCACACACTCGTTTTGTGGGCTAACTTAGGCATATGGAGTTCATCCCCAGTCTAAGCATATGGAGTTTGTTCCCTGTCTAAGATCAGACCAGACCGAGGGTTGCGACAGCAGGACCAGCAGCAGGATCGACAGCATGTAGGAGGGATCAGGCTGATCCCTGGCTTGTGCATTCTGCCTTTTCAGTCCGCTGAGCCCCCACACGCTCGTTTCGTGGGTTGGCTTAGGCATAAAAAGTTCATTCCAAGTTTAAGCCACAGCCAGACAGAGGGTTATGGTAGTGGGATCGATAGCACGCAGAGGGGGACCGAGCTGATCCCCGGCTTGCGTATTATGCTTATCCGACTTGCTCAGTGCCCGCACGCTCGTTTCATGGGTTCACTTAGGCATACGGTGTTCATTCCTAGTCTAAGCATACGAAGTTCATTCCTAGTCTTGGATCGGACCGACAGCAGCACACAGAGGGGGATCGGGTTGATGCTCGGCTTGCGCATCCTACCTCTCCGACTGACACTCGTTTCATGGGTTAATTTAGGCATACAGAGTTCATTCCCGGTCTAAGCCCCATCCGGATCGAGGGACCCGTAGTGAGATCGACAGTAGCAGAGGGGGATCGAGTCGATCCTCAGCTTACGCATTCTAGCTCTTCGACCGGCTTAGCGCCTGCACGCTCATTTGATGGGTTGACTTAGGCATACGTAGTGCATTCTCAATCTCGACCAATCAAGGGCCAGAGGTTATCGACGGCATTTGGGGCAACAACCGAGGGGGACTAGCAGCGAGATCCTTGGTTGCCTCACTCAGCCTACCCCCAGTGGTTGGTTTGATGATCACACTCTCATTTCGGGGATCGACATGTGCTGATGGTGGTCGAGGCAACCGCCCGTACCACAGCCCAGCATGTGCCGATGGTGTTTGATGCAACCGCCCACACCAGAGGCCATCTTGTGCTGATGGTGGTCGAGGCAATCACTTGTACCAAGGGTCGGCATGTGCCGATGGTGATCGAGGCAACCGCCCGCTCTATGGCCCAGCTTGTGCCGATGGCCCTCGAGGCAAGTGCCTGTACCAAAGGGCAACTTGTGCCGATGATGGTCGATGCATGTTTCATTAAATTTGAAGAACTCACACCCTCGTATCGAAGGCATCCCTCATCAAGTCTCAAGAACTCACACCCCCTTAAAGAGCATTTGAAATTTTATAGGTTTGCCCCCAGTATCCATTAAAGTGTCTAAAATGGGGACATTTTTTCCAAACGGTCATGAAATCTTCTCCACTTCGAGTTTTTAGCTGAAGTTTTTTATGTGTGCCAACAAAAATACAAGCATCACGTATACCAAATTTGGGGCAAACACCTTCTAAAAAAATTTTAAAAAATCACAAACCGTAAAAAGTTTCGAAAATCATGAAAAATAGAAAACGGGTCGTCTTGCCACAAAACTTCACATGAAGACTTAGGAGACCATTGTATGAATTTACAAGCCATAAAAATGGCATTGGCATGGCAGAAATATGAAGATGCGCCTGAACCCACCTACCACTCGATCGATCCACGGCTTGCGCATCCCGCCTCTCTGGTCGGCTAAGTGCCCACATGCTTGTTTCGTGGGTTCACTTAAGGATATGTAGTGTGCTCCCAGTCTAAGATCGGGCTAGACTGAGGGTTACAGTAGCAAGACCCACAGCGGGATCGACAACATGCAGAGGGGAACGAGTCGATCCCCAGCTTGCACAACCTGCCTCTCTGGCCGGCTGAGTGCCTGCACGCTCGTTTCGTGGGTTGGCTTAGGCATATAGAGTTCATCCCTAGTCTAAGCATACGGAGTTCATTCCCAGTCTAAGATTGGACTAGATCGAGGGTTGCGACAGTAGGACGAGCAGCAGGATCGACAGCACGTAAAAGGGGACGAGTCGATCCCCAGCTTACGCATTCTCCCTTTCCGACTGGCTGAGCCCTCGCACGCTCGTTTCGTGGGTTGACTTAGGCATGCGGAGTTCATTCCATGTCTAAGCCCCAGTCGGAGTGAGGGTTGTGGTAGCGAGATCGACAGCACATAGAAGGGGACCGGGCCGATCTCCAACTTGCGCATTATGCCTCTCTGGCCTGCTCAATGGCCACACACTCGTTTCAGGGGTTGACTTAGGCATACAGAGTTCATTCCCAGTCTAAGCATATAGAGTTCATTCCCAGTCTAAGATCAGACTGATAGCAGACGCAGAGGGGGACTAGGCTGATTTTTGGCTTGTGCATCCTGCCTCTCCGATCGACGGAGCGCTCGCACGTTCGTTTCGTGGGTTGGCTTAGGCATACGGAGTTCATTCCATTCTAAGCCCCAACCAGACCAAGGGTTGTGGCAGCGGGACCGATAGTACGTAGAGGGGGACCGGGTCGATCCCCAGCTTACGCATTAGGCCTCTCCGGCCTGCTTAGGGCCCGCACGCTCATTTCATGGGTTAACTTAGGCATACCGAGTTCATTCCCAGTCTAAACATATAGAGATCATTCCCAGTCTAAGCATATGGAGATCATTCCCAGTCTAAGCATAAGGTTGGTTCGGTGCCCGCACGTTCATTTCAGGGGTGACCGGGGCTCAACATGTGCCAGTGGTGGTCGAGGTAATCGCTCGCACCACGGCCCAGCATGTGTCGATGGTGTTCGATGCAACCGCCAGCACCAGGGCCAAATTGTGCCGATGGTGGTCGAGGTAAACGCTCGTACCAAGGCCGAACTTATGCCGATGGCGGTCAAGGCAAGTGCTCATACCAAAGGGCATCCTGTGCCGATGATGGTCGATGCATTTTGATGCCTGTACTAGGGGCATGCTCATTTCGGTGCCGATGGTGTTCGATGCAACCACCCGCACCAGGGCCATCTTGTGCCGATGGTGGTCGAGGCAATCGCCTGCACCATGGGTCAGCATGTGTCGATGGTGATCGAGGCAACCGCCCACACCAGGGCCTAGCTTGTGTTGATGGTGATTGATGCAAGTGCCCATACCAAAGGGCAATAGCACACAGAGGGGGATCGTTCGATCCATGGCTTACGTATCCTGCCTCTCCGATCGACTGAGTGCCCACACGCTCGTTTCGTGGGTTGACTTAGGCATACGGAGTTCATTCCCAGTCTAAGCATACGGAGTTCTTTCTCAGTCTATGATAGGATCTACAGTAGCAGGCAGAGGGGGACTAGGCCGATCCTCGGCTTGCACATCCTGCCTCTCTGATCGGCTGAGCACCCGCACACTCGTTTCATGGGTTGACTTAGGCATATGGAGTTCATTCCTGGTCTAAGCCCCAAGCGGACCGAGGGACCCACAGCGGGATTGGCAGCACGTGGAAGGAGACCTAGCTGATTCTCCGCTTGCACATTATGGCTCTTTGACCAACTGAGCGCCCGCACGCTCGTTTTATGGGTTGACTTAGGCATACGTAGTGCATTCTCGGTCTCGACCAACCAAGGGCCAGAGGCTATCGATGACATTTGGGGCAACAATTGAGGGGGACCAACAGTGAGATCCTTGGTCAGCTCATGCATCCCACCCCTAGCGGTCGGTTCGGTGCTCACACGCTCATTTTGAGGGCCGATCGGGGCTCTGCATGTGTCGATAGTGGTCGAGGCAACCGCCCGTACCATGGCCCAGCATGTGCCGATGGTGTTCGATGCAACCGCTCATACCAGGGGCCATCTTGTGCCAATGGTGGTTGAGCCAACCTCCCATACCAGGGCCCAACTTGTGCCGATGGTGGTCAAGGCAAGTGCCCGTACCAAAGGGCAGCCTGTGCCGATGATGGTCGATGCATGTGCCATCACCATGCACCATCATGTGCCATTGACGGTCGAAACCTTGGCTGAAGTTTGATTTTGAGCCACGGTGCACATGTTAGGCTCAGGCATGTGCTGGTGCCACATTTTTTTCGCCCAGGGCACCAACACCAGAGCATCGTCGGAGAACCTAACTGGCGGTATTGGGGGTTTCGGTGATTGGGGGGCCGGGGGGTGTACGCACATGATGTGCGATGGGTGCTGGTACTTGGCTCTTATATTGGCCCCCTATCCCTCATCAAACCTTGAGATGGGTGCTGAATTTTTTTGTGCGTGCCAACAAAAATACAAGGATCACGTTTACCAAATTTAGGGCCAAAACTCCTAAAAAAATTTTAAAAAATCTTGAACTGCAAAAAGTTTTCAAAAATCATGAAAAATAGAAAATGGGTCGTCTTACCACGAAACTTCACATGAAGGCTTAGGGGACCATTGTATGAATTTACAAGCCATAAAAATTGCATTGGCATGACAAAAATATGAAGATTTACCTGAACACACCTACCACTCGATCGATCCATGGCTTGCACATCCTGCCTCTTCGGCCGGCTAAGTGCCTGCACACTCGTTTCATGGGTTAACTTAGGCATAGTAGTGCGCTCCCAGTCTAAGATTGAACCAGATCAAGGGTTACGGCATAGCACCTACAACGGGATCTTGCCTCTCTAGTCGGCTGATCGCCCGTACACTGGTTTCGTGGGTTGGCTTAGGCATACGGAGTTCATCCACAGTCTAAGCATATGGAGTTCATTCCCAGTCTAAGATCAGACTGGACCGAGGGTTACAGCAGCAGGACCAGCAGCAGGATCGACCACACGTAGGGGGGACTGGGCCGATCCCCGACTTGCGCATTCTGCGTCTCCGGTCGGCTGAGCCCCCGCATGCTCGTTTCATGGGTTGGCTTAGGCATACGAAGTTCATTCCATGTCTAAGCCCTAGCTGGACTGAGTGTTATGGCAGTGGGACCGACAGCACACAGAGAGGGAAGGGGTCGATCCCTGGTTTGTGCATTATGCCTCTTCGATCGGCTCAGGACCCGCACGCTTGTTTCGTGGGTTGACTTAGGCATACGGAGTTCATTCCCAGTCTAAGCATATGGAGTTCATTCCCAGTCTAAGATCGAATTGGCGACAGCACGCAGAAGGGGATCGGGTGATCCTCGACTTACGCATCCTGCCTCTCCGATCGACTGTGTGCCCACATGCTCGTTTCATGGGTTGACTTAGGCATACAGAGTTCATTTCCGGTCTAAGCCTCAATCGGAATGAGGGACCCGTAGCAAGATCGATAGCATACAGAGGGGGATCGGGTCGATCCTCGGCTTACACATTCTAGTTGTCCGATCGGTTGAGCACCCGCACGCTCGTTTCATGGGTTGACTTAGGCATACGTAGTGCATTCCCGATCTCGACCAACCAAGGGCTAGAGGCTATCAATGACATTTGGGGCAACAACCAAGGGGGACCAGTAGTGGGATCCTTGGTCGGCTCAGGCATCCCGTCCCTAGTGGTCGATTCGATGCTTACACGCTCGTTTTGAGGGTTGATCGGGGCTCGACATGTGTCGATGGTGGTCGAGGGAACCGCCTGCACCAGGGCTCAGCATGTGCCGATGGTGTTCGATGCAATTGCCCACACCAGGGGCCATCTTGTGCTGATAGTGGTCAAGGCAATCGCCTGCACCAGGGTCCAGCTTGCATCGATGGCGATCGAGGTAGGTACCCGTACCAAAGGGTAGCCTGTGCCAATGATGGTCGATGCATGTGCCATCACCATGCGCCATCATGTGCCATTGCTGGTTGAGGCCTTGGTTGAAGTTTGATTTTAAGCCACGGTGCACATGCTGCACTCGAGCATGTGCTGGTGCCACATTTTTTTCGCCTGGGGCACTATCGCCGGAGCATCGTTGGAGAACCTAACCGGCGGCATTAGGGGTTCTAGCGATTGGGGAGGCCGAGGGGTGTGCGCACATGATGTGCGAGGGGTGCTGGTAGTTGGCCCTTATATTGGCCCCCTATCCCTCATCAAACCTTGCGAACTCACACCCCCTTAAAGAGCATTTAAGATTTTATAGGTTTGCTCCCAGTAGCCATTAAAGTGTCTGAAATGGGGATATTTTTTTCAAACGGTCACAAAATCTTCTCCACTTCAAGTTTTTAGCTGAATTCGTTTGTGTGCACCAACAAAAATACAAGGATCACGTGTACCAAATTTGGGGCCAAAACTCCTTCTAAAAAAATTTAAAAAAATCTTGAACCATAAAAAGTTTTGAAAATCGTGAAAAATAGAAAATGGGTCGTCTTGCCACAAAATTTCACATGAAGGCTTAGGGGACCATTGTATGAATTAACAAGCCATAAAAATGGCATTGGCACAGCAGAAATATGAAGATGTGCCTGAACCCATCTACCACTTGATCGATCCACGGCTTGCGTATCCCGCCTCTCCGGTCAGCCAAGTGCCCACACGCTCGTTTCGTGGGTTGACTTAGGCATATGTAGTGCACTTCAAACCTAAGATCAGACCGGACTGAGGGTTGTGGCAGCAAGACCTGCAGCGGGATGACCAGAACAAAGAGGGGATCGGGTCGATCCTCGGCTTGCACATCCTGCCTCCTTGGCCGACTGAGCACCCGCACGCTCGTTTCATGGGTTGACTTAGGCATATGGAGTACATCCCCAGTCAGGCATACAGAGTTCATTCCCAGTCTAAGATCGAATCGGATCGAGGGTTGTGACAACAGGACCAGCAGCAAGATCGATATCATGCAGGGGGGGCCGGGCCGATCCCTGACTTACGCATCCTGCCTTTCTGGTCGGCTGAGCACCCGCACGCTCGTTTCATGGGTTGACTTAGGCATACGGAGTTCATTCCCAGTCTCAGATCAGACCAGACTGAGGGTTGCGATAGCAGGACCAGTAGTAGGATCGACAGTATGCAGGGGGCACTGGGCCGATCCCTGGCTTACGCATTCGCCTCTCCAACCGGCTGAGCCCCTGCATGCTCGTTTCGTGGGTTGGCTTAGGCATATGGAGTTCATTCCATGCCTAAGCCCCAGCCGAATCGAGGGTTGTGGTAGCAGGATCGACCGCACGCAGAGGGGGACCGAGCCGATCCCTGACTTACGCATTATGCCTCTTCGATCGGCTCAATGCCTACACGCTCGTTTCATGGGTTGACTTAGGCATACAAAGTTCATTCCCGTCTAAGATCGGACCGGCAGCGGGATTGGCACCAACATGCAGAGGGGGACCGGGCCGATCCTCGGCTTGCGCATCCTACCTCTCCGATCGGCGGAGTGCCCGCATGCTCGTTTCGTGGGTTGACTTAGGCATACGGAGTTCATTCTCGGTCTAAGCCCCAATCGGATCGAGAGACCGACAGTGGGATTGACAGCATGTAGAAAGGGACCGGGCCGATCCTCAGCTTACGCATTTTGGCTCTCCGGTTGGCTGAACGCCCGTACACTCATTTCATTGGTTGACTTAGGCATACGTAGTGCATTCTCGGTCTCGACAACCAAGGGCCAGAGGCTATCTACGATATTTAGGGCAACAACCGAGGGGGACCAGCAGCGGGATCCTTGGTAGGCTTGCGTATCCCGCCCCTAGTGGTCTGTTTGGTGCTCGCACACTCGTTTCAGGGGTCGATCGAGGCTCGGCATATGCTGATGGTGGTCGAGGCAACCGCCCACACCACGGCCCAGCATGTGCTGATGGTGTTCGATGTAACCGCTCGCACCAGGGGCCATCTTATGCCGATGGTGGTCGAGGCAATCACCCACACCAAGGGCCGGCATGTGTCGATGGTGATCGAGGCAACCGCCCGCACTAGGGCCCAGCTTGTGTCGGTGGCAGTCGAGGCAAGTGCCCATACCAAGGGGCAGCCTTTGCCGATGATGATCGATGCAGGTGCCATCACCATGCGCCATCACCATGCGCCATCATGTGCCATTGATGGCCGAGGCCTTGGAGGAAGTTTGATTTTGAGCCACGGTGCACATGTTGGGCTTGGGCATGTGCTGGTGCCACATTTGTTTCACCCGAGGCACCATCACCGGTGCATCACTGGAGAAACTAATCATCGGCATTAAAAGTTTCAACGATTGGGGGGCCGGGGGGTGTGCGCACATGATGTACGATGGGTGCTGGTACTTGGTCCTTATATTGGCCCTTATCCCTCATCAAACCTCGAGAACTCACACCCCCTTAAAGAGCATTTGAGATTTTATAGGTTTGCTCCCAGTAGCCATTAAAGTGTCTGAAATGGTGATATTTTTTTTCAAACGGTCACAAAATCTTCTCCACTTCGAGTTTTTAGCTGAATTTGTTTGTACGTGCCAACAAAAATATAATGATCACGTCTACCAAATTTGGGGCCAAAACTCCTAAAAAAATTTTGAAAAATCTCGAACCGTAAAAAGTTTCAAAAATCGTGAAAAATAGAAAACGGGTCGTCTTGCCATGAAACTTCACATGAAGGCTTAGGGGAACATTGTATCAATTTACAAGCCATAAAAATGGCATTGGCACAACAGAAATATGAAGATGTGTCTGAACCCACCTACCACTCAATCGATCCACGGCTTGCGTATCTCGCCTCTCCTGTTGGCTAAGTGCCCGCACGCTCGTTTCGTGGGTTGAGTTAGGCATACGTTGTGCGCTCCCATTCCAAGATCAGACCAAACCAAGGCTTGCAGTAGCAGGACCTGCAACAGGATCGGTAGCCTACAGGAGGTACCAGTTCGATCCCCGGGCCGGCTAAGCGCCCGCACGTTCTTTCATGGGTTGACTTAGTCATACGGAGTTCATTCCCAGTCTCAGATCAAACCGAACTGAGGGTTACGGCAGCAGGACCAGCAGTAGGATCGGCAGCATGCAGGGGGGACCGAGCTGATCCCCGACCTACGCATTCTACCTCTCCGACCAGCTGAGCACCCGCACACTCATTTCATGGGTTGGCTTAGTCATATAGAGTTCATTCCTTGTCTAAGCCCCAATCGAATCGATGGTTGTGACAGCGGGACCGACAGCACACAGAGGGGGATCAGGCCGATCCCTGGCTTATACATTATGCCTCTCAAGCCAGCTAAGCTCCTGCACGCTCATTTCATGGGTTGACTTTGGCATACGGAGTTCATTCCCAGTCTAAGCATACGGAGTTCATTCCTAGTCTAAGATCGAACTGACCATGGGATCAGCAGTAGCTAGCAGAGGGGGATCGGGCTGATCCTTGACTTGTGCAACCTACCTCTCCAGCCGACTGAGCGTCCGTACGCTCATTTCATCGGTTGACTTAGGCATACGGAGTTCATTCTTGGTCTAAGCCCCAACCAGATCAAGGGACACGCAGCGAGATCTGCAGCACGTAGAGGGGGACCGAGCCAATCCTCAGCTTACGCATTCTGCCTCTCCTATTAGCTTAGCACCCACACGCTCATTTCATGGGTTGATTTAGGCATACCTAGTGCATTCCCAATCTCGACCAACCAAGGGCCAGAGGCTATCGACGGTGTTTGGGGCAACAACCGAGGGGGACCAATAGCGGGATCCCTGTTCGGCTCACACATCCCTGTTCAACTCACATAGCCCGCACACTCATTTTGGGGGCCGATTAGGGCTCGACATGTATCGATGGTGGTCGAGGCAACCATCCGCACCACGACCCAGCATGTGCCGATGGTGTTCGATGCAACCGCCCGTACCAGGGGCCATCTTATGCCAATGGTGGTCGAGGCAACCACCCGCACCAAGGGTCGGCATGTGCAGATGGTGATCGAGGCAACTGCCCGCACTAGGGCCCAGCTTGTGCCGATGGTGGTCGAGGCAAGTGCCCGTACCAAAGGGCAGCTATGCCGATGATGGTCAATGCATGTGCCATCACCAAGCGCCATCATGTGCCATTGATGGTCGAGGCCTTGACCAAAGTTTGATTTTGAGCCACGGTGGACATGCTGGGCTCAGGCATGTGCTGGTGCCACATTTTTTTCGCTCGAGGCACCATCGTCGGAGCATCACCGGAGAACCTAACCGATGACATTGGTTGTTCCGACGATTGGGGTGGCCGGGGGGTGTGCGCACAAGATGTGCCATGGGTGCTGGTACTTGGCCCTTATATTGGCCCCCTATCCCTCATCAAACCTCAAGAACTCACACCCCCTTAAAGAGCAATTGAGATTTTATAGGTTTGCTCCCAGTAGCCATTAAAGTGTCTGAAATGGGGACATTTTTTTCAAACGGTCACAAAATCTTCTCCACTTCGAGTTTTTAGCTGAATGTTTTTTTGCATGTGAACAAAAATACGAGGATCATGTCCACCAAGTTTGGGGCCAAAACTCCATTTAAAAAAATTTTAAAAATTCCTGAACCATAAAAAGTTTTCAAAAATCATGAAAAATAGAAAACGGGTCGTCTTGCCACGAAATTTCACATGAAGGCTTAGGGGACCATTGTATGAATTTACAAGCCATAAAAATGGCATTGGGATGGCAGAAATATGAAGATGTGCCTGAACCCACCTACTAGTCGATCGATCCACGGCTTACGCATCCCGTCTCTCCGGTCAGCTAAGTGCCTGCACTCTCATTTCGTGGGTTGACTTAGGCATACGTAGTGCTTTCCCAGTCTAAGATCTGACCAGAATGAGGGTTGCAACAGTAGAACCCGTAGTGAGATCGACAGCACGCAGAGGGGACTGAGTCGATCCTCGACTTGCGCATCCTGCCTTTCAGGCCGACTGAGCGCCCGCACGCTCATTTCGTGGGTTGACTTAGGCATACGGAGTTCATCCCCAGTGTAAGCATACGGAGTTCATTCCCAGTCTAAGATGATACCGGACCGAAGGTTGCAGCAGTAGGACCAGCAGTAGGATCGATAGCACGTAGGGGGGCCGGACTGATCCTCGACTTGCGCATTCCGCCTCTCCGGTTGGCTGAGCGCCCGCACGCTTATTTCATGGGTTGGCTTAGGCATACAGAGTTCATTCCATGTCTAAGCCCTAGCCAGACTGAGGGTTGTAGCAGTGAGACCAGCAACATGCGGAGGGGGACCGAGCCGATCCTCAGCTTGCACATTTTGCCTCTCCGACTGGCTTAACCCCCACACGCTCATTTCGTGGGTTGACTTAGGCATACAGAGTTCATTCCCAGTCTAAGCATACAGAGTTCATTCCCAATTTAAGCATACAGAGTTCATTCCCAGTCTAAGATCGGACTGACAGCAGGATCGATAGCAGCACGCAGAGGGGGATCAGACCGGACTGAGGGTTGCAGCAGCAGACCAGCAGCAAGATCAGTAGCATGTAGGGGGGGTCGGGCCGATCCTCGGCTTGCGCATTTTGCCTCTCTGGCCTACTGAGTGCCCGATGCTCATTTCATGGGTTGACTTAGGCATACGGAGTTCACTCCCGGTCTAAGCCCCAACCAGACCGAGGGACCCGCAATGGGATCGACAACACACAGAGGGGGATCGGGCCAATTCTCGGCTTACGCATTCTGGCTCTTCGATCGACTGAGTGCCTGCACACTCGTTTCATGGGTTGACTTAGGCATACGTAGTGCATTACCGTTCTCAACCAACCAAGGGCCAGAGGCTATCGATGGCGTTTGGGGCAACAATCGAGGGGAACCAGCAGTGGGATCCTTGATCAGCTTGCGCATCCTGCCCCCAACGGTCGGTTTGCTGCCTGCACGCTCGTTTCGGGGGCCGACCAAGGCTTGAAATGTGCCGATGGTGGTCGAGGCAACTGCCCGCATCAGGGCCCAGCATGTGCCGATGGTGTTTGATGCAATCACTCGTACCAAGGGCCATCTTGTGCCGATGGTGGTCGAGGCAATCACCCACACCAAGGGCCGGCATGTGTCGATGGTGATCGAGGCAACCACCCGCACCAAGTCCCAGCTTGTGCCGATGGCAGTCAAGGCAAGTGCCCGTACCAAAAGGCAGTCTGTGCCGATGATGGTCGATGCATGTGCCATTACCATGCACCATCATGTGCCATTGATGGTCGAGGCCTTGGGCGAAGTTCGATTTTGAGCCACGGTGCACATGCTAGGCTCGAGCATGTGCTGGTGCCACATTTTTTCGCTCGGGGCACCATCGTCAGAGCATCGCCAGAGAACCTAACCGACGGCATTAGGGGTTCCAGCGATTGGGGTAGCCGGGGGGTGTGCACAAATGATGTGCGATGGGTGCTGGTACATGGCCCTTATATTGGCCCCTTATCCCTCATCAAACCTTGAGAACTCAAACCCCCTTAAAGAGCATTTGGGATTTTATAGGTTTGCTCCCAGTAGCCATTAAAGTGTTTGATATGGGGACATTTTTTTCAAACAGTCACAAAATCTTCTCCACTTCAAGTTTTTAGCTAAATTTTTTTGTGCATTCCAACAAAAATACAAGGATCACGTCTACCGAATTTGGGGCCAAAACTCCGTAAAAAAAATTTAAAAAAATCTCGAACTGTAAAAAGTTTTTGAAAATCATGAAAAATAGAAAACAGGTCGTCTTGCCACGAAACTTCTCACGAAGTCTTAGGGGACCATTGTATGATTTTAGAAGCCATAAAAATGGCATTGGCATGGCAGAAATATGAAGACGTGCCTGAACCCACCTACCACTCGATCGATCCATGGCTTGCGCATCTCACCTCTCCGGTCGGCTAAGTGCCCGTACGCTCATTTCGTGGGTTGACTTAGGCATACGTAGTGCGCTCCCAGTCTATGATCAGATCGGACTGAGGGTTACAGTAGCACGCAGTGATCGGACCTGCAGTGAGATCGACAGCACGCAGAGGGGACCGGGTCGATCCTCGGCTTGTGCATTCTGTCTCTCTGGCCGGCTGAGCACCCACACGCTTGTTTCGTGGGTTGACTTAGGCATACGGAGTTCATACCCAGTCTAAGCACACGGAGGTCATTCCCAGTCTAAGATCGGATCGGACCGAGGGTTACGGTAGTAGGACCAGACCGAGGGTTACAGCAGCACGCAGGGGGGGACCGAGCAGATCTCCGGCTTGCACATTCTGCCTCTTTGGTTGGCTGAGCGCCGCACGCTCGTTTCATGGGTTGGCTTAGGCATACGGAGTTCATTCCATGTGTAAGGCCCAGTTGGACCAAGGGTTATGGCAGCAGGACCGACAGCATGCAGAGGGGGACCGGGCTGATCCCCGACTTACGTATTATGCCTCTCCGACTGGGTCAGCGCCCGCACATTGGTTTCGTGGGTTGACTTAGGCATACTTAGTTCATTCCCAGTCTAAGCATATGGAGTTCATTCCCAGTCTAAGATCGGAACGACAATGGGATCGACAGCAGCACACAGAGGGGGATCAAGCTGATACTCAGCCTGCGCATCCTGCATCTCCGATCGACTGAGCGCCCGTACGTTCATTTTATGGGTTGACTTAGGCATACGAAGTTCATTCTCGATCTAAGACCCAACGAGACCGAGGGACCCATAGCGAGATCGACAGCACACAAAACGGGATCGAGTCGATCCTCGACTTGCTCATTCTGGCTCTCCGATCGGTTGAGTGCCCACACGCCCGTTTCATGGGTTGACTTTGGCATAAGTAGTGCATTCCCGATCTCCACCAACCAAGGGTCAGAGGCTATCGACGGTGTTTGGGGCAACAACTGAGGGGGACCAACAGCGGGATCCTTGGTCAGCTTGTGCATCCCGCCCCCAGCGGTCGGTTCAGTGCCTGCACGCTCATTTCGAGGGTCGATCGGGGCTCAACATGTGCCGATGGTGGTCTAGGCAACTGCCCTCACCATGGCCCAGCATGTGCCGATGGTGTTCGATGCAACAGCTCGCACCAGGGGCCATCTTGTGCCGATGGTGGTCGAGGCAATCGCCTGCACCAAGGGCCGGCATGTGCCGATGGTGATCGAGGCAACCACCTGCACCAGGGCCCAGCTTGTGTCGATGGCAGTCAAGGTAAGTGCCCGTACCAAAGGGCAGCCTGTGTCGATGATGGTCGATGAATGTGCCATCACAATGCTCCATCATGTGCCATTGATGGTCGAGGAGACCGAGTTTATCCTCGGCTTGTGCATCCTGCCTCTCTGGTCGGCTAAGCACCCGCACGCTCGTTTCGTGGGTTGACTTAGGCATATGGAGTTCATCCCAGTCTAAGCATACAGAGTTCATTACTAGTCTAAGATCGGACCAGATCGAGGGTTGCTATAATAAGACCAGTAGCAGGATTAGCAGTACGTAGGGGGGGACCAGGCCAATCCCCGACTTGTGCATTCTACCTCTCCGACTGGCTGAGCACCCGTACGCTCATTTCATGGGTTGGCTTAGGCATACGGAGTTCATTCCATGTCTAAGTGTCACACCCTGGGCGGGGGCGCCAGGCACATCAGGCGGACCAGCAGGCGAGCCAGAGGTTGAGGCTCGCAAACTAGGCATGCTGGCGGGTATCTATGGGCAAAGCCTAGCAAACGAGTTCAAAATGCCCGCCCAACTTGCAAGCCAGCCCGTGAGACCAAGGCCTAGCATACAAGCTGCTCGAACCACATCTAAAAAGGCCCAAGGTGCTGAACATGCAAGGGAAGCTTCTGGAAGCAGGCAGGATCTACAGGCGCATCCTGGCAGATTTGGTTGACCCTGAAAATCAGGAGTTAGCATCCTAATTGATTGTAATCCCATGATTTTAGCCTTTATTCTAGGGATATTGCCATTAAGTTGTAGCTGGAGCCTTAACTATAAATAGAGGGCTACTCCACCCTCATTTGTACATCATCAAACACTTCTATTTTAGTGAATACAAAGCATTTCTAGAATTCTGTCTTGTTATCCTGTTTCTCTTTAACTTGCGTAATCAGCCCTTCCCATTGTTCTAGTGCACGCACACTTGTGTTTTAGGCTGACTTAGGCATAAAAGAGGAGATTCCAAGCCTAAGGCCACACGAATTCTGAGTCTAAGGTCAGAGCCCCATGACAGTTGGTACAGAGCCAGTTCGATTCTGCGTGTTTGTGTTGTGCAGGTTAGATCGTGATTGAGGAGATGGCATCCCAAAGCGATGTTGCTAGCCAACAACCAGAGGCCCAGGAGCATGGGCATGGAAGAGGCAAGAAAGCTAGTTCTAAAGATATTTGGTCTACCATGGACGGTAGGTTGGCCAAGGTGGAGGTGACCAAGGGTGACATGGGGGAGAATCTTGAGGAAGTAGAGACTCACATTGCATCGCTAGACTCCATAGGGGAGGAGGTCCAAAGTGAGCTGGAAGTTGCTCTCAACAAAGGCATGGATGTGGTCACCCAGAAGAATAAGGCCTTGGAGGCTGAAGTGCTGACCTTGCGCGATGGCATGGAGGCCATGTGCCAGCGGATGGAAAAGCTTACCAATGAGTTCGTTGCTTGCAAGACTACCATTGGGAATGGCATGTTTGTCGGAGTGTCCAAATCCAGATTGGAGGTCCCCAAGCCTAAGGTGGTCAAGGGGACTAGGGCGGCCAAGGAAGTAGACAACTACCTTTGGGGTATGGAGCAGTACTTCCAGGCCATGGGCATGCAAGACAAGGTGATAAAGGTAAGCACTACTGCTATGTATCTCACTGATGTAGCCTTATTGTGGTAGAGGCGCAGGTGTGATAATGTCAGGCATGGGAGCACCAAGATTAGAACCTGGGCAGAGTTCCAAAAGGTGTTTAGAGAACAATTTTACCCGGAGTATGCCGATGATGACGCACGGGCAAAGTTACGTAGGCTGAGCCAGCAAGGGGACATAAAGGAGTATGTCCAAAAATTCTCTGAACTGATGCTACAGATCTTGGATCTAGGCGAGAAGGATGCCTTATTTGCTTTCATGGATGGGCTGAAGCTGTGGGTGAAGCTTGAGCTACAAAGGAGGGGAGTTCATGACTTGGCTAAAGCCATGACTACTACCGAGGCCTTGATAGAGTTCAAGCCTCTGAACAAGTTCGAGTCTACCAAGCCCAAGGGTAAGGGCAGGGATGATAGGGACCGAAAAAAGTAGTCCAAGGGGAAGGACCATGATCGGGAGTCCAAGGATGGAGATCGAGACCGTTCAATCAAAGATGGCAAGAGGAAGCCACCAGCAAGCAAGTGGAAAGCAAAGAGAGATTGAGAGCCACTAGCATGTTACCTATGTGGAGGGAGCCACATAGCATGCAATTACCCACAGAAGGGCAAGCTGGCTGCTGTAGACAAAGAGTCTGACGAGGAGTTAGAGTCAGGGGTAGCAAAGCTTGGGTCGTTGGTCCTCAATGCTATCCAAAGTAAGGGGAACCGTAAGCCAAAGGGCTTGATGTTTGCGAATCTGATGGTTGCGGGTCAGAAGGTGAGCGTACTGGTGGACACAGGTGCCTCACATCTTTTTATTTTTGGTGATAGAGCCTGAAAGCTCAGACGAAAAGTGCATAAAGGGATTGGTAGCGCGAGGAGTGGAGTTGCAGCTTGGAGACTGGAAAGGGAAGGAAACCATAAAGGTAATACCCCTTGATGACTATGAGTTTGTGATTGGGTTGGATTTCCTTGTTCGGATTAATGCCCTCCTTATGCCTTTTGCCGATTGTGTTTGCATCTTGGACGCACGGTGCCAATGCCTAGTGCCATTGAGGAGAGGGTCTGGAGTTGGGTCGTGGGTGGTGTCAGCCATCCAATTTGCCAAGGCGATAATCAAACAAGAAGACACCTTCTTGGCAGCCCTAAAATATGATGAGGCAAGGGACAAGGAGACTGAGTCACCTTTGAAGGTCCTAAAGGTGCTGAAGACCTTTAGTGATGTGATGCCTGCAAAGCTGCCTAGCAAGCTACCACCTAAGAGGGAGGTGGACCACAAGATCGAGCTGGTGTACGAGGACAAGCCACCAGCTAGAGCCTCTTACTGAATGTCCCACCAGAGTTGGAGGAGTTGAGGAAGCAACTCAAAGAGTTAGTTGATGTTGGCTTCATCAGGCCATCGAAGGCACCCTATGGTGCACCGATTCTATTCCAGTGCAAGCATGATGGGTCGTTGTGGTTGTACATAGACTATCGGGCTTTGAACAAGCTGACCATCAAGAACAAGTACCCCATCCCACTCATTGCGGACTTGTTCAATCAACTTGGAAGTGCAAGGTGGTTCACCAAGTTGGATTTGAGGTCGGGCTACTATCAAGTCAAGATCGCGGAGGGAGATGAGCCAAAGATAGCATGTGTCACTCGGTATGGTTCGTATGAGTTCTTGGTGATGCCTTTTGGACTCACGAATGCCCTAGCAACATTCTGCACCCTTATGAACAAGGTACTTCAATCATTCCTTGATCGGTTTGTTGTGGTTTATTTGGATGACATTGTGATCTATAGCCAGACTTTGGGAGAGCATGTAGACCACTTGAGATAGGTGTTCGAGGTGTTACAGGCGCATAAGCTGTTTGTCAAGAGGGAGAAGTGCTCATTTGCCTAGCAGGAGATCTCGTTCCTTGGCCACATAGTGGAAAGTGGTAGGATACGCATGGATGAAGGCAAGATACATGCCATCATAGAGTGGCATCCACCAGCCAAGGTAACTGAGTTGAGATCGTTCCTTGGGATGGTTAACTACTACAGGTGCTTCATCAAAGGTCACTTAACAATAGCCACGCCATTGACTGACTTGCTCAAGAAAGTGAGAGCATGGGAGTGGAGCACAGGGTACCAGGAAGCCTTTGATAGGTTGAAGCGGGCTGTGATCGAGGAGCTAGTCTTGGCCTTGCCAAACCATGCCAAGTTGTATGAGGTGCATACGGATGCATCAGACTTTGCCATAGGGGGCGTGTTGATGTAGGAGGGATGTCCAGTCGCATTCGAGAGCAGGAAGCTGAACGAGATTGAATGTAGGTACATGGTCCAAAAGAAGGAGATGACTACAGTGGTGCACTGCTTGTGCACTTGGCACCATTATCTGTTGGGGTCGAGGTTCATGGTGAGGACGGACAATGTGGCGACCAGCTACTTCCAAACGTAGAAGAAGCTATCCCCCAAGCAGGCTAGATGGTAAGATTTTCTTGCAGAATTTGATTTCCAGATGGAGTACAAGCCAGGACGGGTGAACCTAGTGGCAGACGCCCTGAGCGGGAAGGCTAACCTTGCTGCCACTAGCCAACCAGAGGGGTCACTGGTGCCGTGCATCAAGGAGGGACTTGCGCATGATCCTACAGCCAAGGCTTTGTTGGAGTATACCCAGCAAGGTAAGACTAGGCGGTTTTGGTTACAGGATGGCTTGCTGTACACCAGGGGTAGTAGACTATTTGTGCCGCAGGACGAGAAGCTCCGCAAAGAAGTTTTGTAAGAATGCCATGATTCAAGGTGGGCTGGACACCCCGGAGTGAGTCGTACCTTGGCGCTGATCGAGGATCGGTACTACTGGCCATACATGAGGGACGATGTGGAGGCATATGTGAAGACTTGTCTTGTGTGCCAACAGGATAAGGTGGAGCTCAAGAAACCAGACGGTTTTTTGGAGCCATTGGCAGTGCCAAAGTGACCATAAGAGAGTGTTTCTCTGGACTTTATAGTCGGTCTACCCAAAGTAGAAGGATTTGGAAGGATCATGGTAGTGGTGGACAGGTTTTCCAAGTATGGAATCTTCATTCCAGCAACCAAAGAGTGCCCAGTCGAGGAGGCAGCTCGATTGTTCCTGAAGAACATGGTTAAGTACTAGGGAGTGCTGAGGACCATTGTTAGGGATCGAGACGGGCGGTTCACGGGTAGGTTCTGGACTGAGTTGTTCAAGCTGTTGGGGTCAGACTTGAACATTTCCACCAGCATGCATCCACAAACCGATGGGCAGACAAAACAAGTGAATGGACTATTGGAGGTCTACCTCAGGCACTATGTGAGTGCCACACAAAGGGACTGGCCAAAGCTGCTAGATATTGCGCAGTTTTCCTACAAGTTGCACAGGAGCTAGGCAACGAACTAGAGCCCATTTGAGGTTGTGACAGGGCAACAACCACTAACACCCAGTTTGATTGCTGTAGGTTATACAGGGTCGAATCCAACAGCATACAAGTTTGCCAAGGCATGGTAGGAGCAAACTGACTTGGCCAGAGTTTGTCTACACTAGGCGGCCAAGAGGTCGAAGAAGTGGGCAGACCAGAAGAGGCAGGATGTGCAGTTCCAGGTTGGAGACTTGGTATTGGTGAAGCTGCATCCCATTGTGCGCCATAGGGGGCTATACAAAGGCCTAGTCCAGAGGTATGAGGGACTTTTTCGAGTAGTCAAAAGGGTAGGCAAGGTTGCCTACGAGCTGGATATGCCACCCAAGCCGAAGGTACACCTCATGTTCCATGTGAGCATGCTCAAGCCGTTCTATGAGGATGAGGGAGATCTAGGACAGGCAGAGTCAAAGCGTGGACCATTGGGAGCAAGGGCCTCATATGAGAAGGAGATCTACAACATCATAGCTGACCAAGAGGTGAGACGGAAGAACTATCAACCAAGATATGAGTACTTAGTGCGCTGGAAGGGACTTCCAGATAGTAAGGTGAGCTGGGAACCAGCAGAGGACTTATGGCAGTTCGGGGACCAGATCAGGTAGTACCATGCAGAAGACGCAAGAAGGGCATTGCACAATAAGGTGGGGGAGAATGTCACGCCCTGGGCGAGCGCGTTAGGCACATCAGATGGACCAGCGATGAGCCAGAGGTTGAGGCCCGTAGACCAGGAATGCTGGCGGGTATCTATGCGCAAAGCCTAGCAAATGAGTTCAACGCCGGCCCAACTTGCAGGCTAGCCCATGAGACCAAGGCCTGGCATACAAGCTGCCCGCACCACATCCAAAAGGGCCCAAGGTGCTGGACACACAAGGGAAGCTTCTGGAAGCAGGCAAGATTAGTAGGAGCATCCTGGCAGATTTGGTTGACCTTGAAAATTAGAAGTTAGCATCCTCATTGATTGCAGATTTATAGCTGGAGCCTCAACTATAAATAGAGGGCTACTCCACCCTCATTTGTACATCATCAAACACTTCTGTTTCAGTGAATACAAGAGCATTTCTAAAATTTTGTCTTGTTATCATGTTTCTCTTTAACTTGTGTAATCAGCCCTTCCCATTGTTCTAGTGCCCGCACGCTTGTGTTTTAGGCTGACTTAGGCATAAAGGAGGAGATTCCAAGCCTAAGCCCACACAGATTTTGAGTCTAAGGTCAGAGCCCATGACATAAGCCCCAGCCGAACCAAAGGTTGTGGCAGTGGGACTGGCAGCACGCAGAGAGGGACCGAGCCGATCCTTGCTTGCGCATTGTGCCACTCTGGCTGGCTCAATGCCCACACGTTCATTTCATGGGTTGACTTAGGCATACGGAATTCATTCCCAGTCCAAGATCAGATCGACAGTGAGATCCGTAGCAGCACGCAGAGGGGGACCAGGCCAATCGTTGGCTTGCGCATCCTGCCTCTTCGACCAGCTGAGCTCCTGCACGCTCATTTCGTGGGTTGACTTAGGCATATGGAGTTCATTCTCGGTCTAAGCCCCAACTGGATCGAAGGACCGCAATGGGGTCGGCAGCACAAAGAGGGGGACAGAGCTGATCCTCAGTTTGCGCATTCTGGCTCTTCGGTTGGCTGAGCGTCCGCATGCTCGTTTCATGGGTTGACTTAGGCATACGTAGTGCATTCTCAGTCTCGACCAACCAAGGGCCAGAGGCTATCGACGGCGTTTAGGGCAACAATCGAGGGGGACTAGCAGCGGGATCCTTGATTGGCTCGTGCATCCCACCCCCAGCAGTCGGTTCAGTGCCTGCACGCTCACTTCGAGGGCCGACCGAGGCTCGGCATGTGTCGATTGTGGTCGAGGCAACCACTAGCACCACGGCCTAGCATATGCCGATGATGTTCGATGCAACCGCCCGCACTAGAGGCCATCTTGTACCGATGGTGGTTGAGGCAATCACCCGCACCAAGGGCCGACATGTGCCGATGGTGATTGAGGCAATCGCCCGCACCAAAGCCCAGCTTGTGCCGATGGTGGTCGAGGCAAGTGCCCGTACCAAAGGGCAGCCTGTGCCGATGATGGTCAATGTATGTGCCATCACCATGCACCATCATGTGCCATCACCATGCGCCATCATGTGCCATTGATGGTCGAGGCCTTGCCCGAAGTTCGATTTTGAGCCATGGTGCACGTGCTAGGCTTGGGCATGTGCCGGTTTCACATTTTTTTTGCCCGAGGCACCATCACCGGAGCATCATCGAAGAACCTAACCGATGGCATTGGGGTTCCGACGATTGGGGGGCCGGGGGGTGTACGCACATGATGTGCGATGGGTGCTGGTACTTGGCCCTTATATTGGCCCCCTATCCCTCATCAAACCTCCAGAAGTCACACCCCCCTTAAAGAGCATTTGAGATTTTATAGGTTTGCTTCCAGTAGCCATTAAAGTGTCTGAAATGGGGAAATGTTTTTCAAACGGTCACAAAATCTTCTCCACTTTGAGTTTTTACCTGAATTTTTTTTGCGTGCCAACAAAAATTCAAAGATCATGTCTACCAAATTTGGTGCCAAAACTCCTTCTAAAAAAATTTTAAAAAATCCCGAACCGTAAAAAGTTTCAAAAATCATGAAAAATAGAAAACGGGTCGTCTTGCCACGAAACTTCACATGAAGGCTTAGGGGACCATTCTATGAATTTATAAGCCATAAAAATGGCATTGGCATGGCAAAAATATGAAGATGTGCCTGAACCCACCTACCACCCGATCGATCCACGACTTGCGCATCCCGCCTCTCCGATCGGCTAAGTGCCTGCACGCTCGTTTCGTGGGTTGACTTAGGCATACGTAGTGTGCTCCCAGTCTAAGATCGGACCAGATGGAGGGTTGCAACAGCAGGACCCCAAGTGGGATCGACAGCATGCAGAGGGGACTGGGTCAATCCTCGGCTTGCGCATCCTACCTCTCTGGGCAGGTAAGCGCCCGCACGCTCGTTTCGTGGGTTGACTTAGGCAAACGGAGTTCATTCCCAGTCTAAGATCGGACCGAACTGAGGGTTGCGGTAGCAGGACCAGCAGCAGGATCGGCAGCACGTAAGGGTGGACCAGGTCAATCCCCAGCTTTTAAATTCTGCCTCTCCGGCCGACTGAGCCCTCACATGCTCGTTTCGTGGGTTGGCTTAGGCATACGGAGTTCATTCCATGTCTAAGCCCCAGTCGAACCGAGGGTTGTGGCAGCAAGACTGATGGCATGTAGAAGGGGATCGGGCTGATCCTCGACTTCCGCATTATGCCTCTCCGACTAGCTCAGCGGCCGCATGCTCGTTCCGTGGGTTGACTTAGGCATACGGAGTTCATTCCCAGTCTAAGCATACGAAGTTCATTCCCAGTCTAAGATCGGACCGACAGCAGCACGCAGAGGGGAACTAGGGTGATCGTCAGCTTGCGCATCCTACCTCTCAGGCTAGCTGAGCGGCCGCACGCTCATTTCATGGGTTAACTTAGGCATACAGAGTTCATTTTTGGTCTAAGACCCAATCGGACAGAGGGACCTGTAGCAGGATCGGTAGCACGCAGAGGGGGATCGGGCCAATCCTCAGCTTATGCATTCTGGCTCTCCGGTTGACTGAACACCCACACACTCGTTTCATGGGTTGACTTAGGCATACGTAGCGCATTCTCGGTCTCGACCAACCAAGGGCCAGAGGCTACCGATGGCGTTTGGGGTAACAATCGATGGAGACCAGCAGCGGGATCCTTATTCGGCTCGTGTATCCCACCCCTAGCATTCAGTTCATTGCTCGTATGCTCATTTCGAGGGCCGATCAGGGCACGGCATGTGCCGATAGTGGTCGAGGCAATCGCCCGCACCATGGCCCAGCATATGCCGATGATGTTTGATGCAACCGCCCGCACCAGGGCCATCTTGTGTCGATGGTGGTCGAGCCAATTGCCCACACCAAAGGCCGTCATATGTCGATGGTGATGGAGGCAACCGCCCACACCAAGGCTCAGCTTGTGCCGATGGCAGTCGAGGCAAGTGCCCGTACAAAAGGGCAGCCTGTGTCGATGATGGTCGATGCATGTGCCATCACCATGTGCCATCATGTGCCATCACCATGTGCCATCATGTGCCATTGATGGTCGAGGCCTTGGCCGAAGTTTGATTTTGAGCCATGGTGCACAGCTGGGCTCGGGCATGTGTCGGTTTCACATTTTTTTTGCCCGAGACACCATCACCGGAGCATCATCGAAGAACCTAACCGACGGCATTGGGGGTTCCCATGATTGGGGGGCCGAGGGGTGTACGCACATGATATGCAATGGGTGCTGGTACTTGGCCCTTATATTGGCCCCTATCCCTCATCAAACCTTGAGAACTCACACCCCCCTTAAAGAGCATTTGAGATTTTATAGGTTTGCTTCTAGTAGCCATTAAAGTGTCTGAAATGGGGAAATATTTTTCAAACGATCACAAAATCTTCTCCACTTCGAGTTTTTACCTGAATATTTTTGTTCGAGCCAAAAAAAATTCAAAGATCATGTCTACCAAATTTAGTGCCAAAACTCCTTCTAAAAAAATTTTAAAAAATCCCGAACCGTAAAAAGTTTCAAAAATCATGAAAAATAGAAAACGGGTCGTCTTGCCACGAAACTTCACATGAAGGCTTAGGGGACCATTCTATGAATTTATAAGCCATAAAAATGGCATTGGCATGGCAAAAATATGAAGATGTGCCTGAACCCACCTACCACCCGATCGATCCACGGCTTACGCATCCCGCCTCTCCAGTCGGCTAAGTGCCCGCACGCTCGTTTCGTGGGTTGACTTAGGGAAACATAGTGCACTCACAGTCTAAGATCGGACCGAATCGAGGGTTGTGGCAGCAGGACTCGTAGCGGGATCGGCAGCATGCGGAGGGGACCTGGTCGATCCCCAGTTTGGACATCCTGCCTCTTTGGCCGGCTGAGCGCCCGTACGCTCGTTTCGTTGGTTCACTTAGGCATACAGAGTTCATCCCCAGTCTAAGCATACAGAGTTCATTCCCAATCTAAGATCAGACCAGATCGAGGGTTACGGTAGCAGGATCGACAGCACATAGGGGGGACCGGGCCGATCCCTGACTTGCGCATTCTGCCTCTCTGGACGGCTGAGCGCTCGCATGCATGTTTCGTTGGTTGGCTTAAGCATACGGAGTTCATTCCATGTCTAAGGCCCAACCAGATCAAGGATTGTGGCAGCGAGACTGGCAGTACGCAGAGGGGGATCGGGTCGATCCTCAGCTTGCGCATTATGCCTCTCCGCTCGTTTCGCAGGTTGACTTAGGCATACAGAGTTCATTCCAAGTCTATGCATATAGAGTTCATTCCCAGTCTAAGATCAGACTGACAGCAGCACGCAGAGGGGGACCGGGTCGATCCTCGACTTGTGCATCCTGCCTCTCTGATCGACTGAGCACCCGCACGCTCATTTCGTGGGTTGACTTAGGCATACGAAGTTCATTCCTGGTCCAAGCCACAACTGGACCGAGGGGCTCGCAGCGGGATTGGTAGCACGCAGAGAGGAATCGGGCCGATCCTGGAGTTCTGCAATCTGGCTTTTCAGTCGGTTGAAGACCCGCACCCTCATTTCATGGGTTGACTTAGGCATATGTAGTGCATTCCCGATCTCGACCAATCAAGGGCCAGAGGCTATCGACGATGTTTGGGGCAACAACCGAGGGGGACCAGCAGCGAGATCCTTAGTCAGCTCGTGCATCCAGCCCCTAGTGGTCGGTTCAATGCCCCATACTCATTTCGGAGGTTGATCGAGGCTCGACATGTGCCAATGGTGGTCGAGGCAACCGTCCACACCACGGCCCAACATGTGTCGATGGTGTTCGATGCAACCGCCCACACCAGGGGCCATCTTGTGCTGATGGTTGTTGAGGCAATCACCTGCACCAAGGGTCGGCATGTGCCGATGGTGATCAAGGCAACCGCCTGGACCAGGACCTAGCTTGTGCCGATGGTGATCGAAGCAAGTGCCCGTACCAAAGGGCAACCTGTGCCGATGATGGTCGATGCATGTGACATCACCATGCGCCATCATGTGCCATTGATGGTCGAGGCCTTGGCCGAAGTTTGATTTTGGGCCACGGTGCACATGCTGGGATCGTGCATGTGCTGGTGCCACATTTTTTTCGCCCGGGGTACCATCGTCGGAGAACCTAATTGGCGGCATTGGGGGTTTCGACGATTAGGGGGGCCGGGGGGTGTGCGCACATGATGTGCGATGGGTGCTGGTACTTGGTCCTTATATTGGCTCCCTATCCCTCATCAAACCTCAAGAACTCACACCCCCTTAAAGAGCATTTGAGATTTTATAGGTTTGCTCCTAGTAGCCATTAAAGTGTCTGAAATGGTGACATTTTTTTCAAACGGCCACAAAATCTTCTCAACTTCACGTTTTTAGCTGAATTTTTTTTTACGTGCCAACAAAAATACAAGGATCATGTCTACCAAATTTGTGGCCAAAACTCCTTCTAAAAAAATTTTAAAAAATCTCGAACCGTAAAAAGTTTCAAACATCATGAAAAATAGAAAACGGGTTGTCTTGCCACGAAACTTCACATGAGGGCTTAGGGGACCATTGTATGAATTTACAAGCCATAAAAATGGCATTGACACGGTAGAAATATGAAGATGTGCTTGAACCCACCTACCACTCGACCGATCCACGGCTTGCGCATCCCGCTTCTCCAGTCAGCTAAGTGCCCGTACGGTCATTTCGTGGGTTGACTTAGGCATATGTAGTGCACTCCCAATCAATGATCGGATCGGATTGAGGGTTGCGGTAGTAGGACCCGCAGTGGGATCAATAGCACGCAGAGGGGATTGGGTCAATCCTCAGCTTGCATATCCTGCCTCTCTGGCTGGCTGAGTGCTCGTGCGCTCATTTTTTGAGTTGACTTAGGCATACAGAGTTCATCCCCAGTCTAAGCTTACGGAGTTCATTCCCAATCTAAGATCAGATCAGAATGAGATTTGCGGTAGCAGGACCAGCAGTATGATCTGCAGCACGCAGGGGGGGACCGAGTCGATCCCCGGCTTGTGTATACTACCTTTCCGACAAACTGAGCCCTTGCATGCTCGTTTCGTGGGTTAGCTTAGGCATACGGAGTTCATTCCACGTTTAAGCCCCAGCCGGATCGAGGGTTGTGGCAGCGGGATCGGTAACACGCAGAGGGGGACCGGGCCGATCCCCGGCTTGCGCATTATGCCTCTTAGGCCTGCTCAGTGCCCGCACGCTCGTTTCATGGGTTGACTTAGGCATACGGAGTTCATTCCCAGTCTAAGCATATGGAGTTCATTCCTAGTCTAAGATCGGACCGACTGCAGCACACAGAGGGGGACCTGATCGATCCTCAGCTTACGTATCGTACGTCTCTGACCGGCTGAGCACCCGCATGCTCGTTTCATCGGTTGACTTAGGGATACGGAGTTCATTCCCGGTCTAAGCCACAATCGGACCGAGGGACCCATAGCGGGATCTGTAGCACGTAGAGGGGGATCGGGTCGATCCTCAACTTGTGCATTCTGGCTCTCCAATCGATTGAACACCCACACGCTTGTTTCATGGGTTGACTTAGGCATACATAATGCATTCTCGGTCTTGACCAATCAAGGGCCAGAGGCTATCGAGGGGGACCATCAGTGCAACAACCGAGGGGGACCATCAGTGGGATCCTTGGTATGCTCACGTATCCCATCCCTAGCCATCAGTTCAGGGCCTGCAAGCTCATTTCAGGGGCTGATCGAGGCTCAGCATGTGTCAATGGTGGTCGAGGCAACCACCCGCACCATGGCCCAGCATGTGTCGATGGTGTTCGATGCAACCGCCCACGCCGGAGGCCATCTTATGCCGATGGTGGTCGAGGCCAATCGCCTGTACCAAGGGCCGGCATGTGCTGATGGTAATTGAGGCAATCGCTCACACTAGGGCCCAGCTTGTGCTGATGGCGGTCGAGGCAAGTGCCCGTACCAAAGGGCAGCCTGTGCCGATGATGGTCGATGCATGTGCCACACCATGCACCATCATGTGCCATTGATGGTCGAGGCCCTGGCCGAAGTATGATTTTGAGCCACGGTGCACATGCTGGGCTTGGGCATGTACTGGTGCCATAATTTTTTCTCCTGGGGCACCATTGTCAGAGCATCGTCGGAGAACCTAACTGGCGGCATTAGGGGTTTCGGCGATTGGGGGCGTCAGGGGGTATGCACACATGATGTACGATGGGTGCTGGTACTTGGCCCTTATATTGGCCCCCTATCCCTCATCAAACCTCGAGAACTCACACCCCTTTAAAGAGCATTTGAGATTTTATAGGTTTGCACGCAGTAGCCATTAAAGTCTTTAAAATGGGGACATTTTTTTCAAACAGTCACAAAATCTTCTCTACATCAAGTTTTTAGTTGAATTTGTTTGCGCGTGCCAACAAAATTACAAGGATCACGTCTACCAACTTTGGGGCAAAACTCTTAAAAAAATTTTAAAAAATCTCGAACCGTAAAAAGTTTCAAAAATCATGAAAAATATAAAACGGGTCGTCTAGCCACGAAACCTCACATGAAGGCTTAGGGGACCATTGTATGAATTTACAAGCCATAAAAATGGCATTGGCACGGCAAAAATAAGAAGATGTGCCTGAACCCACCTACAACTCGATCGATCCACGGCTTGTGCATCCCGCATCTCCGGTCGGCTAAGTGCCTACATGCTCATTTCGTGGGTTGACTTAGGCATATGTAGTGCACTCCCAGTCTAAGATTGGATCAGACCGAAGGTAGTGGTAGTAGGACCTGTAACGGGATCGACAGCATGCAGGGGGGGACCGGGTCGATCCCTGGCTTGCGCATTCTACCTCTCCGACCGATTGAGCCCCCGCACGCTCGTTTCATGGGTTAGCTTAGGCATACGGAGTTCATTCCATGTCTAAGCCCTAGCTGGATTGAGGGTTGTGGTAGCGAGACCAGTAACACGCAGAGAGAGATCAGGCCTATCCTCGGCTTATGCATTATGCCTCTCCGGCCTACTCCGTGCCCGCACGCTTGTTTCATTGGTTGACTTAGGAATACGGAGTTCATTCCCAATCTAAGCATACGGAGTTCATTCCCAGACTAAGATCAGATTGGCAACAGCACGTAGAAAGGGACCAGGTAGATCCTTGGCTTGCACATCCTGCCCTCTGACCGACTGAGCGTCCACACGCTCATTTCGTGGGTTGACTTAGGCATACTGAGTTCATTCCCAGTCTAAGCCCCAACCGGATCGAGGGACCCGTAACAGGATCGGCAGCATGTAAAGGGGGACCGGCCGATCCTTGGCTTACATATTCTGGCTCTCCGGCCAGCTGAGCACCCCCACGCTTGTTTCATGGGTTAACTTAGACATACGTAGTGCATTCCCAGTCTCGACCAATCAAGGGCCAGAGGCTATCGATGGCGTTTGGGGAAACAATCGAGGAGGACCAGCAGCGGGATCGTTGGTCGGCTCGTGCACCCTACCCCCAGTGATTGGTTCGGTGCCCGTACACTCATTTTGGGGCCTGATCGGGGCTCGGCATATGCCGATGGTCATCGAGGCAATCGAGCGCACCACAGCCCAGCATGGGCCGATGGTGTTCGATGCAACCGTTTGCACATGGGGCCATCTTATGCTGATGGTCGAGGTAATTGCCCGTACCAAGGGACAGCATGTGTCGATAATGACTGAGGCAACTGCCCGTACCAGGGCCCAACATGTGTCGATGGCGATCGAGGCAAGTGCCCGTACCAAAGGCCAGCTTGTGCCGATGATGGTCGATGCATGTGCCATCACTATGCGCCATCATGTGCCATTGATGGTCGAGGCCTTGGCCGAAGTTTGATTTTGAGCCATGGTGCACATGCTGGGCTCGAGCATGTGCTGGTTCCACATTTTTTTTGCCCGAGGCACCATCACCGGAGCATCACCGGAGAACCTAACCGGCGGCATTGGGGGTTCCTGCGATTGGGGGGCCAGGGGGTGTGCGCACATGATGTGTGATGGGTGCTGGTACTTGGCCCTTACATTAGTCCCCTATCCCTCATCAAACCTCTAGAACTCACACCCCCTTAAAGAGCATTTGAGATTTTATAGGTTTGCTCCCAGTAGCCATTAAAGTGTCTGAAATAGGGACATTTTTTTGAAATGGTCACAAAATCTTTTCCACTTTGAGTTTTTAGTTTAATTTTTTTGTGCTAGCCAACAAAAATTCATTCAAGGATCACGTCTACCAAATTTGGGGCCAAAACTCCTTCTAAAAAAATTTTAAAAAATCCTAAACCGTAAAAAGTTTTCAAAATCGTGAAAAATAGAAAACGAGTCATCTTGCCACGAAACTTCACATAAAGGCTTAGGGGACCATTGTATGAATTTACAAGCCATAAAAATGGCATTGGCATGGTAGAAATATGAAGATGTGTCTGAACCCACCTACCACTTGATCGATCCACGGCTTGCATCCCACCTCTCCGGATGGCTAAGTACCCGCACGTTCATTTCGTGGGTTGACTTAGGCATACGTAGTGTGATCCCAGTCTAAGATCAGACCGGACTGAGGGTTGCGGCAACAGGACTCACAGCGGGATCAACAGCATGCAGAGGGGACCAGGCCAATCCCCAGCTTGCGCATCCTACCTCTCTAGCCGGTTGAGTGCCCGTACGCTCGTTTCGTAGGTTGACTTAGGCATACGGAGTTCATCCCCAGTCTAAGCATACGGAGTTCATCCCCAGTCTAAGCATACGGAGTTCATTCCCAGTCTAAGATCAGGTTGGACCGAGGATTGAGGTAGTAGGACCAGCAATAGGATCAACAGCACATAGGGGGGGATCGGGCTGATCCCCGGCTTGTGCATTCTGCCTCTCTAGCAGGTTGAGCCCCCGTACGCTCGTTTCATGGGTTGGCTTAGGCATATAGAGTTCATTCCATGTCTAAGCCCCAGTCGGACCTAGGGTTGTGGCAGCAGGACTGGCAACACGTAGAGGGGGACCAGGCCAATTTGTTTGCGCATCCTACCTCTCCGACCGGCTGAGTGCTCGCATGCTCATTTCATGGGTTGACTTAGGCATACAGAGTTTATTTTCGGTCTAAGCCCCAACCAGACCAAGGGACCTGTAGCAGGATCGGTAACATGTAGAGGGGGATCAGGCTGATCCTCAGCTTGCATATTCTGGCTCTTCGGCCGATTGAGCGCTTGCACGCTTGTTTAATGGGTTGACTTAGGCATGCGTAGTGCATTCCCGATCTTGACTAACCAAGGGCAAGAGGCTATCAACAGTGTTTGGGGCAACAACCGTGGGGGGCCAGCAGTGGGATCCTTGGTCGGCTCACGTATCCCGCCTCCAGCGGTCGGTTCAGTGCTTGGATGCTCATTTTGGGGGCCGACCAGGGCTTGGCATGTGCTGATGGTGTTCGTTGCATTCGTCTACACCAGGGGCCATCTTATGCCAATGGTGGTCGAGGCAATCGCTCGCACCAAGGGTTGGCATGTATCGATGGTGATCGAGGCAACCGTCCGCACCAGGGCCTAGCTTGTGCCGATGGCGATCGAGGCAAGTGCCCGTACCAAAGGGCAGCCTGTGCCGATGATGGTCGATGCATGTGCCATCACCATGCGCTATCATGTGCCATTATGGTCGAGGCCTTGGTCGAAGTTTGATTTTGAGCCACGGTGCACATGCTGGGTCAGGGAATGTGCTGGTGCCACATTTTTTTCGCCCAGGGCACCATCACCGGAGTATCACTGGAGAACCTAACCGACGACATTGGAGGTTTTGACGATTGGGTGGCCGGGGGGTGTGCGCACATGATGTGTGATGGGTGCTAGGATTTGGCCCTTATATTGGCCCCTTATCCCTCATCAAACTTTGAGAACTCACACCTCCTTAAAAAGCATTTGAGATTTTATAGGTTTGCTCCCAGTAGCCATTAAAGTGTCTAAAAATGGGGACATTTTTTTCAAACGGTCACAAAATCTTCTCCACTTCGAGTTTTTAGCTGAATTTTTTTGTGTGCACCAACAAAAATACAAGGATCACGTCTACCAAATTTGGGGCCAATACACCTTCTAAAAAAGTTTTAAAAAATCTTAAACAGTAAAAAGTTTCAAAAATCGTGAAAAATATGAAACGGGTCATCTTGGCACGAAACATCACATGAAGGCTTAGGCATACGGAGTTCATTCCCAGTCTAAGATCCGACCGACAGCAGCATTCAGAGGGGAACCGAGCTAGTCTTCCACTTACGCATCCTGCCTCTCCGATCGACTGAGCGCCCACACGCTTGTTTGGTGAGTTGACTTAGGCATATGGAGTTGATTCCTGATCTAAGCCCCAACCGGACTGAGGGACCCACAGGGAACTAGCCTCACGTAGAGGGGGATCGGGCTAATCCTCGACTTACGCACTCTGGCTCTTCGATCGGCTGAGTGCCCACAAGCTCATTTTGTGGGTTGACTTAGGCATACGTAGTGCATTCCCGATCTCGACCAATCTAGGGCCAGAGACTATCGACAGTGTTTGGGGCAACAACCGAGGGGGACCAACAGCGGGATCCTTGGTCGACTCACGCATCCCACCCCCAGTGGTCGGTTCGGTGCTCGCACACTCATTTCGGGGGCCGACCAGAGCTCGGCATGTGCCGATGGTGGTCGAGGCAACTGTCCACACCATAACCCAGCATGTGCCGATGGTGTTCGATGTAATCACCCACACCAGGGGCCATATTGTGCCGATGGTGGTTGAGGTAATCACCCACACCAAGGACCGGCATGTGCCAATGGTGATCGAGACAACCACCCGCACGAGGGCCCAGCTTGCGCTAATGGCGATCGAGGCAAGTACCTGTACCAAAGAGCAGCCTGTGTCGATGATGGTCGATGCATGTGCCATCACCATACGCCATCATGTGCTATTGATGGTTGAGGCCTTGGTTGAAGTTTGATTTTGAGCCATGATGCACATGCTGGGCTCGGGCATGTTCTGGTGCCACATTTTTTTCGCCCGAGGTACCATCGCCGAAGCATCGTCGGAGAACCTAATCGACGATATTGGGGGTTCCGACAATTGGGGGGGCCGGGGGGTGTGCATACATGATGTGCAATGGGTGCTGGTACTTGGCCCTTATATTGGCCCCCTATCCCTCATCAAACCTCGAGAACTCACACCCCCTTAAAGAGCATTTGAGATTTTATAGGTTTGCTCCCAGTAGCCATTAAAGTGTCTGAAATGGGGACATTTTTTTCAAACGGTCACAAAATCTTCTCGACTTTGAGTTTTTAGCTGAATGTTTTTGTGCATGCCAAAAAAAATACAAGGATCACGTCTACCAAATTTGGGGCTAAAACTCATTCTAAAAAAATTTTAAAAAATCTCGAACCGTAAAAAGTTTTGAAAATCATGAAAAATAGAAAATGGGTCATCTTGCCATGAAACTTCACATGAAGGCTTAGGGGACCGTTGTATGAATTTACAAGCCATAAAAATGGCATTGGCATGGCAGAAATATGAAAATGTGCTTGAACCCACCTTCCACTCGATCGATCCATGGCTTACGCATCCCGCCTCTCCGACCGGCTAAGTGCCTGCACGCTCGTTTCATGGGTTGACTTAGGCATACGTAGTACGCTCCCAGTTTAAGATCAGGGCTCAACATGTGCTGATAGTGGTCGAGGCAACCTTCCGCACCACGGCCTAGCATGTGCCGATCGTGTTCGATGTAGCTGCCTACAGCAGGGGCGATCTTGTGCCGATGGTGGTTAAGGCAATCGCCCGCACCAAGGGCCGGCATGTGCCAATGGTGATTGAGGCAACCGCCCGCACCAAGGCTCAGCTTGTGCCGATGGCGGTCGAGGCAAGTGCCCGTACCAAAGGGCAGCTTGTGCCGATGATGGTCGATGCTTGTGCCATCAACATGTGCCATCATGTGCCATCATGTGCCATTGATGGTCGAGGCCTTGGCCAAAGTTCGATTTTGAGCCACGGTGCACATTTTGGGCTCGGGCATGTGCTGGTGCCACTTTTTTTTCACCCGAGGCACCAGCGTCGGATCATCACCGGAGAACGAAACTGGCGGCATAGGGGGTTCCTACGATTGGGGGGCCCGGGGGGTGTGCACACATGATGTGCGATGGGTGCTGGTACTTGGCCCTTATATTGGCCCCCTATCCCTCATCAAACCTCGAGAACTCACACCCCCTTAAAGAGCATTTGAGATTTTATAGGTTTGCTCCTAGTAGCCATTAAAGTGTCTGAAATGGGGACATTTTTTTCAAACGGTCACAAAATCTTCTCCACTTCGATTTTTTAGCTGAATTTGTTTGTGCGTGCCAAAAAAAATACAAGGATCATGCCTACCAAATTTGGGTCCAAAACTCCTTCTAAAAAAATTTTAAAAAATCTCGAACCGTAAAAAGTTTCGAAAATCATGAAAAATAGAAAATGGGTCATCTTGCCATGAAACTTCACATGAAGGCTTAGGGGACCATTGTATGAATTTACAACCCATAAAAATGGCATTGGCATGGTAGAAATATGAAAATGTGCCTGAACCAACCTACAACTCGATTGATCCACGGCTTGCGCATCCCGCCTCTCCGGTCGGCTAAGCGCCCGCACGCTCGTTTCATGGGTTGACTTAGGCATACGTAGTGCACTCCCAGTCTAGGATTAGACCAGACCGAGGGTTACAGTAGTAGGACCCGCAGCGGGATTGATAGCACGTAGAGGAGACCGAGTCGATCCCCCACTTATGCATCCTGCCTCCCTGGTCGGCTGAGCGCTCGCACGCTCGTTTTGTGGGTTGACTTAGGCATACAGAGTTCATCCCTAGTCTAAGCATATGGAGTTCATTCCCAGTCTAAGATGGGACCAGATCGAGGGTTGCGACAGTAGGACAAGTAGCAGGATCGACAGCATGTAAGAGGGATCGGGTCGATCCTCGGCTTACGTATTCTCCCTCTCCGGCCGGCTGATCGCTAGTACGCTTGTTTCGTGGGTTGGCTTAGGCATACGGAGTTCATTCCATGCCTAAGCCCCAGCTAGACTGAGGGTTGTGGCAACGGGACCAACAGCACGTAGAGGGGAATCGATAATGCACAGAGAAGGATCGGGCCAATCCTCGGCTTGCACATTCTGGCTCTCCGGTCGACTGAGCACCCGTATGCTCATTTCATGGGTTGACTTAGGCTTACATAGTGCATTCCCAGTCTCGACCAACCAAGGGCTGGAGGCTATCGATGGTGTTTGGGGCAACAACCGAGGGGGGATCGGGTCGATCCTTGGCTTACGTATTCTCCATCTTCGGTCGGCTGAGTGCCCGTATGCTTGTTTCGTGGGTTGGCTTAGGCATACGCAGTTCAGTCCATGTCTAAGCCCCAGCTGGACTGAGGGTTGTGGCAATGGGACCGACAGCACGTAGAGGGGAATCGCTAATGCACAGAGAGGGATCGGGTCGATCCTCAGCTTACGTATTCTCCCTCTCTGATCGGTTGAGCGCCCGTACGCTTGTTTCATGGGTTGGCTTAGGCATACGGAGTTCATTCCCTGTCTAAGCCCCAACCGAACCGAGGGACCCGTAGCAGAATTGACAGCACGCAAAGGGAGATCGGGTTGATCCTAGGCTTCTGCATTCTGGCTCTCCAGCTGGCTAAGCGCCCACGCACTCATTTCATGGGTTGACTTAGGCATATGCAGTGCATTCCTGGTCTCAACCAGCCAACGGCCAGAGGCTATCGATGGCGTTTGGGGCAACAACCAAGGGGGACCAGCAGCGGGATCCTTGGTCAGCTCATGCATCCCAGCTTCAATGATCAGTTCGGTGCTCGTACGCTCATTTCAGGGTTCGATCGGGGCTTGGCATGTGCTGAAGGTGGTCGAGGCAACCGCCCGCACCAGGACCCAGCATGTGCCGATGGTGTTCGATGCAACTGCTCCCACCAGGGGCCATCTTGTGTCAATGGTGGTCGAGGCAACCGCCTGCACCAGGGCCCAACTTGTATCGATGGCGATCGAGGCAAGTGCCCGTACGAAAGGGCAGCCCGTGCTGATGATGGTTGATGCATGTGCCATCACCATGTGCCATCATGTGCCATTAATGGTCGAGGCCTTGGTCGAAGTTTGATTTTGAGCCACGATGCACATGCTGGGCTCGAGCATTTGCTGGCACCACATATTTTTCAGCCAGGGCACCATCACCGGAGCATCGTCGAAGAACCTAACCAGCGATATTGGGGGTTTCGACGATTGGGGGGGCTGAGGGGTGTGTGCATATGATGTGCGATGGGTGTTGGTACTTGGCCCTTATATTGGCCACCTATCTCTCATCAAACCTCGAGAGCTCACACCCCCTTAAAGAGCAATTGAGATTTTATAGGTTTGCTCAAATAGCCATTAAAGTGTCTAAGATCGGATTGGACAGAGGGTTACGGCAGCAGGACCAGTAGCAGGATCGACAGCACGCAGGGGGGACCGAGCCGATCCCCGACTTGCACATTCTGCCTCTTCGACCGGCTAAGCACCCGTACACTCGTTTCGTGGGTTGGCTTAGGCATGCGAAGTTCATTCCATGTCTAAGCCCCAGCTGAACCGAGGGTTGTGGGAGCAGTACTGATAGCATGTAGAGGGGGATCAAGTCGATCCCTGGCTTGCGCATTATCCCTTTCTAGCCTGCTCAGCGCCCGTACACTTGTTCCGTGGGTTGACTTAGGCATACGAGGTTCATTCCCAGTCTAAGCATACGAAGTTCATTCCTAGTCTAAGATCAGACCGGATCGAGGGTTGTGGCAGTAGGACCAGTAACAGGATCGACAACACATAAAGGGGACCGGGCTAATCCCCAGCTTACGCATTCTGCCTCTCCGATCGGCTGAGCGCCCGTACGCTCGTTTCGTGGGTTGGCTTAGGTATACGGAGTTCATTCCATGTCTAAGCCCCAGCTGAACCGAGGGTTGTGGTAGCGGGACCGACAGCATGTAGAGGGGGATCAAGCCGATCCCCGGCTTATGCATTTTGCCTCTCCGACCGACTTAGGGCCCGCGCGCTCGTTCCATGGGTTTACTTAGGCATACAGAGTACATTCCTAGTCTAAGCATATGGATTTCATTCCCAGTTATCGGCAGCAGCACGCAGAGTTCATTCCAATTGGTTCAGTGCTCGCACGCTTGTTTCGAGGGCCGACCGGGGCTCGGCACGTGCTAATGGTGGTCGAGGCAACTACCCGCACCATGACCCAGCATGTGCCAATGGTGTTCGATGCAACCGCCTGCACCAGGGGCCATCTTGTGCCAATGGTGGTCGATGCAACCACCTGCACTAGGGCCCAGCTTGTGCTGATGGCAGTAAAGGCAAGTGCCTGTACTAAAGGGCAGCCCGTACCGATGATGGTCGATGCATGTGCCTTCACCATGCGCCACCATATGCCATTGATGGTCGAGGCCTTGGCTGAAGTTCGATTTTGAGCCACGGTGCACATGCTAGGCTCGACCATGTGATGGTGCCACATTTTTTTGCCCGGGGCACCATCACCGGAGCATCACCGGAGAACCTAACCGATGGCATTGGGGGTTCCGGTGATTGGGGGGGTCGGGGGGTGTGTGCACATGATGTGCAATGGATGCTGGTACTTGGCCCTTATATTGGCCCCCTATCCCTCATCAAACCTCGAGAACTCACACCCCCTTAAAGAGCATTTGAGATTTTATAGGTTTGCTCCCAGTAGCCATTAAAGTGTCTGACATAGGGACATTTTTTTCAAACGGTCACAAAATGTTCTCCACTTAGAGTTTTTAGCTGAATTTGTTTGTGCGTGCCAACAAAAATACAAGGATCACGTCTACCAAATTTGGGGCCAAAACTCCTTATAAAAAAATTTTAAAAAATCCCGGACCGTAAAAAGTTTCAAAAATCATGAAAAATAGAAAATAGGTCGTCTTGGCACGAAACTTCACATGAAGGCTTAGGGGACCATTGTATGAATTTACAAGCCATAAAAATGGCATTAGCATGGCAAAAATATGAAGATGTGCTTGAACCCACCTACCACTTGATCGATCCACAGCTCGTGCATCCCGCCTCTTCGATCGGCTAAGAGCCCGCACGCTCGTTTCGTAGGTTGACTTAGGCATACGTAGTGCGCTCCTAGTCTAAGATCAGATCGGACCGAGGGTTGCAGCAGCAGGACCCGTAGCGGGATCGATAACACGCTAAGGGGTTCAGGTCGATCCCCGACTTGCGCATCCTACCTCTCTGGCCGACTGAGTGCCTGCACGCATGTCCATGGGTTGACTTAGGCATATGGAGTTCATCCCCAGTCTAAGCATACAGAGTTCATTCCCAGTCTAAGATCAGACCGGATCGAGGGTTACGATAGCAAGACCAGCAACAGGATCGACAGCACGCAGGGGGGACTGGGCTGATCTTCGACTTACGCATTTTACCTGTCTAGCCGACTGAGTGCCTGCACACTTGTTTCATTGGTTGGCTTAGGCATACGAAGTTCATTCCATGTCTAAGCCCCAGCTGGACCAAGGGTTGTGGCAGAGGGACCGATAGCACGTAGAGAGGGATCGGGCTGATCCCGGGCTTGCACATTATGCCTCTCCGGCCGGCTCGTTTCGTGGGTTAACTTAGGCATATGGAGTTCATTCCCAGTCTAAGATCTTATCGACATGAGCACGCAGAGCGGAACTGGATTGATCCTCGGCTTACGCATCCTACCTCTTCGGCCGGCTAAGCACCAGCACGCTTGTTTCATGGGTTGACTTAGGCATATAAAGTTCATTCCCGGTCTAAGCCCCAACCAATTCGAGGGACCCGTAACGGGATCGATAACACACAGAGGGGGATCAAGTCGATCCTCAGCTTGTGCTTTCTGGCTCTCCGATCGACTGAGTGTCCGCACGCTCATTTCATGCGTTGACTTAGGCATACGTAGTGCATTCCCGGTCTTGACCAACAAAGGGCTAGAGGCTATCGACAACGTTTGGGCCAACAACCGAGGGGGACCAGCAGCGAGATCCTTGGTCAGCTCACGCATCCCACCCCAAGTGGTCTGTTCGGTGCCCACACGCTTGTTTCAGGTCTGATCGAGGCTCAAAATGTGCCGATGGTGGTCGAGCCAACCGCCTTCACCACGGCCCAGGATGTGCCAATGGTGTTTGATGCAACCACCCGTACCAGGGGCCATCTTATGCCGTTGGTGGTCGAGGCAACTGCCCGCACTAGGGCCCAGCTTCTGCCGATGGTGGTTGAGGCAAGTGCCCATACCAAGAGGCAAGTGCCCATACCAAGAGGCAAGTGCCCATACCAAATGGCAGCCTGTGCCGATGATGGTCGATGCATGTGCCATCACCATGTGCCATCGTGTGCCATTAATGGTCGAGGCCTTGGCCGAAGTTCAATTTTGAGCCACAGTGCACATGCTGGGCTTGGGCATGTGTTGGTGCCACATTTTTTTCGCCCGGGGCACCATCATCGAAGCATCGTCGGAGAACCCAACCGACAGCATTGGGGGTTCCGGCGATTGGGGGGCCGAGGGGTGTGCGCACATGATGTGCGATGGGTGCTGGTACTTGGCCCTTATAATGGCCCCCTATCCCTCATCAAACCTCGAGAACTCACACCCCTTTAAAGAGCATTTGAGATTTTATAGGTTAGCTCCCAGTAGCCATTAAAGTGTCTGAAATGGGGACATTTTTTTCAATTGGTCACAAAATCTTCTCCACTTCGAGTTTTTTGCTGAATGTTTTTGCAGATGGCAACAAAAATACAAGGATCACGTCTACCAAATTTGGGGCCAAAACTCCTTCTAAAAATTTTTTAAAAAATCTCAAACCATAAAAAGTTTTGAAAATCATGAAAAATAGAAAACGGGTCGTCTTGCCACGAAACTTCACATGAAGGCTTAGGGGACCATTGTATGAATTTACAACCCATAAAAATGGCATTGGCATGGCAGAAATATGAAGATGTGCCTAAACCCACCTACCATTCGATCGATCCATGGCTTGCGCATCCCGCCTCTCCGGTCGGGTAAGTGCCCACACGCTCATTTCGTGGGTTGACTTAGGCATATGTAGTGCGCTCACAATATAAGATCAAACCAGACTGAGGGCTACGGTAGCAAGACTCGCAACAGGATCGACAGTACGTAGAGGGGACTGAGTCAATCCCCGACTTGCGCATCCTGCCTCTCTGGTCGGTTGAGCGCCCGTACGCTCATTTTGTGGGTTGACTTAGGCATACGGAGTTCATCACCAGTCTAAGCATAGGGAGTTCATTCCAAGTCTAAGATCGGACCGGACCGAGGGTTATGACAGTAGGACCAGCAGTAGGTTCGACAGCACACAGGGGGGACCGAGTCGATCCTCGGCTTGCGTATTCTGCCTCTTCGTTCGGTTGAGCACCCGCATGCTAATTTCATGGGTTAGCTTAGGCATACAGAGTTCATTCCATGTCTAAGCCCAACCGGACTGAAGGTTGTGGTAGCGATACTAGCAGCACGTAGAGGGGGATCGAGCAGATCCCTGGTGTCATGAGCCAACCTTGTATAGGGCCATGATCGGGACTTAGGTTGCCATGAGCCACCCATGTATAGGGCCATGGCCAAGTAGATCCTTTGTGCTAGGAAAAATGTCCCCATTTCAAACATTGTAATGGTTACTGGTAGCATAGCTCTAAAATCTCTAAGGCTCTTTGGGGGGTGAGCCGACAGCGTAGTGTTGGGCTATCTCACCGGTTGCTATGCGAGCCTAGGCCACCCACCATGGGCTGCCCCCTGGCCCTGGTGATGGCGGGAGGTCCCGATGTATGATTCTTGATTATAGTAAAACTCATCCCAATTGAATGTCTCGATTGTTGCCTCGATGTGTTTGTCTTTTTCTCGATGTGAAAATGCCTTCTTGTATGTGTGCTTAAGATTAATCTCGATATATTGTCTTATTGTGAATGCTTGGGACTAACCATGGCTTATGGTTATTTGTTCAGATATCGATCTGTTGAAGGTTGACTTGGTTGGGAGCGGCCATTCAAGTGCCGTATGGTCTATTGCTTGTTGAGAGAAAGCTTAGTTCGTGACACGTGGTATCAGGGCACGGTTGAGAAGTGCTAGAAAAATGGATGAGATGGCCACAAGTGGTGGACCCAATCATCAATAGAGAATTGAGGAACTTGAGGCCGTAATGAAAACTCATATGGTGACCAAAGATCGAGTGAGAGAGATTGAGACAACCCAATAGGAGTTGTCCAATACTCTCCACAACATGAGCGAAGAGGCTAGAGATGCCTTGAACATTCTCCAAAAGAAGTTTGAGGAGCTCAGAGCACAGGTGAGCATCCTACAAATAGCTATGGCCAGATTGTGTTCGAGCTTGATGGAAAAGGGAAAAAGGCCCAAGGTGCCGGAGCCTCGATGCTATGAGGGGGCAAAGGATGCTAAGGAACTTGAAAATTTCTTGTTTGACATGGAGCAATACTTTCGAGCTATACACACAGATTCAGAGGAAGACAAGGTAGCAATGGCATCGATGTACCTCGTAGGGGATGCCAAGCTGTGGTGGCACTCCAAGTTTGTCGATGACGAGTGCCCAATTAAGACTTGGATGGATCTAAAGCGAGAATTGAAAAACCAATTTTTCCCTGAGAATGTGGAGTATATGGCTCGAAGGAGACTTCAAGAATTGGTGCAAACAGGAACGGTGCGAGAGTTTGTAAGGAGCTTTTCTACCCTGATGTTGGATATTCAGGACATGTCCAAAAAGGACAAGATGTTCTATTTTCTTGAGGGCCTCAAGCCTTGGGCGAGGACAGAACTACAAAGATAGAAGGTGCAAGATATGGCCATGACCATGGCTGCAGCTGAATGTCTCCATGATTACAATGCTGGCTCCTCAAAATAGAAAAATCCTTCATCAGCTGGCAGTAGCTTCAACTTTGGGAGTGGGGGAAAGATGACTAGGTTGGATCGGCCCTTCAGTAGGGGATCAGACAGGAGGTCCTTTGGTTGAGATAGCACCCAACCTAAGACAAGCAACGCAGGGATTTTTAAGCCTAGGCAATCGCTAGCTTGCTTTTTTTGCAAGAGGTCGCATCAGGTGGCTGAATGCCCGTACAGAGAAGCCCTTAATGCCTTAAGGACCTCATATCAAGAGTCCACAAAAGTGACAGAGAGTGTTGAAGAAGCTGAAGAGGAGCCAGCCAGGATGGGTTCAATAAGGTTCCTCAATGCCCTCCGCACCCAATTGAACACAATAAAGAAAGAGCAGAGTAGAGGCTTGATGTATGTGAACTTGATGATCAATGAGAAAACTACCAAAGCCATGGTGGATACGGGTGCAACCGACACTTTTATCACACCAGAAGAAGTAAAAAGGTATGGTCTTCAGATTAGTAAAGACTGTGGATGAATAAAGGTGATCAATTCACTAGCCTTTACGATCAGTGGAAGCTCCAAGAGTGTGACAACCCGATTAGGGCCATGGGAAGGGAAGATAAACTTTACAGTCTTCCCCATGGATGACTTTGATGTTGTTCTCGGATTGGACTTCATGATGTTGGCTCAGGTCATCCTTATCCCCGCCGTTAGCTACTTGTTGTTCTTAGGGGAACACCCATGTGTGGTGCCAACCAACATCTTACCAAAGAGTGGGAAAAAAATGATTTCAGCTTTACAGTTCAAGAAAGGGGTAAAAAGAGGGGAACCCTCTTTTGTGGCTGTGCCGATCTACAAAGAAGGGTCGAAAGTAGAATCAATACCTGATGGTGTGGAAAAAGTGTTGGAAGAATTCAAAGAGGTGATGCCAGAGATGTTGCCTAAGGTTCTACCCCCTCGACGAGCAGTGGACCATGAAATTGAGCTCCTCCCAGGAGCGAAACCCCTTGCTAGAGCTCATTACCGCATGGCCCCACCAAAGTTGGCCGAACTAAGAAAATAGTTAGATGAGCTACTACAAGTCGGGTTCATCAGACCATCAAAGGCTCTTTTTGGAGTGCCAGTGCTATTTTAGAAGAAGCATGATGAAAGTTTTCGATTATGTGTTGACTACAGGGCCCTGAACAAAGTCAACGTAAGAAACAAATATCCCATTCCCCTTATAGCAGACTTGTTTGATCAACTGAGCCAAGCCAAGTACTTCTCCAAATTAGACCTGAGATCTGGCTACCATCAAGTCAGAATCATTAAGGGAGATGAGCCAAAGACCACTTGTGTGACACGGTATAGTGCATTTGAATTTCTTGTTATGCCCTTTGGACTGACCAATGCTTCTGCCACATTTTGTACATTGATGAATCAGGTGTTCCATGACTACCTAGACAAATTTGTAGTCATCTATTTAGACGATATAGTGGTATATAGCTCCACCTTGGAGGAACATCAAGAACACCTGCATCGGGTACTTCAAAGATTACAAGACCACCAGTTATACGTAAAAAAAGAGAAGTGTGCATTTGCTCAGACCTAAATCCATTTTCTCGATCACATTATTTAAACGTGGCCACATTCGAATAAACATGGAAAAGGTTAGGGCCATCAAGGAGTGGACAACACCGAAGAACGTTAGTGAGCTCCGCTCATTTTTGGGACTAGCCAACTATTATAGAAGGTTTGTGGAAGGGTACTTTCACAAGACCACGGCCCTCATGGAGCTATTGAAGAAGGAGCATAAATGGTGTTGGACGAGTGAGTGCCAAAAGGCCTTCGAGGGATTGAAGGATGCTATTATGAAAGATCACATCTTAGCTCTCACTGATATTGAAAAGCCTTTCAAAGTCTAGATGGATGTATCTGATTTTCCTATTGGAGGAGTGCTTTTGCAATAACATCACCTGGTAGCATTTGAAAGTAGGAAGCTAAGTGAAGCTAAAAAGAAAGTTACAGCCCAAGAAAAAGAACTCCTGGTGGTGGTTCACTGCTTGAGGGCTTGGGAAAATTACTTATTGGGTTCACACTTTGTCATGAAGACAGACAATGCGGTCGTTAGCCATTTTCTCACCCAACCAAGGCTTACGACAAAACAAGCTAGGTGGCAGGAATTTTTAGCAGAGTTTGACTTGTGTTTTGAGCACACAGCTGGAAAGACCAATCAAGTGGTTGATGCATTAAGCAGGCGAGCAGATTTAATGGCCCTTAGAAGAATTGCCCCAATGGCGGCTAGCAGAGTCGCTTTAGATATTCACAAGTTGATTGGAGATCACTTAGGGAAGGACCCGCAAGCTTGTGCCATCCTGAAGCTAGTAGAAGAAGGGAAGTCCAAGTACTTCTAGCAAGAAAATGGGGTCTTACGGACCAAGGGGCCTCGAGTGTTTGTGCCAAGAGCAGAAGGTCTGAGACAGATGCTGATGAGGGAATGTCATGACACACCATGGGTGGGACACCCGGGCTGGCAACGTACTTTGGCGTTATTGAAACAGGGATACTATTGGCCTCACATGCGACAAGATGTGATGGACTACATGAAGACTTGCCTCATTTGCCAACAAGATAAGGTTGAAAGGAGGAAACCTACAGGAATGCTTGAACCACTACCAGTACCCACCAAACTGTGGGAAAGCATCTCCCTCGATTTCATTTCGAGCCTACCCAAGGTTGGTGACCTTAGAGCTATTTTGGTGGTGATTGACCGGTTCTCTAAGTACGCCACATTCATTCCCGCTCACAAGTATTGCACAGCGGAAGACACAACTCGACTATTATTCAAACATGTGGTCAAATACTGAGGCCTCCCTCAAAATATTGTCAGCGATCGAGATCCAAGATTCACGGGGTCCTTCTGGAGAGAACTTTTCAAGATATTAGGGTCCCAACTCAACATCTCCTTAAGCTATCACCCTCAAACTGATGGTTAAATGGAACGGTTCAACGGGTTATTAGAGGAATACTTGAGGCACTTTGTTCAAGCCAATAAGAAAGACTGGCCTTCATTATTGCACGTGGCTCAACTTTGCTTTAATTCCAACAAAAGCTCTTCTACCAATAAGAGCCTATTTGAGGTGGTCATCGAACAATTACCAAGGCTGTCCTACACTTCCTTGGAATAATATGGAGGAAAGAATCTGAGAGCCTTCAATCTCAGCAAGGAGTGGAAACAAAACACAGAGATTGCATAAGCCTACCTTGAGAAAGCATCAAAGCGGATGAAGAAATGGGCAGACAAAGGTCGTAGGGCTCAATAATTTCAAGTTGGTGATTTGGTTCTTGTCCGACTAGTTCCTGAACAAACCAAGTTCTTGAGAAAGAGAGATCGTAGATTAGTGCATAAATATGAAGGTCCAGTAAGGGTCCTTGCCAAGGTGGGGAATGATTCTTACAAAATCGACCCACCAAAGTGGATGAAGGTGCACCCAATATTTTATGTGAGCAACCTGAAACCCTTCCATGCAGATCCTACAGATGCTAGCCGAAGGGAGCCAACTAGAGTCGCCATCACCATGAAGCCACCTTTAAAGCGTCGAGTCAAAGAGATCTTAGCTGACAGGGAAACCAAGATATCTTGAAGACTAGTTCGGGAGTACTTAGTGAAGTGGGAGGGATTAAGACTAGAAGAAACCAGCTGGGAGAGAGAACACGACCTCCAGAGATTTCAAAGGAAGATCAAAGAATTTCAAGCCAGCAAGTCGATGAGGACGTCGATAGAATAGGTGGGGGAGGATGTCATGAGCCAACCTTGTATAGGGCCATGACTGAGACTTACGTTGCCATGAGCCACCCATGTATAGGGCCATGGCCGGGTAGATCCTTTGTGCTAGGAAAAGTGTCCCCATTTCAAACATTGTAATGGTTATTGGTAGCATAGCTCTAAAATCTCTAAGGCTCTTTAGGGGGTGAGCCAGCAGCGTAGTGTTGGGCTGTCTCATCGGTTGCTATGCAAGTATAGGCCACCCACCATGGGCTGCCCCCTGGACCTGGTGATTGTGGAAGGTCCCGATGTATGATTCTCGATTATAATAAAACTCATCCTGATTGAATGTCTCGATTGTTGCCTCGATGTGTTTTTTTTTCTCGATGCGAATATGCCTTCTTGTGTGTGTGTTCTTGAGATTGATCTCGATATATTGTGTCTTATTGTGAATGCTTGGGACTAACCATGGCTCATGGTTATTTGTTCAGATATCGATCTATTGAAGGCTGACTTAGTTAGGAGCACCTATTCAAGTGTCGCACGGTCTATTGCTTGTTGAGAGAAAGCTTAGCCCATGACACCCGACTTGCGCATTATGAGTCTCCGGCCGGCTTAGCACCTACACGCTCATTCCATGGGTTAACTTAGGTATATGAAGTTCATTCCCAGTCTAAGCATACAGAGTTCATTCACAGTCTAAGATCAGACCGGCAGCGAGATCAGTAGCAGCACGTAGAGGCAGACCGGGTCGATTCACGGCTTGTGCATCCTACCTCTCTAGCTGGCTGAGCGCCCGCACGCTCGTTTCATGGGTTGACTTAGGCATACGGAGTTCATCCCCAGTCTAAGCATATGGAGTTCATTCCCAGTCTAAGATCGGATCGGACCGAGGGTTGCGGTAGCAAGACCAGCAGCAGGATCGACAGCACGCAGGGGGGACCGGGCCAATCCTCAGCTTGTGCATTCTGCCTCTCCGGCCGGTTGAGCGCCTGCACGCTCGTTTCGTGGGTTGGCTTAGGCATACGGAGTTCATTCCATGTCTAAGCCCCAGCCAAACTGAGGGTTGTGGCAGCGGGACCGACAGCACGCAAAGGGGGATCGGGCCGGTCCCCGGCTTGCACATTATGCCTCTCTGGTCGGCTCAGCGCCTGCACAATTGTTTCGTGGGTTGACTTAGGCATCCGGGGTTCATTCCCAGTCTAAGAATATGGAGTTCATTCCTAGTCTAAGATCGGACCAACAGCGGGATCGACAGCAGCACATAGAGGGGGACCGGGCCGATCTTCGACTTACGCATCCTACCTCTACGGTCGGTTGAGCGCCCACACGTTCGTTTCGAGGATTGACTTAGGCATATGGAGTTCATTCCCGGTTCATTCTCGGTCTAAGCCCCAATCGGACTGAGGGACCCGTAGTGAGATCGGTAGCACGCAGAGGGGGATCAGGCCAATCCTTAGCTTGCGCATTCTGGCTCTCAGGCCGATTGAGTGCCTTGTACGCTCATTTCATGGGTTGACTTAGGCAAATGTAGTGCATTCCCAATCTCGACCAACCAAGGGCCAAAGGCTATCGATAGTGTTTGGGGTAAAAACTGAGGGGGACCAGCAGTGGGATCCTTGCTCGATTCACGCATCCCAACTCGAGTTGTTGGTTCGGTGCTCGCATGCTCGTTTCGAGGGTCGATCGAGGCTCAACATATGCTGATGGTGGTGGAGGCAACCGCCCGTACCACTGGCCAACATGTATCGATGGTGTTCGATACAACCGCCCACACCAGGGGCCATCTTGGGCCGATGGTGGTCAAGGCAACCACCCGCACCAGCACCCAGCTTGTGCCGATGGTGGACGAGGCAAGTGCCCGTACCGAAGGGCAGCTTGTGCCAATGATGGTTGATGCATGTGCCATCACCATGGGTCATCATATGCCATTAATGGTTGAGGCCTTGGCTGAAGTTTGATTTTGAGCCACGGTGCACATGCTGGGCTCCGGCATGTGTTGGTGCCACATTTTTTTCGCCCAGGGCACCATCCCCGGAGCATCACCAGAGAACCTAACCAGTGGCATTAGGGGTTCCGACGATTAAGGGGGCCGGGGGGTGTGCGCACATGATGTGCGATGGGTGCTGGTACTTGGCCCTTATGTTGGCCCCCTATCCCTCATCAAACCTCGAGAACTCACACCCCCTTTAAGAGCATTTGAGATTTTATAGGTTTGCTCCCAGCAGCCATTAAAGTGTCTAAAATGGTGACATTTTTTTCAAACGATCACAAAATATTCTCCCCTTTGAGTTTTTAGCTAAATTTGTTTGTGCATGCCAACAAAAATACAAGGATCACGTCTACCAAATTTGGGGAGAAAACTCCTTCTAAAAAAATTTTTAAAAATCCCGAACCGTAAAAAGTTTCAAAAATTGTGAAAAATAAAAAACGGGTCGTCTTGCCACGAAACTTCACATGAAGGCTTAGGGGACCATTGTATGAATTTACAAGCCATAAAAATGGCATTGGCATGGCAGAAATATGAAGATGTGCCTGAATCCACCTACAACTCGATCGATCCATGGCTTGTGCATCCCGCCTCTCCGGCCGGCTAAGTGCCCGCATGCTCGTTCCATGGGTTGACTTAGGTATACGTAGTGTGCTCCCAGTCTAAGATTGGACCAGACTGAGGGTTACGGTAGTAGGACCGACAACGGGATCTACAGTACGCAGAGGGGACCGAGTCGATCCTCGACTTATGTATCCTACCTCTCTGGTTGGCTGAGCACCCGCACGCTCGTTTCGTGGGTTGACTTAGGCATACGGAGTTCATCCCTTGTCTAAGCATACGGAGTTCATTCTCAGTCTAAGATCAGATTGGACCAGGGGTTGCGATAGCCGGACCAAGGGTTGCGGTAGCAGGACCAGCCGCAGGATCGACAGCACGCAGGGGGGATCAGGTCGATCCTCGGCTTATGCATTCTACCTATCTGGCCGACTAAGCGCCCGTACATTCGTTTCATGGGTTGGCTTAGGCATACAAAGTTCATTCCATGTCTAAGCCCCAGTCGGACTGAGGGTTGTGGCTACGGGACCGGCAGCACACAGAATGGGACCGAGCCGATCCCCGGCTTATTCATTATGCCTCTTTGGCCGGCTTAGTGCCCACACGCTCATTTTGTGGGTTGACTTAGGCATACAGAGTTCATTCCCTATCTAAGCATATGGAGTTCATTCTCAGTCCAAGATCAGACCGGCAGCAGCACACAAAGGGGGACCAGGCCGATCCTCGACTTGCACATCCTACCTCTTCGGTTGACTGAGCGCCCGTACATTTGTTTCGTGGGTTGACTTAGGCATACAAAGTTCATCCTCGGTCTAAGCCCCAATCGGATCGAGGGATGCGCAGTGGGATAGGTAGCACACAGAGAGGGACTGGGCCGATCCTTGGCTTGTGCATTCTAGCTCTTCGATCGGTTGAGCACCCGCACGCTCGTTTCATGGGTTGACTTAGGCATACGTAGTGCATTCTCGGTCTCGACCAACCAAGGGCCAGAGGCTATCGATGGCATTTGGGGCAACAACCGAGGGGGACCAGCAGTGGGCTCCTTGGTCGGCTCATGCATCCCGCCCCCAGCGGTCTGTTCGGTGTTCAAACGCTCATTTCGAGGGTCGATCGGGGCTAAACATGTGCCGATGGTGGTCAAGGCAACCGCCCGCACCACGGCCTAGCATGTGCCGATGGTGTACGATGCAACGGCCCGCACTAGGGGCCATCTTGTGCCAATGGTGGTTGAGGCAATCGCCCGTACCAAGGGCCAGCATGTGCCGATGGTGATCGAGGCAACTACCCTCACCAGGGCCCAGCTTGTGCCGATGGTGGTCCAGCCAAGTGCCTGTACCAAAGGGCAGCCTGTCTCGATGATAGTCAATGCATGTGCCATCACCATGCCCCATCATGTGCCATTGACGGTCGAGGCCTTTGCCAAAGTTTGATTTTGAGCCACGGTGCACATGCTGGGCTCAGACATATGCTGGTGCCACATTTTTTTTGCCCGGGGCACCAGTGCCGAAACATTGCCAGAGAACCTAATCAACAGCATTGGAGGTTCCGACAATTGGGGGGCCGGGGGTGTGAGTACTTGGCCCTTATATTGGCCCCCTATCCCTCATCAAACCTCGAGAACTCACACTCCCATAAAGAGCATTTGAGATTTTATAGGTTTGGTCCCAGTAGCCATTAATGTGTCTGAAATGGGGACTTTTTTTTCAAATGATCACAAAATCTTCTCCACTTTGGGTTTTTAGCTGAATTTGTTTGTGCATGCCAACAAAAATACAAGGATCACGTCTACCAAATTTGAGGCCAAAACCCTTCTAAAAAAATTTTAAAAAATCTCGAACCGTAAAAAGTTTAGAAAATCGTGAAAAAAAGAAAATAGGTCGTATTGCCATGAAACTTCACATGAAGGCTTAGAGGACCATTGTATGAATTTACAAGCCATAAAAATGGCATTGGTGCGGTACAAATATCAAGATGTGCTTAAAATCCACCTACCACTCGATCGATCCACGGTTTCCGCATCTTGCCTCTTCGACCGGCTAAGTGCCTGCACGCTCGTTTCGTGGGTTGACTTAGGCATACGTAGTGTGCTCCCAGTCTAAGATCAGACCGGACCGAGGGTTACGGTAGCATGACCTACAACGGGATCGACAGCACGCAAAGGGGATCGGGTCGATCCCTGGCTTGCGCATCCTTCCTCTCTGGCCGGCTGAACGCCCCCACGCTCGTTTCGTGGGTTGACTTAGGCATACGGAGTTCATCCCTAGTCTAAGCATACGGAGTTCATTCCTAGTCTCATATCGAATCAGATCGAGGGTTGTGATAGCAGGAGCAGCAGCAGGATGGGCAGCATGCAAGGGGGACCGGGTCGATCCTCGGCTTGTGCATTCTACCTCTCCGGTCGGCTGAGTGCCCGTACGCTCATTTCGTGGGTTGGCTTAGGCATACGAAGTTCATTCCATGTCTAAGCCCCAACTGGACCGAAGGTTATGGCGGCAGGATCGGCAGCACGTAGAGGGGGAATGAGTCGATCCTCGGCTTGTGCATTATGCCTCTCCGGTCGGCTCAACGCTCGCACGCTCGTTTCATGGTTTCACTTAGGCATACGGAGTTTATTCCCAGTCTAAGCATACAAAGCTCATTCTCAATCTAAGATCGGACCGGCAGTGGGATTGACAGCAACACGTAGAGAGGGACCAGGTCGATCCTCGGCCTGCTCATCCTGCCTCTCCGGTCGGTTGAACGCCCGTACGCTCATTTTGTGGGTTGACTTAGGCATACAGAGTTTATTTAGGGTCTAAGCCCTAACTGGAATGAGGGACCCACAGCGGGATTGGCAGCACACAGAAGGGGATCGGGCCGATCCTTGACTTACGCATTCTAGCTCTCTAACTTGCTGAGCGCCTGTACGCTCATTTCATGCGTTGACTTAGGCATACTTAGTGCATTCCCGATCTCGACCAACCAAGGGCCAGAGGCTAATGACGGAATTTGGGGTAACAACCTAGGGAAACCAGCAGCGGGATCCTTGGTCGGCTCACGCATCCCGCCCCCAGCGGTCGGTTCGATGCTCGTACGCTCATTTCTGGGGCCGACCAAGGCTCGGCATGTGCCGATGGTGGTCGAGGCAACCGCCCGCACCACGGCCTAGCATGTGCCAATGCCGTTCGATGCAACTGCCCCCACCAAGGGCCATCTTGTGCCGATGGTGGTCGAGGCAACCGCCCGCACCAGGGCCCAGCTTGTTCTGATGGAGGTCAAGGCAAGTGCCCATACCAAAGGGCAGCCTGTACCGATGATGGTCGATGCATGTGCCATCACCATGCGCCATCATGTGCCATTGATGGTCGAGGCCTTGGTCGAAGTTTGATTTTGAGCCACGGTGCACATGCTGGGCTCGGGCATGTGCTGGTGCCATATTTTTTTTGCCTGGGGCACCATCGGTAGAGCATCACCGGATAACCTAGCCGACGGCATTGGGGGTTCCGATGATTGGGGGGGTCGGGGGGTGTGCGCACATGAAGTGCGATGGGTGCTGGTACTTGGCCCTTATATTGGCCCCCTATCCCTCATCAAACCTCGAGAACTCACACCCCCTTAAAGAGCATTTGAGATTTTATAGGTTTTCTCCTAGTAGCCATTAAAGTGTCTGAAATAGGGATATTTTTTTCAAACGATCACAAAATGTTCTCCACTTAGAGGTTTTAGCTGAATTTGTTTGTGCGTGCCAACAAAAATACAAGGATCACGTCTACCAAATTTGGAGCCAAAACTCCTTTTAAAAAAATTTAAAAAATCTCGAACAGCAAAAAGTTTAAAAAATCATGAAAAAAAGAAAACGGGTCATTCTACCACGAAACTTCACATGAAGGCTTAGGGGACCATTGTATGAATTTACAAGCCATAAAAATGGCATTGGCATGGTAGAAATATGAAGATGTGCATGAACCCACCTACCACTCGATCGATCCACGGCTTGCGCATCCCGCCACTCCGACTGGCTAAGTGCCTGCAAGCTCATTTCATGGGTTGACTTAGGCATACGTAGTGCACTCCCAGTCTAGGATCAGACCGGACCAAGGGTTACGGTAGTAGGACCTACAGCAGGATTGGTAGCATGTAGAGGGGATCAGGTCGATCCCTGACTTACGCATCCTGCCTCTCTGGTCAATTGAGCACCTGCATGCTCATTTCATGGGTTGACTTATGCATACAGAGTTCATCCCCAGTCTAAGCATATGGAGTTCATTCCCAGTCTAAGATCAAACCGGATCTACAGTTGCGGCAGCAGGACCAGCAACAGGATCGGCAGCATGCAGGGGGGACCGGGCTAATCCCCGGCTTACGTATTCAGCCTCTCCGGTTGGTTGAGCACCCGCACTCTCATTTCGTGGGTTGGCTTAGGCATACGGAGTTCATTCCATGTCTAAGCCCCAGCCGGACCGAGGGTTGTGACAGTGGGAACGGTAGCACGCAGAGGGGGACCAAACCGATCCTCGGCTTACGAATTATGCCTCTCCAGTTGGCTCAGTGCCTGTACGCTCGTTTCATGGGTTGACTTAGGCATACGGAGTTCAGTCCCAGTCTAAGCATACGGAGTTCATTCCCAGTCTAAGATCAGACCGGCAGCAGCACGAAGAGGGTGATCGGGCTGATTCTTGAATTACGGATCCTGCGTCTCCGATCGATTGAGCGACCAGACGCTCGTTTCGTGGGTTGACTTAGGCATACGGAGTTCATTCCTGGTCTAAGCCCCAACCAGACCGAGGGACCCACAGTAAGATCGGTAGCACGCAGAGGGGGATCGGGTCGATCCTTGGCTTACACATTCTGGCTCTCTAGCCGGCTGAGCGTCCATACGCTCGTTTCATCGGTTGACTTAGGCATACGTAGTGCATTCTCGGTCTCGACCAACCAAGGGCCAGAGGCTATTGATGGTGTTTGGGGCAACAACTGAGGGGGACCAGTAGCGGGATCGTTGGTCAGCTCGTACATCCCACCCCCAGCGGTCAGTTCAGTGCTCAAACGCTCATTTTGGGTCCGACAGGGGCTCGACATGTGTCGATGGTGGTCGAGGCATACAGAGTTCATCCCCAGTCTAAGCATACGGAGTTCATTCCCAGTCTAAGATTGGACCGAACCAACGGTTATGGCAACAGGACCAGTAACAGGATCGGCAGCACGCAGGGGGGACCGGGTCGATCCCCGACTTGTGCATTATGCCTCTACGGCCGCACGCTCGTTTTGTGTGTTGACTTAGGCATACGGAGTTCATTCCCAGTCTAAGATCAGACCGATAGCGGGATTGGTAGCAGCACACAGAGGGCGATCGAGCTGATCCTTGGCTTGCGCATCCTACCTCTTCAGCCGACTGAGCGCCCGTACGTTCGTTTCGTGGGTTGACTTAGGCATACGAAGTTCATTCTCGGTCGAAGCCCAAACTGGACCGAGGGACTCACAACGAGATCGACAGCACGTAAAGGGGGATCGAGCTGATCCTCGACTTGCACATTCTGGCTCTTTGGCTTGCTGAGCACCTGCACACTCGTTTCATGGGTTGACTTAGGCATACATAGTGCATTCCCTTTCTCGACCAACCAAGGGCCAGAGGCTATCGACAGCCTTTGGGGCAACAACCGAGGGAGACCAGCAGCGGGATCCTTGGTCGACTCACGCATCCCGCCCCTAGTGGTCAGTTCGATGCTCGCACGTTCATTTCGGGGGTCGATCGAGGCTCGACATGTGCTGATGGTGGTCGAGGCAACCGCCCGCACACAGCCCAGCATGTGCTGATGGTGTTCGATGCAATTGCCTACACCAGGGGCCATCTTGTGCCGATAGTGGTCGAGGTAACCGCTCGCACCAGGGCCCAACTTGTGTCGATGGTGGTCAAGGCAAGTGCTCGTACCAAAGGGCAACCTGTGCCATTGATGGTTGATGCATCCTACCTCTTTGGCCGACTGAGCACCCGCATGCTCGTTTCGTGGGTTGATTTAGGCATACGGAGTTCATCCCCAGTCTAAGCATACAGAGTTCATTCCAGTCTAAGATCAGACCGGACCAAGGGTTACGACAGCAAGACCAGCAGTAGGATCAATAGCACGCAGAGGAGGAGCAGGTCAATCCTTGACTTGCGTATTCTGGCTCTCCGATCGACTGAGCGCCTGCACGCTTATTTCATAGGTTGACTTAGGCATACATAGTGCATTCTCGGTCTCGACTAACCAAGGGCCAGAGGCTATCGACGGCATTTCGGGCAACAACCGAGGGGGACCAATAGCGGGATCCTTGGTCGGCTCGCACATCCTACCCCCAGCGGTCGGTTCGATGCTTGTAAGCTCATTTCGAGGGCCGACCGGGGCTCAGCATGTGTCGATGGTGATCGAGGCATATGGAGTTCATCCTCAGTCTAAGCGTAAGGAGTTCATTCCCAATCTAAGATCAGATCAGACCAAGGGTTACGGTAACAGGACCAGCAACAGGATCGACAGCACGCAAGGGGGACCAGGTCGATCCCCGGCTTGCGCATTATGCCTCTCCGGTCGACTCAGTGCCCGCACGCTCGCTTCGTGTGTTGACTTAGGCATATAGAGTTCATTCCCAGTCTAAGCATATGGAGTTTATTTCCAGTCTAAGATTGGACCGACAGCGAGATCGATAACAGCACGCAGAGGGGGACCGGGTCGATCCTCGGCTTGCGCATCCTGCCTCTCCAGTCGGTTGAGCGCCCGCACGCTCATTTCGTGGGTTGACTTAGGCATACGAAGTTCATTCCCAATCTAACTCGAACTGGATCGAGGGACCCACAGCAGGATCGGCAGCAGGTAGAGGGGGATTGGGCTGATCCTCAGCTTGTGCATTTTGGCTCTCCGGCTTGTTGAGCGCCCACACGCTCATTTCATGGGTTGACTTAGGCATACGTAGTGCATTCCCGGTCTTGACCAACCAAGGGCCAGAGGCTATTGATGGCATTTGGGGCAACAACCGAGGGGGACCAACAGCGGGATCCTTGGTCGGCTCATGCATCTTGCCCCCAGCGGTCGGTTCGGTCCTGCACACTCGTTACGGGTGTCGACCGGGGCTCGACATGTACCGATGGTGGTTGAGGCAACCGCCCGCACCACGACCCAGCATGTGTGGATGGTGTTCGATGCAACCGCCTATACCAGGGGCCATCTTGTGCCGATGGTGCTTGAGGCAACCACCCGCACTAGGGCCCAGCTTCTGTCGATGGCGGTCGAGGCAAGTGCCTATACCAAAGGGTAGCTTGTGCCGATGATGGTCGATACATCCAGTCTCTCTGGCCGGTTGAGCCCCCGTACGCTCATTTCGTGGGTTGACTTAGGCATACGGAGTTCATCCCCAGTCTAAGCATATAGAGTTCATTCCTAATCTAAGATCAGACCGGACCAAGGGTTGCGATAGCAGGACCAGCAGTAGGATTGACAGCACGCAGGAAGGGATCGAGTCGATCCTCGGCTTGCGCATTCTGCCTCTCCAGTCGGCTGAGCGCCCGAACGCTCGATTCATGGGTTGGCTTAGGCATACGGAGTTCATTCCATGTCTAAGCCCCAGCTGGACCAAAGGTTGTGGCAGCGAGACTGACAGCACGTAGAGGGGGATCGGGCCGATCCCCGGCTTGCGCATTATGCCTCTCCGATCGGCTTAGCGGCCGCACGTTTGTTTCGTGGGTTGACTTAGGCATACGGAGTTCATTCCCAGTCTAAGCATATGGAGTTCATTCCTAGTCTAACATCGGACCAATAGCGGGATCGGCAGTAGCACGCAAAAGGGGATCGGGCCGATCTTCGACTTACGCATCCTACCTCTCCGATTGGCTGAGCGCCTTGGTCGGCTTGTGCATCCCGCCCCCAGCAGTCCGTTCGGTGCTCGCACATTCATTTCAAGAGCCAACCGGGGCTCGCTATGTTTCGATGGTGGTCGAGCAATCGTCCGCACCAGGCCTCAGCTTGTGTCGATGGCGGTCGAGGCAAGTGCCCGTACCAAAAGGCAGCCTGTGCCGATGATGGTCGATGTATGTGCCATCACCATGCGCCATCATGTGCCATTGATGGTCGAGGCCTTGGTCAAAGTTCAATTTTAAGCCACGGTGCACATGCTAGGCTTGGGCATGTGCTGGTGCCACATTTTTTTCACCCGGGGCACAATTGCCAAAGCATCGTTGGAGAACCTAACCGACAGTATTGGGGGTTTCGACGATTGGGGGACCGGGAGGTGTGCACACATGATGTGCGATGGGTGCTGGTATTTGGCCCTTATGTTGGCCCCCTATCCCTCATCAAACCTCAAGAACTCACACCCCCTTAAAGAGCATTTTAGATTTTATAGGTTTGCTCCCAGTAGCCATTAAAGTACCTGAAATGGGGACATTTTTTTCAAATGGTCACAAAATCTACTCCACTTCGAGTTTTTAGCTGAACTTGTTTGTGCGTGCAAACAAACATACAAGGATCACGTCTACCAAATTTGGGGCCAAACCTCTTAAAAAAATTTTAAAAATCCTGAATCGTAAAAAGTTTCAAAAATCGTGAAAAATGTAAAATGGGTCGTCCTGCCATGAAACTTCACATGAAGGCTTAGGGGACCATTGTATGAATTTACAAGCCATAAAAATGGCATTGGCATGGTAGAAATATGAAGATGTGCCTAAACCCACCTACCACTCGATCGATCCACGGCTTGCGCATCCCACCTCTCCAACTGGCTAAGTGCCCGCACGCTCGTTTTGTGGGTTGACTTAGGCATACGTAGTGCACTCCAGTCTAAGATCAGACTGGACCGAGGGTTGCAGTAGTAGGACTAGCAATAAGATCGATAGCACGTAGAGGGGGACCGGGCGAATCCCTGGCTTGCGCATTATGCCTCTCCGATCAGCTCAGCGCCCGCACACTCGTTTCGTGGGTTGACTTAGGCATACAGAGTTCATTCCCAGTCTAAGCATACGGAGTTCATTCCCAGTCTAAGATCGGACCGGTAGCAGCATGCAGAGGGGGATCGGGCCGATCCTTGGCTTGCGCATCCAACCTCTCCGACCGGCTGAGCGCCCGCACGCTTGTTTCGTGGGTTGACTTAGGCATACGGAGTTCATTCCCGGTGTAAGCCCAGACCGGATTGAGGGACCCATAGCGGGATCGATAGCACGCAGAAAGGGACCAGACCGATCCTCAGCTTGTGCATTCTAGCTCTCTGACCGGTTGAGTGCCCACACACTCGTTTAATGGGTTGACTAAGGCATACGTAGTGCATTCCTGGTCTCGACCAACCAAGGGCTAGAGGCTATCGATGGCGTTTGGGGCAACAACCGAGGGGGACCAGCAGCGGGATCCTAGGTCGGCTCACGTATCCCAACCCCAGTGGTCGGTTGGGTGCCCGCACGCTCGATTCAAGGGCCGACCAGGGCTCGATATGTACCGATGGTGGTAGAGGCAATCACCTGTTTCAGGGGCCATCTTGTGCCGATGGTGGTCGAGGCAATCGCCCGCACTAGGGCCCAACTTGTGCCGATGGCAGTCGAGGCAAGTGCCCGTACCAAAGGGCAACCTGTGCCGATGATGGTCGATGCATGTGCCATCACCATACGCCATCATGTGCCATTGATGGTCGAGGCCTTGGCCAAAGTTTGATTTTGAGCCACGGTGCACATGCTGGGGTCGGGCATGTGCTGGTGCCAATTTTTTTCACCTGGGACACCATCGTCGGAGCATCGTCGGAGAACCTAACCGACGGCATTGGGGGTTCCGACAATTGGGGGGGCAGGGGCTGTCCGCACATGATGTGCAATGGGTGCTGGTACTTGGCCCTTATATTGGCCCCCTATCCCTCATCAAACCTCGAGAACTCACACCCCTTTAAAAAGCATTTGAGATTTTATAGGTTTGCTCCCAGTAGCCATTAAAGTGTCTAAAATAGGGACATTTTTTTCAAACGGTCACAAAATCTTCACCACTTCGAGTTTTTAGCTAAATTTTGTTGTGCGTGTCAAAAAAAAAATACAAGGATCACGTCTACCAAATTTGGGGCCAAAACTCCTTCTAAAAAAATTTTAAAAAATCCCGAACCACAAAAAGTTTCAAAAATCGTGAATAATAGAAAATTGGTCGTCTTGCCATGAAACTTCACATGAAGGCTTAGGGGACCATTGTATGAATTTACAAGCCATAAAAATGGCATTGGCCGGCTAAGTGCCCGCACGTTCATTTCGTGGGTTGACTTAGGCATATGTAGTGCACTCCCAGTCTAAGATCGGATCGGTCCGAGGGTTGCAACAGCAGAACCCACAGCGGGATCGGCAGTACGCAGAGGGGACTGGATCGATCCCCGGCTTGGGTAATCTGCCTCTCCAGCCAGTTGAGCACCTGCACGCTCGTTTCGTGGGTTCGCTTAGGCATACAGAGTTCATTCCATGTCTAAGCCCCAGTCGGACCGAGGGTTGTGGTAGCAGGACCGACAGTACGTAGAGGGGATCAGGCCGATCCCCGACTTGAGCATTATGCCTCTCCGACCGGCTCAGCGGCCGCACGCTCGTTTCATGGGTTGACTTAGGCATACGAAATTCATTCCCAGTGTAAGATTGAGCCGGCAGCGGGATCGACAGCAGCACATAGAGGGGGACCGGGTCGATCCTCAGCTTGCGAATCCTGCCTCTTTGATCGGCTGAGCACCCGCACGCTCGTTTCATGTGTTGACTTAGGCATACGGAGTTCATTCCTTGTCTAAGCCCCAATCAAACTGAGGGAAGCAGCATGATCGGTAGCACACAAAAATTGACCGGGTTATTCCTCAGCTTGCGTATTCTGGCTCTCTGCCTGGCTGAGTGCCTACACGCTCGTTTCATGGGTTGACTTAGGCATACGTAGTGCATTCTTGATCTCGACCAACCAAGGGCCAGAGGCTATCGACGGTATTTGGGTCAACAACCGAGGGGGACTAGTAGCGGGATCCTTGGTCGGCTCGCACATCCCACCCCAGTGGTCGGTTTGATGCTTGCACGCTCATTTCGGGGGCTAACTGGGGCACGACATGTGCCAATGGTGGTCGAGACAATCACCCGCACGATGGCCCAGCATGTACCGATGGTGTTCGATGCAACCGCCCACACCAGGGTCCATCTTGTGTCGATGGTGGTCGAGGCAACCGCTCGCACCAGGGCCCAGCTTCTGCCGATGGCGATCGAGGAAAGTGCCCGTACCAAAGGGCAACCTGTGCCGATGATGGTCGATGCATGTACCATCACCATGTGCCATTATGTGCCATTGATGGTCGAGCCCTTGGCTGAAGTTCAATTTTGAGCCACGGTGCACATGCTGGGCTCAGGCATGTGCTGGTGCTACATTTTTTTTCCCGGGGCACCATCGCCAAAGCATCACCGGAGAACCTAACCTGCAACATTGGGGGTTCCGACGATTAGGGGGGCCGGGGGGTGTACACACATGTTGTGTGATGGGTGCTGGTACTTGGCCCTTATATTGGCCCCCATCCCTCATCAAACCTCGAGAACTCACACCCCCTTAAAGAGCATTTGAGATTTTATAGGTCTGCACCCAGTAGCCATTAAAGTGTCTGAAATGGCGACATTTTTTTCAAATGTCACAAAATCTTCTCCACTTTGAGTTTTTAGTTGAATTTGTTTGTGCATGCCAACAAAAATACAAGGATCATGTCACAAAATTTAGGGCCAAAACTCCTTCTAAAAAAATTTTAAAAAATCTCGAACCGTACAAAGTTTCGAAAATCATGAAAAATAGAAAACAGGTCGTCTTGCCATGAAACTTCACATGAAGGCTTAGGGGACCACTGTACGAATTTACAAGCCATAAAAATGGCATTGGCATGGTAGAAATATGAAGATGTGCCTAAACTCACCTACCACTCGATCGATCCATGGCTTACGCATCCCGCCTCTCCGACTGGCTAAGTGCCCGCACGCTCGTTTCGTGGGTTGACTTAGGCATACGTAGTGCACTCCAGTCTAAGATCGGACTGGACCGAGGGTTGCAGCAGTAGGACTAGCAATAAGATTGACAGCACACAGAGGGGGACCGGGCCAATCCTCGGCTTGCGCATCCTACCTCTCCGGCTGGCTGAGCGATCGTTCGTTCATTTCATGGGTTGACTTAGGCATACGGAGTTCATTCTCAGTCTAAGCCCTAACTGGACCGAGGGACCCACAGTGGGATCGACAGCAAGCAGAGGGGGACCGGCCTAATCCTTAGCTTGCACATTTTGGCTCTCCGGTCGACTGAGCGCCTGCACGCTCGTTTCATGGGTTGACTTAGGCATACATGGTGCATTCCCAGTCTCGACCAACCAAGGGCCAGAGGCTATCGACATCGTTTCGGGAAACAACCAAGGGGGACCAGTAATGGGATCCTTGGTCGGCTCATGCATCCCACCCCCAACGGTCGGTTCGATGCCCGCACGCTCATTTCGGGGGTCGATCGGGGCTCGACATGTGTCGATGGTGGTCAAGGCAACTGCCCGCACCCGGGCCTAGCTTGTGCCGATGGCGATCAAGGCAAGTGCCCGTACCAAATGGCAACCTGTGTCGATGATGGTCAATGCATGTGCCATCACCATACGCCATCATGTGCCATTGATGGTTGAGGCCTTGACCAAAGTTCAATTTTGAGCCACAGTGCACATGCTGGGCTCGGGCATGTGCTGGTGCCACATTTTTTTCGCTCAGGGCACCATCGCCAGAGCATCGCCGGAGAACCTAACCGATGGCATTGGGGGTTCCGGTAATTGGAGGGGCCGAGGGGTGTGCGCACATGATGTGCGATGGGTGCTGGTACTTGGCCCTTATATTGGCCCCCTATCCCTCATCAAAGCTTGATAACTCACACCCTCTTAAAGAGCTTTTGAGATTTTATAAGTTTGCTCCCAGTAGCCATTTAAGTGTCTAAAATGGGGACATTTTTTTCAAACGGTCACAAAATCTTCTCCACTACGAGTTTTTAGCTGAATTTATTTATGCGTGCCAACAAAAATACAAGGATCATGTCTACCAATTTTCGGGCCAAAACTCCTAAAAAAATATTAAAAAATCTTGAACCGTAAAAAGTTTCGAAAATCTTAAAAAATAGAAAACGGGTCATCTTGCCACGACACTTCACATAAAGGCGTAGGGGACCATTGTATGAATTTACAAGCCATAAGAATGGCATTGGCATGGCAAAAATATGAAGATGTGCTTGAACCCACCTACCATTCGATCGATCCATGGCTTGCGCATCCCGCCTTTCCGACCGACTAAGTGCCCGCACACTCGTTTCGTTGGTTGAATTAGGCATATGTAGTGCGCTCCCAGTCTAAGATTGGACCGAACCAAGGGTTGCGATAGCAGGACCCATAGCAGGATCAGCAGCACGCAGAGGGGACCGGGTCGATCCCCGGCTTGCACATCCTGCCTCTCTGGCAGGCTGAGCGCCCGCACGCTCATTTCCTAGGTTGACTTAGACATACGGAGTTCATTCCCAACCTAAGATTGAACCAGACTAAGGGTTACGGCAACAGGATTGGCAACACGTAGGGGGGACTGGGTCGATCCCCGGCTTGCGCATTCTGCCTCTCCGACCGACTGAGCGCCCACACACTCGTTTCATGGGTTGGCTTAGGCATACAGAGTTTATTCCATGTCTAAGCCCCAGCCGGACCGAGGGTTGTGACAGCGTGATCGGTAGCACACAGAGGGGGACCGAGCCGATCCCCGGCTTGCCCTGAAACTTCACATGAAGGCTTAGGGGACCATTGTATGAATTTAAAAGCCATAAAAATGACATTGGCATGGCAAAAATATGAAGAGGTGCCTGAACCCACCTACCACTCGATCGATCCATGGCTTGCGCATCTCGCCTCTCCGGTCGGCTAAGTGCCCGCACGCTCATTTCATGGGTTGAATTAGGCGTACGGAGTTCATTCCCAGTTTAAGCATACGAAGTTCATTCCCATTCTAAGATCAGATCGACAGCAGCACGCAGAGGGGGATCGAGCCGATCCTCGGCTTGCGCATCCTACCTTTTCGGTCGACTGAGCACCCTCACACTCGTTTCGTGGGTTGACTTAAGGATACGGAGTTTATTCCCGATCTAAGCCCCAACCAGACCAGGGGACCCACAGCGGGATCAGTAGCTCGTAGAAGGGGACCAGGTCGATCCTCGCTTGCGCATTCTGGCTTTCCGATCGACTGAGGGCCCGCACGCTCATTTCATGGGTTGACTAAGGCATGTGTAGTGCATTCCCGGTCTCGACAAACCAAGGGCCAGAGGCTATTGATGACATTTGGGGCAACAACCGAGGGGGACCAGCAGCGGGATCCTTGGTCGGGTCACGCATCCCGTCCCTAACGGTCGGTTCGATGCTCGCATGGTCCTTTCAGGGGTCGACCGAGGCTCGACATGTGCCGATGTTGGTCGAGGCAACTGCCAACACCATGGCCCAGCATGTGTCGAAGGTGTTCGATGCAACCGCCTGCACCAGGGGCCATCTTGTGCCCATGGTGGTCGAGGCAAGTGCCCGTACCAGAGGGTAGCCTGTGCCGATGATGGTTGATGCATGTGCCATCACCATGCGCCATCATGTACCATTGATGGTCGAGGCCTTGGCCAAAGTTTGATTTTGAGCCACGGTGCACATGCTGGGCTCAGGCATGTGCTGGTGCCACATTTTTTTCACCCAGGGCACCATCGTCGGAGAACCTGGGGGTTCTGATGATTGGGGGGCCAGGGGGTGTGCACACGTGATGTGCGATGGGTGCTGGTACTTGGCCCTTATATTGGCCCCCTATCCCTCATCAAACCTTGAGAACTCATACCCCGTTAAAGAGCATTTGAGATTTTATAGGTTTCTCCCAGTAGCCATTAAAGTGTCTAAAATTGGGACATTTTTTTCAAACGGTCACAAAATCTTCTCCACTTCGAGTTTTTAGCTGAATTTGTTTCTGCGTGCCAACAAAAATACAAGGATGACGTCTACCAAATTTGGGGCCAAAACTCCTACTAAAAAAATTTTAAAAAATCCCAAACCGTAAAAAGTTTCAAAAATCATGAAAAATAGAAAACTGGTCGGCTTGCCACGAAACTTCACATGAAGGCTTAGGGGACGATTGTATGAATTTACAAGCCATAAAAATGGCATTGGCAGGGTAGAAATATGAGGATGTGCCTGAACCCACCTACCACTCGATCGATCCATAGCTTGCGTATCCCACCTCTCCAATCGACTAAGTGCTCGCACGCTCGTTTCATGGGTTGACTTAGGCATACATAGTGCGCTCCCAGTCTAAGATCAGACCGGATCGAGGGTTGCATTAGCAGGACCTGTAGTGGGATCAGCAACACACGGAGTGGGTTAGGTCTATCCTCAGCTTGCGCATCTTGCCTCTCTGGCCAACTGAGCGCCCGTATGCTCGTTTCGTGGGTTGACTTAGGCATACGGAGTTCATCCCTAGTCTAAGCATATAGAGTTCACTCCCAGTTTAAGATTAAACCAGACTGAGGGTTACGGCAGCAGGATCAGCAACACGCAGGGGGATCGGGCCAATACCCGGCTTGCACATTCTGCCTCTCCGATCGGTTGAGCCCTTGTATGCTCGTTTCGTGGGTTGGCTTAGGCATATGGAGTTCATTCCATGTCTAAGGCCCCGTCGGGCCGATGGTTGTGGCAGCGAGACCGACAGCACGTAAAGGGGCACCGGGCTAATCCTCGACTTGTGCATTATGCCTCTTCGGTTAGCTCAGTGCCCACACGTTCGTTTTGTGGGTTGACTTAGGCATACAGAGTTCATTCTCGACCTAAACCCCAATCGGACTGAGGGACCCATAATGAGATCGGCAGCACGTAGAGAAGAACCGAGCTGATGCTCGACTTGCGCATTCTAGCTCTCCGATCAGCTGAGCGCCCGCACGCTCGTTTCATGGGTTGACTTAGGCATACGTAGTGCATTCTCGATCTCGGCCAACCAAGGGCCAGAGGTTATCGATGGCGTTTGGGGCAACAACCAAGGGGGACCAGCAGCGGGATCCTTGGTCAGCTCGTGCATCCCGTCCCCAGCGATCGGTTCGGTGCCCGCACGCTCGTTTCGAGGCCCGACCGAGGCTCGGCTTGTGTCGATGTTGGTCAAGGCAACCACCAACACCACGGCCCAGCATGTGTCGATGGTGTTCGATGCAACTGCCTGCACCAGGGGCCATCATGTGCCTATGGTGGTCGAGGCAAGTGCCCATACCAAAGGGCAGCCTGTGCCAATGATGGTCGATGCATGTCCCATCACCTGCGCCATCATGTGCCATTGATGGTCGAGGCCTTGGCCGAAGTTCAATTTTGAGCCACGGTGCACATGCCCAGGGCACCATCGTCGGAGCATCGTCGAAGAACCTAACCGACGGCATGGGGGTTTCGACGATTGGGGGGGCCGGGGGGTGTGCGCACATGATGTGAGATGGGTGCTGGTACTTGGCCCTTATATTGGCCCCTTATCCCTCATCAAACCTCAAGAACTCACACCCCCTTAAAAAGCATTTGAGATTTTATAGGTTTGCTCCCAGTAGCCATTAAAATGTCTGAAATGGAGACATTTTTTTCAAACGGTCACAAAATCTTCTCCACTTTGGGTTTTTAGCTGAATGTTTTTGTGCATGGCAACAAAAATACAAGGATCACGTCTACCAAATTTGGGGCCAAAACTCCTTCTAAAAAAATTTAAAAAAATCTCGAACTGTAAAAAGTTTTGAAAATCATGAAAAATAGAAAACGGATCATCTTGCCATGAAACTCCACATCAAGGCTTAGAGGGCCATTGTATGAATTTACAAGCCATAAAAATGGCATTGGTATGGCAGAAATATGACGATGTGCCTGAACCCACCTACCACTCAATCGATCCACGACTTACGCATCCTGCCTCTCCGGTCGGCTAAGTGCCCGCACGCTCATTTCGTGGGTTGACTTAGGCATACATAGTGCGCTTCCAGTTTAAGATCAGACCGGATCGAGGGTTGCGATAGCAGGACCTGTAGTGGTATCGACAGTAATCAGAGGGGACTGAGTCGATCCTCGGCTTACGCATCCTGCCTTTTTGGCCGACTGAGCACCCGCATGCTTGTTTCATGGGTTGACATAGGCATATGGAGTTCATCCGTAGTCTAAGCATACGAAGTTCATTCCCAGTCTAAGATCGGATTGGATCGAGGGTTACGGTAGTAGGACAAGCAGCAGGATCGACAGCACGTAGGGGGGATCAAGCTGATACCTGGCTTACGCACTCTACCTCTCCGGTCAGCTGAGCGCCCGCACGCTCATTTCATGAATTGGTTTAGGCATATGGAGTTCATTCCATGTCTAAGCCCTAGTTGGACCGAGGGTTGTGGCAGCGGGACCGACAGCACGCAGAGGGGGATCGAGCCGATCCCTGGCTTGTGCATTATGCCTCTCGGCCAACCAAGGGCCAGAGGCTATCGACGGTGTTAGGGGCAACAACTGAGGGGGACCAACAGTGGGATCCTTGGTCAGCTCGTGCATCCCACCCCCAGCCATCAGTTCGGTGCCTGCACACTTGTTTTGAGGGTCGACCGGGGCTCAGCATGTGCTGATAGTGGTCGAGGCAACCGCCTGCATCATGGCGTAGCATGCGTTGATGGTGTTCAATGTAACCGCCCGCACCAGGGGCCATCTTGTACAGATGGTGGTCGAGGCAACCGCCTGTACCAGGGCCCAGCTTGTGCCAATGGCGATCGAGGCAAGTGCCCGTACCAAGAGGCAGCCTGTGCTGATGATGGTCGATGCATGGGCCATCACCATGTGCCATCATGTGCCATTGATGGTCGAGGCCTTGGCTGAAGTTCGATTTTGAGCCACGGTGCACATTCTGGGCTCAGGCATGTGCTGGTGCCACATGTTTTTCGTCCGGGGCACCATCATCAGAGCATCACCTAAGAACCTAACCAGCGGTATTGGGGGTTCCGACGATTGGGGGGGCCGGGGGTTTACGCATATGATGTGTGATGGGTGCTGGTACTTGGCCCTTATATTGTCCCCCTATCCCTCATCAAACCTCGAGAACTCACACCCCCTTAAAGAGCATTTGAGATTTTATAAGTTTGCTCCCAGTAGCCATTAAAGTGTCTGAAATGGGGACATTTTTTTCAAACGGTCACGAAATCTTCTCCACTTCGAGTTTTTAGCTGAATTTTTTTGTGCATGCCAACAAAAATACAGGATCATGTCTACCAAATTTGGGGCCAAAATGCCTTCTAAGAAAATTTAAAAAAATCCCGAACCGTAAAAAGTTTTGAAACTCATGAAAAATAAAAAACGGGTTGTGTTGGCACGAAACTTCACATGAAGGCTTAGGGGACCAATGTATGAATTTCAAGCCATAAAAATGGCATTGGCATGGCAGAAATATGACGATGTGCCTGAACCCACCTACCACTCGATCGATCCACGGCTTGTGCATCCCGCCTCTCTTGCCGGCTAAGTGCCCGCATGCTCATTTCATGGGTTGACTTAGGCATACGTAGTGCGCTCCCAGTCTAAGATCAGATCAGATCGAGGGTTACGGTAGTAGGACCCACAGCAGAATCGGTAGCACTCAGAGGGGATCGAGTCGATCACCGACTTGCGCATCTTACCTCTTTGGCCGGCTGAGCGCCAGCATGCTCGTTTCGTGGGTTGACATAGGCATATGGAGTTCATCCGTAGTCTAAGCATACGAAGTTCATTCCCAGTCTAAGATCGGATCAGATCGAGGGTTACGGCAGTAGGACCAGTAGTAGGATCGGTAGCATGCTAGGGGGATCAGTTCGATCCTCGGTTTATGCATTCTGCCTCTCCGATCGGCTGAGTGCCCGCATGCTCATTTCATGGATTAGCTTAGGCATACGGAGTTCATTCCATCTCTAACCCCCAGCTGGACCGAGGGTTGTGGCAGCAGGATCGACAGTACACAGAGGGGGATCGGGTCGATTCCTGGCTTGTTCATTATGCCCCTCGACCAACCAAGGGCCAGAGGCTATCGACGGCATTTGGGGCAACAACCGAGGGGGACCAGCAGCGGGATCCTTGGTTGGCTCACACATCCCACCCCCAGTCATCGGTTCAGTGCTCGCACGCTCATTTTGGGGGCCGATCAGGGCTCGACATGTGTCGATGGTGGTCGAGGCAATCACCTGCACCACGGCACAGCATGCGTCGATTGTGTTTGATGCAACCACCCGTACCAGGGGCCATCTTGTGCCGATGGTGGTCGAGGCAACCGCCCACACCAGGGCCCAACTTGTGCCGATGGCGGTCAAGGCAAGTGCCAATACCAAAAGGCAGCCTGTGCTGGTGATGGTCGATGCATGGGCCATCACCATGCACCATCATGTGCCATTGATGGTCGAGGCCTTGGCCAAAGTTTGATTTTGAGCCATGGTGCACATGCTGGGCTCGGGCATGAGCTGGTACCACATTTTTTTTGCCCGAGGCACCATCGTCGGAGCATCACCGGAGAACCTAACCAGCGGCATTGGGGGTTCCGACAATTGGGGGGGCCAGGGGGTTTGCGCATATGATGTGCGATGGGTCCTGGTACTTGGCCCTTATATTGGCCCTCTATCCCTCATCAAACCTTGAGAACTCACACCCCCTTAAAGAGCATTTGAGATTTTATAGGTTTGCTCCCAGTAGCCATTAAAGTGTCTGAAATGGGGACATTTTTTTCAAACAGTCACAAAATCTTCTCTTCTTCGAATTTTTAGCTGAATTTTTTTGTGCATGCCAGGAAAAATACAAGGATCACATCTACCAAATTTGGGACCAAAAATCCTTCTAAAAAAATTTTAAAAAAATCTCAAACCGCAAAAAGTTTTCAAAAATCATGAAAAATAGAAAACGGGTCATCTTGCCACAAAATTTCACATGAAGGCTTAGGGGACCATTGTATGAATTTACAAGCCATAAAAATGGCATTGGCACGGTAGAAATGTGAAGATGTGCCTAAACCCACCTACCACTCGATCGATCCATGGCTTGTGCATCCCGCCTCTCCGGCCGGCTAAGTGCCTGGACGCTCATTTCGTGGGTTGACTTAGGCATACGTAGTGTGCTCCCAGTCTAAGATCGAACCGGACCAAGGGTTACAACAGCAAGACCCACAGCGGGATCGACAGCACGTAGAGGGGATCGGGTAGATCCCCGACTTGCGCAAGCTACCTCTCTGGCCGACTGAGCGCCCGCACGCTCGTTTTGTAGGTTGAGTTAGGCATACGGAGTTCATCCCCCATATAAGCTTACGGAGTTCATTCCTAGTCTAAGATCAGACTGGACCGATGGTTGCGGCAGTAGGACCAGTAACAGGATCGACAGCACGTAGGGGGGACCGAGCCAATCCCCTGGCTTGCGTATTCTGCCTCTTCGATCTGCTGAGCGCCCGCACGCTTCTTTCATGGGTTGGCTTAGGCATACGGAGTTCATTCCATGTCTAAGCCCCAACTGGACCGAGGGTTGTGGTAGTGGGACCGACAACACACAGAGGGGGATCGGGCTGATCCTCGGCTTGTTCATTATGCATCTTCGGCCAGCTGAGCGCGCGCACGCTCAATTAATGGGTTGACTTAGGCATACGTAGTGCATTCCCGATTTTGAGTAACCAAGGGCCAGAGGCTATCGACGACATTTGGGACAACAACCAAGGGGGACCAGTAGTGAGATCCTTGGTCGGCTCACGCATCCGGCCCCCAGCGGTTTGTTCGATGCTCGCATGCTCGTTTCGGGGGCCGACCGAGGCTCGGCATGTGCCGATGATGGTCGAGGCAACGGCCAGCACCACGGCCCAGCATGTACCGATGGTGTTCGATGCAATTGCCCGTACCAAGGTCCATCTTATGCCGATGGTGGTTGAACAACCACCCACACCAGGGCCCAACTTGTGTCGATGGCGATCGAGACAAGTGCCCGTACCAAAGGGCAGCCTGTGCCGATGATGGTCGATGCATGTGCTATCACCATGCGCCATCATGTGCCATTTATGGTCGAGGCCTTGGCTGAAGTTTGAGTTTGAGCCACGGTGCACATGCTGGGCTCAGGCATGTGCTGGTGCCACATTTTTTTCACCTGGGGCACCATCGTCGGAGCATCACCAGAGAACCTACCCGACGACATTGGGGGTTTCGATGATTGGGGGGGCCGGGGGGTGTGCGCACATGATGTGCGATGGGTGCTGGTACTTGGCCCTTATATTGGCCCCCTATCCCGCATCAAACCTCAAGAACTCACATGCCCTTAAAGAGCATTTGACATTTTATAGGTTTGCTCCCAGTAGCCATTAAAGTGTCTGAAATGGGGACATTTTTTTCAAACGGTCATAAAATCTTCTCCAATTCGAGTTTTTAGCTGAATTTGTTTGTACGTGCCAAGAAAAATACAAGGATCACGTCTACCAATTTTGGGTCCAAAACTCCTTCTAAAAATATTTTAAAAAATCTCGAACCGTAAAAAGTTTCAAAAATCGTGAAAAATAGAAAACGGGTCGTCTTGCCATGAAACTTCACATGAAGGCTTAGGGGACCATTGTATGAATTTACAAGCCATAAAAATGGCATTGGTATGGCAGAAATATGAAGATGTGCTTGAACCCACCTACCACTCGATCGATCCATTGCTTGCACATCTCGCCTCTCTGGCCGGCCAAGTGCCCGCACGCTAATTTCGTGGGTTGACTTAGGCATACGTAGTGCACTCCCAATCTAAGATCAGATCGGACTAAGGGTTGCAGTAGCAGGACCCACATAGAGGGGGATCGGGTCGATTCCTGGCTTGTTCATTATGCCCCTCGACCAACCAAGGGCCAGACGCTATCGACGGCGTTTGGGGCAACAACCGAGGGGGACTAGTAGCAGGATCCTTGGTCGGCTCATGCATCCTACCCCCATCGGTTGGTTCGATGCTCGTACGCTCGTTTCATGGGCTGATCGAGGCTCGGCATGTGCCGATAGTGGTCGAGGCAACTGCCCGCACCAAGGCCCAGCATGTGCCGATGGTGTTCGATGCAAACCGCCCACACCAGGGGCTATCCTGTGCCGATGGTGGTTGAGGCAATCACCCGCACTGAGGGTCGGCATGTGCTGATGGTGATCGAAGCAACCGCCCACACCAGGGCCCAGCTTGTGCCGATGGCGATCGAGGCAAGTGCACTGTAGGAAAGGGCAGCCTATGCCGATGATGGTCATTGCATGTACCATCACCATGTGCCATCTTGTGCCATTGATGGTTGAGGCCTTGGTCGAAGTTCGATTTTGAGCCATGGTGCACATGCTGGGCTCGAGCATGTGCTGGTGCCACATTTTTTTTGCCACGGGCACCATCATCGGAGCATCATCGGAGAACCTAACTGACGCTATTGAGGGTTCTGGATATTGGGGGGGCCTGGGGGTGTGCGCACATGATGTGTGATGGGTCCTGGTACTTAGCCCTTATATTGGTCCCTTATCCATCATCAAAGCTGGAGAACTCACACCCCCTTAAAGAGCATTTGAGATTTTATAGGTTTGCTCCCAGTAGCCATTAAAGTGTCTGAAATGGGGACATTTTTTTCAAACAGTCACAAAATCTTCTCCACTTCGAGTTTTTAGCTAAATTTTTTTATGCATGCCAACAAAAATACTAGGATCACGTCTACCAAATTTAGGGCCAAAACTCTTTTTAAAAAAATTTTAAAAAATCCCGAACCTCATAGAAAATGGGTTATCTTGCCACGAAACTTCACATGAAGGCTTAGGGGACAACTGTATGAATTTACAAGCCATAAAAATGGCATTGGCACGGCAGAAATATGATGATGTGCTTGAACCCACCTACCACTCAATCGATCCACGGCTTGCCCATCCCGCCTCTCCAACTGGCTAAGTGCCCGCACTTTTATTTCGTGGGTTGACCTAGGCATACGTAGTGCGCTCCCAGTCTAAGATCAGATTGAACCGAGGGTTCTGACTGCAAGACCCGCAGTGGGATCGGTAGCACACAGAGGGGACCTGGTCGATCCTCGACTTGTGCATCCTACCTCTTTTACCGGCTGAGCGCCCATACACTCGTTTCGTGGGTTGACTTAGGCATACAGAGTTCACCCCCAGTCTAAGCATACAGAGTTCATTCCCAGTCTATGATCAGACCGGACTGAGGGTTGCGACAGCAAGACCAGCAGCAGGATCGATAGCACGCAGGGGGGACCGAGCTGATCCCCGGCTTGTGTATTCTGCCTCTTCGGTCGATTGAGCACCCGCGCGGTCATTTCGTGGGTTGGCTTAGGCATACGAAGTTCATTCCTTGTCTAAGCCCTAGTTGGATCGAGGGTTGTGGCAGTGGGACTGGCAGCACGAAGAGAGGGACCGACCCATCTCGGCTTACATATTATGCCTCTCCGATTGGCTCAGCGCTCGCACGCTCATTTCATGGGTTGACTTAGGCATACGAGGTTCATTGCCAGTCTAAGCATACGGAGTTCATTCTCGATCTAAGCCCCAATCGAACCGAAGGACTTGCAGTGAATCGACAGCACGCAGAGGGGGACTGGGCCGATCCTTGGCTTGCCCATTCCAGCTCTTCGACCGGCTGAGCACTCACATGCTCATTTTATGGGTTGACTTAGGCATACGTAGTGCACTCCCGGTCTCGACCAACCAAGGGCCAGAGGCTATCGATGGTATTTGGGGTAACAATCGAGGGGGACCAGCAGTAAGATCCTTGGTTGGCTCGCGCATCCTACCCCCAGCGGCCAATTCGATGCTCGTACACTCATTTTAGGGGTCAACCAGGGCTCGGTATGTGTCGATGATGGTTGAGGCAACCACCCACACCATGGCCCAGCATGTGCCGATGGTGTTCGATGCAACCACCCACACCAGGGGCCATCTTATGCTGATGGTGGTCGAGGCAACCGCCCGCACCAGGGCCCAGCTTGTGCCAATGGCGGTCGAGGCAAGTGCCTGTACCAAAGGGTAACCTGTGCGGATGATGGTCGATCCATGTGCCATTGTCACGCCCTGGGCGGGCGTGCCAGGCACATCAGGCGCACCAGTAGGCGAGCCAGAGTTTGAGCCCCGTAGACCAGGCATGCTGGCAGGTATCTATGCGCAAAGCCTAGCAAATGAGTTCAGAACGCCCACCCAACTTGCAGGCCAACTTGTGAGACCAAGGCCTGGCATACAAGCTACCCGCACCACATCCAAAATGGCCCACGGTGCTGGACACGCAAGGGAAGCTTCTGGAAGCAAGCGGGATTAGTAGGAGTATCCTAGCAGATTTGGTTGACCCTGAAAATCAGGAGTTAGCATCCTGATTGATTGTAATCTGCATAATCCCTTGATTTTAGCCTTTATTCTAGGGATATTGCCATTAAGTGTAGCTGGAGCCTCAACTATAAATAAAAGGCTGCTTCACCCTTATTTGTACACCATCAAACACTTCTGTTTCAGTGAATACAAGAGCATTTCCAGAATTCTACCTTCTTATCCTATTTCTCTTTAACTTGCGTAATTAGCCCATCCTATTGTTCTAGTGCCCGCACGCTTGTGTTTTAGGCTGACTTAGGCATAAAGGAGGAGATTCCAAGCCTAAGGCCGTACGGTTTCTGAGTCTAAGGTCAGAGCCCGTGACAGTTGGTATTAGAGCAAGTTCGATTCTGCATGTTTATGTTGTGCAAGTTAGATCGTGATTGAGGAGATGGCATCCCAAAACAACGTTGCTAGCCAACAACCAGAGGCCCAGGAACATGGGCGTGAAAGAGGCAAGAAAGCCAGTTCTAGAGATATCTGGTCTACCATGGACGGTAGGCTGGCCAAGGTGGAGGTGACCATGGGCGACATGGGAGAGAAGCTTGAAGAAGTAGAGACTCACATTGCATCGCTAGACTCCATGGGGGAGGATATCCAAAGTGAGCTGGAAGCTGCTCTCAACAAAGGCATGGACGTGATCACCCAGAAGAATAAGGCCTTTGAGGTTGAAGTGCTGACCTTGTGCGATGGCATGAAGGCCATGCGCCAACGGATAGAAGCGCTTACCAATGAGTTCGTTGCTTGCAAGACTGCCATTGGGAATGGCATGTTTGCTGGAGTGTCTAAATCTAGATTGGAGGTCCCCAAGCCTAAGGAGTTCTAGGGGACTAGGGCAGCCAAGGAAGTAGACAACTACCTTTGGGGTATGGAGCAGTAATTCCAGGCCATGGGCATGCAAGATGAGGTGATAAAGGTATGCACCACTACTATGTATCTCACTGATGTAGCCTTATTTTGGTGGAGGCCTAGGTGTGATGATGTTAGGCGTGAGAGTGCCAAGATTGGAACCTGGGCAGAGTTTTAAAAGGAGTTCAGAGAACAATTTTACCTGAAGTATGCCAATGATGAGGCATGGGCAAAGTTACGTCGGCTTAGCCAGTAAGGAGACATAAGGGAGTATGTCTAAAAATTTTCTAAACTGATGCTACAGATCTCAGATCTAGGTGAAAAGGATGCCTTATTTGCTTTCATGGATGGGCTGAAGCCGTGGGTGATGCATGAGCTACAAAGGAGGGGAGTTCATGACTTGGCTAAAGCCATGACTACTGTCGAGGCCTTGATAGAGTTCAAGCCTCTGAACAAGTTCAAGTCTTCCAAGCAAGGGTAAGGGTAGGGACGATAGGGACTGAAAGAAACAGTCCAAAGGGAAAGACCGTGATCGAGAGTCCAAGGATGGAGACTGAGATTGTTGAACTAAAGATGGTGAGAAGAAGCCACCAGCAGGCAAGTGGAAAGTAAAGGGGGACCGAGAGCCACTAGCATGCTACCTATGTGGAGAGAGCAATATAGTATGCAATTACCCACAAAAGGGCAAGCTGGCTGCTATAGACAAGGAGTCTAATGAGGAGCTAGAGTCAGGGGCAGCAAAGCTTGGGTCGTTGGTGCTCAATGCTGTCCAGAGTAAGAGGAGTCACAAGCCAAAGGGCTTGATGTTTGCGGATTTGATGGTTGCGAGTTAGAAGGTGAGCGCACTGGTGGACATAGGTGCCTCACATCTTTTTATTTCAGGTGATGGAGCCCGAAAGCTCAGACTAAAGGTGCAAAAAGGGATTGGTACCATTAAAATGGTGAACTCCAAGGAAGTTCCAGCCATTGGAGTAGCACAGGGAGTGGAGTTACAGCTTGGAGACTGGAAAGGCAAGGAGACCATTGAGGTAATACCCCTTGACGACTATGAGTTTGTGATTGGGCTGGATTTCTTTATTCGGATTAACACTTCCTTGTGCCTTTTGCCGATTGTGTTTGCATCTTAGATGCACGGTGCCAATGCCTAGTGCCATTGTGGAGAGGGTCTGGAGTTAGGTCGTGGGTGGTGTCAGCCATCCAATTTACCAAGGCGGTAAGCAGACAAGAAGACACCTTCTTGGTAGCCCTAAAATATGATGAGCCAAGGGAGAAGGAGACCGAGTCACCCTTGGAGGTGCTAAAGGTGCTAAAGATCTTCAGTGATGTGATGCCCTTAAAGCTGCCTAGCAAGCTACCACCTAAGAGGGAGGTGGACCAGAAGATCGAGCTAGTGTCTGAGGCCAAGCCACCAACCAGAGCCCCTTACTGAATGTCTCCACCAGAGTTGGAGGAGTTGAGAAAGTAGCTCAAAGAGTTAGTTGATGCTGGCTTCATCAAGCCATCGAAAGCACCCTATGGTGCACCGGTTCTATTCCAGCACAAGCATGGCGGGTCATTGTGGCTATGCATAGACTATCGAGCTTTGAACAAGCTGACCATCAAGAACAAGTACCCCATCCCACTCATTGTGGACTTGTTCGATCAACTTAGGAGCGCAAGGTGGTTTACCAAGCTGGATTTAAGGTCGGGCTACTACCAAGTCAGGATCATGGAAGGAGATGAGCCAAAGACAACATGTGTCACTCGGCATGGTTTGTATGAGTTCTTGGTGATGTCTTTTGGACTCACGAACGCCCCGTAACATTTTTGCACCCTTATAAACAAGGTACTTTAGTCATTCCTTAATCGGTTTGTTGTGGTTTATTTGGATGACATTGTGATCTATAGCCAGACTTTGGGAGAGCATGTAGACCACTTAAGACAGGTGTTCAAGGTGTTGTGGGCACACAAACTGTTTGTCAAGAGGGAGAAGTGCTCATTCGCCCAACAAGAGATCCCCTTCCTTGGCCACATAGTGGGAGGTGGTAGGATACGCATGGATGAAGGTAAGATACATGCCATCCTGGAGTGGCAACCGCCAGCCAAGATCACTGAGTTGAGATCATTCCTTGGGCTGGTTAACTACTACAGGCACTTCATCAAAGGTCACTCAGCAATAGCCACGCCATTGATTGACTTGCTCAAGAAAGGGAGAGCATGGGAGTGGAGCATAGGGTGCCAGGAAGCCTTTGATAGGTTGAAATGTGCTGTGATCGAGGAGCCAGTCTTGGCCTTGCCAGACCATGCCAAGCCGTATAAGGTGCATACAGATGCATCAGACTTTGCCATAGGGGGCGTGTTGATGCAGGAGGGACGTCCAGTCACGTTCGAGAGCAGGAAGCTGAACGAGACTGAGCGTAAGGACACGGTCTAAGAGAAGGAGATGATTGCAGTGGTGCACTGCTTGCGCACTTGGTGCCATTACCTGTTGGGGTCGAGTTTCATGGTGAGGACAGACAATGTGGTGACTAGCTACTTCCAGACTCAGAAGAAGCTGTCCCCCAAGCAGGCGAGATGGTAAGATTTTCTTGTAGAATTTGATTTCCAGATGGAGTACAAGCCAGGACGAGTGAACCTAGTGGTAGATGCCCTGAGCAGAAGGCTAACCTTGCTGCCATTAGCCAACCAGAGGGGTATCACTAGTGCCACGCATCAAGGAGGGACTTGTGTATGATCCTATAGCCAGGGCTTTGATGGAGTACACCCAGCAAGGAAAGACTAGGTGATTTTGGTTACAGGATGGGTTGATGTACACCAGGGGTAGTAGACTGTTTGTACCGCAGCACGGAAAGCTCCGCAAGGAAGTTTTGCAAGAATGCCATGATTCAAGGTGGGTTGGACACCCCGGAGTGAGCTGTACCTTGGCACTGATCGAGGATCGATGCTACTGGCCGTACATGAGGGGTGATGTGGAGGCCTATGTGAAGAATTATCTTGTGTGCCAACAGGACAAGGTGGAGCTCAAGAAACCAGGCGGTCTCTTGGAGCCATTGCCAGTTCCAGAGCGACCATGGAAGAGTGTTTCTCTGGACTTTATAGTCGGTCTACCCAAAGTAGAAGGGTTTGGAAGCATCATGGTAGTGGTGGACAGGTTTTCCAAGTATGGAATCTTCATTCCAGCAACCAAGGAGTGCCCAGTTGAAGAGGCAGCTCGATTGTTCCTGAAGAACATGGTTAAGTACTGGAGAGTGCCGAGAACCATTGTTAGTGATCGGGACAGGCATTTCATAGGTAGGTTTTGGACTGAGTTGTTCCAACTATTGGGGTCAGACTTGAACTTTTCCACCAGCATGCATCCGTAGACCGATGGGCAGACAGAACGAGTGAAAAGATTGGAGGTCTACCTCAGGCAATATGTAAGTGCCACACAAAGGGATTGGCCAAAGCTGCTAGATATTGCACAATTTTCCTACAACTTGCAAAGGAGCGAGGCAACGAACCAGAGCCCATTTGAGGTTATGATAGGGCAACAACCACTAACACCCGGTTCGATTGCTATAGGTTATATAGGGCCAAATCCAGCAGCATATAAGTTTGCCAAGGCATGGCAAGAGCAAACTGACTTGGCCAGAGTTTGTCTACATAAGGCGGCCAAGAGGTCAAAGAAGTGGGCAGACCAAAATAGGCGGGACGTGCAGTTCCAGGTTGGAGACTTGGTGTTAGTGAAGCTGCATCCCATTGTGCACCACAGGGGGCTACACAAAGGCCTAGTCCGAAGGTATGAGGGACCTTTTTGAGTAGTCAAGAGGGTAGGCAAGGTTGCCTACAAGCTAGATATGCCACCTAAGCTGAAGGTACACCCGATGTTCCATGTGAGCATGCTCAAGCCGTTCCATGAAGATGAGGGAGATCTAGGATGGGTAGAGTCAAAGTGTGCACCATTAGGAGCAAAAGCCTCATATGAGTAGGAGGCCCACAGTATCATAGCTGATCGAGAGGTGAGACGGAAGAACTATCAGCCAAGACAAGAGTACTTGGTACACTGGAAGGGACTTCCAGATAGTGAGGTGAACTAGGAACCAGCAGATGACTTATGGTAGTTCGGGGACCAGATCAAGTAGTACCATGCAGAAGATGCAACGAGGGTGTTGCATAATTAGGTGGGGGAGAATGTCACACCCTGGGCGGGCGCGCCAGGCACATCAAGCGCCCCAGGCACATCAAGCGCACCAGAGGTTGAGGCCCGCAGACCAGGCATGCTGGTAGGTATCTGTGCGCAAAGCCTAGCAAACAAGTTCAGAACGCCCGCCCAACTTGCAGGCCAGCCCGTGAGACTAAGGCCTGGCATACAAGCTACCCGCACCACATCTAGAAGGGCCCAAGGTGTTGGACATGCAAGGAAAGCTTCTGGAAGAAGGCAGGATCAGCAGGAGCATCCTGGCAGATTTGGTTGACCCTGAAAATCAGGAGTTAGCATCCTGATTGATTGTAATCTGTATAATATTTTGATTTTAGCCTTTATTCTAGGGATATTGCCATTAAGTGTAGCTGGAGCCCCAACTATAAATAGAGGGCTGCTCTACCCTCATTTGTACACCATCAAACACTTTTGTTTCAATGAATACAAAAGCATTTCCAGAATTCTACCTTCTTATCCTCATTCTCTTTAAAATGCGTAATCAGCCCTTCCTATTGTTCTAGTGCCCGCACACTTGTGTTTTAGGCTGACTTAGGCATAAAGGAGGAGATTCCAAGCCTAAGGCCGCACGGTTTCTAAGTCTAAGGTCGGAGCCTGTGACACCATCACCATGCGCCATCATATGCCATTGATGGTCAAGGCCTTGGCCGAAGTTTCATTTTGAGCCACGGTGCACATGCTGGGCTCAGGCATGCACTGGTACCACATTTTTTTCACCTGGGGCACCATTGTCGGAGCATCGCTGGAGAACCTAATCGGTGGCACTGGGGGTTCCGACGATTGGGGGACCGGGGGGGGTGTGCACACATGATATGCAATGGGTGCTGGTACTTGGCCCTCATATTGGCCCCTTATCCCTCATCAAACCTCGAGAACTCACACGCCCTTAAAGAGCATTTGAGATTTTATTGGTGTGCTACCAGTAGCCATTAAAGTGTCTAAAATGGAGACATTTTTTTTCAAACGATCACAAAATCTTCTCCACTTTGAGTTTTTAGCTGAATTTGTTTGTGCGTGCCGACAAAAAAACAAGGATCATGTCTACCAAATTTGGGGCCAAAACTCCTTCTAAAAGAATTTAAAAAAATTTTGAACCGTAAAACATTTCAAAAATCATGAAAAATAGAAAATGGGTCGTCTTGCCATGAAACTTCACATGAAGGCTTAGGGGACCATTGTATGAATTTACAAGCCATAAAAATGGAATTGGCATGGCAGAAATATGAAGATGTGCCTGAACCCACCTATCACTCAATCCATCCACAGCTTGCGCATCCCGTCTCTCGGCCGGTTAAGTGTCCGCATGCTCGTTTTGTGGGTTGACTTAGGCATACATAGTGCGCTCCCAGTCTAAGATCAGACCAAACTGAAGGTTGCTGTAGTAGGACCTACAGCGGGATTGACAGCATGTAGAGGGGACCGGGTCGATCCCCGGCTTGTGCATCCTGCCTCTCTGGCCGACTGAGCGACCGCACGCTCGTTTCGTGGGTTGACTTAGGCATACGAAGTTCATCCCCAGTATAAGCATATGGAGTTCATTCCCAGTCTAAGATCAGACCAGACCGAGGGATGTGGCAGCAGGTCCAGCAGCAGGATCGACAGCACGTAGGGGGGACTGGGTTGATCCCCAGCTTATGCATTCTACCTCTCCGATTGGCTGAGTGCCCGCACACTCATTTCGTGGGTTGGCTTAGGCATACGGAGTTCATTCCATGTCTAAGCCCCAGTCGGACCGAGGGTTGTGACAGCGGGACTGATAGCATGCAGAGAGGGATCGGGCCAATCCTCGGCTTACGCATTATGCCTCTCCGACTGGCTCAGTGCTCGTACGCTCGTTTCGTGGGTTGACTTAGGCATACAGAGTTCATTCCCAGTCTAAGCATATGGAGTTCATTCCAAGTCTAAGATCGGACTGGTAGCGGGATCGACAGCAGTACGCAGAGGGGGATCGGGCTGATCTTTGGCTTGCGTATCCTATCTCTCTAGCCACACGCTCGTTTTGTGGGTTGACTTAGGCATACGGAGTTCATTCCTGGTCTAAGCCCCAACCGGACTGAGGGACTCGTAGCAGGATCGGCAGCACGTAGAGGGGGACCAGGTTGATTCTCGATTTGCTCATTCTGGCTCTCTGGCCGGCTGAGCGCGCGCATGCTCGTTTCATGGCTTGACTTAGGCATACGTAGTGCATTCCTGGTCTCGACCAACTAAGGGCCAGAGGCTATCAACGACGTTTGAGGCAACAACCGAGGGGGACCAGCAGTGGGATCCTTGGTCGACTTGCGCATCCCACCCCCAGCGGTTGGTTCGATGCTCGCACGCTCATTTCGAAGGCCGACTGGGGCTCGACATGTGCCGATGGTGGTCGAGGTAACTGCCCACACCACAGCCCAGCATGTGTCGATGGTGTTCGATGCAACCGCTTGCACCAAGGGCAATCTTGTGCTGATGGTGGTGAAGGCAACCGCCCACACCAAGCCCAGCTTGTGCCAATGGCGGTCGAGGCAAGTGCCCGTGCCAACAGGCAGCCTGTGCCAATGATGGTCGATGCATGTGCCATCACCATGCGCTATCATGTGCCATTGATGGTCGAGGCCTTAGCCGAAGTTTGATTTTGAGCCACGGTGCACATGCTGGGCTCGGGCATATGCTGGTGCCACATTTTTTTTGCCTGGGGCACCATTGTCGGAGCATCACCGGAGAACCTAACTGGCGGCATTGGGGGTTCCGATGATTGGGGGGGCCGGGGGGTGTACGCACATGATGTGCGATGGGTGCTGGTACTTGGCCCTTGTACTGGCCCCCTATCCCTCATCAAACCTCAAGAACTCACACCCCCTTAAAGAGCATTTGAGATTTTATAGGTTTGCTCCCAATAGCCATTAAAGTGTTTGAAATGGGAACATTTTTTTCAAACGGTCACAAAATCTTCTCCACTTTGAGTTTTTAGCTGAATTTTTTTGTGCGTCCCAATAAAAATACAAGAATCACATCTGCCAAATTTGGGGCAAAACTCCTTCTAAAAAAATTTTAAGAAATCTTGAACCGTAAAAAGTTTCAAAAATCATGAAAAATAGAAAACGAATCGTCTTGCCACGAAACTTCACATGAAGCTTAGGGGACCATTGTATGAATTTACAAGCCATAAAAATGGCATTGGCATGGTAGAAATATGAAGATGTGCCTAAACCCACCTATCACTCGATCGATCAAGGGCTTTCGCATCTCGCCTCTCTGGTCGACTAAGTGCCCGTACGCTCATTTCGTGGGTTGACTTAGGCATACGTAGTGCGCTCCCAGTCTAAGATCGAACCAGACCGAGGGTTGTGGTAGCAAGACCCGCAACGGGATTGACAGCATGCAGAGGGGATCGGGTCGATCCCCGGCTTGCGTATCCTGCCTCTTTGGTCGGCTGAGCACCCGCACGCTCGTTTCGTGGGTTGACTTAGGCATACGGAGTTCATTCCCAGTCTAAGATCAGACTGGACTGAGGGTTACGGTAGTAGGACCAGTAGCAGGATCGACAGCACATAGGGGGGCCCGAGCCAATCCTCGGCTTGAACATTCTGCCTCTCTCACTGACTGAGCCCCCGTTTGTGGGTTGGCTTAGGCATACGGAGTTCATTCCATATCTAAGCCCAAGCCAGACCAAGGGTTGTGGTAGCGGTGCCAGTAGCACGCAGAGGGGGATCGGGTCGATCCCTGGCTTGCGCATTATGCCTCTCTGGCCTGCTCAACGCCCACACGCTCGTTTCGTTGGTGGTCGAGGCAATCGCCCACACCAAGGGTCAGTATGTGCTGATGGTGATCGAGGCAACCGCTCGAACCAGGGCCCAACTTGTGCCGATGATGGTCGAGGCAAGTGCCCGTACCAAAAGGCAGCCTGTGCCGATGATGGTCTATTCATGTGCCATCACCATGCGCCATCATGTGCCATTGATGGTCGAGGCCTTGGCTGAAGTTCAATTTTGAGCCACGTCCACATGCTGGGTTCGACATGTACTGGTGCCACATTTTTTTCACCCGGGGCACTATCGTCAGAGCATCGTCGGAGAACCTAACTGGCGGTATTGGGGGTTTCGACGATTGGGGGGGCCGAGGAGTGTTGGCATATGATGTGCAATGGGTGTTGGTACCTGGCCCTTATATTGGCCCCTATATTGGCCCCCTATCCTTCATCAAACCTCGAAAACTCACACCACCTTAAAGAGCATTTGAGATTTTATAGGTTTGCTCCCAGTAGCCATTAAAGTGTCTGAAATGGGGACATTTTTTTCAAACGGTCACAAAATCTTCTCCACTTCGAGTTTTTAGCTGAATTTTTTTGTACGTACCAAATAAAAATACATGGATCACGGTACCAAATTTGGGGCCAAAACTCCTTCTAAAAAAATTTTAAAAAGTCTCGAATAGCAAAAAGTTTTGAAAATCGTGAAAAATAACCATAAACCATGGTTAGTCTCAAGCATTCACAATAAGGCACTATATATCAATATCAATCTCATCCATACACACAACAAGGCACATTCACATCGAGAAAGAAAAGAAACACATCGAGGCAACAATCGGGCATTCAATCGAGGCACATATCATTAAAATTGGGAATCATACATCGGGACCTCCCACTATCACCAGGGCCAGGGGGGCAGCCCATGGTGGGTGGCCTAAGCTCGCACAGCACCCGGTGAGACAGCCCAACAATACCCTGCCGGCTCACCCCCCCTAAAGAGCCTTAGAGATTTTAGAGCTATGCTACCAGTAACCGTTACAATGTTTGAAATGGGGACACTTTTCCTAACACAAGGGGTCTACCCGGCCATGGCCCTATACATGGGTGGCTCATGGCAACCTAAGTCCCGGTCATGGCCTTATACAAGGTTGGCTCATGACATCCTCCCCCACCTATTCTAACGACGTCCTCGTCGACTTGCTGGCTTGAAATTCTTCGATCTTCCTTTGAAATCTCTGGAGGTCGTGCTCTCTCTCCCAGCTGGTTTCTTCTAGGCCTAGTCCCTCCCACTTTACTAAGTACTCCCGAACTAGTCTTCGAGATATCTTGGTTTCCCTGTCAGCTAAGATCTCTTGGACTCGACGCTCTGAAGGTGGTTTCATGGTGATGGCGGCTCTGGTTGGCTCTCTTCGACCAGCATCTGTAGGATCTGCATGGAATGGCTTCAAGTTGCTCACATGAAATACTGGGTGCACCTTCATCCACTTTGGAGGGTCGATTTTGTAGGAAGCATTCCCCACCTTGGAAAGGACCATTACTGGACCTTCGTACTTGCGCACCAATCTACGATCTCTCTTCCTCAAGAACCTGGTTTGTTCAGGGACTAATCAAACAAGAACCAAATCCCCAACTTGAAATTATTGAACTCTACGACCCTTGTCTGCCCATTTCTTCATCCGTTTTGACGCTTTCTCTAAGTAGGCTTGTGCGATCTCCGTGTTTAGTTTCCACTCCTTGCTGAGGTTGAATGCTCTGGGATTCTTTCCTCCATATTGTTCCAAGGAAGTGTGGGGTAGCCTTGGTAATTGTCCGGTGATCACCTCAAATGGGCTCTTGTTGGTGGAAGAGCTCTTGTTGGAATTAAAACAGAGTTGAGCAACGTCCAATAATGAGGGCCAGTTCTTTTGGTTGGCGTGGACAAAATGCCTTAAGTATTCCTCTAACAATCCATTGAACCGTTCTGTTTGGCCATCAGTTTGAGGGTGATAGCTCGAGGAGATGTTGAGTTGGGACCCCAAAATCTTGAAAAGTTCTCTCCAAAAGGACCCCGTGAATCTAGGATCTCTATCACTGACAATGTTTTGGGGGAGGCCCCAATACTTGACCACATGTTTGAACAATAGTCGAGCTGTGTCCTCCGCTGTACAGTACTTGGGAGCAGGAATGAATGTGGCATACTTAGAGAACCGATCAATCACCACCAAGATAGCTCCAAGATCGCCAACCTTGGGTAGGCTCGAGATGAAATCGAGGGAGATGCTTTCCCACGGTTTGGTAGGTATCGATAAAGGTTCAAGCATACCTGCAGGTTTCCTCTTCTCGACTTTGTCTTGTTGGCAAATGAGGCAAGTCTTCGTATATTCCATCACATCTTGTCGCATTTGAGGCCAATAATATCCTTGTTTCAATAATGCCAACGTGCGCTGCCAGCCCGGATGTCCCGCCCATGGGGTGTCATGACACTCCCTCATCAGCATCTGTGTCACGGGTCGAGACTCAAGCTCCGAACCCGCGCGGCTTCTGGACCCGGGCATTCACCCTTCCGGCATCCCAGATCAGCCTTCTCGCCACGGTTCACACCCTTGTGAGGTATTGTCCGCTCTGGCCCCCTTGGCCTCACGGTTTTGTCCTACAAAAGACGCCTCACAAGGCGGAGATGGTGTAGCACCCGTACGCTCGTTTTGTGGGTTGATTTAGGCATACGGAATTCATTCTTGATCTAATCCCCAATCGGACCAAGGGACTCCCAGTGGGATCAGCAAAATGTAGAGGGGGACCGGGTCAATCCTCCGCTTGTGCATTCTAGCTCTCCAGTCGACTGAGTGCTCACACGCTCATTTCATGGGTTGAACTTAGGCATACATAGTGCATTCCTGGTCTCGACCAACCAAGCGCCAGAGGCTATCGACGATGTTTGGGAAAACAACCGAGGGGGACCAGTAGCGGGCCCCCAGTGATCGGTTCGGTGCTCGTACACTCATTTCAGGGGTCGATTGAGGCTCGGCATATGCGGATGGTGGCCGAGGCATCCGTCCGCACCACGGCCCAGCATGTGCCGATGGTGTTTGATGCAATCGCTCGCACCAAGGGCTATCTTGTGCCGATGATGGTCGAGGCAATCGCCCGCACTACAGCCCAGCTTGTGTCGAGGGCGGTCAAGGCAAGTGCCCGTACCAAAGGGCAGCCTGTGCGGATGATGGTCGATGCATGTGCCATCACCATGTGCCATCATGTGCCATTGATGGTCGAGGCCTTGGCCGAAGTTTGATTTTAAGCCAAGGTGCACATGCTGGGCTCGGGCATGTGCTGGTGCCACATTTTTTTTGCCCGAGGCACCATCACCGGAACATCGTCGAAGAATCTAACCGGCGGCATTAGGGGTTCCAACGATTAGAGGGCCTGGGGTGTATGCACATAATGTGCGATGGGTTTTGGTACCTGGCCCTTATATTGGCCCCCTATCCCTCATCAAACCTTGAGAACTCACACCCCCTTAAAGAGCATTTCAGATTTTATAGATTTGCTCCCAGTAGCCATTAAAGTGTCTAAAATGGGGACATTTTTTTCAAACGGACACAAAATCTTCTCTACTTCTAGTTTTTAGCTAAATTTGTTTGTGCGTGCCAACAAAAAGACAAGGATCACATCGACCAAATTTGGGGCCAAAACTCCTAAAAAAATTAAAAAAAATCTCGAACCGTAAAAAGTTTTCAAAATCATGAAAAATAGAAAACGGGTCGTCTTGCCACGAAACATCATATGAAGGCTAAGGGGACCATTGTATGAATTTACAAGCCATAAAAATGGCATTGGCACGGTAGAAATATGAAGATGTGCCTGAACCCATCTACCACTCGATCGATCCACGGCTTGCGCATCCCGCCTCTCCGGTCAGCTAAGTGCCCGCACGTTCGTTTCGTGGGTTAACTTAGGCATACATAGTGCGCTCCTAGTCTAAGATCGAACCGGATCGAAGGTTGCGGCAGTAGGACCCGTAGCGGGATCGACTCCATGTAGAGGGGACTTGGTCGATCCCCGACTTACGCATCCTGCCTCTCTGGACGGCTGAGCACCCGCACGTTCGTTTCATGGGTTGACTTAGGCATACAGAGTTCATCCCCAGTCTAAGCATACAGAATTCATTCCCAGTCTAAGATCGGACCGGACCAAGGGTTATGGCAAAGGACCAGTAGCAGGATCGACAGCACGCAAGGGGGATCAAGCTGATCCACGGCTTGCGCATTCTACCTTTCTGATCGACTGAGCGCCAACACGCTCGTTTCGTGGGTTGGCGTAAGCATACGGAGTTCATTCCATGTCTATGCCCTAATCGGACCGAGGATTGTGGCAGCGGGATCGACAGCATGCAGAGGGGGACCGGGTCGATCCTCGACTTATGCATTATGCCTCTCTATCCAGCTCAGCGCCCGCACGCTCGTTTTGTTGGTTGACTAAGGCATATGGAGTTCATTCCCAGTCTAAGCATACGAAGTTCACTCTTAGTCTAAGATCAGACCGGCAGCAACACGCAGAGGGGGATCGAGCTGATCCTCAGCATGCGCATCCTGCCTCTCTGACCAACTGAGCACCCACAGACTCGTTTCGTGGGTTGACTTAGCATACGGAGTTCTTTCCTGATCTAAGCCCCAACCGGACCGAGGGACCCGTAGCGAGATCGACAGTACGCAGAGAGGGACTAGACCGATCCTCGGTTTACGCATTCTGGCTTTTCGGCTAGTTGAGCACCCGCACGCTCGTTTCATGGGTTGACTTAGGTATACATAATGCAATCCCGATCTCGACCAACCAAGGGCTAGAGGCTATAGACGGCGTTTGGGGCAACAACCAAGGGGGACCAGCAGCGGGATCCTTGGTTGGCTCGTGCATCACACCCCCAGCGGTCAGTTCGGTGCCCACACGCTCATTTTGGGGGCTGACCGAGGCTCGACTTGTGTCGATAGTGGTCAAGGCAACCACTCGTACCATGGCCCAGCATGTACCGATGGTGTTCGATGTAACCGCCCACACCAGGGGCCATCTTGTGCCGATGGTGGTCGAGGCAATCGCCCGCACCAAGGGTCGGCATGTGCCGATGGTGATCGGGCAACCGCCCATACCAGGGCCTAGCTTGTGTCGATAGTGGTCAATGCAAGTGCCCATTCCAAAGGGCAACAGCATGCAGAGGTGGATCGGGTCAATGCTTGGCTTGCACATCTTGCCTCTTCGATCGGTTGAGCGCCCGCACGCTCGTTTCATGGGTTAACTTAGGTATACGAAGCTCATTCCCAGTCTAAGCATACAGAGTTCATTCCCAGTCTAAGATTAGACTGGCAGCAGCACGTAAAGGGGGACTGGGTTGATCCTCGACTTGCGCATCCTGCCTCTCCAACCGACTGAGCGCCCGCACATTCGTTTCATGGGTTGACATAGGCATACGGAGTTTATTCCCGGTCTAAGCCCCAATCGGATCGAGGGACCAGCAGCGGGATCAACAGCACATAGAGGGGGACAGACCCGATCCTCGGCTTGTGCATTCTGGCTCTTCGACCGACTGAGCGCCCGCACGCTCATTTCATGGGTTAACTTAGGCATACCTAGTGCATTCCTGGTCTCGACCAACCAAGGGCCGGAGGCTATCGAGAATGTTAGGGGCAACAACCGAGGGGGACCAGCAGCGGGATCCTTGGTCGGCTCACGTATCCCACCCCCATCGGTCGGTTCGATGCTTTCACGCTTATTTCGAGGGCCGACTAGGGCTCGACATGTGCCGATGGTGGTCGAAACAACCGCCCGCACCACGGCCCAGCATGTGCCGATGGTGTTCGATGCAACCACCCGCACCAGTGGCCATCTTGTGTCGATGGTGGTCGAGGCAACCGCCTGTACTAGGGCCCAGTATCTGTCGATGGCGGTCGAGGTAAGTGCCCGTACCAAAAGGTAGCCTGTGCTGATGATGGTCGATGCATGTGCCATCACCATGCGCCAACATGTGCCATTGATGGTCGAGGCCTTGGCCGAAGTTTGATTTTGAGCCCCAATGCACATGCTAGGCTTAGGCATGGGCATGTGCTGGTGGCACATTTTTTTCGCTCGAGGCACCATTGTTGGAGCATTACCGGAGAACCTAACTGGCGGCATTGAGGGTTTCGGCAATTGGGGGGCCGGGGCGTGTGCGCACATGATGTGTGATGGGTGCTGGTACTTGGCCCTTATATTGGCCCCTTATCCCTCATCAAAGCTTGAGAACTCACACCCCCTTAAAGAGCATTTGAGATTTTATAGGTTTGCTCCCAGTAGCCATTAAAGTGTCTAAAATGGGGACATTTTTTTCAAACGGTCACAAAATCTTCTCCACTTTGAGTTTTTAGCTGAATTTTTTAATGTGTGACAACATAAATACAAGGATCACGTCTACCAAATTTGTGGCCGAAACTCCTTCTAAAAAAATTTTAAAAAATCTCGAATCGTAAAAAGTTTCAAAAATCGTGAAAAATAGAAAACTGGCCATCTTGCCACGAAACTTCACATGAAGGCTTAGGGGACCATTGTATGTATTTGCAAGCCATAAAAATGGCGTTGGCATGGTAGAAATATGAAGATGTGCCTGAACCCACCTACCACTCAATCGATCCACGACTTGCGCATCCCGCCTCTCTGACGGTTGAGCGCCCGCATGCTCGTTTCGTGTGTTGACTTAGGCATACGGAGTTCATCCCCAGTCTAAGCATATGGAGTTCATTCCCAGTCTAAGATCAGACCGGACCGAGGGTTGCGGCAATAAGACCAGCAGCAGGATCGGTAACATGTAGGGAGAACCTGATCGATCCCAGGCTTGCGCATTCTACCTCTCCGGCCGGCTGGGTGCCTGCACGCTCGTTTTGTGGGTTGGCTTAGGCATACAGAGTTCATTCCAAGTCTAAGCCCCAACCAGACCCAGGGTTGGGGCAGCGGGATTGACAGCACACAGAGGGGGATCGGGTCGATCCTCGACTTGTGCATTATGCCTCTCCAGCCGGCTCAGTGCCCGCACGATTGTTTCATGGGTTGACTTAGGCATACAGAGTTCATTCCCAGTCTAAGCATATGGAGTTCATTTTCAATCTAAGATCAGACCGATAGCAGCATGCAGAGCGGGACCGGGCCGATCCTCGGCTTGTGTATCCTGCCTCTCCGTCTGACTGAGCGCCCGCACGCTCTTTTCTTGGGTTGACTTAGGCATACAAAGTTTGTTCCTGGTCTAAGCCCCAACCAGACCGAGGGACCCGCAACGAGATCAACAACACGTAGAGGGGGATCGGGTTGATCCTCGGGTTATGCATTCTGGCCCTCCGGTCGGCTGTGCACCCGTACGCTCATTTCATGGGTTGACTTAGGCATACGTAGTGCATTCCCGATCTCGACCAACCAAGGGCCAGAGGCTATCGACGGTGTTTGGGGCAACAACCAAAGGGGACTAACAGTGGGATTCTTGGTAGGCTCATGCATCCCATCCCCAGTGGTTGGTTCGGTGCTCGCACGCTCATTTTAGTGGCCGACCGGGGCTCAGCATGTGCTGATAGTGGTCGAGGCAACCGCCTGCACCATGGCCCAACATGTACTGATGGTGTTTGATGCAACCGCCTACACCAGAGGCCATCTTGTGCCGATGATCGTCGGGACAAGCACCCATACCAGGGCCCAGCTTGTGCCGACGGCGATCGAGGCAAGTGCCTGTACCAAAGCGCAGCTTGTGTCGATGATCGATGCATGTGCCATCACCATGCACCATCATGTGCCATTGATGGTCAAGACCTTGGCCGAAGTTTGATTTTGGGCCATGGTGCACATGCTGGGCTTGGGCATGTGCTAGTGCCACATTATTTTGCCCGGGGCACCATCGTCGGAGCATCATCGGAGAACGTAATCGACGGCATTGAGGGTTTCGATGATTTGGGGGCTAGGAGGTGTGCACACATGATGTGCGATGGGTGCTGGTACTTGGCCCTTATATTGGCCCCTTATCCCTCATCAAACCTCGAGAACTCACACCCGCTTAAAAAGCATTTGAGATTTAATAGGTTTGCTCCCAGTAGCCATTAAAGTGTCTGAAATGGGGACCTTTTTTTCAAACAGTCACAAAATCTTCTCCACTTTGAGTTTTTAGCTGAATTTGTTTGCGTGTGCCAACAAAAATACAAGGATCATGTCTACGAAATTTAGGCCAAAACTCCTTCTAAAAAAATTTTAAAAAATCTCAAACCGTAAAAAGTTTTGAAAATCGAGAAAAATAGAAAACGGGTCGTCTTGCCATGAAACTTCACATGAAGGCTTAGGGGACCATTGTATGAATTTACAAGCCATAAAAATGGCATTGGCACGATAGAAATATTAAGATTTGCCTGAACCCACCTACCACTCGATCGATCCACGGCTTGCACATCCCGCCTCTCCAATCGGCTAAGTGCCCGCACGCTCGTTTCACGGGTTAACTTAGGCATATGTAGTGCGCTCCTAGTCTAAGATCAGACCGGACCGAGGGTTGCAGTAGCAGGACCCACAGCAGGATTGACAGGAAGCAGAGGGGATCGAATCGATCCCCGGCTTACGCATCCTGCCTCCCTGGCTGGCTGAGCACCCGCACTCTCATTTCATGGGTTGACTTAGGCATACGAAGTTCATCCCCAGTCTAAGCATATGGAGTTCATTCCCAGTCTAAGATCAGACCGGATCGAGAGTTGATGCAATAGGACCAGCAACAGGATCGGTAGCACGCAGGGGGGACTGGGCTGATCCCCGGCTTGTGCATTCTGCCTCTCCGGTCGTTTGAGTGCTTGCACGCTCATTTCATGGGTTGGCTTAGGCATACGGAGTTCATTCCATGTCTAAGTCCCAGTCGGACCAAGGGTTGTGGTAGTGGGACCAGCAGCATGCAAAGGGGGACCAAACCGATCCCCAGGTTACGCATTATGCCTCTTCGACCGGCTCAGCACCTGCACGCTCGTTTCATGGGTTGACTTAGGCATACGGAGTTCATTCCCAGTCTAAGCCTACGGAGTTCATTCCTAGTCTAAGATCGGACCGACAGTGGGATCGACAGTAGCACGCAGAGGGGGACCAGACCGATCCTCAGCTTGCACATCCTGCATCTCCGACCGGCTGTGCGCTCACACGCTTGTTTCGTGGGTTGACTTAGGCATACGAAGTTCATTCCCAGTCTAAGATCAGATCGGTAGCAGCACGCAGAGGGGGACTGGGTTGATCCTTGGCTTGCGCATCCAACCTCTCCGACCGACTGACCACTCGTACGCTCGTTTTGTGGGTTGACTTAGGCATACAAAGTTCATTCTCGATCTAAGCCCCAACTGGATTGAGGTACCCGTAGTGGGATCGATAGCATGCAGTAGGGGATCAGGTCGATCCTCGACTTACGCATTCTGGCTCTCTGATCGATTGAGCGTCCGCATGCTCGTTTCATGGGTTGACTTAGGCATATGTAGTGCATTCCCGATCTCGACCAACCAAGGGCCAGAGGCTATCGATGGTGTTTAGGGCAACAGTCGAGGGGGACCAGTAGCAGAATCCTTGGTCGACTCACGCATCCCAACCCCAGCGGTCGGTTCGGTGCCCGCACATTCATTTCGGGGGCCAATCGAGGCTCGGTAGGTGCCAATGGTGGTTGAGGCAACCGCTTACACCACGGCCCAGCATGTGCCGATGGTGTTTGATGCAATTGCCTACACCAAATTTGGGGCCAAAACTCCTTCTAAAAGAATTTTAAAAAATCTCAAACCTAAAAAAGTTTCAAAAATCGTGAAAAATAAAAAACGGGTCATCTTGCCACGAAACTTCACATGAAGGCTTAGGGGACCATTGTATGAATTTACAGGCCATAAAAATGGCATTGGCATGGAAGAAATATGAAGATGTGCTTGAACCCACTACCATTCGATCGATCCACGGCTTGCGCATCCCACCTCTCCGACCGACTAAGTGCCCGCACGCTCGTTTTATGGGTTGACTTAGGCATACATAGTGCACTCCCAGTCTAAGATTGGATCGGACTAAGGGTTACGGCAGCAAGACCCTCAGCGGGATCAGCAGGATGCAGAGGGGATCGAGTCGATCCCCAGCTCTCTCATCCTGCCTTTGTGGCCGGCTGAGCACCCGCACACTCGTTTCATCGGTTGACTTAGGCAGACAGAGTTCATCCCCAATCTAAGCATACGGAGTTCATTCCTAGTCTAAGATCAGATCGGATCGAGGGTTGCAGTAGCAGGACCAGCAGCAAGATCTGTAGCAAACAGAGAGGGACCGAGCCAATCCCCAGCTTGAGCATTTTGCCTATCCGGCCACTTGAGCGCCTGCACGCTTGTTTTGTGGGTTGGCTTAGGCATATGGGGTTCATTCCATGTCTAAGCCCCAGCTGGATCGAGGGTTGTGGCAGTGAGACTGGCAGCACACAGAGAGGGACTGGGTCAATCCTCGTCTTGCACATTATTCTTCTCCGGTCGGCTCAGTGCCCGCACACTGGTTTCATGGGTTGACTTAGGCATACCGAGTTCATTCCCAGTCTAAGCATACGAAGTTCATTCCCTATCGAAGATCAAACCGACAGCAGTATGTAGAGGGGGACCAGGCCGATCCTTGGCTTGTGCATCTTGCCTCTCCGACCGACTGAGCACCCGCACGCACGTTTCATGGGTTGACTTAGGCATACGGAGTTCATCCCCAATCTAAGCATACAAAGTTCATTCCCAGTCTAAGATCAAATCAGATCGAGGGTTGCGATAGCAAAACCAGCAGCAGGATCGACAGCACACAGGGGGGACCGAGCTGGTCCCTGGCTTGCGCATTCTACCTCTTCAGCCAATTGAGTGCCCGCACGCTCATTTCGTGGGTAGCTTAGGCATACAGAGTTCATTCCATGTCTAAGCCCCAACCAGACCGAGGGTTGTGGTAGCAGGATTGATAGCATGTAGAGGGGGATCAGGTCGATCCCCAGTTTGCGCATTATGCCTCTCCAGTCTGCTCAGTGCCCGCACACTCATTTTGTGGGTTGACTTAGGCATACGAAGTTTATTCCCAGTCTAAGCATATGGAGTTCATTTCTAGTCTAAGATCGAAATGGCAACGGGATCGGTAGCAGCACGTAGAGGGGGACCGGGATAATCCTTGGCTTACGCATCCTGCCTCTCCGGTCGGCTGAGTGCCCGCACGCTCATTTCGTGGGTTGACTTAGGCATAGGAGTTCATTCTTTGTCTAAGCTCTAACCGGATCGAGGGACCCGCAGTGGGATTGACTTGTACATTCTGGCTCTCCGGCATGCTGCGCGCCTGTACGGTCTTTTCATGGGTTGACTTAGGCATACATTGTGCATTCCTGATCTCGACCAACTAAGGGCCAGAGGCTATCGAGGGCATTTGGGGTAACAACTGAGGGGGACCAATAGCGGGACCAACCCCTAACGGTCAGTTCGATGCTCGCACGCTCATTTCGGGGCTCGATCGAGGCTCGGCATGTTTCGATAGTGGTCGAGGCAACCGCCCACACCACGGCCCAGCATATGCCGATGGTGTTCGATGCAACCACCTGTAATAGGGGCCATCTTGTACTGATGGTGGTCGAGGCAACCACCCGCACTAGAGCCCAGTAGTAGGACCCCCAGTGGGATCGATCGCATGCAGAAGGAATCGGGTCGATCCCCGGCTTACGCATCCTACCTCTCTGGCCGGTTGAGCGCCCACACGCTCGTTTCATGGGTTGACTTAGGCATACGAAGTTCATCCCCAGTCTAAGCTACGGAGTTCATTCCCAGTCTAAGATCAGACTGGATCGAAGGTTATGGCAGTAGGACTAGCAGCAAGATCGGTAGCACGCAGGAGGGACCGAGCCGATCCCCGACTTGCGTATTCTACCACTCCGGCCGACTGAGCACCCGTACGCTCATTTCATGGGTTGGCTTAGGCATATAGAGTTCATTCCATGTCTAAGCCCCAGCCAGACCGAGGATTGTGGCAGCGGGACCGACAGCACACAGAGTGGGATCGGGCCATTCCCTGGCTTCCGCATTATGCCTCTCCGACCAGTTCAATGCTCGAACGTTCGTTTCATGGGTTGACTTAGGCATACGAAGTTCATTCCCAGTCTAAGATCGGACCGACAGCGGGATTGGCAGCAGCACGCAGAGGGGGATCTGGTCGATCCTCGGCTTGTGCATCCTGCCTCTCTGGTCGACTGAGTGCCTACACGCTCATTTCGTGAGTTGACTTAGGCATACGAAGTTCATTCCCGGTTTAAGCCCCAATCAGACTGAGGGACCTGTAGCGGGATCGATAGCACACAGAGGGGGATCGATCTAATGCTCGGCTTGCGCATTCTAGCTCTCTGACTGGTTGAGCACCCACACGCTCGTTTCATGGGTTGACTTAGGCATACGTAGTGCATTCCCAATCTCGACCAACCAAGGGCCAGAGGCTATCGACGGTGTTTACGGCAACAACCGAGGGGGAACAGCAGCAGGATCCTCGGTCGGCTCGTGCATTCCACCCCCAGTGGTCGGTTTGGTTCTCGCACACTCATTTCGGGGCTCGACCAAGGCTCGACATGTTCCGATAGTGGTCGAGGCAATCGCCCGCACCATGGCCTAGCATGTGCCGATGGTGTTCGATGCAACCGCTCGCACCAGGGGCCATCTTATGCCGATGGTGGTCAAGGCAACTGCTCGCACCAGGGCCCAGCTTATGCCGATGGTGTTTGATGCAGCCGCCCACACTAGGGGCCATCTTGTGTTGATGGTGGGTGAGGCAACCGCCCGTACCAGGGCCTAGCTTGTCCCGATGGTGGTCGAGGCAAGTGCCCGTACCAAAGGGCAACCGGTGTCGATGATGGTCGATGCATGTGCCATCACCATGCGCCATCATGTGCCATTGATGGTTGAGACCTTGGCCGAAGTTCAATTTTGAGCCACGATGCACATACTGGGCTCGGGCATGTGTTGGTGCCACATTTTTTTCACCCAGGGCACCATTGCCGGAGCATCATCGGAGAACCTAACCGATGGCACTAGGGGTTCCAGTGATTAGGGGGCCAAGGGGTGTGCGCGCACGACTTAGGCATACAGAGTTCATTCCATGTCTAAGCCCTAACCGGACCAAGGGTTGTGGCAGCGAGATTGATAGCATGTATAGGGGGACCGAGCCGATCCCCGACTTTCGCATTATACCTCTTCAGCTGGCTCAGTGCCCGCACGCTCATTTCGTGGGCTGACTTGGCATACGGAGTTCATTCCCAGTCTAAGATCGAACCAGCAGTGGGATCGATAGTAGCACGTAGAGGGGGACCGAGCCGATCCTTGACTTTTGCATCCTGCCTCTCCGGCTGGCTGAGCGCCTGTACGCTCGTTTCGTGGGTTGACTTAGGCATACGGAGTTCATTCCCAGTCTAAGTCCGCAGCGGGATCGATAGCACGCAGAGGGGGACCGGGCCAATCCTCAGCTTACGCATTCTGGCTCTCTGACCAGTTGAGCACCCTCACGCTCATTTCATGGGTTAACTTAGGCATACGTAGTGCATTCTCGATCTCGACCAACCAAGGGCCAGAGGCTATGGACGGCGTTTGGGGCAACAACCGAGGGGGACCATCAGTGAGATCCTTGGTTGACTCATGCATCTTGCCCCTAGCGGTTGGTTCGATGCCCGCAAGCTCATTTCGGGGGCTAATCGGGGCTCGACATGTGCTGATAGTGGTCAAGGCAACCGCCCGCACCACGGCCCAGCATGTGCCGATGGTGTTCGATGCAACCGCCCGTACTAGGGGCCATCTTGTGCCGTTGGTGGTCGAGGCGATCGCCCGCACCAAGGGCTGGCTTGTGCCGATGGTGATCGAGGCAACCGCCCGCACCAGGGCCCAGCTTGTGCCGATGGCGATCAAGGCAAGTGCCCGTACCAAAGGGTAGCCTGTGTCGATAATGGTCGATGCATGTGCCATCACCATGCGCCATTATTTTCCATTGATGGTCAAGGCCTTGGCCAAAGTTCAATTTTGAGCCACGGTGCACATGCTGGGCTCGGGCATGTGTTGGTGCCCCATTTTTCGCCCGAGGCACCATCACCGGAGCATCGCCAAAGATCCTAACCGATAACATTAGGGGTTCCAACGATAACATTTTAGCTGAATGTTTTTGTGCATGCCAACCAAAATACAAGGATCACGTCTACCAAATTTGGGGCTAAAACTCCTTCTAAAAAATTTTAAAAAATCCTGAACCGTAAAAAGTTTTGAAAATCGTGAAAAATAAAGAACGGTCGTCTTCCCATGAAACTTCACATCACAGCTTAGGGGAGCATTGTATGAATTTACAAGCCATAAAAATGGCATTGGCCCTAACCGGTCTAAGCCCCAACTGGATTGAGGGACCCGCAGCAAGATCGACAGCATGCAGAGGGGGATCGGGCCGATCCTCAGCTTGCACATTCTGGCTCTCCGACCGCCTGAGGGCCCATACGCTCGTTTCATGGGTTGACTTAGGCATACGTAGTTGACTCTCGATCTTGACAGCGTTTTGGGCAACAATCGAGGGGGACCAGTAGCAGGATCCTTGGTCATCTCAGACATCCTGGCCCCAGCGTTGGATCGGTGCTAGCACGATCATTTCGAGGGTGGACCGGGGCTCAACATGTGCCGATGGTGGTCGAGGCAACCGCCCACACTAGGGGCCATCTTGTGCCGATGGTGTTTGATGCAACCGCCCGTACCAGGGGCCATCTTGTGCCAATGGTGGTCAAGGCAACTGCCCACACTAGGGCCCAGCTTGTGCCGATGATGGTCGAGGTAAGTGCCTATACCAAAAGGTAGCCTATGCCAATGATGGTCGACGCATGTGCCATCACCATGCGCCATCATGTGCCATTGATGGTTGAAGCCTTGGCAAAAGTTGGATTTTGAGCCACGGTTCACATGCTGGGCTTGAGAATGTCTTGGTACCACATTTTTTTCACCCGGGGCACCATCATCGGAGCATCGTCAGATAACCTAACCGACAGCATTGGGGGTTTCGGCGATTGGGGGGCTCAGGGGGTGTGCACACATGATGTGCAATGGGTGCTGGTACTTGGCCCTTATATTGGCCCCTTATCCCTCATCAAACCTCAAGAACTCACACCCCTTTAAAGAGCATTGGAGATTTTATAGCTTTGCGCCCAGTAGCCATTAAAGTGTCTGAAATGGGGACATTTTTTTCAAACGGCCACATAATCTTCTCCACTTCAAGTTTTTAGCTGAATTTGTTTGTGCGTGCCAACAAAAATACAAGGATCACATCTACCAAATTTGTGGCCAAAACTCCTTCTAAAAAAATTTTAAAAAATCTCGAACCGTAAAAAGTTTCAAAAATCATGAAAAATAGAAAACGGCTCGTCTTGCCACGAAACTTCACATGAAGGCTTAGGGGAACATTGTATGAATTTACAAGCCATAAAAATGGCATTGGCATGGCAGAAATATGAAGATGTGCCTGAACCCACCTACCACTCGATCGATCCATGGCTTACGTATCCCACCTCTCCAGCCTGCTCAGTGCCCGCACGCTTGTTTCGTGGGTTGACTTAGGCATACGTAGTGCAGTCCCAGTCTAAGATCAGACTGAACTGAGGGTTGCGATAGCAAGACCCGTAGCAAAATCAGTAGCACGCAGAGGGAATCGGGTCGATCCCCAGCTTGCGCATCCTGCCTCTCTGGTCGGCTGAGTACCCGCACGTTCATTTCGTAGGTTGACTTAGGCATATGGAGTTCATCCCTAGTCTAAGGATATGGAGTTCATTCCCAGTCTAAGATCGGACCGGACCGAGGTTTACAGCAGCAAGACCAGCAGCACGCAGGGGTGGACCGGGCCGATCCCCGACTTGCACATTTTGCCTGTCCGGTCGACTGAGCGCCTGCACGCTCATTCCGTAGGTTGACTTAGGCATACGGAGTTCATCCCCAATCTAAGCATATGGAGTTCATTCCCAATCTAAGATCGGATCGGATCGAAGGTTGAAGTAGTAGGACCAACAGCAGAATCGACAACACGGAGGGGGGATCGGGTCGATCACTGGCATGCACATTCTGCCTCTTCGGTCAGCTAAGCACCCGCATGCTTGTTTCGTGGGTTGGCTTAGGCATACGGAGTTGATTCCATGTCTAAGCCCCAGCTGGACCGAAGGTTGTGGCAGCGGGACCGACAGCACACAGAAGAGGACCAAGTCGATCTTCGGCTTGCGCATTATGCCACTCCGTTCGGCTAAGTGCCCGCACGCTCATTTCGTGGGTTGACTTAGGCATGCGGAGTTCATTCCCAGTCTAAGCATACGGAGTTTATTCCCAATCTAAGATCGGATCGACAGCAGCACACAGAGGGGGACCGGGTCGATCCTTGGCTTGCGCATCCTGCCTCTCCAACCGGCTGAGAGCTCACACGCTCGTTTCGTGGGTTGACTTAGGCATACAAAGTTCATTCTCGGTCTAAGCCCCAACCGGATTGTGGGACCCGCAGTGGGATCGGTAGCACGTAGAGAGGGATCGGGTCAATCCTTGACTTGCACATTCTGGCTCTCCGACCGATTGAGCACCTGCATGCTCATTTCATGGGTTGACTTAGGCATACGTAGTGCATTCTCGGTCTCTACCAGCCAAGGGCTAGAGGCTATCAATGGCATTTGTGGCAACAACCGAGGGGACTAGCAGCGGGATCCTTGGTTGGCTCACACATCCTGCCCCCAGCTGTCAGTTCAATGCTCGCATGCTCATTTCGAGGGCCGATCGGGGCTCGACATGTGCCGTTGGTGGTCGAGGCAACCACCCGTACCACGGCCCAGCATGTGCCGATGGTGTTCGTGGGTTGACTTAGGCATATGTAGTGCACTCCCAGTCTAAGATCGGACCAGATCGAGAGTTGCAGCAGCAAGACCCGCAGCGGGATAGGCAGCACGCAGAGTGCCCGCACGCTCGTTTCGTGGGCTGACTTAGGCATATGGAGTTCATCCCCAGTCTCAGCATACGGAGTTCATTCCCAGTCTTAGATCAGACCAGACCGAGGGTTGTGACAACAGGACCAACAGCAAGATCAACAGCAGGACCAGCAGTAGGATCAACAGCATGTAGGGGGGACTGGGCCGATCCTCGACTTTCGTATTCTGCCTTTCCGATCGACTAAGCCCCCACATGCTCCTTTCGTGGGTTGGCTAAAGCATACGGAGTTCATTCCAAGTCTAAGCCCCAACCGGACCGAGGGTTGTGGCAACGGGACCAACAACACTCAGAGAGGGACCGGACGCTTCGTCAGGTCACGCATCATGCCCCCAGCAATCGGTTCGGTGCTCGTACACTCGTTTCAGGGGTCGATCGAGGCTCGACATGTACCATGGTGGTCAAGGCAACCACCCGCACCACGGCTCAGCATGTGTCGATGGTGTTCGATGCAACCACCCACACTAGGGGCCATCTTATGCCAATGGTGGTCGAGGCAATCACTCGCACCAAGGGCCGACATGTGTTGATGGTGATCGAGGCAACCGCCCACACCAGGGCCCAACTTATGCCTATGGCAGTTGAGGCAACTACCCATACCAAAACGCAGCCTTTGTCGATGATGGTCGATGCATGTGGCATCACCATGCGCCATCATGTGCCATAGATGGTCGAGGCCTTGGCTGAAGTTTGATTTTGAGCCACGGTGCACATGCTGGGCTCAGGCATGTGCTGGTGCCACATTTTTTTTGCCTAGGGCACCATCACCGGAGTATCGCCGAAGAATCTAACCAGCGACATTGGGGGTTTCGACGATTGAGGGGGCTGAGGGGTGTGCGCACATGATGTGTGATGGGTGCTGGAACTTGGCCCTTATATTGGCCTCCTATCCCTCATCAAACCTCGAGAACTAACACCCCCTTAAAGAGCATTTAAGATTTTATAGGTTTGCTCCCAGTAGCCATTAAAGTGTCTGAAATGGGGACATCTTTTTCAAACAATCACAAAATCTTCTCCACTTTGAGTTTTTAGCTGAATTTGTTTGTGTGTGCCAACAAAAATACAAGGATCACGTCTACCAAATTTGGGGCCAAAACTTCGTCTAAAAAAATTTAAAAAAATCCCAATCCATAAAAATTTTCAAAAATCATGAAAAATAGAAAACGGGTCGTCTTGCCACGAAACTTCACATGAATTTACAAGCCATAAAAATGGCATTGGCATGGCAGAAATATGAAGATGTGCCTGAACCCACCTATCACTCGAATGATCCACGGCTTGCGCATCCCGCCTCTCCGACCGACTAAGTGCCCGCACCCTCGTTTCGTGGGTTGACTTAGGCATCCGTAGTGCACTCCCAGTCTAAGATCAGATTAGACCGAAGGTTGCAGTAGCAGGACCCGCAGCGGGATCGATAGCACGCAGAAGGGATCGGGTCAATCCCCGGCTTCCTCATCCTACCTCTCTGGCTAGATGAGCGCCCGCACGTTCGTTTCATGGGTTGACTTAGGCATACGAAGTTCATCCCTATTCTAAACCGGATCGATGGTTGCGACAGTAGGACCAACAGCAGGATTGGTAGCCCGTAGAGGGGACCATACCGATCCTCGGTATGCGTAATTTGCCTCTTGGGCCGACTGAGCCCCCGTACGCTCGTTTCATGGTTTGACTTAGGCATACGTAGTGCATTCCTGGTCTCGACCAATCAAGGGCCAAAGGCTATCGACGGCGTTTAGGGAAACAACCGAGGGGGACCTGTAGCGGAAGCCTTGGTCGACTTGCGCATCCTGCCCCCAGTGGTGGGTTTGGTGCCCGCACACTCATTTTCAGGGTCGATCGGGGCTCGGCATATGCCAATGGTGGTCAAGGCAATCGATCGCACCACGGCCCAGCATGTTTCGATGGTGTTCAATGCAACCGCCCGCACCTGGGGCCATCTTGTGTCGATGGTGGTCGAGGCAATTGCCCGCACCAAGGGTCGGCATGTACCGATGGTGATCGAAGAAATCGCCTGCACCAGGGCCCAGCTTGTGCCATGGTGGTAGAGGCAAGTGCCCGTACCAAAGGGCAGCCTGTGCCGATGAAGGTCGATGCATGTGCCATCACCATGCGCCATCATGCAGCATGCAGTAGGGATCGGGTCGATCCCCAACTTACGCATCCTACCTCTCTGGCCGGCTGAGTGCCCGCACCCTCGTTTCATGGGTTGACTTAGGCATACGGAGTTCATCCCCAGTCTAAGCATACCGAGTTCATTCCCAGTCTAAGATTACGGAGTTCATTCCCAATCTAAGATCAGACCGAACTAAGGGTTGTGGTAGCAGGACCTGCAGCAGGATTGACAGCACGCAGAGGGGACCGGGTTGATCCCCAGCTTGC